>NC_055998.1:28452843-29875735 GCF_018446385.1 Zingiber officinale
TTGGGGTTCCAACAATTGGTTGCTGTATTTTGGTGGTTGCATATGTTTGACATGCATACAGGTGACATTTTGTATCTGGTCTGACGACCCTTACATTCCGGATAGGAGGTCCTAGTGAGTACAGTTTTCTTCGGCCCTTTTCAGTCTACATTTCCTACTTTTGTTAAGAAAATTATACCGCATGATTATTACTATTAGTTATAACTTATTATGTGTCTATCTGGTATCCGCTGAGTTCTTGGACTCACTCCGTTGATATATTTTTTTTTCAGATACCAGGTAGAGGTATGTGGAGTCGCTTTGAGTATCCTATCTGTCGGTCCTACGTAACACCTGAAGACCTTTTTCTGGTTTCTTTAGTACTTTATTTGGTTTATGTATTCGGTGTACTCAACTTTGTATATTCCGGATTTATTTCTGGATTGTTGTGATGTGGTGTCTTATATTGTTTTGTTGTGTCATGTAATTCTAGCCAGCTAGCAGTCATTCTTTTGGTTTGTAATGATTTTATGTTGTATATCCGCTGTGTTCTTATTTTTAGTACAGCCGAGTGGGCTGTTAGATATATATATAACTGCATGGTTGTATTTTTATTTTTACAGCCGAGTGAGTTGATTATAAACTGCGTAGTTGTGTATATATTCCAGCCGTATGTGGCTGATTTATATTTGTGGATGTAAAAATGATTCAGATTGTCATGTGTATAAGGGAGATGTTGCTGGATTTTTTCTCTTGTCGGAACTCCTCGGGACGTGACAATATGTAGCGACCCACCTTCTACACTACTACTACTCTCTAAAGGTGGACGCTACTTAACTACTAACTCTACTTAACCGGTACACTACTTAACTACGAGGAATCCCTACCGAAAAATTTCGGCAACATCTCTCCTGTACCGGTGACCATAAACTGGGATACATAAACATATACATCAGCTACAGGCGGCTGGAACATATATTAGACAACCACGCAGTTTATATATATGAAAAAGAATCAAAATACTAAAAGAAATAACTCTAACAATGCATGATAAAAACACTCCAATGAAAATAGCATGTACAAGTTTTAAATTCTTTTAAACAATAAGACTCTTAACAAAATCTTAATGACTTCTTAGATCTCTCTACAGTCCAGACATCACACGCCCATCAAGCCTTCCCTTATCACCTCCTTTCATATCATTTTGGCTTTTTCTTTATCTGCAGTAGGAGGAAATGCAAACTATAAGCATAAAGCTTAGTGAGCGCTATCTAACTCACAAAAAACTCGATATGCATGTATATAAATAAAAATATGCTAAAACTGAATGCTAACATGTAAAGCTACTCATGCTCATAAATAGCAAAGGAATCATACTAACTGAAATACTAAACATGTATAGCTAATCATGCTCATAAACCAATAAAGGAATCATACTAACTGAAATACTAAACATGTATAGCTAATCATGCTCATAAACCAATAAGGGAAACATACAAATTAATACTGCATGCTGGAAATAAGAAGAACTAAACTTACTGATTCTAAACATATGTGAAGCTTGTTTCACTTGTTTAATACTTATACTTTAATACTTTTATACTTCAAAATAATAATAAACTTCTCTTGGGCCCGACATTGTACCAATTTACGCGCATCCTTAATAAGAGTCGAGGTAGCTAATCCCGAAACTACTAAGGTACTTCTAGGCGATCTTGTGCCTAGGGGCGATCTAGGAGCCCACCCAATGGACCTTGTGTCCGGTACATGCCATTTAAAAGTAAAATACTTATTTTCTTTTTAACTATTACTTCCTTATACTTGTTATTCTTTAATTCTCTTATAATAAAATGCCTTGGCATTTATTCAAACACTTAGTGTGCTTTTAATCCTAAACTTCTGGAATTTAGGATCAATTTAAGACCTTGGTCTTTTCTTACTTATAATCCAAAAGGATTTAATGGGACACATAATCATTCCACTAAAATACATGGTTGTTCATCTTATTAAAATAGCAAAGACAACTAACTATATGTTTTAGATTAAAGAGCTATTAAAAGCTAACTAACACATATATGCATATGTATCAAAATCCAGAACATGATCAAGGACTATCCTGCTCACAGCAGCCACAAAAATACTAAACTGCAGCTAAGAAAACCCCGAACTTCATGCCTACTGGAATAATAAACAGAATCTGCCAATGCTAAAAAAAAAACTATTCATGCTCATTAAATTAGCACAAAAAGGTCTAAACAGAAAATGCTAAACATAGGGCTGATCATGTTTGTTAAATAGCAAAGAAAACTAATACTATGCACTTAGATTAAAGGCTGTTCATATGACAATTTATTCTAATCAACAAGAAATCTATGAGCTAAATGCAACTAAAAATCTGCTCATGCTTCATTAGTTGTGCACGCCTACTGCTACACAAAGAAAACTAGATGTTTGATACAAAAATCTGGATTTGCTTGACACTTGGCTGTTCTTTTTCATTGCAGCAAGGAGAAAGAAAGAACAAAATCTAAAACTGAGATAAACAAATCTATTTCCTTTCATGCTCACTGCCTAAACAACAAAACTAAAATTTTCAAGGCTATATATAATCCGATCAACACTTATATAACAATAGAACCAACTAAGCATCTTCGGTCAAGGCTTGAACACTACTACAATGTATCCGAAATTTCATGAACCAAAAAGGCAACAACCAAATCAAGCCACACCTATCTATACAGAATCCAGGAAATAGGAGGAACAAGAGTAGCTTCGAAAACTAAAGGAAGATTACTAAATCCTTATCAACTACATTCTGCATGGCATATTCCGGAAGCAAGAAAAGAAACTAAATCCCTAATCAACTTCAATTCTGTACAACATGATCCGTAGGCAAGGAAGAACTAAATCAAAGCTTGAAACTGATCAGATCATCTACATGTTCCGAAACAAGCAAGAAAAGAGGGCTAAATCCCTAACAACTAAATTCTGTACAAACACAATCCGAAAGCAAGGAAAACAAATCGACGCTCGGAACTACTCCTACTGCAGGTGAGTAGCAACTCACCTAGCGTTCTTGGACTTACAACCGAGAAGAAGGCTTCTAATGCTTCTAGGGCTTGCGGAGAAGTGAAGATCTCGATCTTCTTCACGCCTTCGAGTTCTCCTCGACGAGAGGAGCTCGGATCCGCAAGGTTCACCGGAAGAAGGCCTTCGCCGGCCGCCGGAGGGAGGAAACCTAGCTCCGTCACCTCTTTCGCCCGAGCAGAAGTCGCGACGCCGCGCAGAAGAGGAGAAAGAAGAAACAAGGGTTTAGGTTACGGGAGAAAATAAACCTCCCTTTATAACTAGGTATTCTATTAACCAACTACTACTTAAATAAAATTCGCTCTAAATTTGTTTACAAACAATTCGCTGATCACTTGGCTAGCCGCTCCGCTTAAAGCTTTGCTGCGGTCGGAGGTCTTCGGGTCAAGCCTCGGTTCGGCCCTTTTTCTGCTGTGAGTCTTTTGGAGATACAGGTTGCAGGTACCATACCAGTGCTTAGTTTCAAATTAAGCCTCATCAAAGGAATGAGACAAAAGATCTTTCCACTGCTTTCTCTGCGTCAAATACATTTGAAGCAGCAACGGCTACAGGTTGCGATTGGCTGTGTTTCTGACAGTGATCAGGCGGCGATTGGCTTAACTCCTGGTGATTGGTTCGAGCTCAGAGGCACCAGTGAAGATCGTGGTTCTATTGGTGTGAGCTCAGAGAATCAGAAGAGGAAGAGAAGCGATTGGCGAAGCCGTAGCTTGCAGTAGGGATTCGGTGCAGATTGGCAGCGATCCGGTGCAGGCTGATCGAATGCAGAGACATAAGAAGTAGTGTATGCTGGAAAGAAAAAATAACAACAAGAAAAAAAAACAAGAAGCAAGAAAAAAAGGTGTGTGTGTTTCGGTTGAGAGCTTGCTGTGCTCTTGGACTCTGTCTTCATCATCTTCGTGGCTGTGAGCTTACTTCAATTTCCTTTGAGCCACTGTGATCTGTAAGTCTTGTGTGCTTCATTTTAAATCTGTTCAAGACTTTGTGGAGAGGTTTCTCCACCGAGAAGGAGAGCTTCATTAGCCGGAGTCATCCGGGGTGTGATCTACCGAAGATCAAGGGCTCGTCCACCTTACGGACACGCCGAGGAGTAGGGGCAAGTTATCCCCGAACCTCGTATATCCGTGTGTTAGTGTGCTTGTTTCCTTCTTGTTTTAGTTTCCTAATTCCGCTGTGCTAACAAGTTTCTTTGTAGAAATTTGTGTTTAAGTTTTTAAGAGGCTATTCACCCCCCCTCTACCGAGCTCTCTCCGACTTCGTCCGGAGACCGAGCTACCGAGCTACCGAGCTACCGAGCTACCGAGCTACCGAGCTCCCGAGCTCCCGAGCTACCGAGCTCCCGAGCTACCGAGCTACCGAGCTCTCTCCGACTTCCCGTGCCAAGTCTCCAACTTGGTCTTCTCCGTGCCAAGTCTCCATACTTGGACTTTTCACCAGATGTCTGGTCAACCTTGACCCATCTGGATTTCCCTTGCCTGGCTTCACTCACCAGGACTTCCAAACTGCCTAGCTTCACTCACCAGGACTTCCACTTTCACCTAGCTTCACTCACTAGGATTTTCACCTGACTTCACTCACCAGGATTTTCCCAAATCAGGTCGACTCACCTCGGGTCAACCAGGTCAAACTTGACCAAAGCTTGCACCCACAATCTCCCAAGTTTGTATTCTGTCAAACATCAGAATACAACTTTTCTATTTTCTTCAAACATCAGAATAGAACTTTTCTATTCTCGTCAAACATCAGAATAGAACTTTTCTATTTTCTTCAAACATCAGAATAGAACTTTTCTATTCTCGTCAAACATCAGAATAGAACTTTTCTATTTTCTTCAAACATCAGAATAGAACTTTTCTATTCTCGTCAAACATCATAATAGAACTTTTCTATTCTCGTCAAACATCAAAATACAACTCGAGCCAGGTCAACTCGAGTCAAGTCAACCAGGTCAACCTTGACCTAAGGTTGCACCAACATCTATTTGTTCACAAAACAGTTGTGGAACAGTTGGTTGGCTGGGTTCGCTTAAGGTTTGGCTTAACTCAAGGTCCACGGTTCAAATCTCGGCTTGGACATTATTTTTGTCCAAATTTCTCTCGTTTAGTAAAAATACCAACGACCTCAGAAAATTCCATAAAAATATTCTAAAAATTCCTAAAAATCTCTAGAATATTTCTATAGCATTTCTAAATATTTTTAAGGACTTTTAGAACTTGAAATAGGGAAAATTGGGTCGTTACACAATATCATCTTTGCAAAAGTGAGATTATTAAAGACAAGTTTATAAAATCCATAATTTAACTCAGTCGATTAATTTTCAAAATTAAGTTTGAAAAATCTAATTTTCAAATCCAATTTTCAAAATTAAGATCCGATTTTAAAAAAGCTTAGTTTTTAAAAGGATTTTAAATATTTTTAAGGAAATATTTTTCAGAAACTAATTTCAAAATAAGTATGAAAAATAATTAATTCTCCCTTTGAATCTAACATAATTTAAAATAAAATTTTTGAAAATACTTACCAGAAAATTATTCAAAGTTAGTTTTGATAGTATTTTTTTTTTTAAATTGAGGTAGGATTTTAGAAAATCAATCTAAGAAATTTAAATAAATTTTAGAAGACAATTTAAAAAAAAAATGATTCTCTCTCTAAATTTGATATTCTCCTGAATTTATTAGTCTCCCTTAATTTATCTCTCTTCCTTAATTTAACACTAAGGTTTGGGTTAAGCTTCAAGGCTTAACACATTTTTTTAATTAACTGTTTAAGGGATTCAGTGTTAGTATCACTTATGTTTATCGAGTATATTATTTACATAAGTATTTTTATATACTTGGTATAATTGTTTGATAAAAAATAAGATTACTGAAATTAATCAATTATTCTTAATAACAAGTAATAAGTAATTTATTACAAACTCAATAATTAATCATTATCAATAATTTATTGATTAACTTTTATTTTACTTGACTTATCTAATTAAATTTCATATTAATTGACTTAATATCAATGAATTAAAAATAATAGTTATAATTTATATTTTATTTTTCATTAACTTAATCTTTAAGTTTTGATTAAGTAACTTAAGTTACGTTTAATTAGGATTAGTTAAATTTAAAATTTGTATTAATTTATTAAGGTTCAATTTGAATCAATCGTTAATTTATGATTTAATTACAATGAAGTTAAGATTTTGACTAACGTTAAAGATTGATTGAGTTAAATTAAGGTAAAATTTTAGGATCAGGTCTAATTTAGAGTATAGTTATTTTTGAAATTTTTACTTTAATTATTTACTTATTAATTATTTAATTCAGTTTATAATTTTAAGTTAATCAAATGTTAATAAATTCATTAGGATTAAGATTTAGTTTAACACTAAGTTTACTTAAATGCTTTCTAAGTTAAAATAATTTTTTAAACTAATTTTTAAATTAAACAGATTTTTAAAATAATTTTTAAGCTAAAATAATTTTTAATAAATTTTTAAGTTACAATTTTTTTAAAAAAAATAAATTATTATATTATATTTTTTTTAAAAATAATATTAAATTTTTTTAAATAAATTTTTGTGTTAATTTTCAAAATAATTTTTAAAATAGATTTTTTTAAAATAAATTTTTTAAAAGGATTTTAAAATAAGTTTAAAATAATTTTTAAAAGCATTTTTTAAAAGGATTTTTAAAATAATTTTCAAATAATTTTTAAAATAATTTTTAAAAGGATTCTTAAAATGATTTATTAAATATAATTTTTTACAAGAATTTTTAAAAGGATTTTTAAAATTATTTTTAAATAATTTTTAAATGGATTTTTAAAATGATTTTTAAATAATTTTTAAAATAATTCTTAAATAAGGATTTTATAAATGATTTTTAAATAATTTTTAAAATACTTTTTAAATAATTTTTAAAAGGATTTTTAAAATGATTTTTAAATAATTTTAAAAAAAATAAAATAATTTTTAAAATGATTTTTGAATAATTATTAAAAGAATTTCTAAAATAATTTTTAAATAATTTTTAAAATAATTTTTTAAGTAATATTTTTTAAAGGATTTTTAAAATGATTTATAAATAATTTTTTAAAAAAATTAAAAGGATTTTTAAAATGATTTTTAAATAATTTTTAAAAGAATTTTTTAAAAGTTTTTTTAAAATGATTTTTAATTAATTTTTAAAAGAATTTTTTGAAAGGATTTTTAAATTAAAATAATTTTCCAAATAGTGTTTATGTTAAATAATTTTTTTTAAATAGATTTTTAAATTAATTTTTAAAACAGTTTTTTCAAAAAATATATTTTTAACCTAAATTAATTTTAAATTTAATTTAAATTTAATTTGATTCTAATTTATTTTATTTTTTAATTTAATTTTAATTTAATTTAGTTAGATTGAATTTCTGTTAATTTAAATAAATTTACTTTAATATTATTTATATTTAATTTAATTTTAATTAGATTTAATTTAATTTTAATTGAATTTACTTTAATTTTAATTAGACTTAATTTAATTTTAATTAGATTTAATTTAATTTTAGTTAGATTTAATTTAATTGGATCTAGTTCGATTCGATTTATTTCGATTCGATTTGGTTTGATTCGATTTGATGTGGTTTGAAGTCCTTAGTCATCTTACCGATCTATGTTTTTAATCAGGGAAACCTATAATCTTTATGAGATGAAGTTAAGTTCAATTTTTAGGGTTTGTTTTAACTTTGTGTTAGATTCAGATTTAGCTTTGGGCTCAACAAATAGGAATTTTTTGGATAAACTTCTCGGCTATGGTGAGTCACTTGGACATCATTAGAGTAATCATGCATTAAAGGTTTTCCAAATAGTCCTATCCACTGAACTTAGTACAAAACCTTGGTCTAATTAGTTAAGATCCGTAAGGGGTAACTTCAATTAGTTCCACTTAATCAAATGCACCAGGTCGAAGTCATATCTTCCTAGACATGCATAGACTAAGCTTCCCTAACCTACTATCATCCAAAATTTCACCAGTACCGTAGGTCAAGTTAAACTATTATCCTTTTGAACTACTCCTAATTACCCTGCTGAGTAGGTTAGTTTTGGTTATCCTGTCGGGTAGGTTTGTTTTGGAGGTGCTAGCTATTTTGGAGCCTCCCCCTAAATTATTGATCCGATTTAGGTTTTAGTTTTTGTTAGATTTAATGTTTAATTTGTAACTTTAAATTTAAGTTTTTTATTTTGAATTAATTGAATTGATCAAATTGTCCTTCTTTAAAAGAGTGTATTTAATGTTTAAGTTTTTATTAATTTTTAATTTTGAATTAATTGAATTGTTTGAATTATATCTCTTTAAAGGTTTATCTTTTAACTTTTTATTAATTATTAATTTTGAATTTTCTAGACTATCTTTGTTTAATATGTTATCTTTAACATTTAAGTTTGTTAAATTTAGTTTTGATTTTGTCAAAGTGTTTGATTTTGTCAAAGTGTTAGATTTTATCCTTATATTTTCTTTGCCTTTTAAGTTGATATGATTAGTTGAGTTTATTAGATTAGTCTTGTCTTTAAAATTTAATTTTTTTGTTAATTAAATTATCTTGCGTTTGAATAGGATTTTCTGGATTGATATTGTCTAGATTATTAAATAATTTATTAAGAAATTTATTAATTTTATCTAGATCAATATTGACCTTGTCATCATTATCATTTGAATTTTCATATTTATTTAAGTTTAAATTTGAATTTTTAATTTTTAACTTTTCTGAATTTGTTAATTTATTTAAATTTTTGTGTACAATAATAATTTTAATATTATTAGTTGAATTTTTCTTAGAGGTTGAGTCATTTAAATTGATTTGGTTATCATTTGAATTTTTAGGGTTATTAATTATTTTTAGATTTTCTGAATTTTCTAAATTAATTAGATTTTTTTATCAGATAATATCATAGGGGTATTTTTGCATGTATTATCAAATACACTATTTTTACGTATATTTTCAGAAATATTATCATTCATATTTTTTAAACTACTACTACTAGGGGTATTTTGATAAATATTACTAACCTTAAGCGCAACCCCTAAATCAATAGGCTTTTTCGATCAGATTTGACTCGAGTCCAGATTTGATTTTGACTTGATCTTCTAGCTCCATCGGCTCCTCGTGAAGCTTGATCAATTGGGTCCAAAGCTCATGTGTATTCTTGTACTTTCTAGTCTGCATAAAATATTGTTAGGTAAAATATTACAAATAATTTTACTTACAGTTTTGTTTAGTTCTGAGGCCCGAGAAGGTTTTCTTAATATCAGCCAATAATCAAAATTTAGACTTCTTAAGAAACATTCCATTCTTCACCTCCAATAGTTGAAATCTTCTTGATCGTATGGTGGTGGTTCGTGGATACTCTATCCTTCTTGAATAGACATTGGTATATGCAAAAAAAAAAAAATAGACAAGAGACAATTTCCAAGACTGTCTTGGAGTAAGCAATGTGGGAGATAAGGAAATATGTGAAAAAAATATATTATTTTTTAAATAAAATATTAATAAAAATTATTGTTACAAATTTTGAAAAATACACTATTTTGCTAATATTGACGAATGGTGAAAAGATGAAAATAACATTTTCAAAAATAATTTTGGAGGGAAAAAACGAAAGTCAATAGAGGGGGGTGAATATCTATGTTTCTTTAAAAAGAATCCCCCTTGCTCGATTGGTGGTTGCACCAATTTAGAGCGGTACCCACTCTAATACCACTTGTTGGATCATGAAAGTCAATAGAGGGGGGTGAATATCAATCGAAAATGTTTAAACAAGTACGCAGTGGAAAGATGAAAACACAATGCTAACACAAGTAATTTTTTACTTGGTTCGGAGCCTTGGTCGACTCCTACTCCAAGGCCCGCACTCGTTGAGTGCTTTCGTTGGGCAATTACTAATAATTCGCAAAGTTACTACAAAAACTAAGTACATGAATTATTAGAAAGGAATACCGACAACACTGAAAAGAGAAACTTGAGCCGCTTGTTGTTGGAGTAGCTTCGCAGCGTCGCAGAAGCACAGCACAGCAGAGCAAGCGTTGGAAGATCTTGTTGTTAGTTGTTCTTTGCTCCAGGGTGCATCCTCCTTATATAGGAGGCTCCGGGCACCCAGATCCCTTCCGGGTGCTTTGAGTGTGACGTAGCTTGTCCAACCAGAGCGCTCCACGTGGTGCCGTGCGTCGAGGATAGAATTTGCATTCTGGGCACCCGGATCCCTTCTGAACGCCCGGACCCCATTTTCCAACATCTTTAACTCCCTGCAAGAAAACATTAGTCCGAAGCACAAATGAAAATTATATCACCCTGCAAAACAAAGTGTTAGCATAGTACAGTTATAATAATAAAAACAGTAATTAGATTCCGTCTCGCCGAGACCGGAATCTAGTCAAGATCTCAACTTAGAGTTTCGAAATGATTCTAAGTTGGATCGGTGCCTAAGTTCCCTTCCCAGAAATGCATCCTCACAGTCACTCCCCTCCAGTGACTTACCTCAACTTACCTGCCAGATGTCCGGTCAGCCCCTCGACCCATCTAGACTTCATGTCAGACGTCCGGTCAGTCCTTCGACCCATCTGGACTTCGTGCCAGACGTCCAATCAGCCCTTCGACCCGTCTGGACTTCATGCTAGCTATCTAGTCAGCCTGTCGACCTAGCTAGACTTCATGCCAGACATCCAGTCAGCACATCGACCTGTCTGGACTTCGTGTCAGCTATTCGGTTGGCAGGTCGACCTAGCTGGGCTTCTTCTGCACACTTGGTCACAGCGTTAGATCACCATGAAACTAACTTAACCTACTTTGTCATTCATTAAAACTTAAGTTAGACCGTTAGTGCTAACCACACCAACATAGGACTCCCTTAATTATGTATTCCAAAACTTAGAATGGTGTGAGATTCGTGTTAGAGTGTATATTAAAAGCCTAACTTTTTGTATAAATATTTATTTAGAAATAAGAATCACATTGGTCAAATGTCTACATTTATAAGCTAAGTGCAGTTGTTCAATTAATTTATATTGTAGATAACATGGTGTGTGGTGTCACACAGAAGATCATGTTATCAGTTCCTTATAAATTATAAATAGTAGATCACGACTAAGATGGATAGGAACAAACCATTAGAATAATCGTAGTGTAATTTGGTATTAGTTTATCTTAACTATAAAATTACACTAGTACACTCTGAGTGTATTGAGTAGGACCATTTGAGATAATTTCTTTTTATACTGACTAAATAAAAGAACAAGACCTCCATTATTATGGAAGTGTGTGCTCTTAATCCTAATATAATAACAAGCATGTATACTTAATATTTATTTCTTTAATTTATCAAAGGGTGTGATTTAGTTTGATAAATCAATAGGCCCGATAAGTTGAAAAATAATATTATTTATAGTGTGATTGTTGATTATAGAAGAAAACTGTGTCCTAGTAATCTAGGTTGATAATACCCCCAAGAGGAGCTCATAAGGATTGTCATGTAAACCCTGCAGGTGGACTTAGTCCGACATGACAATAAGGTTGAGTGGTACTACTCTTGGAGCTAGATATTAATTAAGTGAGTTGTCAGTAACTCATTTAATTAGTGGACATTCGATATCTTAAACACAGGGAGATTAACACGCTCATGATAAGAAGGAACTCATATAGTAATATGGGATTGGTGTGGTAGTTCAATAATAACTCTTTAGTGGTACATGTTATTATTGATGAACTCGAGTTGGGTGTTTGGGGCGAACACGGGAAGCTCAAGTTCATCGGGAGACCAAAACCAATTCCTCCTCTCAGTCCCTGTCGTAGCCTCTTATTTATAAAGTCTTATACCCACCCATACTCACCTTCTTACCCATCCTTTGGTGGCCGGCAAAGCCAAGCTTGGAGCCCAAGCAAAGGCCGACCAAGATAAGCATTAAATGGTTCAAGTGGTGGTCGGCCCTAGCTTAGAGCCTAAGCTTAGGTGGCCGGCCACAACACAATAAAAGGATTTTAATGTTTAAAATCTTTTCTTATGTGGAAGCCATGGTTTTAAAAGAGAGTTTAAAATTAAAATCTTTCCTTTTATAACTTTCCACAAAGGATTAAGAGAAAGCTTTGATATTTTTCCTTATTTATAGTTAAAAGGAATATTTTAATTTTTGATAAAACTTTCCTTTTTTGTAACCATCCTCATGGTTTTAAAAGAGAGTTTTAAAAATTATAAATCTTTCCTTTTATATCTTTCTACAAAGGATTAAGAGAAAGGTTTGATATCTTTCCTTATTTGTAGTTAAAAGGAAAATTTTAATTTTTGATAAAACTTTTCTTTTTTGTAACCATCCTCATGGTTTTAAAAGAGAGTTTTAAAAATTCTAAATCTTTCCTTTTATAGCTTTCTACAAAAGATTAAAAGAAAGATTTGATATCTTTCATTATTTGTAGATTTAAAAGGAAGATTTTAATTTTGGAGAAAATTTTCCTTTTTGTAATCATCCACATGTTTTAAAGGAGAGATTTTAATTTATAAAAGTTTCCTTTTATAACCAAACATGAAGAGAATTTTAGAAGATAAATTTTTATTTTAAAAATTTTCGGAAACAAATTAGGAAGTTTTATTTTTTGTGTTTAAAACTTTCCTTGTTTAGAGGACTTGTAGGGGTCGTCCACAAGAGGGTTTATAAGGAAATTTTCCTTCTTAAACATTGGCAAGGAATATAAGGAAGTTTTATTTATAAAACTTTCCATATTTGTCAAGACCAAGGAATATAAAAGAGAGGGTAGAGGTGTCTCGCCTTATAACATAATACTTCTATTATTCCTCTCTTCTTTTCCTTGGTGGTGGCCGGCCCTCATCCCTCTTCTTCCTCCTATTCTTCTTCCTTATGTGGCCGGCAGCATCTTCATCTCAAGGAGCTTGGTGGTAGCCGGATCTTGTTAGAGGAAGAAGGAGAGAAAGGAGATTTTGTTTCTTAGCATCCCTTGGAGCTTGGTTGGTGGCCGAAAGTTCTTCATCTCTTGAAGATTGTTGATGGCTGAAACTTGCTTGGAGAAGAAGGAAGCTTGGGTGGATTCTCGTCTTGGTAGATCGTCGCCCACACGACATCCGAGATAAGAAGAGGAATATGACAGAAGATCGTGAGGTCTATAAGCTACAAAAGATATAACTAGTTATTAGTTTCCGCATCATAACTAGTTCATCTTTTGTTTAGATCTTGAAATACCAAACATAAGAGGCTAGTGATTCTAGGTTTCGGATTTAGGATTTGATTTATGTTTCTTTTTTTCAATCTTGTGATTCGATTGTTCTTTTTGGTTAAACCTATGGTTACTATAAGAAGATTAAATATTGAATTCCGTTGAAAGGCTTTGTCTAGGAAGTGGTGGATGATCCCATGACCAAGAAGGCCTAGTGCCTCGCCATGCTTAACATGGAAACCAATCTTTGAAATAAATATTTAATCGAATTTGTAACATGGGTGGATTTGGATCAATAATGGTAAGGATCATTTGCGATCCAAGTCTAAACCGCTAAGAACAGATAAATTGAATTTAGAATCAATAATGTTAAGTTCCGTTTGCAATTCTAAATTTAATTTCTAAAGAACACAATAGGTTGTTAGGAAAGGTTCAGGACTTATACAAAATTTTTTTACAGGGAAACCGGTACGATATTCCGAGTAGCACCCAACAATTCGTAGGCCCTTTACCTAGACTCAAGATGCTTATATCAGTGCATCAACACAAGTCTGGGCGTAAAATATCAAACAGGACAGTGATCAGGTTAAGTAATCCATTTTAGCAAAATACTAACTGGATAAAATTACTTAACTCGACTAACTAAGTGAACACTATTACCTTCTGATAGTTAGTAACTACCGGTTAGACATATAAGGATAGTTTCTAGATGTTTATATTTTTCAAATAATATCAGGTCCAGGGGGAGGATATTTGAAAAATAATTTCAAACTCTATGTTTGAACTTAAAACTATGTTCAAAATTCTTATTTTTGAAAATCTTAAGGTTTTGCATTCCTTCAAAATTTTATGAAACTTTAAAACTTTAAAACTCAAAGTTACCTTAAAGATTTTGTTTGAAAAATCTTTAGCCTGCTAAAGCCTCTAATACCTTGGAAAGGTTTTGAACAGTTTTTTTTGACAAACCTTTAAAACTATAGATGAAAATCATTCTATACATAATTCTAAGTTCAGAATTCAATCAATAATTTTTTTTACAAAAAAGCTTATTATTTTCGAAATATATTTTGAAAAATACTTTCCAAACCTCTATTACATTTTTAAAAAAAAGTGAGTATATTTGAAAATAATTACCTTGAAAGTTTCTTCAAAGTTATTTAAACTATAAAACCTTAATAAATGTTAACTTTTAAAACTTAGTATCAAATTTCAAAACTTTGAACAATGTTTTAACATTGGTTTTTAAATAAAATGCTTTCACAAATTTGTAACTCTACAAAATATTTTTCAAAATACTTTGGAATTTTTTTATTTTCACAAACCTTTTAAAATTGTATTCGAAAGTAATCATATTTTACTTAGCAAATTCTTTTTTACAAATAGTGTATCTCAAATCTAGTTTTTTAAATAATTTGTGTTTGAAAAAGTTAAAAATTCTGTCTCTCTTCCCCCTAGTAATCTTGAAAGTTTTTTAGTGCCAAAGTTCATTAATTTCACTAACTGCTTTACTTAGCACACTTCTTGACTCATTTCTCTATTCATGTTTTTGCTAAATGTCAAAGGGAGAGGGAGAGGGGGAGGGTTTAAGTTAGAAAATAGAAGAAAATAAGAATAACTTAACCCTAAAATGATCAAGAGAACAAAACAAACCTTCTCAATTTTTGCTTCTCTTAAAAATTATTTACTATACTTATTTTGCATATCTTTTTACCTAACTTAACTTAGGTTGTCATTTCATCAAAAAAGGAGAGATTGTTGGTGCAGTTTACACTAACGGTCTTACTAAGGTTTTGATGAATAACAAAGTAAGTTAAGTTAGGTATTGTTGTGATCTAACTACTTTACCAAGTGTACAGGAGTTAACTAGATAAGTCGACAGGCTGACCATATATCTAGTAAGAAGTCCAGATAGGTCGACGGGCTGATCGGATATCTGGCAAGAAGTCAAGATAGGTCGACGGTCCGACCAGATATCTAGCAAGAAATCCAGATAGGTCGTTGGGTGGATCGGATATCCGGCAGGAAGTCTAGTTGAGTATGTGGACTAGACAATTGGAAAACTGGTAAGTAAAGGTAAGTCACTGGAGGAGAGTGACTAAGTGAGGGCTCGTCCCAATTGAGGGGGCAGTAGCCGTCGGTCCAAGTTAGGTTCATTTCATATCCCTAATCTAAGACCTTGACTAGTTCCTAGTCCTAGGAGGATAAGAATTAATTACTACTCATTTTTATAACTATGCTAACTTTATTTTACAGGGTAGATATTTTAGTTTTGGACCAACATCTTTTTACAAGACCAAAGAATGAAAAAGCCTTAAGATGAACAATGCCCGAAGGTGCCTTCAATACTGATGGAAGGTGCCTTCACGCTGTTTATGGAAGGCGCCTTCAAAGGCTTTGGAAGGTGCATTCCGCAAGATGAACTTTGGACTTCGTCGCAGATAAGAGTCGGGACGATTGGGATTAGATTTTTCGGGTTGGAGGTGCCTTCAATGTCTATAGAAGGTGCCCTCCAAGCCCTTTATAAGGATGCTCACCAAAAGCTTCAAACACAATATTCATACAATCTTCTACGCATCTAAAAAGGCTTTCTAACTGCTCTGAGCTCCTGCTACGACTCTGCTACGAAGCTGCTGCACCTGACTACTACTCCGAAGAATTTAGATTACGGTCGGCAGACCAATACACGAGCTCGTTTATATCAAAAGTGTTGGTAACGAAATTATTTACCTGTACTTAATTACTATAAAAGAGCAAGAGTAGTGTGTTGCACTTGTTCCGTCTTTTTGTACTCAATTTCCTCTTCCGGAGGTACCGAAAGAGGCTTTTGTGGATTACCCATCGATAGGTCCGTGGGACCTAGGTCTTGGAGTAGGAGTCGTCGAAGGTTCCGAACCAAGTAAACCGCCTGTGTTTTTCTGTGTTGTTTTACTTTCGACTTCGTATATATTTTCCGCTGCGCATACTCATATTTTTTCAAATGATAAAACAAGTTTTTGAAAACCAAGTGATTCACTCCCCCCCCCCCTCTCACATGTGTATTGATCCAACAGTTACTCTACCGTAAGTGCACAGTTATGTCGTCAGTAATAAAAATATCAATCCCATAAGTATTGTGATTAAACACTAGTTGAATATGTACGGTAAATTATGTAGACAATCAGAGGTTGGTTGGGAAAACTTGAAGGCAAAAGAGAATGAGAGAGAGAGAGTTAGGAGAGAGAAAGAGAGAGTCATGAGAGTAAGAGAGAGAGAGAGAGAGAGGAAGTGTGAGTGCAAGTGAAAAAAAGGAGTTGGATTGTGGATGAATGGTTCTAGGAATTCGGTTTCACTATGATACTAGTTAATGTCCATATATATTGTTCATCTTCTTATCTCCATGCCTACACTTTGTGGATTTCTAACTAAAGTTCGGCTTAACCCCGTAAAGATTGCTCCGGAGGATTTATCCAAGTTCTAATGCTATTATATAAAGAAGCAATTCTAGAAAGTTTGGTTGAAGGATTACCCTAAGACCCCCTGTTCATACAATCCTAGAGTTATCCAATTTACTTCCTAACGATATATTAATATAACTAAGTAGAAGAGGTAACCTAAAAAGTTCGGTTAAAGAGTTACCCTCTCTTACAGGCCCCTAGTCATATAGTCTTAGATTACACAAGTCATTTCCTAATATTAATTTGAGAGAAACTCTCTAAATTCTAATTAGATACTCCTTTGTAATTAATCAATCTCCTTGTAAGTGGATCATCTTAAAAAGTCCACTTAAAGGGTTACCCCTGTCACAGGGTCCCACGGTCATATAATCTAGTACTTCTCCTCTACAAGGTGATAAACCGACCACAATCCACATGCATATACAACACACACATTTCGTCAAACATGTACAAGGCACAATACATAAGAATAAGATAAACACTTCCTTGAATAAGAAAATGACATATACATAGTTGATATATCAATATCGCATCACAAATACTCCCTACATCCTAAGAATCGGAGGATATACTCCATTGCAAAGGTATTACAAACAAGAGAATAAAATATCAATCTATAACTCAATAAACAAGATAAAAAGAGGAGAAAGCTTATCAATGTGTCGTCGATCTTCTTGCTTGCAATCCTTGCTCCAGAGGTGGACGAATCAACAAAGATGGATGATCTAGGACTCCTCCAAAGGGGAGAACCCTTCTATTAGGAATAGGGGTGGAGCCCCAAACTAAAGATGAGTGAAAAGGGGAGAAAATTTACTTTTTTAGCAAAGGGGGTGTGCCCCCTTGTGTTCTCTGCCACACGGTCGTGCTTATAGGCATGACTGAGACATGTATCACCACAGGTAAGGGGGTACGGTCATGCCTTTTGGCACAACAAACCTTAGAATCTGTTGGACCGCTGGGCCAGCTAGAAGGGGGGTTGAATAGCCTGTAAAAATAAAACAACCCTTCCCGCCTTTTCGTAAACTAACACTTGCATAAATTAGCTAAACAGAAAATAACAAAAAGAAGAGGCACCAGATTTGACTTAGTTACAATCGAGAAGGTTGTTAATCCAAGGAAGATGATCGCACTAAAAACTCCTTCAGGCAGAGAAGCCTCTTACAACGATGAAGTACAGAAAATAGAAGCTTAACTACAGAGAAAGCGTGCAAGTGTAGAAAGAATGAATTGCTTGAGTTGATGAAAAGCTTCTGGACCAAGGCGGTATTTATAGCCTTGGTCGGGGTGCCCCGAAAGGGTTCCGGACGCCCTGGGGGGATAAAAATTTATCACCCAACGTGTTGGGACCGATGTGCCCGCTAGAGGGGGGTGAATAGCATTTCGTCACGCTTGCGTTGATTTGCTTCGTCTTGTTGTTGTGCAGCGGAATACTGGAAGACAAACACTCACAATGCTAACACCTAGGGTTTACTTGGTATTCACCTCAAGAAGAGGTGACTAATCCAAGGATCCACACACGACACGCTCCTCCACTATGAACAACTCCTTCTCGATCGTAGCCGGAGGTGGAGAAGCCTCGTACAAACTCACACACAACAACACAACTCACACAAGAAGAAAATATAAGATATAAATGAAATACACCCTTATTCTTGCTTACTTGTTGCTTATTGTTGCCTCTTGAACCTTGGGAATTCACCCAAGAGCCGTCAAGAACTGGCGGTGAAGATTAGAAGAAGCTCACGTGAAAATCGCTGAAGATCGCAGGAGAAGAATGTAAGGTTCTGGCGAAGAAAATGCTCCGCCCAGGCTTTAAACGGTACTCCCAATCGATCGAATTCATCCCCAATCAATTGCCACGTTAGCACCGCTCCATCGCAGTCGTCCATCACCTACATCCTGTGCAACGGTCACTTCCCAATCGATTGACCGATCGATTAGGACTGCTTGAATCGATCGCCCAATTGATTCAACACCTTTCTGTGCTCTCGCGTCCGCGTGAGAGCTTCTGCTACCAAATTGATCGACCGATCGATTGGCAGCTCCCAATAGATCGCCCGATCGATTGAGAAAGCCTTTGTGCTCGCGATTCCACATCCCAATCGATCGACCGATCGATTGGGCCTTCCCACAATCGCAGCACACTCCAATCGATCTACTGATCGATTAACTAGCCTGGACTTAACTCAAACTCAAGTCCAAAATCTCCAACCCAACTCCTGGTCAACCGTGACCTGTTGGATCTCAATGCCTAGCATTTGGCCACACCCGACCAACCTCAACCTAGCCTCCTCCATCAGCCTTAGGTCCCTCGGATATCTCCCATCTGTTGGTTAGTCCTAGGAAGATTGTACCGATTCCACTGTACAAAAATTTTGTACAAGTGTCGAACCTTTCCTAATAACCTATTGTGTTCTTTAGAAGTTAAATTAGGAATCGCAAACGAAACTTTACATTATTGATTCCAAATTTAACTTATCTGTTCTTAATGGTTGAGACTTGGATCGCAAGCAGAACTTAACACTATTGATCCAAATCTACCTATGTTATAAATTAAATTAAATATTAATTTCCAAAATTGGCTTCCAGGACTACATGGCGAGGCACTAGTCCTTCTTGGGTATAAGATCATCCACCACCGCCTAAACAAAGCCTTTTAAGGAAAGCTAATATTTAATTTCCTTATATAACTCTAGGTTTAACCAAAAAGAACAATCGAATCACAAATTCGAAAAAAAAAAAACACAAACTCAAGTAATAAATTCGAAAAACTAGAATCTAATGCCTCATATGTTTGAAATTCATACAAAAAAAAATAACTAGCATGATGCGGAAAATAATTACTAGCTATACCTTTTCCTTGTATACTAATAACCTTGAGATCTTCTATTGTATTCCTCGCCTCGCCTTGGACGTCGTGTGGGCGACGATCCTCCAAGATGAACACCACCCAAGAGCCTTCTTCCTCCTTCTCTAGAATTCGGCCACCACCACCACCAAGGAACCAAAGAGAGCAAGGGGAAAGGGAAGGGAGAGAGGGCCGACCACAATAGAGAGCACCAACAAGAGAATAAGAATTGATGTAGCATGAGGCCTCTCCTCCCTTTCTTTTATATTACTTACCCAAGGCAAATAAGGAAAAATTTTTTACAAAAAATAAAATCTTCCTCTTGTTTTTCCTTTTCCCCTTTTATTTTTCCTTTTCCTTTCCCTTGATTGATTCAATCATCAATCATTGATTGGTTTAATTGATTGGTCGGCCCCTTGCTTGGGCACTAAGCAAGGGTGGCCGACCCCTTAAAAGGAAAGAAATAACCTTGTAAAAATTTTATAAGCAAAGAAAAAACTCTTATAAAATTTTACAAACTCTCTTTTAATTTCCTAAAGTGAATGTTAAAAAAGGAAAGTTTTAAAAATTAAAACCAAGTTTTAAAATTTAAAACTTCTCTTATAAAATTTCCTTTTTTAACATGGTCACAAAAATAGAAAGTTTCAAATTTAAAACTTCTATTCCTTTTTTCTAAAAACCATGAGGATGGTTAAAAAAGGAAAGTTTTAAAACTTTTTAAACTTTCTTTTAAACCATGTGGCCTAATTGAAATAAGGAAAGTTTTATATTTTAAAATCTCTCTTTTAAAACTTGTAGATATCTACAAAAAGAAGATTATAAAAATTCAAAACACCCCTCCTAATTTGAATTTTATTATGGCTGGCCCCTTCATGCTTAGGCACCAAGCAAAGGGTCGGCCCCTATGGCTTGGTCACCAAGCCATGGGCCGGCCCCCTCTTGGACACCAAGAAGCGCTTTTCTCAAGTGGACTTGAGGCATTAATGAGGCTATGACAGGAACCTAGAGGAGAAATTGGTTTTGGCCTTCCGATGAGCTTGAGTATCCCGTGTTTGCCCCGAACACACAACTCAAATTCATCAATAATAACTCATTCCACTAGAGAGTTATTATTGCACTACCGCACCAATCCCAAATTATATTATGGGCTCCTTCTTATCATGAGTGTGTTAGTCTCCCTGTGTTTAAGATATCGAATGACCATTAATTTAATTGAGTTACTGACAACTCACTTTAATTAATGTCTTAGTTCAAGAGTAGTACCACTCAACCTCATTGTCATGTCGGACTAAGTCCACCTGCAGGGTTTAACATGACAATCCTTATGAGCTCCTCTTGGGGACATTCTCAACCTAGATTACTAGGACACAGTTTCCTTCTATAATCAACAACACACACTATAAGTAATATCATTTCCCAACTTATCAGGCCTATTGATTTATCGAGCTAAATCTCACCCTTTGATAAGTTAAAGAAATAAATACTAAATATATGTGCTTGTTATTATATTAGGATTAAAAGTACACACTTCCATAATAACTAAGGTCTAGTTCTTTTATTAAGTCAGTATAAAAAGAATTTACCTAAAATGGTCCTACTCAATACACTTAGAGTGTACTAGTATAATTTATTAGTCAAGATAAACTAATACCTAATTACACTTCAACTATTCCAATGGTTTGTTCCTTTCCATCTTAGTCATGAGCAACTGTTTATAATTTATAAAGAATTGATAACATGATCTTCTATGTTTGACACCACACACCATGTTATCTACATTATAAATTAATTGAATAACTATATTTTGCAAATAAATGTAAACATATGACCAATGTGATTCCTTTATTTCAAAAATAAATGTTTACAAAAGCTAAGCTTTTAGTATACACTCTAACAATCTCCCACTTATACTAAAAGACTAAGCTGTCATATCTGCTGCCATACATCTGATTCTCATCCCCTCCACATACTGATCAAAAGCTTTCGCTGGAAGGGCCTTAGTGAAAGGATCTTCCAGGTTATCTGCTGATGCAATCTTAGCGACGACAACTTCTCCTCGCTTGACGATGTCTCGTATCAGGTGGTACTTGCGCTCTATATGTTTACTCGCCTTATGGGCTCATGGTTCCTTCGAGTTTGCAACTGCACCGATATTATCACAAAAAATTGTGATGATTTTGGGCAAACCAAGAATCACATCTAAGTCCATTAGGAAGTTTATGAGTCATACAACTTCTTTGGCTGCCTCAGAAGCTGCCACATACTCAACTTCCATGGTTGAGTCTGAAACGCATTTTTGCTTAACACTCCTCCATGTAATGACTCCACCTCCTAAAGTAAACACATAGCCTGATGTAGACTTATTGTTGTCCCTATCTGAATGGAAATCCGAATCCGTGTAACCCACAGGGAGCAAATCATCTGCTTGGTAAACTAACATATAGTCTCGAGTCCTTCTCAGGTACTTCAATATATGTTTTACAGCAGTCTAATGTCCCTGTCCAGGGTTACTTTGATATCTGCTAACCATGCCCACGACAAAGCAGATATCCGGTCTCGTACATAGCATTGCATACATTCGGCTTCCTACAGCCGAAGCATAAAGAACTACCTTCACGTCCTCTATATCCTTTGATGTCTTCGGAGACATCTCTTTAGATAAGGCTACTCCATGCCTAAAAGGTAAGAAACCTTTCTTGGAGTTCTGCATGCTAAAACAAGCAAGGATTGTATCTATATATGAAGTTTGAGATAGGCACAACATCCTTTTCTTGCGATCCCTGATGACTTTGATCCCAAGAATGTGTGCACATTCTCCTAAGTCCTTCATATCAAATTGTTTAGATAATCATACCCTTACGTCCAATAACACTTTGACATTGTTGCCAATTAACAAAATATCATCTACGTATAGTACAAGAAATACCACCACGTTTCCGTTACACTTCTTGTATACACAAGACTCATCCAGATACTGAATAAATCCATATGACTGGATTACTTCGTTAAACCGAATGTTCCAAGACCTTGAAGCTTGCTTCAGTCCATAATGGATCGATTCAGCTTGCATACTAGATGCTCTTTGCCTTTTTCAATGAATCCCTCTGGTTGCTTCATATGGATGTTTTCTTCAAGACTTCCGTTAAGGAAAGATGTCTTGGCATCCATTTGCCAAATCTCATAATCCATATGAGTGGCAATGAAAAAGAGTATCCAGATAGACTTAAGCATAGCTACCGATGAAAAAGTCTCCTCATAATCGATTCCCTCTTTCTGAGTATACCCTTTCGCAACAAGTCTTGCTTTGAAGGTTTCTACCTTCCCGTTTGTCCCTCTTTTCCTTTTGTAGATCCACTTGCACCCAACGGCTTTTACACCATCTGGTTGTTCTACAAGCTCCCAGACCTTATTAGAATATATAGACTCTATTTCTGAATTCATTGCTTTTTGCCAAGATACTGCATCTTTATCTTGGAGTGCTTCGTCATATGTCCGGGGATCAGGTTAATGTTTATCCAGGATCAAATCCGAAGACTCTCCCAAAAACATGAATCTCTCAGGTTACCTTACAACCCTCCCATAACGACGAGGCACTGTCTCTGGTTTGTATCATGTGTGACACGTGTTGTAGTCTCTTGTGATACTTCATCTTGTACTATTGGTATTAAAGTAGACGAGTCTTCTCTTATTTCTTCTAGAACAATTTTACTCATAGGCTTATGGTTCATTACATAATCATCTTCTAAAAACGAGCATTGGTGCTAACAATGATCTTCTGATTTTTAGGATTATAAAACAACCCCTCTTTCATTCCCTTAGGATATCCCACAAACAGACATACTTCTGTACATGATTCCAACTTATCAGTATCTCCCTTCAGCACATGTGCTGGACTACCCCATATCCGTCAAACTAGGCTTACGCCCATTCCACAATTCCATGGGAGTAGAAGGAACTTTTTAGAAGGTACCATATTCAGAATGTACACTGTTGTTTCCAGAGTATATCCCCAAAACGAATTTGGTAATTCTAAATAACTCATCATCGATCTAACCATTTCCATAAGAGTCCTATTCCTTTATTCTGCCACACCATTCTGTTGGGGTGTACCAGGTGCAGACAATTGGGATTGAATCCCGGCTTCTGATAAGTAATCCCTAAACTCTCCAAAGAGGTATTCACCACCACGGTCAGACCGTAGTGTCTTGATACTTTTACCAAGACGTTTCTCCACATCAGCCCTATATACTTTGAACTTATCAAAGCATTCAGACTTGCAGCGTATCAAGTAAATGTATCCGTATCTTGAATAATTGTCTATAAAAGAGACAAAATATTCATAACCACCTCTTGCCTGGATTGACGTAACTGGGTGGACCATAAAGGCGATTACTGGGTATGTAACAAATTATATGGAGGGATGTGAGTGATGTAGATGGGATCTATCCCTCTTATATGATGGGAGTGACATCATTATTCTTGATAGAGTGAGACCATTAAGTGCATGGCCATGCCCAAATGAGTCAATATGAGATATTGAGCTCATTTGATTAAATTGAGTCTACTTGGAGTTCAAGATTTAGATTTATTAGAGGATGACATAGTCTATGCCTCACATTGATCAATCTAGATATCAAGGGTAGGAGGACATTGTCACATATTGTGAGAGTCACAATTAGTAGTCACAAAGGTGATGTTGGATCTCAACATTCTTGTAACTTGGGTAGTAATGATGTGTTGCTAGATACCGCTCATTACTTATGCTTCTAAATGGGTTTAGGAGCATTACCAACATTATAAGAACCTATAGGGTCACACACAAAGGGCAATTAGATGGAGATTAGGTTCATATGATGAACCAAGAGGATTAGGTTCATGCGATGAACCAAATTGGATTAAGAGTAATCTAAATTAAACTAATTGAGTTGGACTCAATTTGGTTCATGTGTTAAATGAGTCTAATTAGATTTGGATTCATTGAGTCAATTTAATTCAATGAATATATATTCATTAAATTAAATTGGTTTGAATCAAATGGTTAGATTTGATCAACCATGGGAGAGAAGAGGTCAAGTTTGACTTGACTTGAGAGGGAAGATGAAGGGTCAAGTTTGACTTGACCATTTGCCATCTCATTTGTGAGTTGGCATAAGGTGGGCCAATGATGATGTTCCACATCATCAAGGTTGGCTTATGTGTGTACCACATCATGAGGGAGATCAAGAGTTGTGACTCTTGATATCCCATGGAGGTTTAAAACCCCTCCTTGAAGTGGTCGGCCACCAAAAAAAATTCATTGTGTGAGTTACATTTTGTTGGGTGTAACTTCATCTTCTTCCTCTCATCTTCTTCTCTCCCTCTCCTCCACCTTGGCCGAAACCTTCAAGAGTGCTAGCACACTCTAAGGTTTCTTCTCCACCTTTTGTTCGTGTGGATACACATAGAAGGGTGTTCACTTGACACCCTTGAGATCCGGCGAACCTTGGACGAGCAGGATAAGCGAAGGGCATCGCATCAAAGGTATAACTTCTCTACCATATAGATCTAGTGTAGATCTAGGATTAGAAAACTTGTACATGTAAATTTTTATCTTCGCACGGATCTGGTGGCATGGAACTTCGGGGTTTCCACAACGCAAAAAGCGGTTTTTACGGCCCGAAAGTTCCAATAGTGGTATTAGAGCCACGTGCGAAGCGTGTACTTGTTTTATTTTAATTTTTATAAAAAATTATAGTTCTGTAAGTTTATGTGATTTTATTAATTTTATGGTTTTTAAGAGTATTTTTCTCGTAGGAACGAAGCAACAAGCGTTTGAACACTTGTAGGCTTCGACTACCGAGAAACACCTTCCGTAACGGTAAGGTCTCGCCCAAAATATTTTGGGACAACGGCTAAAGGCACTGTAAGATCGTCGTGGGACACTCGTAAGACTCATTTTGCGAGAAGGGGTGCTACCCCTAGCCCCACAAGGGGCATTGTCCTGCGATCGCGCCCGAAAATCGCTAAACGGGACCGCCGGGAAGTTGCGACTCATAAAATCGTAAAAATAGTAATAAAATTACAGAAATTTATATAAAATATATAAATTAGAATTATGTATGATTTGTGATGGTCATGTCCCAAAAAACCCCAGTTGGATTGGTTACATGTGTTGTAATTCATAATATGGCATGCGTGTCATTTTTGTGTGATTGTGCGTGTTGTATATGTGATACGCGACCTGCGCATCGTGCCTTTCTATTTTATTTCCTATTGTAAAATAGTTTAGACTCGAATGTAACTTGAGTTTCATCTTTGTAATGTACAAAATGGAGTTGTGGAAGGTCCACTCGAGGAGGAGTTACGAGGAGGGTGCGAGCAACACATGGCGATCAAAGGGAGGAGCTTGGAGAAGTTGTTGACCTTAGGTTGACCGTCCGATCTTCTCATTGGCTTGAGAAGATCGTAGTAGGGCCATGACCTAATCACAGTTTAATTAATTGCTTGTGTGTGTGTATGTGATGCATGCTAGAGTAGAGTAATTAATTAGTGCCTTGACGATTAGATTAGATCTTAATCGTGCATATGATACACATCAATGATTAGATTAGATCTTAATCACGTCAACTCAAAATGCCTACCATGTCGTGATACCCATCACTACCTCGATCACATGTTGTTGTTGAATCTGCCAAAGCATAGCAACACATATTATCTTGGTAGGGTGCGGAGGGACAATCTTGGTCCCGCCTATCAACGCCTGGGTGAGTACAAACTCAATCAGATTGAGTAAAACTAGTTAAACTCAATTGGATCGGGTTTAACTATAGGCATTTTCCAATGATTGGTAGATAGGTCAAAATCACATTTATATTAACTCTTGGGTGATTTAGCCAAAGCTAACTCAAGTTTTAATATACATGTGGATCTTAATCATATAAACAAGAGTTGCATAGAGATGTAATTGTTAATTAGTTACCTACCGATCATACTAAGTCTTGGGTGATTAAGCCAAAGCTAACTCAAGGCGTAGTATGATGTGGATCTTGTCCCACAAGAATTATAGCTAGTTGGTTAGAATCTAGTAGGTGTGGTTTGACCACATCCCTGACTTGATTCTACAAAAGTTCTATAATTCAGTGGGAGCGTCATTTAGTTAAAGGCCTAATTATATGATTAGTGGAATATGATATTTATTTTCTGCATTTTCTGTTGTAGATTGCCATGTCGTCAAACATGAACACCTTCTCCCTGCGTTCTGTCATTGATAAAGGCAAGCTCAATGGAGCTAATTTCCTGGACTGGTACAGGAACCTGAGAATTGTTCTCACTCAGGAAAGGAAATTGTACGTCCTGGAGATGCCCATTCCTGAGGCACCTCCTGCCACTGCCACGCGAGCTGACCGTGATGCTTATAAGAAGCATCAAGATGATGCATTAGATGTGTCCTATCTCATGCTCGCGACCATGAACTCTAAGCTTCAGAAGCAACATGAGTTGATGGGTGCTTATGATATGGTTGAACATCTTTGTCAACTATATCAAGGACAAGCTAGGTACGAGAGATTCGAGATCTCTAAGGCACTGTTTCAGTGCAAGATGAAAGACGGGACTCCTGTAGGTCCATATGTACTCAAGATGATTGGGTACATAGAAAACCTACAAAGGTTGGGATTTCCCCTTGGCCAAGAGCTGGCCACTGACTTGATCTTGCAATCCTTGTCGGAGAGCTACAGTCAATTTGTCATGAATTACAATATGAATGAAATTGACAAGCCACTGCCTGAGCTTCTGAGTATGTTAAGAACTGCTGAGCTCAACCTTAAGAAGGTTAAGCCCAACTCCATTTTGATGGTCCAAAGGCACAAAGGCAAGGGCAAGCCTAAAGGTAAGGGAAAGTCCCAAGCCAAGGGCAAAGGCAAGGCACTGGACCCCGAAGGAGGGGTCGCCAAGGATGCTACCTGCTTCCACTGCGGTCAGACTGGGCACTAGAAGAGGAACTGCAAAGTTTACTTGGAAAATCTTAAGAAGAAGAGAAGTGAGACTTCTACTTCAGGTATATATGTTATCGAAGTCAATCTATCTATTTCTTCATCATAGGTATTAGATACCGGATGTGCTTCTCACATTTGTACTAATGTGCAGGCATTGAGAAATAACAGGGCATTGACGAAGGGCGAGGTGGACCTACGAGTAGACAATGGAGCACGGGTTGCTTCTGTTGCTGTAGGGACTTACAATCTATCTCTACCCTATGGGCTTGTACTAGAATTAGATGAATGTTGTTATGTGCCTACTCTTACTAAGAACATAATTTTAGTTTCTTGTTTGGACAAGAAAGGCTTTTCATTTATAATAAAGAACAAATGTTTTCAGTTTATTTAAATGATATATTCTATTGTAGTGCACCTCTGATGAATGGACTCGATATTCTAGACTTAGAGAACCCCATCTATAACATAAATACCAAAAGGTTCAAATCAAATGAAATGAACCAAACTTATCTCTGGCACTGTCGCTTAGGTCATATAAATGACAAACGCTTATCCCAGCTCCATAAAGATGGTTTGCTGGACTCATTTGATTTTGAATCATATGAGACATGCGAGTCATGCCTACTAGGCAAGATGACCAAGACTCCCTTTAGTGGACACAGCGAAAGAGCGACTGACTTGTTAGGACTTATACATAGTGATGTATGTGGCCCTTTCAATGTCGCTGCCAGAGATGGTTATAGGTACTTCATTACCTTTACTGATGACTTCAGTAGATATGATTATATGTATTTGATGTCACATAAGTCAGAATCCTTTGAAAAGTTCAAAGAATTCAAGAATGAAGTACAAAACTAGCTTGGCAAGAGTATTAAGATACTTCGATCAGATCAAGGTGGTGAATACCTTAGCCATGAGTTTCGTGACTATCTAGCTGAGTGTGGGACTTTATCCCAACTCACTCCTCCTAGAACACCACAGTGGAATGGTGTATCTGAAAGGAGGAATCGTACCCTATTAGATATGGTACGATCTATGATGAGTCACACAGATCTTCCTACATCTCTTTGGGGCTATGCTCTGGACACAGCAGCCTTCATAGTCAACCGTGTTCCATCCAAGGCTGTGGTAAAGACACCATATAGGATATGAACTGGGAGAGATGCCCAAGTGTATTTTATGAGGATTTGGGGTTGTAAGGCTTACGTTTGACGTCAAGTCTTGGACAAATTGGGGTCCAAATCCGATAAGTGCTATTTTATTGGATATCCTAAAGAAACGAAGGGATATTACTTCTACATTCCTAGTCAACACAAAGTAGTTGTGGCTAAGACTGGGGTTTTTCTAGAAAGGGACTTTGTTTCTAGAAAAACTAGTGGGAGTACGTTCAATCTTGAAGAAGTTCAGGATATGGACCATAGCACTGAAGCCTTGATGGAAGTTGAACTGGAACCATAAAGTGTTGTGGATGATGAGATTGTTCCACAAGGAGTTGAGGAACAATAACCAGTTCAAGTAGACCTACCTCTTCGCAGGTCTGATAGGGTACGTCGTCAGCCTGAGAGATACTCATTTCTCTTGTCTGGCCATGATGACATTATGCTCATTGAGAATGAGCCTACCTCCTATCAGGAAGCTGTGATGAGACCATATTCTAAGTCATGGCTAGAGGCCATGAGATCCGAGATGGAATCCATGTACACCAACCAAGTATGGACTTTGGTTGATCCACCTGAAGGTGTTAAACCCATTGGGTGTAAGTGGGTCTTTAAGAGAAAGACTGACATGGATGGACTTATTACCTATAAGGGTCGGTTGGTAGCTAAAGGTTTCAATCAAATTTATGGTATTGAATATAATGAAACCTTTTCTCCAGTAGCGATGTTTAAGTCCATTCAGATCATGCTTGCTATTGCAACATACCACGATTATGAGATCTGACAGATGGATGTCAAAACCACGTTTTTGAATGGAAACTTGCTCGAATATGTGTACATGATACAACCTGAAGGTTTTGTAGATCCACAGCATACTGGCAGAGTATGCAAGCTGCATAGGTCCATTTATGGACTAAAGCAAGCTTCTCAGAGCTGGAATCTTCGATTCGATGATGCAATCAAACAGTTTGGTTTCATCAAAAATGAAGATGAACCCTGTGTCTACAAGAAGGTTGTTGAGAACACAGTTGTCTTCCTTGTATTGTATATGGATGAGATACTACTCTTTGGGAACGACATCCCTTCGCTATAGTCTGTAAAGACTTGGCTAAGGAATTGTTTCTCAATGAATGACTTAGGTGAAGCATCCCGTATTCTAGGCATAAAGATCAATAGAGATAGATCTAAGAGATTGCTTGGCCTAAGTCAGAATACATATATTGACAAGGTATTACTACGGTTTGCCATGCAGAATTCCAAGAAAGGTTTTCTGCCGATGTCACATGGTGTGAGTGTTTCGTGTTTTGCTTAAATGGTGGTGTTGTGAGATGGAAGAGTTTGAAGTAAGACACAGTTGCTGATTCTACAATAAAGGCCGAGTATATTGCTGCATCAGAAGCAGTAAAGGAGGCAGTTTGGATCCGCAAGTTCATTACTGAGCTTGGGGTGGTTCCTAGTATTGCAGATCCTATTGAGCTCTATTGTGACAACAATGGAACAATTGTGCAGGCTAAGGAACCTCGCTCACACTAGCGGACCAAACACATACTACGGCGCTTCCATCTCATTCGAGAGATCATCGATAGAGGAGATGTGAAGATTTGTAGAGTACCCACAGAAACTAACGTCGCTGATCCCTTGACCAAGGTTTTGGCACAGAGAAAGCATGATGGTCACACTAGGTCATTGGGCCTTAGAGCCTATACTCATTGGCACTAGTGCTAGTGGGAGATTGTTAGTTAAAGCCCTAGAGCCAATCATATGATGATTGTTGTATGGACTCGTTGTATCATATTCTTGTATATAAATAAAGGCATTTTTATGATTATTATACTTACTTGTATTGGTGTCAAATAACTAAGTATAATAGCGTCCTTGAGTAGAAGGTTCTTATCTATATCAATCGATTGGTTGAATCGATAGTGAGATGATATAGAGAACACTACTCTTAATCATTCCTAGTCAAGTATTAACATTCAGGGACAATGTTAATGTGACGAGACTAGCATGTAGGTCAACTCAATGACTTAATTGTTAGAATCGATGTACTCGGCTAGAGAGGGGGGTGTGAATAGCCGCCCCAAATTCTCAACACGCAGTGATGTAACGAGGTTCGGAGATAAACTCCTACTCCTCGGCGTGTCCGTAAGGTGGACGAGCCCTATCAATCCGTCGGTGGATGAGTCCCCGGAGAACCGGCTAATAAGTACTCCTTGTGGGTGGAGAAACCTTGCCATAATAACTTGCAACAGCAATATGGAAATACAAAGAAGAGCAAGAACAAAATACACAATGAATGTACAAATACTCGCTTGCCTTCTCGTCGACTGAAGTCCCGGATGAAGCACCAACTTCACGGACGAATGCCAACAAGCAACTCAGTCGAAGAAGCTCACCCGAAGCTTCGGAGCTCAGCAAAGCTCAAGAGCACAGCAGTGAAGAAGCAGAAGCTTCGGACCAGAAGAAGAGTGAGAGAGTTACCGCACTGTAGAAGCCCTCAGCCCTCTTATACCTGCATCCACCTGCGAAGAAGAAGCCAGAAGACAGAAGACCGTTGGCTCACAACGGATAGTTCTGGACCGATCAGGCTTCATCCTGATCGGTCCACAGAGCTCCTGATCGGTCATGGAGACCGATCAGGTTAAGCATTCTGTGCTTAGGTCTGGACCGATCAGGCATGCTCCTGATCGGTCCAGCTTCATCCTGATCGGTCCTGGGGACCGATCAGATCTTTCTCTGATCGGTCCAGGGACCGATCCTCTTCCTTTTCTCCCGAGCTTCTTGCCTTCTAATCGTTATTTCCTGATCAGTCTGCAGACCGATCAGATAACACTCAGTAGGCTACTGTTTGGTTATTGATCGATCACCAGACCGATCAGATAACCAGTGTATCACTGGATCGATCCAGAGCTTGGTTTTTGCCCAAACCAAGTCCCAAGCCTTCCAAACCAATATCCGGTCAACCTTGACCTATTGGTATCTCATGCTTAGCATTTAGTCACTCCCTTGACCTGCTAAGACTCCCTACCAAGTGTCCGGTCAATCCCTTTGATCCACTTGGTCTTTCCAACACCAGATGTCCGATCATCCTTGATCCATCTGGATTTTTCCCTTACCCGGCTTCACTCACCAGGACTTTCACCTAGCTTCACTCACAAGGACTTTTACCTGGCTTCACTCACCAGGGTTTTCCATCTGCCCGGCTTCACTCACCAGGACTTCCAAACTGCCTAGCTTCACTCACTAGGTCTTTCCCTTGCCTGGCTTCACTCACCAGGTCTTTCTCCAACTGCCTGGCTTCACTCACCAGGACTTTCACTTTCACCTAGCTTCACTCACTAGGATTTTCTATCTGCCTTCCTGGTCTAGAGACCGAGCTACCGAGCCCTCTCTGACCTAGTCCGGAGAACGAGCTACCGAGCCCTCTCCGACTTCGTCCGGTCCAGAGAACGAGCTACCAAGCCCTCTCTGACCTAGTCCGGAGAACGAGCTACCGAGCCCTCTCCGACTTCCACATCCGGTCCAGAGAACGAGCTACCAAGCCCTCTCTGACCTAGTCCGGAGAACGAGCTGCCGAGCCCTCTCCGACTTCCACATGCCAAGCTTCCATACTTGGACTTCTCCGTGCCAAGTCTCCATACTTGGACTTTTCCCGTGCCAAGCTCCCTGCTTGGACTTTTCACCATGCCAAACTCCCTGCTTGGACTTTTCACCATGCCAAACTCCCTGCTTGGACTTTTCCCATGCCAAGCTCCCTGCTTGGACTTTTCTGAGTCAGGTCAACTCACCTCGGGTCAACCAGGTCAACCTTGACCACGGGTTGCACCCACAATCTCCCAAGCTTGTATCCTTGTAAAACATCAAGATACAACTTTTCTGTTCACGTCAAACATTGTCAAACATAACTCGTCAAACATCAAAACACAACTCGAGTCAAGTTAACTCGAGTCTGGTCAACCAGGTCAACCTTGACCTAAGGTTGCACCAACAATCTCCCCCTTTTTGATGTTTGACAAAACTCATAATCAAACTTAGGTTTTCTAATGTTCTTCCTTGAACATTCTCCCCAAACCTACACTCTCCCCCTTTTTGACACACATCAAAAAGAGTGAATCAAGGTCAAGAGTTTCTTTCTAATGAAGGTCCCATACCTTTCATTGAAACCCTTAATTTCCCCCTTGATACTAAGGTCAACAATTAACTTAGTGATAATCTCATATCACTCAAGTCTTTAGGAGTAGAAACTCCCCCTAAAAGTCAACTCCCCTTGACTAATAGGTAAAATTCCCCCTAAAGGTCAACTCCCCCTTGACCATTGCACCAACAATGTCTTGGAGAGTTTCAAACCTTCAAAATACTAATTCTCGAGCTGAAATTTCAGACAACCAGTCGAATTTCAGCAATTTGGCACGCCTGATCGGTCACCAGACCGATCAGGCTCCCTCTGGATCGGTCCAGTGACTGATCCACACAGACCTGGACCGATCAGGGAACCTCCTGATCGGTCCACAACCTCTGATTTCTGATTTCTGAATTTTTCTTCTCCCGAAATTCAGAAACCTCTAGAAAATCACAGAAAATTTTAAAAATTATAAAATTTTGAGGATACATTCCTCATAATATATACTATCATGGAAAAATAGTTTTCTATGAAAATAGCTTCCATTTTTCAATCTTGACACAAAGTTCAAAAGACTTTGAAATAGCTCAAAGTTAAGTCATCTTTGTATCAACTTGTTCAATGATGAAGGCTATTACTAGAAAAGCTTCATCAAGGTTTTTCAAATCAATTTTGAAATAATTTTAAACCTTTAATTTGGGACCACAATCTTAGGGCTAAATGTACATGACTTGTACACAAGCTTTCCCTATGATCCCCCATTTAGAATTAGGTTCATCTAGGTACAAGAACCATGCACCTTGATCCTAACTCATCATCCTAATATCTCACACACATCTAAGTTGTATCAAACACATCCAAGTCAATTTTGATGTGAGATATGGATTTAGGTTATCTTAACTAGGTTCTCATGCATTTTCTAAATAACAATTTGATCTCCATATCAAATTGTGTTTTAGTCCTTAAATCAATTTCATTGATTATAAATGCACAAGATGATGACATGGCATATAATTGTATCATAAATGAAAAATGTGCCAATGTCATGATGTCATGGCATAAAGTATGAAACTTAAATAAAGAATGACATTTAACTAACCTAAGGATTATCATGACATTTTAAATGATCATAAAATAAATATGATGTCATGACATGGCATATGACAAACAATATATGACAAATAGCACATAAAGGTATAGAAAATACCTAATTCTAGCCTTAGTTGCCATTTTTGATAATTTTGATCATTTTTCCATAGGTTCTATATTCCTAAGTGTAATAGACCTAGAATCTTATACCAAAGATTTTTAGATCACTATGTGCCAATTAGATTGACTCTAGAAAACTCCTCAAATTTGATTGGCACATTCTAATCACCTTAGGAATAATTCTTAATTTCATTTTCAAGGCTTGATTATACCTTGAAAAATCCTAAAGTGTCACCTTTTGCCATGATTAGGTTAACTACCTATTCAAGTAAGGTTGGCACACCCTAACTAATCTAGCGTGATGAAATCACGCTCCTAGGAACCCAATACCTATTGGAGCTCATTGGGTTCACTAAGTATTCACTAGGGATGCCTTCCCTAGCAACCCTCCTAATGACCCCCCTAGGCTTTAAAGCCTTGGTCATTTGGGACTCATCAAGATCCACTCTAGGGGTGACTCCCCTTGTGACCTTGGTGATGGTCTTCCTAGCCCTAGATTTTGTTCCATAATCGAATGGAACATTATGATAAGTGGGCTTGACCACTTGGGACTTAGGTTTGTGACCCAAACCTTTCTTGTCCTTGGACATTGGTTTTTGACCCTTAAACCCTAGAGATGACTTCTCCAAGTTCTTAAGAGCCTTTTCCAAAGTATCAAGTCTTGACCTCAAGACTTGATTCTCCTTCTCTAATACCTCAATTTTTAATTTTTCATTTTTCTTTGAGGTATTCCTAGGCATGTGTCTAGTTGTTTTTGGGTTTCTACCTAGATTTTCCTTAACCTTAGATGAATTAATCCTAGGGTTGGCATTTCTAGTATTTTCCTTACCTAGGTTAACATGTTTTGCACCTAAGCATGTGTATCGATTTCTAATGTTATCATGCTTACCATTATTAACAATTGCAACAAAACTACTAGCATGTGTCTTATTGCAAGAGTGAGACTTAAATGTTACCTTAGGGTTTGCCTTCGCTCCCCCTATTGAAGTGCTCGGTCTTTTGTCCTTGTGAGGTTGCCTCCCCCTCGGACATTGACTCCTATAGTGTCCCCTTCGCTTGCATTGGAAACACACCACGTGCTCCTTGCCCTTGCGTGTTGGGACTCCGGCTTTCTTGACCTTTGGCGCCGGTGGGGACTTTCTAATTCTCTTTGGACACTTACTCTTGTAATGTCCAAAATCCCTACACTCAAAGCACATTATGTGTAATTTGCTAGAAACTAAATGGCTTGAGTTACCTAGAGTTGAGGATGGATGAACGCTCTCTCCTTCATCCCTTCCGGAGGTAGAAGCTTCTTCTTCTTGCTCCGAACTTGAAGAAGAACTCTCCTCCTCTTCTTCTTTAGATGTTGAGTGGCCCTCAACTTCTAAATCCATTCCTCCATGAAGTGAGCTACTTGGCTCACTTGACTCCTCTTCATGACTTGAAGTGGGGTTCTCCACATGGAACTTTGCCAAGTTGTTCCACAAACCCTTGGCATCGTTATATCCACCTATCCTACACAAAACATCATTAGGTAAAGAAAATTCAAAAATTTTCAATACCTCATCATTGACTAGGGATTGGTGGACTTGTTCCTTGGTCGACTCCTTCTTCTCTAGGGGTTTTCCTTCCTTATCCATTGGAGGCTTGAAACCTAATTGAACACAACTCCAATTTTCAAGGTTAGTCATAAGAAAATACCTCATTCTTACCTTCCAAAACGCGAAGTCGTCGCGCTCGTAGAAGGGTGGAATCGTGACATCTTCTCCAAATAGATCCATTCTCTAGCTCGTGCTCCCCCGGGTGTTGATCCAACGAAGAGCGACCTTGCTCTGATACCACTTGTTAGAATCGATGTACTCGGCTAGAGAGGGGGGTGTGAATAGCCGCCCCAAATTCTCAACACGCAGCGATGTAACGAGGTTCGGAGATAAACTCCTACTCCTCGGCGTGTCCGTAAGGTGGACGAGCCCTATCAATCCGTCGGTGGATGAGTCCCCGGAGAACCGACTAATAAGTACTCCTTGTGGGTGGAGAAACCTCGCGACATTAACTTGCAACAGCAATATGGAAATACAAAGAAGAGCAAGAACAAAATACACAATGAATGTACAAATACTCGCTTGCCTTCTCGTCGACTGAAGTCCCGGATGAAGCACCAACTTCACGGACGAATGCCAACAAGCAACTCAGTCGAAAAAGCTCACCCGAAGCTTCGGAGCACAGCAAAGCTCAAGAGCACAGCAGTGAAGAAGCAGAAGCTTCGGACCAGAAGAAGAGTGAGAGTGTTACCCACCTATAGAAGCCCTCAACCCTCTTATACCTGCGAAGAAGAAGCCAGAAGACAGAAGACCGTTGGCTCACAACGGATAGTTCTGGACCGATCAGGCTTCATCCTGATCGGTCCACAGAGCTCCTGATCGGTCATGGGGACCGATCAGGCTAAGCCTTCTGTGCTTAGGTCTGGACCGATCAGGCATGCTCCTGATCGGTCCAGCTTCATCCTAATCGGTCCTGGGGACCGATCGGATCTTTCTCTGATCGGTCCAGGGACCGATCCTCTTCCTTTTCTCCCGAGCTTCTTGCCTTCTGATCGTTGTTTCCTGATCGGTCTGTAGACCGATCAGATAACACTCAGTAGGCTACTGTTTGGTTATTGATCGGTCACCAGACCGATCAGATAACCAGTGTATCACTGGATCGATCCACTGATCGATCCAGAGCTTGTTTTTGCCCAAACCAAGTCCCAAGCCTTCCAAACCAATATCCGGTCAACCTTGACCTATGGTATCTCATGCTTAGCATCTGGTCACTCCCTTGACCTGCTAAGACTCCCTACCAAGTGTCCGGTCAATCCCTTTGATCCACTTGGTCATTCCAATACCAGATGTCCGATCATCCTTGATCCATCTGGATTTTTCCCTTACCCGGCTTCACTCACTAGGACTTTCACCTAGCTTCACTCACTAGGACTTTTACTTGGCTTCACTCACCAGGGTTTTCCATCTGCCCAGCTTCACTCACCAGGACTTCCAAACTGCCTAGCTTCACTCACTAGGTCTTTCCCTTGCCTGGCTTCACTCACCAGGTCTTTCTCCAACTGCCTGGCTTCACTCACCAGGACTTTCACTTTCACCTAGCTTCACTCACTAGGATTTTCTATCTGCCTTCCTAGTCTAGAGACCGAGCTACCGAGCCCTCTCTGACCTAGTCCGGAGAACGAGCTACCGAGCCCTCTCCGACTTCGTCCGATCCAGAGAACGAGCTACCAAGCCCTCTCTGACCTAGTCCGGAGAACGAGCTACCGAACCCTCTCCGACTTCCACATCCGGTCCAGAGAACGAGCTACCGAGCCCTCTCTGACCTAGTCCGAAGAACGAGCTGCCGAGCCCTCTCCGACTTCCACATGCCAAGCTTCCATACTTGGACTTCTCCGTGCCAAGTCTCCATACTTGGACTTTTCCCGTGCCAAGCTCCCTGCTTGGACTTTTCACCATGCCAAACTCCCTGCTTGGACTTTTCACCATGCCAAACTCCCTGCTTGGACTTTTCCCATGCCAAGCTCCCTGCTTGGACTTTTTCGAGTCAGGTCAACTCACCTCGGGTCAACCAGGTCAACCTTGACCACGGGTTGCACCCACAATCTCCCAAGCTTGTATCCTTGTAAAACATCAAGATACAACTTTTCCGTTCACGTCAAACATTGTCAAACAAAACTCGTCAAACATCAAAACACAACTCGAGTCAAGTCAACTCGAGTCTGGTCAACCAGGTCAACCTTGACCTAAGGTTGCACCAACATTAATCTCACAAGTCATGTATATAGAGATATCAAGTTGACACATGGGTATGCATTGGAGAATGTATACTGAATGACCCGCCATGAGAAAGTATCATGGATCATTATATTAGTGTCATATACTTTCTCATGTGGCTATTAGTATGACTATTAGTCCTTGGACCTGAAATCACCATGGTTTCCTACATAAGGAGTTGCATACTTTGGCTTTGTCAAACGTCACCCGTAACTGGGTGGACCATAAAGGCGATTACTGGGTATGTAACAAATTATGTGGAGGGATGTGAGTGATGTAGATGGGATCTATCCCTCCTATATGACGGGAGTGACATCATTATTCTTGATAGAGTGAGACCACTAAGTGCATTGTCATGCCCAAATGAGTCAATATGAGATATTGAGCTCATTTGATTACAGTGAGTCTACTTGGAGTTCAAGATTTAGATTGATTAGAGGATGACACGGTCTATGCCTCACATTGATCAATCTAGATGTCAAGGGTAGAAGGACATTGTCACATATTGTGAGAGTCACAATTAGTAGTCACAAAAGTGATGTTAGATCTCAACATTCTTGTAACTTGGGTAGTAATGATGTGTTGCTAGATACCGCTCATTACTTATGCTTCTAAATGGGTTTAGGAGCATTACCAACATTACAAGAACCTATAGGGTCACACACAAAGGGCAATTAGATGGAGATTAGGTTCATATGATGAACCAAGAGGATTAGGTTCATGTGATGAACCAAATTGGATTAAGAGGAATCCAAATTAAACTAATTGAGTTGGACTCAATTTGGTTCATGTGTTAAATGAGTTTAATTAGATTTGGATTCATTGAGTCAATTTAATTCAATGAATATATATTCATTAAATTAAATTGGTTTGAATCAAATGGTTAGATTTGATCAACCATGGGAGAGAAGAGGTCAAGTTTGACTTGACTTGAGAGGGAAGATGAAGGGTCAAGTTTGACTTGACCATTTGCCATCTCATTTGTGAGTTGGCATAAGGTGGGCCAATGATGATGTTCCACATCATCAAGGTTGGCTTATATGTGTACCACATCATGAGGGAGATCAAGAGTTGTGACTCTTGATATCCCATGGAGGTTTAAAACCCCTCCTTGAAGTGGTCGGCCACCAAAAAAAATTCATTGTGTGGGTTACATTTTGTTGGGTGTAACTTCATCTTCTTCCTCTCATCTTCTTCTCTCCCTCTCCTCCACCTTGGCCGAAACCTTCAAGAGTGCTAGCACACTCTAAGGTTTCTTCTCCACCTTTTGTTCGTGTGGATACACATAGAAGGGTGTTCACTTGACACCCTTGAGATCCGGCGAACCTTGGACGAGCAGGATAAGCGAAGGGCATCGCATCAAAGGTATAACTTCTCTACCATATAGATCTAGTGTAGATCTAGGATTAGAAAACTTGTACATGTAAATTTTTATCTTCGCACGGATCTGGTGGCATGGAACTTCGGGGTTTCCACAACGCAAAAAGCGGTTTTTGCGGCCCGAAAGTTCCAACACCTCCAAGATGAATACCACCCAAGAGCCTTCTTCCTCCTTCTCTAGAATTCGGCCACCACCACCACCAAGGAACCAAAGAGAGCAAGGGGAAAGAGAAGGGAGAGAGGGTCGGCCACAATACAGAGCACCAACAAGAGAATAAGAATTGATGTACCATGAGACCTCTCCTCTCTTTCTTTTATATTACTTGCCCAAGGCAAATAAGGAAAAACTTTTTACAAAAAATAAAATCTTCCTCTTGTTTTTCCTTTTCCCCTTTCATTTTTCCTTTTCCTTTCCCTTGATTGATTCAATCATCAATCATTGATTGGTTTAATTGATTAGCCGGCACCAAGCAAGGGTGGTCGGCTCCTTAAAAGGAAAGAAATAACCTTGTAAAAATTTTATAAGCAAAGAAAAACTCTTATAAAATTTTACAATCTCTCTTTTAATCTCCTAAAGTGAATGTCTAAAAAGAAAAATTTTAAAATTTAAAATCAAGTTTTAAAATTTAAAACTTTTCTTCTAAAATTTCCTTTTTTAACATAGTCACAAAAATAGAAAGTTTCAAATTTAAAACTTCTATTCCTTTTTTCTAAAAACCATGAGAATGGTTAAAAAAGGAAAGTTTTAAAACTTTTTAAACTTTCTTTTAAACCATGTGGCCTAATTCAAATAAGAAAAGTTTTATATTTTAAAATCTCTCTTTTAAAACTTGTAGATATCTACAAAGAGAAGATTTTAAAAATTTAAAACACCCCTCCTAATTTTAATTTTATTATGGTCGGCCCCTTCATGCTTAGGCACCAAGCAAAGGGTCGGCCCTTATAGAGAAGGTTGTGGTCGGCCCCTATGGCTTGGTCACCAAGCCATGGGCTGACCCCCTCTTGGACACCAAGAAGGGATTTTCTCAAGTGGACTTGAGGCATTAATAAGGCTAGAAAAGGGACCTAGAGGAGAAATTGGTTTTGGCCTTCCGATGAGCTTGAATATCCCGTGTTCGCCCCGAACACACAGCTCAAGTTTATCAATAATAACTCATTCCACTAGAGAGTTATTATTGCACTACCGCACCAATCCCGAATTACATTATGGGCTCCTTCTTATCATGAGTATGTTAGTCTCCCTATGTTTAAGATATTGAATGTCCATTAATTTAATTGAGTTACTAACAACTTACTTTAATTAATGTCTTAGTCCAAGAGTAGTACCATTCAACCTCATTGTCATGTCGGACTAAGTTCACCTGCAGGGTTTAACATGACAATCCTTATGAGCTCCTCTTGGGGACACTCTCAACCTAGATTACTAGGACACAGTTTCCTTCTATAATCAACAACACACACTATAAGTAATATCATTTCCCAACTTATCGGGTCTATTGATTTATCGAGCTAAATCTCACCCTTTGATAAGTTAAAGAAATAAATATTAAATATATGTGCTTGTTATTATATTAGGATTAAGAGCACACACTTCCATAATAACTAAGGTTTAGTTCTTTTATTAAGTCAATATAAAAAGAACTTACCTAAAATGGTCCTACTCAATACACTTAGAGTGTACTAGAGTAATTTATTAGTCAAGATAAACTAATACCTAATTACACTTCGACTATTCCAATGGTTTGTTCCTTTCCAACTTAGTCATGAGCAACTATTTATAATTTATAAAGAACTGATAACATGATTTTCTGTATGTGACACCACACATCATGTTATCTACAATATAAACTAATTGAAGAACTACACTTTGCAAATAAATGTAAACATATGACCAATGTGATTCTTTTATTTCAAAAATAAATGTTTACAAAAGCTATACTTTTAGTATACACTCTAACACCATCCTTTACGCCTTGCTTTCAGGAGCTTCCTTCGGCCTCATCCTAGTTGTCGGATTATACCACCACACTCGACCAACCTCGAACTAGCCTTCTAGCCTCCTCCATCAGCCTTGCGTCCCTCGGATATCTCCCCATCCTTCACGCCTTGCCTTCAAGAGCTTCTTTCAGCCTCATCCTAGTTATCAAGTTCTCCTTGCCAAGTCACACTAGGACTTACCTTGCCAAGGCCACATGCTTGGACTTACAACCTTTGCCAAGATCACACTTGGACTTTCCAATTGCCTGGCTCCTCACCAAGACTTTCTCCTCTGCCAAGATCACACTTGGACTTTCCAACTGTCTGGCTCCTCACTAGGACTTTCCAATTGCCTAGCTCCTCACCAGGACTTTCTCCTGCCTAGCTCCTCACTAGGACCTTCCCTTTGCCTGGCTCCTCACCGGGACTTTCCCTTGCCTAGCTCCTTACTAGGACTTTCCCATTGTCTGACATCCAGTTAGGACTTTCCCAGTCAAGTCTCCTGTCAACCTTGACCTGCTTGACTTGTATTCTCATCAACCTGGTCAACCCTTTGACCATCTCCATAAACCAGACGATTGCTCCAGCAATCTCCTTATATTGTCAAACATCAAAACTCAAATCCTGACTCAAGCTTGACTCAACACAAGCTTTGTCAAATTGGTCAACCTTGACCTAGGAAAATTGCCCCAACACAACGTTCAGATCGCGATTGACACGATCTGGTGAAAAAGTCAATTTTGGGCGCCCGGAACCCTTCCTGGCGCCCCGGACGGTTCCGGGCGCCTCGGTTGGGAAAGTCAACCCCGTTGACTTTTTTCAGCCCTGGGTCTTCTACTCCAGCTCCGTTCGCCTCAGACCGAGTCTTCCGCTCTCTTGGGTGATCTCTGCCATTCGAAAAAGGCTCACTCGAACCCAACTTCCGGCCTTCTCGAGCGGGCTTCCGCTCCGGCTTCTCGTCCCTCAGAATCACCACGTGCTTCCTTCTCGTCCGCCAGCGTACTCATTCGTAGTCTTCATCCCTCAGTCGCACCCCGTGCCGACCTTCTCACTAGCTGCGTCTCTTTCTCCTCGAGTAGTCTTCCACTCAGGCTTCTCATCCCTCGGAACCACCGCACACTTCCTTCTCGTCCACCGGTGCACTCTTCCGCAGCGCCTCATCCCTCGGACACACCACGTGCCGCCCTTCTCGCTAGCTGCGTCTTCCACTCGAGTACCTGCGCTCCTAAGCTCCTGCACACTTAGACACAAGGTTAAAAACACACAGGACCTAACTTAACTTGTTGATTACACCAAAACAACCTTGGGGTTCCAACAATCTCCCCCTTTTTGATGTGAGCAACCCAAGTTAAGGTAGGGTAAAAATAGACATAAAAATTAAACTAACTAATTTTGCAATTAAGTGCAAATAGATATATTTTTTAAATTTTGGTCTACCTCCCCCTAGACTTATACTTTTCCTTCTCCCCCTTTGATCACACAAAAAATAGGGTTCTAAGAAAAAATCTAAGGGTTATAACTTAGAAACTTTTGAAAATTATTTCGATGAACTTTTAGAAAGTATTTCTAAGCAAAAGAAAATTTTCTAAGTTAAACAAAATTCTAAGTTAGATATTTTGCAACAGAAAAATAAATTTAACTTAGGCAAAAATATCTTCTGAGAATTTTTCCAAAAAAAAATAATTTATGAAAGAGAATTTTTCTGAAAAATTTCCAAAACATGTTTAAAAAACCTTTTTTTTTGTTTTAAAGTATTATAGATTTCAACCTTAATGCTTTTTATTAGAAAGTTAATTAAATATTTTTATTTCAATACTTTAGCTTACAGGTAGTGGCGAGGCACAAGGCCTTCTTGGTTATTGGAGCAACAACCACTTCCTTAGACAAAGCCTTATAAAGAAATTCGATGTCTAATTTTATCGCTGAAAGCCCTAAAATTAAGTTTTTTTTTAATTTAGATCCAATTCTCTAATATTGTAATATTTAAATTTCCATTTTAATCTATCATAATTTTTCAAATCACAATTTTTCAGATTTAAAGCAAACAATATTAAGCATGCAGAAAATTGTATCATGTTATTATCTATTATTAGTTTGTCAAGATTCTTTAATTGACAAGCTATTGACTGAGTTTCTTTTAACTTACTATTAGATAATAATTTTTCTAATTCACAAGAATATTTTGACAACAAAAATTCTGATTTGCAAAAATCTTTTGACAATAAATTTTCTAATTCGAAAAATCTTTTGATAATATAACTTCTATTTCAAAAAAAAATCTTTCAATAATGTCTTGATTGGATTAATCAACTGGTCAAGAGATAGAGGTCATAACTGACTTACCTTTTTGGCTGTTGATTCTCCCCTTGTTGATTTGTTTTCTTCTGAAGACATTACCCCTTTATCGATTCTCATCTCGGATGAGGTTTCTTCATCTTTAGGTGGGTCTTCAGCTATGATTGCTGTTTTGGCAATTTCCTCGATCTCGGACTCTTCTGTTGGTGGCTCGGTATCCATCGAGGAGTTGGATTTGACTTCAAGTGGTTCTTCGTAAAGCCTTAAGAACTTTTCCCAAAGTTCTTTTGCGCTTTTGTACGTTCCAACTCTGTCGAGATCCTTGGCAGGTAACACGCTCAAAAGACTGGACTCAGCCTTACCATTTGTCATGAATTCATCGCGTTGCTCGTTAGTTCATTGATGCTTCTCAAGTTCTTCTCCTTTTGCATCCTTTGGAGCTTTATAACCAAATTCCATTATTAATAACATATTAAAATCAGTTTTAAAGTAAACTTGCATTCGTCGCTTCCAAAAAGTGAACTCCCCCTCGAACGTTGGTGGGTAGATGTTCATTCCGGCCATCTCGTTACTTCAGTTTGCGGTTAATCCTTCTGAGGTGCCTTGGCTCTTATACCACTTGTTGTATCGCGGCGACCGGCTAGAAGGGGGGGTTAAATAGCCTACAAAAATAAAACAACCCTTCTCGACTTTTCTTAAACTAACACTTGCATAAATTAACTAAACAGAAAATAACAAAAAGAAAAGGCACTGGATTTGACTTGGTTACAACCGGGAAGGTTGTTAATCCAAGAAAGATGATCGCACTAAAACCTCCTTCAAGCGGAGAAGCCTCTTACAACGATGAAACGCAGAAAATAGAAGCTTAACTACAGAGAAAGCTTACAAGTGTAGAAAGAATGAATTGCTTGAGTTGATGAAAAGCTTTTGGACCAAGGTTGTATTTATAGCCTTGGTCGGGGCGCCCCGAAGGGGTTCCGGACGCCCTGGGGGGGATAAAACTTTATCCCCCAACGTTTAGATCGCGATTGACGCGATCTAGTCAAAAAGTCAACTCCGGGCGCCCCGGACAGTTCCGGGCGCCCCGGTTGGGAAAGTTAACCCTGTTGACTTTTTTCAGCTCAGGTCTTCTGCTCCGTCTCCGTTCGCCTCAGACTGAGTCTTCCGCTCGCTTGGGTGATCTCTGCCATCCGGAAAAGGGCTCACCCGAACCCAACTTCCGGCCTTCTCGAGCGGGCTTCCGCTCCAGCTTCTCGTCCCTCGGAATCACTGCATGCTTCCTTCTCGTCCGCCAACGTACTCATTCGCAGTCTTCGTCCCTCAGTCTCACCCCGTGCTGACCTTCTCGCTAGCTATGTCTCTTGCTCCTCGAGCAGTCTTCCGCTCTGGCTTCTCGTCCCTCGAAACCACCGCACGCTTCCTTCTCGTCCGCCGGTGTACTCTTCCGCAGCGCCTCATCCCTCGGATGCACCGCATGCTGTCCTTCTTTCTAGCTGCGTCTTCCGCTCAAGTACCTGTGCTCCTAAGCTCCTGCACACTTAGACACAAGGTTAAAACACATAGGACCTAACTTAACTTGTTGATCACACCAAAATAACCTTGGGGTTCCAACAGAATCAACTCTGAAAATATGGTACGACCGTGCCATTTGGCATGGTTGGAACATGATTTGGCTCTGGAAGGGGGACATAGCCATGTGGATTCACACGGCCACCCCCTTGTTGGTTGCTGGTGGGAAGCACGGTCGTGCCTTTAGGCACGACCTACCCCCTGCTTGTTTGGTAGCTCTGGGGTGCGACCTACCCGTGAGTGGCGTAGTTGGAGGCACATAGTCATGCTAGGGGGCACGACCAAACTACTAGATCTTCATAAATTACTTCAATGTGTTTTTCCGTTCCATTTTTGCTTCAATTTGCATCCTGTCAATCAAAACAAGCAAAAAGTAGATCTCCGAACAAATATAAGAAAATAAGATATAATAATGAAATAAGGTACAATAAACATAGATTATATGTATGAAATTCAAGTAGATGCGCGTCAAAAAATGCCTAAAAACATATATAACTTATGCATAACACCTCCAGACTTAAATCTTTACATGTCTTAAGTAAAACTATATCTAAATTTATATACTTATATAGTACATCATAATCTTTAGCCAATCAACCTAAAAAAAGATCACGAAAATGATAACCTCTTACCGTCGACCTTCTCCATCTTTCAAATTCTTCAACGTCTTTAGTTCACTTTCAATAGACAATGACAATGTTGTGGCTCCTACTCGCCGCAACCGAGCTACTCCTTTGTCTACACGTCAACGTGACCGGCGTGCCCCTTCTGGTGATCATGTTGGCTTGAAAATGGATGCAAAATGAAAGAATAAGAGTAATTTATTGACGATAGAATTCACACGTATTATTAATGATAGCATATGGTATATATAAATATCATTACAAGTGAAAATAGGAAAATATATAAATTAGGAAAATAATAAGTATTTCCTAATAATAATTATTCTCTAATAACTAGGAAACAAATAACTATTTTCTAATAATAATTATTCTCTAATAACTAAGAAATAAATAATTATTTACTTATAATAATTATTTCCTAATACCCCCTCTTAAGATGGTGACCCAGAAATGACACCAATCTTACAAATAGCAAATAGCTGAGGTCAAGAAAGCGACTTGGTAAGTGCATCAGCCAACTGATCCTCAGTAGAAATATGAGTAACTCGCAATTTGGAGGCCCAAATTATTAGTGAAAAGCATAGTAGGTGTGGTAAGCGGAAGAAGTAGATTTGTCAAAAGTGACTTAATCCATTGGATATTAGATGCCGTAGAGGCAATGGCGCGATATTCAGCCTCAGGCGAAAAGCACACAACTGTGCATTGTTTGGAAGATGAATAAGGAGTATTTGTGAGAGATAGCCGGTGAGTAATGTCGTCAACGACAACCATTGTAGAAGGCGGCTAATAGGTATTCTTTTAGAGCAAAATCCACCAGTGCGATCAACGAAACGACGATTTGTTGAACTTTGTCTTTGATAAAAGAAGACAACAACTAGAAGGAGACGAGGTGTTGTTGTTTGAAGGTTGGAATCTGACTTGTCATTGGAATAAGAGCAGCAGAGAGAGAAGGTTGCATTTTGGTGGCTGCATATGCTGGAGCAGATGTAGAAAATCTGCTATTGAGCCAAACTTGGAAAAAAAAACTTACTATTTGGCCTATCAGAAGATGGCTAAAATAATACTCATGAAGGAAAGACCTCTATAATGCGCCTACTGCTTAAAAAAAACAAACAAACAAAAGAGAGGAGGAAGAGAAGGATGAAATTTGATGTCTTTAAACTTAAGAAAAAGGATAATAATATTACTCTTGCTATGAGAAAAAATGAGAAGAGAAAGAGAAAAGAGGAGGAATTGAACTTCGCTATTAATGAACCTTTTGAAAGAAGAAAACAAAATTATTATATGATGGAAAAGAGAGTTAGAAAAGAGATTTTTTTTTTAAGACAAAAAACATAAGAAAGGAAAATAGGGGAGAAAGAAGATTCTAAAAAAATTAAAGAGATCACAGAAGCAAAGCGAAGGAAACGGTGGAGTCGCTAAATTTGTAGGAAAAGGGGGGTTGGTGATACAAGGACGTCGGCGGCGGAGGGACAGTAAGAACTTTTTTTTTTACTGTGATAAGGCCGATGGTGGGCTGCCTTTGGACGATGACGCCTCCTCTGGCCGCAGCAACAGGTGAACAGTAGAAAAGATGCGACAGCGGCGAATCTCATTGGCGTCAGTGGCAAAGAAAGGAGAAGAACGCTAAGGTTTTTTTTTTTTTGAACCGTGAGAAAAGGAAACGCGGAAGAGAGGAGAAAAAGAAAGAAGAAAAAATAAAAAAAGATTGCTGTTAAGCATATCACTCTGATACCATATTGATAATAGAATTCACACATATTATTAATGATAACATATGATATATATAAATATCATTACAAGTGAAAATAAGAAAATACATAAATTAAGAAAATAATAAGTATTTCCTAATAATAATTGGAAACAAATAACTATTTTCTAATAATAATTATTCCTTAATAATTAGAAAATAAATAACTATTTACTTACAATAATTATTTTCTAATATAATTAATCTTCTGATCATATTTACCATAGGGACATGCTCTTAATTAGTCCTAACGAGTTATTGAATCTTTGATAGGTCTGTTCCATATGGATCAGAATTCAGATCCGCTAACCTGGGAGCAGAGTTATATATGACTCATATTTTTATATTGTCTTTTTTTTTTTACTATAAATCTAAAAACATAAATTGCGACATGGCCTTGACATCAAAAATTTATTTATTGAAATGATGCACTTTTTTATACAAAATTTTCATTTTTGGTAAAAATTAAAATGACATTTATTTTTTCATTAAAAAAGATCAAAATTATTCTAGCATTGATTAAAATTATTTTAATATTTTTAAAACTACTCTAATCTTACTATTTTATTAAAAATCTCCCCCCTTTACTAACTAATTTTGGTGAAGCCTAAAATGCATTTACGTTAATGTTCTTTTTTCTATTTACACTAAAAATAATTCCAAAATTTATTAGTAATTCCACAAGTGAAACAATCAGTGATCTAGAATTCGAGACTCAACTACAACGTATTATTATGAATTTTTCTCATCATTAATTTTTTTGGTTGTTTTATATAAAAAAATATAGTTTTCTTTAATCTCATATCTTAGAATTTACTACACTATGATCAAAGAAGGTTCTATAAATATTTTAGGTCGACGATGTTAAAAAATATATTTTTCTTAATTTTTTTTACTAAGACAAGTATAATATTAATTTTCTTATTTGGGTCACGCGTTTGCACGATCACACTAGTATTAATTAAAATTACTATAACATTCAAATTATTTTATATTATATTAATTTTAATTAAACAGCTAAAATATATAATAATTTTCATTAAAATAATAATAGCAATATTAAGCCAATCAAAGTAAAAAAAGAATATTTTAGAAAGAAAATTTAAAATTAGGCACTTTATAAATTGTTTTCTGCATAAAATGCACTTTTAAAGAACAATTTCGGGCTAAACCAGTAAGGATAAAAAACAACCTAAACGTTCCAATCTACACTTGGTTGGTGCTGGATTTCACTTTGATCTGAATTGCCCGGATCGATGATGGGGCATCAGTTTCGGGCTTGAACCAGCAGAGATGCCATCCTTGTGAGCTCTTGTACTAGAAACCCAGTTTGAGATAACAATTTTTATGCAAGTTAATGGAAAAAAAAAAAGTTCATGAAACCAAGCATCTCATGCATCAGCTTGTCGTTTAAATCTGTTTGGAACAGAATGTAATCAGGATAAAGAAATTCGAGAAAACAATAACACGAGACCTCAATTCCGAGAGGATGTGACTAGTACTTGACCAAGGAGTACTTAGTTCTTCAGATGTTGAGCCTCGTGGTGGGACTATAACTGCCGGGATTGAACGCTATCACAATCCTTTAAGTTGCCTGAACTTTTCCACTCAAATGTTTGATTTCCTGGCAAGGCAGCAACTATACTAGTTGGCCACGCCAAAGATCAAATATTTGAATAACTATTCTAATTATTAAATTTATTTTTTTATAAAAAAAAATAGGAGCTCTAATGCAATGCTAAAATTAATGTCATGTAATAAAATTGTTGCCCCATGACTTGACTTTGTGGCACAGATTCGAGTCTAGAAACATCTTATAATATAAAATAAATCTGTATTCAATAAAATTTATTGGGGTGCCATCGTCTCTAAAACCTCCACATTCACGAAGACTTCGTCCGTGCATTTTTATTTTAAAAAATAAGGTTTGTTGTATATAAATATATTGGATGTTCCTTAACTTCAGCGAATTCTTAGGGATTTTTTATTGATGGGTGAACCAATGTACAATGTAATATGCGAGGCTACAATCAAAATACATCTGAAACTAAAAACAGTCTGTTTATCATAATTTGTAATGATTATTATAATTGTTTGAATTCATATTCACTTTACACGAAATTTTGATGTGAGAATTGAAATTAATTCTCAATTTGTCCTGTCTAGTATGTTTTTTCTCAAAAGCAATGATTTCGACAAAATTATGGAGAAAAAAATGATAATGAACCTGCTAAAAAGGATTTGAACATCCAGATTGTCATCAATCACTTTCACGAAACAAGACGAGCAACAAGTTACTAACACATCATTTCTTACTTAAATATCACATGACAAATAAACTGTACCAGGAAAATCATCTCCTCTGGCATACCATTTCTTATTTAAATACGCATTCATTCATTCATTTATTGGCACAGACGCTATCTTATACTTCTCCATGAGCTTCCAAGTATTTCTCCACGATGTCTAGGCCACAGAGCTCTTTTACCAGTGGCATGGTTGCAGGAGGATCAAACTGGAATGATGAAACAGAGCTATCGTTAGGGCCAGTTGAGGAGAAATCAGCCCGGGCAGCTCGTATTGCTTTCCGTATGGCAGAGTGAACTGAAGCAGCTAGAAGCAAAGGTGGTTCCCCAGAAGCTGCGTGCAAGAAATTAAACTTATCAGCTACTTGAAGCTTTAAAAATTAGAAAGCTAATGGCAGCAAAGAGAAAAGGTGCATTAGGATTTAATTTGATAAGGTCTGTTAACAAGGAGCAATTGCATTCTAAGCATCTTGGAGTTAGACATCTTGTTTTATCTATTTGCTTCAGTAACTGTTTTGTTTTAGCATGAAGGCCAATTACTTCTGGACAATTTCTAAAATAGCTGAAGCATATGCATACCCTTCGAGGAGAGGACTCGGTCTTTGTGATGCCCACTGTTCATTACTCTAATATTAAAATGCTTCGGGATGGTGTCGATAGAAGGGATCTTGTATGTCCAAGTACCATCAGAAATCACCAATCCATCTGAGTTTTCCTCGAGTTTCTCATCCACAAAAAATCCAATTCCTTGAACAAAAGATCCTTCAATCTGCAGAAACACTCAAATATAAGTATCAACATGATTTAGGATCCTAGAATCAATTAAAATCAATAGGACAAACGAAAAAAGAAAACCTGTCCTAGATCCACAGCAGGACTCAAGCTCTGTCCACAGTCATATGTAAGGTCTGCTCTCAATATCGTAGTAGCTCCAGTGAGAACATCAATTTCTACCTAGAATGCACACAATTTCCGAAATCAAGAAAACAGACAAGCAATGAGATTACAAGTCAATCATATGGATGATCTACAAAGGAGGATACCTCACTTATAGCAGCCCCATAATTAAGATATGATGAAGTATTGTCAGCAACCCAAAATGTACTCGCCGACAAGTTCACATATTGCAAATTTGCCTGTATATACAAGGTAACTAGTTAATAATGGATGAAACCAAGTAATTGCTTTGATTTCCAAAGTATGAGAATGTCGAGGAAATCGCTAAAAGTGAACGCATTAGCTATCCTGTCCTACACTTGCATAAGCAAGTAACACATACAAACTACAGAAATAAGCTTAAGTTCTTGCAAATAAATAAACACAATTGCTTAATGACGTAATTACACACCTGGGTAATTAGGGTGTCCCATGAAATTGATCCCATTTGTTCTTCTAATCTTTGCTTAAGAGGCTTTAATCTGCTTACTAGAATAGAGCATGCTAGACGAACTGCTTCGCAACTTGCTTCAGATTTGCTGCTTCCAGCAGTTGGACCACCCTGAACCAAACTCAGAGTATCTGCTTGAATGATTCTAACTCTATCCAAAAGATCTTTTCTCCCTTCATCCCATAGCTGTTCAAGACCAAATGCTGTCATTTGCTTCACCTTTGTCCACAGTCCCTGGCCTATTTCAATTCCTCCAACTTCAACAACAATTGAACCATCGTTTAGAATAGATACTTTCCCCGGTGTTGGATTTGGTTGAACATCGTATACAATTGGTACCCAGGAAATCCCTCGTTTTCTCCATTTGTTGCAATTATTGAAATGCAATACCATTTCAAGACGATTGAAGTAGCTTGCAGATGTAAACAACTCATCAACTATAGCAGGTAAAGTATATTCCGGAGCTTCTCCACTGATGCTTCCATAAAACAACTTAAGGCTTTCATATGTATGCATATTTCTTTTTTTCACAACATCAACATCCAAGGACAGGAAAGATGCTACGCGCTCAATAATAGCTTCGGCAATGTAGGATCCCTGAAGATACCCAGGTGCTCGCATCGATGATTTACTTGTAAGATTCGTCTTGCATACTTTAATATCAAAAGCGAGAGCACCCCAGTTGTATTTTTCTAAACAAGTTATAACGGGACCTGGAATAAGTGGACTACAATCCTCTGATATGCCTGCATTTATCAATATATTCAAGTACAAGGCCGTAATCTTCCCATCGGATTTAAAACCCACAGAATAGGTTATTTTCATTGGATGCCTTCCTCCTACCATTACCATATCTGCGTTACGATCAAGGTACATCTTTATTGGACGTTGCAGCTTAAAGGCTGTGAGAGCACATGCTGTTGCAATCTGTGAGCATCAGGGAAAAACCATAGTCTTAGAGTTTATTAGCTAAATCATAAACATGATGCAAAAAGGTTGGAACCGCCAACCCAGCGGCCCCCTCACCCCGGCCCCACAAGTATGAGAGGGAGTAAATCACGGTGAATACGGGCCCAGCTATGACATGGCGGTCTTAGGTGTTTAGCACGGACAGATATTGATGTTATCGCAATTGCTGCCGCAGACCCTCGACCTCCCGACTCATGATGCAAGAATACCATGTCATAACCGGCTGATCCCGCCCGTGGGGGCAGCTAAATCATAAACATTCCAAAGCCAGAGAGAGAGAGAGAGAGAGAGAATGGCACTATACTAATTATTGTTTTGCCCAAAATGTAGCAAAATGGTATGATTGAACGACTTTGAGATTTGAGATATTTTGACTGGACGTAGAATGAGCTAAAAATATAAATTACATCTATTAATAGGAAAACCCAGAAGCAACTGCAATAGGGGAAGAATTCTACAAAAAATTTGACATGATTTACCAAGACAATATAAACTAATTTTTTTATTGACCATAATTTCATTGCATAATGCCAAGGATTTGACCTTGCTCTTTCCATATTTTTTATTTCATCAAAGAATTACATAACACTGCTTTGTTTCAATAATAGAGAAAGTTAACTAAGGAACTGGTTAAGAAATCCAAACATAGATAGCAAAAATAAATATTAAGAACATCATCAAACAAGATCCTACCATTAATTTTTTCTAAAGGATCTCCTACAATGATGCTAGTTTATATGCTATGCAAAAGAGTTTCTGTAATCTGTATTCTATGCTTATTATACACTTCTTTATTTTAAAAAATAATAATACAGATGATTGTTTTGTTTGATCATATCTATCACCCAATGATATCGTTATGAAATAAAATTCAAAGAAATATTTTAAGTTTTGATTCTCACAGGACTTGATCGAAAGGCTTTCCCACCAAAACCTCCTCCAACTCTTCTTGTAATCACACGGACATTATGTTGTGGTATTCCAAGGCATCTTGCAATAACAAACTGGGTACCCTCAGGGTATTGATTAGAACTGTAAACCACTATACAATTATCTTCATCAGGTATGGCAAAGGCTGCTTGTGTTTCCATATAAAAGTAATGCTCAGATTCAATTTTAACCTGCATATATCAATGACATAATAAACTACCAATTCACTAAAGAAAGTTACTTGGACATTAGATAACAAGTTCATAACACTAGTAAACATTAATCATATAGTAAATTGAAGGGCCTTCATTGGATTGCAAACATTGAGGGGGAAAAAAATCATGCATACATGAAGCAAGAAGATTTCCAACCCATCCTATGTAGCAAAGGTCATTTAGTATTTATCTATTATCTAATTTATAACATGGTCCTAGCATTCAGCCCCTGGACCCAAATGAAAATAAATAAATAAATCTGGCAAGGTAAAGGAGATCAAGAAATGCATCCTCTCTTTCAAGATGAAACTGGGTCTATCTAGTGTCATGCTCATCTGTGATACCCGAAAAAAAACTATCAAAGATTAACATGTCAATTTTCTTCAATGTGATAACAAGGTGATGCCATTTCTAAAATCTCATGATACACACTACATCTTTGATTTAATGCAGTGCTTTGAAAGTCAGTAAATGGGGTTATACAATCTCATGATGCTTATTTGGTATGGCTTAGTTTCATGTAAGTTTTACATGTAAACAAACAATTTTAGAATAAAAAAAATCATCTCCTTGATGTTGATAGTCATTATTTGTCTAACTTAATAGTAGGTTATAGTAATCAACTTTGGAATAATTAAAGGATTTCTTTCTATGTTAGCTTTACTTACAATTTTTCCTACTTTTATTGTGCATACATTTTGGGAACAATTCTATGATTATATTATTGGTTCCTATGATTTTTCTATTAAAGTTGTGTTGTTTCAAGCTTTATATTATCCTATCAATCTTTTTATCACTCATCGAACTCCTTAGCATTGTTATCTCGTATCAGGAGATGGAAATAGCTCAATCATCATTTTTGACACCCCTTGTATCATCTCGATAGATTGTCAAAAGGGCATGTCTTAGCCATATAGTGTAACATGGAACAAGATTTAGAACTATAAAAATATACGATACCAAAACATAATAATGTGGAACTAAAGTATTATCTCCAAGAAGAATATAATCAATTAGCCATAAAAAAGTACCAAGATGAAGATAACAAAGTGATTATCATTTATCTTAATGAAATCAATAAAGAGAGCTCACACCTCAGCTGAGAGAATCTTGTGATCAGCTTCATCCATTCCTTTGGCCAGATCTCCTACTTTTGCAGGATACAGAGATGGAGGGATATCAAAGAAACTTGACCTTCTGACAGCATCTTCAACAGAGAGAATTGGAGGTTCCAAGCCTTCAGTGGAATAATGTACAACTGCTTGTTTTGCAGCCATGTTGGCATATCTCTGTGTTTCTGCAACCTAAAATAGTCAAATAATCAGATTTCAAAGGGAATTATGATCACTGCAAATCTAGAAGGTCATATGAAATGATTTTATTTTAATAATCATAACTAACTCCTCCAGGATTAAATATTCATTACCAAAATAGATAGCATGCAAACCAGAGAGAGGAACAAAGGGAGTATACCACAATTCCAAGACATTGACCAGAATATTCAGTCAAAGAATCAGCAAATAATGGTTCGTCTCCAAATGTATAGCCAGATCCGATGTTTTTGCCTCCTTCTGGGATATCATTGATGCTAATATAAGCAACGACCTTACGAGATACCAGGGAAGAGTTGAATGTAATGCCCTTTATATGAGCAAAAGGCTGGGTGCTATAAATAAATGCACCATAAAGGCAATCTTTTGAAGAAGGAATGTCATCAACATACAGTGCTTCACCTGGTTTGATCATAAGATTATTAATAGAACAAAATGGTCATAGCAAAATAACCTATGGTCTTAAGAAGAAAAATCTAGCATCTGGAGAACTTTTGCCAAAAGTGGGTTGGCTAAGTGATCAATGAACTAGCACACACTTTTCAAAAAAAAAAAAAGGAAAGTGAAAGCAAGTCCATATTACATTACATGGAAAAACAAATAAAAAAAATATTATAACTTCCAACATCACTTAATCAAAGGCACTTGTGTGTGTGGAATACTTGGTTTTATTCTTTCCACATAACTAACAACACTAAGTGATATTAACCTTTTGTAGAGTTCAATGGATTAATAAATTTCATGTACCGTTCATAGAGTTCAATGGCTTGATAAATTGCATGTGTTCAATGGCCTAATAAACAGCATGTAGCCACACACTATACTATTATTTAACCAACAAGAAGCCATTCTAATCTGAAAAAGATACTATTAGATATTGAACTCTATTGACAACCTTTAATCAAAGCCTTCAATTATGATGCATTTTGTATTAAATGAATTGTAGGTCATTCACGTCTTATATGAGATGCATTCTTTACCGAACCATTTACCCTTTAATATAGATATAACATATATGATATATTTTGTACTGGCCGGAGTCATCCTCTCTCTATATAAAATGTATCTTTTATCGAGTGAATTGTAGGTCATCCTCCCTCTATATGATATATATTAATTTTCAATAAAATAAGATCGATGTAATTATTAAAAGAAATAATCAAAAAGCGCATACCAGAGGCTTGAATTTCAGCTGCAACTTTTTTGATAGGTTTGCCAACAGGAAAGTATTCTGTGCTAAACTCAACTAATTGCTTTGAAGACAATATGACACCCGGAATGTGAAAATTATTCTTCTCAACCTGAGCCAAGTCTTTTGCTAGTGGTTGAAAAAACTTGAATAGAAAAGCAACAGCCAAACTTGTTCTGTATCTTGGATGAGAAGTGCCTTCTTTAGGTATGATAATCTCCTTCAGTAATTTAATGGCTTCAATTAGCACAGAGACCGTGAGAATTTTACCAACCAAAAAATTTTCAACTTTCCTAGCTCTGATGGCATGTTCAGTGCCATAAGCACCAAAAGCCAAGTGTAGTTTCAGTAAAACAATATCCCCAGAGGACTTATCAGAAGCAACATGAGCCAAGAAAGCAGAATTTAGATAAGACACGGCATTCCCAAGAGGACGTGGAGCTGCTCTGTATGTTTCAAATATAATATTGTATTTGCTAGTTCCAGATGATGAGATACTTGCTGAACTCCAATAAGGAATATGTATGCTTATAAGTATGGTTCTATCATCATATGGAGGCCCCTCCAAAAATTCCTCAAGTGAAAGAATTAGCCTTTCTGAAGCCATCTGAAGACAAACAGTTGATCCAGCAGCAAGCAGTATTGTAGCAATATCTGAAGGAAACTGGTACCTTTGAGCCATAATTAGATTCCCACCCAAGCTAGCCATATTTCTAACAAATGGTGTAGCCACTTTATCCATATGTTCAGCAATTTTACCAAAGACCAATTCTCCATCTGAATTTAGTACATTTCCATCCCTTTCTTTCAGCACTTCAATAGCTTTAGATATTGTCACAGCGGCTCCAAATGTAAACCCTTTGTTATTCCTTTCAATGATCGAGAGTTCTGGTATTCCTGTTAGACTAATATACTTATCATATAGGTTAATTTCCTTGTAAACGCCAGACATTGTGTTACCCACAACCATTTTAACATGACTTTCAATGAATTCACTGGAATTCAGAAGTTCATAAAGCTCCTCAAAGCTAGCAGGTCGATACCACTGGCATTCTGGTGCGCCATTATCCTTGAAACTCTTCAAGGTATTCATGGAAGAATTGATCTCACACTTCAAGAATTCAGGAAAAGTGCAGACTTTGTGTTGATTGTAAGGAGGTAATCTTTCCACATTTGCATCTTCTGGCTTTTCCCAAAATATATTAAAACCCAAATCCTCCAAATCAACATCGGCTGCAAAGCTCTTGCAGACATCTGCAATTGGCCTAAATCCAGTACATCGACAAAGATTGCCAGAAATAGCCTTCTCAGCCTCATATTTTTTGATCTTTGAGAACCCTCTGGGAGGCTCAGGCCTATTGGTGTTGTCTGCATTGTTGAGGGCAGAAAAGAGTGACATACACATTCCAGGAGTGCAAAAGCCACATTGGGATGCATGGAATCCTGCGAATCTTTGATGAATTGAATGGAAACCATCCTTGCTATTTCCAAGCCCCTCAGTGGTAGTAACAGAGCATAAATTTATGTTGCAAAGTAAGGTAAGGCATGAACTAACACTGGATCCATTCACTTGGCCACTAACTGGATCATATTTAGAAAGAAAAACAACACAAGCACCGCATCCACCTAATCCATGAAGACAAAATTTATATTAAACAAGGGATTTGTTAAACCTGAGTTTCATAGAGAAATATAAAGATATTATCTGGCAAACATGTAATCAATTGATCACAATAAACATATCACACATAGAAGCCGACATAGACTAGGGCTTGATGCATTTCTCATTTGCATGTCTGGAAGAATGCTAATAATGACACTTCTGCAGATTTTAATTATATATTGCTATTCTATTATTTCACATAAGCATATTAATGGCAACATATGATCTTTAAAACTTAGATATTTTTTACAAATAATTCAATAATTATTCAAATCAAAATATTAGATGAGAAACCTAAACATAATGCATTGTGTAACTATGGTGACAACTAAGCAAAAGTTTCATCACACCTAACAAAGTCATGTTTGCAAAATACACCTAAAATGTTCTCATAAACGAAGCATAGTAGTTCAAACAAAATCCTTTTAGGATGAACAGATACACCCCACCAGTCGGATGAAGGCAAATTGGAGCTCAAGATCCTTACAAAAGTTTTGCAATCAAGTACTTAGTTATACCCTTGCCCTCGCATAGTTAACGAGAGGCTACGAGTGTGTCATAAAAGAAATTAAATAGGGCTTTAATTCAGAACTAATTATTCACACCAAAATAGAATTACTTCAAACAGCTATCGTTCAAGATCAAAACAAGTAAAAAAGAAATGATTGTATATCAAAATTAATACTTGGAACATCCAAATAATGGGAAGTATAAACCAGAAACCGAAAAAATTGCACCTTTCCAAATAGAAACGCCTATGAAAAAAACAAAGAAAAATGAATTTCGATTTCCGAACCCCTTTTTCTTATTTAGAGAATGGAATCACACATTTTTTTAACCCTAAAACTAAAGTAAAGAAGTGAATAAGTGATAAGACTGAAGACCAAACTAATCCTTCATTATTTTCTCTGTGGTCATACACGACTGATGTAATATTGTACGGTTTAAAAGAAAATTGGTTTACTTCAACCCAAGCGCCCTCTGTTTAAATTATATTAAAAAAGATAAATTATGGAATGAATTTATAAATAATTAAGAAATAACAAAAGAAAATTTCGAGAGCATGTGTCACTTGAAAATTAATCTCTACTCCATTATTATAAATTTATCATCCTTTAATAAATTTCAAGTAATCTCTACTCCATTATTATAAATTTATCATCCTTTAATAAATTGGACACTCTGTATACAATGACATAGCTAGGATTTTCAATCAAAGGGAGTGGATTCAAACTGGCTAGGGCTGAGGGCATACTGAGGCAAAACCTCGTTGCTAGGCTGTGGCCAAGGCGAGACCTTGCTACGAGGTCACGACCAAGGCAAGACCTCTCTTCGAGGACGCCACCAAGTCATCACTAAGAGGAGAGAGAAGAATAGAGGATCGAGTATATTGATGGGATGTGTGCTCGTGCCAGAGATCGAAGAGGAGAGGAGTGTGCCGAAGATTAGAGAGAAGGTTGATCGGAGAGAATTGGAAAGGAAGATTTTAGAGCTCCAAGAAGAAAAAATTAGGAATGATAACCTAATTATAAAGTCAATTAGTAAAATCATTGATGACGGAATTTAATTTTCATCACTAAATTAGTCATTGTAATTTATTTTGATTGCTAATTAGCGGAGAAAATTAAATTTCATTGCTAATTGTGATTTTTCTTGTAGTTAATTATACGATGAATCTATTAATGTAATAAATGATGTGATTTAATTGATCAACTTTTGAATGGTCGTCAATGAAAATCATCACTTTCATATAATAAATTATTAAATTAAACATCTATCTATCTATAAATACTAATATACTTGTTTAGCAAACAAAAATATCAATATCTAAAAATTTAATACTGTATTTTTTTCAACACTTAAATCCGTAATCGAAGGAAATTAAGTAAGAAAATATCACCTCAATCAAACGACGTTTGATGTGTAGCATCAGTGAAGCGATGATGGTGGCGCTTGTAGCAAATGACAGTGACGTTGGCAACAATAGTGTACGGTGAGAATGAAGTGCAAGGAGGATTTTGATGGCTAAATTAGAATTAGGGAAAGAATAACAAGAGAATTAGAAGAGGAAGAAGGAAATACAAAAAAGAGAAAAAAAAGATTCGGCTCAGGAAAAAGATGTTTGGCTTGTGGTTTACTGAGGAAAGAGAAAAAAAGGTCTAGCTCAGGAAAGAGATGTGGGTTTTAATTGCACTTTTTATGAAAAAGTCCAAACAATTTTAAATTTATAATTAAGTTTTTTTTTAAAAAAAATTTTCCCTAGCGTATTCTTTTTTCAAATTCTGGGAGTGTGGTCGCACCCCTGGTTTCAATGTAGCTATGCCTCTATCTATGGAAATATATTGTGAGGGATATTTAGCGTTTAAGGTGAGTATATTAAAGAACTTTATTGATAAATTTTAATAAATATGTATATTAATGATTAATGTTGACTTTCGTGGATGATCATTGGCGACTCTTGCTGAGTCTAAGTGCCTCAAGTGGTCAAAATTTGCTCGGGGTGTCAGGCTGGATTCGGACACCCAGACTGAGTGAGAGTCGCGGAACAGTCATATAGGAACAGTCATATATATATATATATATATATATATATATATATATATATATATATATATATATATATATATATATAGATAAATAGAATAATGTGTGATCATATAAAACTATGTACATTGTTTTTAGAGGCGCACCTGGTGGGGGGCAGGCAGGGCACCTGCCCAGGGCCTTATTTTAGATGAAGCCCTATAATTTATTTTAATATATTATTAAAAATATATAGTTTTAATTCCTCGTCGAATTTTCCTCGCCGAATTGAAACCTTCTCACCCTAGCCCTCACCCTCCTCGCCGAAGCGAACTCGCCCTCCCTCTCTAGCTCTCTCGCCCTCCCTCTCTTCTTAGTGCGTAGAAGTTTACCACTTGAGAGTGTAGGTTCGAACCGCAAGGTAGTCAGGACGTAATTCCTTGATCCCTGTGTACCTCTTCCCACTGTGCACTAACTTCTCCAGCTACTGTGATTTACCTCCCTCGTGAAGGCCTTGGGCAGGGAGCGGCGAGGGCGCTGGGGGCGAGTGATATCACCTTTTTGCCACCACTCTTTTGCCCAGTCACCTTCCCTCTTGCTGCGACCTCCCTCTAGTTGCCCCCCCCCCATCGTCATCACTGTCGAACTCCGAAGTTCCCCGCGACGGCACGACGACATCGTCCCTCACCATGCTGCCCTCCCTCGAGTTTTTAAGTTCATGTAAGAGGGAGAGTCCAAATGACCAAATCTATAATTTTATTTCGGACCTAATTTTTCTGGACCGCCCCTTGGTTGTTTTTACACAAAAACAAGGCTTAATTCATATATAGTATATGAATACAAGAACAGAAACATTTAAAAAAAAACATCTGGCAGACAAGAAACCTAAAGTAAGCAAAGTAAGCATATAGGAAAAAACAAACACTAGTCTCTCTCTAGAAATACCAAATGAGAAAGTTTTACCAACCATTAAGCATGTTTTACATGCGACTACATTTGGTTCAATAGATTTGACTCGTAATCGACCCTCTAGGTTAAGAGTCGAAGTAAGCATTGAAACATCTTATAGTGAAATGGAAAAAAAACACTGGGTTTTATCATAGCAAAATATGATAATCCTCACTCAAGGACCAAAAGCAGAGCCACATTTAAGGCTACCAGACTTGTAGCCCGAGGCCGATAGCATTCAAAAAGGGATTTACTATGGATTTACTGCAAGAGAAAGCTAAGAAAATACGGAAGAAAAAGAGGAAGTAGTTCGAGATGATAGCGTCACATCGATGCTCGTAGCCCACTGCCCAGGGTCAACCCAAGTAGATTACTTAGGTTGACTCCTCCATTGTCTAAGACTGCTTCATATAATTTGGAAGGGAGTTAAATTATATGGAGGCTTCATCCAATACAGTGACCTTTAATTTGTATGAGTCAAATGGCCCGTGATACATTTTGCACATATTAAAAATCGATCCCATACCAGTCCGTAGAGGCAACCACTCGGCTTTATCGAAATATAGCTCGAAAAATAGAAAGATTTACGAGCCATTCAGCATGCCTTACACGCATGGAACCTAAGAATAGAAATAGAAGGCATACCCTCTCCGCATCCGAGCTTAGGACCCGTAAACCGGGAGCGAGTCCTCAAGAACTCCAATAAGGTGGTGGAAGGATCCACCTCGGTGACCTCGAACCGCTCCCCGTTGACGGCGAACACCAGCTTTCCCGCTGCCATCTGAGGAGCTGGATGTAGGCTGCCCTTTATCGACGTCTCGCTTTACTAGATATATATATAGTAAGAGCATGAGCCTTTCGGCACGATCGTCCCCGTGGTAGATGAACTGCTGTGTCGATCGATTTCTGAGACGGAGACGTTACCTCGCTCTTAATTAGAACCGACTTGAAATTGAAGTTCCCCCCGTTTCTCTTTCGGTGAAGGGTAAGTTTAGCAAAAATTTCATTTTGCCCCCGTTAATTACTTTGTCGAAAATGCTCTAAATTTTGTGTTTCATTCTTTTATCTATAAATTGAAGCAGTTCGAATTAGAGATGATAGAATTTGACACGGCATAATCTAATCCGTAATTTTATAAATTTAATTTGATCGTACCATAAGCTAGTTTGATCCATCAATGAATAATTAAAATAAATTAATGAGATGTATATAAATCAACTCATCTTTAGTTTTATATTATATATATATATTTTTAATAATTGAATAGACCAACGAACGAAGCTATGAAGGGTATACTATGGAAACCACCTTAATCCCTCAATTCGGATAATCAACAAAGTCAGGAGTGGATAATATGGAAGATTATCTTGATCCGCGGCTCAGAAAACTAGTAAAGTTGGAAAGAATATAGTATGAAAGATCATCTCGATCAATCTCTTGACTTGGACAATCAACGAAGTCAGGGAAAGTATAATACAGAAGCTGAGAGAATAAGAGTTCAATCCACGACCAAGGGACAAGAAATCAGAAGGCTCACTCTTGTCCGGAAGTCCAAGAGAGAAGGTTCCATCTTTATCGAGATATCGGAAGAGAAAATTTGATCCTGATCGAGAGGTCAAGAAAGATAACTCAATCTTGGTTGAGCGGCAAGAAGAGATAGTTCGATCTGGTAACTCAATCCTGATCGGGCGATCAAAAGAAATAACTAGATCCTAGCCGAATGATCGAGAGAGATAGAACGTCGAATGACCGAGTGGTCGAGTGGCTGAGCACTGAGTGGTTGAGCGTTGATCGAGTGTCGAATGGCTAACCATTGATCGAGCGTCGAATGGTCATGCGCTGAATAGATGAGTGGTCAAGTGATCGAACGTCGATCGAGTATCTGAAAGGTCAAGCAACGAGTGATCGAGCACCAACTACCAAGTGGGCGCCGAGTACTAAATTGAATACTCAATACTAACTGATTATCACATAATTAAATTGTAATTGAATACTCAATACTAACTTACTAAAGAAACAATATAATAATTATGCACCGCCAATAATGATAATTTTGACTTTAATCTACTCCATTAATGATATATGATCACTTTCGTCGAAACTTGCTGCTTTAGTTTTTAAATTTTTATTGATGAAGCTTTTGCATATGAGCTGTTTGCAATGATTTGCAGCAAAAATATCAACACCAGCTTTTATTTTTTGGATCACTGCCGTAAACCGCCTTCCAACCTCCTCCGCCAAACTCTGACAGAGATAATCTCGCAGACGACGTTAATATTACGACTCCCCCATCTGAGCTACTCCGCATATCAACATTCGTCAGCAGTGCCAATCCAAGTAAAAAAGAATAATTTAGAAAGAAAATTTAAAATGAGACACTTTTAACTATAAGAAAAATAAGAGCCGGATTGCCGGTCTTCATTTTTTTTTGGAAATGTTTGTCATTTATTATTGTTAATCGGATTTTAAAAAAAACATGTTACAAAATCCAGAAGCATGGCATGCATGCACCGCTGATGAACAAAAACAGGTCCCACTGTACAACTGACTATATCTACAGGCCTATACTGCCAACCTAACAAGACGGATAAAGAATAACCTGAACGTTCCAATTATCTACGTACACTCGGTGCTAGGTTTCACCAACTTGACGCTGCTGTAGAAGCGCCTCAGGTCCTTCATCGCCCCCTCTTCTATCTGAATCGAGGGCGATGAAGGAATTTAGATCTGTGGTTGCGAAATAAAAAAGAATTCTGCAAATGGCATACTTTGCGTCATGCTGATGCATGCACACCTGATGAACAAAAACAGGTACACTGTACAGCTAACTATATTTACAGGCATACCGCCAACCTAACAATAAGGATAAAGAACAACCTAAACGTTACAATCTACACTTGGTTGGTGCTGGATTTCACCAACTTTGATGGGGCATCAGTTTCGGGTTTTGAATAACCAGCAGGGACCGGATGCCATCCTCGTGAGCTCTTGAATCGGTAGGTGAACCCTTAGAAGAAGACATTGAGAAGCCTGAGATCTTTGTTTTGGGGCTGTGGCAGATTCTCAATTGTCATTTTTTTCCTGTGAAGCAAAAAAGAGAGTAAAAGTCAGAGTGAGATGATAGTTGTAGAAGTATTCATGTCTGATTTTCCATAAGTGTACTAGAAAACCAGGTTGAGAAAACAATTTTTATGCAAGTTAATGAAAAAATTGTCAAATTTGGTTCCGCCATAACTGAAGGATATAAGAGATTATATAGACAAAATGAGTTGAGTTTTCAATATACCTTAATGAAAAAAACTATCTACTTCTCTACAAGTAACAACAGCCTTAGCCTTGTGATCAACAACAACCTCTCTTCTTCCACTTTTTCTACACCTCTCTTAATGTCCCAATACTCTTTATATACTCATATATTATGGGGATAATGGGAAAGGGGAGATTATATATAATGGGCTGTGATCCTATTATCTTCCTTGGCATGTTCATATGCCTTGGCGTGGGCATAACCAACATCTCCAACTTACACATGAGGGCATTTCACTGTTGTCATTAATCATAACTCATATGATCTATCATATCACCCCACCGAGCTTTCATACAATGTTAGACATCATATGACTAGTGAGTTCACATGCAAACAAAAACTTTTCTAGGCACTTTTAGGATGCTTGAGTAGTTACTGTTAATACTTAAATATAAAAGCTTGTTGTACTGAAGGAAGATTAATCAAGGAACAGAGTATATTTAGAGGAGAATGAAGATTAAGAGGAAGCCAAGCTTTTTTTTGTTTTTACTAGCATATGTAAAGCAATACATGTTCTTCTCCTTTTATACATTTTTGAATTGCTTGTAACACATACCAACATTAAAGAAAACATCAAAGACAACATTAATTTGTGACTCTTTGAAAACCAAAATTATTGTAGGAAATGAAGAGTTTTGTTGGGGAGTTTTGTTGTCACTTAATCTTCAACGTACAAGGAAGATGAAGATGAAGAGGTTTTTCTTGGGAAGTTAACTTTGGTTTAATTAATCCATCAATGCCTCCCATAAATCAAATTTACTTCTGACTCCTAGAGCTATAATATTTCTTGAAAATATAGGTCCTCCGAGTGGCTTTGTGAAAATATCAGCAAGTTGTTTATCGCTAGGACAATATTCAAGATTGATTTCACCTTCATCAACGAGTTCTCTTAAGAAATGAAATTGCAAGCGAATGTGCTTTGTTCTTCCATGCAGTATTGGGTCCTTTGAGACAGAAATTGTAGAACTGTTATCACAATATAATATTATCGGATTTTTTGCTTGCATTTTAAATTTTCAAGAACTCCTCTTAACCATAAAGTCTGACATCCAGCTGAAGAAACTGCTATATATTCTGCTTTGGTAGTTGAAAGTGCTACAATTGGTTGCTTCTTTGAACACCAAGAGATTGCCCCACTTCCAAGGTTAAAGATATAGTGAGAGGTACTTCTAGAATCATCAATACTTCCTCCAAGATCACTATCTGTATAACCAATAAGTTTGATAGGCACCTATATTTTGTAGAAAATTCCATAATTAATTGTTCATTTAATAAATCGTAGAACTCTTTTTGCAGCTTCCCAATGGTTTGAATAAGATTTTTCCATAATCTGCTGATCAAACTTACTGTGTACATGATATTAGGTCTAGTGGCAGTATGATACATCAGGTTCCCAACTAAGCTATGAAATATTGTTGAATTCACCATCTTTCCTTCACCAATCTTACTTAGTTTTAGACCTATGATGCAAGGAGTTGAGACTGGGTTTACATGTTCAATCTTGAACCTTTTAAGAATTTGAGTTGCATAGTATTCTTGTGGGATAAAAGTTCTTTCTTTCGATTGTTGAACACTAATGTCCAAAAAATGATGCAACACACCCAAATCTATCATTTTGAACTCTCTCATCATAGAGTTATTAAATTTTGTCAATATCTCCTGATTATCTCCGGTAAAAATAAGGTCATCAACATTAAGACTCACAAGTATAAAGCCACCTTCAGAATTTTGTTTTATATAAAGTGTATGTTCAAAAGGACATCTTTGAAAATCATATTTAATAAAATAATCATTAATTCGGTCCTACATGCATGAGGTGATTGCTTCAAACCATAGAGAGTCTTTCTGAGCTTATATACTTTGTCCTTATCACCTATTTTCACAAAATGGTTGTTTTATATAAATTTCTTCTTGAAGAAAACCATTTAAAAAATCTGATTTGACGTCCATTTGAAATAATTTCCAACCCTTTTGAGCAGTAAGTGCAATAATTAATCGAAGTATATCAAGTCTAGAAACAGGAGCAAACACCCCATTGAAATCTTCGACTTCTTTCTGTTTGTATCCCTTTGCAACCAATCTTACTTTTGTATTTATTAATGGAGCCATCTGGATTTGTTTTAGTCTTGAAGATCCATTTCACACCAATTGGAGATTTGTATGGTGGTAAAGTAGTGACCTCCCATGTACCACTTTTCTCAATGGCGCTTATCTCTTCATGCATGGCATGCACCTATTTCTTTTCTTTTGATGCTTCTTCATATGTGATTTAATCTTCTCCTACAAAGAAAGCAAAATAGACTAGATCTATCATATTTACTTCTTCAGTCACATCATAAATATCTCTCAAACTTTTTGTTCTTCTTTGTGATGGTGATGGAGACATTTATTTCAGGAATATCAGGTTGTAGTGATGAAGAATCATCTTTAAATTCAAGAATTTCCCAACTTGATGAACCTGCTGAATCTGAGAAAACATAAGAAGCTTTTTCATCAAAGCGAGCATCCCTGCTAATCACAATTTTTTTTTTGTTTTTGGATTGTAAAGCTTGTAAGCTTTGCTTCTTTCGCTATATCCAATAAAATGCATTTTTTCAGACTTGTCATCAAGTTTAGTTCTTAAAGCATCAGGAATATGAGAATATGCAAGACAACCAAAAGTTTTTAAATGAGTAACATTTGGTTTCTTTTTGTACCATGCCTCATTTGGAGTAGAATTCTGTAACCTTTTTGTTGATGATCTGTTGATTAGGTAGATGACACAAGAAGCTGCTTTAGCCCAGAATTCAGCTGATAAAATTTTCTTCTTCAACATGCATCTTGTTGATACAATCTGACCTGGATGTTGTTTTGCTGTTGACACTGATTTAAGTTTGTATCAGATATTTAACTCAGATTAATTACTAATCTAGGTTGACTAGGTTGACCTGATTGAGAAAGTCCTAACTGGGATGTTAGGCAGTTGGAAAGTCCTGGTGAGTGAAGTCAGGCAGATTGGAAATCCTGGTGAGTGAAGCCAGGTGAAAACCCTAGTGAGTGAAGCTAGGTGCAAGTCCTGGTGAGTGAAGCCAGGCAAGGGAAAATCCAGATGGATCAAGGGTGATCGGACATCTGGTGTTGAAAAGTCCAAGAAGGAAACTTGGCATGCGAAGTCAGAGAGGGCTCGGTAGCTCGTTCTCTAGGACCAGATGAAGTCGGAGAGGGCTAGGGAGCTCGTTTCTCCGGACTAGGTCAGAGAGGGCTCGACCCGGACTGAGTCAAGAAGCTGGATCGGTCGGCAGACCGATCCAGTGAAACCTTGGACACCTGATCGGTCTGGCGACCGATCAGGAATCGATCAGTGGCTACTGAGCGATTACTGATCGGTCTGCAGACCGATCAGAAATCGATCAGTAGCCTATTACTGATCGGTCCGGAGACCGATCGGGAGGCTTAACGCTTGGGAAGAGCGACATTTGATCGGTCTCGGGACCGATCAGATTATCAGAAGCTGTGCGCAGTGACATCTGATCGATCTGGAGACCGATCAGATTAGTTCCTGATCGGTCGCCAGACCGATCAGCGATGATCTAGAAAGCGTGGATCGGTCTGCTGACCGACCCATGGTATTGATTGTTCTGCATGCACTTTTTCTTCTTGCCGTATTTGTTTTCACCCGTCTGTTTTTAACCATCTGCTGTGAGTCTTTTTAGCTTGCAGGTTGCAGGTCACACTCTCATGGTTGAATTCAAATTAAGCTTCATTAAGAGAAGAAGACAAGTGCTCTTTTCACTGTGATTTGCTGCAACAGATGCATTTGAGGCATCAACGTTCACTGGCGAATCTGATTGCGATTGGGCTGCGCTCAGTTTGACCTCTACTTATTGGTTCGTATCCAGAGACGCCAGTGATGACTGTGATTTCATTGGTGTGAGTTCAGAGAACCAGGTAAGGAGAAAGAGGGATTGGCTGCAGCACTGATTCGTGCAGTCTGACCATGATCGGGAACAGGGCTTCAGAAGCAGTAAAAACAGCGAGAGGAAAGAAGAACACAACAACAAGAAAGCTGAAAGAAAAGTCTGTTGGGTGTGAAAACTTCTTGAGCTCTCGGGTGAACTGCGATCTCTGTTTCCTTCACTGATCCTCGCGTGGTTGTAAGCATTTTTCATTCTTCTCTGCCACCGAGCTTCTGTAAGTCTTGTGCTTTAACTTAGATATTTCTTGAGACGTTGTGGGAAGGTTACTCCACCTAGAAGGAGGATCTTTAGCCGGAATTCTTCCGGGGTGCGATCTACCGAAGATCAAGGAGTCGTCCACCTTACGGATACGCCGGCAAGTTATCCCCGAACCTCGTAAATCTGTGTATCAGTGTTTGTGTGCTGGTTTTCGTTTTGTTTTAGTTTGCTTATTCCGCTGCGCTAACTAGTTTCTGTGTAGAACTCTCTGCTTAAGTTTTTAAAGAGGCTATTCACCCCCCCCCCTCTAGCCATCTAAGATCCCAACAAGTGGTATCAGAGCAAGGGGCTCTTTGATTCGGATTAACACCCAAAAGAGCAAACAAGGATGGCTATGAAGGAAGACTTTAGCACAAATCGACCACCCTACTTTGAAGGAGCAGATTTTCAATATTGGAAGGGCCGCCTGGAGTATTACCTCAAGACCGACATTGCCATGTGGTTCTCAGTCAAGGAAGGTTTCACACCACCAAAGGATGAAGAAGGTAAGGAACTCGATTCGTCAAGGTGGTCTACCGAACAACTCCGCAAAGCACAAGCCGATGCCAAGGCTATGGTCACCTTGCAATGTGGAATCGCCAAGGACCAACTCGTCAAGGTAGGTCCGTTCTCGAGTGCAAGAGACCTATGGAACAAACTCATCGAGCTCCAAGAGGGAACTCGAGATTCTCGGATTGCCAAGAGGGACCTATTCTTGAATCAACTCCAAAATCTAACCATGAAGGACAATGAAACGGTAAGTGAACTTCATGGGAGATTCAAGGAGATCATCAACGGTCTACACTCTGTGGACGAACGAGTGGAGAATCGCGATCTAGTAAGGTACGCTCTTAAATCTTTTCCTAGGAATGCCTTGTGGTCATCTATGGTAGATGCCTACAAGGTATCCAAGGATCTTTCCATTGTTAAACTAGATGAATTTTTCTGTGAGATGGAACTTCATGAGCTTGCTAACAAAGGTCAAAAAGAGAAGGGTATTGCTTTATTTGCAGGACCAAAGAGCAAGGATGGAAGAAGGAAGAAGGAAAAGAAGAAGGAAAAGGAGATTTCCTCATCCACCTCTTCCTCCGAATCTGATGATGAAAGTGGATCATCATCAAGTGAGATGGCGAACTTCGTAAGAAGGATTATGAGAAGAAGCCGAAGATACAAAGGAAAAGATAAAACAAATGATCAAAATTTTGATAAATCTAATGTTATATGTTATGAGTGTAGCAAGAAAGGACACATTCGGAGCGAGTGTCCGAAATTAAAGAGGAAGGAGGAACGAGCCAAAAAGAAGGAGGAAAGAGCCAAGAAGAAGAAGGCTCTCAAGGCCACTTGGGATGAGTCCTCATCAAGCTCATCGGAGGAAGAAGAGAAGATGGAAAAGAGCACACGACAATTAGCACTCATGGCAAGGGAGGTTTCGGACTCCGGAAGTGAGGGAGATTCGAGCGACGCTTCGACCGCGGCTTCATCATCGTCGGATGATGAAGAGGTAACCTCTTCTCATATAGAAAGGTGTTATAAGACTATCACTCACTTATCTACATTGCTTAAAAAGTCAAAAACAGAAAATAAATTGTTAAAAGAAGAAGTAAAAACCTTAAGGACCCTTAGGGAAGATGAGGTCGATGACCTACATCTAGAAGTCCTTGAGGATGAGAACAAGGCATTAAAGGGTGAGGTTGAGAAACTCAAGAAAATGCTTGAGAAGTTCTCAACTAGCTCTAAGACTCTAAACATGATTCTAAATGCCCAAAGGGCAGTCTACAACAAGGTCGGGCTAGGGTATCAACCCAAGGAGTCGAGTTTCATTTCTCTAATGTCTAGAACTCAAAATAGTAGATCACATGTTTCTAGGGCTCATGGAACTAGGAAAGGTATGACCAAGGCATGGATTCCTAGGTCTTTCGTTGTAGAAGCATTAGGTCCCAAGATTTGGGTACCTAAAACCTCTATCTTCCGTGTCTTGTAGGTATTGGTCGAGAGGGAGCATCTATCAACTTGGTTTGTTGATAGTGGATGCTCCAAGCACATGACCGGGGACAAATCACTGTTTATAACCATTCAAAACAAAAGTAGAGGTAATGTGTCTTTTGGTAATAATGGTAGCCTTAAGGTTGTAGGAGTTGGAGACATTCATATATCCGAATGTTTCCATATCAAGAATGTCCTTCTAGTCAAGGGGATGACTTTTAATCTCCTAAGTGTCAGTCAATTGTGTGATACGGGTTACACAATTGAATTTCATTCAAGTCAATGTTTGGTTAAACACATTGACACACTTGACACAGTACTAGTAGGCACAAGGGTTGATAATATTTATCAATTATCGTTTAAAAGTGCTACTAATGCTTTGATTAAGTGTTTCATGTCGAAAGAAGAAGAGTCTTGGCTATGGCATAGAAGGTTGGCACATGTAAACATGAAGAACATCCGGAAGTTGGCCAACCAAGGATTAGTGCAAGACTTACCCAGCATCAAGTACCACAAGACCAAACTATGTGATGCATGTCAAAAGGGTAAGCAAACAAAAGTTGTTCATAAAGGTAAAAGCACTGTAAGTACATCTACTGCTTTAGATTTATTGCACATGGACCTATTTGATTGCAGTAGTGTAATATCATTGAATGGAAGTAGATATTGCTTGGTAATCGTTGATGATTTTACTAGATACACATGGACTTTCTTTTTGAAACATAAGGACCAAACTATAGATATTTTTATTTCCTTTTGTAGAAGAACTGAAAATGAAAAATCGACAACAATTAAAACCATTAGAAGTGATCATGGTGGGGAATTTCAAAATCATAGGTTTTTAGAGTTTTGTCAAGAAAAGGGATATAGGCATGAGTTCTCTACTCCAAGGACCCCACAGTAAAATGGGGTTGTGGAGAGAAAGAACCGAGTCCTACAAGAGGCTGCACGAAGCATGCTCAATGAGTACTCACTACCGAGCTACTTATGGGCTGAAGCTGTGAATACAGCTTGCTATGTGCAAAATCGAGTTTTAATACATAGGTTTTTAGGAAAGACTCCCCATGAACTTTGGTTTGGGAAACCGCCTACAATTAAACATCTTAGGGTGTTTGGTTGTAAGGTGTTTATCTTGAACACCAAGGATCATCTTGGGAAGTTCACGGCTAAGGCTGATCAAGGGATACTGGTCGGGTACTCTCTTACCAGCAAAGCCTATCGAGTCTACAACAATAGGACTAAATTGATTGAAGAGTCCTCTGATGTAGCTTTTGAAGAAATCCCTAACTTAAATGATCAACCAAGGGATGTAGGAGAAATTCAATTTGAACTTAGAAATCTAAGTTTGAATGATCAAAATGAAGAACGAGTCGAAGTTGACTCTGATGTTGATGAGCAAAGGCAACAAAGAACTCAATCTGATCCTTTGCCTGATATTGAGTCCTTGCCTGTGCCGAGTGAGACCACTCATGAGGCGCCGCCAACACCAAGGCAGTCTAGGTTAGCCACTAGTCATCCCCAAGACCAAATTGTGGGAGACATCCAATAAGGGGTTAGGACTAGGTCATTCTTTAGAAATGAGTCTAATGAAGTCGCATTGATTTCAGAGATTGAACCAAAAATAGTTGATGAGGCATTGCACGATCCTGATTAGATCTTAGCTATGCAAGATGAGTTAGGTCAATTTGAAAGGAGCCAAGTGTGGGACTTAGTTCCTAGACCTAAGAAGACCACCATTGTTGGAACTAAATGGGTCTTCAAAAATAAGTTAAATCAAAAGGGAGAAGTTGTAAGAAACAAGGCAAGACTTGTAGCCAAGGGCTATAGTCAAGTCGAAGGTCTCGATTATGATGAGACTTATGCTCCCGTGGCTCGATTAGAGTCCATTCGTTTGATGCTAGCTTTTGCTGCACATAGAAGTTTCAAGCTCTATCAAATGGACGTTAAATCAGCCTTCTTAAACGGATTCATCAAAGAAGAGGTCTATGTTGAACAACCACCGGGGTTTGCGAATACCGAAGTTCCAAACCACGTGTACAAGCTCAAGAAAGCTCTTTATGGGCTTAAACAAGCACCTCGAGCTTGGTACGAAAGGCTGTCAACTTATTTACTAGAGAAGGGATTTGTAAGAGGTCAAATAGACCCAACACTATTTCTACGTAGAGATGGTGAAAACATTTTTGTAGCCCAAGTATATGTCGATGACATAATTTGTGGCTCAAATAACAAGGGCTATTTGAATGAATTCATTTCTCACATGGAAAGTGAGTTTGAGATGAGTCTAGTAGGAGAGTTGACATTCTTCCTCGGACTTAAAATCAAACAAACTCGAGATGGAATTTATGTCCATCAGACAAAATACACTCAAGAGATGCTTAGAAAATTCAATATGAGTGATTCTAAGGAAGTGTCCACTCCAATGGCGACAAACACTCGCCTTGACAATGATGAGAGTGGAAAACCAATTGATCTAACGCAATATAGAAGCATGATTGGTAGTCTTCTATATCTCACAGCTAGTCGACCAGACATACTTTTTGCTGTGGGCATGTGCGATAGATATCAAGTCTGTTCCAAGGAATCTCATTTAATTGCAGTTAAGAGAATATTGAGATACCTTAAGGGCACAATTCGAGTAGGTCTATGGTACCCTCGTACAGAGTCTTTTGACTTGATAGGCTATACCGATTCTGATTATGCTGGGTGCAAATTGGATCGGAAAAGCACTAGTGGGGGTTGCCAATTCTTAGGTTCATCATTAGTTAGTTGGTCAAGTCGGAAGCAACATTGTGTTGCTCTCTCCACGACCGAGGCTGAATACATTGCCATGGGAGAGAGTGTATCATAATTGTTGTGGATGATTCACACTCTAGAAGATTATGGACTTTCGTATAAGGGAGTGCAAGTGTTGTGTGACAACATTAGCACAATAAACCTAACGAAAAATCCAGTCCATCATTCAAGGACCAAACACATTGAAGTGCGTCATCACTTCATTAGAGATCACGTAGCTAGGGGAGACATTGCACTCACATATGTTGAGTCAAAGTCAAACTTAGCCGACATTTTCACAAAACCCCTTCCGGAAAATGAATTTAGTCATTTAAGGAGGGAATTGGGAATGTGTTTGGCTCAATAAGTCATGTTGACCACATCATGATCAATAAGGACCATTAAAATGACAAGAAAAATTGGAAAATTAATTTGGGCAACTTGGGGACATCTCACACAAACTATAAGGTTTAACAAATTGTTTTTGTTTGCTAAATATGGGGTGAGATGCTAGGATCAACCAAATTATTCAAAATGTATCATGCATCCCTTGAATAATTAGGTTGAAGAGACATTAATTGAGTATGGGGAAGGCCATTACATAATTCATGTGTATTTGGCTCCTAGATCTTACTCATATATTCCAACCAAGGAATCTTGGTTGGACTTTTGCTTAGAAATTATCTAATTATGGTTGATGGTTGATGTGTTGATTGGTATTGTTGTTTGGTTCATTTCATGACTTTGATTGATAAAACGATAGGTTGTTAAAGGAAATAATAGCAACTTGGATATATTTTGACAAACTTGAAACTAAACATAACAAGGATCAAAAATTTCAGCTTTCATGCCTTGATTGAAAAATTAGGACAAGTTGTTTATATTTTGACAAATTTGAACCTGATCATAGAGATGAGTTTAGCAAAAATATGTTTTGAACTTCTAAGGACCAAGAAGACAGAACTCCATATGGTTGGAGCCAGTGTGAGGTTTTGTTTGATAAGAGTCTGAAACTTTTGGATTATGAACAAGTTCAGGCCATAAGAAATCATATTTCGAATATATTAGTGTTTGGTGATTCCTAAGTTCTAGGGTATGTCTTAGGGAAGTTATGAATTCTTGATTCTTCAGACTTCATGGCTCAGTATTTCAGTTACTGAAATTACTGAAATCGGGTTATCAGACACTGATCGGTCCACAGACCGATCAGGAAAGTCTGGATCGGTCTGTCGACCGATCCAGAACGAAGCCAAACTCTCTGTTTGGTATCTGATTGGTCCAGTGACCGATCAGCGCACGAAGAAAGCCCCCTGATCGGTCCGGGCACCGATCAGGATGATCCCTGATCGGTCCACTGACCGATCAGGTGTCGCCGATTCACTCGGGTGAATCTGATCGTTCAGGATTTCTCCTGATCGAACAGCCGTCCGATCAGGGAATAGATCGATCCCTGGCTTTAACTCCTCCCGACTCCCTCCTTTCCCATTACCTACGAAGCCCTAGCCGACTCTCTTTTCCCCCGTTTCTTCTTCCCCTTGATCGCCGAACCCTAGACGACTCCCTCCTGCCTCAGCATTTCTTTCTTTCTCCGAAAACCAGAGAAATGGCTCCAAGGTAACTTCATCAGCTCTATTTCTCGTTAGTACTTCATTTGTTTCATTTCTCACTGATTCAGTGATTTGGGGTGGTGCTCGGGTTGTGCTCCTTTGCTTCATCTGTGTCATGTTCCTAACCCCTTAGGAAGAAACCAGTAGGTGAGGGTACTTCCAAGTCCAAAGATAAATCCAAATCCAAAGAAACCTCCCGACCTCAACCATCCAGTTCGGGAAGATTTCCCAACCAACAGTTTGAACAATCCTTTAAGGAAAGGACCTTCAAGTTGCTCCCATGTAGATCAGTCGATAAAAAATACATGAATGAGTTTTGTCCAGCGATTACGGAGACCATAGCCTACTATAAACTTGATTCCTTGGTATATTTAGAGAGGGATATCAACCTTGACCTCGTTTCTGAATTCTATAACAACCTTCATCAGACTATTGATGGTAGTTATAGATCAAGAGTGGCTAAGCAAACCGTTGATTTCAGCTTAATTGCCTTTTTTGGTTATTTAGGCTGTCGTATGTATTCGGGGACGGTGTTCTCATTCTATCCTGCTTTGCCTGAACCCGTGCCTCATCCTCTTGATGTCTCATCTGACTCGATTTATGAGTACTTCTTTGGACATCCGAGACCGGATGGATTAGATGAGTTAGATGTCGATTTTCCTACATTTGCAGCCCTTGGCCTTTCTGCTCCTGATTACATTCTTTTCAAAATTATCACAAACTGTCTTCTACCTATTACCTCTAAACCATTGGCAGATATTCGACCGTATCATTGTCTGATGCTTTATGGGTTGCGTAGGCGTCTTGACTTTGATATCATGTCGAGTGTCTATACTTCTATCATATCCCATAGCGAGCCAAGCGGTTACACCATCTATATGCCTTATGGGCATGTAATTACTGACTGACTTGAGACCCTGGGTATTGACGTCTCTAAGGGGAGGATAGTAAAGATGGTTAGGCAGGATTGTCGACTTGGGAAACGTGCATTTTCCAAGTCTGGAATCTTAGGACAGGCTGGGGCGGTTAGGTGGAAGGATGGGAGGACACTAGGTGAGTTACCTCGACGACAGGTTGCTGCTGCTGCTGCATATGGCGAGGCGGATCCAGATCTGCGCTGGCAGATCGCTGAGTTGGAGAGCCGATTTGATCACCACGAGGAGATGATGGCTGCTGAGTTCGATGGGCTACGCGTCCGGATTGACTAGCGCTACGATGATTTGCGCAGTCAGCAGCTGGCGACCCATCAGACGATTATGGACTGGATGGCCAGATATCCACCTCCGCAGGATTTCCCGGGCTATCCATCTTCGAGCAGCGGCTTGCCACCTCAGGGATCCTTTCCTCCCGCTGATATTGCTGATGCTCCTCATGATGAGGAGGCTGACTGAGACACACTGTTCTATGATATCATATTGATTGTATGTTTTGGATGATGGTTGCTAGATACTTATGTCTAACCTGATTGTCTGCTACTTACTGTTACGCTACTCATTCTTCTTTATATATTTGTTGTTCTTTTCTTGGTTGTTACTATACTCTTCACATGTCTTTTATTTCTTTATTCATTTACTGTCCTAAAATACACTTAGAAGGAACTCTAGGGGGATTAAGCAGAGGACAGTATGGATTAAGGGGGAGCTCTTTAAGTTATCTTACCTTGTTCGCTCCTTTTCGGTGTTTGACAAAGGGGGAGAAGATAACTAAGTTTAGTAATGAATGAAAGGTTGATTTAAGGGGAGAGGATGACTTTGAGTCTTTTTGAATCCTCATACCAAATTCGCACCTATTCGACTAAGTTAAGTGATGAATTGACTTCATCAAGTCAATATGAAAAAGGGGGAGAAGATAACTAAGGTATATCCGTCTTAGGGGGAGGATCCTGATTTCCCTAAAATTATGGGTATATGAGCATTTCTGATCTAAACTTAAATCGTGTTGTCAAACAACAAAAAGGGGGAGATTATTGATACAGTCTGACCTGGATGTTGTTTTGTTGTTGACACTGATTTAAGTTTGTATCAGATATTTAACTCAGATTAATTACTAATCTAGGTTGACTAGGTTGACCTGATTGAGAAAGTCCTAACTGGGATGTTAGGCAGTTGGAAAGTCCTGGTAAGTGAAGTCAGGCAGATTGGAAATCCTGGTGAGTGAAGCCAGGTGAAAACCCTAGTGAGTGAAGCTAGGTGCAAGTCCTGGTGAGTGAAGCCAGGCAAGGGAAAATCCAGATGGATCAAGGGTGATCGGACATCTGGTGTTGAAAAGTCCAAGAAGGAAACTTGGCAAGTCGGAGAGGGCTCTGTAGCTCGTTCTCTAGGACCGGATGAAGTCGGAGAGGGCTAGGGAGCTCGTTTCTCCGGACTAGGTCGAGAGGGCTCGACCCGGATGAGTCAGAAGCTGGATCGGTCGGCGACCGATCCAAAGGAAACCTGGACACCTGATCGGTCGACGACCGATCAAGAATCGTCGATGGCTACCGATCGACATCGATCGGCGCACCGATCGAAATCGATCGCAGCCTCATCGTGATTTTACCGATCGGGAGACCGATCGGAGGGCTTGAGCGCTTGGGAAGAGCGACATCCGATCGATCTCGGACCGATCAGATTAGTGCCCATTGGTCCGCACCAATCGCGGCGACATCGATCGATCCGAGACCGATCGATTAGTTCTGACGGTCGCGGACCGATCAGCGATGATCAGAGCGTGGATCGGTCTGACCGACCCACGGATTGATTCTTCGCATGCACTTTTCTTCTTGCCGATTTGTTTTCACCGTCTGCTTTTAACCATCTGCGTGAGTCTTTTAGCTTGCGGTCGCAGGTCACACTCTCATGGTTGAATTCAAATTAAGCTTCATTAAGAGAAGAAGACAAGTGCTCTTTTCACTGTGATTTGCTGCAACAGATGCATTTGAGGCATCAACGTTCACTGGCGAATTTGATTGCGATTGGGCTGCGCTCAGTTTGACCTCTACTTATTGGTTCGTATCCAGAGATGCCAGTGATGACTGTGATTTCATTGGTGTGAGTTCAGAGAACCAGGTAAGGAGAAAGAGGGATTGGCTGCAGCACTGATTCGTGCAGTCTGACCATGATCGGGAACAGGGCTTCAGAAGCAGTAAAAACAGCGAGAGGAAAGAAGAACACAACAACAAGAAAGCTGAAAGAAAAGTCTGTTGGGTGTGAAAACTTCTTGAGCTCTCGGGTGAACTGCGATCTCTGTTTCCTTCATTGATCCTCGCGTGATTGTAAGCATTTTTCATTCTTCTCTGCCACCGAGCTTCTGTAAGTCTTGTACTTTAACTTAGATATTTCTTGAGACGTTGTGGGAAGGTTACTCCACCTAGAAGGAGGATCTTTAGCCGGAATTCTTCCGGGGTGCGATCTACCGAAGATCAAGGAGTCGTCCACCTTACGGACACGCCGAGGAGTAGGGGCAAGTTATCCCCGAACCTCGTAAATCTGTGTATCAGTGTTTGTGTGCTGGTTTTCGTTTTGTTTTAGTTTGCTTATTCCGCTGCGCTAACTAGTTTCTGTGTAGAACTCTCTGCTTAAGTTTTTAAAGAGGCTATTCACCCCCCCTCTAGCCATCTAAGATCCCAACACATCTGACCATGTCCATAATGGTCCTATTTTTTCTTTTTGCAACACCATTTTGTTGTGGCGTATACCGAGCTATCAATTCATGTCTAATACCATGGTTTTGAAAAAATTCTTTAAATAAAGAAGATAGAAATTCACCTCTTCGGTCACTTCTCAGATTTTTTATTTGATAGCCAAAAAAATTTTCCACTTGACTTTTGAAAATTTTAAAGTAAGAGAGAGCTTCTAATTTTTCTTTAACAAAATAAATCCAAGTTTTTCTGGTGTAATCATCATCAAATAATAAAAAATATAAGTTACCTCTGAGAGATGGTACACGCATAGGCCCATAAAGATCTGTGGGGACAAGTTCCAAGGGTGAATTGTTGGGGCAATTTCCCTAGGTCATGTTTGACCAGTTTGACTAAGCTTGAGTTGAGTCAAGCTTGAGTCGGGAATTGAGTTTTGATGTTTGACAATGTATGGAGATTGCTGGAGCAATCGTCCGATTGTGGAGATGGTCAAGGGATTGACCAGGTTGATGAGAAGACAAGTCAAGTGGGTCAGTGTTGACCGGAGACTAGACCGGGTAAGTCCAAACTGGAGTTTAGGCAATGGGAAAGTCCTAACTGGAGCTTAGGCATCTGGGAAAGTCCTAACTGGAGGTTAGGCAAGAGAGAAGTCAAGTAGGTCAAGGTTGACAGGAGACTTGACTGGGAAAGTCCTAATTGGAGATTAGGCAAAGGTAAGTCCAACAGGAAGGTTGGCAAGAGTGAAAATCCAAGTAGGTCAGTGTTGACCAGACTTGGTGGTGAAAGTCCTGATAAGTGAGATCAGACAATTGGAAAGTCCTAGTATAGCTAGGCAAAGGGAAAGTCCTGGTGAGGAGCCATACAACTGGAAAGTCCAAGTGTGATCTTGGCAAAAGGAAAGTCCTAGTAAGGAGCCAAACAATTGGAAAGTCCAAGTGTGATCTTGGCAAAAGGAAAGTCCTGGTAAGGAGCCAGACAATTGGAAAGTCCAAGTGTGATCTTGGCAAAGGTTGTAAGTCCAAGGATGTGGTCTTGGCAAGGTAAGTCCTAGTGTGACTTGGCGAGGAGAACCCGACAATTAGGATGAGGCCGATGGAAGCTCCAGAAGGCAAGGCGTGAAGGATGGGGAGATATCCGAGGGATGCAAGGCTGATGGAGGAGGCTAGAAGGCTAGTTAGAGGTTGGTCGGGAGTAGCCAAATGTTAGGCGTGCAAACTCAATAGGTCACGGTTGACCGAGAGTTGGGTTTGGGAAGCTGGACTTGAGTTTGAGTCAAGTCCAGGGTATTCAATCGATCGGGCAATCGATTGAACAGGCTCCAATCGATCAGCCGATCGATTGGAGTGTGCTGCGATTGTTGAAATGGTTCAATCGATCGGCCGATCGATTGGGGTCAGGAAATTACGAGCACAGAAGCTCTCCCAATCTATCGGACGATGATTGGGAGCTGCCAATCGATCGGTCGATCGATTGGGCAGGGGTGTTCTCGCACGATCGCGAGAAGCACAGAATGCTTCTGGATCGATCCACCGATCGATCCAGATGTTCCCAATCGATCAGTCGATCGATTGGGATTCGACCGTTGAGCAAGATGCAGGTGATGAATGACTAGGATTGTGCGGATGTGACGTGGCAATCGATTGGGGTTGATCTCAATCGATTAAGAGCACTGTATATAGCCTAGGCGGAGAGTTTTCTTCGCCAGATCTCTTGCAATCTTTTGCGTCATTCTTCAGCGATTCACAGTGAGCTTCTCCGATCTACTCACATCAGTTCTTGAAGGTACTTGGGAAGTTTCTCCAAGGTTCAAGAGGCGACGACAAGCACAAGTAAGCAAGAAGAAGGGTGTATTACATTGTATTTTTGTTTCTTCTTCTTGTGTTTGTGTGTGAGTACTGTACGGGGCTTCTCCGCCTCTGGCTGCGACCGAGAAAGAGGTTTTCATTAGTGGAGTGAGTGTGTCGTGTGGATCCTTAGATTAGTCACCTCTTCTTGAGGTAGATACCAAGTAAATCCTTAGTGTTAGCGTTGTGTGTGTCTTGTGTTTATTTTCGCTGCACATTATCAAGACGAAGCAACCTACAAGCGCGACGAAACGCTATTCACCCCCCCTCTAGCGGACATCAAGGTCCTAACATGAATGTGATTCCTACTTAGATTTAGATGTGAATGTCTCTCGATGTTGCTTTCCAAGATGACACTCTTCACAGACTTCACTTATTCCATCAATTTTAGGAAGTCCTTGAACAATATTTTTTACTTGTTAACTCCTTCAAGCTTTGAAAATTCAGATGCCCAAATCTGTCATGCCACAACTTGGAAATTTCTTCATTAGCAGTAAGATAACAAGCAACATTTATAATATCAAGTTTGAGAGGAAATAAATTATTTGAGCCCAAACTGATCTTTGCTACATACTGATTTTTCTTCTTCATGGTGCAATACTTATCAACAAATTGAATATCAAAACCTTTTCTCAATAAATGACCAACACTAAGTAGATTATTCTGTAAACCAGGAATATAAAATACCTCAAACATTTTGTCAATTTTTCCAGACTTTGTTTTGAAAGAGATTTCTCCTACTCCTTCAATTTTATAGGACTTAGCATCTGCAATAGTTACTTGCCCATGGTTAGCTTCTGCTAGGGTTGAAAATAAGCTTTTATTACTAGTCATATGCCGACTTGTACCGCTATCCAAATATCAAATATTTTCAATATTTCCATCACTAGCAATCAGTAAAGTTTCAAAATTTTGAGGTTCATTTTCATATACTAATCCAGCTTCAAGTTTTTTCTCAAGATATTTTTCCCAACAATCATTTATTTTATGTCCTGGCTTATGACAATAATGACATTCAATATAAGATTTTGTACCTTTGTAATTTCCACGTCCTCTTCCTATTTGGAAATTATAGGAAAATTGTCTCTCCTCTTTTTGAGATTGATTGCTGGTAATAAAATCTACCACTCCTTCTTTAATTCCAACCTCTTCCACGTCCACGATAAAAGCCACGACCTCTCGTGGATGTGAACTGGGATTTCAAAGCTTGATTTGAAGTAGAAATAAGAGGACTTCGTTGAAGGATTCTAACCTCATGAGCTTCCAATCTTCCTTATAAACTTTCCAAGGACATTAGTGAAATATCTTATGATTCTTCAATAGCAACTACCACATGATCAAATTTGTCTGATAGACTTCGTAAGATTTTCTCCACCACTCTTTGGGTCTCCATGATTTCTCCATTTGATGCCATTTGATTCATAACAGAACCGGTTCGTGTGTACTCTGAAACTTTTTCGTTGTCTTTCATCTCCAATTTTTCAAAATCTATTCGTAGAGATTGTAAGCATACCTTTTTCACATGGTCTTGGTTGGAATAAGTTGTTTGTAGAATCTCCCATGCTCTTTGAGCACTCATTACTTTTGAAATCCTTTCATAAACTGAAATTTCAAGGGCTTGATAAATTTGAAAAAGAGCTTTTCTATCCTTTTGCTTCTTGTTCTTCAAAATATTTCTTTGTGGTTCGGTTAATTGATCTTCCTCCTCCGGTACTCCTTCTTCAATAACACTCCATAAGTCTTATGATTCAAGACATAACTTCATGAGAGTGCTCCAATAATCAAATTTCACCATTGAATCGAGGCACAAGAGAAACGAGATTGTTGGCCATCGCTCTGATACCAGATTGAAGGAAGATTAACTAAGGAATAGAGTATATTTAGAGGAGAATGAAGATTAAGAGGAATCCAAGCTTTTTTGGTTTTTACTAGCATATGTAAAACAATACATGTTCTTCTCCTTTTATACACTTTTGAATTTCTTGTAACACATACCAACATTAAAGAAGACATCAAAGACAACATTAATTTGTGACTCTTTGAAAACCAAAATTATTGTAGGACATGAAGAGTTTTGTTGGGAAGTTTTATTGTCACTTAATCTTCAACGTGCAAGGAAGATGAAGATGAAGAGGTTTTTCTTGGGAAGTTAACTTTGGTTTAATTAATCCATCATGCACCTCATACTAAGACTAATTACATCCATTGAGCTACTTTCCTTAGTGAAAGTAATCCCCAGATTCCGTTCAATTTTGTATACTATTATGTGCAGGGACCTTTGTGTCTGCTAGAGGGGGGGGGTGAATAGCGGTTCTCACTCACGTCTTGCGTCGTTTGCTTCGTCTTGATAATTTGCAGTGGAATACAACTCGAAGACAAACTATACAATGCTAACAAGTAGATTTACTTGGTATCCACCTCAAGAAGAGGTGACTAGTCCAAGGATTCACACACTCACGCACCCTCCACTATGAAAACACTTCTTTACGGTAACTACCGAAGGCGGAGAAGCCTTACAAGCTCACAATACAACAAGAATACAAAGAGAAGCAAATACAAGGGAGATCTTACAAGATTAGTACAATAAACCCTAACCCTAGCTTCTTCCTCTTGTTGTAACTCACCTCTTGACTTGGATGTGCTTCCAAGAACCTTCAAGAATTGGTGGTGAGAATCAAGGAATCGCTGTGGAGCTTTTCTGTGAGCACTCGTAGAGAAGAAACGAAGAAGTGCCGAAGGAATCACATGCCAATGGCTAAAACCTGCGCCAACGGTCGAATCCCAATCGATTGGATTGCTCCCAATCGATTAGGGAGGCTTTGGATCGATCGGCCGATCGATCCAGAGCGCCTCTGTGCTCTCTGGAATCGCCCTGAATCGATTGCTCGATCGATTCAAAGCTTCTTGAGCGATTTCCAGCGCTCCAATCGATCAACCAATCGATTGGAGGTTTCAATCGATCAACTAATCGATTTAGAAGATTACTGTTCACTCAAAAACTCTCCCAATCGATTGAGCAATTGATTGGGGAAGTTTTGATTGATTACCCAATTGATCCAGAGCTTTTCTGCACAAACTCGCGTCAACTAATCGATTGACCAATCGATTGAACCCCTCAATCGATTGGCCAATCGATTGAAACCTAGAAAACTATGTAGAGCTTGAAATTAGCTTCGTTTTGCATTCAAGATCACCTCATTCCGTTATCCGAATCAAAAGTTATGACCTTCGAAAGTTTACTATATCCGAACTTCCTAGTTCCATGCCAACTCCCTATTGGACTTACGACCGCTAAGAGTTCGATCAACTTTTGACCCATCTGGACTTTCTCTTTGCCAACTTCTTGTTGGACTTTTAATCACCAAGTATGGTCCTCCATGACCCACTTAGACTTTTACCAGATGTCCTGTCATCCTTGAACCATCTAGATTTTCCGTGCCTGGCTTCTCACCAGGACTTCTCAATTGCCTGGCTCCTCACCAGGACTTCCCAAATGTCTGCACTACGAGAAATTTTAGATTTAACCACACCTAATAGACAACAGTTTTTCGAGAAACTGTTGTCTTTTTGCCATTTAACAACGGTTTTATTGAAAACCGTTGTTGTTCACCATAATTTTTTTTAAATGACAACGGTTTTTAAAAAACTATTGTCTAATGTATGTCAAAGACAACGATTTTTAAAAAATTATTGTCTAATGTATATCAAAGACAACGGTTTTAAAAAATTGTTATCTTTTAGCGTTGCTTACATGATAATATACAATAGTTTTATTAAACTGTTGTCTATTGAATGTTGTTGAATCCCCAAAAAATAGTAGTTTTTTTTAACTTCACGAAAAAAAACTCACGAACAAAGAGTTTTTTTGTTCGCGTGAGGGTAGGTCACTGATAATGAGCATTTTTATTAGTTATTTTGGCTCTTAGACTTAGTATTTTTACCTTCTCACAAGCTTAATTTGATGTTTATATTATATTTTGTGAGTAGGAATTCATTTTGGACTTAATTATAAATTTTCTATAAATTGTGGAATTTAATTGCATATTTTGATGTGGTTTTGTAGGAAATTCAAAGAGCCATGGATTAGAGTTGAACCGGATCAAATTTGGCTTGATTTGGAAATCAAATGAGGAAGATCAAGCTAAATTAATGTGGACCGTTGATCAAGATCCAGTGAAATCCTGCCCCTTCATTCAGATCTAAGTGATCTAGCCTTTCATCATGATTTAAAGCGATCTGGACCGTTGATCTAGAGCTTAAGGCATCCAAGGGTTCATTCAAGAAGTGGAGCTCCAATTCAAATCCAATCCAAAAGTCCACTCTTCAAATCCAATTTCAAAAGTCCAATTTCATCCTCTTAATGGATTCGGATCCCATTAACCCGAAATCTCAACTTCTCAACCCAATATCCAAAATCCAAAAGCCCACTTTTAATCCTATTGATTATTGGATTCGGATTCCTCCCCTTAACCCAAAACCCGAACCCATTAAGAAAACCCACCTCCCCTTTTCTTCCTCACGCACGGAACAGAACCCTGGAATCCCTCTTCTCGCGCGATTCTCTTCCTCGCGCCAAGCTAGGGCAGCGGCGACAACTCCCCACACCGCGCCTCCTTCTTCTTTCTTCTCTTCGGCCGGCGGCTTCTCCTTTGCTTTCACTGCCGCCGGCCGGCCAGCCAATACAGTCCACTCTTTTCTTCTTCTCATATTCCAGTGGCGAGCAACAGCAACAACTAGGCAGGGGGCAGCAACCTTCGACGACAAATCCGACCAACTCCACCTTGCCGGAGGGGTTCTCCGGCAAGAACCTTCACCTCCGGACGTTCTTCCTTCACTCCTGCCTTCTGGGGTTTAGGCGGCAGCAAGAAGAAGGCAGCAAACAGATTCATCTCCATTTCCAATCAGGTTCCAACAGAGGGGTTCTCGCTGGAGGATTCGTTCATCGTCCCCATTTGTGTCGAAGAGTGCAGCGACCAGCAGAGTGAGCTACTGTCCACCGGTTTTGGGGGTTCCGAGCTGGGCCTTTCGTGTGACGGCGAAGGGTAGTCATTGGTATTCAAGAATTGAAGTGTGGATTGTGGTTGGATTAGCTTAGTTTCTCTTATGTTTATTGTCAATTTACTTGTGTTGATGCTTATTGTTAATGCTTGTAGCTAATTTGATCTTTCATGTTTAAATTGCATTAATTACGTTTAATTAGTTTCACGCCTACAATGTGTTCGATGAATTGCTTCAACCAAGAGTTAGGTTTAATTTGATGCATTTTAGTTTGTTTAATTCTTGTTTTGTCTTGTTCTTAAAATTTCGTTAGGTTCTAGTTTTGATTGAATGCAATTAGGATAGATTAGCTTAGGGTTTCTTTAATGTTTTAGGTTTTGTTACGTGCTTTAGGTTTCATTGCATTCTTAGTTTCGTTAATGTTTTACTTTATGTTATGTCCATTGATAGATAATCTTGTATCGTAGTGTGACAATGCGATGTAGGAAAATCTTCAATGGTTAGTTAGGGTAGACATAGTTAAAATCAAATGATTTCTCCCTTTTGCAGTAACATCCATTTAGTTCTTCGCTTCTGACTAATTAATATCTTTCTAGTTCCTTTGCTTTTTGAATTTTGGTGTATATGCAAGATCCAATGATTTTAAATCACATTTTCAGATTTGACTTAATGTGTAGTGTCCATCTCCATTCATTCCCTTAGTAGATCAAGAATGTCATGCTATAGAATGTACCTCTTTTTTATTGGAGAAGATGATTCTGTTTCCATTTTGATATCAGGTTCATAAGCAGGGTGTTGCACTTGGAAGATCTGTTGACTTGACAAAGTTTGATGGTTATGACCAATTGATCGAGGAGTTAGATCAGCTATTTGAATTCAAAGGAGAATTGATGGCTCCAAATAAAAATTGGATGATTGTATTTACTGATAATGAGGATGATATGATGTTTGTTGGAGATGACCCTTGGCAGTAAGCATGCTTCAACATTCCTAATGTTCTTCTCTTATGTATATATATCTTCCATTTTCTATGTATAAAGTGGATATGTTGACAACTGGTGTTGTATAATTTTCTACAGGGAATTTTGTGCTATGGTTCGTCAGATTTTTATATACACAAAAGAGGAGGTCCAGAAGATGGATTCAAGTACCTTGAACCCAAAAAATGAAGATTGTCCTGATATGAAAGAGAATGTCAAGGAAATAAAAGGCAGTCAATCTGCATCATCATCTAATTCAAAAAACTCATAGGCTTATCCTGCAATGTAAGTAGGAATCTCTTTTTGTTTAATATAAATTGCCGTGATAATCATTTTATCCCATCATTTCCCAGGTTATTGAGATGTTTTATTTGAAAACTATGATAGGTTAGGTCCTTCAATGAAAATTAAACTGCATCCTTTGCAAGAAAGATTGATAACTAGAAAAATAGTTCAATATCGCTACTAGTATTTCATGTTTGGAAATTGATTTAAGCGAGAAGTTTGCAGGCTGACGACATCTTTGCCATGTGCAATTCAATCTTTGTAGGATCTTGAAGCACAAACAAAGTGATTGTTTGTGCTTTATCTAAGTGATTGTTTGAACAGTTTTATAGCATGCATCTTGACAATTAATATAATTTCGAAGATCACTATCAAGGAAGAATGTTCAAAGGAAAGTACAGGCTAGGGAGAAGATCACATAATTAACTACACGGGTAAGTTTCCGTAAGAATTCAACTTTTTCTTGATCTATTCTTATGTAGTCCATGGTACACATTAAAGATTTCACTGTAGCTTATTTTCAGTATTCTAACATGTAAATTAATACACTTCTGTGGATCCTCCAAACAATCTAAGTTGTGATGGATTGATATCCCTTTATGTTCCAAACCTTTGTTTTTTTTTTGGAGCTTGTAATTTTCATTGCAAACAATCCATATGGTGTATGAATTACATTCAGTCCAGTATAAACTTAGCACTTTCTCTTCAGAGGCAATTTATGGGTTTTATTCTACAATCATGTTTACTAATTGATCAGATTGATTAAGAAGGGCATTGGAGTAGCTTGGTAAATTTGTTTTGCTAGGTTATGATAAATTAGCATTCAGCAGAATAGATGTTTGGATTTCTTCTTCAAATCACATAGTAATATTTCTCTTGTCATTGGTGAAACAATCAATCCACTCTCATTATAACTTCCACAACATAAAATTTTATGTTATTTGCCTACTACCAATGCAATTTAACTGATTTTACATTGACTGAACAAGGTTGATTTTATTTAGGTATCAAACTCTCCCATTTGTTTTAGATATTACATGTCTTGTTTGTTAATTTCTCTAAACCATTATTTCTCAATTTGTTAACAAGGAAACTCATGTTAGCATAGTCATGATCAGAGCCTAATTATAGTTTACAATTATCTGAGTGTTATTGATTAACTGTTCTGTCCTTTCTTTTGGTTCTTTTTTTTTTTTTAAATTTGTGCACTCATTTAGATGGTTTATTATTCTTGTTATGATGAATTCAGGTCTAGTGAAAATACTGAAGAAGTATGACAAGAGAACAGGAGCACTTATCATGCAGCCCTTCATCGAAAAGGTGCTGTAGCAGCCATTCTTTACAACTGATCTCATATACAAACTCGTGAAGGAGTGTGTGGCTATGCTCGACCACCTCTTCCCCAACAACAACCTGTCAATTTCAGCAGAATGCGATGGACAAAATGGAGTGCCAAAGCCGGCACAATCAGGTGGGAGGGTTCCGGAGTTGGAGGAGATTAAATATATGCAGAGCTTATACATGAAGAGCACCGTAGCAGCGCTGCGGTCCTTGAAACAGATTAGGAGCAAAAGTTCAACAGTCAAAACAGATTAGAAAATCTCGTGTTATATTGTTCTACCTTTGTTTTAATAGTGTTATCATTTTGTTGGTTGCTTATGAAATTTCTTCAGAATGTTATAGATATTATTTTTGAATGTTAGAAAATTGTATATTAAATTTTATTTTGAAATTTAGTATTTTGAATGATTTATAATATTAGAAAATTGTGTATTAATTTTTTTTTATTTTTTATCTAAAAAAGACAACGATTTTTCACCGTTGTCGTAGATAGTTTAAAACTGTTGTTGAAGACCCTGTTATTAAAGGTAGACGCTCAAAGACAACGGTGAAAAACTGTTGTCTTTGAAGGAAAAGACAACGGTTTTTCACCGTTGTAAAACTATTGTCTTTGCCTTCAAAGACAACGGTTAAAAACTGTTGTCTTTGGGCACCTCTTTTAACAACACGACCTTTAACAACAGTCCGAAAGGGGCTACGACAACGGTGAAAAACCGTTGTTGTTAGGTTTTTTTTCTTGTAGTGCTGGTTCCTTACCAGAACTTTCTCCTTTGCCAAGATCACACTTGGACTTTCCAATTTGCTTAACCTCCAGTTAGGACTTCCATACGCCAAACCTCCAGTTAGGACTTTCATACGCCTAACCTCCAGTTAGGACTTCTACCACTGCCTAAACTCCAGTTAGAACTTCACCACAGCCTAACCTCCATTTAGGACTTCCCCAGTCAAGTCTCCTGTCATCCCTGACTTACTTGACTTGTCTTCTTATCAACCTGGTCAACCCTTTGACTATCTCCACAACAAGGCGATTGCCCTAGCAATCTCCATATATTGTCAAACATTAAAACTCAAATCCCGACTCAAGCTTGACTCGACTCAAGGTTAGTCAAACTGGTCAACCTTGACCAAGGGAAATTGCCCCAACATTATGTTCATCCCTACATTAGATGATCATAAAAGACCGGTCAGTGATTACAAGATAATGATGCAATGTCAATTGGTTTTCCTTTACCTAAACTAACTAAACTCAAATCTATCAGTCTCAACCCAGCTGCTTTCTTAGATCTGTCCCTTAGACCTCAATTTATCTTTCGGGTCATCGGTAAACAGACTAAAATAGAAAATACTGAATTGGAATCACAAGAAATAGTTCAAAGTAATAAAGGCACATAAAATCCCACCTCAAATATGTCTAGTCTCACATAGTCAAGCTCAGGGAAATCAAGTCTCAAGTAATATAACTCCCACTATCTCTAGTCGTTTTATCACACGTGGTATGAAACATGTGTTATAGTATTATTCTCTCATCTCTCAAAGGGCATATGTCAGATTTCTATAACATTGTACAAGTATGAGATTCAGTCTACACATAAGACTCTACCCAGAGATATCAAAGAGAGTACCTTAAAGACAATATCACAAATGGAAGGTGATATCTAAGATCTCATAAACTAGCTTCTTATAGACAACATGGAAGTGAGTATGTCCATGCCAATTATATCACAGATGACCATATCCTGAACATGTATCAGGACGACTTAATTTCTAGCAGGGCTACTCTTAAACCTCTTACAGATAAAAATCATCTAATCTCCACTCTCAAAGGTGGTCACTCGTGTGAGAGAGTCGACCTTGCCTACCTGACATATCTATTTCACAAATATACATATGATAATCAAAGCAAGTGCATATAAATAAGATGTAAATGTGACTGAATAATACACGAGTATCATATATATGGTTAATTAATAAGCATCAATATCGTCAATAAAGTACAAACTGAAAAATTATATAAGATACTCAAATCCAATGACTCTCTATATCCTATAAAGGGATATCAAGAGATGAGTTTGGTGAAGGGGTCAACAACCATGTTGTGTGTCGAAATATACTTGACGATCACTTCACTGTTCTCGATAATGTCTCTCATAAAATGATATTTGGTGTCTCGAATGTAAGAGATATCGGCCTGATTATTACAATAAATCATTATTGACATCCCACTATCTGCTACAATCCCTAAGTCATCTAATAATCTTCAGAGCCAAACACTTTCTTGAACTTCTACGCAGCAAGCGACGAACTTAGCTCCATTGTAGATAGAGAAACACAGGTTTGCTTCTTTCTTCTCCATGAGATGGCCCTACCATTAAGCAAGAATCTAAAACCCAATGTTGATTTGCACTTGTCCAGATTGCCTCTCCAATCAGTATCCGAGTAACTCACAAGGCGCAAATCGCCTCCTTCATAACACAAGGATAAGTTTGTAATTCCTTTAAGATATTGAAAAATCCTTTTCATTGCTCTCTAGTGCCCCTTTCCAGGATTAGCCTGATATCTTCTTACCAGACTTACTACATCCGATTGAGTACATATCACTGCATACATAAGACTTCCAACTACACTGAAGTAAGGTACTTTACTCATTTCCTTTACTTCTTCCTGAGTTTTAGGACACATTTCCATACATATGCCTTCTCACCTTACTGAGAGACTTGCACAAGAAAGGTGGTTCATTCGGATACGTATATTCAGATTTTGACTGCCACCTCACCTTGATTTTGACTATCGACTCCACATTACTTTTGAGGTCACTCACAACACGTCATATCAATCTCGATCCCTCTTTTTAGGAGACCAACAAAAGATCATAGAGTACAAGAGTTCAATCCACGACTGAGGAACAAGAGAGAAGGCTCACTCTTGTCCGGAAGTCCAAGAGAGAAGGTTTGATCTTTATTGGGAGGTCGGAAGAGAAAACTTGATCCTGACAAAGAGGCTAGGAAAGGTATCAATCTTGGTTGAGTGACAATGAGAGATAGTTCAATCCGGTTGCCTGATTGGCTGGGAGAGATAGCTCAATCTTGATCGGGCGGTCGAGAGAAATCGCTAGATCCTGTTGGAGTGTATACTGAAAGCCTAAGCTTTGTAAACATTCATTATGAATAAAGAATCACATTTGGTCAAATTTTCTACATTTAGTTGTAGTTGTTCAAATAATTTATATTGTAGATAATATAGTATGTAGTGTCACATACAGAAGATGATATTATCAGTACCTTATAAATTATAAACAGTAGCTCACGACCAAAATAGAAAGGAACAAACCATTAGAAGGTCGTAGTGTAATTAGGTATCAGTTTATCTTGACTGTATAATTACACTAGTACACTTAGTGTGTATTGAGTATGACCATTTGAGGTCGTTTCTTTTATACTGACTTTATAAAGAAACAAAGACCTCGGTTATTATGGAAGTGTGTGCTCTTAATCCTGATATAATAAACAAGCACATATATTTGATATTTATTTCTTTAATTTATCAATGGGTGAGGTTTAGTTCGATGAATCAATAAGCCCGATAAGTTGGGAAATGATATCACTTATAGTGTGTGTTGTTGATTATAGAAGGAAACTGTGTCCTAGAGATACTAGGTTGATAATGTCCCCAAGAGGAGCTCATAAGGATTGTCATGTTAAACCCTGCAGGTGGACTTAGTCCGACATGACGATAAGGTTGAGTGGTACTACTCTTGGACTTAGATATTAATTAAATGAGTTGTCAGTAACTCACTTAATTAGTGGACATTCGATATCTTAAACACAGGGAGACTAACACACTCATAATAAGAAGGAGCCCAAAAATGTAATTTGGGATTGGTGCGGTAGTTCAATGATTGTTCTCTAGTGGAATGAATTATCATTGATAAAATTAAGTTGTGTGTTCAGGGCGAACATGGGATGCTTAATTTTATCGGGAGACCAAAACCAATTCCTCCTCTCGGTCCCTATCGTAGCCTCTTAGTTATAGAGTTCTATACCCACCTATACCCACCTTCTATACCCACCCAATAGGGGCCGGCCAAGCTAGCTTGGGAAACAAGCTAGGGTCGGCCTAGGTATAAGATTGGGTGGCCGGCCCTAGCTTGAACCCAAGCTAGTAGGGCCGGCCAAAATAAAATTAAAAAGAATTTTTATTTTTAATTTTTATTATGTGGAAGAAATAATTTATTAAAGAGAATTTAAATTAAAATTATCTCTCTTGTAAAATTTACAAAAGATTAAAGAAAGATATTTGATCTCTTTCCTTATTTGTAGATTGGTGAGATATTTTATTTTCTCTTTAAAAATTATTCACATATTGTAAAATTAAAATTATGGAAATTTCTTTTTATTAACCATGTAGAGATTTTTAAAGAGAAATTTTATTTTTTAAAATTTCCGGAAACAAATTAGGAAGTTTTAATTGTTAATTAAAACTTGTCCAATTTGTTCTCCAATGATGTGGCCGGCCATGAGATTGTAATTGGGGAAATTTTATTTTATTTTTCCTCAATTAAATCATGACAAGGAAATTGAGGAAATTTTATTGTAATTAAATTTCCTAATTTGCCTAGGCCAAGGAATATAAAAGAAGGGGTGAGGGTGGCTTCATGGAACAACATCTATTGTTTTCTCTCCCTCTTTTCCTTGGTGTTGTGGCCGGCCATCATCCTCTCCCTCTCTTCCTCTTGTGGTGGCCGAATACTTCATCCCTCTTGGAGTTCTTGTGGTGACCGGATACTACTTGGAGAAGAAGAAGAAGAAGGAGAGAAAGCTAGCATCTCTTGGAGCTTGGTTAGTATTTTGGTTTTCTTCTTTGGTGAAGTTCTTCCTTTGTGGCCGAACCTTGCTTGGAGGAGAAGAAGGTGGTTGGTGGTTTCTCATCTCGGTAGATCGTTGCCCACACAACGTCCGAGGTTAGAAGAGGAATACGGTAGAAGATCAAGAGGTTTTTCTACAAGGTATAACTAGTAATTTTTATTTCCGCATCATGCTAGTTATTTATGGAAATAATACCAAATACAAGAGGCTTACATTCTAGAATTTCGAATATGTTTTTTCGATGCTGTGTTCTTTTGTTTTTTCTTTTCCTTGTGATTTGATTGTTCTCTTTGGTTAACCTAAAGTTATTTTAGGAAATTAAATATTAGCTTTCTATAAAAGGTTTTGTCTAGTCGGTGGTGGTTGCTCCCATATCCAAGAAGGCCATGTGCCTCGCCACGTCAGTACTGGGAACCAATTATGGAAATTAATATTTAATGGAATTAATAACTTTAGGAGATTTGGGTCGAATGTGAAAAGTTTCGCAGGAGATCCAAGTCAAAATCTAAAAGAACAAATAGATTAAGTTTTGGATCAAACGTGTTAAGTTCCGCAGGCGATCCAAAATTTAATTTAAAAGAACACATGGTAGCTAGGAAAAGGTTCAGACCTTTTTACAAAATTTTTGTACAGTGGAACCTATAGGTTTTCCGAGTAGCAACCAACAGATCCTAGCTAAGTCATTGGGAGAGATTAAACATCGAATGACTGAGTGGTTGAGCGCCGAATGACCAAGTGGTTGAGCATTGAGTGGCTGAGCATTGATCGAGTGTCAAATGGCTAAGAATTGATCGAGCATCAAATGGTCGAGTATTGAATAGATGAGTGGCCAAGTGATCGAACACTGAATGAGTTTCGAATGACCGAATGTCAAATGGTTGAGTGGCCAAACGCCAAACGACCGAGTGGCTGAGCGTCGACTAAGCGTTGATCGAGCACCAAATGGTTGAGCACCGAGTGGGCTTCGACTACTAATCAAGCATCAAATGGTCAAGCATCGAGTGGTTGAGCACCTAGTGGGTGAGCACTAATAAAGCATCCAATGGCCAAGGTTCAAGTGATCAAACATCTATTTAGTGTCAAATGACCAAGCGACGAGTGGCCAAGAGGTTGGCTTTACAAATTCTCAGATATGAAGATGGACAATAATATTAGAACAACTTTTGTATTTCCATAGATCAAAAAAAGGGAAATTTAATGAGGCACGTTGTACTTATGTGATATAATGATTATAGTCCCCCAATAATGGTGTAGTAGAACATCTTTTTGTAGGACCCTTAGAGGACGGCTAGAGGGTGTGAATAGCCCTGTAAAGAAACATGAACCTTCCTGGAACTTATAGCTTTATTAAAATAACACTTGCATAAAATAAGTTAAGAAATAAACTCAGAGTAGAGGCACGAAGGGATTTACTTGGTTACAACCGAGGAGGTTGTTAATCCAAGGAAGTTGAAGCTCACTATCAAAGTCTCCTTCAGGTGGAGAAACCTCTTACAACGTTGATGGTTCACAAACAAATAGTAGAACAAACTAAAAGCATTTACAAGTGTTGTTCTGAACCATGTGGACCAGGGTTATATTTATAGCCCTAGTCGGGGCATCTGGAAGTGTTCTAGGAGTCTGGGGGGAATAAACTTTTATCCCCATCGCAATGGAACGTGTCACGTCATGTTCCAGATAAATTCCTGCTCCGGGCACTTGGACCAAGTCCGGGTGCCCTGAATAGGTCCAAGCGCCCTGGACTGAAAAATAATCTTTTTGTTGATTTTTCTGTCCCGATCTTCCACTCCGTTCCCGCTCACATTGGTCCTGGTCTTCCACTCCAGCTCTGCTCGCTTGGGTGATCTCGGCCATCCGGAATAGAGTTCACCCAAACCCAACTTCCAGCCTTCGAGCAATATTCCGCTCCAACTTCTCGCCCCAAGGAACCACTGCGTGCTTCCTTCTGATCCATCAGCGTATTCTTTTGCAGCGTCTCGTACCTCGGATGTACTAAACCTATCGGATCTTTCTCGTATCATCCTTCTCGCTAGCTGCGTATTTTGCTCATCTCCTCGAGCAATCTTCCACTCTGACTTTTCGTCTCTCGGAAACAACACACACTCCCTTCTCGTCTGCTCGCATACTCTTCTGCAGCACCTCGTCCCTTAGACGTACCGAGCCTGTCGGCTCTCTCCTGTGTCATCCTTCTTGCTAGCTGCATCTTTCGCTCAACTTTCTGTGCTCTTAAGTTCCTGCATACTTAGACATAGGGGTTAAATACCAACATGCAGGACTTAACTGACTTGATTGATCATATCAAACCTACCTTGGGATACTTACACCTTCCAATTTTCTAATTAGCTAAGGATCGAGTTTCAACTTTAACTAACTGGGTTGATGGACCGCTCACTACAAGTGTTTTCTCGATTTATCCTAATGGTCCATAAAAAATTTTCATAGAACAAACCGATTACCTCATAATTAATCGACGTAAACTTAATACTCAATACCGATTAAAAAATTAAATATACTAATTAGGACTGCCATTAATGATAATTTTGATATTAGGACATCCATAGTCGTGGAGTCTCTCCATGAGCTCCTTCGTTGTCATATCTACGCCACGTCAAAAGTAAAAAATCTTACACATCTTTCCACTATCAAAAAAACCTTTCAACAATTCATTCATGAATCTCACACTTTTCATTACATATATTTCTTATTTTTCTATTCTACATTATATATAATTAAATTTTGATAAAATTTAAACTCATAAATTATTAATCTGAAATAATATTAATAATTTAAACATTAATAATAAACTCCCAACTTTTTTTTAATATTTTTATTTTTTAAATTAAAAATAAAAAATATTTTATACAAAATAAAAAAAACAACAACAAACAAGCAGCTTGTGAACTGGAGTCGCTTCCTCGTAATTAATGAAAGAGCTCCCTCCACTGTGAGAGGAAACTCCTTCATTAGAGTTATATTAAAGTGGGAGCTCCATATGTGGATGCTTAATCTACTCCAGTAATGATATATTTAACTTTCATCGGAAGTTGCTATTTTATTTTTTTAATTTTTATTGATGAAGATTTTGCATATGAGCTGTTTGAACATGATTTATAGCAAAAATTTCAACACCATCTTTTATTTTTTGGACCAGTGCCAATTGATGACTAGAGGAGGATGGAGTCCACGCCAACTGAACAGTTGCACTCTCCACCGACTCCGTCATTAAATTATGTAAACCCCCCTTCCAACCTCCTCCACCAGAACTCTAACAGCGATACGATCAAGTGCGATTGAGAGGGCGGCCTTGAAGAGGAACAGTTCATTTTACACAGATGATGTTAATATTACGGCTCCTACTCCCCACATCTAAGTTACTCTGCATATCAACATTTGTTAGCAGTGTCAACTGTTGATGCGGAAAATATATGACGATCGAACTTCAATTTTAATAATGGAAAAGAATTCAAAGTTAATGTTATTTGGTATCTAACATATTTGAATGAACTTGTAGGAAAATCTTAAGTGTACTTAGGTAAAAGTCCTAGCTACGGTCAGACAGGTGGAAAACCCTAGGGGGAGGTAACCCTAGGTCTTAGAGGGTGGTAACCCTAGGCGGGAAGTCTTGACGGGTCGAAGGCTCCAGGAAAAAGTCCTAGAGTCGAGGACTCTACTTGGAAAGTTCTGGTATCGAGAACCAGGTGAAAGACTGGGTGGGTCCTGGAGCGGACGTCCAGGGGAAAGTCCTAGAACTTCGGGCGCTGAGCAAAACTCTAGTTAGTATGGAGGATCAACTGACAACAGGTATATTCTCCTGAGTGGGGTAGGCGAGAACGCGTTCCCCGATGAGAGAACAGTAGGCGTCAGTTCGACCTAGGATTTCCGATCGGAAATCCGAAATCAGAACTGGACAGTTCGGTGATTGTCAAAATATTATGTTTAACTTATTTTGTTGTGCTAAACTCTATCTTGCATGATGTGTTTTGTATTTTGGATTAACCCATTTTGCAGGGGGTGAAAAAGTAGCAAAAGCCTCAGATAAATAGTCTTGAGGCGCCCTCCATGGAGCTTGGAGGCGCCTCATGTCACTGGTTGACGACCTCCACGCAGTAGGGCAGAGGGTGCCCTGGACGCTGAGCAGAGGGCGCCCTCGTGGAGCTTGAGAGCACCCTAGATGCAGGTGGAGGGTGTGCTCCATGCGATTGGAGGCACCCTCAGGCGGATAAGCTGCGAAGTGGTCAGAGCTCATCCACGCTGCAAATTCGGTACAGATGAGGGCACCCTCCATGGTGTTGGAGGCACCCTCAACAGGCTATATAAAACTGTCTCGAGCAGCAGCAAAGGAACAACAACAAAATCACAATCTGTCTTCTTCGTGTTGCTCAAAAGACTTTCCAGAAAAGCTATAGCAAGACCCCGACGACCAGGAGCTTCAAACTTATTATTTTCTGTTGTCGGTATACACTTTATTACTACTTTAATTATACTTCAAACTGTAATATTCCCGTGCTTATAGTGATTTCCCAAAGTACACACTCAACGAGCGTAGGCCTTGGTGTTGGTTAATCCTAGGAAAATCATACCGGTTCCACTGTACAAAAATTTTGTATAAGTGTCGAACCTTTCCTTAAATAACCTATTGTGTTCTTTAGAAGTTAAATTAGGAATCGCAGACGGAACTTAACATCATTTATTCCAAATTTAACTTATCTGTTTTTAATGGTTTAGATTTGAATCGCAAGCGGAACTTAACACTATTGATTCAAATCTACCTATGTTATTAATTCCATTAAATATTAATTTCCAAAATTGGCTTCCAGGACTACATGGCAAGGCACATGACCTTCTTGGATATGGGAGCAACCACCACTGCCCAGACAAAGCTTTTTAAGGAAAGCTAATATTTAATTTCCTTAAATAACTCTAGGTTAACCAAAAAGAACAATCGAATCACAAATTCGAAAAAGAAGAAAACATAAACTCGAAAAACTAATTCGAAAACTAGATCTAATGTCTCCTGTGTTTGGAATTCATACAAAGAAAAATAAACTAGCATGATGCGGAAAATAAATACTAGTAATACCTTTCTTTGTGAACTTTAATGACCTCTTGATCTTCTACCGTATTCCTCTTCTAACCTCGGACATTGTGTGGGCAACGATCTTCCGAGATGAGAACCACCAAGCACCTTCTTCTTCCTTCTAGGTTTTGGCCACCAAGAGTCCTTGATGGATAGGTTCGGCCACCACCAATACTCCAAGGGATGCTAGAGACTAGGCTTCCTTTCTCTCCTTCTTCTCCTTGCTTGATCCGGCCACCAAGAGAACTCCACCAATGAAGAAGTTTCGGCCACAATAAGGAGAGGAGAGAAAAAGAGGGGGCTGACCACACCACCAAGGAAGAGAGGGAGGAAGAAAAAGAATAGAGTCGTTACCCATGAAGGCACCTCTACCCCCTCTTTTATAATCCTTGGTCTTGGCAAATAAAGAAATTTAAATAAAAAACTTCCTTAATTCTTTTGCCATGAAAAGGAAAATTTATTTAATTAAAAATAATTTCCTCTTCTCACATTACATGGCCGGCCACATCTATAAGCTATAAACAAGGGGAGTTTTAATTATAATAAGAATTAAAACTTCCTAATTTGTCTCCAGAAATTTATAAAAAATTTCTCCATTAATTTTTCCCTTCATGGTGGTTTGTAAAAAGGAAATTTTATAAATTAAAATCTTTTTTTTAAATATGTGGATGATTTCCAAAAAAGAAAGTTATCTCTAAAAATTAAAATCTCCTTTAAATCTACAAAGAAAGATATCAAATCTTTTCTTAATCTTTTGTAGAAACTAATAAAAGAGAATATTTAAATTTTAAACTCTCTTTTAAATCATGAACATGGTTAAAAAAGGAAAGTTTTCTTAAAATTAAAATCTACCTTTCAATCTACAAATAAGGAAAGATTTCAAATCTTTTCTTAATATTTTGTAGAAAGCTATAAAAGGAAAGATTTAAATTTTAAACCCTCTTTTAAAACCATGGAATCCACATAAGAAAAATTTTAAAAAATAAAATTCCTTTTTATTTTAATAAGGTCGGCAACCTAAGCTTGGGTTCAAGCTAAGGTCGGGCACCTCATGAACCCATGAACCATGTCTTTGGCCGGCCCTAGCTTGGTCGTCCCCTATAGGATGGGTAAGAAGGTGGGTATAGGTGGGTATAGTACTCTATAATTAAGAGGCTACGATAGGGACTGAGAGGAGGAATTGGTTTTGGTCTCCCGATGAAATTAAGCATCCCGTGTTCGCTCCGAACACATAACTTAATTTCATCAATAATAATTCATTCCACTAAAGAACTATTATTGAACTACCGCACCAATCCCAAATTACATTTTGGGTCCCTTCTTATTATGAGTGTGTTAATCTCCCTGTGTTTAAGATAATGAATGTCCACCAATTAAATGAGTTACTGACAACTCACTTAATTAATATCTTAGTCCAAGAGTAGTACCACTCAACCTTATCGTCATGTCGGACTAAGTCCACCTGCAGGGTTTAATATAACAATCCTTATGAGCTCCTCTTGGGGTCATTCTCAACCTAGATTACTAGGACACAGTTTCCTTCTATAATCAACAACACACACTATAAGTAATATCATTTCCCAACTTATCGGGCTTATTGATTCATCGAGCTAAATCTCACCCATTGATAAGTCAAAGAAATAAATACTAAATATATGTGTTTGTTATTATATTAGGATTAAGAGCATACACTTCCATAATAACTAAGGTCTAGTTCTTTTATAAAGTTAATACAAAAAGAACTTACCTAAAATGGTCCTACTCAATACACTTAGAGTGTACTAATGTAATTTATTAGTTAAGATAAACTAATACCTAATTACACTACGACTTTTCCGATGGTTTGTTCCTTTCCATCTCAGTCGTGAGCTACTGTTTATAATTTATAAAGAACCGATAACACGACCTTCTGTGTGTGACACCACACACTATGTTATCTACAATATAAATTAATTGAACATCTACATTTGGTATATATAAATGTAGACACTTGACCAATGTGATTCTTATAAATGTTTATACAAAAGCTAGACTTTTAGTATACACTCCAACAATCTCCCACTTATACTAAAAGACTATGCTGCCATTAAAGCTGTCATACATCTGATTCCCAACCCTTCAACATGTCCATTAAAAGCTCTTGCCTTAAGGACCTTAGTGAAAAGATCTACAGGTTATCACCTGATGCAATCTAGGCGGCAACAACTTCTCCTCGTTTATACGATGTCTCGTATTGGGTGGTACTTGCGCTCTATTGTGTTTACTTGCCTTATGGACTTATTCTTTCTTCGAGTTTGCTACTACACCACTATTATTAAAATAAATTGCAATAATATTTTTTTTTGGACAAACCAGAAATCATATCTAAATCCATCATAAAGTTTCTGAGCTATACAACTTCTATGGATGCCTTAGAGGCTGCCACATATTCAGCTTCTATGGTGGAGTTTAAAAAACATCTATGCTTAATACTCCTCTATTGTTATGGCTTTACCTCCTGAAGTAAACACAAAACCCCGAGATTGACTTACTACTGTCCCTATCTGATTAGAAGTCAAAATCCTTGTTACCCACAGGGATCAAAACATCTGCTTAGTAAACTAGCATATAATCTCTAGTCCCTCTAAGGAACTTTAATATATACTTTACGGCAGTCTAGTGTCCCGGTCCTGGATTACTTCGATATCTGCTAACTATGCCCTGGGCAAAACAGATATCCAGCCTCGTGCATAGCATACATTAGGCTTCCGATAGCCGAAGCATAAGGAACTGTCTTCATTTTCTCTATCTCCTTTGATGTCTTCGGATACATCTCTTTAGATAAAGCTACTCCATGCTAAAAAGGTAAGAAACCTTTCTTGGAGTTTTGCATGCTTAAAATGAGCAAGGATTGTTTCGATATATGAAGCTTGGGATAAGTAAAATATTCTTTTCTTGCGATTCCTTATTACTTTGATCCCAAGAATATATGCATTCTCCCAATTCCTTCATATCGAATTGTTTGGACAACCATACCCTTACTTCTGACAACACTTTGATATTGTTTCCAACTACCAAAAATGTTATCTACGTATAGTACAAGAAATATCACTATGTTTCCATCACACTTCTTGTATACACAAGACTCATTCGGTTATTAAATAAATTCATAGGTGTGGATTACTTTATTAAACCGGATGTTCCAAGACCTTGAAGCTTTACCTCAGTCCATAGACTGAATGAGCTTACGTACAAGATGCTCTTTGCTCTTTGCAATGAACCCTTCTGGTTTCTATATATGGATGTTTTCTTCAAGACTTCCATTAAGGAAAGTTGTCTTGACATCCACTTGCTAAATCTCATAGATAAAAGAATCCGGATAGACTTAAGCATGGCTACCGGTGAAAAGTTTCCTTTTTCAACAAGCCTTGCTTTGAAAGTTTCTACCTTCCTGTCTATCCCTCTTTTCCTATTGTAGACTTATTTTCACCCAATGGCTTTACACCATTTGGTGATTTTATAAGCTCCCAGACTCTATTCTAATTCTGTATTTATTGCTCTTTGCAAAGATGCTGCATCTTTATCTTGGAGTGCTTCATCATATGTCCGGGGATCAGGTTCATGTCTACCAGGGATCAAGTCCAAAGACTCTCCCAAAACATGAATCTTTTAGGTTGCCTAACAACTCTCCCACTACGACGAGACACTTTCTGCAATTGTGTATCATTTGTGATACGTGTTGCAGTTTCTTGTGATATTTCATCTTATACAGTTGGCACTAGATTAGACGTGTCCTTTAATTTCCTTAAGAACAATTTTTTTTTTTTACTCATGGGATTGTGGTTTATAGTATAGTCCTTTTCTAAAATCGGGCATTGGTGCCAACAATGACCTTCCGATTTTAAGGACTATAAATCTCTTTTCATTTTTCTAGGATAACTCACAAACAAGTGAACTCATGTCCAACTTATCAGTGTCTCTCATGTGCTAGACCACCTGAATATGCTTCAGACTAGGCTTACGCTCATTCTGTAATTCTATGGGAGTAGAGAGTTCTGACTTAGAAGGTACTATGTTCACTTCCGTTTCCAGTGTATATCCTTAAAACAAATTTGGTAATTTTCTGAATAACTCTTCATCGATCTAATTATTCCATAAGAGCCTTATACCTTTTTTCTACTACACCATTCTATTGGGGTGTACCAGGTGCAGTTAGTTGGGATTAAATCTCGGCTTCTGATAAGTGACTCTTAAATTCTCCTAAGAGGTACTCGTTACTACGATTTCACCGTAGTGTCTTGATACTTTTACTTTGACGTTACTCCACATTAGCCTAGTACTCTTTGAACTAATCAAACCACTTAGACTTGTGGCGTGTCAAGTAAATGTATCCTTATCTCGAATAGTCATCTATAAAAGAGATGAAATATTCGAAACAACCTCTTGCCTAGATAGTCAAAGGTCTACACAAATCAGAATGAACCAATTCCAACATATCTTTGGCTCCATACCCCTTAGACTTAAAAGCTTCTTGGTTATTTTTCCTTCCAAGTAAGACTCGCAGGTTGGAAAGATTTCCACTACCAATGAACTCAAGAGTTCATTGGTTATTATCCTTTGAATCCTACTCAAGTTAATATAACCTAGCCTTAGATGCCAAAAATATGATTGGTTCATTTCCGAAGGTTGCTTTCTCTTAAAGTTAGAAGATGTGTTATTAATTTTCATTTATTGCATCGTGGGAGTTATTGGATTTATAAATTGCCAACCAACGTACCAAAACAGATATCTTTCCTATTTTCTTGATAACAATTTTGTTATCAAAATAGACACAATATCAATTCTTTAATAGTTTAGAAATTGAAATCAGGTTTTTTCTAAACTTGGTACGTAAAGACAATTTCTGAAAATCCATATTTTATTCCTATCAGAGGATAAACATCTCCCACTATAACAGCTGCTACTTTTACAGTAGTGTCCATGTGGACGGTGATTTATATAGTTGTCGGGTTTCCTGGAACCCCTGCAATGAATTGCAGACATGATCAGTGGTTCATATATCTACACACCAGATACCGGTAGATAACACCACTAAATATGTTTCAACAACTAATAAAATACACCGTTATTGCTCTCAGTTCTGAGAGGACAGTCTACCTTAATGTCCAAGTTTTCCAATTATTACAATTGGGACTACTAAGTCTATTATATAGTATAACAGCTAGGAGATTGATCAACATTTGAAATCCTAAGAATCACAAAAATATTTGGTCAAGACCAACATCTCAAAATCCCCGTGAATTTTGTATGCCACGATAGTGTGGACGTATACAAATTCTAAAAGGAGATTTTATCCATTAATTTTATTATCTTGACAAATAAAATTAATAGTTGGTCTGTCTTTAATCAAATATTTGGTCAAGACTCTAAATTTAAAATAATATCGATTCCTCTAACAATACTATTTAAATTTACCAACACCTCAAAACACCATGAATTTTGCATGCCACGTTAGTGTGGACATATACAAAATCAATATTTGTAAGAGGAGGGTTTTACCCATTAATTATCTTGTCAACCTAACTTTATGACAAATAAAATTATCTTAAACACCGTTAATTTTGTATGCCACATTCGTGTGGACGTATACAAAATCAATCATTTGTAAGAGGGGTTTTAACCCATTAATTTTATTATCTTGTCAACCTAGTTTTATGACAAATTAATAGTTGGTTTCCTTTTGGTCACACAAGTAATAGCAGTGACTCCGTTGGGGAGGATACTATTAGATCTATCTAAGTGTATACCATTACTTTGATACTAAGTCCATTAAATAGAATTGTGCCCCTTCAGTTGGAGAAGATCACACACATCCTAAATAATTTCCTATAATCATCCATTAAGGAAGTTTAATCTAGTGATCTGCAAACAAACTCATCCGTTGTGGAGGGAGACACTCAGAGCCAACACGCAAGCTTGTTGCATTACTTACAAACCAGTAATGGAGACCGTGGGATTTATATACTAATCCCTCTCCCACTTAGTTATTTAAAATGAGGAATTTTAACCTATGCTAGCATATAATGTTAATACAGTCTGACCTGGCTGTTGTTTTGATGTTGACACTGATTTAAGTTTGTATCAGATATTAATTAAACTCAGATTGATTAATGATCAAGGTTGATCATGTGGAGAGGAAAAGTCCAAGTACGGATACTTGGCACGCAAAGTCAGAGAGGGTTCGGTAGCTCGTTCTCTGGACCGGACGAAGTCGGAGAGGGCTTGGTAGCTCGTTCTCTGGACTAGGTCAGAGAGGGCTCGGTAGCTCATTCTCCGGACTAGGTCAGAGAGGGCTCGGTAGCTCGTTCTCTGGACCGGGCGAAGTCGGAGAGGGCTCGGTAGCTCGTTCTCCGGACTAGGTCAGAGAGGGCTCGGTAGCTTGGTCTCTGGACCGGACGTGGAAGTCGGAGAGGGCTCGGTAGCTTGTTTTCCAGACTAGGTCAGAGAGGGCTCGGTAGCTCGTTCTCTGGACCAGGAAAACATTAGGGTTTAGGGCTGGGAAGCTCTAAAACCAACAGAGACATTGGATCAGTCTGTTGACCGATCCAATAATACTTTGGCTATCTAGATCGGTCTATCGACCGATCCAGTGATACCTCAGTTATCTGATCGGTCTCATGACCGATCAGTAACCACACAGAAGCATTCTGTGGATTATCTGATCGGTCTCGTGACCGATCAGTAACCACACAGAAGCATTCTGTGGATTATCTGATCGGTCTCGTGACCGATCAGTAACCACACAGAAGGATTCTGTGGATTATCTGATCGGTCTGGTGACCGATCAGTAAGTAGCGATGGGATTCAGAGCAATAAGGGGGATCGCTCTGTGGACCGATCCACCCATAGGCTGATCAAATCATTCATAAGAGGTGCACTACAATAATATAGATTCATAAGAGGTGCATTCATAAGACGTGGACAATGCCAGAGATATGTTTGGTTCAAATCATTAGACTTGAACCGTTTGGTATTTATGTTATAGATTGAGTTTTCAAAGTCTAGAATATATAGGTCATTCATAAGAGGTGCACTATAATAGAAAATGTCATTGAAATAAACGGAACAATATTTGCCCTTTATTACAAATGAAAAACCTTTCTTGTCCAAACAAGAAACAGAGATAATGTTCTTTGTCAAAGCGGGCACATAACATCACTCTTCTAGTTCTTAAACAAGCCTAGTGGACAAAGATAAAGAATATGTTCCTACAGCGACAGCAACAACTCTTGCACCATTGCCTACTCGTAGGTCCACTTCGTCCTTTGTCAACACTCTACTATTTCTCAGCCCCTGCATATTAGTACAAATGTGAGATGCACATCCGGTATCTAATACCCATAAAGAAGAAATAGATAGATTGACTTCTATAACATATATACCTGAGGCAGAAGTCTCACTTCTCTTCCGTTTTAGTTCCTCTAGGTATACCTTGCAGTTTCTCTTTCAGTGTCTAGTCTCACCATAATGGAAGCAGGTTCCTTCCTTAGCAACCCCACCTTTGGGTTTCAGTGCATGAGCCTTGCCCTTGCCTTTGGTTTAGGTCTTACCCTTACCTTTAGGCTTCCACTTGCCTTTTCCCTTAGGCACCATTAAAATAGAACTAGGCTTTGCCTTCTTAAGGTTGAGTTCAGCAGTTCTCAACATGCTCAACATCTCAGGCAGTGGTTTGTCAATTTCATTCATGTTGTAGTTCATGACAAATTGACTATAGCTATCGGGCAATGATTGCAAGATAAGATTAGTGGCCAATTCTTGGCCTAGTGGAAATCCCAATCGTTGTAGGTTTTCTACATACCCAATCATTTTGAGTACATATGGCCCTACGGGACATCCTTCTTGCATTCTGCATTGAAACAGTGCTTTAGAGATCTCAAATCTCTCATGCCTTGCTTATCCTTGATATAGTTGTCTAAGGTGTTCAACTATATTGTAAGCATCCATGTTCTCATGTTGCTTCTGAAGCTCAGAGTTCATGGTGGCGAGCATAAGACATGACACATCTAATGCATCATCTTGATGCTTCTTGTAAGCATTCCTATCAGCTCTAGTGGCAGTAGCGAGGGGTGCCTCAAGAATGGGTTGTTCTAGGATATACAGTTTGCATTCTTGCTTGAGAACTATTCTCAAGTTTATGTACCAGTCTAGGAAGTTAGCTCCATTGAGCTTATCCTTATCAAGGACAGATCACAAAGAGAGAGTGTTCGACGTATTTGATGGCATGATTATCTACAACAACATAATGCAGAACTTAGTATCATATATCGATCATTTAATTATGTCTTTAATTAAATGATTCTCCCACAAAATTGTAAAGCTTGGTAGGAGCAAGTCATGGTTGTGGTTTTACCCACACTACTAGCTCATATTCCAATCGTGATAATATTCATGTGGAACAAGATCCATATTATACCTCATCTTGAGTTAGCTTTGGCTAATCGCCCAAGACTCGTATAATGTAGGTAGGCATCTTATACCAATTGCATCAAATGCAACTCTTGTATAGCTAGATGGACAATACTATTTGTGCATTTGCTCATATTATAGCTCATCTTGAGTTAGCTTTGGCTAATCGCCCAAGACTAGTACAATTTGAATTTCATCTTATGGGATATGCCTCTAAGCTCTCAATCTAAGTGAAACAACTTAGTTAAGTCATAACCAAAGTTTAATAGCCTGACATCACAATTGTCCTGTCGCACTTTAGCAAGATAAATTGACTCACTTTGCTTTGGCAAAACCTAACTACAATTGATCGAGCTAGAAGTGAGTATTAAACTTTTGGTAGGCATATATCAAAAAGACCTAATTATATTTTAAACTAGACATAGACATGTATCGAATACAATCAAGCGCACATCACATATATGCATAAATTAAAACGTGACATGGTTATGGCCCCCATAAACTACGATCTTCTCAAGCCAATGAGAAGAGCGATAAGTCCATCTAGGTCAAAGCAGCTTCTCCAAGAACTTCCTTGGTCATCGTGTGTTGTTGTCCTTCCTTCCTTTTCCACCCGTCGTCCAGTAGACTAATTTCTTTCTAATTTGTACATTACAACAACTAAAGAAACTTGAGTTACATTCGAGTGTAGTCTAAATTACAATAGGAATAAAAAGGATGAAGGCATGACACACAGGTCGTATTATGAATTACAACACACACAACCACAATGGGGTTCAAGGGACATAACCATGCACCATGTCATATATATTCACAATATACCTATGACATAAATTTACTATGATTGCAACATCAAATTATGAGCCGCAACGCCACAGTGTTCCCTCTACCGAAACAAAATTAATTTTGCATATTCGTTTATGAGTTGCTGCCATGCCCGAGACCCTACTACCCTTAAGACCAACTATGTTTCATTCCGAACAAAACACCTTTGGCCGAGACCTTGCTGGTCACATACCAACTATGTTTCGTTCTCAACAAAACACTAATTTTTGGCCGAAACTCATAATTTTGAAGATCATAATAAACCTATCATGCTTTTCTATATCACAAATAAAATTGCTAACAACTTAGTATATCCCTTTGCAAGTGGCACTGATACCACTATAAGGAACTAGTTGCGCTAAACATGCAAATGCACAGTGGAAAATACTAGTTCCTCCAGAAGATCCATGCGAAGGGAAACAAGATTACATACTAAGTTTCTAAGAGCATGAAATTATACCTTTGTAGCGTGCACACGATCTCTTGACAGCTCGGATCTCAGCACGATCAAGAGTCCGTGCCTCTTTCAGTATCCACACGAACAAGTATTCCTCCGTTTGTCTCACAAACTCACAAAGATGGAGAAGAAAAACACTTATGGTTGTGCTAGCAACCAAGAGTGATTTCAGCCAAGCGAGGAAGAAGAAGAGGAAGGATAATGAAAAGTGAGGAAAAATGAGAGTAAAATGGCTTAAGTATTTTTCATCCAATGAAAACACTTAATGCCATTAATTCCATTAATGAGCCTTAATGAGTTTTCACTCTCCATTAAGGGCCATTTTGAAACTCCTCATTTTTCATTTAATTTTGAAAATTGAATATAATGATTCATTGAATTTCGAAAATTCAATGAATGTCTTCTCATTTATCCTCACTTAAGTCTAACTCAAGTATAACTCACTTGAGTCTAACTCAAGTATAACTCAATTGAGTCTTACTTAATTAATTCTCATGCAATTCAAATTCAATGAATCACTATTTCATTGATATGAATTGACTTCCTCAAGTCTAGTTTGAATTAGACTTGATCCAATAATTAGATCCAATTGAGTCTAACTCAATAAATCCAATTTGGATTAGACTTAATCCAATGATTCATCATATGAACACATCTCCAAATCTACTTGTTCTTTGTGTGTGACCCAATAGATTCTCGTAACGTTGGCAATGTACCCAAATCAACATTTAGATACATAAGCAATGAATCGCATCTAGCAAGACATCATTGTTACCCAAGTGACGAGAAAGTCGAAATCCGACCTAACTTGTTTGTGGCTATTATCTTGTATGATTTGGTCCCTCTATCCTTGATATCTAGATTGATCAATGAGTCATAGACCGTGTCATCCTCTTATCAACCTTTGTGTTTCTTGATCTCTAAGTATACACACTCAATTAAATACGCTCAATATCTCATATTGACCAATTTGCGCATGGTCATGCTTTCTTGTGTCCTACTAATCAAGGGGCCCACAGATATCGCTTCCGTCATATGGAAGGGATAGATACCATCTACATCACTCACATCCCTCCGCATAATTAATTGCATACCCAATGATCGACTTTATTGTCCACCTTGTTACAAGTGATGTTTACCGATACCAAAGTACACAACTCCTTATGTAGGGAACCGTAGTCACTTCAGGTCTAAGGATTATTCATACCAATAGTCACATGAGAATGTTTATGACACTTATATAACGACCCATGAAACATTCTCATGGCCGGTCATGCAGTATATATTCTCTAATATATACCCATGTGTCAACTTGATATCCCATATCCATGACTTGTGAGATTAAGTCAACCGTTGAACTACATGCTAGTCTCAACGCATTAATATCGTCCTTGTATATTAATGCTTGACTAGGAATAGTTAAGAGTAGTGTTCTATATATATATCTACATATCTCACTATCAATTCAACTAATTGATATGTTGTAGATAAGAACCTACTACTTAAGGACATTATTATACTTATTCAATTGGCACTGAACTGAAATAAATATAATAACCAACTTTATCTTTTATTAATAATGATATATGATACAAAATGAGCTCTTTACAATCATCTCATAATTGATACTAAAGCTAATACTAACATAAAAGAGTATGATAGATATGAAGAAAGGAAAGATTGATCTCTATCTCTAGTACTTTCACTTTCTCTTCTTCTATTTCTAACTTAAGCGTCGGACGGTCAATGCCAGAAACCCTTTCCACGATTTGGTTTTTGTTTTGTAGAGAAGAGCAAGGTCATCATCCAGTCAGCAGAGGTGTCATATCCTCGGCTTTCCAGCTTCACACTTTCGAACATGAACAATTTCAATTTTTCATTAAAAAAACTTTTTCTATTCAAAATTATTTTAATATTTTTAAATTACTATAATATTAATTAAAATTATTTTATATTATACTAATTTTAATTAAAACTGCTAAAATATATAATAATTTTAGTTAAAATAATAATAATAGTAGAAATCAATCAAAGTAAAAAAGAATAATTTAGAAAGAAAATTTAAGAGAGGGCACTTTTACCTATAAGAAAAATAAGAGCTGGATTTTCGGCCTACAATTTTTTTTTGGGAAATATTTGTTATTTATTATTGTTAATCAGATTTAAAAAAAAAACATGTTATAAAATCCAGAAGCATGTCATGCATGCATCCCTGAGACCAGACGAACAAAAATAGGTCACGCTGTACAACTAACTATATCGACACGCCTACTGTCAACCTAACAAGAAGGATAAAGAACAACTTGAACGTTCCAATCTACGTTGATATGACCGTTTGTAGAAGGTGCTATGTGGTATTTAAGGATTAACAAAGAGAATGTGCCGCTCGGGGGATTACCGAGCCACTCAGGAACGAGAACTCACTCGTCTAGTCACCTTACGGGTCCTGAACCTTTCCGAACAAGTGTAGTACTGTTCAGGCAACCCTCCAGGCTGCCGCTTGAGTACTCTATATAAGTCTTAGCGGACAGTGTCCCCACTTAGTATATAACTGCTCAGGTGTATGAACTACCGAACTACTACTCAGGGGAACACTTCAACCGACATTTTATAGCCTCATTGAATGAGGAGAAAAGTGAAAAGACCAAGAAAAATATATAAAAGGAAAGTAATGAGAAGATGAAAGGTGATCCGAAAATTAGAATACTAGGTCTACTCTTTGTATTTTCTTCTTCTTTCTCTCCATCGTTACTTATTCACGCATCGCTGCAGTCATGTCTATTGGTTCCTTGAGGCCGACAAGAGGGAGTGAATTGTCCTGCATAATTAAACAACAAATATCTTTCTCAAACAATCGAGTTTTATACGGTTACACACTTAAAGAAATATTACAGAATTAAAAGGAGTATAAGCCAAATAGTTTACTTAGTTGGCAATCAGAGGATTGCTACTCCAATGCAAATAAGCTCACTATGAAGATCTCCTTCTTGAACAAAACGTCAGAGGCGGAGAAGCCTCGTACATGGAAATTAAGCTTGGAATTGAAAAATAGAAAGAGAATTCGAAGTACAAAGTGTGTTGCTCAAAAAGAAAAAGACCAAGGCTCTATTTATAGCCCACTAGTTGAAATTGACTGTTTGCTGATGTGGCACAGTCCGAGGCTCAGACCCTCTTCGGGCGCCCCCACCGTGGCAAATCTCATTTTTCTCTCAAATGGCTACGCAACGTACGCGGGATAAAATTTTATCCCACTTCGGGTGCTCGGACTCACTCTAGGTGCCTAGAACCTTGTTGATGCTCATCCATAGTATCGAGGAGTCAAGGTGCCCCGACTGGACTAAAGTAGTCCGGGCGCTTGGAATAGCTCCGGGCACCCGGACAAGAGTCAACTTCCAACTGACTTTTTGTCCGAACTTCCATTCTAACTTCACTTACTTGGGTGATTTGAGCCATTCAGAATTGGGCTCACCCGAACCCATCTTCTGACCTTCTCGAGCAATCTTCCGCTCCGACTTCTCATCGCTCAGAAACATCGTGGGCTTCCTTTTCGTCCGCCAGCGTACTCTTTCGAGCACCTCGTCCCTCGGATGCACCATGCTTGTTGACTCCTTCCCGTGCCATCCTTCTCGCTAGTTGCGTCTCTCGCTCGACTTTTTGTACTCCTAAGTTCCTACACACTTAGACACAAGTATCAAAACACAACAAGACCTAACTTGACTTAGTTGATCACATCAAAACTATCACGGGGTACTTGCAATCTTCTCCTTTTTTATGTGAGCAATCCAAATTAAGTTAGGGTAAACCAAAAACAAATAACAGTAATATAGCGAGTACATATTTTGCAATTAATAACAATTAATGCAAAATAAAAAAATATATCCTCCCTCTAGACTTAATCTTTAGTTCTCCTCCTTTGATCACATTAAAAATAGGGGGAATATTGAAAAATAACTTTTAAATAAATCTTAAATAATCTCTAAGGGAAAAAAAATTTACTAACATTTGAAAAAACTATGAAGTTTAAATTGTGAAAATATGAACTTTTGCGATTTATAAAGCAGTTCTGGAAAAATATTTTAAAAAATATTTTTAATTTCTAAATTTTTTTGAAAATTTGTATACTAGTTAAATTAATATATCCAAAGCAGTGATAAAATTTTCATAAAAAAGTGAAATTAATTTAAACAGTAATGAAATTCTTTTCTATAGATAAATGTATCTTATTTTAAAAAGCTTAAAAATAGTTTCTAACCTCCAAAAATCTTAAACATTTTTTTGAGAATGCAGTAGAGCAAGGAATTTTTCCAAAAAAATAAATTTTTAAAAGTTAAATGTTGGAGAATTTTAATATTAAAAATTTATATTTATATAAAAAATTTATAGAAAATTTAATAATGGTCAAAATATTTTATTTGATAGATAATATGATAAATGTTCAAAAAAAATAAAATTTTCAAAAAATAACTCTGCGAAATAATTTTAAATTAAAATATATATATATTTTTTAAAATTCATAAAAAATAATACAATAGTTAAAAAATTTTGAAATTTTTTCTACAAATAAGAGAAGAAATTGTCTTTCTATAAAAAATTAATATCTAATTAATTTCGAACAAAAGTTATATGAAACAATTTATTTTAAAATGTTAGTCAATTTTAAGTAAAAAAATATTAAATCGATTTAAAAGTAAGACATGCATAAAAATTTAATCTATGTATGATTTTAAAACCCAATATAGGTTCCTTCCTATCATATTAATAAAAAACTTTCTAAGAATATATTTTAATGATAATTTTTTAATTTGACCCTTATAATATCAAAAATACCAATTTAGTCCTTGATAATTTATAATATTTGAAATTGTAATATTCAAATATGCAGAATTCTTCAAATTTTCTATTTGTTCTTTTAATTTTTAATTTTCTATTTTTATTTTATCGAGATCTTCTAATCGATTAGATTTTGCTAAAGTTGCTTTTAGCTCTTTGTTTTCTTTTAATAGTCTTTTATTATCATTTTCTAGTTAACATAAATTTTTAGATAGTATTTTAATAAATTTATATAACTGGTCAGGAGGTAGAGATCGTACCTGACTTACCTTATCGATTTCATTATTTGAAGCTCTTCCTGTTGTGCTGCTTTCCTTTGACATTACTTATTGGAACCCTAAGGTTGTTTTGGTGTGATCAACAAGTTAAGTTAGATCCTGTTTGTTTCTAACCTAGTGTCTAAGTGTGCAGGAGCTTAGGAGCACAGGTGGTCGAGCGGAAGACGCAGCCAGCGAGAAGGACGACACGCTGTGCGTCCGAGGGACGAGGTGCTACGGAAGAGTACACCGGCGGATGAGAAGGAAGCGTGCAGTGGTTCTGAGGGACGAAAGTTGGAGCGGAAGATTGCTCGGGGAGCAAGAGACACAGCTAGCGAGAAGGACGGCACGCGGTGCGTCCAAGGGACGAAGACTGCGGATGAGTACGCCGGCGGACAAGAAGGGAACACGCGGCGATTCTGAGGGACGAGAAGTCGGAGGGAAGCCCGCTCGAGAAGACCGAAACTTGGGTTCGGGTGAGCCCTATTCCGGATATCAGAGATCACCCAATCAAGTGAATCCGGAGCAGAGGACCCGAACGAAAGTCAACTGGAGTTGACTAAGCATCCGGGGCGCCCGGAACTGTCCGGTGCCCGGAACTGTCCAGGGCGCCCGGACCAGCCCAGGGCGGCCGGACCAGTCTGGGGTGCTCGGACTAGCCCGGGGCACCTGGAACCCTTCCGAGCGCCTGGAAGTGAGTTTTTGAACAAAACGTGTCTAATGCATTCTGAACGTTGGGGGATAAAATTTTATCCCCCCAGGGCACCCGGAACCCTTCCAGGCGCCCCGACCAAGGCTATAAATATAGCCTTGGTCCAGAAGCTTTTCAACGAACTCCAAGTAATCATTTCCAACGCTTGCATGCTTTAGAGTTGTAGTTAAGCTTCTGTTTCTACGCTTTAACGTTGTAAGAGGCTTCTCCGCCTGAAGGAGTTTTTAGTGCTTAATCTTCCTTGGATTAACAACCATATCGGTTGTAACCAAGTAAATCTCAGAAATATAGGAAAATATCATAGAAATATATCGGGTGTTTGGTCTAGCTATAGGAAAATATCACAGAAATATATTCCTAAGAAATTATTAATTAATCCTATAGGAAGGAATCTATTTTGATTCTAAAAACATATTTAGATTGATTGTTTTTAGACTTAAGACTTTCAGAGAGAAAATTAAATATTCAATTTCTTTAAAAGGCTTTGTCTAAAAAGTTGTTGTTGTTCTAATATCTAAGAAGGTCTAGTATCTCACCACAGCTTGGAAGTCAATTGTTGAAATTAGTATTTAATTGACTAACTATTAATCATTTAGTAGTTATAAAAATATTTCAAATTATTTGTCAAAATTTCTGATCATTTTAAGTTATTTTAGCAAAGTTATATTTCTGTGAAACTTTATCTAATTTTTTTTTGTTAGAAAACTTTTTATAAATTAATTATCAAAATACAAATTTGTTTAATTTTGTCTAAAATTAAAGTATTTTTTTCTATTCAACCCTTGTTAATTTTTTTAGGAGTTTTTTTTTTTTTCCAAATTTTGGTTTTCCCTTATACTTTTAATTTAACTTTTCTAAAGTCATTTTAAAAGTGCCCCATTTTTAATGTAATCAAAAGGGGGAGTAATAAAGGTTAAGTCTAGGGAAGGGTAGTACAAATTTTTAAGTTTTGTACTTGCAAATTTTTTGCACATTGCTTGCAAATTCTTTTACTTGCAAAAATTATAACTATTATTTGTTTGTGGATTATCCTAACTTAACTTGGGTTTGCTCACATCAAAAAAGGGGGAGATTGTAAGTACCCCAAGGTAGTTTTGATGTGATCAACCAAGTTAGTTTAGGTTCTATTAGTATTTAATCTCTGTGTCTAAGTGTACAAAAGCTTAGGAGCATAGAAGTCGAGCGAAAGAAGTAGCTAGTGAGAAGGATGACACGGGAAAGAGCTGACGGGCTCGGTGCATCCAGGGTACGAGGTGCTGCGGAAGAGTACGCAGACGGATGAGAAGGAGGCGAGCAGCATTTCCGAGGGACGAGAAGCCAGAGCTGAAGTTTGCTCGAAGGTTGGAAGTTGGGTTCGGGTGAGCCCTATTCTAGATGGTCGAGATCACCCAAGCAGAGCCAAAGCCGAAGCAGAAGACCCGAACCCAAGTAAGCGGAGCCGGAGTGGAAGAACTTGAACCAAATAGTTAACATGATGTTAACTTGGGTCCGAGCGCCCGGACTTGGTTCAAGCGCCTAGACTTGGTTCGAGCGGCCGAACTTGGTTCGAGCACCTAGACCAAGCTTTTATCCAGAACGTGACGTGGCTCCTTCCGTTGCGATGGGTATAAAAGTTTATCCCTTCCCAGGCGCCTGGAACCCTTCCTGACGTCTCGACCAGGACTATAAATACATTCCTGGTCTCAAAAGCTAAAAAATAACACTTGTGATTGATTTCTTTTCAGTCTGGTTCTGTAATTGAGTGCTTCAATTGCTGTAAAGAAGCTTTTCTGCCTGAAGGAGAGTTTAGTATGATTTTATCTTCCTTAGATTAACAACCTCCCCAGTTGTAACCAAGTAAATCCGTTGTGTCTCTTATTTCTAGTTTCTTATTTATTTTATGCAAGTGTTGATTCTTATTAAGCTGTAAAGTTCGAGGAAGGTTCATTTTTTTTTGTAGAGCTATTCACCCCCCTCCAGCCGACCGCCAAGGGTCCAACACTTACAGTGTTAACTCTCTTGCTTGTGCACCAACAAAGTCATCCCCGAGCCTCTTAGAGCAGGATCAAATTGGTGTAGTCTGTGGGAATTCTATTAACCTAAATCGAGACTCATGGGAGACACTAACAATATTACTCTAACGCAAGCGAAGTTAGCAAAGATTGTATCAAATGCTGTGAAAGATGCTTTATAACAACATCAAGTAAATCAAGTACAATAGTAGCAAGCGCGTCAAGATCAACTACCACTAGCAACAATATGGTAAGAGCAAGCTCATCAACTCTCCCATGGAGCCTTGCCTGAGATGCAACTGGAGCAGCCCCATCTGTCTCAATCCACTGTGAGGCACATTGGAGGCATGGGGCATCCTCCGGTCGGGAATATTGAATTGGCTTGATCAACTGAATCATCTGCAGGAAATATTCCTCCTCGTGACCTCGCTCGGCAACAATTGCTACCAAAAAATAAAGTGAGAACTTTGGTGGTTTCTCCATTCACCGTCGGAATTCTCAAAGATCCATTACCTTTCCAGTATAGACTTCCAACTATGGGGGAACAGAATGGCTCAACCGATCCTAAAGACCATTTTTGCAAGTTCGAGAATATAACATTGTTGCATCAATACTCAAAAGAGATAAAGTGTAGAGTCTACATAACTACACTATTGGGACATGTGCAAAGATGGTTCTTCCAGCTCCCGGCAAACTCGATTCATTCGTTCAGGGAATTCAGGACTGTATTCCTACATCATTTCGCTAGTTGTAGGAGGTATCACAAAATCTCCATGAACCTATCTTCCTTGAAATAGAAATTGAAAGAGCCACTGAAAGACTATATTTAGAGATTTAATCAAACAACACAAGATGTTCTCTTGATCACCTCGAAAAATACTGATGAGTACCTTCTCGCAAGGCCTCCTGGAGGGGAATTTTTTTAGATCTCTCGTGCAAAAGCCTCCAACCAATTTTGATGAGATGCTTGGTCACTCAGTCAAGTACGTGAATGTGGTGAAAGTTCAATTAGCTCGAAGAAAATATCCTAATCTGTTAAGCCAACAAGATGTGCAGCATGAGCGGAAAGAACCTCCTCCCCCGTTGAAGTCTAAAGAGGTTTACTCATATAAACTGAAGGATCACCGAGCAGAAGGAGCAATTTAGAATGTAGAGACAACTCCTCCAAACCCCAAGGAAGAATGTTTCTGCACTTATCATTAGTCTCGGAGCCATGCCATCGAAGACTGATAGACACACAAGAATCAGGCTACTTGGACATGGCATAGAAAGGCGCCGTATAATTCTTCCTAGTTTACTCAACCTACTTGGGGTAATAGTCGATTGGCACGGAAGGACCAACCAGAGTGGGAGCCCCCGAACCGATCAAGAGAGCCTTCCCCATTTTTGGGAGAAGAGGAATGGAGGAGGCGAGAAAAGGGAAAAGCAGTTAATCGAGAACCTATAAAAGGTCTTATTGGGATCATTTCGGGTGGACCAACTGATGGTGATTCGAAGTGGGCTAGGAAAACTCATGATCGATGGTTAGAGGTCCATGCAGTGGGAACTAGTCATGAGCGGAGAATCCACCCTTCTATCAGGTTTGGGCCAGAAGACCTAGAGGGAGTCGAGATGTCGCACAAAGACACTTTGGTAATAGAAGCTTCAATTGCAAATTATACTATCAAAAAGGTATTTGTGGATGCAGAAAGTTCCGTGCATATCATCTTCAAGAAATCTATGGACCAAATGCAAATCGATAATGAAGAATTGTTGCCACTGACCACACCACTTATTGGGTTCACGGGACGACAGCTACGACCGCTCGGGATGATTTCTCTCTCTGTATCGCTAGGCGATGTAGCCCGAGATCTGGAAAGGAGTAGACGAACACCTTTTACGGTGGTGGACACTACTTCCTCATACAACACCATCCTAGGGAGAACGACACTGAATGCCTTCCAGGCAGTGGTCTCAACTTATCATCAAAAAATCAAGTTCCCAATCAGCAACTTAATAGGTGTAGTAAAGGGTGACCAGCTGGCATCTCGAAAATGTTATGTGGATGTGGTTCAACTTGAGTCGCGAAAAGCTCAGAAAACCATGGAAACTCTACAAATTGCACAGGAGTTTCCTCTACCCTTACCAGATAAAGAGGAAAAGTCGCACCGTCATGAGGAAGATGAGCAAGAAGAGATTTGCATTCATCCCAAGCGAAAGGATGGTGTCACAAGAATCTCCGCCAAACTGGAGCCAAGATTGAAGTAGCAACTGCTAGATTACCTGAGAGAGAACTATGATGTCTTCGCCTAGTCACCAAAAGAGGTCAAAGGTGTTTCTCCTAATCTGATGGTGCACAACTTCAATATCTTACCAGATTCATGGCCGATAAAACAAAAGAGAAGACACTTCAGTGCCGAGTAGAATCAAATTATTCGAGCAGAAGTGGACTAACTATTGAAGCAGGATACATAAAGGAAGTACAGTTCCCTGCATGGCTTACTAACATAGTGTTAATACCAAAACCGAGCAAGAAGTGGAGAGTGTGTATTAACTTTCAAGACTTCAATTGAGCATGCCCGAAAGACTTTTATCTCTTCTTCATATAGACTAAATGGTGGATTTCATCTTAGGATGCGAGTATATATGTATGTTGGATGCCTTTCAGGGATATCATCAAGTCAATGCCTATCCTATCGTGGAACTCGCCCTTCTGAATCTTCTTTCTTTGATTCGTCTCAATGCTTAGGGTAGGGATAGATCTTTCATAGTTTCGCATTGCGACTCTTCTGACAATGTATAAAATGGGACTAGACCGACATCCCACCACAGGCTTTGCTCTCGCTTGGCTGACTCCCACCTATCTTTGCAGGTAACGCCCCAGCCCGAGCGGGCTCCACTCGGACCAAACCGGGAACTCTACCAGAATTGCCCATCGGGTTGATGACTAACTCCACAGACCACCGGATGTCCTTTCAGCGTGCTTTGTCCTCACTCGTACGCACCCTGGAAAACTTTCCAGGTGGTCACCCATCCTTAGATTACTCCAGGCCAAGCATGCTTAACTTTGGAGTTCTTAAGTTTGGGCTTTTGAAAAGAAAGGTGCACCTTGGTGATATGGATAGTACCATCTAACTTTTTAAGCCATACTTAACCAGAATTTCAGAACCGAGGTATTACAATCACCCCCACTTAAAGACACAACGCCCTCGTTGTATAACCATGAATCACACCATAGATAAATCCCAGAATCTGCACCTTGGAAAACTTCCCAGGTGGTCACCCATCCTCATATTACTCCAAGCCAAGCACGTTTAACTTTGGAGTTCTTAAATTTGGGCTTCCGAAAAGGAAGGTGCACCTTAGTGATATGGATAGTATCATCTAACTTTTAAGTCATACTTAACCAGAATTTCAGAACCGGGGTATTACATTGCATGCTTCTGCTCTCTCTTGTCTAGCTATGACTCACCACCTCTATCTATTTTAATTAGCTTAACATCTACCTCTCATCTTCTACAACTCAATCTTTCGCAGTCAACTGCTTCACTATCTAGAATTTCACTGCTAAAGTGGTGCACTCTCGGTAAGAGAAGGGCTTTCTCGATTCAAGCACGAATGAGCGCGATCTCTAAGTCACTCAGTTTTTCTAAAGTTCACTACGGCCTCAGATGATTAGGCATACGCTCGATTGGATCGACTGTAGGGTGAGGGTATCCCCGATAGGCTCGAGCACATGCGAGAGGGAGAGGGAGAGAGAGAGTATGTATCTGTTTGTTGTTAGAAGAGCATTTGTGAATCTTTCATAGGCCCATAGCCATTTACGACCTGTTACTTGCCTCGACCAAAATATAAGGGAAGGGCTAGGGATAAGATCTTTCATAGTGTGTTTTTTGAATCTTATGGTCATTCACGTAATACTAGTGAATTTGCTGAGAGAGAGAGAGAGTGTGTGTGTGTGTGTGTGTTTTGTTTTGCTGGGATGACCTAGTTGTGATAAAATATTTAATAGGGAGCGACGTGAGTTCATTCCAAGATCTTTCTATGTTTCGTTGCAACATTCATGACTACGGTATGTTTCATCTACAGTCATTCATGAAGGTACGAGTGCTTAGACATGCGATGGGGTGAAAGGTACGAGTGATTAGATGTGTGAAAGGGTTGCCTTTGGGGCAATTGGAGACTCTCAGATGAGGTACGAGTGCTTAGACGTGTGACATCGACATGCCATAGCTCTAGTAGCCCAATCTTTCTTAATGAATCTCTGTAGCATCATAGGTTAATGAGGGGAATTGAAATTGTCTATCTTTTGTCATATGTAGGATTGAACCCTAGCTCCCATTGACTTTTAAAGATCAATAAAAGTTGAGTTCCATCATTGCTGATGAAACATTTTGTTATACAGTGATATTGTTCGGTCTTAAGAATGTAGGAGCCACTTATCAAAGAATGATAGATCGAATATTTAGACACCAGATCAGGAGAAATCTTGAAGTCTATGTGGATGACATACTGATAAAGACAGTCCAAGATAAAGACTTGGTTATGGACATCCAAGAAACTTGCAATACTTTGAGAAGGCATGGAATCAAATTAAATCCTAAGAAGTGTATCTTCGGAGTTAAGAGCGGATGCTTTCTAGGGTACATGGTGACCGAACGAGGAATCGAGGCTAATCCTGACAAAGTCGAAGCTTTGTATGTATGACTCCTCCTTAAAACCTTCGGGAGACTCAAATATTGTTAGGCCAAATAACCATTCTATCAAGGTTTATTTCTTGAATAGCTGATCAAAGTCTGCCCTTTTTTAAAATCCTTTGTAAGGCTTCAAAGTTTGAGTGAGATGCCAAATGTGATTAAGCCGTCAACAAGCTCAACGAATATCTCGCTAGATTGCTTATACTATCCAAACCAGTGGTGAGTGAGACATTATTTCTATATTTATCTGTGACCGAGTAGGCTGTTGACTCAGTCTTGTTATGGGAGAAAGGTATCATTTAATACTCTATATATTCATTTATTGAAAAATATAAAAATAAGATATTCCCTATTGGAGAAATTGGCGTTGGGGTTGGTTTTAACTGCTCGGTGGTTAAAGCCATATTTTTTGGCTCATTCTATCATTGTTCTCACAAATAGCCAGCTCAACTGGGTTCTTATTAACCCTTAAATCTCTAGGTGACTTGTAAAATAAACAACTAAGCTGGGAGAATACGACATTCAATATCAACCCCACACGATAATTAAACTCAAGCTTTGGAGGACTTTATGGTGAAAGTATCTAGTCCAGATTGTGAAGAGACCTAGAAGGTATATGTAGACGGTTCTTCCAATCGGTTGGCTGGTGGAGTAGGAGTTTTGTTAATTTCACCTTGGGGAGAAGTTATATAGTTGGGTGTTCGGATTAAATTTCGAGCATCTAATAATGAGGCTGAGTATGAAACTCTGCTGTCTAATCTCCAGAAAGCAAGAAGAGTAGGAGCCGCTCGGATAATTATATATTCTAACACACAACTCGTGGCACAACAATTGGACGGTACTTTTGAAGTCCAAAATGAGCGGTTGAGAAGATATATAAAGGTGTTTGGGCAATTAAAAATTAACTTCCAAGAAGTAAGCCTTCAAAATATTTCTCGAGCAGAAAATATGAAAGCAGTAAAGATGGCAAGTGCCTTGGATTTGTGGACGTTGGATGGCCCGAGCTCTTAGATTTTATACATAGCTCACATAGGCAATACTGAGCGGGAGGAAGATTAGTGGATTCCTATGATTTCTTTCCTCTTGAGCAGAACATGACCGGCCAACTCAAAAAAAGCTTGGCTATTAAAAAGAAGAGTTGCTCAATTTATCCTGATCAGGGAAAAATTATAATGCTGAGCTTTTGCTCATCCTTTACTCAAATGCCTTGGACCTAATGACACGGATTATGTCATGAGGGAAATTCATGAAGGCATTTGTGAAAATCATATAGGAGGAAGATCAATAGCTCGAAAGGTGTTATTAATTGGATGGATATTATTGGGTTACATTACTGGTGGACACAGCTAAATTTGCAACCTCTTGTGAGCACTGCCAAAAGCATCAACTCCTGTCACACCGCCCTACCAAGTAGCTTAAAATCTCCACTATGTCATATCCATTTGATCAATGGGGAATGGATATAGTGGGCCCTTTCCTGATCGGTCCATGTCAGAAGAAATTCCTATTAGTTATCGTTGACTATTTTTTCAAGTGGGTAGAAGTTGAAGCTCTTGCTCAAATCACAGAAGACGTAGTTATAAAAGTTTCATGGCAAAACATTGTTTGTCCATATGGGATTCCTCACAAAATAGTATTCAATAATGGTTTGCAATTTAAAGGATGCAAGCTGTGAGAATGGTGTGAAGGACTTGGTATTTAACAAGCTTTCACCTCTATAGCTTATCCTCAGAGTAATGGGCAAACAAAAGTTGTTAACTAGAAAATTATTCGAGGTCTCAAGATCAAGCTGGACCATGTGAAAGGTAGTTGGGTTGAAGAACTGCCCAACATCTTGTGGGCTTATCGAACAACTCCCAAAGAAAGCACTGGCGAAACTCCCTTCCATTTGATTTATGGAGTAGAAGTAGTGGTGTTGGTCGAGGTATGAGAAGAATCTGATCGGAGGTAAAATTATGATGCACAGCAAAATGCCAAACAATGCCTCATTGACCTAGGTAAATGAAAAAATAACCGCTCGACTCATCGCATACAAACAAAGAATGAATTAGGCGTATGATAAAAAGTCAAACCGATAAGGGATGTCAGCAAACTTGACCCTCAATTGGGAGGGGCCCTTATCGGGTGATTGCCAAATTAAGCATAAGGAGCTACTATCTAGAAGAGATAAATCGAAAAAAAACTACCTTGACCCTGGAGTGCCAACCATTTACAACTCTACCGAAGTCAATGAAGCTTATATCCTTCATAATTTTTTGTAATAAGCGTATGCTCTTGTTTGAAAATAAAGTCAGCCTTCTTTTTCCATAGTGCAAAGATATCCTACTAAAGATAGGATTTAACCTTCCTGAGCGGAAGCTAACCGAAGACATCCTCCTAAAGAGAGGGTTCAATGTTCCCGAGTGGAAGCCAACTAAAGTTATCCTCCTAAAGAGAGGGTTCAACCTTCCAGAGCAGAAGATAACCGAAGATATCCTCCTAAAGAGAGGGTTCAACCTTCTCAAGCGGAAGCTAACCAAAGATATCCTCCTAAAGAGAGGGTTCAACCATCCCGAAAGGAAGCTAACCAAAGATATCCTCCTAACCTTCCCGAGCAAAAGCTAACCAAAGATATCCTCCAAGAAGAAGCTAACCAAAGATATCCTCCTAACCTTTCCAAGCGGAAACTAACCAAAGATATCCTCCTAAAGAGAGGGTTCAACCTTCCCAAGAAGAAGCTAATCGAAGATATCCTCCTAAAAAGAGAGTTCAACCTTCCTGAGCAGAAGCTAACCGAAGATATCCTCCTAAAGAGAGGGTTCAACTTTCCCAAGCGGAAGCTAACCAGAGGTATCCGCCTACATGAAAGGGTTCAACCTTCCCGAACAGAAGCTAACTCAAGCTCTTGGGTAGACAACCATAATTGCTTAGTGATTAGCCATTACTCAACTGAATATGCAAAAGCTGGAAACAACCAGTCTACTAATTGAAGCAAAGTAGAAATTATACAACAAAAAGACAAAACATAAAGTTTGTACAGAGCAAGGTCCCAAGAGCCTCTCAAAGTGTCTCCCCCTATCGTATATAGTTTTTTCAGACTTAGGTAGTTCATCTCACACTTTTTTTAAATTGAGAAAGTCTAAGTTAGTGCTTGGAGGGATTAATCCTACTCGGATGAACTACTGAGATGCTCCTTTATACCCTTATTTTAATCTCTTCAAAATCTGAGCCGCTAGTAGATCATAATATTCTTCAAACTTTAAAAATTCTACTTAAAAAGCTAGCGATGCCCCTCCTCTTCGGCTTGATAGGAAGCCAAGTCAAATTGGACTTCCTCTAGTTGAGCTGTTACATTTGTCTCATCATCAAGAACTGGCGTGAACCTATGAAAGATGATCGGAAGGAGTGGAGAGAAAGAGCTACCAAATCACTGCGAGGAAGCAGGCTTTTGTACGCTTCCTTTACAACGGTCATATCCTAATCGATTGGTCAATTGATTGGGGAGGCTTGAATCAATCGACTGATTGATTCAGAGCGTCTCTGTGCTCTACTAGAAAAGGACTGAATTGATCGACCGATCGATTCAGGCTTCCTCACATTCGCGCGAGAAAACCAGCCCCTAATCGATCACCCGATCTATTGGTGGTTGATCGATTAGGGATCGTTCTGTGCTCATGGCTTCACTTCCCAATTGATCAGCTGATCGATTGGGTTACTGTTTTTCATAGCACTGTGCCCAATTGATCAGCTGATCGATTGGGTTTGGTCCAATTTGATCACTTGATCAAATTGACCAACCCTAGCTTGCCCGAGTCTAATCTAGGGCTCCCAAACCTAACGTCCGGTCAATCGTGACCTATTGGGACTCCTCGTGCCTAGCATCCGGTCAACCTTGACCTGTTGGGACTTCTTCACCAAGTGTCCGGTCAACTTTGAACCACTTGGACTTACCATCTTATGCCAAGTGTCCGGTCCTCCATGACTCACTTGGACTTCCTTCCACTAGATGTTCAGTCACTCTTGACACATCTGGATTTCCTTGTGCCAAGTATCCGGTCACTCCTTTGACCTACTTGGAATTCCCAACATCAGATGTCTGGTCAACCTTGACTCACCTCGATTTCTATGTGTCTGGCTTCATTCACCAGGACTTTCCATCTACCTAACTTCACTCACTAGGACTTTCCATCTGCCTGGCTTCACTCACCAGAACTTTCCCACTACCCGATTTCACTCACCGGAACTTTCCCTGCCTAGCTTCACTCACTAAGTCTTTCACCAGGATTTCCAACTACCTGGCTTCACTCACCAGGACTTCCACTTGCCTAACCTCCAGTTAAGAATTTCCAAGTTAAGTATTCGATCACTCATTTAACCTACTTGACTCAGTTTCACATCGAATTGATCAAACCTTAACCAAAGGAGAATTGCACCAACAATCTTCCTAATTGGACGATTGCTCCTACAATCTCCATATATTGTCGAACATCGAAATCCCAATATCAAGACTCAAGCTTGAGCCAACTCAAGCTTAGTCAATTTGGTCAACCTTGACCCAAGGATATTGCACCATTAGTTATTGTTTTACACATTTCATTGTATGATATGCTTCTCTCTGAGGTTTTCAGAAAGAAGAGTTTTAGTGGATTTCCCAACTATGCGATCAAGGATCGCAGACCTTGGAGTAGAAGTCGACCTAGGCTTCGAACCAAGCAACCAAAACAAGTATCTATTTTTCACTGTGTTACTTTGTTTTAAAAAGAAAATGAGTGTTTTTAAAAAGCGATATTAACTCCCCCCCCCCCCCCCTCTCTATCACACTCTTTCAATCCTACATATTTTAACTCATTAACTTGACAATTCAAATTAGAATTCTCTTTCTCAAGTTGTGACACCTAAGATGAAGTTCCAACTTTACTAGCCTGAGTCGATGAGTCTAAGTTAGTCATTTCCTTAAGGTCTTTGACCTCCTTAAGTAAAGTCTTAACTTTGGACTTATAATTAGCTAGAGTCGTAGTCAAATAAGCAATAGTAGAATATAATTTTTCAATAATTCAATTTGTTACCTCGTCAACTGACTCGTCTAAGTCGCTAACCTGACTTGAATTTGATGTTAAGTTGTACTTTGACTTTGATTCTAAACTTTAATCTTCTTGAATTACTATTAGTGTTAACAGGTTGACATGATCTGAGTCTAATTCAGATTCAGATGATGACTCGCCCTAAGTAGCTTTCAATGCCTTCTTCTTCTTTATCTTCTTTTCAAGTTCATTTTCTTTTTCATCCAATAAGGGGCAACTAGTTCTGAAGTGTCATTTCTTCTAACATTCAAAACATCAAACGTTCACTAGGTCCTTGTTCGAGATCTCCTTATTTACAAATTTTTAAGTAAATTTCTTTCATCTGATCCTCCTTTTGACTAAGTGTGTGACTTATGAAGAGAGATCGTCTTCATCAGATGTTGACTCGGGCTCAAATTCTGACTCAGTTTCTTCTTTGGATTTTCCTACAATCAAAGATATATCCTTCTCTTTTTTTTATCAAGATTAGTATGTTCATAAAGTTCAAAATCACAAAAAAATGCATCTAACTTAATAGTGGATAAGTCCTTAGATACTTTGTAACATCGACCATAAATTTGCATAAAGTAGTCCTTGGAAATACCTTAAGTGTATACCTAATCAAACCATGATTGTCTACATGTTTGCCAATTCTATAGATACCATTTAGTATCTCTTGAAAATTCACCCTCTTTTATTTGAGTATTTTAAAGCTGACTTAGTAATAGATCCTTTTTAGTAGTTCTTGGGTCAGCTGAACCTTCATGTATTTTAATTAGTTTCTCCTAAAACTATTTAGTGTTGCTACATTGGCCCACTTTGGTCAGTTGTTCTTGTGTTAGCCCGCCCTACATTGTAGTTGTGACTCTAGCGTTAGCTTAAGCTTTTTTCTTATCATCGCTTGTCTAGTTTTTTAAAAGAACTGGAGTGCCATCTAGAGTTCTAGGTAGCTTAGAGTCTATCTTGATGATAAGATAATTTTCTATATCATTTATCAGATAGTATTTCATTCATTTTTTCCAATAGGTGAAATTGTCGCCATTGAAAAATGGTGAGCGACTTGTGCTGAAACCTTCCTACAAGGATATATATCACACCCCGAGAATATACTTGTCCACCAAACTGGACAGTACCCCCTAGTGAAAATGTAAGAAATAATCAATATCAAATCAATATGAAACCAACACATACACCAATGCAATATAAAAACACCAAGTTATAAATATCAATGTGTGTGTATATTGTTAGTGTGATCTTGCTCCATGCATCATTTACTTTTGATGTTTGGTTAAATAAGTTTAAGTTAGGCAATGTTGGTGATCTAATATAAATGTTGAATAAGTAGGTACAAAGGAAAGCCAGGTATAAAGACTTGGCAAGGAAAGTCCAAGAAGATAGCCTTGGTGGATGAAGTCCTGGAGCGTGACTCTTGGCAGTGAAGTCTCAGAGGTGCGGCCTCTTGGTAAAAGAAGACTTAGCATGATGAAGCCGAAGGAAGCACTTGAAGGCAAGTGCAAGGATCACGAGTCATGGGCTTTGAAGCATCCTAAGGGCGCGAGGCTAATGGAAGATGCTTGAAAGTATAAGTCTAAGCTAAGGGTATGTTTAAAGTATGAAAGATCATGCTTGAAGTGTTGTACTCTCATATTAAGAAGTACTAGTCAACTAATACCCAATCCTAAAACTAACAAAGAGTTGTGTCGAGTACCAGTCGACTGGTACTGGTACCAGTCGACTGGTAAGTGACCGTTACATGTTGATGACAAGAAATCCTATAAAATCTAAAGTGTCATTGAAGCCCATCAGTTGAATAATGTGGACAGCAGTCGACTGATGTTGGGAAAAATATAAAATATATTCTTGGAGCTTGGAGATAACTCACTTGCTATTCTAATTTTCAAAGCTCTCTAAGTGATCTCCAAGTCTATAGATTCTCAACCTCTTCCTCCCAAATTCATTCTTTAATCTTATAAGAGGAAGAGATCACTTTGTAAGGGTTTCTCCAACTTCGTGTTTGATTCAAAAAGGAGAAGAGCATAGTGAAGCTTGATCATGTGTGCGTGGAGCCTTGGATTAGTCACCTCAAGGAGATGGAGACCAAGTAAATCGCAAGGAGTTAGCATTGTATTATTGTTTTCATTTTTGGCATTCCTTGGCTCTTGCTTCCCCTAACCAGTTGTATGCAAGAAATTGAAGAAATACTATTCACACCCCTCTAGCCGGACACAAAGGTCCCAACAAGTGGTATCAGAGACAAGTTAGCCTTGGAAGAACTCACCATCAATTGAAGCATCAAGATGACATTCAAGAGGGTTATATCACCGCTTGACCACCATTCTTCGACAGAAATGATTGCACATATTGGAATGATAGAATGGAATATTATTTAATGAATGACATTTGAAAATTGGTTTAGTGTTGTTAATGGATTCGAAAAACCAAAGGATGAATTTGGAGCACTTCTTCCAACTAAAGATTGGACAAAGGAAATAATAAAGAAGGCTCAAGCCAATGTAAAATATGTTGGATCGATACGCACGTGAGAGGCGGGGTGAATTATGTGATTTTCAAAAACTCATTTTTTCAATTTTAAAATCATAAGTATGAGCAATAGAAAATATGCATGAAATTAGAATTTAAAAGACACGAGAAAGACACAAACAGTTTACTTGGTTCAGAGCCTTCGGCGACTCCTACTCCAAGACCCAAGTCTCGTGGACCTATTGACGGATAATCCACTAATGATCTCTTTCGATACCTCCAAAAGAGGAAATCGAGTACAAAAGAAAGTTCGAACAAGTGCAACAAATTGCATTTGTCCTTCTGCAGTAATCAAGTACACAAATGAAAGGTTACTAACACTCTAGAAATAGAAGTAGGAGCACTCGTGTGTCGGTGTCGGTCTGCCAGCCACGATCAGAAATTTTCGGAGCAGTTGTCGAGTATAGCAGCTTCGCAGCAAAGTCATAGCAGGAGCCTGGAGCAGTCAAAAGCTCAAACGAATGCTCAGTAGCTCGTATATCAGTGTTGTATCAATGTCTTCTCAAGACAGATTTATAAAAGGCATGGAAGGCACCTTCCATAGCCATAGAAGGCACCTCCAATGAGGCAAATTCAATCTCGAACAGCCTGGCACTTATCCACAATTTCAGCCAAACTTTATCCTGCGGAAAGTGCCTTCTATAGCCATAGAAAGCACCTTCTATGAACAGTATGAAGGCGCCTTCGGACATTGTTCATCCGAAGGTAATTTTGTTCCTTTGTCCTACAAAACCACGTTATTCCAATAAACAAAATAATAACCTGCATGATAAATGTTAGCACAATAATAATGAGCAGTATAAATTAGTTCCTATCCTCCCAAGACTAGGAACTAATCAAGGTCTCATATTAAGGATCCGAAATGGACCTAAATTGGGTCGATGCCTACTGTCCCTCAACAGGGATACGTCCTCACAAGGTCACTCTCCCCTAGTAACTTACCTTAACTTACCAGTTTGCTAGACATCTGGTCAACCCGTCGACATATCTGGACTTCATGCCAACTATCCGGTCGGCCCATTGATCTAGCTGGACTTCTTGCCAGATATTTGGTCAACTCGTCGACCTATCTGGACTTCATATCAGCTATCCGATCATCCCGTCGACCTAGCTGAACTTCTTGCCAGATATCCGATCAGCCCGTCGACCTATCTAGACTTCGTGACAGCTATCCGATCGGCCCGTCGACCTAGCTGGATTTCCTGCATGCTTAATCAAGTGGTTAGATCACAACAAACCTAACTTAACTTACTTATCATTCGTCAAAACCTGAGTTAGACCGTTAGTGTAAACTGCATCAACAAAAACCACAACAACCCTATAATGTAGATTATCTAAGGAGCAACTAAACAAAGTAGGACCATTCAACTCCACCAAAGAGCTTTGGGAGAAGCTTATTGAGTTAAATGAAGGATTAAGTAAATCAAGAAGAGCCAAGAGGAATCTCTTTTTGAGTCAACTTCAAACCTTCACCAAAATTACCAATGAAATCGTGAGCAAAATGCACGGTAGATTCAAAGAAATAGTGACTGGACTTCACATGATAGGTGAGAAAATTGACAACGTGGATCTAATAAGATATGTCCTTCAAGTCTTTCCTAGAAACACCTTATGGGCATTGGTTGATGCATATAATATTTCTAGAGATCTCTCTTTAGTTAAACTTAATGAATTGTTTTATGAATTTGAATTTCATGAACAAGTTAATGTGTCTTCAAAAGAGAAAGGCATAGCTCTTATTGTAGAAAAGAAGGAGAAGAAGAAAAAGAAAGAAAAGAAGGAAGAATCTTCATCATCTGAGTCAAATCAAGAGTCATTGGATAGCGATGAATAGATGTTGGCTAGTGAAGTGGCTCACTATCTCAAGAAGATGATGAGAAGAACAAGGAGGTTCAAAAGAAAGGATGTGAAGAAAATGTTCCAACCTTCAAAAGGTAAAAGCAGTCAAAGTTCAAATTTTAACACTAATGTTATTTACTATGAATGCAACAAGAAATGGCACATCAAGCTAAACTATCCAGAATTGAAAAAAGAAAAAAGATAAGGAAAAGAAGGAGGTCATGGTGGCTCAAGCTACATGGGGCACCCAAAGCATTGACTTATCAGATGAAAATGAGTTATGCCATGTCACCCAACACATGGCATTCATGGCCTTTGAAGATGATAAGGAAGAATCTAGTAAAGAAGAAGCTTAAAGTGAAGAGGAAGCAACAAGTGAAGAGGATTCAAGTGAAGATGAATCGTCATCTTGTGACGATGAGGTAAAAGAATCTCCCAAAGTAGAACTTCTTTATAAAACTATTGTTTATCTCAAGAATGCTCTAGTAAAGTCACAATCTAGGGTTAAGGCCTTAAAGATTGAAATTAAGTCAATTAGGAATGATACATGTATATCTAGTGAATCAAACTTGTTTAAAGAAGAAAATGATAATTTGAAGAATCAAGTGATTGAATTAAGAACATGCTTAGAAAAATTCACAAACGGATCAAAATATCTTGATATGATTCTTAGTAACCAAAGAGCCATTTATAACAAGGTCAGATTAGGATATAGACCCAAGACTAAAGAGGTAGTATATGTTTCTCTTAAAGGAAGAAATAACACGCCTAAGAAGTCAATCATTAAGAGCAATGTAAAACAAGCTTGGGTTCATAAGAAATATTTGCATGATGTTACCGGATCATGTGCATGGATACCAAAGAGTTGTGTGTTTCATATTATTTAGGTAGAAGAAAATAAGGATTCAAACAGGTGAATTATGGACAACAGTTGCTCAAGACATATGACATGTGATGTGAGAAAGTTATCCACAATCAACTACATAAAGAAAGGAGTGGTATCATTTGGAAATAGTGGGAAGCTTAAGATTATAGCAAGAGGTACAATTGAGGTATCACCTACATTCACCATTCATAAAGTACTACTAATTAAGAATATGAAATTTAATTTGCTTAGTGTTAGCCAATTATGTGATACCGAATATAAAGTAGAGCTTCACTCAAATAAATGTTTGGCTAAACATAATAGTTTGAAAATTGTTATGTTGGAAGGGTATAGGAAAACAAACCTTTATTATGTCAATCTTTCCTATATTTCTAACATTTCTACTAAGTGTCTTATATCAAAAGAAGTAGAAAGATGGCTATAGCATAGAAGACTTGGATACATCAACATGAAGAGCATTGCCAAGGTAGCCAAAATGGAGTTGGTAAAAGGACTACCAAAGGTCAAATATGTCAAGAACAAAATGTCTAATGCATGCCAAGAGGGCAAGCAATCTAAGTCATCACACAAAGGTAAAACTCTAACTAGTACTTCTTTACTATTAGAATTATTGCATTTATACCTCTTTGATTGTCATAGTGTAGGATCGTTGTGTGCTAGAGGGGGGGGTGAATAGCGCTCATGGATAATTCGTTAATTTTAAAACAATCGAGTAAAACGCAGTGTAATAATGAAAAGATAAAGACAAGAGAAAGCATACCAAGATTTACTTGGTTCAGAGTCTGTGATGACTCCTACTCCAAGGCCCACATGTGAGAGTGCTTTCGATGGACAATCACTAATTAATCGAAGGTTACAACAAGATTTACAGTTGAAGTACAAGTAACGTTGAAATACAACAATACCGACGACTTGGAGAGTTGAATCCTTAGCGCAATCATCATCGAAGCAGCTTTCGAGTGTCGATGAGGCATTTTCTGAGCAGCTCGAAGAAGCGGAACTTGTTCAAAATGTTGTTCTTAAGCTCCAAGTCGAAGGTTGCTTTTATAGGCTATTCCGGGCGCCTGGACCACGTGGTTCGGCCAACCGACTCACACCACATCAACTTGCAGATAATTTTTGGGTTCCGGGCGCCCGGACCAGTTTTTTCCAACCCCTTATTTTTTGCAAAATAAAGTTAGTCCAGGCAAAAAATAATATATATAATATGAAATTTGACAGCCTCCGACTGTCTGATTCTGACTTTGAGTTTCGTCGAAACTCTATGTTGAACTGACGCCTACTGTTCTCTCTTCGGGGAATGCGTCCTGACCTACTCCTCTCAAGAGAAGTTACATGTTGTCAAATTGATCTTCCAGACCGACTGGACTTTTGCTCGGCGCCCAAGGCTTCCAGTCTTCATGCTAGACGTCCACTCCATGACCCGTTCAGACCTCCACCCAATTCGCAACCACCAGGATTTCAACCTAGAGTCCCCGACTCTAGGATCTTGCCTGAAACACTCGACCCGCCAAGACTTTCCACCTAGGGTTACCACCCTCTAGGACCTAGGGTTACCGCCCCTTAGGATTTTTCGTCTGCCTAACCGCAGTTAGGACTTTTCATCACCTAGGGTTACCACCTCTTAAGACCTAGGATTATCACCCCCTAGGGTTTTTCACCTACCTAGAATCCACTAGGACTTTTGCCTAAGACAACTTAGGACTTCCCTATAAGCTCAATCAACCTTATTAGACAACAAGACATATTAACTTTTGAATCCTTTTCCATTATCAGAATACAGGTTTGATCATCTAGTGTTTCCTACACCAACACATAGTACTCCCTTATTAATAGGCAATAAATATTGCTTAGTGATTGTTGATGATTTTTCTAGATATGCTTGGGTCTACTTCATGAAGCATGAGGATGACACTCTAGGAATAATCATAGAATTTAGTAAAAGAGTAGAAAATGAAAAAATCTCAAAATCAATCGGATCTGGAGTGATAACGGTGGAGAACTTGAAATTTTTAACTTTTCTAGGTTTTGCTTAGAAAATGGGTATAAGTATGAGTTTTCTTGTCCAAGAATACCCCAACAAAATGAGGTAGTGGAAATAAAAAATTAAATTCTACAAGAAGCAACTAGGACTATGCTTAATGCTTATTCTTTACCTAGCTATTTGTGGACAGAAGCTGTTAATACCGCTTATTATTAAGGTCTTTGGTTGCAAGGTCTATATCCTAAATACCTATCGTATTTTGATTCATAAGTTTTTAGGAAAAACACCCTTTGAATTATGAAATGGCACAATTCCTACAATTCACTATTTCAAGGTCTTTGGTTGCAAGGTTTATATCCTAAATACCAAAGACAACTTAGGAAAATTTGAGTCTAAGTTGGATGAGGGAATCTTAGTTAGATACTCATCTACTAATAGAGGATATAGAGTATATAATAAAAGGATTCAAATGATCGAGGAATCATCTAATGTTGAATTTAATGAGTCTACTAGTACTTACCCTAGGAAATGAAAGAAATCAAAACATTACCCAAGCAATTCAAAACCTACATTTAGGGGGTATTGATCAAGGGGTAGAAAAAGGTGCTTTAGATGATGAAAGAAGCAATGTAAATAATGATCATCGTGAATGTGATGAACCTACAATTTCTAGGACCTTAAGGGACCATCAAGGTCATCCTATTGACCAAGTAATTGGAGATGTTACATAAGAAGTAAGGACTAGATCCTACTTTAGAGATAATACTAGTCAAATTACTCTAATATCTGAATTTGAACCAAAATCGGTTGATGAAACCTTAATTAATACAGATTGGATCCTATCAATGCAAGAAGAGTTGAACCAATTTGATAGAAGTAAAGTATGGGAATTGGTTCTAAGACTCAATGCTAGTACAATTGTTACAACAAAATGAGTTTTTAGAAATAAATTGGATGATCAAGGTAGAATAACTAGAAATAAGGCTAGGTTAGTGGCTGGGAGTTTCGATCAAGTTGAGGGACTTGATTATGATGAAACCTATCCTCCAATAGCTCAGTTAGAGTCCATCTAAATCTTACTAGGATATACTGCTCACATGGATTTTAAACTTCATCAAATGGATGTGAAATTGGCGTTCCTTAATGGGTTTATTAAGGAAGAAATTTATATAAAGCAACCACCTAGATTTAAAAACATAGATTACCCAAATCATGTTTATAAACTTAAGAAAGCCTTATGTGGGTTAAAACAAGCTCCCCAGGCTTGATATGAAAGACTCTCATCCTTCTTAATCTCTAAGGGCTTTATGATCCAACTTATGTCTAAAATCTAAGGATGATGCCCAAGTTTACATTGATGACATCATTTTTGTTTAACAAATAATGAGTTTCTTCATGAATTTATCAAACACATGGAAAGTGAGTTTGAAATGAGTCTAGTTGGAGAATTGAGTTTCCTTTTAGGATTGCAAGTCAAACAAACTAGTGAAGGAACTCATGTGTACCAAACAAAATTTGCTAAGGAAATTATCAAGAAATTTGGTTTAGAAAATGCTAAAGTAGTGTCTACACCTATGAGAACTAATACCAAGATAGATAGTGATCAAGAAGAAAAATTAGCAAACCCAAAGCAATATAGGAGTATGATTGGCAGTTTGTTATACCCAGAGCAATGGTCAATAAAAAATACTAACAGTCGTTGACTATTCTCTCAACCACGAATGGGAGACAATGGTTGACAGGATGTATATAGTGCAATGATAATTATATAGTAAAGAACCATACCTGCAAGAGTAGATTATCTGTATGCAACCATAATACAAACATATCCAACAATATGAATAATCTCTATGCAATAGTAATTTGAGTATGTATATATATATATAACAAGACAACAGATGTACATGATACTTATACATGGATAATGAGGAGACTGTATAGATATCAAATAGATCATCTCTAAAATCAACCAGTTAAGTATCAACTCAAGTATAAATAAGAGTAGAGTCAAGATAATCAAACTAACTATACAATAAAATCTTAGGCACTAAAATCAAAGTTCTATAGTGCTAATATAGTGAGCATCAGACAATCAACTTGAGTTTTAATAATGGTATAGGTTCTAAGTTAAGTGTTACTATTGTTCTAACAAGTTGAACTGAGTGTGCAGGAAAATCGTAAGTAATTTTAGACAAAGGGAAAGTCCTAGCTGCGGTTAAGAAATAAAGTTCTAGCCCGGGAGACTGGGCAAAGTCTTGGTAGGTTGAGGACATTGAGTGAAATCCTAGGGTCTCAAATTCTAGGTGGAGTCATGGGGGTCGCATACACCAAGTGAAAGACTGGATGGGTCGAAGATCGGACATCTAGTGAAAAGTCTTAAAGTCTCAAATGATGAACAAAAGTCTAGATAGTCTAGAGGACCAGCTTAGCAAAAGGTAAATTCTTCTTAGAGGAGTAGGTGATGACACGTTCCCCATTGAGGTAACAGTAGGCATCGGTTCAACCTAGGGTTTCACTAGAAATCTAAAAGTCAGAACCAGATAATCTAAAGATTGTTAAAGTATTCATATTTTATTGTGCTAACTTTATTTTGTTGGGTATGTTTGGTATTTTGGATTAACATGTCTTGCAGGAAGTGAAATACACAAAAAGGCTTTAGGTGAATAGTGCTCGAGGCACCTCTAATAATGTTGGAGGTGCTTTGGACACCCTGGTCGAAGGCTTCATGCAGGAGGTCACGGAGGCACCTTCTAGGTAGCTAAAAGCACCCTGGAGGTTGGCATGAAAGTGCCTTCAAAGAGATAAACAACACAGACTCCGAAGGCGCCTCCAACACCGTCCGAGGTGCCTCTAGCAATCTATAAAAGAAGTCTTCGAGCAGTGATTTCAATATAACTCATTCTCGCGATCTTTCTCTTGCGCATTACTTCAAAGACTATCCTATGACTCTGTGACATGACTTCGACGATTGAAAGTGTGACTCTCTAGATCCTTAAGTCGTCGATATAATTTTTCCTTATAGAGCAATTAAGTTATATTTGTCTTGTAATCATCTTTTGTACTTGTAAGTTACGGATTGATAGTGAATTGCCCATGAAAGTGATCATTGATCGCGGGCCTTGAAGTAGAAGTCATCATAGGCTCTAAATCAAGTAAAACCAAAAACTATGAGCATTTTTTTTTCTTTTTATCCTTATTCCGCTATGTTATTCTAATCGAGTTTTTTCAAAAAAGTGAAAAAACCACGAGCATTATTCCCCCCCCCCCCCCCCTCTAGCGCTTTCGATCCTACAATCGGTGTCAGAGCGGGGTAACTTTGAAGCGGTGAAGCCACCATTCAAGCAATTTCTTCATGATAATTTTTGAAATTTTTGGAGTTGTCGGAATCAGTGCTATCACCCCTTCCAGTCAATTTTTTCAATCGATTCTTTCATTTCTTAAAGTCAGTGCAATACCACTTGAGTTCTTAAATTTCTTTTTATCATGCACTACTAATCCGAGACTTAGTCTTGGAACATTCAATATTTTTCCTCTGTGTGTGTGAGGTTTTTTTTTTCTCAAATAGCCCACCAAGAAGGCTATAGTACCGCACACCTGACTTTGGATACTAGAAAAATCGAATCGAGTACCATTTGAAGACACAAGTCAAAATGTAGATAATCATCCTGTTGGTTGCTACACGGAAAACCTAGAGGTTCCACTGTACAAAAATTTTGTACAAAGGTCTGAACCTTTTCCTAGCTACCATGTGTTCTTTTAAATTAAATTTTAGATCGCCTGCGGAACTTAACACGTTTGATCCAAAACTTAATCTATTCGTTCTTTTAGGTTTTGACTTGGGTCTCCTACGGAACTTAACACGTTCGACCCAAATCACCTTAAGTTATTAATTCCATTAAATATTAATTTCCATAATTGGTTCCCAGTACTGACGTGGCGAGGCACACGGCCTTCTTGGATATGGGAGCAATCACCACTGACTAGACAAAACCTTTTATGGAAAGCTAATATTTAATTTCCTAAAATAACTTTAGGTTAACCGAAAAGAACAATCAAATCACAAGGAAAAATAAAACAAAATAACACAACATCGAAAAATATATTCAAAATACTAGAATCGTAAGCCTCTTGTATTTGGTATTATTTCCATAAATAACTAGTATGATGCGGAAAAGAAAAAACAACTAGTTATACCTTCTAGAAAGACCTCTTGATCTTCTACCGTATTCCTCTTCTAACCTCGGACGTTGTGTGGGCAACGGTCTTCCGAGATGAGAAACCACCAACCACCTTCTTCTCCTCCTAGTTAGGTTCGGCCACAACAAGGAAGCTTCACCAAGGATGAAGATCAAAACACCAACCAAGCTCCAAGAGATGCAAGCTTTCTCTCCTTCTTCTCCTTCTTCTCCAAGTAGTATCCGGCCACCACAAGAACTCCAAGAGAGATGAAGTATTCGGCCACCACAAGAGGAAGAGAGGGAGAGGATGATGGCCGGCCACAACACCAAGGAAAAGAGGGAGAGAAAATAATAGAGGTTCACCTCATGAAGGCACCCTCACCCCTTCTTTTATATTCCTTGGTCTAGGCAAATTAGGAAATTTAATTACAATAAAATTTCCTTAATTTCCTTGACATGATTTAATTGAGAAAAATAAAATAAAATTTCCCCAATTAAACTATATTGGCCGGCCACATCAAAAGGAAGTAAATTAGACAAATTTTAATCAACAAATTAAAACTTCCTAATTTGTTTCCGGAAATTTTAAAATTAAAATTTCTCTTCAAAAATCTTTTCATGGTTGATAAAAAGAAATTTCCATAATATTAATTTTACAACATGTGAATAATTTTTAAAGAGAAAATAAAATATCTCACCAATCTACAAATAAGGAAAGAGATTTAATCTCTTTCTTTAATCTTTTGTAGATCTTTTACAAGAGAGATATTTTAATTTTAATTCTCTTTAATAAATTATATCTTCCACATAATAAAAATTAAAATTAAAATTCTTTTTAATTTAATATGGTCGGCCTCTCTAGCTTGGGTTCAAGCTAGGGCCGGCCACCCTAAACCCATGCTTAGGTCGGCCCTAGCTTGGTTCCCAAGCTTACCAAGCTAGCTTGGTCGGCCCCCTTTAGATGGGTATAGAAGGTGGGTATAGGTGGGTATAGTACTCTATAAATAAGAGGCTACGATAGGGACCGAGAGGAGGAATTGGTTTTGGTCTCCCGATAAAATTAAGCATCCCGTGTTCGCCCCGAACATACAACTTAATTTTATCAATAATAATTCATTCCACTAGAGAACTATTATTGAACTACCGCACCAATCCCAAATTACATTTTTGGGCTCCTTCTTATTATGAGTGTGTTAGTCTTCCTGTGTTTAAGATATTGAATGTCCACTAATTAAGTGAGTTACTGACAACTCATTTAATTAATATCTAAGTCCAAGAGTAGTACCACTCAACCTTATTGTCATGTCGGACTAAATCCACCTGCAGAGTTTAACATGACAATCCTTATGAGCTCCTCTTGGGGACATTATCAACCTAGTATCTCTAGGACACAGTTTCCTTCTATAATCAACAACACACACTATAAGTGATATCATTTCCCAACTTATCGGGTTTATTGATTCATCGAACTAAATCTTACCCATTGATAAATTAAAGAAATAAATATCAAATATATGTGCTTGTTATTATATTAGGATTAAGAGCACACACTTCCATAATAACCGAGGTCTTTGTTCCTTTATAAAGTCAGTATAAAAGAAACGACCTCAAATGGTCCTACTCAATACACTCTGAGTGTACTAGTGTAATTATATAGTCAACATAAACTAATACCTAATTACACTACGACCTTCTAATGGTTTGTTCCTTTCCATTTTGGTCGTGAGCTACTGTTTATAATTTATAAGGTACTGATAACATCATTTTCTGCATGTGACACCACATACTATGTTATCTACAATATAAATTAATTGAACAACTACAAATAAATGTAGATAATTTGACCAAATGTGATTCTTTATTCATAATGAATGTTTACAAAGCTTAGGCTTTCAGTATATACTCCAACAATCTCCCACTTATACTAATGACTAAGCTGTCAAATCTTCTACCATACATCTGATTCCCATTCCCTCCACATGCCGATCGAAAGCTTTCGCCGGAAGGGCCTTAGTGAAAGGATCTGCCAGGTTATCCGCTGATGCAATCTTGGCGATGACAACTTCTCCTCGCTTCACGATATCTCGTATCAGGTGGTACTTGCGCTCTATATGTTTACTTGCCTTATGAGCTCGTGGTTTATTTGAGTTTGCAACTGCACCGCTATTATCACAATAAATTGTGATGATTTTGGGCAAACCAGGAATCACATCTAAGTCCATTAGAAAGTTCCTGAGCCATACTGCTTCTTTAGCTGCCTCAGAGGCTGCTACATACTCAGCTTCCATGGTTGAGTCCGAAACGCATTTCTGCTTAACACTCCTCCATGCAATGGCTCCACCTCCTAAAGTAAACACATAGCCTGATGTAGACTTACTGTTGTCCTTATCTGATTGGAAATCTGAATCCGTGTAACCCACAGGGAGCAAATCGTCTACTTGGTAAACTAGCATATAATCTCTAGTCCTTCTCAGGTACTTTAATATATGCTTTACCGCAGTCCAATGTCCTTGTCCAGGGTTACTCTGATATCTGCTAACCATGCCCACGGCAAAACAAATATTAGGTCTCGTACATAGCATTGCATACATTAGGCTTCCTACAACCGAAGCATAAGGAACTGCTTTCATGTCCTCTATCTCATTTGATGTCTTCGGAGACATCTCTTTAGATAGAGCTACTCCATGCCTAAAAGGTAAGAAACCTTTCTTGGAATCCTGCATGCTAAAACGAGCAAGGATTGTGTCTATATATGAAGCTTGGGATAGACACAACATTCTTTTCTTGCGATCCCTTATTACTTTGATCCCAAGAATGTGTGCACACTCTCCTAAGTCCTTCATATCAAATTGTTTGGACAACCATACCCTTACGTCTGATAATACCTTGACATTGTTGCCAATTAACAAAATATCATCTACGTATAGTACAAGAAATACCACCACGTTTCCGTTACACTTCTTATATACACAAGACTCATCCGGACTTTGAATAAATCCATATGACTAGATTACTTCATTAAACCGGATGTTCCAAGATCTTGAAGCTTGCTTCAGTCCATAAATGGACCGATTGAGCTTGCACACTAGATGCTCTTTGCCTTTTTCAATGAACCCTTCTGGTTGCTTCATATGGATGTTTTCTTCAAGACTTCCATTAAGGAAAGCTGTCTTGACATCCATTTGCCAAATCTCATAATCCATATGAGCAGCAATGGATAAGAGTATCCGGATAGACTTAAGCATAGCTACCGGTGAAAAGGTTTCCTTATAATCGATTCCCTCTTTCTGAGTGTACCCTTTCGCAACAAGCCTAGCTTTGAAGGTTTCTACCTTCCCGTCTGTCCCTCTTTTCCTTTTGTAGATCCACTTGCATCCAACGACTTTTACACCATCAGGTGGTTCTACAAGCTCCCAGACCTTATTAGAGTACATAGACTCTATTTCAGAATTCATCGCCTTTTGCCAAGATGCTGCATCTATATCTTGAAGTGCTTCGTCATATGTCCGGGGATCAGGTTCATGTTTACCCGGGATCAAGTTCGAAGACTCTCCCAAAAACATGAATCTCTCAGGCTGCCTTACAACCCTCCCACTACGACGAGGCACTGTCTGTGGTTGTGTATCATGTGTGACAATTGTTGCAGTTTCTTGTGGTACTTCATCTTGTACTGTTGGTACTAAAGTAGACGTGTCCTCTCTTAGTTCTTCTAAAACAACTTTACTACTAGGCTTGTGATCCATTATATAGGCTTCTTCTAAAAACTGGGCATTGGTGCTAACAATGACCTTCTGGTCTTTAGGACTATAAAATAAACCTCCTTTCATTCCTTTGGGATATCCCACAAACACTCGAACTTCTGTACGAGATTCTAACTTATCAGCATCTGGTTTCAGCACATGTGCTGGACTACCCCAAATCCGAATATGTCTTAGACTGGGTTTTCGCCCATTCCACAATTCTATGGGAGTAGAAGAAACTGATTTAGAAGGTACTAAGTTCAGAACATACACTCCTGTTTCCAGAGCATATCCCCAAAACGAATTTGGTAATTCTGAATAACTCATCATCGATCTAACCATCTTTATAAGAGTCCTATTCCTTCGTTCTGCTATACCATTCTGTTGGGGTGTTCCAGGTGCGGACAATTGGGATTGAATCTCGGCCTCTGATAAGTAATTCCTAAACTCTCCTAAGAGGTATTCGCCACCACGATCAGATCGTAGTGTCTTGATACTTTTACCTAGTCGTTTCTCCACATCAGCCTTGTATTCTTTGAACTTATCAAAGCACTCGGACTTGCGGCGCATTAGGTAAATGTATCCATATCTTGAATAATCATCTATAAAAGAGACAAAATATTCAAAACCACCTCTTGCCTGGACAGACATAGGACCACACAAATCAGAATGAACCAACTCTAACACTTCTTTGGCTCTATACCCCTTGGCCTTGAACGGCCTCTTGGTCATTTTACCTTCCAAGCAAGATTCACAAGTTGGAAAATTTTCCAACTCTAATGAATTCAAAAGTCGATCGGCTATAAGCCTCTGAATCCTACTTAAGTTAATATGACCAAGCCTTAGATGCCAAAGATATGCTTGGTTCATTTCCGAAGGTTCTTTTCTCTTATTAGAGTTAGAAGATGAGTTATAAATTTTCATGTTTTGCTTTGTGGAAGAAATTGGATTTAAAGTATACAAATTGCCAACTAATGCACCAGAACAGATAATCACTTTATTTCTCTTAATAACTACATCGTTACTAAAGGAAACTGAATATCCATCTAAAAACAGTTTAGAAATTGAAATTAAATTCTTTCTAAAACTGGGTACATAAAGACAATTTCTTAAAATCAAATTTCTATTTCTACTAAAAGATAAGTAGATGTCTCCCACTGCAACAGCTGCCACCTTAGTAGCATTGCCCATGTAGACGGTAATCTCTCCTTCAGATAGTCATCGGGTTTCCTGGAACCCCTGCAGGGAATTGCAGATATGATCAGTGGCTCCCGTATCTACACACTAGGTGCTGGTAGATAACACCGCTAAACATGTTTCAACAACTAGAGCATGAGATATACCTTTGTTTTGGTTCCTACGAGGACAGTCCGCCTTCCAATGTCCTGCCTGCTTGCAGATGAAGCACTTGCCCTTCGGCTTCTTCACTCCAGCTTTAAATCTCGTACTCTGAGATTTATTCACTTTCTTTGCTGAACCAGCTTGTTTCTTCTTCTTCTTTCCTCTCGGTTTAGAAGTAGAACCATTTTCAGCATAGTGAATTTGAGCATTGTGACGAAATAATCCTTCTGCTGGTTCTGTCAGTAGTTCCGCTAATGAATAAATCCTCTTATTCATATTATAGTTCAGGCGGAACTGCTCAAAACTTCTAGGTAGCGTTTGGAGGATCATATCGATCTGGGTTTCCCCATCAATTTCTCCTCCAAGGATCTATATCTCGTTCAGATAAGCCATCATCTTTAGGATATGATCCCTCACAGGAGTACCCTCTTGCATGGTGGCTGTCATTATCTTTCTCATGGCTTCTTGCCTAGAAGCCCTATCCTGATGACCAAAGAGTTCCTTAAGATTGTTCATAATATCATAGGCTGTTGGTAAATCTTGATGCTGATGTTGCAATACATTTGACATTGAAGCCAAAATGTAGCACCGCGCCATCTCATCTGCTTTTACCCATTTCCTATGATATTCAATCTCCTCTTGGGTAGATTCACCAGTAGGTGCTTCAGGGCACGGCTCAGTCAGTACAAATTTATAGCTTTCAGCAGTAAGAACAATGTCCAGGTTCCTTTTCCAATCTATGTAATTAGGTCCAGTAAGTCTATTCTGTTGAAGTATGATGGACAGTGGGTTGAAAGTCATCCTAAGAATCCCAAATAACTTTTGATCAGAACTCTAAATTTAGAATAATATTGATTCCTCAAACAATACTATTTTAAATTAACCAACACCTCAAAATACCGTGAATTTTGTATGCCACGTTAGTGTGGACGTATACAAATTCAACATTTATAAAAGGAGGGTTTTAACCCATTAATTTTATTATCTTGTCAACCTAACTTTTTGACAAATAAAATTAATAGTTTGTATCATTTGGTCACACAAATAATAGCAGTGACTCCGATGGGGAGGATACTATTAGATGTGTCTAAGTGTATACCATTACTTGACACTAAGTCCATTAATAAGATTATGCCCCTTCCGTTGGGGAAGATCACACGCTCTTAATTAACTTCCTATAGTCATCCAAAAATGAAAGTCTGTTCTAGTGATCCACAAACAAGCTCATCCGTTATGGAGGAAGGCACTCAGAGCCAACGCGCAAGCTTGTTTGCATCACTTACAAACCAGTAATGGAGACCATGGGATTTACTTAAAAATCCCTCTCCCACTTAGTTATTTATAAATGAGGAATTTTAACTATGCTAGCCTACTAAACTTGTAAACTAACATGCACACACAGCACAATATAAAAGCAATAAATAGAAAATCTAATTTTCAACTATTATGGCTTTTATCTCTAGTTGTCCTCCGTGTGTTGTCATCCCAAGCTGCTGCCATATTTGGCCACCGCCACCGGGTCTAGCTATCGCATCCATCTTGCTCCTAGTTCCGCTGCGCCTCTGGTCCTTAGAAGGTTCCACGCGTTGCAAGATTCAATCCGCGACATAAATAGAATTTTACATTTTGATCCTATATTCCATAAAAGGAATGTACATGTATCTAGATCAAAAATAAAATCCTAATAAAACTAAATACATCTCCTGCTGTATTTAAATACAATCATGCACACACATATAAATGCCCTTGACATGTCCAAGGGTCCAATCACACACATAATAACTAAAAGCCATAATAGTTGGATCCTGCATCCACAAAGTTAGCACATCCTATTATTAACCTGCCTAAATTATGTATGACATGTGCATAATTAACCTAATACCAAATACACAAAGGCAAAACCCTAGCTCTGATACCAATTGTTGGTTGCTACTCGGAAAACCTAGAGGTTCCACTGTACAAAAATTTTGTACAAAGGTCTGAACCTTTTCCTAGCTACCATGTGTTCTTTTAAATTAAATTTTGGATCGCCTGCGGAACTTAACACGTTTGATCCAAAACTTAATCTATTCGTTCTTTTAGGTTTTGACTTGGGTCTCCTGCGGAACTTAACACGTTCGACCCAAATCACCTTAAGTTATTAATTCCATTAAATATTAATTTCCATAATTGGTTCTCAGTACTGACGTGGCGAGGCACACGGCCTTCTTGGATATGGGAGCAACCACCACCGACTAGACAAAACCTTTTATGGAAAGCTAATATTTAATTTCCTAAAATAACTTTAGGTTAACCGAAAAGAACAATCAAATCACAAGGAAAAATAAAACAAAAGAACACAACATCAAAAAATATATTCGAAATACTAGAATCGTAAGCCTCTTGTATTTGGTATTATTTCCATAAATAACTAGTATGATGAGGAAAAGAAAAAACAACTAGTTATACCTTCTAGAAAGACCTCTTGATCTTCTACCGTATTCCTCTTCTAACCTCGGACGTTGTGTGGGCAACGGTCTTCCGAGATGAGAAACCACCAGCCACCTTCTTCTCCTCCTAGTTAGGTTCGGCCACAACAAGGAAGCTTCACCAAGGATGAAGATCAAAACACCAACCAAGCTCCAAGAGATACAAGCTTTCTCTCCTTCTTCTCCTTCTTCTCCAAGTAGTATCCGGCCACCACAAGAACTCCAAGAGGGATGAAGTATTCGGCCACCACAAGAGGAAGAGAGGGAGAGGATGATGGCTGGCCACAACACTAAGGAAAAGAGGGAGAGAAAATAATAGAGGTTCACCTCATGAAGGCACCCTCACCCCTTCTTTTATATTCCTTGGTCTAGGCAAATTAGGAAATTTAATTACAATAAAATTTCCTTAATTTCCTTGACATGATTTAATTGAGAAAAATAAAATAAAATTTCCCCAATTAAATTATATTGGCCGGCCACATCAAAAGGAAGTAAATTAGACAAGTTTTAATCAACAAATTAAAATTTCCTAATTTGTTTCCGGAAATTTTAAAATTAAAATTTCTCTTCAAAAATCTCTTCATGGTTGATAAAAAGAAATTTCCATAATTTTAATTTTACAACATGTGAATAATTTTTAAAGAGAAAATAAAATATCTCACCAATCTACAAATAAGGAAAGAGATTTAATCTCTTTCTTTAATCTTTTGTAGATCTTTTACAAGAGAGATATTTTAATTTTAATTCTCTTTAATAAATTATATCTTCCACATAATAAAAATTAAAATTAAAATTCTTTTTAATTTAATATGGTCGGCCCCTCTAGCTTGGGTTCAAGCTAGGGTCGGCCACCCTAAACCCATGCTTAGGCCGGCCCTAGCTTGGTTCCCAAGCTAGCTTGACCGGCCCCCTTTAGATGGGTATAGAAGGTGGATATAGGTGGGTATAGTACTCTATAAATAAGAGGCTATGATAGGGGCCGAGAGGAGGAATTGGTTTTGGTCTCCCGATAAAATTAAGCATCCCGTGTTCGCCCCGAACACACAACTTAATTTTATCAATAATAATTCATTCCACTAGAGAACTATTATTGAACTACCGCACCAATCCCAAATTACATTTTTGGGCTCCTTCTTATTATGAGTGTGTTAGTCTCCCTGTGTTTAAGATATCGAATGTCCACTAATTAAGTGAGTTACTGACAATTCATTTAATTAATATCTAAGTCCAAGAGTAGTACCACTCAACGTTGTTGTCATGTCGGACTAAATCCACCTGCAGAGTTTAACATGACAATCCTTATGAGCTCCTCTTGGGGACATTATCAACCTAGTATCTCTAGGACACAGTTTCCTTCTATAATCAACAACACACACTATAAGTGATATCATTTCCCAACTTATCGAGTTTATTGATTCATCAAACTAAATCTCACCCATTGATAAATTAAAGAAATAAATATCAAATATATGTGCTTGTTATTATATTAGGATTAAGAGCACACACTTCCATAATAACCGAGGTCTTTATTCCTTTATAAAGTCAGTATAAAAGAAACGACCTCAAATGGTCCTACTCAATACACTCTGAGTGTACTAGTGTAATTATATAGTTAAGATAAACTAATACCTAATTACACTACGACCTTCTAATGGTTTGTTCCTTTCCATTTTGGTCATGAGCTACTGTTTATAATTTACAAGGTACTGATAACATCATCTTCTGCATGTGACACCACATACTATGTTATCTACAATATAAATTAATTGAACAACTACAAACAAATGTAGATAATTTGACCAAATGTGATTCTTTATTCATAATGAATGTTTACAAAGCTTAGGCTTTCAGTATACACTCCAACACATCCAAACTGACTTTGCACTACCACTCGACGGAACTGGAAAACCAGTATCATGCGACAATTGGGATCCACACATCATGAAGAAAGTCAAGGCTAATGCGAAAGCCACTCAAACTCTCCAATGCGGCTTGACTAAAGAAGAGCTAAACCGAGTTGATCCATTCTCAAGTGCCAAAGAATTATGAGAAAAACTGATCAAACTGCACAAGGGGGCCTCTGACACAAAGGTAAGTAAGAGAGGTTTAATTCTTAATAAATTGTATAACATTAAAATGCAGGAAGGTGAGTCGGCGAGCTAGTTGCACACTCCATCCAAGATCTTCTAAACGACCTCCATACGATCGAACAAAAAGTGGAGAACCACAATAATAAGGTATTCACTAAATGGCTTTTTGAGGAACACTTTATGGGCATTCATGGTAGATGCTTACAAAGTGTCTAAGGATCTTTCACTAATTAAATTAGATGAATTATTTTCCAAATTCGAACTTCATAAACAGACTAATACACTGTCGGTCAAGAAAAGTATTGCTTTGGTTGTAGGTACAATCAGAACAAGGGAACTAAAAACCAAGCGTAGGACTAAACCCAAGTCCAAAGGTGAATCAGACTTAGAAGATGATGATGAAATTACCGCTGAGCTCATTAACCTAGTATGAAAGTTATACAAAAAAAAGAAGGGTTTCACAAAATTGGAGATCAAGAAGGTGATTCAATCAAAAATGAAATAGTTGAGTCCAAACTCGAACTCGAAGGCCAAGTCCAAAGTCACCTGCTATGGGTGCAACAAAAGGGAACACATTAAGGCTAATTGTCCAAACCTGAAGGAAGCAAAGAAGCAATGAAGGAAGAAGGCGCTACAAGCAATGTGGGATGAGTTTTCATTAGAAGATTTCGATGAAGAACGCGAGCAAGCTAGCTACCTCACGCTGATGGCACAAGAACAAGTTGTCGAAACCGAGTCGAGAATGAAGCAAAGCAACGAATCTAAATTTGGCTCAAAAGATGATTCCACTGTAAGTCCATCAATTATTATATTACAAAATTTAATTTCTTATTTGTCTAGAAAACTGGTAAAATCTAACATCCGGGTCAAGTCACTCGAAAATGAGGTAACAACCCTTAAGGAAATGACTAACCCAAGTTCCTTGACCGAGTTTGTTCAAGCTGGAACTTCAATTCAGGTCCAATAACTTGAAGAAGAAAATTCCAACTTGAAAAGTCAAGTCAAGGAACTTTGAGACTCGTTGGAACGGTTCACTTTGGGTTCCAAGAATCTTGACTTGATCTTTGGAAAAATAAAGAGTCGTATACAATAGATCCTGACTCGGATATAAGGTCAAACATAAATTTAAATCTTATTTATCCTTAGTTAATCAAACCAATGAAAAACTGGTCAAAGCATGGTCCCTAAGTCTAACTTGATTAATCAAGTTGCACTTAATCAATATTGGATCCCCAAGGATCAAATCTACTACATTGATAGACCTTATCGAGGCTATGATATAGGAGAAGCTAGTAGAAAGATCATTTTTATTAGATAAAATTGTGTGATACTTTATTTACTGCTTTCTCTATTCATGCTTAGATTAGGATGTGTAGATAAGGACTTAGATTTTATCAACACTTGATTAGTTAGACCAAGTACTCTCAAAAAGAAAATTAAATATTCAATTTCCTCAAAAGGTTTTGTCTAGAAGTGGTTATTGTTCCAATATCCAAGAAAGTCTAGTGCTTAGCCACAGTTTGGAAGTCAACTATTGAAATGGATGTTTAATTGACTAATTGTTAAACCTTAGTCTAACTCAAATGTAAATCAATTCTTAGAATTTAATTTAAATTGAAGATAAAATTAATCATCTCACAAAACCTATAAGGTTCCCTGATTTCAATCTAGAAAAGAGTGAGATGGACTTAGGTTTAAAATAAAACTAGTCAAATTTAAACCTAAATCAAACTTAATTAATAAAAACTTAAACCTAAATCAAACTTAATTAATCAACATTGGACATAAATCAAACTTAACTAATCAAAATTAATATAAACCAAAATCAAACCTCAATCAAACTTAAACTAATTAACTTAAATTAAATGTAAACCTCAATCAAACTTAAACTAATTAACTTAAATTAAATTAAACCTAAATCAAATTTAATTAAATTAAATTTAAAACCTAAACCAAACTTAATTAATCAAAATTAATCTAAACCAAATCAAACTGAAATCTAAGTTAAATTGAATCGATCATCTCACAAACACTCATAGGAATAACATGATTGATAATCTAGAATGGATGAGATGGAAAATGAGTTAAACTCAATCAATCTATCTTAGAGTCTATTTAGATTGGATCTAAATCAAATACTTTGTGTGTAGGAACATAAAGATTTGGACCAATGGATGTTGGATAGTGGATGCTTTAGACATATTATTGGAGACAGATTGAAGTTCACCAAACTAAAACTCAAGAGCTTAGGATCCGTTGCGTTTGACAATGATGGAAAACTGAAGGTAATCGCAACAAGTAATATTAAACTGAGTTCCAATTTCATTATTCGAAAAATTTTATTAGTTGATGAATTTAAGTTTAACTTGCTTAATATAAGTCAACTGTGTGACTCTAGCTACTTAGAAACTTTCTCAAACTCTGAATGCGTAATTAAATAATCAAAAAGATAGGATATGATGAAGAAAATAGACCTAAATCAAGTGAATCAGAAGAATCAAGTGCTAACCATGAAATAAGACTACCTAGGGTCAGATCCAACCACCCACCTAACCAAATATTAGGTGACCTAACCCTAGGAGTTCAAACTCGATCATCTTATAGAAACCTAAGTCAAATAGTCTTATCTCTAAAATTAAATCCAAAACTATATAAGAAGCCCTACTTGACCCAGATTGGATAATTGTAATGCAAGAAGAACTGCCCAATTTGAATGAAACCAAGTTTAGGAATTAGTACCTAAACCCATAAATGAATACATAATGAATATCAAGTGGGTTTTTAGGAATAAACTAGATGAAAAAGGTGAAATAGTAAAGAATAAGGCTAGACTAGTAGCTAAAGGGTTTAGCTAAGTAGAAGGGTTAGATTATAATAAAACATATACACCTGTAGCAAGACTTGAATCCATCAGGATACTACTAGCTTATGCAGTACATAAAGGACTCAAGTTATATCAAATGAACATAAAATCCATATTCCTTAATGGATTCATCAAAGAAGAGATCTATGTAAATCAACCCCCAAAATTTGAAGACCTAGATCACCCAAACCATGTCCTTAGGTTAAAGAAAACTTTATATGGATTAAAACAAGCACCTAGGGCTTGATATAAATGACTATCAACATACCTAATATCTAAAGAGGTTAACCAAGGCCAAATAAACTAAACCTCATTCGTTAAAACCTTAGAAAAAGATATTTTTATAACTCAAATTTATATAGACGACATAATCTTTGGCTCAACCAATACTAAATTTGTAAAAGAATTTATTAAATTAATGAAAAATAAATTTGAAACGAGTATAATTAATGGGGTAACCTAATTTTTTTCTTAGGCTTACAGATAAAACAAATAAAAGAAGAAATTTATGTTTATCAAACAAAATATACTAAAAAGTTAATTAAAAAATTTAGAATGAAAAATTTTAAAAGCATTAATAACCCAATGGCAACCAATATAAAAATTGACTGCGACTTATTTACAGTTGATATATGTACTAAGTACCAATCATGTGCAAATGAATTACACTTAACTAATGTAAAAAAGAATACTTAGATACATTAAAGGGGCACTAAGTGTAGGACTTTAGTACCCTAGAACTAGCATATTTGGCTTAGTTGGGTACTCTGATTCAGACTATGTTAGGTGCAAACTAGATAGAAAGAGTACAAGTGGAAGCTGCCAACTTCTAGGTCAGTGCCTAGTAAACTAGTCCAGTAGCTGTATTGCCTTATCCACTACTGAAGCAGAGTGCATAGTTATGGAAGAATGTGTGTCTCAACTCTTATGGATGATGCACACTTTAAAAGATGATCAATTAGAATATAAAAATACAAAAATTTTAATTGATAACATAGGCTCAATTAATTTAACTAAAAATCTAATACACCACTCAAGGACTAAACACATAGAAGTTAAATACCACTTTGTAAGGGATCATGTAGCTAGGGGTGATATTGTACTTAACTATGTTGATTTCAAGTCAAACCTAATAGACATCTTCACAAAACTCTTACATGAACTCAAGTTCAGTACACTTAGAAGATAATTAGGTATGTGCTTAGTAGAATAGATTCTAATTTTTCAAAATCATTCTTTTATTATTTTACCTTTTCAAAAATTATGGGTTTTCAAAACTATATTATCTATCATTCAAAAACCTTATAAACTTAAAAAAATAGCTTGGTTTTAAAATTCTAGGATAAATTATTTTATTTTCTTAAAAACTCTCATTTTTACTAGTACTTTCAAAGATTGGACTTAGCCTAGGTTTTTTCCCTAGAAAGTATGTACCCACAGGTTCAGCCAGAGCATCTCACAAGTACATTAGGAATACCTTACTTGTGTATGAAAAAAATACTTAGAATGGTGTAAGATGCATAGGGTATTGCCTGGACTTCAGCATGCTTATGTCTATGCATCAACATAAGTGTATGTTAAAAATACTAATTCAAATGACCAAGTTAAGTCATCCTTTTTAGTAAACCTTGTTGGTACGGGAAGCATCCGACGATCGAACCTATGTTTTGATTATGTCAAAAGGTTCAAAGTTAAGCTGTGATATGTTAATTGAGATTGCAGGTAAGTTTTAAGGTTACTTAGGCAAAAGTCCTAACTGCGGTTAGGCAAGTGAAAACCCTTAGGGGGTGGTAACCCTAGGTCCTAGGGGGTGGTAACCCTAGGTGAAGAAAAGTCTTAGTTGCGGTTAGGGAAAGAGAAAACCCTAGGGGGTGGTAACCCTAGGTCATAGGGGGTGACAACCCTATGTGCAAAGCCTTAGCGGGTTAGAGTCTTTGGGCAAAAATCCTAGGGGGCGGTAACCCTAGGTGGAAATCCTGGTGTCGCGAATCAGGTGGAAGTCTGGACGAGTCGCGGAGCGGGCGCCCGGCATGAAGACCAGAAGATTCAAGCGTCAAGCAAAAGTCCAGTCGATCTGGAGGACCAAACTGGCATCAGGTATAATCTCCAGAGTGGAGTAGGTGAGGATGCGTTCCCCGGAAGAGGGAACAGTAGGCGTCAGTTCGACCTAGAGCTTTCGGTCGGAAATTCGAAGTCAGAACCGGACAGCTTGAAGATTGTCAATTTATTTACTTATATATTATCTGCTATATTCTAAATCTGTTTTGTAGGAGAACATTTCTAACAATTTCTATGCAGGGTCAGAATTGACCGGGATCGATCGACCGAACTGAGTTATCGGTCGACCGAACCCCCAAAGCAGCTGATCAGACTTCCAGCGAGTGAACCGGATCGGATAGGAGGAGATCGCCTGATCAGTCGACTGAACCGGGGATCGGTCGACCGATCCGCCTCGGGTCAAATTTGATCCCGAGACGTGGGGATCTGGATCAGTCTTACGGAGCCTATAAAAAGGAGCCTCGGGAAGCAGCCTAATAATCAATCTCAAACAGAACAACCGGTGCTTTTGAACGCTCTCCGAACGCTTCCACCACGCGCTGCTACTCTGACAACTGACGACCTTGTTTCTTGAATTCTTGTGTATTGTCGGTATTATTTCTTTATTCAACACTTGTACTCTTTAATTGTAAAAGATTTTCGGATTTATAGTGATTTCCCACCGAAAGAGATCTTCGATCGCGGGCCTTGGAGTAGGAGTCGCCACAGGCTCCGAACCAAGTAAATACGTTGGTCTTCTATGTGTGTTTGTTTATTTATTTCCGTTGTGTTTGATCGGTTTACGAATATAAAACGCGTGAAAGCCATGAGCGCTATTCACCCCCCCTCTAGCGCTTTCGATCCAACAATTGGTATCGGAGCGGGGTCGCCTTGATTTGGTGCAACCTCCAATCAGGAATTCTTTTCGTGGTGATTTCAGTTTTACGGAGTCGATCGGAATCGGTATTCTTGCCGTCTTCGGATCCTATCTTTTTTGTAATCATATTTTCTTCTCGAGGTCGGTGTAACACCACTTGAGAACGCAATTCATTCATATTTTTATACCGCACTGCTAATCCAGGATCATGTCCTGGGACATTCTTTTTGCTTGTTTTTTTGTGCTAGATCTCAAATAGCCTTCCAAGATGGTTTCAGCACTGCTCGCCCACCGCTCTTCTCCGGAGATGATTTCGGGTACTGGAAGGGCCGGATGGAGGCGTATCTCCAGACTCACTTTGAAGTATGGATGATCGTCAAAATCGGGCTTCAACTACCAACTGACAGTGCCAGCAAGCCACTACCATACGAGGACTGGGACGCAACGATTATCAAAAAGGTAGAAGCAAACGCCAAGGCCACCTGCACCCTCCAATGTGGACTGATAAAGGAGTTGTTGAATCGTGTCGGCCCATTCACAAGCGCCAAAGAACTTTGGGAGAAGCTGATCGAGCTCCATGAAGGAACGCCCAACATCAAGGTAAGTAAAAGGGACTTAATATTCAATAAATTATATAATATTAAAATGAAAGAAAATGAGACAACTAGTCAACTCCACGCCCGGATATAAGACCTACTCAATGGGCTTCATGCGATCGGACAGAAAGTAGAGAACCACGATATATTGAGGTATGCCTTAAACGCCTTCCCGAGGAATACCTTGTGGGCATCCATGGTAGATGCTTACAAGGTTTTTAAGGATTTATCTTCCATTAAGTTAGATGAATTATTTGCAGAATTTGAGTTACATGAACAGGTAAACTCACGTCCGACGGAGAAAAGTGTTGCTTTGGTTGTAGGTACAAGCAGAACCAAGGAAGCTAAAGAACAGTGCAAAATCAAACCCGAGTCCAAAGACGAATTGGACTCAGAGGACGACGACGAGATCGTTTCCGAGTTATTAAGCCTTGTCCGAAAGATCTACAGAAACAAAAAGACAACGCAAATGAACACAAAGGACAATAGTGGAGTCACCTGCTACGGCTGTAACCAGAAGGGGCACTACAAGCCGGATTGTCCAAATAAAAAGCAACGAAGAAAGAAAGCACTGAAGGCTACATGGTCCGAGTCATCAGATGAATCCGAGACTGATGAAGAAGAACCAGCAAGCTTCCTCGCATGACCAGTGAAAGCAAACATCATCGAAATCGAGTTTGAGCTCGAGTATAAAATCGAGAGTGAGTCAGAAACCGAGTTCGAGTGAAGCCACGGATCCGCATCCGTTTTTGAAGGGCCGCACCCCACTGTAAGTTCTCTACTCACCGAAACTAAATTAGATGATTTGCAAGACTTAGTACCTTACTTGCTAAAGAAGTTGGCTAAATCCAACGTCCGGGTCAAGTCACTCCAAAAGGAGGTAACAGCCCTCAAGGAAGCGACTGACTCGAGTTCTTTAACTGAGCCAGTTCAAATTAGAAGTTCAACTCAAGTCCAACAACTTGAGGAAGAAAATTTTAATTTGAAAACTCAAATCAAAGAACTCAAGGACACGTTGGAACGGTTCACCCTGGGTTCCAAGAATCTTGACCTGATTCTTGGAAAACAGCGAGCTGTTTTCAACAAATCTGGACTTGGATTTAAAACCAAAAGAAAATACAAAGAATATTTATCCTTAGTTAATAGAAAAAATAGAAACATAGTCCAAGCATGGGTCCCCAAGTCGAACTTGGTTAATCAAGTTGGACTCGGACCATATTGGGTCCCCAAGAATCAGATCTACTACCTTGATAGACCATATTGAGGCTATGATCCAGGGGGAGCCAATAGAAAAACTATTTTGATTAATAGATAAAATTGCTTGATGATTATTAATATGCATGTTTAGATTAGGATAGATTAAGGACCTAGGCAGAATTTACACTTGTTAGTTAAACCTAGGGGTTTCAAAAAGGAAAATTAAATATATAATTTCTTTGAGCAGCTTTGTTTAGGAAGTGGTGGATGATCCCATACCCAAGAAGGTCTAGTGTCTTGCCACGACCTGGGAACCAATCTTTGAAATACATATTTAATTTACTAATTGGAAAAACTAAGTTTAACTCAAATGTAAATTAATCCTTAGAAACAACCTAAACTAAAGATAATCAACTCACAAAAATTACTTAAGATTACCTAATTGATAGCGTAGAATCGGGTGAGATGGATCTAGATTGAACTTAGTCTAAAAATAATATAAATTTAAATCAAACTTAATTAACTCTATAATCTTTTAAAAATCATTTAAAAATTATTTGAAAAATCCATTTAAAAAATTATTTGAAAAATCATTTAAAAATAATTTGAAAAATCATTTTAAAATTATTTTAAAATCATTTAAAAATATTTGAAAAATCATTTAAAAATTATTTGAAAAATCCATTTAAAAAATTATTTGGAAAATCATTTAAAAATTATTTGAAAAATCATTTAAAAAATTATTTGAAAAATAATTTAAAAATTATTTGAAAAATCATTTAAAAATTATTTGAAAAATGATTTAAAAATTATTTGAAAAATCATTTTAAAATTATTTGAAAATATTTAAAAATTATTTGAAAAATCATTTTAAAAATTATTTGAAAATCATTTAAAAAATTATTTGAAAAATCCTTTTAAAAATTATTTCAAAAATCCTCTTAATTAACTCTCAAATCATATTTTCAAATTATGATTTAAAACTGAATTAAATTATGCTTCCAAAATTTTAAATAGTTACTCATTTGAAATTCAAACTTATATCAATTACCAATATTAAAAAAAAAAACCAACTCTGTCTCACATTTACTCATAAGTTGAACTTGCTTGATAACCTAGAATGGGTGAGATGGAAATTAGGAAAATAAAGTTATTAAGTTTTTGCTTTCTTTACATGCTTGGACTCTAGAACCCTAAGACATCAATCAAGGGGGAGTGAAGAAAGTCGAACTAAGTTCTTTAGAATATTTCTTTGAAAAGGCAAATGTCACGCCCCAGGTAGTCCCTGTCCGAAGAAATTTCGGCAGCATCTCCCCTGTACGGCGGACAATATGAAGCACAGTATACATATATCTCCATACCTCGGCCACACACGGCCGGAATAATACAATACAAATAAGAACAAGCCACGCAGTTTATATCAACATTCCACATAAGTCAACATATAATCAATCCACGCAGTTTAATAAGAAAAGACAATATAAAATCTCGAAAATATATGTAAACATCCTACTCCACTACATCGAAGAAAAACCAAATCCACGAAGTAATGAAAATATCTGCAGCGGAAAACAATAGTAGTAAACCCGAATGTTCAATGTCCACAATACAAACCCACAATACAAGTATATAAGATGCAAAAGCAAAATATAATCCGACAAAGAAAATCCTCGCGATAATGGGGCTAGCGACTGGAATATCTCCCGACGGTCTCAACCTGAAAAGTAGTAACAACGGGATGAGTTCAAAGAACTCAGCAGGTAATCCAATAGACATGTACAGCAATATATAACTACCAGTAATGCCCTAAGGTACAGTCTCCTAAACCATAGGATCTATAGTACAGTTTCCTGACAGTACAATCTATATAGTACAGTCTCCTAAGTATAACAGGTATGCAAGACTAAATAAACTGCAGTAACCAACAATAAGCATGAAATACAATCTACTGCAAGAATATAAGAAGTGCATAACTGAAATAAACTGTACTCACCTGCGAGGCTTGTGCAACTGACTGTGAACATACACAGATAAAAATAGTCAGAGCAAAAGCATATAACCTGTATGCATGTCAATCATATGTAATCACCAAAATGCATCAATCATAAATAATGCAATCTGTGCATATGATGCAAATGACATGTCCTGGTCACCCCTACTGCCATGCTCAGCCGTCTCACACACAATGGTGAGACCGAGTGGGTAGGGCTGTGACAACCGTGCACTCTGCCGTCACTACCCCTGATGAGTGACCGAGTGGACGGGATGCTGTCGGAGTACACCTATCCTCCTGCCTCAAACATAGTGAGGGAGCGTAACGCTCTCATCTCCCGGTACGCAATGATGGGGAGGGACCCCGGTGTGCTACCACGCTCCTGTCACGCTACCCATGAGCGCCCTAGCGGAGCACTACCGGGCACTCTACCCTACACACCCTGAGTGCTGTGCCACTACCCATGCAGTGAACACGTTGTGTGTGGGTCCATGTAGCCGGCCGACGAGCTCAACAATAATGGAGTCGTCAATCGCCCAGCATGCAATCATGCAATATGGTGCATGCGGCTACAGTATGTCATACCTGAACATAGCCTCCTCCATATATGTGTGTGCCCAAAAGGTAAACGCATATATATAACCATGATATAAAACAGCATAAATCCAAAGACATCACATATAACAATGATATAAGTATCATGAATCTAAGAGCATGTATCACACATGTACAGCAACTAATCAGTAGAGTAGAGCACTGTAGATATCCATATCCACGAGCATATATACACATGGTAAGAAGTAAAGGTATACTAGCCTAATGTATACTAGATAACAGTAGAAGCATGTATCAGGTATCAACTAAACTAACTCAGGAAAATACTAACTACCAACACTAGTAAGTATATATAAACTGCACATATCATAAGACACTATCAAAAGATAAGTCAAAGGGTACCCGCCTCCAATAGACGGTACAGTCAGTCCAAATCCGAAGCCGAGACGCCCGTCTCGAATCAGAGTCCTCACGCTTAGCCCTCCCTTCTGTTGATCCACCCCCAATCGGCTGTCTCCAACAGAAATTGCCCAATCCGTGACCTCCAGGATCGTAGCTAGGGCACGGCTTGTCGACACTACGACGGCTGATCGGAGCCGATGGAAGGGATTTAGGGCACAGTTGCACAAGGAGGAAGGGCTCAGGTGAAACTAGCCCTACTCTCAAACCTCCGGAAGCAAACCCTCGCCGGCGATCGGGTGGATCTCGCTCGATCAGTGGCGTCGGCTCATCCCCGTGAAAGAACCAGTGGCGAGGAGAAGAGATCAAAGCTAGGATGAGAAAGGTCTCGGCTGGTTCTTGGCTTACCAGGCGTCGATGCCGGCAGAGGAATCGCCGGAGCTGGTCCCGTCGCCGTCGCTTGTCCGCAAGAGGGAGAGGACAGAAAAAGGGAACGGGGAAGAAGAGAAGCTCCGGTTCGGCGATAGGTTTAGGGAAAAGAAATAAGAAAAGAAAAGTATTTATATTAAAACTTTTCCTCACTTAAACGGGTATTCCAAACAGTTTTTATCCGTACCCGTAATTGATCCCCTCAAAACCCATCGTACGAGCTCCGAAAAATTCCCAGAAAATTTCTAAAATTCCGGAAAAATTTTATAAGGCTATTTCCCAAATAACCCTATTATTTAGATTTTCCGAGATCTCACAGCAAAAACCAAGAATTTATTAATGTATATTTAAGTATTTTTGCAATGTAATATTTTAAGCTTTTATGAAATTATATTTAAATCTAATTATTTCTAAAACTAAGTAAATTTTCAAAACTAACCTTAGTTATGGTAGTTTCTAAACTTAGCTATTTAGCAAATTTTTTTTACAAAATCATCTCTTTAAGCTAAATTTATGCTAAGTCTATGTGTTCTTTACAAAGGATAAATATTTTTCATTTCTTCAAAGCTAAGTACTTTTGCTATGCTCTTATGCAAATCCTTTTTAAGTTAAGTACTTAAATTAAAATCAAGAAAATATTTTAAATGTCAAGCTTTTATCAATACTTTTATCAGCTTAAGAGTTCAATTTTTTTTCAAACAGCAAGTATTTTCAAAAGGTTAAGTTTAGCTAAAGTTTTATTGAAATTAAGCTAAGTATTTTCAAAAATATTTTTTCAAAAACTGCTCAAATTTAGCTAAATGTTTTTAAATTAGCTAAATTCAACCATTCCTCATTTTAAATTCAACCGTTCCTCATTTTTCTTTTTGATTTATGTCAAAGGGGGAGAGAAAAGTCAAAATTAAGCTAAGAATTAATAAATTAAGGGGGAGCATAAAACTAAATTTTCAATTCAAATTATTTAAGGGGGAGCATAAGATTGAATTTTCAATTCAAATTATTTCATTTATGCTCATAATATTTTTACTTAACTTTGAATTGTATTGCCATAATCAATTAAAAGGGGGAGATTGTTGGTGCGGGAAGCATCCGACGATCGAACCTGTGTTTTGATTATGTCAAAGGGTTCAAAGTTAAGTTGTGATGTTATCTAATATGTTGATTGATATTGCAGGTAAGTCCTAAGGTTACTTAGGCAAAAGTCCTAACTGCGGTTCGGCAGGTGAAAACCCCTAGAGGTGGTAACCCTAGGTCCTAGGAGGTGGTAACCCTAGATCCTAGGGGGTGGTAGCCCTAGGTCCTAGGGGGTGGTAACCTTAGGTGAAGAAAAGTCCTAGCCGCGGTTAGGCAAAGAGAAAACCCTAGGGGGTGGTAACCCTACGTCATAGGGGGTGGTAGCCCTATGCGGAAAGCCTTGGCGGATCGGAGGCTTCGGGAAAAAATCCTAGGGGGCGGTAACCCTAGGTGGAAATCTTGGTGTCGCGAACCAGGTGGAAGTCTGGACGAGTCGTGGAGCGGGCGTCCAGCATGAAGATCGGAAGATTCAAGCTCCGAGCAAAAGTCAAGTCGGTCTGGAAGATCGAACTAGCATCAGGTATGATCTCCATAGTGGAGTAGGTGAGGACGCGTTCCCCGAAAGAGAGAACAGTAGGTGTCGGTTCGACCTAGGGCTTCCGGTCGGAAATCCGAAGTCAGAACCGAACAACCCGAAGACTGTCAATTTATTTACTTATATATTATCGGCTATATTCTAACTCTATTTTGCATGAGAACATTTCTAACAATTTCTATGCATGGTCAGAATTGACCGGGATCGGTCGACCGAACTGGTTTATCAGTCGATCGAACCCCCAAAACAGCTGATCAGACTTCCAGTGAGTGAATCGGGCTCGAGCAGGGGATCGGTCGACCGAACCGGATTTTTTGTCGACCGAACCGGGGATAAGACTTGACCAGATCGAAGCAGAGCGAGCGGATCAGGTGGATCGGATAGGAGGAGATTGCCTGATCGGTCGACCGAATCGGGGATCGATTGACCGATTCGCCTCGGGTCAAATCTGATCCCGAGACTTGGGGATCTGGATCAATCTTACGGAGGCTATAAAAAGGAACCTCGAGAAGCAGCCTAATAATCAATCTCGAACAGAGCAACCAGTGCTTTTGAACGCTCTCCGAACGCTTCCACCACGCGCTGCTACTCCGACAACTGACGACCTCGTTTCTTCAATTCTTGTGTATTGTCGGTATTATTTCTTTATTCATCACTTGTACTCTTTAATTGTAAAATATTTTCGGATTGATAGTGATTGCCCACCAAAAGCAATCTTCGATCGCGGGCCTTAGAGTAGGAGTTGCCACAAGCTCCGAACCAAGTAAATACTTTGGTCTTCTGTGTGTGTTTGTTTGTTTATTTCCGCTGTGTTTGATCAGTTTATGAATATGAAACGCGTGAAAGCCCCCCCCTAGCGCTTTCGATCTAACAAACCTAACTGATCATGTACTTAATTTGACTAACCAAGTAAACACTACTATCTTATGGTAAATAGCTAGTAACCAATGGTTAGACATTTCCTCTAAGAAAAATAGATGACTATTTTTAAGATTTTATTTTACAAAAAAATCTTTTTACTTTGATCTCTATATACTTGGACTCTAGGATAAAAATCATTCACTTTTCCCTCAAACTTAAGGTACTTATTTAAAAAAAATTTAAAACATTAATCAAGGAGGAGATTAAAAATATTTTTTTTATATTTTTTAAATTAATAGCTTCTTTTCTCCACTTAGTTTTTTGATATAGGTCAAAGGGGGAGAAAAATGGAGTTAAGTTAAATATTTTTATTTTTTTCAAAAGTTAAAATATTTTTCAAAAAACAAGTTAAGTACTTTTCAGAAAGTAAGTTAATTTTTTTTCAAAATAAAGTACTTACTTGTTCTTACTTGTTATCTATGTACTTAACTTAACTATGAACTGTGTTGCCATAATAAAAAAAATGAGAGATTGTTAGTGCAAGGGGCACCAGATGATCAAACCTGAGTTTTGATAATGGCAAAGAGTTCTAAATTAAGTGTTATTGTTGTTCTAACAAGTTGAACTAAGTGTGCAAGAAAGTCCTAAGTGATCTTAGGCAAAGGGAAAGTCCTAGCAACAATTAGACAATGAAGTCCTAGTCCGGGGATTGGGAAAAGTCTTGGCAGGTCAAGGATGTTGGTCGAAATCCTATGGTTGTGGACACCAGGCGGAAGACTGGACAGGTCGGGGATCGAACGTCCAGCGGAAAGTCCTGAAGTGTCAAATGTCGAGCAAAAGTTTAGACAGTCTAGAGGACTAGTCTGGCAAAAGGTAAACTCTCCTTAGAGGAGTAGATAAGGATGCGTTCCCTATTGAGGGAACAGTAGGCGTAGGTTCGACCTAGGGTTTCATAGAAAATCTGAAAGTCAGAACTAGACAGTCCAGAGACTATTAAAGTATTCATATTTTATTATGCTAACTTTATTTTGCAAAGTATGTTTGGTATTTTGGATTAACATGTCTTGTAGGGAGTGAAATGGGTAAAAAGGTTTTAGATGAACAGTGCTCGAGGTGCCTCCAATAGTGCTGGAGGTACCTCGGACACCCTGGTCGAAGGCTTCGTGCGGGAGGGCATGGAGGCGCCTTCAAGGCAGCTGAAGGCGCCCTAGAGGTTGGCGCGAAGGCACCTTCAAGTGCCTTGAAGGTGCCTTCAAAGAGATAAATAGTGCAAACTCTGAAGGTTATCGAGATAGAAGAAAAGGGGATAGCACCCCCTATTGGAGGCACCTCAGACGATGTTAGAGGTGCTTTCAGCAGTCTATAAAAGAAGTCTTTGAGCAGTGGTTTCAAAATAACTCATTCTCATGATCTTTTTCTTGCGCGTTGCTTCAAAGACAATCCTACGACTCCACAACACAACTTCAATGACTGAAAGTGCGACTCTCGAGACCCTTAAGTAGTATGTATAATTTTTATTTATAGAGCACTTAAGTTATATTTGTATGGTAATCGTCTTTCGTACTTGTGAGTTATGAACTTATAGTGAATTGGCCAATGAAAACGATCATTGATCTGAATCTTGGAGTGGGAGTTGTCACAGGCTACGAACTAAGTAAAACAAAAAGTGTTAGCGTTTGTTTTCTTTTTATCCTTATTCCACTATGTTATTCTAATCGAGTTTTTCGAAAAAGTAAAAAAGCTACAAGCGCTATTCACCCCTCTCCCCTAGCACTTTCTTTTTCTTTTTTTTTGATAAATTTCCCTCTAGCACTTTCGATCCTATATATAAAGGTCAAGGAAGAACTACCCACCTGATATATAGATCATGCTGAATGTCTTCATGTCAGAATGTCTGTCTCGAATCAGAATTCTATAACATAGAACCCAAATTATAGCCAAGTTCAACCATAAATCAAGTAACGAAACCAAATCCTAAATCGATTTTAAACCCTTTGTTAATCAATTAATTTGATCATATAGGATCTAATCATTTCCAATTAATTAACTATTAATCTCAATTAATATCTCTGATTAATCACTAATTTATTGATTAATTAAATGAATTAACCTAATATAGATTATCAATCAAATCTACTCACCCAATACCTCTTTTCTGACAAGTCTACGATGGCTAGCGGTCAACGACGTGTGGACGTATTGATGGCGGTTTGCAACAAGGAAGGCACTGAAGATGGCGACCAGGAGGTGGCGGCCAATGATCTGGTTGAGGTAGAGGAAGGCGCAAGTCGCTACAGTTGTTCACGGCGCACGAGAGGGAAACAGCTGGTGGTGGAGCTACTCTCAGTAGCCAGAGGAATCAAAGTCAATGGTCTGGCATGCAAAAGGTGGCAGCCTTGGCTATCGATTGTGCACATGAGAGGGTGAGGGCGATGACACAAGGGAGACCGACGGGTTGTTGTTTGTGGCTTAAGAGGGGTTGGTGGCAACGAACGATGCTCGTGGTGGGAGCGGATCAGAGCAGGCGACGGAAGAGGCAGCAATGGATCGGGAGATGAGTAGGGCACGAGAGAAATAGGGAATGAATAGGAAATTTAGGGTAAGTTTGGTTTGTTTGCATTTTCATTTCATTTTTCATAAAATCACATTTTCTCATTTTTCAGAAAATGATTTTTCCACGTTTTCATTTTCTTAGAAAATGCTCTATCTTTTTCTTGAAAATAAATGTGGAAAATACAAACCAAATACATTTTTCATTTTCTCAAAAAATGAAAATAAAGAACAACATAGAAAATACAAACCAAACGCCCCCTTAAATTTTATATATTTTATTAATTCAATTAACTTAGGTTTTATATGTGATATTCTAATCAGACTCACTTAAAGCCTAATAGATTTATGTCTTTATAAATGTCATACAAATTTAATTTAAATCTTGCTAAATGTCAAAAAAAAATTCTATAAAAGTATTCACATTGGTGTTAATATATAGGTGTTATAACACCTAAATGGTATTACAAACTAATGTGGATGTGTGTTATAACACCCACATATTAACAACGTTGAATTCTTTGAATGTTGTTAATGAGCGGATTTTATATAAAAATAAATAAAATAAATTTTATATATAAAGAAGAAAGATAAATAAATGGATAGTGGAACTCATATATAATCAATATTAATATTAAAATGAATATGAGTGTGTGTTAATAAAAAGATGTTAATATAATGAACATGTGGTATATACTATTTAAAGAGGTGGAATATATTAACGTTCAAACCAATGTGAATACTCTAAGCTAATTTTTTAATTAATACTTATTATTTTATTATTATTTAATTACCATATCTAATACATATCTCATGAGTATATATTTGTTCAAGTTGTAAGCTTAGAATAGGATATGAGTTTAGTTTAGGCTTGGTATGGTTGTAATTAGGATTTAGATTTGGGTATGATTTAGGCTAGGATTATTAATCAATTAATTGTTGTGAATTTAGAAAGAGTTTTAAAAATTAACTATCAAATCATAGCGTGACATATTATTTTCTTGAATATTGGAGTAACCATCATTTCTAAATAAAATCGTTTTAAGAATTATGAGCTAAATTAATTTTAATTCAATGCTTTATGAGCTAATAAAGGAAAATCCATAAAGGTAACTAATCAAAAGATAAGATAAAACCTTGATAGCTCACTGTACTGGTCATTTTCTTTAATTAGGTAACTATGGTGTTTTCCATATACATGTTGCATTTGGATATCGCTCAATGATGGTCGGCACACGCCCGGAGAAGTTTCTGATGATGACCAAGGAGGAGTACTTAGTTCTCCTTCAGCTGTTGAGCCTCGTGGTGGGACTATAACTGCCGGGATTGAACACTATTGCATTCCTGAAGTTGCCTGAACTTTTCCACTATTTGCAAGCCCGATCAGGTTTTGACACGATAAGTTTGATTCCTTCATTTTGCTCTGTTCATTTTGAATATCATGAAGAGAGGCATTTCGTAGGAAAATTTTAGCACCAACGGCGCATAGGGGCAGGTATAGGGGTGTCATTGTTGGGAGTTACACTGAGATGAAAGAGTTCGTCTTTTTCACTGCTGCAAACGCATGTGTGCTTCAAACGCCAAGGAGACGAAGGGACGTCCTTTCCCTTTCGTCTTCCTCAGCCTTTCTATAAAAGGAGCATCCAAGTGCAGATCAAAGGGGAAGAGAGGAGTGCAACGAAGGTGATCAAAGAACGTTGCGAGGTGATCAGCGAGCAGAGGAGAACACCCTGTTGGGTTCTTCGGGCCGCGAAAATCGTTTTTCGCGTCGCGGAAACCCCGAATCACCCAAGGCCAACGGATCCGTGCAAGGAAAACCGAACGATAAATACGAGTACGAGTTTGAAAAACCTTTTAGATCTACTCGTAAATCTACATATTAAGAGTTTTACCCTTGTTGCGTGCCCTTTCGCGTTCCCGCTCGTCCAAGGAGTTGCCGGATCTCTAGACCGTCAAGCATCGGTCCTCTAGAAGTATCTACACGGACACGTAGGTGGAGAAAACCTCACACAAAGGTGTGCTAGCACCTTGGTGAGATTCGGCCAAGCAAGGAGGAGAGGGAGAGGAAGAGCTTCAAGAGGAAGAAGAAGAAGATACACCACTTGAATGAAAAATTGAATTCTAATTCAAACCCAAAGTGGCCGGCCACTCTCAATGGTGAAAACTCCCAAATTAATTGCATTAATTGCAATTAATATGAAGCCATTAAAGAGAATGGCTTTGTAACTTCCATGAGGTGGCACCCATGATGATGTGGAGTATCATCATTGGTCCACCTAATGCCAACTCACCAATGAGGTGGCAAAAGGTCAAGTCAAAATTAACCTTTGGTCCTCCTTCTTAAGTCAAGTCAAACTTGATCCAATTTCTTCTATGGTTGATCTAATCTAACCATTTGATTCAAGCCAACTTAATATAATGAATCTAATTCATTAAATTAAATTGATCTAATGAGTCATAATCTAAATTAGACTCATTAAATACATGAATCAACTTGAGTCTAACTCAAGTTAGCCCAATTAGGATTACTCTTAATCTAATTTGATTCATTAAATGAATCTAATCCTCTTGGTTCATCATATGAACCTAATCTCCATCTAATTGTCCTAAGTGTGTGAACCTATAGGTTCTTGTAACGTTGGCAATGCCCTAAACCCATTTAGGAGCATAAGTAATGAGCGGTATCTAGCAACACATCATTACTACCCAAGTTACAAGAATGTCGAGATCCGACATCACCTTGTGACTACTAATTGTGATTCCTCACAATATGTGACATTGTCCTTCTATCCTAGACATCTAGATTGATCAATATGAGGCATAGACCGTGTCATCCTCTAATCAATCTAAATCTTGAACTCCAAGTAGACTCACTCGATCAAATGAGCTCAACATCTAATGTTGACTCATTTGGGCATGCCCATGCACTTAGTGGTCTCACTCTATCAAGAATACCGATGTCGCTCCCGTCATATGGGAGGGATAGATCTCATCTACATCACTCACATCCCTCTACATAATTCGTTATATACCCAGTAATCGCCTTTATAGTCCACCCAGTTACGGGTGACGTTTGACGAAACCAAAGTACATAACTCCTTATGTAGGGATCCATGGTGACTTCAGGTCTAAGGACTAATAGTCATACTAATAGCCACATGAGAAAGTATATGACACTCATATAACGATCCATGATACTTTCTCATGGCGGGTCATTCAGTATACATTCTCCAATGTATACCCATGTGTCAGCTTGATATCTCTATATCCATGACTTGTGAGATCAAGTCATCAAACTGACCTATATGCTAGTCTTATTGCATTAACATTGTCCCTGAATGTTAATACTCGATTAGGAATGATTTAGAGTAGTGTTCCCTATATCATCTCACTATCGATTCAACTAATCGATTGATATAGGTATGAACCTTCTACTCAAGGACGCTATTATACTTAGTCTATTTGGCACTAATATAAATAAGTATAATAACCAAACAAATGTCTTTATTAATATACAAGAATATGATACAATGAGTCCATACAATCATCAAATGATTGGCTCTAGGGCTCTAACTAACACACCCAGTGGTTGGGATTTGGCTCGTGAACTTTGGAGCACTTTCCGATTGCCCCGTGATTGTGCTTCTGACAACGGCAATCCTTTCGTCATCGGTGGTTCTTCAACGACGTTTCTTCGGGAGATCACTGTGAGTGATTAAAGTTTACTTTGTTTAATTGCTTTTTCATGCTTTCAAAACCACCAATAATGGTATTAGAGCATGGTTTTTAAAGCATGAAAATCGACGCGAAAAGGCTCGCGTTTTTCTTTTTCTGTCGTGAAGAAGAAGATGAACAAAAACATTGTTCATCATTTGAATCGATTAACCAATCGATTCAATTGAATTGGATCGATTGAAATTTCATTTCAATCGATTCAAAATCGCGCACAGTAGTTTAATCGATTCATGGATCAATTGAGAAAAAAAATGCAAACAGTTTTTTTTTACAAAGCACAGATTCTTGAATCGATTCAAGAATCGATTGAAGAGAAACAAAAACGCGAACAGTGTCATTTTTGACGAAGCACAGTGAATGCTCACTGAATCGATTAAAGGCATGAACAGTAATTTTTTTTCTTTTGAAGCACAGTGAATCATACTGGAAAAAAATATATATATCCTATTCGTTGATGAAGCACTGTTTAAAGATTTAATTAAATATTATTAATATCTGATAAATAAACGGTGCATGAGTAAAATTTTAATTAAATATATTTATTAATTAATTAAATACATAAGTAAATGTATTATTAATTAATAAATAAATATTTAATTAATTTATAGTTCAATTTACTGAAAATGGAACCCTACCAACTTGTCCAATCAAACCCAGGTCTAGTTTAAATTATTAGTTGATTTAAGCAGATCAATTTGATTCAATGATACCTAAAGCTGGTTCAAATTATTTGTTAGTTTAACCAGCTCGATTCATTATTGAATTAATTAGGGGTGATCTTGATTACAGAAGTTGGGTTGATTAAATATGACCGGATTAGTTCTGTTGTGTCAGATTTGATCAATAAAATTAGATTTCTTCTAATGGGTCAGACTTAATCCAATGGGCATTGCATGAATCAAATGGATCTAAGTTTGATCAATAAGTCTGAGATTGACTCAAATGAGCTTAAACAATAACAGAACATAGGTCCAATTAGATTAGTTCTAATAAGGGCAATAGATTAAGCTTATGATCCAGATTCCTGATCGATCGATCCAATATGTCAGTCACATGAGACTCCCCAAAATACGAAAATTTATTTTTCTTAATTGCTTGTGCATTCTGTATATTTTGTTCTATATATAGGAATTGAATTAGACCAGTTTTTGTTACTGGTCTATCGGTTTTGTACTGACATCATGATTTTCAATTTCAGATACAAAGAACGATATACACGATGACTAGTCGCTATGAACGACAACATGAGCTATGGGAGGAGATCAAGAAGCTGGAATATAACTCGGATCACGGAGTCGGTAGGCTTATTGGTCGGCTTGACTGGTTGTTCTGGAATCTCAAGCAAGAAGGGTATCCAATCCAGGAAATAGAAAGAAGATGGTCTCTGGTTTATTCATTATCGGAACATTTAAGGCATATAGCATTCCAACTTTGGGATGATTCTGATGGGCACATCTCATACTCAGAGATGTGTAGACAGTTACTTCATTTGCAATGGGGTCCTGATGAATCTGCAGAGAATCTAGATCCCAAAGATATGGATCTCGAAGAATCTGAGGAGGATCCAGAAATGGATTCTGAAGATTTAGAAGAGGATCCAAATCTCACAGAACCTGAGGATGATCCAGAGATGAACCTCGAAGAATTTGAAGAGGATCCAGAAATGGATCCTGAAGATTTTGAGGAGGATCCAGAGATGGATCCCGAGGAGGATCTAGAGATGGATTCCGGAGAATCAGAGGAGGATCCTCAAGAGTGTGTAGAAGATCCAGAAATGGATCTGATGGATACATCTGAGGCTGAACCGCCCATCATAGAATCTGGGACAAACGGGATGCAATTACCCACTGCTCTAGCATTTATCCAAGTGGGAGTAGTGCTAGCTTATCTATGTTACTAGTGTTCTGTTTACTGTCTTTATGTACGAACAGTGTTAGATCATCTAGTTTTTTGAGTCATGTAATAATTTCTGTTGTTATATACGAACAGAATTATGTAATGAAAAATTTTGTTATATGTTAACAAACTTGGAAATGATTAGTTCATTTATGACATGATTAGTTCATGTGAATATGATTCATTCATATATCCATATGATTAGTTCATATGAGAAATGGTTAGTTCATTTCATGACATGATTCGTTCATATATTCATATGATTAGTTCATATGAAAAATGATTAGTTCATTTAAATTATGATTTGTTCATTAGATGGGATATGTGTAATATGATTGATCAGTGTTGATTAGATTAGAATATACAAATGATGAGTGGAAACAATGTTATCACTTGATTTTGTAAACTAACTCTAATTTACACTAAGTCAATAAATAATTGCACATATATGAATTACACTGAAATAATAAATAATTTGTTTATTTATATAGATCATGGCAAAAAAACCTCATAGCTGAACTCAATAAGGGTGAGAAATTATATGGGGATAACTACAAAATCTGGCACCTCAAGATACAATACGTTCTTGAGGAATAAGAACTTCTAGAGGTTGTGAATCAATTCATAGAGGAACCGGTTGATGGTTCTACAGCACAGCACAGACGTGACCTTGATGCCTATAAGGCATGGAAAAGGAAGGACTCCATTGCTAAGGGTATATTGATTAGTTCAATGGTGATGACCTGGTATTTGAGTATGAGTCATTACCATCTGCTCATGCTATCTGGGTAGCCCTTAGAGAGAAATACAGTGGAGTCAGTCTGAGTAAGCTCCGTCAGCTAACTATCAAGTTTGATAGCTGTAAAAAGCGCTCGAATGTTACCATGGCCCAACATCTCAGGGAGATGGGTAACATGATTCGAGAGCTTAAGACTGCTGGTTATACATTGATCGATGAACAACAGGTTTAGGAAGTTATCCGTTCCCTTCTTGATTCTTGGGAAACGATGAAACAGAATCTGACCGACAGTGAGAGTATCAAGACTTTCACCGATGTCTCACGCCATGTTGAACTTGAGGTGGAGAGGATTGAATCCGAGAGGATTGAATCCGCAAGGATTTCTGGTCAAGCTTTTGTAGCTGAAGGTTCTGGTTCCAAGAATAAGAAAAGATGGTTTAAGAAAGGAAAGGGAAAAGGAAAGGAGGCTACTGTTGTTGCTGCGATAAACCAAATCAAGAAGAAAGGAAAGAAATATGGACAGAAACCTAGGGGCAAGTTGACTTGCTTCAACTGTGGCAAGAAGGGTCATTTTGCTCGGAATTGTACTGAGCATAAAAAGGTAGATCCATTTTTGTCTTCTTTCCACGAGCAATATGTTGCAAGTACAGTATTGTTAGCTGATTCGTATCCTTTGTGGATTGTAGATTCAGGAGTAACGAACCACGTAGCTCGTGATCGAGCTACATATGTGGAGTACCGTCGGGTACCAGCTGGAAATAAATGGATATATGTAGGAAACAATGCAAGAATTGAAGTCAAAGGAATTGGCACTTACAATCTCAACCTACGTGGTGGAGGCACCTTGTTTCTACATGATATCCTGTACGCTCCTGAGATTCAACGGAATCTGGTTTCCGTTATTTGTCTTCTTGATTTAGGTTACAATATAAATTTTTGTATCCATTGTGTAGAACTTCGAATTAACTCTATGTTAATTGGGAATGGTTTTGTAACAAATGATTTTATGGTTCTTGATGTAGAACCAAATAATAATGATGGTTGTTTTTCAAACATTGCTCTTACTAGTAATGCTGATGTTAATGATGAAATTTGGCATGCTAGATTGGGACATATAGGACAAGAACGAATGAATAGATTAGCTAAGGAGGGCCTTTTAGGCACTCATGCTAAGATTAACTTGTCTATATGTGAGCATTGTCTTGCGGGAAAGACAACTAGGAAATCATTTGGTAAGACTATTAGGGTTGAATCACTATTGCAATTAATTCATTCGGATATTTGTGATCCAATGAATATGAAGGCTAGAAATGAGAGTTCTTATTTCATTACATTTATTGATGACTTCACATATTTTGGTCATGTGTATTTGATTCTCACAAATCTGAAACATTAGATTGCTTTATTTGTTACCTGAACGAAGTTGAGAATCAATTGGAATGTAAGGTTAAAACCTTGTGCACTAACCATGGAGGTGAATATTTGTCTAATTAGTTCATGACAATGTGTAATGAGAAAGGGATTATTAGACAGCTAACTATTCCTGGAACTCTATAGAAATGGGTTGCTGAAAGAAGAAATAGGACTCTTCTTGAAATGGTTAGGTCTATGATGGCGCAGGCTAATTTGTCAATCTCCTATTGGGGAGATGCATTATTAGTTGCGGCCTATATACTTAACAAAGTGCCTTTAAAGTCAGTTCCATCTACCCCACATGACCGTTGGACAAGCAGAAAGTCGAATTTAAGTAATCTGAGACCTTGAGGGTCAACTGCCTACGTTCATGATAAGACTCACGAACATGGGAAATTAGGACCCAGAGGTAAGAAGTGTATCTTTATAAGGTACTCTGAGACTTCTAAGGGTTATGTTTTCATTGGTGAGTGACAAGATGGAACCATCTCTGAAATAGAGTCAAGAGATGCTACTTTTCTTAAAACTGAGTTCCCAACACGAGGTGAAGTTGATAAGACAATTCCTCTATATGAGATAGAGGAGGAGGATAATGTTCCTTTATCAACAAATCAGGAGATACCTGAATCTAGTCAACCGAGTGGGAGTAATTTGCCACTGAATGAGTTAGTTTCTCAACCGTCTAACCTTTGAAGAAGTAGTCGTCAGATTATTCCTCGAAGAAGGTTTGATATTGAGAATGAGGCATTGATGGTTCTCCCAGTTGATGATGTGGAACCTCGAAAAGTTGAGAAAGCTTTGAGAAGCTCAGTTAGAAAAGAATGAAAAATTGCAATGAATGAAGAAATGGAGTCAATGAGAAAGAATCAAGTTTGGGATTTAGTCGATCTTCCTCCGGGCCAAAGGGCTATTGGGAATAAGTGGATTCTCAAAGTAAAGAGGAAAACATATGGATCGATTAATCAATACAAAGCTCGATTAGTTGCAAAAGGATATACCCAAATGGAGGGTATTGACTTTGAAGAGACATTCTCCCCAGTTATGAAATTTGTGTCAATACGTGTCATCCTAGCTATAGTAGCACAATATGACATGGAATTACATCAGATGGATGTAAAAATAGCTTTCCTTAATGACAATCTTGACGAAGAAATCTATATGGTACAACCAGAAGGTTATGTTGCTGAAGGCCAAGAGAAAAGAGTATGTAGACTTAGGAAGTCTATATATGGGCTAAAGCAAGTGTTAAGACAATGGAACATAAGATTTAATGAAGTAATATTATCTTATGATTTTAAAATGGTCAATGAGGATCATTGTGTTTACCAAAGAAAGGAGAAAGGAAAGTTTGTCATTTTATCATTATATGTTGATGATATGCTAATAGCTGGAAGCGACATAAAGTGTGTGATAGAAGTCAAAAGTTGGCTTTCATCACAATTTGACATAATAGATATGGGAGAAGCAGAGTATATCTTAGGAGTGAAGATTGTTAGAGACCAGTCAAAAAGGCTCTTGGGTTTGTCTCAAAAAGTTTATATCACTAAGATGCTACAACACTTCAATATGTCAGATTGCAACATTGAGCAGACGCCTATAGCGTAAGATACTGTTTTAAGCAAAAGCATGTATCCCAAGACTCCTGAGGAAATAGCCAAAATGAAGAAGAAATCATATGCTAGTGTCATTGGTAGTTTGATATACACTATATTGTGTACTTGTCCTGATATAAGTTATGTTGTTGGCTTAGTTAGTCGTTTCTAGTCAAACCTGGGATCGAGACACTGGAAAGCGGTGACGAGGATATTCAGATATCTCAAAGGAACAGCGGATTACTGCCTCTGCTTCCAAGGATCAGAAATGAGCCTAAGTGGTTACACAGATACAGATTAAGCAGGGGACCTTGATGACAAAAAATCCACATCCGGCTATGTCTTCTTACTGAATGGTGGCGCCATCTCATTGAACAGCAAGAAGCAGGCTTGTGTAGTCTTGTCGACAATGAAAGCTAAGTATGTGGCTTGTGCAGCGGTTATGCAAGAGGCTGTCTGGCTAAGAAGGTTCCTGAAACATCTGAAGATTGTTGAGGATAGTAGGAGTCCTGTTACAGTGTACTGTGACAGTCAAGCTGGAATAGCTTTTTCCAAGGATCCCAAATATCACAGCAAAGGCAAGCATATAGAAATTAAGTATAATTTTATAAGGGATATTATTAACAAGAAAAAGATTATTCTTGAGTACATTTTTACACGAAATATGTTTGCTGATCCTTTTACTAAGCCATTGACTAAAGAGTCATTTCATGGACATGTGAATCTTTGGGACTTCGAAGAATCTAACATATTGTAAAGACATTTTGATAAATGAAAAATGTCATGATTTATTCAGTGTATATGTTTTTGTTACATTTGAATAAAAGTCTCGATAAGCATGTTGGCAGATTGAGATTGGTCCACTCACATGGACAATCATCTCTATTTTTTAAGTACAAATAGAGGTAAAACCGTTGCTTATGGGACAGCTTATGTAGCTGTGAATAGAGACATACCCATAAGTTAAGGTCTCCTTGATATTTGTATCAAGATGAGATCATTTGTGTAATGATTGGAGTAAATGCACCCACCATTTACTGAATCTGCTTGAGGCCAGATTAGAATTCATATGTTGAATTCAGGATTAGATATTGGGAATGTCTAGATCAAAATCTGTACGATGTTAAATTTTTGAGAAAAACATGTACTTTTTTTTTGTAAAGAGAATAACATCGTAGCATGTGATTCATACCACATGTGCTATAGCGACAAGAAGGATAATAGGAGATTGGATCCCTGCTTCTCTACTATGTGAGACCCTTGAGATTATAAGTTAATCTCGATTTTACCCTAAGTGACTATTTAGCTGTCTACTTGAAGTTCTGATCAGTGTTTGCTACTTTAGCATGTTTCCTATTGGCTATGGATGATTCGGTCTATGGAGCATAATTAGGAAAGCGACTGATTAGAATGTATAGATTTTAGCTAAAATGAAAGATTAAGATTGATTTACATCTGTGACATTTATTCACTGGTACCGGTTACATTTTTAGTTCAATACATAAAATGTAATTGTGAATAATTTGTTTGATTGGAGATGTTGAACATGCTCTTGACATATGGTCAATATGAGGGATTAGAGATGTTCATAACGATGTAAATTATTTAATCTAGTGTAAAGGTAAGTCATTTATGTCTCTGATTCGTTCTATTGACATATGTCTCTGATTCATTCTGTGGAGCAGCTAAGTAAGGTGTGACAATCTTCTTAGCAATTGAATGCTCACTGTGCTTGCTGTCGCACTAACCATTTTCCCTAATGTATGGAATGGATGTTCTTATTTGGTTTTTGTGACTAAATTTACTCTGGTCTTCGTGACTTGATCCTCATAAAGTCTACGTGACTTATTTGGTCTTTGTGACTAATTTTGTTCTGGTCTTTGTGATATGATCACTTTGTAGTCTATGTGACTGACATGGTCTATGTGATCATATAACCTTATGGATTGACTTAGACGACTGGGAGATGTTGGGCGTTACACTGAGACGAAAGGGTTCGTCTCTTTCGCTGCTGCAAACGCATGTGTGTTGCAAACGCCAAGGAGACGAAGAGGCGTCCTTTCCCCTTCGTCTTCCTCAACCTTCCTATAAAAGAAGCGTCCAAGTGCAGATCAAAGGGGAAGAGAGGAGCGCAGCGAAGGTGATCAGAGAGCTTTGCGAGGTGATCAACGAGCAGAGGAGAACACCCAGTGGTTGGGATTTGACTCGTGAACTTTGGAGCACTTTCCGATTGCCCCGTGATTGTGCTTCCGACAACGGCAACCTTTTCGTCGATCGGCGATTCTTCAGCGACGTTTCTTTGGGAGATCACTATGAGTGATTAAAGTTTACTTTATTTAATTGCTTTTTCATGCTTTCAAAACCACCAACAGTCATCAACGGCACCAATTGAGAAACATTGACAAGCAACATTTCTTGTTATTTTTCTTAGATGTAGTTGGTCGGGGAATCTTACTAGTGTGAGATAAAGAAATGTTTTCATGTTTTCCGACCACCATATTGTTTTTACTGATAGCATCAACATATACGGCAACATCTTCCTGTAATACAAACTCAATTAGCTAGATAACAAATGTAAGATACCGTAAGATTAAATAATAAATATTACTGGACGAAAAATCTTATTGGATTTTTCCAGAATTTTTAGAAATTTTCTGGGAATTTTTCGGAGTTCGTACGGAGGGTTTTGAGGGGACCGATCGGCGGGTGCGGATAAGACCTGTTTGGGATACCCGTTTAAGTGAGGAAATGTTTTCAATTATAAATTCATTTTCGTTTATTTTTTTCCCCAAATCGCCGTTTTCCCCTTTCCTCACCCGAACCCACTTCTTCCCTCTCGATCTCCCCGATCTCCTCCTCAAATCGCGCCCTAAATCTCCCCCTCTCCGGCGATTTCTTCGTCCCGAGCCTCACCACCAGCGATTCTCCTCTCCTCCCCTCTCGGCGTCGCCGACATAGGGCAGCCACCGGAGCATTGAGGAGGCAGGCTACCGGCTACCGATTCTTCTTCCCCTCATTTTCCTTTCTTCCTCGCGAGCAGACAACTCGACGACGACGGAGAGGCTTCTTCCACCGTGATCTAGTCATCACGCGTCGTCAGAGGGAAGGTGTCGCCGGAACTCGACGGTACCCATCATCTCCGGCGGAGCGATTACGTCCTCAGGGGTTTCTTGCTCGCGATCGGTTGTTCCTCAGCGGCTAGGGCATGGCGAGGCTAGGGCACGGCTAGGCTAGGGCTCGGTGAGGGAGGGGGGATTCGAGCCCTAGTTGCCTCTGGTGGATGTCCAGCGTCTCCTTGTCGTCGGAGCTTGGATCAGGGAGCTCCACTTCACTGGATTTTGGTTCCTCTTTCTCGTTGGCGTTGCTCAGCTACTGATCCTTAGTGTGGACGGATTACCGATGCAGAAATTGGAGTAAGGTAAGGCTTGTATTAGTTCTTCTAGTAGTCTAATCTCTATTTCGGATTTGAGATGTAGAGATTTGATTCTTGGCTGTTCTTGTAGCTTCGGTCAGTTTGGCGAATCCACAATTCTGGCGATCCAATCTCGGCAGTGAACTCTTTGATCGTGTTTCACCTACAGTTATCAGAGATTTGGGTAAGTTGTTAGCTAAAGGAATGTGGAGTATGATTTAGGGTTTAATTCTTTGTTTTGGATGTATGGAAGGTGAATGGAGGTGTTTGAATTGAAGAGGGAGATCCATTTCTACATAGCAGCTGCTGGTTCTTTAATTGAGGGATTTCACATTCGGTTTGGGTAAGTTGTGCTATGGATTTATTTTATTAAGTTGGATTAAGTTGTATTGGGATTGGATGAATATCATGATTTCATGTTTGTTATTGGAATTCAGCTTTGATATATTGATTTGGATTGAATATTGGACTGATTAGTGGATTTAGAAGGATTTATGATGAGTTTGGATTAGTGTTTGATTGATGATGAATTATGTGAGTTGGATTTAAGATGGGTTGATTAATGAGTTTTGGATTGATTAATAGATTATGGATTATGTTGGGATCTAGAAGGAGTGTGATAAAGGATTATTTGGAGGATTAATCAGAGATCAGATTTGAGTGGAGTTATCCTGATTGGGTAGGGATTTTATTTAGCTATTTTAATTCATATGAAATTAGCTAAATAAAATATATATTGATCGCAGGACTTGGATTCGGGACGAGCGTCTTGACACGGGATTACTTGGCACGATCTACGTATCAAGGCGGGTATTTCTTCCTTGACCTCTTTATAGTTTCTTTGAAACTTAGTGCATGGTTATTATTGGATGAATTAGGCTGCTTTATCTTATATCATGATCGGTTGCTATTTTTTCCTGCATGATACTTATGCTTGACCCTTGTGATGATCTATTTAATTCATATACAGTCTTCACTCTTGATATCTACTCTATTGTGATTACACGTGTAGAGTATGTTTTGTAGGGATTGTCGGGTGGCTGGTATTATCATGCTGATTGGGTATATGATGTGGATTGTACAAAGGTGGGTATGTGTATAGGAGTCATCTGGTTGACCGTGCATTTACATGTGGTGTGTATATCCGTATTTGTTATGTACTTTTGGAGGAGTTGTGTTGATTGTACGTCTGTGGTTTATACACGTGTCTGATGTGTTTATTATTGGAGGATACATGTTGATTGTATTTACAATCGGTGCATATGTGTCCAGGGGGATTATTGGAGATTCTGAGTTGATTATACATGTGTAGTTGTGTACATGTGTTGGGTGGGATGTGTGGATTTATCATGACGATTATACTCTTGTTGGAGGTATTTATGAGGTTTGGGGTGTTGCATGGATGATGATTATATATATATATCATGTTCATCATTCATTGCATCTGATGACTATTGTCTCCCTTGTGGTTGAGAGAGTCATCGGAGTTTGGTTTAGCACCGCACACTCGGCCACTCATGGGTAGTGGTAGTTGGAGCGATGCTTGCTAGTCCTGTCGTGCCACCCGGCCACGAGGTTTAGTGAGATCCGGCATCAGGGACCCCGATGCTATGTAGTTAGATAGCTACTAGCGGATTTCGCCTCGACCACTATATAGTGGGTTGGAGGGTTGTCACGCACCCAAGCCTCTCGGCCATACGGGGTCGTGGTGTTGGGAGAGGTGGCGGGGTGACCATGGAGCATGCATGCACTTTTGCATATGATGCACGGTGCATCCGGGGTTATATTTGCATACATGCCTACTAGATACTAGTTGCATGTGTTTGTGGTATGTTGCATTTGTTTGCGATATGATTGTTACATTTGGTTGCCATGCTGCATACATGTCATTTATTTTACATGTATATGCAGTAGTACTTATATTGCACAGGTGTCACGGGTATATCTGTTGCGGATCCGGTGAGTTTACTGATCATTGTACCACGTGTCGCTTCCAGATTGGGTATGTATTCGTCATTATGTTAGTTGTGGTTTGTACAGTTTATGTTAGGTTATAATGTCAGGTATGTTCAGATGCATTGATTATGATGGTATGATCTTATTCTTATTCCCTACTGAGACTGTATACTTGTGATCTCCATGTTTTATGTATAGACCATGCACTATCTTTTCTATTACCCGCTGAGTTACCTATACTCACCACCGCATGTATATATTTATGTTTTCAGGTAGATGGTTGGAGTGTCGCTCGGAGTATCCTGTCTGCCGGGTCCTACGTCACATCCGAAGATCGTGATTGTTTTCTTTTGTATATTCATTTCTTATTTTTGGCATTGTATTTGTGTATAGCCGTGTGGCTATCTTATGGCTTTGGTGTTGTATTCGTTGTATAAGCCTAGCCAGCAATGTGTTGATTGTGTTGTATTGGGCTTTCCGCTTTTCGTTTTCCATGTGTTGGTTTTAGTACCGTGTGGGTTTTATATATAATCGTGGTTGTGATTGTTTCATTCCAGTGTGATTATAACTACGTGGTTGTGTATATAAATATTCCACCGCATGTGGCTGATGTATTTTGCTTGTAGTGATGCTTGATTGTCACGATGGGAGGTTCGGATTTTTGTCCGACAGAACTCCTTTGAAGCGTGACAATTTAGTCAGGGATACGATACTGCTTTGTTTTGTGTTACGTATTTTGAGATTTATCGATACCAATTTTGGTATCGGGCAGTACGATGCCATTATCGTGTTTTGGATTTTGTGATTCAATTTTCTTGATGTGACTTTTCCGGTTTTGGGACCAGGCAGCAGCAGGACATCTCCAAGCTATAGGAGGTATGTTTGCATATTGTTATCATGCATTTCTGTTGGTGTATGTATTGTTGCTTATGATATAGTTATGATGTGTGTTAGTGTTCTCTTATTAGTAGTTGCCTAGTTGATTGTATCATGCATTTCATGTGTTGGGTCAATCACTGATCACGGTTGACCTACTGGAGATCAAGGATTTACAGTCTCAGGGGATTTCCTCATATCATACTACTAGTTGGTTGAGAGTTAGAGTCTCATACTAGTCTTGGTTACTATTAGCTAGATGGTGGATGATATCTGTATACCCATGTTGACTCAGTTAGTAGAGTACCGGTTTACTCCTGTTGATGATTGATTTACTTGGTTGACTTGTGTAGTTATGGTTTGACTGATTTACCCTTGTTGACTTGGGTAGTGGTGTATCGATTTACCTTAGTTAGTTTCATCAGTGGATGATTAATTTACTCTTATTGGATCGGTTAGGAGATGATCGATTTATTTTGTTGGTCCAACCAGTAGGGGACTGCCTTACTCTGTTTTTAGAGATTCCTATCTGTGGGATGTTTCATACTCGGTTAGATATTTTGACTTGTACCGGGGTAGAAAGGACTGAATTGGCCGTATACCAATATCGGCTTAGTCAGTCTGTAGAGGATTGTCGTATCCGATTCCATGGGGACTTTGACTATGGACTGTCTGTACCTGGTAGGATGACTTAGAAGATACATTCAGATAGGATACCGCACGATGTGGAAAAATGTAAAGCTACCTGCTTAACACTTATGAGATACATCCATTACTAGGGTGTAGGAGTTGAGGAGTACCTTTGGATATATGATTTGTACTGGCGTGAGAGAGTTGAAGTTAGCTGCTTAACCTTTATGTGACCTGGTACCACGTGAAGGAAGAAGTAGAGAATGCTTGTTAGAGATCAGGTCATCACTTAGTGATTTATTTGAGGTGGTTTGGAGAGATAGTAGTTCTTTACCTCTTTCGGTAGCATGGTGGTTTATAAGGCGATGACTAGTAGACTCGCCTATCGTTGTTCCATGGGAGATCCTGACTCATGGGACTATTGGATATGATTAGATATCCATGACGTACTTAGTGGTATATACCCCGCATTGGTGCGGAGGAAGTGGTATTAATTGAGTAATACCTAGGAGTTCCGATCGTAACTGGGTATGATTTCAGAGGATGATCTTCGAGGGTAGAGCGTCGATTGACGGATATTTTGATCAGTTATTTAGTGGTAGTGTTCCTCTATCTTTGTGTTCATTGCTCGATACTGGAGGTTACTGAACCTCAGATGGAGCAATCACAGTATGATGGGGTACAAGACAATGGTTAGACGACTCAGCTAACATTGTCGCTATCAGGTGGCTCAAGACCTTGACCACGTGATCATTTTACCAGATCTGGTAGTCTATATCTCAGATTAGAGGGTTGGACCTTTTATCGATATTTATCGAGGGACATTTATGGGATGATTATGAGAGTTGTGGAGATACTTTCTAGATGGGTAGACTCTTAGTCAAAAGGTTGAGTGACCATTTGACTTTGGATATTTGATTATCAGAAAGGATGAGAGGATGAGATTTGCCAGACTTTTCGGGATATATTTAGTTGTTGGCGGTAGGTGTTGAAGGTTGGATGCTTTCCTTTTTCTCTATCTTTGTGTAGGAGACTATCTGGTAGGATTGATTGATGTTGAGGATGATTTGTGATTAGTGGTCATTGTGAGATCAGGTGGTGATATGTTATTTGTTGATGATCTCTTGGTGGATATTCGGTTTGATGATCTATTAGTTGGTAATTGATGTTGATAGTAACATGAGTAGTAGCACTTGTGTGATATTTATGGATTTGGTGATTTGTAGTTGGTGATTTGATCATAGGCTTGTTGTTGAGGATCCTACGGTTGAGTGCGCCTATTGTATGTACATTATGAGTCTTTGGTGTTACCATTTAGGCATACCGTGCTTAGATGTTTTCATAGACTTGATGTATTTGGTATCATTAGGGTGTTTAGATTAGTTTACATTGTCTTTATTGGCGATGTTGTGATCTATTCCCGATCCGAGGTGGATCATGTACACTAGCTTCGCATAGTTCTAGGGATGTTTCGACGAGAACATCTATATGTGAAGTTAGTAGTACGGATTGTGATTGTCTTTTACGAGTTTCTGGGGCACGTTGTGTTTAGTAGAGGATATTAGTAGATCCACAGGAGATAGAGGTTGTTATCAGTTGGGAGTAGTCGTAGTCTATACCGGAGACTCGCTGTTCCATTGGTCTGGCTGGATATTACCAGAGATTGATTGAGGGTTTTCTCCAGTATTTATGCCGTTGACGGGACTGTTCAGGATGAGTATGAAATTTTCCTGGATAAACGCTTATGAGATCAGTTTCAGGAGTTGAAACGAGAAGTGTTACCTGCACTGTCTTAGTTGTACTTTCTAGTGTAGACGGATTTGTACTCTACACAGATGTATCGTATCTGGGAGTCGGTGCAGTTCCGATGTAGCATGAGCGGAGTAGTCTCGTGCTGGTAGTGAGAATTCTCGTGTAAAGAGAATGAGATTCTTTATTTTCGTGGGAGATCATGTGTGTTCCCGAGTCACTTCTTATTCGGGAGGAGTTACTTCAGGAAACACCTTGACCTGGATTTGCGATACATTCGGGTGACATCTGCTATGTGGAGATATGAGAGCACTCTTGTTGGTGGAACGATATGAAGAAAGACATCGCGGATTTTGTAGCTTGATGTCTATTATGTCAGCAAGTGGAGGCTGAGCATCAGAGATTAGTAGGATTGCCTCAGTTGATTTGGATACTAGAGTGGAGTTGGGAGCATGTTATGACGGATTTTGTTGTGGGATTATCCAGGACTAGGAGAGGATATTTTGGTTTGGGTAATCATTATTGGATGACAACTTGGCTCCCTAACTGTCGATTTGTAAGGCGAATTCTTTTGGATTGAGTAGCAGGATCATACTCTAGAGGGATTATGGGACTGGATGATGTATCTTTGAGTATTGTTTTGGATGGAGATCAGTGATTTCATATCATGGTTTTGATTATGGTTACAGCAGACTTTGGATTAGGAGTTTCACTTTAGTATAGATTTTCATCTCAGACTGATGGATAGTTTGAGCGATTTATATAGATGTTGGAGGATCTGTTTATAGTGGATTTTAGATTTCAGAGGTAGTTGATTTATCCCGCAGTTGGCTAGATTGCAGAGTGGGAGTAGCGGGAGTAGGGTGAGTTTATAGCTCACAGAGTTGTCGCTAGTCACTTGGAGGAGGATTATCATGTTTGGAGATATGTTTATGATACTAGGGTTGGAGATTTATTTATGATGTTATGATGGAGTAGCGGATGAGGATGTTGTTTGGATGTTACCCTTGGATGAGGATCCCTGAGTTGACCAGTAAATTTGGGGACCAAATTTTTATTAGTGGGGGAGAATGTAAGATACCGTAAGATTAAATAATAAATATTACTGGACGAAAAATCTTATTGGATTTTTCCAGAATTTTTAGAAATTTTCTGGGAATTTTTCGGAGTTCGTACGGAGGGTTTTGAGGGGACCGATCGGCGGGTGCGGATAAGACCTGTTTGGGATACCCGTTTAAGTGAGGAAATGTTTTCAATTATAAATTCATTTTCGTTTATTTTTTTCCCCAAATCGCTGTTTTCCCCTTTCCTCACCCGAACCCACTTCTTCCCTCTCGATCTCCCCGATCTCCTCCTCAAATCGCGCCCTAAATCTCCCCCTCTCCGGCGATTTCTTCGTCCCGAGCCTCACCACCAGCGATTCTCCTCTCCTCCCCTCTCGGCGTCGCCGACATAGGGCAGCCACCGGAGCATTGAGGAGGCAGGCTACCGGCTACCGATTCTTCTTCCCCTCATTTTCCTTTCTTCCTCGCGAGCAGACAACTCGACGACGACGGAGAGGCTTCTTCCACCGTGATCTAGTCATCACGCGTCGTCAGAGGGAAGGTGTCGCCGGAACTCGACGGTACCCATCATCTCCGGCGGAGCGATTACGTCCTCAGGGGTTTCTTGCTCGCGATCGGTTGTTCCTCAGCGGCTAGGGCATGGCGAGGCTAGGGCACGGCTAGGCTAGGGCTCGGTGAGGGAGGGGGGATTCGAGCCCTAGTTGCCTCTGGTGGATGTCCAGCGTCTCCTTGTCGTCGGAGCTTGGATCAGGGAGCTCCACTTCACTGGATTTTGGTTCCTCTTTCTCGTTGGCGTTGCTCAGCTACTGATCCTTAGTGTGGACGGATTACCGATGCAGAAATTGGAGTAAGGTAAGGCTTGTATTAGTTCTTCTAGTAGTCTAATCTCTATTTCGGATTTGAGATGTAGAGATTTGATTCTTGGCTGTTCTTGTAGCTTCGGTCAGTTTGGCGAATCCACAATTCTGGCGATCCAATCTCGGCAGTGAACTCTTTGATCGTGTTTCACCTACAGTTATCAGAGATTTGGGTAAGTTGTTAGCTAAAGGAATGTGGAGTATGATTTAGGGTTTAATTCTTTGTTTTGGATGTATGGAAGGTGAATGGAGGTGTTTGAATTGAAGAGGGAGATCCATTTCTACATAGCAGCTGCTGGTTCTTTAATTGAGGGATTTCACATTCGGTTTGGGTAAGTTGTGCTATGGATTTATTATATTAAGTTGGATTAAGTTGTATTGGGATTGGATGAATATCATGATTTCATGTTTGTTATTGGAATTCAGCTTTGATATATTGATTTGGATTGAATATTGGACTGATTAGTGGATTTAGAAGGATTTATGATGAGTTTGGATTAGTGTTTGATTGATGATGAATTATGTGAGTTGGATTTAAGATGGGTTGATTAATGAGTTTTGGATTGATTAATAGATTATGGATTATGTTGGGATCTAGAAGGAGTGTGATAAAGGATTATTTGGAGGATTAATCAGAGATCAGATTTGAGTGGAGTTATCCTGATTGGGTAGGGATTTTATTTAGCTATTTTAATTCATATGAAATTAGCTAAATAAAATATATATTGATCGCAGGACTTGGATTCGGGACGAGCGTCTTGACACGGGATTACTTGGCACGATCTACGTATCAAGGCGGGTATTTCTTCCTTGACCTCTTTATAGTTTCTTTGAAACTTAGTGCATGGTTATTATTGGATGAATTAGGCTGCTTTATCTTATATCATGATCGGTTGCTGTTTTTTCCTGCATGATACTTATGCTTGACCCTTGTGATGATCTATTTAATTCATATACAGTCTTCACTCTTGATATCTACTCTATTGTGATTACACGTGTAGAGTATGTCTTGTAGGGATTGTCGGGTGGCTGGTATTATCATGCTGATTGGGTATATGATGTGGATTGTACAAAGGTGGGTATGTGTATAGGAGTCATCTGGTTGACCGTGCATTTACATGTGGTGTGTATATCCGTATTTGTTATGTACTTTTGGAGGAGTTGTGTTGATTGTACGTCTGTGGTTTATACACGTGTCTGATGTGTTTATTATTGGAGGATACATGTTGATTGTATTTACAATCGGTGCATATGTGTCCAGGGGGATTATTGGAGATTCTGAGTTGATTATACATGTGTAGTTGTGTACATGTGTTGGGTGGGATGTGTGGATTTATCATGACGATTATACTCTTGTTGGAGGTATTTATGAGGTTTGGGGTGTTGCATGGATGATGATTATATATATATATCATGTTCATCATTCATTGCATCTGATGACTATTGTCTCCCTTGTGGTTAAGAGAGTCATCAGCAGGTTTGGTTTAGCACCGCACACTCGGCCACTCATGGGTAGTGGTAGTTGGAGCGATTCTCTGCTAGTTCTGTCGTGCCACCCGGTCACGAGGTTTAGTGAGATCCGGCGTTGTGAGCGTCGGGGACCCCGATGCTATGTAGTTAGATAGCTACTAGCGGATGTCGCCTCGACCACTATATAGTGGGGTGGAGGGTAGTACAGTCGTCACACTCGGCCATACAGGGGTCGTGGTGTTCGGAGAGGTGGCGGGGGTGACCATGGAGCATGCATGCACTTTTGCATATGATGCACGGTGCATCTGGGGGTTATATTTGCATACATGCCTACTAGATACTAGTTGCATGTGTTTGTGGTATGTTGCATTTGTTTGCGATATGATTGTTACATTTGGTTGCCATGCTGCATACATGTCATTTATTTTACATGTATATGCAGTAGTACTTATATTGCACAGGTATATCCGTTGCGGATCCGGTGAGTTTACTGATCATTGTACCACGTGTCGCTTCCAGATTGGGTATGTATTCGTCATTATGTTAGTTGTGGTTTGTACAGTTTATGTTAGGTTATAATGTCAGGTATGTTCAGATGCATTGATTATGATGGTATGATCTTATTCTTATTCCCTACTGAGACTGTATACTTGTGATCTCCATGTTTTATGTATAGACCATGCACTATCTTTTCTATTACCCGCTGAGTTACCTATACTCACCACCGCATGTATATATTTATGTTTTCAGGTAGATGGTTGGAGTGTCGCTCGGAGTATCCTGTCTGCCGGGTCCTACGTCACATCCGAAGATCGTGATTGTTTTCTTTTGTATATTCATTTCTTATTTTTGGCATTGTATTTGTGTATAGCCGTGTGGCTATCTTATGGCTTTGGTGTTGTATTCGTTGTATAAGCCTAGCCGGCTAGCAGTGTGTTGATTGTGTTGTATTGGGCTTTCCGTTTTTCGTTTTTCCGCTGTGTTGGTTTTTAGTACAGCCGTGTGGGCTGTTTTATATATAACTGCGTGGTTGTGATTGTTTCATTCCAGCCGTGTGGGCTGTTATTATAACTGCGTGGTTGTGTATATAAATATTCCAGCCGCATGTGGCTGATGTATTTTGCTTGTAGTGATGCTTCAGATTGTCACCGGTACAGGGGAGGTTCTGTCGGATTTTTGTCTGACAGGAACTCCTTTGGGGGCGTGACAATTTAGTGGTATCAGAGCGGGTACGATACCTGTTTTGTTTTGTGTTCTGTATTTTGAGATTTATCTGATACCAATTTTTGGTATCAGAGCAGGTACGATGCCTGTTATACGTGTTTTTGGATTTTGTGATTCAATTTTCTTGATGTGACTTTTCCGGTTTTGGGACCAGGCAGCAGCAGGACATCTCCAAGCTATAGGAGGTATGTTTGCATATTGTTATCATGCATTTCTGTTGGTGTATGTATTGTTGCTTATGATATAGTTATGATGTGTGTTAGTGTTCTCTTATTAGTAGTTGCCTAGTTGATTGTATCATGCATTTCATGTGTTGGGTCAATCACTGATCACGGTTGACCTACTGGAGATCAAGGATTTACAGTCTCAGGGGATTTCCTCATATCATACTACTAGTTGGTTGAGAGTTAGAGTCTCATACTAGTCTTGGTTACTATTAGCTAGATGGTGGATGATATCTGTATACCCATGTTGACTCAGTTAGTAGAGTACCGGTTTACTCCTGTTGATGATTGATTTACTTGGTTGACTTGTGTAGTTATGGTTTGACTGATTTACCCTTGTTGACTTGGGTAGTGGTGTATCGATTTACCTTAGTTAGTTTCATCAGTGGATGATTAATTTACTCTTATTGGATCGGTTAGGAGATGATCGATTTATTTTGTTGGTCCGACCAGTAGGGGACTGCCTTACTCTATTTTTAGAGATTCCTATCTGTGGGATGTTTCATACTCGGTTAGATATTTTGACTTGTACCGGGGTAGAAAGGACTGAATTGGCCGTATACCAATATCGGCTTAGTCAGTCTGTAGAGGATTGTCGTATCCGATTCCATGGGGACTTTGACTATGGACTGTCTGTACCTGGTAGGATGACTTAGAAGATACATTCAGATAGGATACCGCACGATGTGGAAAAATGTAAAGCTACCTGCTTAACACTTATGAGATACATCCATTACTAGGGTGTAGGAGTTGAGGAGTACCTTTGGATATATGATTTGTACTGGCGTGAGAGAGTTGAAGTTAGCTGCTTAACCTTTATGTGACCTGGTACCACGTGAAGGAAGAAGTAGAGAATGCTTGTTAGAGATCAGGTCATCACTTAGTGATTTATTTGAGGTGGTTTGGAGAGATAGTAGTTCTTTACCTCTTTCGGTAGCATGGTGGTTTATAAGGCGATGACTAGTAGACTCGCCTATCGTTGTTCCATGGGAGATCCTGACTCATGGGACTATTGGATATGATTAGATATCCATGACGTACTTAGTGGTATATACCCCGCATTGGTGCGGAGGAAGTGGTATTAATTGAGTAATACCTAGGAGTTCCGATCGTAACTGGGTATGATTTCAGAGGATGATCTTCGAGGGTAGAGCGTCGATTGACGGATATTTTGATCAGTTATTTAGTGGTAGTGTTCCTCTATCTTTGTGTTCATTGCTCGATACTGGAGGTTACTGAACCTCAGATGGAGCAATCACAGTATGATGGGGTACAAGACAATGGTTAGACGACTCAGCTAACATTGTCGCTATCAGGTGGCTCAAGACCTTGACCACGTGATCATTTTACCAGATCTGGTAGTCTATATCTCAGATTAGAGGGTTGGACCTTTTATCGATATTTATCGAGGGACATTTATGGGATGATTATGAGAGTTGTGGAGATACTTTCTAGATGGGTAGACTCTTAGTCAAAAGGTTGAGTGACCATTTGACTTTGGATATTTGATTATCAGAAAGGATGAGAGGATGAGATTTGCCAGACTTTTCGGGATATATTTAGTTGTTGGCGGTAGGTGTTGAAGGTTGGATGCTTTCCTTTTTCTCTATCTTTGTGTAGGAGACTATCTGGTAGGATTGATTGATGTTGAGGATGATTTGTGATTAGTGGTCATTGTGAGATCAGGTGGTGATATGTTATTTGTTGATGATCTCTTGGTGGATATTCGGTTTGATGATCTATTAGTTGGTAATTGATGTTGATAGTAACATGAGTAGTAGCACTTGTGTGATATTTATGGATTTGGTGATTTGTAGTTGGTGATTTGATCATAGGCTTGTTGTTGAGGATCCTACGGTTGAGTGCGCCTATTGTATGTACATTATGAGTCTTTGGTGTTACCATTTAGGCATACCGTGCTTAGATGTTTTCATAGACTTGATGTATTTGGTATCATTAGGGTGTTTAGATTAGTTTACATTGTCTTTATTGGCGATGTTGTGATCTATTCCCGATCCGAGGTGGATCATGTACACTAGCTTCGCATAGTTCTAGGGATGTTTCGACGAGAACATCTATATGTGAAGTTAGTAGTACGGATTGTGATTGTCTTTTACGAGTTTCTGGGGCACGTTGTGTTTAGTAGAGGATATTAGTAGATCCACAGGAGATAGAGGTTGTTATCAGTTGGGAGTAGTCGTAGTCTATACCGGAGACTCGCTGTTCCATTGGTCTGGCTGGATATTACCAGAGATTGATTGAGGGTTTTCTCCAGTATTTATGCCGTTGACGGGACTGTTCAGGATGAGTATGAAATTTTCCTGGATAAACGCTTATGAGATCAGTTTCAGGAGTTGAAACGAGAAGTGTTACCTGCACTGTCTTAGTTGTACTTTCTAGTGTAGACGGATTTGTACTCTACACAGATGTATCGTATCTGGGAGTCGGTGCAGTTCCGATGTAGCATGAGCGGAGTAGTCTCGTGCTGGTAGTGAGAATTCTCGTGTAAAGAGAATGAGATTCTTTATTTTCGTGGGAGATCATGTGTGTTCCCGAGTCACTTCTTATTCGGGAGGAGTTACTTCAGGAAACACCTTGACCTGGATTTGCGATACATTCGGGTGACATCTGCTATGTGGAGATATGAGAGCACTCTTGTTGGTGGAACGATATGAAGAAAGACATCGCGGATTTTGTAGCTTGATGTCTATTATGTCAGCAAGTGGAGGCTGAGCATCAGAGATTAGTAGGATTGCCTCAGTTGATTTGGATACTAGAGTGGAGTTGGGAGCATGTTATGACGGATTTTGTTGTGGGATTATCCAGGACTAGGAGAGGATATTTTGGTTTGGGTAATCATTATTGGATGACAACTTGGCTCCCTAACTGTCGATTTGTAAGGCGAATTCTTTTGGATTGAGTAGCAGGATCATACTCTAGAGGGATTATGGGACTGGATGATGTATCTTTGAGTATTGTTTTGGATGGAGATCAGTGATTTCATATCATGGTTTTGATTATGGTTACAGCAGACTTTGGATTAGGAGTTTCACTTTAGTATAGATTTTCATCTCAGACTGATGGATAGTTTGAGCGATTTATATAGATGTTGGAGGATCTGTTTATAGTGGATTTTAGATTTCAGAGGTAGTTGATTTATCCCGCAGTTGGCTAGATTGCAGAGTGGGAGTAGCGGGAGTAGGGTGAGTTTATAGCTCACAGAGTTGTCGCTAGTCACTTGGAGGAGGATTATCATGTTTGGAGATATGTTTATGATACTAGGGTTGGAGATTTATTTATGATGTTATGATGGAGTAGCGGATGAGGATGTTGTTTGGATGTTACCCTTGGATGAGGATCCCTGAGTTGACCAGTAAATTTGGGGACCAAATTTTTATTAGTGGGGGAGAATGTAAGATACCGTAAGATTAAATAATAAATATTACTGGACGAAAAATCTTATTGGATTTTTCCAGAATTTTTAGAAATTTTCTGGGAATTTTTCGGAGTTCGTACGGAGGGTTTTGAGGGGACCGATCGGCGGGTGCGGATAAGACCTGTTTGGGATACCCGTTTAAGTGAGGAAATGTTTTCAATTATAAATTCATTTTCGTTTATTTTTTTTTCCCCAAATCGCCGTTTTCCCCTTTCCTCACCCGAACCCACTTCTTCCCTCTCGATCTCCCCGATCTCCTCCTCAAATCGCGCCCTAAATCTCCCCCTCTCCGGCGATTTCTTCGTCCCGAGCCTCACCACCAGCGATTCTCCTCTCCTCCCCTCTCGGCGTCGCCGACATAGGGCAGCCACCGGAGCATTGAGGAGGCAGGCTACCGGCTACCGATTCTTCTTCCCCTCATTTTCCTTTCTTCCTCGCGAGCAGACAACTCGACGACGACGGAGAGGCTTCTTCCACCGTGATCTAGTCATCACGCGTCGTCAGAGGGAAGGTGTCGCCGGAACTCGACGGTACCCATCATCTCCGGCGGAGCGATTACGTCCTCAGGGGTTTCTTGCTCGCGATCGGTTGTTCCTCAGCGGCTAGGGCATGGCGAGGCTAGGGCACGGCTAGGCTAGGGCTCGGTGAGGGAGGGGGGATTCGAGCCCTAGTTGCCTCTGGTGGATGTCCAGCGTCTCCTTGTCGTCGGAGCTTGGATCAGGGAGCTCCACTTCACTGGATTTTGGTTCCTCTTTCTCGTTGGCGTTGCTCAGCTACTGATCCTTAGTGTGGACGGATTACCGATGCAGAAATTGGAGTAAGGTAAGGCTTGTATTAGTTCTTCTAGTAGTCTAATCTCTATTTCGGATTTGAGATGTAGAGATTTGATTCTTGGCTGTTCTTGTAGCTTCGGTCAGTTTGGCGAATCCACAATTCTGGCGATCCAATCTCGGCAGTGAACTCTTTGATCGTGTTTCACCTACAGTTATCAGAGATTTGGGTAAGTTGTTAGCTAAAGGAATGTGGAGTATGATTTAGGGTTTAATTCTTTGTTTTGGATGTATGGAAGGTGAATGGAGGTGTTTGAATTGAAGAGGGAGATCCATTTCTACATAGCAGCTGCTGGTTCTTTAATTGAGGGATTTCACATTCGGTTTGGGTAAGTTGTGCTATGGATTTATTATATTAAGTTGGATTAAGTTGTATTGGGATTGGATGAATATCATGATTTCATGTTTGTTATTGGAATTCAGCTTTGATATATTGATTTGGATTGAATATTGGACTGATTAGTGGATTTAGAAGGATTTATGATGAGTTTGGATTAGTGTTTGATTGATGATGAATTATGTGAGTTGGATTTAAGATGGGTTGATTAATGAGTTTTGGATTGATTAATAGATTATGGATTATGTTGGGATCTAGAAGGAGTGTGATAAAGGATTATTTGGAGGATTAATCAGAGATCAGATTTGAGTGGAGTTATCCTGATTGGGTAGGGATTTTATTTAGCTATTTTAATTCATATGAAATTAGCTAAATAAAATATATATTGATCGCAGGACTTGGATTCGGGACGAGCGTCTTGACATGGGATTACTTGGCACGATCTACGTATCAAGGCGGGTATTTCTTCCTTGACCTCTTTATAGTTTCTTTGAAACTTAGTGCATGGTTATTATTGGATGAATTAGGCTGCTTTATCTTATATCATGATCGGTTGCTGTTTTTTCCTGCATGATACTTATGCTTGACCCTTGTGATGATCTATTTAATTCATATACAGTCTTCACTCTTGATATCTACTCTATTGTGATTACACGTGTAGAGTATGTCTTGTAGGGATTGTCGGGTGGCTGGTATTATCATGCTGATTGGGTATATGATGTGGATTGTACAAAGGTGGGTATGTGTATAGGAGTCATCTGGTTGACCGTGCATTTACATGTGGTGTGTATATCCGTATTTGTTATGTACTTTTGGAGGAGTTGTGTTGATTGTACGTCTGTGGTTTATACACGTGTCTGATGTGTTTATTATTGGAGGATACATGTTGATTGTATTTACAATCGGTGCATATGTGTCCAGGGGGATTATTGGAGATTCTGAGTTGATTATACATGTGTAGTTGTGTACATGTGTTGGGTGGGATGTGTGGATTTATCATGACGATTATACTCTTGTTGGAGGTATTTATGAGGTTTGGGGTGTTGCATGGATGATGATTATATATATATATCATGTTCATCATTCATTGCATCTGATGACTATTGTCTCCCTTGTGGTTGAGAGAGTCATCAGCAGCTTTGGTTTAGCACCGCACACTCGGCCACTCATGGGTAGTGGTAGTTGGAGCAGTTGCTGCTAGTCCTGTCGTGCCACCCGGTCACGAGGTTTAGTGAGATCCGGCGTTGTGAGCAGTCAGGGACCCTGATGCTATGTAGTTAGATAGCTACTAGCGGACTGTCCGCCTCGACCACTATATAGTGGGCTGGAGGGTAGTACAGTCGTCACAGACCCAAGCCTCTCGGCCATACAGGGGTCGTGGTGTTCGGAGAGGTGGCGGGGGTGACCATGGAGCATGCATGCACTTTTGCATATGATGCACGGTGCATCTGGGGGTTATATTTGCATACATGCCTACTAGATACTAGTTGCATGTGTTTGTGGTATGTTGCATTTGTTTGCGATATGATTGTTGCATTTGGTTGCCATGCTGCATACATGTCATTTATTTTACATGTATATGCAGTCGTACTTATATTGCACAGGTGTCACGGGTATATCTGTTGCGGATCCGGTGAGTTTACTGATCATTGTACCACATGTCGCTTCCAGATTGGGTATGTATTCGTCATTATGTTAGTTGTGGTTTGTACAGTTTATGTTAGGTTATAATGTCAGGTATGTTCAGATGCATTGATTATGATGGTATGATCTTATTCTTATTCCCTACTGAGACTGTATACTTGTGATCTCCATGTTTTATGTATAGACCATGCACTATCTTTTCTATTACCCGCTGAGTTACCTATACTCACCACCGCATGTATATATTTATGTTTTCAGGTAGATGGTTGGAGTGTCGCTCGGAGTATCCTGTCTGCCGGGTCCTACGTCACATCCGAAGATCGTGATTGTTTTCTTTTGTATATTCATTTCTTATTTTTGGCATTGTATTTGTGTATAGCCGTGTGGCTATCTTATGGCTTTGGTGTTGTATTCGTTGTATAAGCCTAGCCGGCTAGCAGTGTGTTGATTGTGTTGTATTGGGCTTTCCGTTTTTCGTTTTTCCGCTGTGTTGGTTTTTAGTACAGCCGTGTGGGCTGTTTTATATATAACTGCGTGGTTGTGATTGTTTCATTCCAGCCGTGTGGGCTGTTATTATAACTGCGTGGTTGTGTATATAAATATTCCAGCCGCATGTGGCTGATGTATTTTGCTTGTAGTGATGCTTCAGATTGTCACCGGTACAGGGGAGGTTTTGCCGGATTTTTGTCTGACAGGAACTCCTTTGGGAGCGTGACAACAAACCCAATACGTGATAAAGCATATTTCCAGCCCAATAATGAACTAAAAGTGAAGACACTTTTCCCATGAAAATATTTAAAACATTATGTCATATATATAAGGTTTTTTTTATCATGGTGCTTGGAAAAGATAGTTCAAGTTTGAATAGAATATGATGTAGAAGATACCAAAAACTAATGAGAATCAATGAACTTGAGATTTACCATGATATCGAGTATCTAGAAATCGCTTTAGAGAATTTTGATCCTCCAGAGGTTTACTAGCTAGAGATACAGTGTCAAACTCTGTGCACTTCTGTTTAATTTTCTTCGTTTGTTTTCTAGAAACCTCAGCTTTTCTATTCCCCTTTCCATCAGGTAAACCAGAAGTCAACAACTTTGATTCAGTTTCAAGAGGAAAACCAAGATTAGCTAGTGCACCTTCAAGCGAAGACCTCATCTGAATCTTAACAATTTGTTGGTCACCAAGATTATGCCCATTCAACTGCTTGCCTTCATGCTCTAACTTGTTTAAAGATAGCTGGATCAGTAATGTCCACTGATTGCGGGAAACGATCAAAGTTTGGATCTCTGTGCTTTGTTAATGCATTTTCACAATTATCTATAAGGCCTGATATATACTTTCTCATTATCCTCCTCAACCTCGAGTGAATCAGCACTTTCTAGTAGTTGGATAGCATTCCTCGGTTCCACAAAGTACTCTTTTGCTGCTTCCTCACTCTTTTGCTTACATAGGATCCCTGAAGTGCATCAATTTTACATGGCAACTTCTGGATGTGTGCATTGCCTGTTCCTATCTGATAGTTTGTCCCACTTCCCCAACTGAACACTTCAGTTGCAACTAAAATCATAGAGAATTAAGGATAAGATTGTTAATACATAGCATCTGAACAAGAAACTAAGCAAATGCCATTGGAAGACCTTTCATGAAGGCATAAAAATTAACATAATAATTGAATAATAAGAATCTAAAAGGCAACAATAACCAGGAACATAAATTTGATAATATGCCAAATACAGAACGCTAAGTTCACAAATGTAATGTACAATAGTTTAGACCAGTCACTAAATATACATCTCTAAGTGAGCATTGTGTAAAAGATTAGTCTAATTATTATACTTTTGAAGAAAACAATTACCTGAACCAAATACATCCCCTACTGCCAGAGTAACAGGCCCAGAAATAAGATCAATAGGAGTGTGGCATTTGGAGTTTTCCACAGTGAGTGATGCACCAGCTTGTAAAAGAACGCTGGCTATGGAAAGATGACCAAAATGAAGGGCCCTGTGTAGACTGCTCCATTCTGACTCCCCATCCTGGAAAAGGAATAGTTGATTCAGGAATGCTCAATTTTATGATACTCAGCCAGATGCAGAGGTTAATCTTTTTCTGGAGAAAATAAAGAATTTCAAGTTCAGAAAAATTGTAAAGCATCCTCCTCCTAAGAAAATATTACGGCAAGTGAAAAGAATTATGTTTCAGCAAATGAAATTGCCATATCACACACCACCTTTGCATCAGGATGAGCACCAGCTGCAAGAAGCTTCTTCACCATAGGCACATGATTTCTCCATGTTGCAATATGAAGAGGAGTAAGGCCAAAAGCATTCCTAGTATCTACATTTCCTCCATTTTTCTTTAGTAACTGCAAACCTGAATCCAATTCAGCTACAGATCCCTGTCTGCATATAAACCACAGATCTCTCTGAGAAGATATTAGACGAAAGTTTGAGGCTAGATGTCTGCCTTGCTGAACCTGAATGTGTCACTGGACCCTCCATATACGATAAACTAGTCTTATATCAACAACAAATAATTCAGAAATATCAACAAGAGCAGCTCCTTCATAAGCTAGGTCATATCTGAAACACCCACTTATTTGTGGAAAATCTAGAACAGCTAGTCCATTTTGAAGTTGTAAGTTGCAGTCAGCATAGTGAGAAGTGTCACGAGCACGAGTAATCCCAAGCTCCAGATGACATTTTCATGCAATGAGACGTCTATACCTCTTGATTATGAAATACCAAGTCTCACAAGCACAGCCTAGTTTGCAATTATCTGAGAAACTCATATACTTTTCTGATTTCTGTAGCGCTCAAGTGTATCCTGGTTCTCATATATCAATCTAGCAAGATTCATTCATCCAATGTGCCCAAATAAACCTGAATAAACAAATGAAACAATTGATACAGAATCCAGAATTCATAGGATCGATGATTTCAGAAATATAAAACAACTAGGAAAAGAAAAAAAAAATGATGAGAACCAAGAGATCCTCTCGACATCAAGTAATGCAAGAGTTTATCAGTTTAATGATATAACATAAGAATGTCATATGATCCTGTCTGAAAATCATAGAAATGGCAAGTTGAGGATGTGACTACGACGTTGACTGGATGTAGACTATGTTCCGCTCTGCAACACAAGCAAGCCAAGGAAGGAGTCCTCGGCGTTGGCCCTCCGACGCTCAAGTCAATCACCGGAAAGAGGAAAAGACGGAGTAACAGTAGACACAGGCATGAATAATGAATAACGCATACCTCTGCCGGTATATAGACCCCCTTTATATACGTCCTAGGGGGCGACGTGCACGTTCCTCGAGGAGTGGGCATGTTCTCCATGTGGTCGTGGACACGTTCTGCAATTTGTCCTATGAAAAGACCTGTCAGGAAAGTGCCTCTAACACCATATCTTAAGAAAGTATGCATATCCCTAACAAGACAGCAGAAGCTTCAGTCGTATGATCCACCTATTGACCATGCCACGTGTCAACGGCACTATCTTCCAAAAGGATATTGAGAGATACGACAATGACCCCGCTGTTCGACCGAGCTGGGTGACCGATCGGCTGGAACGAATAACTCCGATCGGTCAGCCTCTGCTGTTCTTCCTTGTAGTGGTTGGGTATAGTAGCTTGTTATCGCCCGACCAGACTACCGCTTCGATCGCCCCAACAGTCCTCTGCTCCGTGACAAGCAACTCATGATCTTGGATGTATCAGCGTTCTACTTGGACCAGTCCTTTGTTGGTCGGAAGCTTTACGGCCGATCAGCCACTGCCGTAGAGCACCGCTCGGCCCTCTTTTGGTGAGCCCGTTGGTCCTCTGCCGTTGACCTACTTGACTTTGACCTCCACGTCGACTACTACCTCCATCCTTTGACCCACACTTAATGGGCTCCTCTTTATCACCACATCACAAACCTTCCCCTCAAGTCTAGTCGAAGGAGGCTGAAAGTCTGACTACTGGACGAGCACTGCATTGGGTGACCTCCTCCGATTGAACGTTCTATGTGCTTTAGATGTCGATCGGCTCATATCTTCTAATCGTTGTTTGACTTTAGTTTATTAACTTGAGCCCAAGCGCCGTTCGGATATATTGAGCGCCAAACTTCTATCACCGACTCAAAGATCTAATTCGTCGGCCGACCATTCCTCTTTCTGTCCTGAGCTCCTCATAAGTCTGGTGGTGGATCGACCGCTCGGCTATATCATAATAAGATATCTATGCCGATCAGGATCGTTGATAAGTAAAATTTTCCATTTCTCTGCGCTTTTTTGGATGAGTGCCCCTTCATAGTGGCTGATGCGTCATCTAAATTTCTAAAAAACTGTGCAAATCTTCGATCATTATGGCTGAGCATGCGGTCATGCGTCTCATTAATACTCTCCCGTGGTCGACTACCACGTGTCCTACCTTCTGTCGCCGCACGTTTGACGTGATAGGCGAATATCTGCTGATGATGCGACAGACACCTTTTCAAATTCCACGACCAGATTTCATCCTAGTTTTGTGCAACCCTTGATCGGACGGCTCTAGGCGATCGGTCGCGAGGTTTATAAACCTTCATTTGCTCACCGTCGGCATTGCTTTGCGCTTTCATCTTCGAGCACTCTCTACGACGCTTCTCCTCCTCATCTTTGTCGATGACCTTTCTCAGTAAGGTTCTTCTTCCTTCCTTTTATTGAGATCGTGCTTTGTTTCTTCTCGTTTTCCTTGTTTTCGATGGCCGATTCTCCCCAACCTCCTATACCCGTCCCTGGGCTATGATACACTTCCATCGTGACCAAATTTAATGGGGACGAGATAGACCAAATGAAATCTACCTACCATTTCCCCGACAACTATCAAATAGTCATTCCCTCCGCCTATGACCCACCACACGAACCCCCCGTCGGATTCCTTCCCTTTTTTAAGGACGAGTTTTGTGCAAGTCTTTGATTTTTCGTTCATCGATTATTTTTTACCGTATGTAAATATTTTCATATATCCCTGCATCAACTGGTTCCGAACTCCTTTAGGTTGTTGTGCGGGATAATAGTATTGTTCTACCTTCACGACATCCCTTTAACACCTCGGGTTTTCCATTACTTTTTTTAATCCAAAGTTATCCGAGCCTGACACCTTTTTATTCCAAGTCCAAGTGGAATCAGTCTTCTTTGACAAAATGTCGACCTTCAATAAGCATTGAAGGGAACATTATTTCTACGTTCATTTTCCAGTTCGAGCCGACTTCCTGACTAGCTGGAAGATGGAAGTGATGATGCCTCCATCACTAGGAAGATACCGAAGTCGCTCGGACTATCTCCAATCAGCTTCCACCTTGCCGGTCAAAAGTATCATATCCACCGGTTGCTATTGGAAAACCTCTTATATTTCTTCAGATTAAGTCGATCCGAACGCGATTGTCGTTCAGCCTAGGTATGCTCTTTCTTCTCCTCATCTTTGAATCTAACTGATTTTTCTTCCTTTTTTATATCCTAAATCAAGCTGAGGACACGTCTGGCCAGCTAGAGTAGGCTTGCAGATGCAGAAATCATTACTGCGGGTGTGGCCGAGTTGGAGAATCGTGGCCTAGCGCTGGTCAACCATTTGGACGTACCGCTTGGTAAGGCTAGAGAGACACATGTGCCGACCAACGAGGGTGGAGTGAGTTAGACAGTAGCTAGCGGAGCCAGGCCGCTACAGCTAAACTACCCCCTAAACGACCTTCCATGTTGTCGATTGTGGTGGCCTCAGAGTCAGCTACCTCTGGAGAGCCTCTGATATGACGCAAGAGGCACCGTGGGGAAGCTTCCTCCCGCTCCGCCACTTCCTCCTTGCAACTCCCTGCAAGTACCGATTCTCGTCCATCATCAGAGCTGGGTGAGACATCGATGCCTGCTCTTCCCGAGCAAGGAGCCACGGCGCTCCATACTTCAATATCATCCGATGGGATACCTTCGTTGCCCGGGCTGTCGTCAGGGACTATCTGTGCATTGTCGATCGCATTCATGCCACCTCAATCCTTGCCAGCTGCACAAGTGTCTATCATCCGGCTGTCTCTGATGCCCAAGTCCACGGGCAAAGCGACTTCTGAGCCCTCTAGTCTGAGTGGCCAGAGGCACATAACGGCCATCATTTGCTTGTCCACTGCTGAACGGCGTCACAAGATGACGTCTAAGCCTTTTCTCCAAAGCACCAAATTTGGATCCCAGGGCTTCTAGCATAGGTGTGGGCCGATGCTAGGGCCCGCATGGCGGTCATCTTTCTAGGGGAGCTAGCGGACAACCACACTTGGATGGCCACCGAGGTATGTATATTGTGTCTAGATATACATGCTTATATCCCGCTCATCACTTACAATCTTATTGCCATTGTAGTACTGGGTCGAGAGTCTGGTCATGTGCTAAAGGCTAGCATTTTTCGAGCATGAAGTCCAGTAGCTTTGCGCCCCAAGTGGCCTCTCTGAATCCTCCCATGCTCAACTTGGGCAGCTGACTGCTGAGGTCACTCAGTTAAAAGTCGATCTGCAGAAGAGCTCCGAGCTACTGCAAGAGGAAAAGAGCAAGAACGCCGAGCATGCTTCGCAATTGGCGAGGCTCAACCAGCAGGTCAGCTCCTTTGAGTCGAAGATCAACTCCGCCAACGCTCTGAAGCTCCGAGCCATTGAGGACCAGGATATCAAAAATAAAAGTCCCGGGTCTTGGCTCAGAATTTGGAGGTTGAGGTAGCGTTAAGTGTCGAGCGAGAAAGTTGATCAGCAGAGCAAGTCGCGGCAAAAGTCCAGCTCGCCGCTAAGGATGCTGACTTAGCCTCGCTGAAGGCCGAATTGGAGGCGTCCTAATCGACCTTACAAATTTATCAAGATGCAGAGCCCCGTTGCTTTGAAGTCCTCAAACGGGATTATCTCCGCTTGGACACCTTCAACGACTAGTTCATGGATCGTGCGCTCCGCCTCTTCAACTTCAGTATCTATGGGACCCTTGACCCACTAAAGGATGACAACTATCTCCCTTCCACAATGACCAACAAGATCATCAATCGGGAGAAGTTAACCGAGTCGTTGCCAGATGATATGCTGGATTATCTTGAGTGATCCCCCTCTCTTCTTCATAGGCCTTATTTTCTACTGTCTTCTAATGCCTTGTAAAAAACTCCTAAGTGTCAATGCATGACTGCTCGTTTAGCATGTCTTTCTTCAGTTTTCTACAAGTGTTCCCTTATGCATCGCTATTCGGTGTCTCCTCACTTCACTAGATCTTAAAAATGCTCCTTCACGCCCGTTGTTCGACTCAAGTGGGATGTATACTAAGTGTTTTTGTGAAATTTTCCCAAGTATAATTCATTGCTTTTCCGATCGTCAGTGTAACTAGTCCCAAAGACATCTGAATGCTCATTCCAACATAAGCCGGACAGCTATATCATAGCGATGCGTCTCTTCTTTGGTCACTACTTAACATGTTAACTTTACTTTCGAGCTTTATGGAAGCCGCTCAGCTTTATTCATTACCGACTCAGTTTTGGAGCCGTCGCTCGCCTGTTATTCATTGTAGACTCAAGTTTTTAGCCGTCGCTCCACTGTTGGTGTGTAGACTTGGGTTTATAGTTGTCACTCGATTATTGATGCGGAGACTTGGGTTTATACTCTTCATTCGACTGTTGATGCCTAGACTTGGGTTTATAGTCGTCGCTCAACTATTGACGAAGACTAGGGTTTATAGTCGTCACTCGACTATTGATGTATAGACTTGGGTTTATAGTCGCCGCTCGACTATTGACGAAAACTAGGTTTATAGTCGCTGCTCGACTATTGACGAAGACAAGGATTTATAGTCGCTACTCAACTGTTGACGAAGACTAGGATTTATAGTCGTCGCTCGACTGTTGATGAAGACAAGGGCTTATAGTTACCGCTCGATGGAGAAGGCTTTTATCATCATATCAGCTCCTCCTTTGTCAAAGCTACAATGGTGATGTTGGTTGCTACTCGGAAAACCTAGAGGTTCCACTGTACAAAAATTTTGTACAAAGGTCTGAACCTTTTCCTAGCTACCATATGTTCTTTTAAATTAAATTTTGGATCGCCTGCGGAACTTAACACATTTGATCCAAAACTTAATCTATTTGTTCTTTTAGGTTTTGACTTGGATCTCCTGCGGAACTTAAAACATTTGATCCAAATCACCTAAGTTATTAATTCCATTAAATATTAATTTCCAAAATTGGTTCCCAGTACTGACGTGGCGAGGCACATGGCCTTCTTGGATATGGGAGCAACCACCACCGACTAGACAAAACCTTTTAAGGAAAGCTAATATTTAATTTCCTAAAATAACTTTAGGTCAACCGAAAAGAACAATCAAATCACAAGGAAAAGAAAAACAAAAAAACACTATATCGAAAAGAAATTCGAAACACTAGAATCGTATGCCTCTTGTATTTAGTATTATTTCCAAAAATAACTAGTATGATGCGGAAAGAAAAATTACTAGTTATACCTTTTAGAAAGACCTCTTGATCTTCTATCGTATTCCTCTTCTAACCTCGGACGTTGTGTGGGCAACAATCTTCCGAGATGAGAATCACCTAGGCACCTTCTTCCTTCAAGTTTCGTCCAAGCACAAGAACTTTCAAAGGATGAAGAATTTTCCACCAACCAAGCTCCAAGGGATGCATGCTTTCTCTCCTTCATCTCCTTCCTTGATCCGGCCACATCCTCCAAGCTCCAAGAGATGACGGATTTCGGCCACAACAAGAGGAGAGAAGAGAAAGGGAAGGGTCGGCCACCACACCAAGGAAAAGAGGGAGAAAAATAGAATAGAGTCCTTAGCCTTGAAGCCTCCTCTACCCCCTCTTTCATAATCCTTTGTCTTGGCAAATAAGGAAAATTTAATAAAAACGTCCTTAATTCTTTTGCCATTGAAAAGGAAAATTTATTTAATTAAAAACAATTTTTCTTTTCAATTTGTAATGGCCGGCCATCATATAAATTCTCCAAGCAAATAAAATTTTAAACAACAATTAAAACTTCCTTATTTGCTTCCGGAAATTTATAAAAATTTCTCCAATAATTCTTATCCCTTCATGATTGGTTTATAAAAAGGAAATTTAATAAATTAAAATCTTTCTTTTAAACATGTGGATAAAAAGAAAGTTATCTCTATAAATTAAAATCTCTTTTAATCTACAAATAAGAAAAGATATTAAATCTTTTCTTAATCTTTTGTAGAAACTTATAAAAGAGAATATTTAATTTTAAACTCTCTTTTAAATCATGAACATGATTAAAAAGGAAAGTTTTCTAAAAATTAAAAATCCTTCTTTAATCAACAAATAAGGAAAGATTTCAAATTTTAAACTCTCTTTTAAACATGTAGATGATTTACAAATAAGGAAAGTTTTTACCAAAAATTAAAACCATCCTTTTAAACTACAAATAAGGAAAGAGATTAATCTCTTCTCTTAATCTTTTGTAGAAAGTTATAAAAGAACATTTTTAATTTTTAAACTCTCTTTTAAAATTATGATATCCACATAAGAAATAATTTTAAGAAAAATCCTCTTTAATATTCTAGTGGTCGGCCACCTAAGCTTGGGACCCAAGCTTTGGCCGGCCACCTACATGGCTCATCCACTTGGTCTTGGCCGGCCCTAGCTTGGGTTCCAAGCTAGCTTGGCCGGCCCCATTGGATGGGTAAGAAGGTGGGTATGCGGTGGGTATAAATCTCTATATACTAGAGGCTACGATAGGGACCGAGAGGAGAAATTGGTTTTGGTCTCCCGATAAAATTAAGCATCCCGTGCTCGCCCCGAACACACAACTTAATTTTATCAATAATAATTCATTCCACTAGAGAACTATTATTGAACTACCGCACCAATCCCAAATTACATTTTGGGCTCCTTCTTATCATGAGTGTGTTAGTCTCCCTGTGTTTAAGATAACAAATGTCTACTAATTAAGTAAGTTACTGACAACTCACTTAATTAATATCTAGCTCCAAGAGTAGTACCACTCAACTTCATCGTCATGTCGGACTAAGTCCACCTGTAGGGTTTAACATGACAATCCTTATGAGCTCCTCTTGGGGACATTCTCAACCTAGATTACTAGGACGTAGTTTCCTTCTATAATCAACAACACACACTATAAGTGATATCATTTCCCAACTTCTCGGGCTTATTGATTCATCGAACTAAATCTCACCTATTGATAAATTAAAGAAATAAATATCAAATATATGTGCTTGTTATTATATTAGGATTAAGAGCACACACTTCCATAATAACTGAGGTCTTTGTTTCTTTATAAAGTCAGTATAAAAGAAACGACTTCTAATGGTCCTACTCAATACACTCTTAGTGTACTAGTGTAATTATATAGTTAAGATAAACTAACATCTAATTACACTACGACCTTCCAATGGTTTGTTCCTTTCCATCATGGTCGTGAGCTACTGTTTATAATTTATAAGGTACTGATAACATGATCTTCTGTGTGTGACACCACACACCATGTTATCTACAATATAAATTAATTGAACAACTACATTTATCACAAATATAGACATTTGACCAATGTGATTCTTATTTCTAGATAAATATTTTATACCAAAAGCTAGGCTTTTAGTATACATTCTAACAGGTGAGTCTTCCAGCGTCCTCCATATTCGTGTTTCGAATGCAGGCTACCTTCCCACAGACGACAGTAATATGATCTTGTCCGAAAATCGTGGAGATGACAAGCTAAGGATGTGGCTGCTGCGTTGACTGGATGTAGACTCCCCTCCGCTTTAGAACACAAGAAATGTCAATGCCGAGCCAAGGAAGGGGTCACCAGCATTGGCCCTTCGACGCTCAAGTCAGTCACTGGAAAAAGGAAAAAGACGGAGCAACAGTAGACACAGGCATGAATAGTGAATAACACGTAACTTCGCCAATGTATGGACCCCTCTTTATATAGCACCCTGGTGGGCAACGTGTACGCTCCTTGAGGCGTGGGCACGTTCTCCATGTGGTCGTGGGCACGCTCTCCAATTTATCCTATGAAAGGACATGTCAGGAAAGTACCTCTGACACCATATCTTAACAGACATGTATATCCCTGACAAGATGGTAGAAGCTTTCGTAGTATAATCAGCCTATTGACCATGTCGCATGTCAACGACACTATCTCCCAAATGGATATTGAGAGATACGATAATGATCCCACTGTTCGACTGAGCGGGGTGATCGATTGGTTGGAACGGATGACTCCGATCGGTCGGACTCTACTGTTCTTCCTTGTGGTGGTTGGGTATAGTAACTTGTTATTGCCCAACCAGACTAACGCTCCTGTCATCCTAATGATTCTCTGCTCCGTGATCAGGGCCTCATGATCTTGGATGTACGAGCGTTCTGCTTGGACAGCCCTTTGCCGATCGAAAGCTTTATGCCTGATCGGCCATTGCCTTAGAGCTCTGCTCGTCCCCCTTTTGATGAGCCTGTTGTCCTCTGGCGTTGACCTCCTTAAATTTGACCTTTACATTGGCTGATACCTCCATTCTTTGATCCACACTTAATGGGCCCCTCTTTATCACCGCATCATCATAAAAAGTGGAAACTATAAAAGCGCACGATAAAGTCAAACTAGAAACTAAAGCAACTAAAGATGATTGAATGCATTGTCTGTAAGATACCGTAAAATTAAATAATAAATATTATTGGACGAAAAATCTTATTGGATTTTTCGTGAATTTTTAGAAATTTTTGGAAATTTAAACGGAGTCTTTATGACCCGTTTTGATGGGATGAATTCGGGGTACAATGAAAGCCTGTTTGAAATACCCCTTAAATAGGAGTTGATTAGGGAATAACTTAGAGTTAATTAAACTAACCTAAGTTTAATAATCCCTAAAATCTCGGTTCACTCCCGATCTCCTCCTCCTCACATCGCGCCCGAACCCCTCTCTCCCTCTCCGGCGATTTCTCGCCTCACCGACGCCGAGCTCATGATCGCCGGCCATCTTCTTTCGCGTGGGGGCTAGGGCAACCACTTCATGGGCTATGAGAGGGTAGTTGACACTCTTCCTCTTGCGATCCTCTCTTCTTTCTCCCTCTCTCGCGGATGACCTAACACACTCGATGCCGACAGAGACTATTTCTTCCCCGACGATCTCATCCTCATCTTGTCACCGGAAGAACGCCAACGGATCTTGAAGGTGCTAACATTGTTCAAGCCATTTCCGGTGGAGTGATCGACTCCTTGTTGGTTTCTTACGTGTGATCGGTGGGATCCGATTTAGGGCACAGCGAGATTGGGATCGCGTCGCCCCCCCTAGCCAATTGACCTCCTTCAATCCGCCTCCTGGATCCGATCATTGGTGTATGCTTTTTGTCCTCCCATCAGATGGATTGAATTGGGTGATCGAGTAGGTAAGCTTTCTTTGGACTCTACTGGATTCAAAGGTTTAGCTACTTTGTGTTTTTTTTTCCGTGATGTTGAAGGACAGGATGTGCTTCTCTTTATCGTACATAAGTTGGTTTAACTGGGCTGACTGTTGCTGAGCACTTCCGTGATGCATGACAGATGTTTGATGAAATGCTAACCCTTCTAGTCTCCTCTGTTTGTGTGGGCAGCATCATTGGCGGTCACCGGTTGTTATGTGTTGCTGTTGGAATAGTGAGCATTCACTATAAGGAGCTATGAGATGGCAATAGCTTCGCCTAGCACTACTCACCCTTTTCGGCAGCTAGCATATCTTCGGCTTTGGATCAACCACGGTGTATCCGAATTTGGGTAAGTTGTGGTAAGTTGATTTGTGATGGTTATTTGGTGTATGATTTATGTAAATGGATACATGATCGTTATTGGTATGTGTTGGATTGATTGGGGTTGGTATTGGATTGGAATTTGTGGATGAGGTGATTGGTTGATATATAGGTTGTTATGTGATCATTCTTAGGATTATTGGGCTGATTTTTGGTTGGATTATCAGATGTGGATGGATTTGGTTAGTTGTTGATGATGATGTTAGGTTGATGTGGATACATAATGGAGATTTGATTTCGTGATAGGTTATTATGGGTTGTTGTCATTATGAGATAAAATGATATTAGAGAGATGGATTTGTTATTGGATTAAAGGATGTGTTGAGTTGGGAGATTAGTCTGAGATCAGATTTCAGTGGAGTTATCCTAGTTGAGTAAGGATTTTATTTAGCTATTTTAATTCATGTGAATTTAGCTAAATAAAATATGTATATATTGCTTTGTGCTCGCAGGACTTTATTTCGAGGCGAGCGTCTCGACGTGGGATTGGATTGTTTGACACGGTCGACAGATAAAGGTGGGTATTTCTTCCTTGACCTCTATGTAGATTTTCTTATACTTAGTGCATGGTTATTATTGGATGAATTAGGTTGCTTTATCTTATATCATGATCGGTTGCTGTTTTTCCTGCATGATACTTATGCTTGACTCTTGTGATGATCTATTTAATTCATATACAGTCTCCCCTCTTGATATCTACTCTGTTGTGATTACACGTGTAGAGTATGTCTTGTAGGATTTGTCGGGTTGTTGGTATTACCATGCTGATTGGGTATATGATGTGGACTATACATAGGTGGGTATGTGTTATAGGAGTCATCTTGTTGACCGTGCATTTACATGAGGTGTGTACATACGTATTTGTCATGTACTTTTGGAGGAGTTGTGTTGATTGTATGTTTGAGATGTATACACATGTCTGTTGTGTTTTTACTGGAGGATACATGTTGATTGTATTTATATTTTGTGTACATGTGTCTAGTCGGATTATTGGAGATTTTTGGTTGATTATACATGTGTAGTGTGTACATATGTTTGGTGGGATACGTGGAGGTATCATGACGATTATACTCTTGTTGGAGGTATTTTTTGAAGTTTGGGGTTGTTGCATGGATGATGATTATATATATATATATATATATATCATGTTCATCATTCATTGCATCTGATGATCGTTGTCTCCCTTGTGGTTGAGAGAGTCATCAGTTGGTTTGGTTTAGCACCGCACACTCGGCCACTCATGGGTAGTGGTAGTTGGAGCAGTTGCTGCTAGTCCTGTCGTGCCACCCGATCACGAGGTTTAGTGAGATCCGACGTTGTGAGCAGTCAGGGACCCTGATGCTATGTAGTTAGATAGCTACTAGCAGACTGTCCGCCTCGACCACTATATAGTGGGCTGGAGGGTAGTACAGTCGTCACAGACCCAAGCCTCGTGGTGTTCGGAGAGGTGGCGGGGTGACCATGGAGCATGCATGTACTTTTGCATATGATGCACGGTGCATCCGGGGTTATATTTGCATACATGCCTACTAGATACTAGTTGCATGTGTTTGTGGTATGTTGCATTTGTTTGCGATATGATTGTTGCATTTGGTTGCCATCGCATACATGTCATTTATTTTACATGTATATGCGATTGTATTTATATTTGCACAGGTGTCTCGAGTTGATCCGGTGAGTTTCTTGATCATTGTACCATGTGTCGATTCCATTGGGTATGTATCCATCATTATGTTAGTTGTGGTTTATGCAATTAGTTAAATTGTACCGGTATGTTCAGATGCATTGATTATGATAGTATGATCATGTTCTTATTCCCTACTGAGACTGTATACTTGTGATCTCCATGTTTGTTTATTAACCATGCACTATCTTGTCTATTACCCGCTGAGTTACCTATACTCACCACCGCATGTATACATTTATGTTTTCAGGTAGATGGTTGGAGTGTCGCTCGGAGTATCCTGTCTGCCGGGTCCTACGTCACATCCGAAGACTGTGTTCATTTTCTATTATATATTCTTTTCTTATTCGTGGCATTGTATTTGTGTTTAGCCATGTGGCTATCTTATTCTTTTGGTGTTGTATTTGTGTTTAAGCCGTGCCGGCATGCATTGTATCTATTTGTCTTGTGTGGGCTTTCCGTTTTCATTTTTCCGCTGTGTTGGTTTTTGGTACCGCCGTGTAGGCTGTTTTATATATAACTGCGTGGTTGTGATTGTTTCATTCCAGCCGTGTGGGCTGTTATTATAACTGCACGGTTGTGTATATAAATATTCCAGCCGCATGTGGCTGATGTATTTTGCTTGTAGTGATGCTTCATATTGTCACTGGTATAGGGGAGACTCTGCTGGATTTTTGTCTGGCAGGGACTCCTTTGGGGCGTGACATTGTCAGTAGTGGCGGATATAGGGGGAAGCGAGGGTGTGCTTGAGCATCCCCTTGCTCCTGAAAAATTCCATTAGCATGCTACAGTCCGAGGGGCAGCGAGAAGGAAGACAAGCTCCAGCTTTCTTCTTTGAGCACCCTCTTCCTTTTATGTCTAAATCCGCCGCTGATTGTCAGGATTAGAAATTTAGACATAGAAGAAAAAAAATCTCTAAAACTGTAGGATTGTTCAGTCACAATCATAAGTGTTTCTTTGCATAATTATCCCTTGCCATTGACATTTTATCAATCCACTTAGCACAATCACTTTCCTTTCCATTTAAGTAGCCCCAGAGCTATGGTACTACGATAAGATATCTAGATTATCATCTAAATATTTATGGTTCGATCTTTAGCTATAGCATATTTATAGAAATTTTTCCTTCAAATGAGGAGCCACTACAAAAAAACATAAATTTGGGGACAAATATTTGGAACGAAAATTATTCGTCCCAAAATTGCGACAAATTTAGGGTCGAAAACAAATTTCGACCCAAATAACCAACGAAAATTGCAACAAAAAAAATTTGTTTCAAATTTGCAACAAGAAAAAAATTTCGTTGCTAAATTCGTCGCCAAATCTGGAACGAATTCAGAATTCGTCCCAAAATCTGGGACGAATCTAGGATTCGTTCCAAAAATGGTATTATTTTTAAAAAAAGATAATCAAATATCGAAGGCTTATATCTTGACCTAGAGACATCAAAATTTGATGAAACAAGTTTCTATACATTCATATCATTAACTTGATCGTAAATATGTCACCATCCATATTTTTTAAATAATATTTTAAGTGATTCAAATTTTTAATACCGAATTAGGTCAAATTGGAATTAAAAAATTCCAAAAATAAATATATTTGGTAAAAAAATATTTTTATGGATATATTTACGATCAGGACAATGATACGAATGCATAGAAATTTGTTTCATCAAATTCCGATGTCTCAAGGTCAAGATATAAGCTTTCGGTCTTTAATTTTATTTTTTAAAATTATTTTTAGTTTTGGGACGAATCCAGGAATTCGTCCCAAATTTGGGACGAATTTAGAGATTCGTCCCAACAATTTAATTATAAAAAAACAAAAAAAACAAAATTGGACGCCTTATATACGGACCTAGAGACATCGGAATTTGATGAAATAAATTTCTATGCATTCATATCATTGTCCTGATCGTAAATATATCCATAAAAATCATTTTTACCAAATATTTTTATTTTCAGAATTTTTTAATTCCAATTTGACCAAATTTGGTATTAAAAATTTGAATCACTTAAAATATTATTTAAAAAATATGTTTTGTGATATATTTACGTTCAGGGTAACGATACGAACGCATAGAAACTTATTTCATCAAATTCTGATGTCTTTAGGTCAAGATATAACCTTTCGGTCTTTGATTTAATTTATTTTAATTTAAGTTTTGGGACGAATCTCTGGATTTGTCCCAAAAATTTAAATATCTTTAAAACAAAAACAAAATGGGACGCCTTATATACAGACCTAGAGACATCAGAATTTGATGAAATAAATTTCTATGCGTTCGTATCGTTGTCCTGATCGTAAATATATCCATAAAAATATTTTTTACCAAATATTTTTATTTTGGGAATTTTTTAATTCCAATTTGACCTAATTTGGTATTAAAATTTTGAATCACTTAAAATATTATTTAAAAAATATGTTTGGTGACAAATTTACGATCAGGGCAACGATACGAACGCATAGAAACTTATTTCATCAAATTCCGATGTCTTTAGGTAAAGATATAAGCTTTCGGTCTTTGATTTAATTTATTTTAAATTAATTTAAGTTTTGGGACGAATCCTGGATTCGTCCCAAAATTTGGGACGAATCCAGGAATTCGTCCCAAAAATTTAAATATCTTAAAAAAAACAAAATGGGACGCCTTATATACGGACCTAGAGACATCGGAATTTGATGAAATAAATTTCTATGCGTTTGTATCATTGTCCTGATCGTAAATATATCCATAAAAATATTTTTTACCAAATATTTTTATTTTTGGAATTTTTTAATTCCAATTTGACCTAATTTGGTATTAAAAATTTGAATCACTTAAAATATTATTTAAAAAATATGTTTGGTGGTATATTTACGATCAGGGCAACGATACGAACGCATAAAAACTTGTTTCATCAAATTCCGATGTCTATAGGTCAAGATATAAGCTATCAGACACTAATTTACAACCGTTCACTGCACAACACCTTTTTAGCTAATAGCAACCTATATATGTATTAAAAAATATCTATCTAGAGACATCAGAATTTGATGAAACAAATTTCTATGCGTTCGTATCATTGTCCTGATCATAAATATATCCATAAAAATATTTTTTACCAAATATTTTTATTTTTGGAATTTTTTAATTCCAATTTGACCTAATTTGGTATTAAAAATTTGAATCACTTAAAATATTATTTAAAAAATATGTTTTGTGACATATTTATGATCAGGGCAACGATACGAACGCATAGAACTTGTTTCATCAAATTCCGATGTCTCTAGGTCAAGATATAAGCTTTCGGTCTTTGATTTAATTTTTTTTAAATTATTTTAAGTTTTGGGACGAATCCAGGAATTCATCCCAAAGTTTGGGACGAATCTCTGGATTCGTCCCAAAATTTGGGACGAATCCAGAGATTCGTCCCAAAAATTTAAATATCTTTAAAAAAAAAAAACAAAATGGGACGCCTTATATACGGACCTAGAGACATCGGAATTTGATAAAATAAATTTCTATGCATTTGTATCATTGTCCTGATCGTAAATATATCCATAAAAATAATTTTTACCAAATATTTTTATTTTTGGAATTTTTTAATTCCAATTTGACCTAATTTGGTATTAAAAATTTGAATCACTTAAAATATTATTTAAAAAATATGTTTGGTGACATATTTACGATCAGGGCAACGATACGAACGCATAGAAACTTGTTTCATCAAATTCCGATGTCTATAGGTCAAGATATAAGCTTTCAGACACTAATTTACAACCGTTCACTGCACAACACCATTTTAGTTAATAGCAACCTATATATGTATTAAAAAATATCTACCTAGAGACATCAGAATTTGATGAAATAAATTTCTATGCGTTCGTATCATGGTCCTGATCGTAAATATATCCATAAAAATAAATTTTACCAAATATTTTTATTTTTGGAATTTTTTAATTCCAATTTGACCTAATTTGGTATTAAAAATTTGAATCACTTAAAATATTATTTAAAAAATATGTTTTGTGATATATTTACATTCAGGGAAATGATACGAACGCATAGAAACTTGTTTCATCAAATTCCGATGTCTCTAGGTCAAGATATAAGCTTTCGGTCTTTGATTTAATTTATTTTAAATTAATTTAAGTTTTGGGACGAATCCTAGATTCGTCCCAAAATTTGGGACGAATTCAGGGATTTGTCCCAAAAATTTAAATATCTTAAAAAAAAACAAAATGGGGCGCCTTATATACAGACCTAGAGACATCAGAATTTGATGAAATAAATTTCTATGCGTTCATATCATTGTCCTGATAGTAAATATATCCATAAAAATATTTTTTACCAAATATTTTTATTTTTGGAATTTTTTAATTCCAATTTGACCTAATTTGGTATTAAAAATTTGAATCACTTAAAATATTATTTAAAAAATATGTTTGGTGACATATTTACGATCAGGGCAACGATACGAACGCATAGAAACTTGTTTCATCAAATTCCGATGTCTATAGGTCAAGATATAAACTTTCAGACACTAATTTTGTAAGACATCGCAAAATTAAATAATAAATGTTATTGGACGAAAAATCTTATTGGATTTTTCAGGAATTTTTAGAAATTTTTTGGGATTTAAACGGTGTCTGTATGACCCGTTTTGAGGGGACGGATTCGGGGTATAGTGAAAGCCTGTTTTCAAATACCCATTTAAGTGGGAGTTGATTTGGAAATGTACTTAGGCTTTAATTAATCTGACCTAGGTTTAAGTTTCCGATTTCCTTAATCTTTCCCCGATTCCTATTCTTCCTCCCCAATTCCCTCTGCCCGAAACCCCTCCCTCTCCGGCGATTTCTCTCCCTGCGAAGGCAAGCGCGCCACCGTCCGCCGGTGTAAGCCTGATCAAGCCTCTCCTCTCCCGATTCTCTCTTCTTTCCTTTCCCTCCGTTGCACAGACGACCCATTCCTGTTTTCTTCCTCTACTCTCTCACGCAGACGACCCGACGCCGACGGCTAGGGTTTTTCCACCGCGATCCTGCCTTCATGAGTCATTGGAGAGGAAGTGGCGTTGGATCTCGACGGTACCTGTCATCTCCGGCTGTGCGATTTCATCTTCAATGTTTTCTTGCTCACGATCGGTTGTGTTGGAACCCCAAGGTTGTTTTGGTGTGATCAACAAGTTAAGTTAGGTCCTGTGTATTTAACCTTGTGTCTAAGTGTGCAGGAGCTTAGGAACACAGGTACTCGAGTGGAAGACGCAGCTAGCGAGAAGGACGGCACGCTGTGCGTCCGAGGGACGAGGCGCTGCGGAAGAGTACACCGGCGGACGAGAAGGAAGCGCGCGGTGGTTCCGAGGGACGAAAGCCGGAGCGGAAGATTGCTCGGGGAGCAAGAGACGCAGCTAGCGAGAAGGTCGACGACCGAGGGACGAAGACTGCGGATGAGTACGCTGGCGGACGAGAAGGAAACACGCGGCAATTCCGAGGGACGAGAAGCCGGAGGGAAGCACGCTCGAGAAGACCGGAAGTTGGGTTCGGGTGAGCCCTTTTCCGAGGCGAGATCACCCAAGCGGATCCGGGCGGCAGGACTGAACCAGAGAAGCGGTCCCGGATGAAAAAGTCAACTGTGTTGACTTTCGGGGTCCGGGGCGCCCGGAACTGACCGGGGCGCCCGGACCCATCCGGGGCGCCCGGAAGGGTTCCGGGCGCCCGAAACAGTAATGTTGACCAGATCGAGAATTATCTCGATCTGAACGCGGGATAAATTTTATCCTCGCCGGAACCTTTCAGGCGCCCACCAAGGCTCATCTGACCTTGGTCCGAAGCTTTCATTCGAAATTGTAAACAACACTTGTGTGCTTCCATTTCTTTGATTAGCTTCTTTCTTTTTTACACTACTGTAAACGAGGCTTCTCCGCAAGAAGTTTTTAGTGCAACAATCTTCCTTGGATTAACAACCTCCCGGTTGTAACCAAGTCAAACCGGTGCCTCGTTTTTATGCTTTATTTTGCTTAATCTATTCTTTTCAAGTGTTAGCTTAATTGTCCGAGAAAGGGTTGTGTTTTACTCAGGGCTATTCAACCCCCCTTCTAGCCGGTCGTATCCGAGGCGCTTCAGGAGGACTAACCGCCGAACGAAGCAACAAGATGGCCGGATCCAACATCCACGCACCAAAATTCGAAGGGGACTTCGCTAGCTGGAAAAAGCGAATGGAGGTATTTCTTGAAACAGATTATGATTTATTACTAACAATGGAATTTGGCTATGAAGCACCAGAGGGCAAAGCAAGAAATCAATGGTCAAAGAAGGAGCAGGCTGACCACGTGGCAAACAAGAAAGCAGAATTTCATCTGCTAAGTGTACTTCCAACACAAGAAGTCAATCGAGTTGGTACCTACAACTCGGCAAAGGAGCTTTGGGATAAATTCCTTGAGTTACACGAAGGAACATCCGAAGCCAAACTTGCAAGACAGGATTTACTTAGTAACCACTTACAAACCTCCGATTTGAAGAAGGTGAAACAATTGCACATCTACACTCGAGGATTCAGGAACTCATCACCAGACTTACGAATCTTGGAGAAGAGGTAAGTAACCGAGATTCGCTAAGGTATGCCCTAAATTCCTTTCCTAGAAACTCAAAATGGGCATCACTAGTAGATGCCTTTTACATTTCAAAAAATCTAGAAAAAATTTCATTAGATGAATTATTTTCAACTTTTGAAGTGCATGAGTCAAGATGTGCAGTCCGAAGGAGCCCAAGAATAATGTCGCCCTTAAAGCTTCGAGAGACGAACCTGAGTCAGAATCTTCTCTCGACGACGAGGAAATGGTAATGATGGTAAGACGATTTAAAAATATTTGTAAATCTAGGAAATCTAACCATCCGCAGGGAAGAAAGAAAAGAACCATCCGCTGCTACCATTGCGATGAAGAAGGGCACGTCAAGGACAATTGCCCTAAACTGAAGAACAACGGGAAGGACAAGGGTAAGAAGCCTATCCAAAATCGCAAGGCCCTAAAAGCGACGTGGGACGATACGTCGTCGGAATCAGAAGTCAAGGAGTTCTCCGGGCTCGCGTTAATGGCGAGTCATCAAGACGACGACTGCGAATCAAGCTCTTCCGAAATGAGCATCGAAAGCATCAATGAAGGGGGAGCCACGTCCGAAGAGATCAGCAGTTCAGGGGGAGAAACCGACAACGAGATCGACAAGGTAAGTGAGGTACGATCTCTTCCTCCTAATAAAATGTTTAAATTCATTAAAATTTTAACAAAAGATTGCTGTAAATTAGAAAATGAAAATAAAAATTTAAAAGCAATATTAGCTACATCTTGTCCGTTAGAAATGCTAGATAAATCAAATTTAGAAAATGAAAAATTAAAATTAGAAATTCAAAATTTAATTTTTCAAGTAGAAAATTTGAAAAACTCTGCTTGCTCATCTAAAACCAATTTTAGAAGGTTCAATAATTTGAATTGGTATTATAGATATCACAAGGGACAAATTAAAAATATCTCTAGAAAATATGTCCCTAAAAACTTTTTAGTTAATCCAGTAGGTTGGAACCTATATTGGGTTCCTAAATCATGCTTAAATTAATTTTAAAAGTAAAATTAGCGCTTTAAGTGAGAAAATTAAATAAAGAATTTCTTTATGAGGCTTTGTCCAAGGAAGTGGTTGTTGCTCCAATAACCAAGAAGGCCTAGTGCCTCGCCACGACCTGGAAGCCAAAATATTGAAATAAATGTTTAATTAACTTACTAATGAAGCATTAATACAAGAATTAATTAGTGCTTGAAAAAGGTTATTCAAAACATTTTATTTCAATTTACCTACTTAGAATTTTGTTATTTTTATATTCTCAAAAATTATTTTTTCCTAAGTTAAGAAATTTTTTTTAAACTAGAAATCTCAGCTTTAATTACTTAGAAAATTTTCTAAATTTCTTAAAAACTTAGATTTTTTTTGAAATATTTTTTCTAAGTCTTTAACCCTTAGATTATTTTTCTTGGAACCCCATTTTTTTTGTGATCAAAGGGGGAGAAGGGAAAGTATAAGTCTAGGGGGAGGTAGGGGGAGGTAGATAGAATTTAATTTTTTTTCTATCTTTTTGCACTTAAATTGCAATTTAAGTTAATTTACTTAATTCAATTTTATGTATATTTTAACCCTAGCTTAACTTGGGTTGATCACACCAAAAAGGGGGAGATTGTTGGAACCCCAAGGTTGTTTTGGTGTGATCAACAAGTTAAGTTAGGTCCTGTGTATTTAACCTTGTGTCTAAGTGTGCAGGAGCTTAGGAACACAGGTACTCGAGTGGAAGACGCAGCTAGCGAGAAGGACGGCACGCTGTGCGTCCGAGGGACTGCGGAAGAGTACACCGGCGAGCGAGAGGAAGCGCGGTGGTTCCGAGGGACGCCGGAGCGGAAGATTGCTCGGGAGCAAGAGCGCAGCTAGCGAGAAGGTCGGCGACCGGGGCGAAGGCTGCGGATGACGAGAAGAAACACGCTGCAATTGAAGGAGGGAAGCACGCCGAGAAGACCGGAAGTTGGGTTGGTGAGCCCTTTTCCGAAGGCGAGATCACCCAAAGCAGCGGATCCGGAAGAACCGGACGAGCGGGACTGAACGAGCGGTCCGGATGAAAAGTCAACTATGTTGACTTTGGTCCGGGGCCGGCGCGGAACCCTTAAGCGAGAATGTTGACCAGATCGAGAATTATTTCGATCTGAACGTTGAGATAAATTTTATCGGAACCTTTCAGCGCCCGACCAAGGCTATCATTGGTCCAAGCTTTACATCAGTTCAGAAATTGTAAACAACACTTGTGTGCTTCCATTTCTTTGATTAGCTTCTTTCTTTTTGTGCCTACACTGCTGTAAACGAGGCTTCTCCGCCTGAAGGAGTTTTTAGTGCAACAATCTTCCTTGGATTAACAATCTCCCCGGTTGTAACCAAGTCAAAACCGGTGCCTCGTTTTTATGCTTTATTTTCTGCTTAATCTATTCTTTTTCAAGTGTTAGCTTAATTGTCCGAGAAAGGGTTGTGTTTTACTCAGGGCTATTCAACCCCCCCCCCCCCTTCTAGCCGGCCGCATCGGTCCTACAGATTGTTGCTCCGCACGACGGAGAGGAGTCTAATCGCATCATCCTTGGCTGATCAAGTCCTGCCCGATTCTCATTCTCGATCGGTTCACTGGAGTACATTTTGGATCTCCGAATATTGGATCGGATTGGACGACATCCTCGGAGGTGACCGATCAAGGTAAGCTTCATCCGGAATTTGCAACTTCAAAGATCAGTTTCCCTTTGTGATGCTTGCTATCTGAGCTGGACTAGGAGGAGTTGGATCGGTATGGTGGATTTTCCCCTGTGCCAACCACTATCCTTCTCCAATTCTTATGGCTTCGGTCTTGGGTAGCTCTCGGGTGAAAAGGTAAGGGTTCGATTGAGGTAATTGTGGTCTTGTTTGTTAGGGTTCTAGCAAATTCAATGCTGTGTAATTGTTTCCTGGACTGATCTTGGAAAGAATTGATGTAGGAATTCTTGGTGGTTGTGTGCAGAGATTGGTAGAGGGCTGTTGAGCTACTGGATTTGTTGCCATACCTCAAGGTGAGTGTTTTCTAGTGATGTACCTATGGTATTCTCATTAGTATGATGCTAAATTAAGTTTTCTAAGGAATCTAGGGTTTTATGCTTGCTTAGATTATAAGTGGTGAGTGGATGTATTGATTTAACTCATATTGATATTAGATTATGGATTTTTGGATTGGATGAGTTATGGGTTGGATAATTGAAACATGTTAACAAGAAGAGTTAACTAATTGAATTGGACTAGTTCATGAGGAGTTTTGATTGGATTAATTGATGGTTGTGGATTGTGTTTGGTTTAGAAGGGGTTGGATTAAGGATGGATTTAATATCATATTGGGTTTGGATCACTAGGTGGAGTTAAACATGATCGTTATTGGTATGTGTTGGATTGATTGAGGATTGTTTGGGGGATTAATTAGAGATCAGATTTAATTAAAGTGATCCTATGGGGTTAGGAATTTTATTTAGCTATTTAATTCATATGAAATTAGCTAAATAAAATATATATATATTGATCGCAAGACTTGGATTCGGGACGAGCGTCTCGACACGAGATTACTTGGCACGATCTACACTTTAAGGCGGGTATTTCTTCCTTGGCTCTATGTAGATTTTTATTGAGCTTAGTGTATGGTTCTTATGTGATGGTTTAGGCTGCTTTACCTTATATCGTGTTCGTTGGTTATTTTCCTGCATGATACTTATGCTTGACCCTTGTTGTAAAATACCGAAAATAGGCGGATATTAATAAGGGAATTTTTTTGGAATTTTAGGAAATTTTCCGGGAATTTTTCGAAGCTCGTACGGACGAGTTAACGGGGATAAAAATAGGGTCCGGGAAAGCCTGTTTAGGCTATCCCATTTTAATGAGGAAAAGTTGAATTTTTATTTTTATTTTTATTTTTTTCTTTTATTTTCTTTCTTTTTCTCCTTTTCCTCTCTTCCCATCGTCGTTTCTTTCCTCCCGTGGTCGTGCCCTAATCTACTCGCGCTCTTCCATCTCTTCTCACCCGGCGGTTTCTCTCCTTTGTCTCTTCCTCCTAGCCTCTGCCCTAGCGCCGACGCCGTCGTTCTCTTCTCCTCTGCGCGCCGACACCAACACAGTGTGCTCTAATTCTTGGTCTCCGGCTTCCCGCTCGGAGCAGCGCCGTGCCACCCGATTCATCTTCGTCGCCGGCGCAAATCCATCGCCACCTACTGCGGGAAGCCACCCTCGGATTGATGGGGGTTGACGCTAGAGTATTGGTGTTGCCCTAGCCTCTTCACTGTTGCACACCGCCGGCCAAGACCCGAGCAATGCCGATCAAGCCGACTCTCCTTTCCTCTGCCCTAGCGACGGCAGACGACCGTCCCTCTGCTGACCATCGCTGGAGACTACCTCTTTTTCCCGATTAGCCGTGAGCCACAGTGTAGAGCCACTTCTCGCAACAAGCAGCCAAGATTGTTGTTGTGCCCCGGGTTTCCTCTTGTTGCCGGATCCAAACCAAGGTTGTAGTGACACGGCAAGTGGTGATTTTTGGGTATTTTGATAAGGGATCAGTGATCAGCGGCTGAGGGAAAATGATTGGCACCATTGTAGATACGACAGATTTGGGTGTGTACGGTTCGTATCATATTTCATGCTTGTTTGATCATTTTAGCTTCGGACAGCACTGATTTCGGGTGATTCCCAGTTTCGATGATCTAGCTTCGACGGTGACGCCTCGGGTCGTATTCCACCATCTGTCACTTGGTTGTGAATGGAGGTAAGGAGTAGTTAATTGGTTTTGGATGTAGATCATAATGAATTTGGATTATTTGATTAGTTGATATATGTGTTGAATTAGGACTAAATCGGGTAAGATGTTATGATTAACCATATTTATTGCAAGTCCTGATTCGAATGGATTAGAAACGATTGAGGAGTTAAATGATTCAATTAGGGTCTATAATTGGATCTGGATTTATATTAGCTTCTCGAGGATTTAATTTAGCTAATTTATTTATATATAATTAGCTAAATTTGGATATTATGTATTACAGGATCCTGATTTGCGATGAGTTACCTTACGTGGGATTTCTTTTGGCACGCGCGATATTTGAGGCGGGTACCTCTTGACTTATCTTGTATGATATTGTCTTTAGATATGCATAGTATTTTATAACTACAAGCAATGAACATGTTTGTCTTTGGTATGCCACTGTTTGATATCCATAGCATGTTAGGTTTATTGCCTGTGACGTATCCGTGCTTATATCATGTGATTTATTGCCATGAGTACTGTATTACCATGAGTATCTTAGTTTCTAGAATAAGTGACATACCATGTTTTACTGAGGTTAGGACTAGGTTCTGGACTTTTGGTTTCAGTCATGTGTATCGAGATTATCTGATACTTAGGTTTTATGCTATGACTGGCTTGTGTACCTCTATTTGTATGTCATATATGATTCGTGTACCTAGACCTTGATTCTTGATATGTGTATATTGTTGGTACATATGTTATGGAAGGAGATATGTTTAGGATCTAGGTTGCTATACCATAGAGGGCCTGTATGCCCTAGATCCGTGGATTGACCTACTGATACTATGGTACCCATATTATGTATATATGGATTTTTCTATGCTGATCAGGATATTCCATACTTATTATGTTCAGGACCATAGGTTTTTTTTTATATTCTATCTGACCTGTGTATTCTAGATTTTGGTATGTGACCATCGCTTTTACAGTACCCATCTTGTATATATGGATATGGTTATGTTGATCAGTTTTTGTTATGTATAGTGACATGCATCATGATTGCATCTTTGTGCGATTATCGGCTCCACTATGGTTGAGCCCATCGACATTATCTGCACACACCCCACTCATGGTTTAGTGGTATATCGGGCAGGTGTGTGCTGTTTTGCTCCGTTGGTCATATGACCGTGGTAGCCGTGATTCTTCTGTTTAGCTCGGCATTTAGTGTAGCGATGTAGTAGCCGTGGACTGTTTGGCTCCGTTGGTCGGTGACTCAGCGTGGTAGCCGATTTCCCCGTCATCGTGTACCGGAGATGAGAGCATTGAGCTCCCCATTTATGATTTGGGGTCACGGGACAGGGCATCCCGTCCACTCAATCACTCGTCGGTGTAGTGATGGTAGAGTGCAGTTGTCACCCTACCCACTCGGTCTCGCCTTTTATGTGAGAGGTGGTAGCGTCGGGGTGACAGCGCATCATTAGCATCATATGCATTGATGTATTTATATTCTTATGATTGTGTTTTGCATTTGGTTCTGCATTTTGGTTGGATGCATACTTTGACCTGCATGATTATTGACACTTCGTTTTGCGACCCTTTGCGGATAGGGTTCGTGAGTCTGACTTCCTCGATTTACCTTTCGGTTTTGCATATTCCTATATATGATTAGGAAGTTGTATTTATTGCTGTTAGATATATCTTACTACTCATGTCCATTGGTATTCGCTGAGTTGTTGAACTCACCCCCGTTGACACTATTTTTTTCAGGTACCAGGTTATTTATGGTGTCGCTTAGAGCATCCTGACTGCTGGTCCCCACGTCACATCAGAAGACTTATCGGTTCACGTATGTTTTGTTTGTTTTATGTATCAGTTTGTTTAGCTCTGTACTCTAGTTTTATTTTTGGAGTGTTAACATTGTTATGTGGTATTTTTTATTTATGTTATTGGTTGTGTAAGTCTAGCCGGCTAGCAGTTTTGTGTTTTGGTTTTGGTCTGAATTTGATATTAGCTGCGTGGTGTTTGTTTTCTTTTATTGTTATTATTCCGGCATGTGTGGTATATAGTGCTTGTAGAAAGTTTCATATTGTCCCAGGGAGATCAAATTTCTTGGACGGAGACTCCGGGCGTGACAATTAGTGTGTCAGGCGGTGTCGATACTTGCTATGTGTTCTGGATTTTTGAGATTTATCTGATACTAATTTATTTGGTATCAGAGATCGGCTTACGAGTCTTATTTTTCCGGTGTTTCGGATTTTTGTGTTTTGGACTTCTCGATGTGACTTTTCGGGTTTTGGGACCTGGCAGCAGCAGGACATCTCCAAGCTATAGGAGGTATGTTGGTATATGTTATCCTACCTTTTTGATTAGTTTATGCCCTGTTCACTATTACAGTTTATGACATGTATTGACACCCTTTACTGGTACCTGTCTAGTTGATATGGCATATGTTTTATGTATTAGGTAAACCAATGATGATGATCGACCTTAATAGAGATTAAGGATTTCAGTTTCTGGTGATTTATCATGTCATACACCAGAAGTTTTTTTTTTTTAGCTTATGCCAGCCTCTGCTTTTATTAGCTGGGTAGTGGATAGCATTTATATCTTTATGTTGACCTAGCCAGTAGTATACCATGTTATCTTAGTAAATTTCATCAGTAAATATTGATTTACTCTGGTTAGATCGGTCAATAGAAAACTGATTTACACATATTGACTTGGGGTAGTCGTGGGTTGATTTACCTTAGACGCTTGTAGAGGCTTTATTTGTTCTTGATTAGTTAGTTGATGACCGATTAGTTTTGTTGATCCGATCAGTAGGGGATTGACCTACTTTATTTTTTTAGATGTTTGAATCTTGGGTTATTCGTGCTTAGTTGGATATTTAGAGCACATTTGAGTACATGTTTTGTACTGACGTGGAAAAGATTGAGTTGACAGTATATCATTGTCGAATTGGGTCAGTCTATAGAGGATCGATGTATCCTATTCCATGTGGACTTTAATTTTTGGCTGTATGTACCTAGTGGGATAACTTAGAAGGTGACCCTACCGTTTCAGAATGTCAGGTTGATTGGGTCAAATATGTTGATTATCCCTAGCTTTGTTTCGTGTACATATGATTGTAATGAGTTGTAGGAGGTCTCTGATGGTTAGTTCATTTGCAGGAAGTGTGAGTATTCACATCTAGATATGGTTGTTGTATGTTCCTTGTGGATTATAGCTTCTTAGTTAGCTGTACGTGTCTGATTGACATATTGGAGGTATCTTATTGATTTAAATCTGTGTAGTGGTATGTGCACATGGGTGTGAATGTCATGTTGGAAGTATCTTGTCGACTACATCGGTGTTGTGATATGTACATATGTGTTTGGTGTGGTATCTGAGGTATCTTGTTGATTATGTGTGATTTGTGAATGCACCTGAGTTTTAGTATGCCTTATTGGAAGTATATGTTGATTATACTCTTGGCATATGTGTATATTTGTCATGTGAGTGTTGTTTGAGGGGTATTGTTGATTTTACCTACGATGATATATGCACACGGGTTCGGTATACATTGTTGGAGGTATCACGGTGATTTGTACCTATGATGTGAGTATTTTTGGTGTGTACCAATTGGAGGATTATGTCGATCATACATATGTGGTGTGTGCACGTGTGTCAGATGTATGGTTGGTAGCATCATGATGATTCTACCTATGTTAAATGTAGAATATTAAATGTCTACATTATGATATTGGTTGTTTTACCTTGTCAACTAATTCTCCCATTAGTGGTGACCGACCCACTAGGAGGATGATAGAGTTGACTATGGATTTAATTTGCTTACTGGGTGGTTATTCCCTAGGCTTACCCACAGTGATCTGTGGTAGAGAGATGTCTTGTGCAGTCTCTAGCTAGATAGTTAGGTGTTTTAGGCACTTATGTATTGTTGTGGTAGAGTGTAGCTCCCACATGTTATGGATCGTTTGTGGTAGAGCATAGCTTCCACATATTCTGGATTCCCACATATTTAGGGATTGTTTTGTAGTGGAGCGTTGCTCCTATATATTGCGGATTGTTTGTAGCGGAGCATTGCTCCCATATTTATTGTGGATACATATTTTGGATTATTTGTGGTGGAGCGTTGCTCCCACATAGGGAGGATTTCTTGTGGTAGAGCGTTGCTCCCACATTTGTGGTATTTCGTGTGATAGAGCATTGCTCTCACACTGGAGTTCTATTCTTTGGTGATTATATATCGTTGGTGATTAGATCTGTTTATTGTTGAGGATCTTATGGTTAGGAATGTCTGTGAGACGGACATTATGTGTTTTGGTTTTACCATTAGTGCTTGTGGTGCCCTAGATGTTATCATGGACTCGATGATTGGGGTATCCCTAGAATGTTTGGATCAGTTTCCATTTTCTTTGTTGACGATGTTGTGATTTATTACGGATTTGAGGTGAGTCACGTACACTACCTTTGCATAGGTCTAAAGATGTTTCGACGAGAACATGTATATGTGATTATCAGTAGTGCTGATTTGGTTTTCTTCTATGAGATGTTTGAGACACACGGTCACCAGTAGGGGTATGCCGTGGTTCCACAGGAGATCGAGGTTATTACCGTTGGGGAGTAGACGGAGTCTATAGAAGAGGCTCGCAACTTCCTTTGTTTGGCTCGATATTTCCGGAGATACGATGAGGGTTTCTCAGGGATTGCTATGCTACTTACACGCCTGATCAGGAAAGGCGTTTAGTGGTATCAGAGCTTATAGGAGCTGAAGCGGAGTTTAGTGTCGGCTCCGATTTTTGGTTTTACCTTCTGGAGAGGACGAATTCGTGCTCTATACCGACGCATCTCTACCGGGTTTGGACGCTGTTTTGATGCAGCACGATAGAGTAGTCTCCTATGCTTCTCGTCGGTTGAAAAAGCATGAGAAGAACTACCCTGTACATGATCTGAAGCTTGTCGCCATTATTTTTGCCATGAAGATTTGGCGATATTATTTATATGATGTTATATTTGAGATTTTCACTGACCATAAGAGTCTCAAATATCTGTTTTACTTAGAAGGAACCTAATCTCAGATAGAGGAGATGGATGGAGTTCCTGAAGGATTGTGACTGTACGATTGACTATCACCGGGGAAAACTAATATGTTGCCGATACGCTTAGCAGGAAGTCCGGAGGGAATTTAGCTTGCCACCGAGTTGTGGTCACAAACTTGATTTAATGTTTCTCCGATTTGGGCCTTGAGGGGTAAGGACAAACAGAGCAGGGTACTCTGGTTACCATGGTTGCTCAGTCGTTGATCAGGACAGGGATACGAGAGCCATACGCTGCTGATCAGTATTTGCAGTTTATTTACAGCCAGATAGCTTCCGGCAGCAGACCGAGTTCACACGAGACGAGGAGAGTGTTATACCACCAGTCATGCATGAGTTACTTCCGGAGGCTCATCGCTCATGATTTGTGTCCACCGGTGGTACCCATATGTACCAAGATTTGAGATGTTTCTATTGGAGGAATGGATATTGTAGCTAGATGTCTTGTCTGTCAGCAGGTGAGGGCTGAGCACCAGATACCTGCCGGATTATTTTAGCGGATTTCTATTCCTGAGTGGAAATGGGAACATATTACCATAGACTTTGTGGTGAGTCTATCTAGGACACGACGAGGCCCAGTTGTTGGGACCTCATAGAGCTCAGCAGAACGAAGAGTTGGTCCGCATTATCAGACGGAGAATGTTAGAGGCGCAGGATCGCCAGAAGTGTTATGCTGATCGGAGACGCAGACCTCTAGCGTTCTCTATTGGCGACCATGCATTTCTGCGAGTTTCACCCACGAAAGGAGTGAAGAGATTTGGCCCCGAGGTAAGCTAGTTCCGCGATACATTGGACCTTTCCAGATCTTGGAGAGGATTGGAGCGGTAGCTTATCGTCTGACACTACCATCGTTCCTGTCAGGTGTTCACGACGTATTCCATGTGTCTATGCTGAGGAGGTTCCGGTATGGATTCTAGACCGGGAAGAGCGTCAGTTGCGGAACAAGACTATCCGACTGGTTAAAGTCGGATGACAGTATCATTTGGGCGAAGAGGTTACTTGGGAGCTCGAGGATACTATCCGAGCTCGATACCCCATTTTTCATTTGAGGTATGTGATTTTATTTACCGTTCGGTATTTATACTCGTTACCTGTTGTTAGTATTTGCTGATGGTAGATAACGAAATTTGGGGATCAAATTTTTATTAGTGGGGGAGAATGTAAAATACCGAAAATAGGCGGATATTAATAAGGGAATTTTTTTAGAATTTTAAAAAATTTTTCGGGAATTTTTCGAAGCTCGTACGGACGAGTTAACGGGGATAAAAATAGGGTCCGGGAAAGCCTGTTTAGGCGGCTATCCCATTTTAATGAGGAAAAGTTGAATTTTTATTTTTATTTTTTTCTTTTATTTTCTTTCTTTTTCTCCTTTTCCTCTCTTCCCATCGTCGTTTCTTTCCTCCCGTGGTCGTGCCCTAATCTACTCGCGCTCTTCCATCTCTTCTCACCCGGCGGTTTCTCTCCTTTGTCTCTTCCTCCTAGCCTCTGCCCTAGCGCCGACGCCATCGTTCTCTTCTCCTCTGCGCGCCGACACCAACACAGTGTGCTCTAATTCTTGGTCTCCGGCTTCCCGCTCGGAGCAGCGCCGTGCCACCCGATTCATCTTCGTCGCCGGTGCAAATCCATCGCCACCTACTGCGGGAAGCCACCCTCGGATTGATGGGGGTTGACGCTAGAGTATTGGTGTTGCCCTAGCCTCTTCACTGTTGCACACCGCCGGCCAAGACCCGAGCAATGCCAATCAAGCCGACTCTCCTTTCCTCTGCCCTAGCGACGGTAGACGACCGTCCCTCTGCTGACCATCGCTGGAGACTACCTCTTTTTCCCGATTAGCCGTGAGCCACAGTGTAGAGCCACTTCTCGCAACAAGCAGCCAAGATTGTTGTTGTGCCCCGGGTTTCCTCTTGTTGCCGGATCCAAACCAAGGTTGTAGTGACACGGCAAGTGGTGATTTTTGGGTATTTTGATAAGGGATCAGTGATCATCGGCTGAGGGAAAATGATTGGCACCATTGTAGATACGACAGATTTGGGTGTGTACGGTTCGTATCATATTTCATGCTTGTTTGATCATTTTAGCTTCGGACAGCACTGATTTCGGGTGATTCCCAGTTTCGATGATCTAGCTTCGACGGTGACGCCTCGGGTCGTATTCCACCATCTGTCACTTGGTTGTGAATGGAGGTAAGGAGTAGTTAATTGGTTTTGGATGTAGATCATAATGAATTTGGATTATTTGATTAGTTGATATATGTGTTGAATTAGGACTAAATCGGGTAAGATGTTATGATTAACCATATTTATTGCAAGTCCTGATTCGAATGGATTAGAAACGATTGAGGAGTTAAATGATTCAATTAGGGTCTATAATTGGATCTGGATTTATATTAGCTTCTCGAGGATTTAATTTAGCTAATTTATTTATATATAATTAGCTAAATTTGGATATTATGTATTACAGGATCCTGATTTGCGACGAGTTACCTTACGTGGGATTTCTTTTGGCACGCGCGATATTTGAGGCGGGTACCTCTTGACTTATCTTGTATGATATTGTCTTTGGATATGCATAGTATTTTATAACTACAAGCAATGAACATGTTTGTCTTTGGTATGCCACTGTTTGATATCCATAGCATGTTAGGTTTATTGCCTGTGATGTATCCGTGCTTATATCATGTGATTTATTGCCATGAGTACTGTATTACCATGAGTATCTTAGTTTCTAGAATAAGTGACATACCATGTTTTACTGAGGTTAGGACTAGGTTCTGGACTTTTGGTTTCAGTCATGTGTATCGAGATTATCTGATACTTAGGTTTTATGCTATGACTGGCTTGTGTACCTCTATTTGTATGTCATATATGATTCGTGTACCTAGACCTTGATTCTTGATATGTGTATATTGTTGGTACATATGTTATGGAAGGAGATATGTTTAGGATCTAGGTTGCTATACCATAGAGGGCATGTATGCCCTAGATCCGTGGATTGACCTACTGATACTATGGTACCCATATTATGTATATATGGATTTTTCTATGCTGATCAGGATATTCCATACTTATTATGTTCAGGACCATAGGTTTTTTTTTATATTCTATCTGACCTGTGTATTCTAGATTTTGGTATGTGACCATCGCTTTTACAGTACCCATCTTGTATATATGGATATGGTTATGTTGATCAGTTTTTGTTATGTATAGTGACATGCATCATGATTGCATGCTGTGCGATTGTCGGCTCCACTATGGTTGAGCCCATCGCCAGTTACATGTACTGCACACACCCCCACTCATGGTTTAGTGGTATATCGGGCGTTTGCTTTGTTTGGCTCCGTTGGTCATATGACTCAGCGTGGTAGCCGGGCTCTGTTTGGCTCAGCTGGCATTTAGTGTAGCAGTGTAGCCGGCAGACGGTGGACTCTGCTTGGCTCCGTTGGTCGGTGACCCGGCAGAGATTTCCTCCCGTCATCGTGTACCGGAGATGAGATTGAGCGCCCCCATTTATGATTTGGGGTCACGGGACAGAGTACTCCGACAGCATCCACTCAATCACTCGTCGGTGTAGTGATGGTAGAGTGCAGTTGTCACCTCACCCACTCGGCCTCGCCTTTTATGTGTGAGAGGATCGCGTCGGGGTGACCAGACGCATCATTAGCATCATATGCATTGATGTATTTATATTCTTATGATTGTGTTTTGCATTTGGCATTTTGGTTGGATCATACTTTTGACTGCATACGGGATTATTGACACTTTCGCTTTAACGACCCTTTTGTCCGGATAGGAGTTCGTGATCTGACTTCCTCGTTACCTTCGGTTTGCATATTCCTATATATGATTAGGAAGTTGTCCATTATTATTGTTAGATATATCTTACTACTCATGTCCATTGGTATTCAGTTGTTGAACTCACCCCGTTGACACTATTTTTTCAGTGTTATTTATGGTGTCGCTGAGCATCATTCTCTGGTCCCCACGTCACATCGTAAGACTTATCGGTTCACGTATGTTTTGTTTGTTTTATGTTTAGCTCTGTACTCTGGTTTTATTTTTGGAGTGTTGACATTGTTATGTGGTATTTTGTATTTATGTTATTGGTTGTGTAAGTCTAGCCGGCTAGCAGTTTTGTGTTTTGGTTTTGGTACAGCCGAGTAGGCTGAATTTGATATTAACTGCGTGGTGTTTGTTTTCTTTTATTGTTATTATTCCAGCCGCATGTGGCTGAGGTATATAGTGCTTGTAGAAAAGTTTCATATTGTCCGCCGTACAGGGGAGATGCTGCCGAAATTTCTTCGGACAGAGACTCCTCTGGGGCGTGACACTTGTGATGATCTATTTAATTCTTATACAGTCTACACTTTGGATTATCTATACTCTGTGGTATTTGTGCACATGTAGAGTGTGTATGGTAGTGTATGGTTCGTTGGCAGTGTTCATATGATGATTGTCCATTTGTATGTCGTATACACATTTGTCCGGTGTGATGATTAGAGGAGTTGTGTTGATTGTATGTTTGTGGTTTATACACGTGTTTGATGTGTTTATTATTGGAGGATACATGTGGATTGTACTTGCGTTCTGTGCATATGTGTCCAGTGGGATTAGTGGAGAGTTTTGGTTGATTATTCGTGTGTAGTGTGTACATGTATTTGATGGGATGTGTGGATTTACCATGACGATTATATTCATGTTGTGGAGTGCTTATGTGGAGTTAGAGTTTGCATGGATGATGACGGTGTCTGTATCATGATTATATATATATCATGTTCATCATTCATTGCATACTGACGACTATCGTCTCCTTTGTAGTTGAGAGGGTTGTCAGTTTTTATAGCTGTCCACTCTACCACTGATGGAGAGTGGTAGCTGGGAGTGGAGCTATGTCCTGTCGCGCTTACTCAGCTGCTCAGTATTTTTACTCTGTCAGCCTCGACCACTCTGGAGTAGTGGATCTTGAGGGTACAGTAGTTAGAGGGCTTGAGTTGTGAGTGGTCAGGGACCCTTAGCTATGTAGTTAGATAACTACATAGTATACTGTCGCCTCAGTCGTTTTATAGCGGTTACGTGCGTGAGGTTTGTAGGGTTTGTCACGGACCCAAGCCTCTCGGCCATACTGGGGTCGTGGTGTCTGGAGAGGTGTCGGGGGTGACCATGGAGCATGCATACACATTTGCATATGATGCACGTTGCATCGGTGGATATATACTTGCATACATGCCTAGTAGATACTAGTTGCATGTGATTGTGGTTGTTGCACTTGTTTAAGATATGCTTGTTGCATATGGTTGTCATGTTGCATACATGTCATTTATTTTACATGTATATGCAGTCATATTTATATTGCACAGGTATCACGGGTATGTCTGTTGCAGATCTAGTGAGTTTGCTGATCTTTGTACCTTGCGTCGATTTCAGATTGGGTATGTATCTGTCATTATGTTAGTTGTGGTTTGTACAGTTTATATGTTAGGTTATTATGTTAGTTATGTTTAGGTGCATTGATTATGATAGTATGATCATGTTCTTTATTCCCTACTGAGACTGTATACTTGTGATCTCCATGTTGTTTATGGACCATGCACTATCTTGTCTATTACCCGCTGAGTTACCTATACTCACCACCGCATTTGTACATTTATGTTTTCAGGTTTGTCGCTTGGAGTATCCTGTCTGCCGGGTCCTACGTCACATCCGAAGACTGTGTTCGTTTTCTATTGTATATTCTTTTCTTATTCGTGGCATTGTATTTGTGTTTAGCCATGTGGCTATCTTATTCTTTTGGTGTTGTATTTGTGTTTAAGCCGTGTCGGCATGCATTGTATCTATTTGTCTTGTGTGGGCTTTCCGTTTTCGTTTTTCCGCTGTGTTGGTTTTTAGTACAGCCGTGTGGGCTGTTATTATAACTGCGTGGTTGTGTATATAAATATTCCAGCCGCATGTGGCTGATGTATTTTGCTTGTAGTGATGTTTCATATTGTCACTGGTACAGGGGAGATTCTGTCGGATTTTTGTCTGGCAGGGACTCCTTTGGGGCGTGACAAATTTACAACCGTTCACTACACAACACCTTTTTAGTTAATAGCAACCTACATATGTATTAAAAAAATATATACCTAGAGACATTAGAATTTGATGAAACAAATTTCTATGCGTTCGTATCATTGTCCTGATCGTAAATATATCCATAAAAATATTTTTTACCAAATATTTTTATTTTTGGAATTTTTTAATTCCAATTTGACCTAATTTGGTATTAAAAATTTGAATCACTTAAAATATTATTTAAAAAATATGTTTTGTGACATATTTACGATCAGGGCAACGATACGAATGCATAGAAACTTGTTTCATCAAATTCCGATGTCTCTAGGTCAAGATATAAGCTTTCGATCTTTGATTTAATTTTTTTTAAATTATTTTAAGTTCTGGGACGAATCCTGGATTCGTCCCAAAATTTGGGATGAATCTAGGAATTCGTCCCAAAAATTTAAATATCTTTAAAAAAAAAACAAAATGGGACGCCTTATATACGGACCTAGAGACATCGGAATTTGATGAAATAAATTTCTATGCATTCGTATCATTGTCCTGATCGTAAATATATCCATAAAAATAATTTTTACCAAATATTTTTATTTTTGGAATTTTTTAATTCCAATTTGACCTAATTTGGTATTAAAAATTTGAATCACTTAAAATATTATTTAAAAAATATGTTTGGTGACATATTTACGATTAGGGCAACGATACGAACGCATAGAAACTTGTTTCATCAAATTCTGATGTCTATAGGTCAAGATATAAGCTTTCAGACACTAATTTACAACCGTTCACTACACAACACCTTTTTAGTTAATAGCAACCTATATATGTATTAAAAAATATATACCTAGAGACATCAGAATTTGATGAAACAAATTTCTATGCGTTCGTATCATTGTCCTGATCGTAAATATATCCATAAAAATATTTTTTACCAAATATTTTTATTTTTGGAATTTTTTAATTCCAATTTGACCTAATTTGGTATTAAAAATTTGAATCACTTAAAATATTATTTAAAAAATATGTTTTGTGACATATTTACGATCAGGGCAACGATACGAACGCATAGAAACTTGTTTCATCAAATTCTGATGTCTCTAGGTCAAGATATAAGCTTTCGGTCTTTGATTTAATTTTTTTTAAATTATTTTAAGTTTTGGGACGAATCCTGGATTCGTCCCAAAATTTGGGACGAATCCGATTTGTCCCAAAATTTAAAAAAAAAACAAAATGGGACGCCTTATATACGGACCTAGAGACATCGGAATTTGATGAAATAAATTTCTATGTGTTCGTATCATTGTCCTGATCGTAAATATATCCATAAAAATAATTTTTACCAAATATTTTTATTTTTGGAATTTTTAATTCCAATTTGACCTAATTTGGTATTAAAAATTTGAATCACTTAAAATATTATTTAAAAAATATGTTTGGTGACATATTTACGATCAGGGCAACGATACGAACGCATAGAAACTTGTTTCATCAAATTCCGATGTCCATAGGTCAAGATATAAGCTTTCAGACACTAACTTACAACCGTTCACTGCACAACACCTTTTTAGTTAATAGCAACCTATATATGTATTAAAAAATATCTACCTAGAGACATCGGAATTTGATGAAATAAATTTCTATGCGTTCGTATCATTGTCCTGATCGTAAATATATCCATAAAAATAATTTTTACGAAATATTTTTATTTTTAGAATTTTTTAATTCCAATTTGATCTAATTTGGTATTAAAAATTTGAATCACTTAAAATATTATTTAAAAAATATGTTTTGTGATATATTTACGTTCAGGGAAACGATACGAACGCATAGAAACTTGTTTCATCAAATTCCGATGTCTCTAAGTCAAGATATAAGCTTTCGGTCTTTGATTTAATTTATTTTAAATTAATTTAAGTTTGGGACAAATCCAGGAATTCGTCCCAAATTTTGGGATGAATCTCTGGATTCGTCCCAAAATTTGGGACGAATCCAGAGATTTGTCCCAAAAATTTAAATATCTTTAAAAAAAAAACAAAATGGGGTGCCTTATATACAGACCTAGAGACATCAGAATTTGATGAAATAAATTTCTATGCGTTCGTATCATTGTCTTGATCGAAATATATCCATAAAAATATTTTTTACCAAATATTTTTATTTTTGGAATTTTTTAATTCCAATTTGACCTAATTTGGTATTAAAAATTTAAATCACTTAAAATATTATTTAAAAAATATGTTTGGTGACATATTTATGATCAGGGCAACGATACGAATGCATAGAAACTTGTTTCATCAAATTCCGATGTCTATAGGTCAAGATATAAGCTTTCAGACACTAATTTACAACCGTTCACTACACAACACCTTTTTAGTTAATAGCAACCTATATATGTATTAAAAAATATATATACCTAGAGACATCAAAATTTGATGAAACAAATTTCTATGCATTCGTATCATTGTCCTGATCGTAAATATATCCATAAAAATATTTTTTACCAAATATTTTTATTTTTGGAATTTTTTAATTCCAATTTGACCTAATTTGGTATTAAAAATTTGAATCACTTAAAATATTATTTAAAAAATATGTTTTGTGACATATTTACGATCAGGGCAACGATACGAACGCATAGAAACTTGTTTCATCAAATTCCGATGTCTCTAGGTCAAGATATAAGCTTTCGGTCTTTGATTTAATTTTTTTTTAATTATTTTAAGTTTTGGGACGAATCCTGGATTCGTCCCAAAATTTGGGACAAATCCAGGAATTCGTCCCAAAGTTTGGGACGAATCTCTGGATTCGTCCCAAAAATTTAAATATCTTTAAAAAAAAAATAAAATGGGATGCCTTATATACGGACCTAGAGACATCGGAATTTGATGAAATAAATTTCGATGCATTCGTATCATTGTACTGATCGTAAATATATCCATAAAAATAATTTTTACCAAATATTTTTATTTTTGGAATTTTTTAATTCCAATTTGACCTAATTTGGTATTAAAAATTTGAATCACTTAAAATATTATTTTAAAAAATATGTTTGGTGACATATTTACGATCAGGGCAACGATACGAACATATAGAAACTTGTTTCATCAAATTCCGATGTCTATAGGTCAAGATATAAGCTTTCAGACACTAATTTACAACCGTTCACTACACAACACCTTTTTAGTTAATAGCAACCTATATATGTATTAAAAAATATATACCTAGAGACATCAGAATTTGATGAAACAAATTTCTATGCGTTCGTATCATTGTCCTGATCGTAAATATATCCATAAAAATATTTTTTACCAAATATTTTTATTCTTGGAATTTTTTAATTCCAATTTGACCTAATTTGGTATTAAAAATTTGAATCACTTAAAATATTATTTAAAAAATATGTTTTGTGACATATTTACGATCAGGGCAACGATACGAACACATAGAAACTTGTTTCATCAAATTCCAATGTCTCTAGGTCAAGATATAAGCTTTCGGTCTTTGATTTAATTTTTTTAAAATTATTTTAAGTTTTGGGACGAATCCAGGAATTCATCCCAAAGTTTGGGAGGAATCTCTGGATTCGTCCCAAAAATTTAAATATCTTTAAGAAAAACAAAATGGGACGCCTTATATACGGACCTAGAGACATCGGAATTTGATGAAATAAATTTCTATGCATTCGTATCATTGTCCTGATCGTAAATATATCCATAAAAATAATTTTTACCAAATATTTTTATTTTTGGAATTTTTTAATTCCAATTTGACCTAATTTGGTATTAAAAATTTGAATCACTTAAAATATTATTTAAAAAATATGTTTGGTGACATATTTACGATCAGGGCAACGATACGAATACATAGAAACTTGTTTCATCAAATTCCGATGTCTATATAGTCAAGATATAAGCTTTCAGACACTAATTTACAACCGTTCACTACACAACACCTTTTTAGTTAATAGCAACCTATATATGTATTAAAAATTATATACCTAGAGACATCAGAATTTGATGAAACAAATTTCTATGCGTTCATATCATTGTCCTGATCGTAAATATATCCATAAAAATATTTTTTACCAAATATTTTTATTTTTGGAATTTTTTAATTCCAATTTGACCTAATTTGGTATTAAAAATTTGAATCACTTAAAATATTATTTAAAAAATATGTTTTGTGACATATTTACGATTAGGGCAATGATACAAACGCATAGAAACTTGTTTCATCAAATTCCGATGTCTCTAGGTCAAGATATATGCTTTCGGTCTTTGATTTATTTTTTTTAAAATTATTTTATGTTTTGGGACGAATCCTGGATTCGTCCCAAAATTTGGGACGAATCCAGAGATTCGTCCCAAAAATTTAAATATCTTTAAAAAAAATAAAATGGGACGCCTTATATACAGACCTAGAGACATCAGAATTTGATGAAATAAATTTCTATGCATTCGTATCATTGTCCTGATCGTAAATATATCCATAAAAATAATTTTTACCAAATATTTTTATTTTTGGAATTTTTTAATTCCAATTTGACCTAATTTGGTATTAAAAATTTGAATCACTTAAAATATTATTTAAAAAATATGTTTGGTGGCATATTTACGATCAAGGCAACGATACGAATGCATAAAAACTTGTTTCATCAAATTCCGATGTCTATAGGTCAAGATATAAGCTTTCAGACACTAATTTACAACCGTTCACTACACAACACCTTTTTAGTTAATAGCAACCTATATATGTATTAAAAATATATATACCTAGAGACATCAGAATTTGATGAAACAAATTTCTATGCGTTCGTATCATTGTCCTGATCGTAAATATATCCATAAAAATATTTTTACCAAATATTTTTATTTTTGGAATTTTTTAATTCCAATTTGACCTAATTTGGTATTAAAAATTTGAATCACTTAAAATATTATTTAAAAAATATGTTTTGTGATATATTTACGTTCAGGGCAACGATACGAATGCATAGAAACTTGTTTCATCAAATTTCGATGTCTCTAGGTCAAGATATAAGCTTTCGGTCTTTGATTTAATTTTTTAAAAATTATTTTAAGTTTTGGGACGAATCTTGGATTCGTCCCAATTTTAGGGACGAAATTGGGAACAAAAAATATTTGTTCCTAAAAACCCTAGATCTAATTCCCAACCCGATTCTTTTTCCCTTCTCTCTTTTCTTTCCTCTCTCTCCCCCGTTCCCCCTTCTTCCCATCTGCGATTTCCAGGTTTCGGCCACATCTCCGACCGACGATGGCGTGATCTACGACGATCGGCGGTGGAAGGTTTTCATTTGGTAAGCAAAACGCTCTCAGATCTCTCTCTCTCTCGGCGTCGCTGGACTCCTTGCCGGCGCGGGCTGGCCGCGTCCAGGCGCTGCCTGGCCGGCGCTGCCTGGCCGGCGGCGGCAGCCTTTGAGATTTGGTCAAAATTTCAAAATACTTTGAATTTTCAAGAAAATATATTTTTCCTACTTAGGACCATTTCAAGCAATATGTTATCTAATTTCATGATTTTTTAAATTTTTTCAAATTTTTTATGCATTTCTAAAGTTGGCTTTATAAGGCTGAAATTCTCATTTTGGCGTGATCTCAGTGTAGTTGAAAACATATTTGTTGACTTCTTTTCGGTATTCTTAAGTTCTTTATTATGCATTTACTTTATATATAAAGTTAGCTTTAAATAATTTTATTATAGTTGATTAATTGTGTTCCGTCTTTTTGATTAGCTGTTGTTTTTTGTTTTGTCCTCAATGATAAGATTTATCTATAGTAACTTTTAATAATGTTTAACTAGACAGTTGAATTCAGGTAAAATGCAGAATGAGCGAAGTTGGATGTATAACAAAAATTTGCCTAATCGTCAGGGGTTAACTCCTGAGTTTATCACTGGACTGAGGCAATTTTTAAATTTTGCATCTACTCAAGTTATGTATATGGATGGCAAGAAGATAAGGTGCGCGTGTAGAAAATGTCACAATGGGAAATTTTTACCCACCGATATAGTTGAAGAACGTCTTTGTAGATTTGGTTTTACTCCGAATTATTATAATTGGACAAGTCATGGTGAACCGTTCATATCTGATGAGGATTATGGACGGAATTTTCAAGCCTCTGCTAGTGGGGATCAGAGTTATTATGAACAATTCAATCCATATCAGAGGATGGTAATTGATGCAAGTTGTCAGAATTATATTCCCGAGACGCTTGGTGCAAGTTCTAGTTTTCCTCCAACAAGTGAACAAATGTTTGCCACTAATATATTGTTGTTGGAGGAGCCTGATGTACCATGTCTGGATGAAATATATTACAAATTTTAAGAAGTATTGAGTGCTGCAAATGAACCATTATATTCCGGTTGTGACAGTCAGACTAAATTATCTCTCACATCCAGATTATTAAATATAAAGGCAGATCATAATATGTCGCAAGATTGTTTTAATGATGTTGTTCAAGCGTTTAACAATACATTGCCACGTGATCACAGTTTGCCTCTTGATTTTTACGGTATGAAAAAACTGGTGAAAGATTTAGGTCTTCCAGTTGAAAGAATTGATGTTTGCAGAGATGGTTGTATGTTATATTGGGGAGATGATGCAGAAGTAGAGGTTTGTAAATTCTGTAATCAAGATAGGTATAAGACAACCAGGAGTCAACAACGACGTAAAGCACACAGCCAGTTGTTTTATTTACCTTTAACTCCTAGATTACAAAGATTGTATGCATCAAAGGCAACTGCGGAACACATGACTTGGCATGCAACTCATCAAACAGAAGAGGGTTTAATGTGTCATCCATCAGATGCAGATGCTTGGAAAAATTTTGATAGAACATATCCAGATTTTGCAAAGGAGACTAGAAATATTAGATTATGTCTCTGTGCTGATGGATTTGCTCCGTTTGGTAAATCAGGAAGAAATTATTCTTGTTGGCCAGTTATCTTAACGCCGTATAATCTTCCACCTGGGATGTGCATGAAAACACCTTATATGTTTTTAACATTGGTTGTACCAGGTCCGCAAAATCCAAAAAAGTTAATAGATATTTATATGCAACCTCTGATAGCAGAACTTAAACAACTATGGGATGAAGGTGTTCCTACATACGATGTTCATTCTAACCAGATGTTTATACTGAAGGATGCTCTTCTTTGGACCATAAATGACTTTCCAGCTTATGGTATGCTATCAGGTTGGAGTACTGCTGGGATCTTGGGATGCCCAATATGTATGGAGAGATCAAAGTCATTCAGATTGAAACACGGAAAGAAACCAAGTTATTTTGATTGTCATAGGCAATTCTTACCCACAAATCATAAGTTCAGAAAGAATAAAGATGAATTCACTAAAAATAGGATCGAAAGAACACTTCCGCCATTGAGATTGACAGGTCAAGATATTTGGTACAGAGTGCATCACTTTCCCTCTGTTATTGAACAACCATATGGTACAACATATGAATATGGGAGTACACATAAATGGACTAAACGAAGTATATTTTGGGATTTACCGTATTGGTTTAGTCATTTGATACATCATAATCTCAATGTAATGCATATTGAGAAGAATGTTTTTGATAATCTGATAAATACTGTGATGGATATCACCGGAAAAACAAAAGACAATCTCAATGCAAGAAAAGATATGCGACTCATATGTAAAAGACCCACTCTTGATGTCGATGAAAATAATAGAGGACCAAAGCCAAAGGCAATTTATACATTAAATAAGGATCAAAGACGTGTCCTATGTGAATGGTTGAAATCTTTGAAATTTCCAGATGGGTATGTCTCTAATCTTGGAAGATGTGTTGATATGAAAGAATGGAAGTTAATTGGTATGAAAAGTCATGATTGTCATATCATAATGCAAAGACTGATTCCTATTGCTTTTAAGGAACTCTTACCACAATTTGTATGGGGAGCGATTACGGAGTTAAGTATTTTCCTACATGATATTTGCTCAACAGTTTTGAAACGTTCACACATGGAGAAGTTAGAGAGAGATATTCCAATCATTTTGTGCAATTTGGAAAGAATATTTCCACCCTCTTTTTTTGACTCCATGGAGCATCTTTTGGTTCACTTGCCATATGAGGCCAAAGTTGGAGGACCCGTTCATTTTCGGTGGATGTATCCATTTGAAAGGTAGAGTGTCTTATTTGTATAATTTGAATGTTTGAATGAAAAAAAAAAAATTCTACTCCTGGATTATTTATATATATATATATTTAATATAATTTTATATATCTTCAACAGATTCTTATATCATTTGAAGAAAAAGGTGAAAAATAAAGCACGAGTTGAAGCCTCTATTGTTAATGCATACATTGTGGAGGAAGTCACCACTTTTGCATCATATTATTTTGAACCTCATGTTCAATGCAAAAGGCGAAGAGCGGGCAGAAATAATGAGGGTCCTATTGATCCAAATGTTACCTCATTTTCAATTTTTAACTACCTTGGTCGACCAAGTGGACCATGTAAACAAAAATACTTAACTGGTAAAGAATGGCGAGCAGCCCAAACATATATTTTACTAAATTGTCCAGAAGTATCATCATATTACGAGTAAGTATATATTTTTATTTTTATTTCTTTATTTTTTCAATTATTTGTGTAACAATATGTTTTTTTGAGTAGGATATTTACCAACTTATATTCTGAATTATCGGCACAAGAGTTCGATCGATTTTGTGAAGAAGAATTTGCTGCATGGTTCAAATCATATGTAAGTAAAAAATCTATATTTGTGTGATACATATGCATACTTTTAACAATTTGTGTTTTGACCTTAGGTTCAAGCTAATCAATCTCACCTTGAACAAGAATGGCTAATCCATCTGTCATGGGGTCCAAATTCATGCGTACGCACTTGGCCATATTTCATAAATGGATATAATTTTCATACTCAAGACTATGGAATGGGCAAGAATACCATGAATAGTGGGGTGTGCGTATCGTCATCCAATGAAGGAGGTCCAAGTAATTGATTTTTATGGTTTGTTGGATGAAATTATAGAAGTAGAATACCCCAAATGCAAGTTATATTATTTATGTGTTGTTGGTTTGACCCTGTTAGAGGGAGAAAGGTGCATCCACATTATAATTTAGTTGAAATAAATCATAAGAGATTTTATAAGAGATATGAACAATTTGTGTTGGCACAACAAGCAATTCAAGTATTCTATTCTTCATATCCGAGTTTGAAACGCGATAAGATTGATTGGTGGGCTGTTTGTAAAACTAAAGCACGAAAAAAAATTGAGGCACGTTGGGAAAACATTGCATATCAACAAGAGGAAGTTTCAAACACCTTTCAGACTAAGGAATATATTATTCCAACTTTACGAGATCCCAACGGTGTAGTAATCAACGTAGATAGAAGTCAAATTGATGATGATGAGGAGGAGGAGGAGGAGGAGGAGGAGGAGGAGGAGGAGGAAGAGGAAGAGGAAGAGGAGGAGGAAGAGGAAGAGGAGGATGAGGATGATAATGACAATGATGACTTTGATTTTTGATGATGGGTAAGTTTTGTTAGCTTATTTAAAGAAATTTCCCATATTTTATTGTATATACTATCTCTTTTATAATTTGATTTACTTTATCTGTTAACACATTGTATTTATTCCTACAGGTCATCAGAGGTCACATTTCATAAATTTCCCCTCCATCCTTTTCCATAATCTTTACATAAAAATGGTAAGTTTTTAATTATCCTTTGTTATGTATTAGATCTGTAATTAACTTTATTAAATTGTTGAAATTTCCAGCATATATTTCGACGTGGTGGACGTAGACGGCGACCACAGGACCAGACACATCCATCACCTGCCAGTGAACCTAATCCACCCCCTACTCAAGCAGGCCCATCCCATGTGTCTTCTCCACCGGCATCATATTCTCCTGCCAGTGTACCTATGCCACCCCTTCATCAGCCGGGCCCTTCTCATGTACCTTCTGCACTGGTTTCATATTCGCCGCCACAAGTACCTTACCCAGAACAGTTACCTGTCCACTCAGATCCTCCTGACTCAGCAAGAAACTCATTTGCTGAGTTTAGGAATGATAGAGCCCCTTTAGTCCCCATCGGTGATTCGTAAGTACTATAAAATATTTTATTTGTTAGATCTATCTTAATTATATAATATCATTATTTTGTAATTTAATGTAGCTTTGAAAATCCGGTACAAGTTGTTCGAGAAATAAATAGGATCATGAACAACCATTGGGGAGGGGATTCTTTGACATATTCAAGCACTCCACCAGCCACAAAACAACTTTGGTGGAGCGAGTTCAAAGTAAATTTTCTTAACTTTACTTCAATTTTACAGTGATTATATAATAAAATAAATTTCTATTTCAGCGCTTAAATAATTGGGACCCGAATGACGAAATGGAGATACGAAGAATATTTAAAAAGAAATGTGGCGATCACATTAGACATGTATTAAGTCACGCAAAGAGTCGGCGGAAAAAACCAAACTTCATCACTGAAGAAAATTGGGAGAGGATCACTCTATTTTGGGCAACGGAGGAAAGTAAACAAAGGAGTGACCTGAATAGAATGAATCAATCTCACAATTCTGGTGACTCAAGTGCTATATATGCGGGAGGCTCCATTAACATAGATGAGCATAGACGGAGAATGGTAATAGTTTCACTCTTTCACAAATTTTTAATATATATCAAATTATTTCGTTATTTGAAATAATGTTTTTTTATACCAAGGAGACAGGGAAGGAGCCTTCTTTCATTGATGCTTTCACTCGCACTTTTAAAAAAAAAAGATAACACATGGAGTGGGGCGAGAGCAAAAGCAGTCAAGGTTGGAATTAATTTTTATTTTACCTTAATATATGGTTTAAATTTAACTAGTTACCTACCATTATTGTCTTAATATTATATGTGTTTCTATTATATCTAATCAATATCGTATGTGTTTTACAAAACAAGAAAAATATGATCAACTCGAGCTAGCTCAAACATGCTCACAAGCTGGTATCGATAGTCAGGGGTCTGAGGAGTCTGTTGGCAATAATTTGAGTTTATGGTTAGAGGCCAGTGGAGGACCAAAAGGGGGAAGGATATTGGGGATGGGTTCCTTGAGTAGAACCCAAAGATTAGTTGGAACTTCTTCCTCCACATCAGCACTTACGACCCAAGTAAATACCTTGACTGATGAGGTTAGCCATCTGAAGGAAATAATTTCGCAAAGAGACCAAGAAAGGGTGCAAAGAGACCTAGAACGGGCTAATTTGGAGAAAGATATTAGAGAAATGCGCCGACAACAAGAATTAATCATGCAACACCTTCAGTTGAGCTCCGCTCAAAGTCAGAATCCTCCCAATGATGACGATGATGATGCCTACGATGATAACGATGATGGCGGTGATGATTTTTGATAATTTTAATAATGTATGATGATTTTTGTTTTCTTATGTTTACTGCTTTACACATTAATCAATGGTTTTTTAACTTTTCAACTCTGACATTTCTAGGTTAAGTCTGTTGTCTTCTTGCACTGTTCCACTGTCAATGTATGAGATGACTTATCTTTGACGTAGACTAATCTATATGATTCTTAGTTGTGTACCAGTAACAAAATTAAAGTATAATTAGGCAATATGAATGAAGTCTCTAATACTCTAACTTTATTTTTTTCCTGATTTGATAATGTTATTTGTGCAGGTCTCAAGTTGGTCTGATCTCAGTGTAGTTGAAGACAGCTGTATTTGTTCACCTCTTTTCGATATTCCTAAGTTCTTTAATATGCATTGACTGATCTATATATAAAGTTAGCTTTAAATAATTATGTTATAGTTGTTTAATTATATAAAGTTAACTTTAAATAATTATGTTAAAATTAGCTTTAAATAGTTGTTTAATTGTGTTCATTCTTTTTGATAAGTTGCTCTTTCTTGTTTTGTCTTCAATGATAATGATGCATAAAAGTTTTGAATTTGATCTATGTATAGTTTCAAAACTATATAGATACATAAAAGTTTTATATTTCATCTAGAATTACATTACACTATTCTAAAATTCTTTACTAGATAACGATGCATCCTCCTACCTTAATATTTTGTAAAGAGTTGTTAAAAATGTGCTAAAGTTATTCATATGAAATTGTCAACTAGTTAACACAATGAAATGAACAATTATTTTAAATATTCTTTAGTTTACATTAAATATCAACCAAAGACAAAACTATAAATTCAGCAAATTAAAATGAAAAATAAAGTTAACTAAGTGAGAAAATTTAAACCCTAATATCATACTTCACAATATCTCTCTCTCTTTCTCTCTATATGATGTGTCAATTATATTAGGTTGTATCGTAGTTACGATACATGTACTTAGCTTCAAAATAATTCTTATAATTTTATTTACCGTTGTTATGACATGGATGATTCATATCGTTGGTAAATATGACTTTTATTAGAATTAGGGCTTTTATTAGAATGTTTAAGGAATTTCACATTTATGTTTTGTTTCCAATTATTCTTTTTACATGGCCATATCGTATAATATTTACAATCTTTCTTGTTAGACATGATCTAGTTTATTTGTTTGTTGTTATGTAGGCAAAGGAGATTTGATGGGGATCAAAGATTTTGTGGCACATGAAGATGACTATATGTATTCTTAGTGTTGTTGGATGGATGATGGATTTATAAAACATTGGGTTGTTGAACTTTGTATCATATTTTCTAGTAGCTTGAACAAGATGGATATTGTAAACTTTGTTGCAAACTTTATACTTCTTGAATTATGAGTTGATCGATGTGTTGAATGTTAAATTTGTATGTGTTGAATGTTAAATTAGGATGTGTTGAATGCATATTATTTGTTATTTGAATTTGGTTTGTATGTATTTGGATTGTATTGTAGAAAGAAATTGAAGCTGGAAAAAATTATTTGAAATAGAGACGAATTTGGCAACGAAAATTATTTGTCCCAAATCTATCGTAATTTGGGACAAAATTATTTTCGTCCCAGAATTCGTCCCAGATTTTGGGACGAATTCACAAAATTCGTCCCAAAATTCGTCCCAGAATCTGGGACGAATCCACAAATTTCGTCCCAAATTTCGTCCCAGAATTTGGGACGAATTCTGGGACGAAAATTTATCTTGTGTGTAAGGAACTTGGTAAGTTTTTGTTGCGAAATTCGTTGCCAGTTTTGCAACAAATTTATTATTCGTTGCAAAATTAGGAACAAAGATGGCAACAAAAATAATTTTGTCACCGAATTTGTCCCCAAATTCGTTGCAATATTAGGGACAAACTTGGCAACAAAATATAATTTGTCAGCAAATTTCTATACTTTTTTGCAACGAATTTGGGGACGAAAATTTTTTTCGTCGCCAAATTCGTCCCCAAATTTGCAACAATCCATAATTCGTTCCAAAAGTTGGCATCAACCATTTTGGGACGAAAAAATTTTCATCCCAAATTTTGTCGCAAAAATTTTTGCAACGAATTTTTTTTCAAAATTCGTCCCCAATTTTGTCCCGAAATTCTTTATTTTTTGTAGTGAGCGCAACCAAAAGATGTTAGACTTCTAGATTGGTCATCGCACGCGCTTCTCGATTTACCTTGATAGTAAGTGGAAATCTTTCGTAGGATCAAACTGATGACCTCCAAAGATAACTGAATTTATTTTTTTTTCATTTCATTAAGTATGGAAATAATACCTTCTATATCCACCGAACACACACATTGGTTTGGTTATCTAACATTATTTGTGAATTTTACAGAAAATGACTACGATGTTTAGTTAACATGTAGCAAAGAATTGAGAAGTTCACAGAAAATACACTTATTTGATGCAGAAACTTATTAAGATTCCTAGCAACCTTATGAATTGTTATAAACTATCCAATTATGATTCACAATTCATAAATGTGGAAATGATAATCAATAAGGAAAATATTATCGAATAAGACCAAAAAAAAATGTTCATATGAAAGTGAAACGCAAACTAAATGAGAATTCATCCACAGCTTTAAAGTTGAACTGAATTCGATCTTTAAAAGAGAATAAAGTGCTTGTCAAGTAAGAGCTTCCTTCCTTTCCGATAAAACAAAAAAATATATATATGCCAATTAAATCTCATAGCTCTCTTATATCCGGGGCGGATCAGGAATTTATATTTGGGAGGTCAATTATTAAGTGATGAAAATAATTATTATATTTTGTATTTAAAAATCATGCACACTAAGTGGTGGGAGAGGAGACTGGAAGATGCTAACGAGTAGGCGGACAAAGCCGATGATGTAATTGGGGAGGTTCCAACTGCCAGAGGCATAGAGCTTGATAGACACTGCCAAGGGTGGACTTACATGTGGATTGGGGGCAATTTGACTAAATTTAACGGTGAAAATTTAATTCTGTTACTAAATTAGAGGGTAATATTTTAAATCCATAACTAATTTAGTAATGAAATTAAATTTCATCTCTAAATTTAGTCACAAAATTTAAATTAGAAATGAAAATTTAATTCTATGGCTAAATGCATTAGCGGTCAAAAAAATAACGAGGTCATTAAATACAAAATGTTATTTTTCTTAGTATTAAAGAGAGATGAATGATTGATGGCTTGCTGATGTAACACTAATATTTTTTACATGTAGTGTTTGGTCTACTGAATAGAAAACATTATTTGTCTTAGTGTTAAAGATAGATGGATGGATTAATGATTTGTTGATGTAACATTAATATTTTCTATATGTATTTTTATATAAAAGTCATATGTTGGCTCTACAACCATCTATTGAAAGATAAATCGAAAAACTGAGTAAGTCACCACGTGGAAGGATATTTTCCTTAGCTTTGTTAAAAATCGACTCTTGTCAATTTCTTTAAATCTACCATATAGTAACCAACTCAGCCATATCCTAGGAGCAACATTTTCTACATGTAGTAAGGACAGTCTCACATGATCAACTACCCAAACTCCTCCCCTTCCTCTCTCCCTCTCCTACTTCCAATGTCATACTATTAACATTGTCCTCTCGGGACGATCTAATGGCTAGTGCATGAGGTGTTGTCATCATGAGGTCTGTGATCCGAATCTCGACATAGCCGAGGTAAATGTCTCCCTTATATGCTAGTCATTATTCAAAAGCTAGTAGTCGTCCGTGATTTATCTCCTCCGTATTGACACTGGGACGGATTGACGGAGGTGTTGAGAGTGAACATATTCATCTTTACCACCACTATTAACACTAGGACCTCATAAGCTTAGCTGAGGTGGTCAGTGGATGATAGGTGGCCTCTTGAATTCATGGGGTCAAAATCCGAGGCTGGAAACATCATTTTGGCAAAATAAACCCAAACTTTTTTAAAAAAACTGAAGGATTTGCACTTAGCCATCTCCGAGCAAAGCTTCGGCCAGCAAGGAGGTGGAAGTTGAAGCAAGAAGAAATCACATATCACACAAAAACAAAGAGTGCTTATCGTCTACTTTCTCCTGGTCGCTCCGATGTAGGCGTTTAAATGAGGAAGCAGAAGCGCATCCGCGCACGAATATGCCAAGGAGTCATGGGTCTCATGGCAATTTCCGCCTACCTGATATAGAATCAGATATCTTACCATATATTAAAAAATTATCTTTTTCTAAAATTTATTAATTATTTTTGTTAATGTTAGATGTCGATTGTATATTATTTTTTTTAATTATCTATGTTTTTTAATAAGAAGTTAATTATAATATAATAATAATAGTTGTATAAAAAATTATTATTATAAAAAATATCTTTTAATGGATAAGAGTATGAAAATAGATATATATCTGATACCCAATAAGTATGGAATAGAGAATATAAAATTCGACCCAAATCTTGACTCATTATCATTATTATTTAGGGAGACCGTTAGAATTAAGAAGATGAAAGGGCATCCCTTCCCTTTCATCATCTAATCCATTCAAATTCTCTATTACTAGAGAAAGAGGAAGAGTCAAGTCATCTTCCTCCTATAAAATTACGTCCAAGGTCGAAGAAGCGAGGGGAGACAAGTTGTGTGCAATGTCAAAGATAAAGGGTTTGTCCCGTGTGTGATCTCTGTACAAGATTCGTCTATGTGCACAAAAGAGAGAGAAGGGGTTGCTGTGAAGAACATAAGTTTTGGTTTGTCCATTACTATCGGGTTGAGATTTGGTTTGTGAATTTTAAAGAGCTTTTCGATTCGTTTGTGATAGCTCTTCTGACGACGAGTTATTCTTTGATTCCTTCTCATATTTCTTCTCCAATAGAATGGTAAGTTTTTACGGTTTATAAATTTTATTTTCTATATTTTTCATACTTTAGAACTAATAATGGTATCAGAGCAATGAGATTCTAAATTGCGTAAAATCCGTCAATTGGAAATCGCGACTTTGTGTAGGAGATTTTCTTTTGAACCTACATGTGTCTCATGATCACTGCTAGAACCGGTGACTGTGACCATGTCCTGGTTAGCGGCTGTGTTATGCGTCGGTGACTACATCTATGGCGACTATGTCATTTTTCTCCATCGTAGCTGGGATTGATGCAGGAGCCGGCAACCATGTCATGGCTAGCGACCAGCGTCCGTGGCTGACTAGCGTCGGCAACCGCATTAGAAGACTGGCAATCGATCGACCATCATGTGTGTTGTTTGTTGTAATGAAAGAAGAAATTTAATCTATTAAAAAATATATAATCAAAATTAAACTGACGAAGTACATTAGCAAAAGTAAAGTTTTTTTTAATCAAACGAAAAAAAAAAATGTATGTGATAACTCTCACAGTATAAGTTTAATTGATTTATTGGTTTTTAACCGATTAAACAGAAGTCTGATTTAATTTTTTTATAAAATAGTTTGGTTCAATTGGTTTGAACTAGTTAGTTAGAATTAGACTCAGGTTTGGTCAAATCGTTGGTTGGTTCAACCAGACTTGATTGGTCCAAATCAGAATCAATCTGATTCAAAACTATTCATTTAATCAGATCAGATCGTTCCAATCAGACCTATGGTCTGGTTCAAATTATTAATTGGTTTAATCAAACTAGGTTGATTCTTTTAAATCCTGATCTAGTTTAAACCATTAATTGGTTTAACTAGATCAGTTTTATTCAAACAGATCTGATTGAATCTAATTGGCATGGTTTAATCCAAAAGGTCTGAGCTAATCAAAATCGACCAAAATTATAGAATTGAACCAGTTTAATTAAATGAGCTTGGGTTAAATAATAATAACTAAATATCCCAATTACAGTTATAATGAGGATAAGGGAATAAGCTAATACTTAAGATCTGATTTCCCAATCGGTCGATCCAGAGTGTTAATCAACTGGAGCCCCTCAAATAAAAAAATATATTTTTCTTATTTGCTTAATTATTCTGGGTATTTATTTTATGCATATGTATGAATTAAAATGAACCAATTTTGTTACTAATTTGTCAGTTTTGTACTGATATTATTATTTTCAATTCCAGATGTCATGGATGATATGCACAATGACCTGTCGTGATGTGCGACGGAATGAGTTGATGGAGGATATTGCGGAGATAGAGTATGATCTAGTTTACGGACTCAAAGGACATATTGGACGGCTCGATCATCTATTTTAGAAGATCGAACAAGAAGAGTTTTTTGTTAGGATCCTTCGTACTCGGCTAGAGAGGGGGGTGTGAATAGCCGCCCCAAATTACTCGTTTCTTCCTACAATTCGTTAGCGCAGCGGAAAAATAAAATAGAAACGAAAGGAAGAATATCAAACCTTAACACAGCGATGTACGAGGTTCGGAGATGATGCTCCTACTCCTCGGCGTGTCCGTAAGGTGGACGAACCCAATCAATCCGTCGGTGGATGAGTCCCCGGAAAACCGGCTAATAAAAACTCCTTCTGGGTGGAGAAACCTCGCCACACTTATTTGCAACAGCAAACAGGAGTACAAGTACAAAGAATAAGCAAGAAATACAATAAGAATACACAAGCACTCTACCAATCTTGCTTTCTCGTCGACTGGAGTCCAGATGAAGCAGCAGCTTCAAAAACCCTAACAGCAATTGCTCCGACGGGAAGCTCACGCGAAGCTTTCGGAAGAACTCAACAGAGCTCTTATCGCAGCAAATCTTGTAGAAGGGGAAAAGAGCAAGAAGAAGTACTTTACAGCAGCAGCCCTTTATACCTGCGAAGAAGACAGCGAAGAAACTAGTCGGCGATCAGGTCAGCCTAGAACGCAGAGCCCGTACCGATCATTCTCTGATCGGTCTACCGATCGATCAGACGCTGGTTCCCCGATCGGTCCATGGACCGATCAGAACCTCTGATCGGTCGAGGACCGATGATCGATCCCGGACCGATCGGCCCTCTGCGCCTCGATCCTGCACGATCGACTCGATCGGTCACCGGACCGATCGGTTAACTGATATACTGATGTGTTGCGATCGGTCACCGACGATCGAATATTCGTATCCTTTGGATCGATCACCGGATCGATCCGACATGTTTTCGCCCAAACCAAGCCCAAACCAACATCCGGTCAATCTTGACTGTTGGTACATTGCGCTAGCATCCGGTCACTCCCTTGACCTCCCTCGCCAAGTGTCGGTCAATCCCTTTGACCCACTTAGACTTTTCTCTCCGTACCAAGTATCGGGTCACTCCATGACCTACTTGGACTTCCCATCACCGGATGTCCGATCACCCTCGATCCATCTGGATTTTCCCTTGCGGCTTCACTTACCAGGACTTCAGCTTCTCACCAGGATTTCCACTGCCTAACATCCCAGTTAGGACTTTCTACTCAAGTACCTGTCAACCTCACTCATCAGGACTTTCCACTGCTTGGCTTCACTCACCAGGACTTTCCAACTGCCTAACCTCCCAGTTAGGACTTTCCCACTGCCTGACTTCACTCACCAGGACTTCTCCTTGCCAAGTCTCCATACTTGGACTTTTCCCGTGCCAAGTCTCCATACTTGGACTTTTCCCGAATCAGGTCAACCAGGTCAACCTTGACCTACGGTTGCACCAACAACCTCCCAAACATCTATTCTTGTCTCATATCAAGAATAGAACTCTCTCACGAGTGTCAAACATCAACATGCAACTCAACTAGGTCAACCTTGACCTAAGGTTGCACCGACAATCTTCCCAAGTCAAACATCAAAATACAACTCGAGTCAAGTCACCTCGAGTCGGGTCAACCAGGTCAACCTTGACCTAAGGTTGCACCAACAATCTCCCCCTTTTTGATGTTTGACAAAACCCATAATCAAGTTAGGTTAACCCGATAACCTAACTTAGGTTTTCCAACCATCTTCCAATGTCCAATGTTCTTTCCTTGAACATTCTCTGGACATTCTCCCCTTAGGTTAACCCGATAACCTAACTTGGGTTCTCCAATAATTCTCCCCCTTTTTGACACACATCAAAAAGAATTCCAATGTTCTTCCTCGAACATTCCTTGACATTCTTCCCCTAGCTTAGGTTAACCCGATAACCTAACTTGGGTTCTCCAATAATTCTCCAATGAACACTCTCCCCTTTTTGACACACATCAAAAAGAGAGAATCAAGGTCAAGAGTTTCTTCCTAATGAAAGTCCCATACCTTTCATTGAAACTCTTAATTTCCCCCTTGATACTAAACTCAACAATCAACTTAGTGATAATCCCATATCACTAATCCTCAAAAGTCTTAAGGAGTAAAAACTCCCCCTAAAAGTCAACTCCCCCTTGACAATTAGGTAAAACTCCCCCTAAAGGTCAACTCCCCCTTGACCATTGCACCAACAATGTCTTTGTGAGTTCCAAACCTTTAGAAATCCACAAAACCCAACTTCCAGCTGAAATTTCAGACCAACAGCTAAAGTTGATCGGTCGATCGAAACCATGGATCGGTCCCGGACCGATCGGTTTCACCGATCGCACCAAGCTCTCGGTTCTTCTTGGATCGGTGCAGACCGATCCATGCTGGATCGGTCCGGACCGATCGGGACTTACCTGGATCGGTCCCGGACCGATCCCAACTCTAAGCGATTTCTGAATTTCCTTCCGAAATTCAGAAATTCCTAGAAAATTCCAGAAAATTCGAAAAATTGTGAAATTTTGAGGATACATTCCTCATAACATATACTATCATGGAAAAATAGTTTTCTATGAAAATAACTTCCATTTTTCAATCTTGATACAAAGTTCAAAAACTTTGAAATAGTTCAAGTTTAACTCAACTTTGTATCACAATGTTCAATGATGAATGCAATCACTAGGAAAGCTTCATCAAGGTTTTTCAAATCAATTTTGAAATGATTTTAAAACCCTTTAATTTAGGATCATAATCTTAGGACTGTATGTACATGACTTGTACACAAGTTTTCCCTATGATCCTCCATTTCTTGAATTAGGCTCATCTAGGTACAAGAACTATGCACCTTGATCCTAACTCATGATCCTAATATCTCACACACATCTAAAGTGTATCAAACACATCCATGGCAATTTTGATGTGAGATATGGGTTTAGGTATCTTAGACTAAGGTCTCATGCATTTTCTAAACACAAATTTGATCTCAATATCAAAATATGTTTTTCATCCTTAAATCAATTCAATTGATTATTAATGCAAGAGATGATGACATGGCATGGCATATGGCAACCAATCATGGCAAGTTAGCACAAATAAAATACCTAAATTCCCTATCTAAGTATCCTTAGCCTTAGCTAACTTAAAATCTAACCCTAGATTGCCCATATATCCCTAAGAGAAAACCAAAATCCCAATTATGGTATTTCTCTAGGTTTTCTTAAATTGTGCCAAATAAGATTAAAATCGATATTTTTCAAATATGGCACAATTTACTCTTCAAGGAGTAAATTATAATTCCTTTTCATTTTCAAAGGTTATCAAAACCTTGAAAATGCTCCTTGAGTGTCAATTTCCTCAAAGTTGGGTTAACTACCCTTCTAATTGGAGTTGACACTCTCTAACCCATGTATGGGATAGAGAAGATGCTCCTAGGAACCCAATACCTATTTGAGCTCATTGGGTTCACTAAATATTCACTAGGGATAACTTCCCTAGCAACCCTCCTAATGACCCTCTTAGGCTTTGAAGCCTTGGTCATTTGGGACTCATCAAGATCAACTCTAGGGGTGACTCCCCTTGTGACCTTGGTGGTGGTCTTCCTAGCCCTAGGTTTTGTTCCATAATCGAATGGAACATTGTGATAAGTGGGCTTGACCACTTGGGACTTAGATTTGTGACCCAAACCTTTCTTGTCCTTGGACTTGGGTTTTTGACCCTTAGACCCTAGAGTTGACTTCTCTAAATTTTTAAGGGCCTTTTCCAAAGTATCAAGTCTTGACCTCAAGACTTGATTCTCCTTCTCTAATACCTCAATTTTTAATTTGTCATTTTTCTTTGAGGTATTCCTAAGCATATGTCTAGTAGTTTTGGGATTTCTACCTAGATTATCCTTAACCTTAGATGAGTTATTCCTAGGGTTGACATTTCTAGAGTTGTCCTTATTCAAGCTAACATGTTTAGCACCTAAGCACATATATTAATTTCTATAATTAACATGCTTATCATTATTAGCAATTGCAATCAAACTACTAGCATGTGTTCTATTTGAATTGCAAAAGTGAGCCTTAGAGATTACCTTAGGGTTTGCCTTAGCTCCCCCTATCGATGTGCTCGTCTTCTTGTCCTTGTGAGGTTGCCTCCCCCTCGGACATTGGCTCCGATAATGTCCCCTTCGCTTGCATTGGAAGCACACCATGTGCTCCTTGTTCTTGCGTATCGGGACTCCGGCTTCCTTGATCTTGGGCGCCGGTGGAGTCTTTCTAACCCTCTTTGGACATTTACTCTTGTAATGTCCAAATTCCCTACACTCAAAGCACATTATGTGTAATTTGCTAGAAATTAAAATGCTTGAGTTACCTAGGTTTGAGGATGGATGAAAGCTCTCTTCTTCATCCCTTCCGGAGGTAGAAGCTTCTTCTTCTTGCTCCGTACTTGAGGAAGAACTCTCCTCTTCTTCTTTAGATGTTGAGTGGCCCTCAACTTCTAAATCCACATCTCCATGAAGTGAGCTACTTAGCTCACTTGACTCCTCTTCATTACTTGAAGTGGAGCTCCCCTCATGGAACTTGGCCAAATTGTTCCACAATTCCTTGGCATTGTTGTAACCACCTATCTTACACAATATATCGTTAGGTAATGAGAATTCAAATATTTTCATTACCTCGTCGTTGACTAGGGATTGGTGGACTTGTTCCTTGGTCCACTTCTTCTTCTCTAGGGTTTCTCCTTTCTTGTCCATCGGAGGCTTGAACCCTAATTGAACACAACTCCAATTTTCGAGGTTAGTCATAAGAAAATATTTCATTCTTACCTTCCAAAACGCGAAGTCGTCGCGATCGTAGAAGGGTGGAATGGTGATGTCGTCTCCGAGTTGATCCATCTCTAGCTTGTGCTCCCTCGGGTGTTAATCCGGCGAAGAGCGACCTCGCTCTGATACCACTTGTTAGGATCCTTCGTACTCGGCTAGAGAGGGGGGTGTGAATAGCCGCCCCAAATCGCTCGTTTCTTCCTACAATTCGTTAGCGCAGCGGAAAAATAAACTAGAAACGAAAGGAAGAATATCAAACCTTAACACAGCGATGTACGAGGTTCGGAGATGATGCTCCTACTCCTCGGCGTGTCCGTAAGGTGGACGAACCCAATCAATCCGTCGGTGGATGAGTCCCCGGAAAACCGGCTAATAAAAACTCCTTCTGGGTGGAGAAACCTCGCCACACTTGTTTGCAACAGCAAACAGGAGTACAAGTACAAAGAATAAGCAAGAAATACAATAAGAATACACAAGCACTCTACCAATCTTGCTTTCTCGTCGACTGGAGTCCAGATGAAGCAGCAGCTTCAAGAAACCCTAACAGCAGCAGCTGTTCCAGTCGGGGAAGCTCACGCGAAGCTTTCGGAAGAACTCAACAGAACTCTTATCGCAGCCAATCTTGAAGAGGAGAAAAGAGCAAGAAGAAGTACTTTACACAGCAGCCCTCGACCCCTTTATACTGCGAAGAAGAAGAAGAAACAGCGAAGAAACTAGCCGTTGCGTCAGCGCTAGAACCCGATCGATGCGTGGACCGATCGAGCAACATCTGATCGATCGGCCGCAGACCGATCGGAAAGAAACCGCTTCCATCACGATCGGTCCATGGACCGATCAAAGCCTCTGATCGGTCCGGGACCGATCAGGCTTTTCTGATCGGTCCCCGGACATCGATCCCCTCTGCGCCCGATCTGTTCGACTTGATCGACTCGATCGGTCACCGGACCGATCAGTTAACACACTGATGCATCGATGTGTTTGATCGGTCACCGATCGATCGAATATTCTCAGTATCCGGATCGATCACCGATCGATCCGACTCATGGTTTCGCCCAAACCAAGTCCAAACCAACATCCGGTCAATCTTGACTGTTGGTACATTGCGCCTAGCATCCGGCCACCCTTGACTTGCTAGGACTTCCCGCTAAGTGTCCGGTCAATCCTGACCCACTTAGACTTTTCTCTCCGTGCAAGTATCGGGTCACTCCTATGACCTACTTGGACTTCCCATCACCAGATGTCCGATCACCCTCGATCCATCTGGATTTTCCCTTGCCCGGCTTCACTTACCAGGACTTTCACCTGGCTTCACTCACCAGGATTTCCACACTGCCTAACATCCCAGTTAGGACTTTCTCACTGCCTGGCTTCACTCACCAGGACTTTCCAACTGCCTAACATCCCAGTTAGGACTTTCCCACTGCCTGGCTTCACTCACCAGGACTTTCCAACTGCCTAACCTCCCAGTTAGGACTTTCCCACTGCCTGACTTCACTCACCAGGACTTCTCCTTGCCAAGTCTCTATACTTGGACTTTTCCCGTGCCAAGTCTCCATACTTGGACTTTTCCCGAATCAGGTCAACCAGGTCAACCTTGACCTACGGTTGCACCAACAACCTCCCAAACATCTATTCTTGTCCCATATCAAGAATAGAACTCTCTCACGAGTGTCAAACATCAACATGCAACTCAACTAGGTCAACCTTGACCTAAGGTTGCACCGACAATCTTCCCAAGTCAAACATCAAAATACAACTCGAGTCAAGTCACCTCGAGTCGGGTCAACCAGGTCAACCTTGACCTAAGGTTGCACCAACATTTTTAATCTTGGATAATTATAGGATTTGGACTTTGGTCCGATCATTATCGATACACCTCAATGAAGTAGCGCACTATTTATAAGGACTCTTCGAATGGCGAATCTCATATGCACAGTTATGTGTGGAGCTGCTTCACCATATGGATCAAGAGGATGTAATACCCCGGTTCTGAGATTCTGGTTAAGTATGACTTAAAAGGTTAGATGGTACTATCCATATCACCAAGGTGCACCTTCCTTTTCGGAAGCCCAAACTTAAGAACTCCAAAGTTAAGCGTGCTTGGCTTGGAGAAATCTTAGGATGGGTGACCTCCTGGGAAGTTTCCCAGGGTGTGTGCGAGTGAGGACAAAGCACGCTGAAAGGACCTTCGGTGATTTGTGGAGCTAGTCGTCAACCCGATGGACAATTATGGGTAGCGTTCCCGGTTCGGTCTGGGTGGGGCCGCCTAGGCTGGGGCGTTACAGATGGTATCAGAGCGACCTTGCGACCGTGAGTGCGCCTGTGGTAGGAGCACCCAGGGCACCACCTAGCGAGGGAGATTCTGGGATTTGTTTGTGGTGTGATTTGTGGTTACACAACGAGGACGTTGTGTCTTTAAGTGGGGGTGATTGTAATACCCCGGTTCTGAGATTCTGGTTAAGTATGACTTAAAAGGTTAGATGGTACTATCCATATCACCAAGGTGCACCTTCCTTTTCGGAAGCCCAAACTTAAGAACTCCAAAGTTAAGCGTGCTTGGCTTGGAGAAGTCTTAGGATGGGTGACCTCCTGGGAAGTTTCCCAGGGTGTGTGCGAGTGAGGACAAAGCACGCTGAAAGGACCTTCGGTGATTTGTGGAGCTAGTCGTCAACCCGATGGACAATTATGGGTAGCGTTCCCGGTTCGGTCTGGGTGGGGCCGCCTAGGCTGGGGCGTTACAGAGGATCCCGAAGAGTTTGAGAAGGATCCACAAGAGGATCTGAATGTAGATCCAATAGAGAATCTGAAACTAGTCTACTGGAGATTGCCCAAATTGAGTCTAGGATAAAAGGGATAGTGTTGACCGCTACACTAGTGTTTGTTCTAGTGACAGTAGTGTTAGCTTATCTAGCTTATTAGAGTATTGTTGTTGTTGTTGTTGTTACTATCGTTATGTACGAACAATATTAGCACATTAAGTTTAATAAAATCATGTAGTAGAAATTGTTGTTATGTACGAACAGTACTACTTTATGAAATGTTATGCTATATGTTAACAAACTAGAAAAGGAATGTTACGTGTTAACAATCTTAAAAGCATGATTAGTTCATTTAATGATTTGTTCACTAAATGATTAATTCATTTGATAGGATGTGTGTAATAGAATTGATCGATGTTGGTTAGATTGGATCATACAAATAATGAATGGAAATGTAGTTGTCACTTGATTTTGTAAACTAACTCAAATTAACATTGAGTCAATTATAAATTATATACATATAAAATATATTAATTACTAAATAATATGTTTATTTATGTTAAATTATAGCATCTAAAAACATCATAGTTGAACTCAATAAGAGAAAGAAATTATATAGGGATAACTACAACATCTGGCACCTCAAGATACAATATGTTCTTGAGGAACAAGAAGTTCTAGAGACTATAAATCAGTTTTGAAAGAACTGGCTAATGGTTCTACAGCACAACATAGACGTGATCTCGATGCCTATAAGGCATGGAAGAAAAAGGACTCCACTATTAAGGGATATTGATTAGTTCAATAGTAGACGACTTGGTATTTGAATATGAGTCATTACCATCGGCTTATGTTGTCTGGGTAGCCCTTAGAAAGAAGTATAGTGGAGTAAGCCTAAGCAAGCTTCGTCAACTGACAATTAAGTTTTGACAGTTACAAAAAAAATGCCCAAATGTTACCATGGCTCAACATCTAAGGGAAATTATGAATATGATTCGGGATCTAAAAGATGTTGGTCATGAGTTGACAAATGAATAACAGGTTCAGGTAGTTACCTGTTCCCTTCCTGATTCTTGGAAAATGATGGAACAGAATCTGACTCATAGTGAAAGTATTATAACTTTTACTGGTGTCTCACGCCATGTTGAACTAGAGGCGAAGTGAATAGAATCTGCAAGGATATCTGGTCAACCTTTTGTAGCAAAAGGTTCTGAATCTAAGAATAAGAAAAAATGGTTTAATAAAGGAAAGGGAAAAAGGAAAGGAAGTTGGTGTTGTTGCTGGACAAGACCAAATCAAAAAGAAAGGAAAGAAATATAGACAAAAACCTAAGAGCAAGTTGACTTGCTATAACTATGGCAAGAAGGGTCATTTTGCTTAGGATTGTACTGAGCCGAAAAAAGTAGATCCATCTTTATCTTCTTTCCATGAGCATTATATTACAAGTTCAATGTTGTTAGATGATTTTTATCCTTTGTGAATTATAGATTTAGGAGCAACGAACCATATAGCTCGTGATCGAGCTACATATGTGGAGTACTGTCGGGTACTGGCTGGCAATAAATGGATACATATGGGAAATAATGCAAGGATTAAAGTCAAAGGCATTAGCACTTGCAAACTCAACCTGTGTGATGGATGTACCTTATTTCTACATAATGTCATGTAGGCTCCTGAGATTCGACGGAATCTGGTTTTCATTATTAGTCTTCTTGATTTAGATTATTATATAAACTTTTATAGTCATTGTGTAGAACTTCGCATTAACTCTATGTTAATTGGGAATGATCATGTAACAAATGATTTCATAGTTCTTGATGTAGAACCAAATAATAATAATGGAAATGATGGTTGTTTGTCAAATATTGCTCTTACTAGTGATACTGATATTAATGATAAAGTTTAGCATGTTAGACTAGGACATATCGAACAAGAAAGAATGAATATATTAGCAAAAGAGAGTCTATTAGGTACTCATGCTAAAGTTAGCTTGTCTATATATGAGCATTGTCTTGATGGAAAAGTAATTAGAAAACCATTTAGTAAGGCTATTAGGGTTGAATCACCATTATAATTAATTCATTCGGATATTTATGATCCAATCAATGTGAAGGCTATATATGGAAGTTCTTATTTCATTATATTTATTGATGACTCCACATATTTGGTTATGTGTATTTGATTTCTTACAAGTCTAAAGCAATATATTGCTTTAAATGTTATTTGAATGAACTTGAGAACATAAGGTTAAAACCTTGCGCACTAACTATAGAGGTGAATATTTGTCCGATCAATTCAAGATAATATGTAATGATAAAGGGATTATTAGACAGCTCACTATCTTTGGAACTCCACAGTAAAATGAGATTGCTGAAAGAAGAAATTGAACTCTTCTAAATATTGTTAGGTCTATAATGGCTCAAGCTAATTTGCCAATTTTCTATTAAGGAGATGCGTTATTAACTACAACCTATATACTTAGCTGAGTGTCTTCTAAATCTGTTCCATCTACTCTATATGAATGTTGGACAGACAAAAAATTAGATTTGAGTAATCTGAGACCTTGGAGGTCAACTGCTTATGTTCATGATAAGACTTACAAATATAAAAAAATTAGGACCGTAGGTAAGAAATACATTTTTGTAAGATATTCTAGTACTTCTAAAAATTATGTTTTTATTAGCGAGTAACAAGATAGAACCATCTCTAAAATAGAGTTGAGAAATGCTATTTTTCTAGAAATTGAATTCCAACAAAAGGTAAAGTTGATAAGACAGCTCATTTATTTGTAATTGAGAAAGAGGATAATGTTCTTTATCAACAAATCAGATCATGAGAGATGTCTGAATCTAGTCAACCTAGTGAGAGTAATTTATCAAGTCATGACTTGACTTTTCAACAACTTAATTTATGAAGAAGTGTTCGTAAGATTAAACCTCAGAAATAGTTTGATATTGAGAATGAAGTATTAATGACACTCTCAGTTGACAACGATGAACATCGAATGTTTGAAGAAGCATTGAGATGCTCAATTAGAAAAAAAAAGTTGCAATGGATGAGGAAATGGAGTCAGTGAGAAAGAATCAAGTTTTGGATTTAGTCGATCTTCCTTCGGGACAAAGGGCTAAGTGATAAAAATCAAATTGTGACTTTTATCACAATTTGACATAATAGATAAGGGAGAAGTTGAGTACATCTTAGAATAAAGATCATTAGAGATCGATCAAAAAACCTTTTGGGTTTGTCTCAAGAGGCGTATATCACTAAGATGTTACAACGCTTCAATATATCAGATTGTAATATTGAACAAACACCTACAGTGAAAGGTACTATTCTAAGTAAAAATATATATCCTAAGACTCCTGAAGAAATAGTTTAAATGAAGAACAAAAGCATATGCTAGTGTTATTAGTAGTTTGATGTACACTATATTGTATACTCATCCTGATATAAGCTATGTTATTGGCTTAGTTAGTCATTTCTGGTCAAATATAGGATCAAAACACTAGAAAATGGTGGAAAAAATATTTAGATATCTTAAAGAAACAACAGATTATTGTATCTATTTTCGAGGATCTAAGATAGAGGCTGAAGGGCTAAACAGATGTAGATTGGGCGGGAGACCTTGATAACGGAAAATCCACATCTAGTTATACCTTCTTGCTAAATAGTAGCGTCATCTCATGAAATAGCAAGAAGCAAACTTATATAGCCTTATTGACAATGTAAAATGTGTGGCTTGGCTTGTGTAGCCTTGTCAACAATGGAAGTTATGTGGCTTAGCTTGTGTAGCATTGTCGACAATGGAAGCTGTGCGGCTTACGCAGTGAATGTGCAAGAAGTTGTCCGGTTGAGAAGGTTCCTAATGCATCTAAAAATTATTGAGGATTGTGGAAGTCCTGTTACAATGTATTGTGACAATCAAGTTACTATAGTTTTTTCTAAAAAATCCCAAATATCACAGCAAAGAGAAGCATATGGAGATTAAATATAATTTTATAAGAGATATTGTTGACAAGAAATAGATAATTCTTGATTATATCCCTACAAGTATTATGCTTGTAGATCATTTTACTAATTCATTGACTGAAGAGTCATTTTAAGGATATGGAAAGTCTTTGTGACTTCGTAAAATGTAACATGTTGTAAAATGTCATGATCTATTCAGTGTATATGCTGTTACATTTTAGATTAAAGTCTTAAAAAGCATGTTGGTAGGTTGAGATGGATCCACTTACATGGACAATCATCTATATTTGTTAAGTATAAATAGAGGTAAAACTGTTACTTATGGGACAACTTATGTAGCTATGAATAGAGACATACTCATAAGTTAATATCTCCTTAATAATTGTGTCAAGATGAGATCATTTATGTAATAATCGGAGTAAATGAACATTTATTGAATCTACTTAAGGTCATATTGGAATTCATATGTTGAATTCAGGATTAGATATTAGGTATGTCTAGATTGAAATCTATATGATGTTAAATTTTCATAAAAGCATACGCTCTTTTTAGTAAAAAGAATAACATCATAGCATGTTATTCAAACCACATGTGCTATGATGACAATAAGGATAATAGGATAATGGATCCCTTCTTATCTACTATGTGAGACACATGAGATTATAAGTTAATTTCAATCTTACCCTCAGTGACTATTTAATTGTCTACTTGAAGTTCTAATCAATGTCTACTACTTTAACTTGTTTCCTATTGGCTATGGATGATTCGGTCTATGGAGCATAACTAGGAAAGCGATTGATTAGAATGAATAGATTTTAACTAAAAATGAAGATTAATATTGATTTATATCTTTGACATTTATTCATTAGTCAACTAGTTACATTTTTTTTTGAGTGCTTAAATTGTGATTGTGAATAATTGTATTGATTAGAGATGTGAAACATACTCTCGACATAATAGTCATTATGAGGGATTAGAGATATTCATATTCATGTAAATGATCAATCTGGGATAAAGGCAAGGCATTAATGTCTCGGATTCATTCTATAGAGCAGCTAAGTTAAGTATACCAACTTTCTTAGAAGTAATTGCTTAGTGTGGATGCTGTAACACGAACCATTTTCCCTTAAATATGCAATGAATGCTCTTACATAGTCTTGTGACTAGATGACCTTTCTGGATTGACTTGAACAAGTGAGAGATGTTAGAATTAAGAAAATGAAAAGGCACTCCTTGTTAGCTAGAGCCCTAAAGCCAATCATTTGATGGTTGTATTTCGGACTTGTTGTATCATATTCTATATAAATAAAGGCATTTAGTTTTTGGTTATTATACTTACTTGTATTGGTGCCAAATAAACTAAGTGTAATAACATCCTTGAGTAGAAGGTTCTCACCTATATCAATCGGTTAGTTGAACCGATAGTGAGATGATATAGGGAACACTACTCTTAATCATTCCTAGTCGAGTATTAACATTCAGGGACAATGTTAATGCAATAAGACTAGCATGTAGGTCAACTCGATGACTTGATCTCACAAGTCATGGATATAGAGATATCAAGTTGACACATGGGTATTGTAACGACCACCCTTCTTACTACTACTACTCTCTAAGGATGACCGTTACTTAACTACTAACTCTACTTAACCGGTATGATTAAAAATCACATGGAAACCCTACCGAAAAATTTCGGCAGAGTCTCCCCTGTACCGGTGACCAAATCAACAATACAAATAAACTATACTCAGCCACAGGCGGCTGGAACATATATTTTCACAACCAAAGGGAATAACATCACCACGCAGTTTAATGAAATCAAAGCATGCAAGTAATAAATAGCGGAAACAAAATAAAAACATACAGTTAACTAACAGCGGAAGACTAAATGACTCATCTAATACATTCTTAATAAATTCTTAAACTAAGTCCCAAGGCTTCCATAGTCCTGGCATCACACATCCCTCGAACACCTCCTTGTCGCCTTCCTTTCTATATCTTTTCCTTTCCTGTATCTGCAGTAAGAGGAAGTGTAGTCTATAAGCAAAATTTGCTTAGTAAGCGCTATCTAACTCACAAAACTCGATATGCATGTATATAAATAAAAACATGCTAAAACTGAATGCTAACATGTAAAGCTACTCATGCTCATAAATAGCAAATAACAGTAAGCTAACTCATGCTCTTCTAATAGTAAAGAAACATACTGAAAGGCTAAACATGTAAGACAAGTCTATACTATCATGCTAGCATAAAGAATTTAACTTACTGAATTCTAAACACTTTCTGATTCTTATTAAACTCACTAAAAAAAACTTATTCTTTTATTTCACTTATTTAAAACTTATTCTTTAATACTTGTAAACTTTTGTAAACACATTGTTTTATTAGTTCAAAATCTTATACTTATAATACTTCAAAATAATAATCAACTTCTTCTTGGGCCCAGGCATAGTACCATCTTATGCGCGTTCCCTAATAGGTTGGGGTAGCGAGCCACCAATCCTAAAAGAGCAGACCTCGGTCTACCAGGGCCAAGACCTCGGAATTGGACACCTGGATTTGTTTAACGACAAGCTCTTGGATGTCGGGTACTAGCCTCTTCTTAAAAGTAAAATACTTTTTAGCTTATTTACTTCTTCTTTAAATGCCTTGGTATTTTAATAGACACCTTGTGTGCCAAAAATCCCTAAAGTCTCAACTTTGGGATCTACTTAAGGCCTCGGCCTTTTCTTTCTTTTCTTTATCTTTCTTATACTTTTCTTAAACTCTTAAAAAGAATATAGGCATGCTACAACAGAATTAAATCAAAGGAAAGAAAATCTGACTTCTATAAGCATGCTATATCAGAGACAAATCAAAAGAAAGCATATCTAACTTCTTCAAACATACTACAACGGATTTAAAATCAAGGAATACAAAATCTGAAATCTTTAGGCATGCTACAGCAGAAATAAATCAAAGAAGAAAATCTGCATTCTTAAAAGAAACTGCATACACTTAGGGAGTGGCTGTTCATGCTTGTTAAAGTAGCGAAGTAACTAAAACTGCAATGCTACTAATAGGGCTGATCATGTATAAGAAATAGCACCAAAACTGAACTAAAAAAATGCTGAACTGCATAATAACTAAACCTATATGAACTACTACTATGGCTGCATTCAGAGAAACAAAATGCTACAACATAGCTATTCAACACAAAGAAATCTGTTAAAGCTTGATACCCTTGTAAAACTTATACTTTTATAGAGCAGTAGAGATCTTAAAACATGTTACAACATGATCTAAACCAGTTTACTAAACCGTAAGCTCAAACCGGAAACTAAATCCACATAATGAAACTTAAATCTAAATCTGAACAAAGTAGTAGGGTAATAAGAAAAACCTAAGGGCTGTTCAACTGAAATCTAAATCTGCAGATTGAAGCTGAAGCTTAACAATGTTTCAAATACCATTGTCTTAACAAAGTTTCTTCAGAAAACTTATCTAGTGAAGGGAGTGCCTACACTGCATCTAGTTATGGCTGCACAGGATTATGCAATAGAGCTTGTCAAAATCCAAATCATAGCATGATAAAGTTATTTTCAACACAACCATTTTGGGTTAGCTATAAATATATCATCAAGCAAATCACAAAGCAGTAAATCTCGGAGCAAAGGAGATCACAACCTAAATTCTGCATATTCTCGGCACAAAACAAGATCATGCACTAGCACACGAAAATCCAGGAAACATCACAAGATGAAATCTCGGAACTATCCTACTGCAGGTGAGTAGCGACTTACCTTTGTTCCCTTGACTCACAGCCGAAGGAGAAACCTTCTAATGCTTCTAGGGCTTCGGCAACACTCCAAATCCGGCGATTCCTCGCGTCCACAGCTTCCCTTCGACGAGAGGATCCCTAAATGGTGAAGAGCTCCCGACGTTAGCTCCCTCGCTGGCCTCCGGAGGTGAAAACCCTAACTTGCCTCGCCTTCCGCCTGAGCACGGCCGTCGCGCGCAGAAGAGAGACGCGAGGAGAGGAGAAAGGAAACTTTAGATCGCGGTAATCCATCAAGCCCTAAGTTCTCCTCTTTTATAATCCAATATTCTGTTATGGCTTAAGACCAATTCCTTATAAATTTGTTTACAAAATACTTGCTTGGTCTTTTGGCTAGCTCGTTCGCTTAAGACTTGGACCGGGTTGGGGGTTTGCGGGTTCGAACCTTAGCCGGAACTCCCTTTTTCTTTTAATTATTTTCTGTTACCAACTACTCTTTAAATACTATTTGTTCTATATATGATTAACAAAACTTGCTTAGCTCAGTTGGTTGGCTGACTTTGGTTAGGGTCTAGTTTGGTCCGAGATCTTGGGTTCAAAACCCGATCTTAACACTTTTTATCTCTTCTTTTATTTTTAAACTTCTTGCTCTTGGTAAAAATACCAAACGAACTCCAAAAATTACATAAAAATATTCTATAAATTCCTAAAAATCTCTAGAATTTTTTTAAAGTATTTTTGAATATTTTTAAGAACTGTTAGAACTCCTAATGAGGAAAATTGGGTCGTTACAGGTATGCATTGGAGAATGTATACTGAATGACCCGCCATGAGAAAGTATCATGGATCGTTATATGAGTGTCATATACTTTCTCATGTGGCTATTAGTATGACTACTAGTCCTTAGACCTGAAGTCACCATGGTTCCCTACATAAGGAGTTATGTACTTTGGTTTTGTCAAACGTCACCCGTAACTGGGTGGACTATAAAGGCGTTTACTGGGTATGTAACAAATTATGCGGAGGGATGTAAGTGATGTAGATGGGATCTATCCCTCCTATATGACGGGAGAGACATCGGTATTCTTGATAGAGTGAGACCACGAAGTGCATGGCCATGCCCAAATGAGTCAATATAAGATATTGAGCTCATTTGATTTAGTGAGTCTACTTGGAGTTCAAGATTTAGATTGATCATAGGATGACACGGTCTATGCCTCATATTGATCAATCTAGATGTCTAGGATAGAAGGACACTTGTCATATTTTGTGAGGAGTCACAATTAGTAGTCACAAGGTGATGTTGGATCTCAACATTTCTTGTAACTTGGGTAGCAATGATGTATTGCTAGATCCCGCTAGTTGCTTATGTTTCTAAAGTAGTTTAGAAACATTGCCAACGTTACAAGAACCTATTGGATCACACACAAAGAACAAGTGGATGGAGATTGGGTTCATATGATGAACCAATTGGATTAGGTTTATATGATGCACCAAAGATTGGATTCAAATTAGACTTATTGAGTTAGACTCAATTAGATTCAATTGTTGAATGAGTCTAATTTAAATTTGATTCATTGAGTCAATTTATATTAATGAATTGAGATTCATTAAATTAAAATTGACTTGAATAAAAGGTTGGATTTAACTCAACAAGGAAGAAAATTGGTCAATTTTGACTTGACCAAATGGAAGTTGAAACATCAAGTTTGACTTGATGCATTGCCACATCATGAAGGTTGACTCATCCTACATGGCATGACTAACATTGCCACATCATCTCCACCTCATGAGGTATGCCACCTAATGGAGGTTACACATCTCATGCCATTTAATGTGGCCGGCCACATTAATGAGGGAGGTTACATGGTGTGGCCGGCCACAGTAATGTAGTGTGGAAGTTTTTGTTTTTGTGTATTGATGTGTGCATTCATTTCTATTATCTTCTTCCTTGGCCTTTCTTCCTCCTTACTGTGGTTGCCGTGAGCTTTCATCAAAGGAGAAGGTGGTTGAGTGAGTCCAAAAGAATAAGGAAGGGTGAAGGTCACAAAGGAGGATACTACTTCTTGAGTGTATGAGATTTCTTTTGCATCCTCTCTTTTTCTTCCTTTCAAATCCTACCCGAGAGCCCTAGAAAGTGCTAGCACACTTGGGGTGCTCTCTTCTCCATCCTTGAGTGTTAGAGAACACTTCTTGTTCGTGTGGATATCACTAGAGAGTTGTCTACGTTGACAACTTCGAGATCCGGCGTATCTTGGACTTGCGGGATTTGCGAGGGCACGCTTCAAAGGTATAAATGTTTTTCCCTTTGTAGATCTACTGTAGATCGACGTTTAAAACTCGTACTAGTATTTTCGAAAATTTTCTTCGCACGGATCCAATGGCTAGGGGGTTTCGGGGTTTCGGGGTTTCCGCGACGCGAAAAAGCGATTTTCGCGGCCCGAAAAATCCAACACTCCTTCCCCTTTATCTTCTAGCCCATTCAAATTCCCCCATTAATAAAGGAAGAGGAAGAGTCAACTTCCTCCTATAAAATTGCGTCCATGGTTCAAGAAGCAAGGGGAGACAAGTTGTGTGCAAAGTCTGTGCAAGGTCAAAGAGAAAAGGTTTGTCCCATGTGTGCAATCTCTATGCAGGGTTCATCTGTGTACACAAAAGAGAGAGAAGGGGTTGCTGCGAAGAACATAAGTTTTGGTTCGTCCATTACCATCGGGTTGGAATTTGGTTTATGAACCTTAACGAATTTTTCGATTCATTTGTGATTGCTCTTCCAACGTCGAGTTATTCTTCGATTCTTTCTCAGATTTCTTCTCCAAGGAGCACTGTAAGTTTTTACAATTTATAAATTTTATTTTCAATATTTTTCATGCTTTAAAACCAATAGAGACTACTCAGCTAACTCAACCAACCAAAATAACTCAGGCTCTCATATCTCCTTTTTGGTTAATAAAATTTTTATATTTTTTAATATAAAATGACAATAAAATATATTTTCATTTGTGAATTATTTATGGATAGTAAAAAGTGAAATTGTTACCTCGATGTCCCTTTTGGAATGATCTCTAGTATCTAAAAAAAGATAAATTATGGGAGATTTCGTCCAACAACAGTGTCCAACAACAGTATATAAAAAGGAGTTAAAACAACTAATGAAGCATTCTATATTCGTTGGAAATCAACCACAAATCTCACTCTCATATATAGAAACTAACTATGTAAGTCTGCGAATTATACATATAAACACACTTGTAGGTTCGTGATTAATCATGCAATTCTACCGATTTTACTAATTCTATACGATCCCACCTATTATACTTTGATTTCATCGCAAAAACGATTTCAAACCATTCAAGAGTAATTTGGTACTTCTAGTAGGACCCTAGGATACCTATGCATGTGAATATCTGCCTAATTTATCTATTGACCATAAATTAATTAAGTTTATGAATAAAAAGTATGATTGTAGAGACTTACAAGAGATTAATTAGTTAACGAACCCATTCGTAGATGAGTTTTGGGCCATTACTTGGAAGAAAGCCCAATTCATTGGCCTGCTAAAGGGTCGAGAATAACTGAATAACATGTAATTGCACCTCGCTTTTTTTTTTCTACTTTCTATTGTTTTTCATTCTTTCCATTTTATTATATAATTTTCATTTAAATAAATCGACATCTGAATCATGTTAATTTAAATGTGCATCTTCCTGCATTGACTTCGAATAAAAATAAATAAATTCAGAGTTTAATATTTTTTTAATAAAAAAAATCATAATCCTAAATTTTACTAAAATAGATTCTAAAATATCTGTAGAGTCAATGGATATAATTTTAATATTTTTAATTGAAATATTTTTAGTTGTATCCAGCTTCAAGTTTCGCACACCTAAGGTAAATTTAATGGTTATAAAGATGTGAAATTAATATTGTATCATTTTCGGGAGCTTTAATTTTTTTTCTTGGTATTTTAAATTTTCTGAGGGCCATAAAAAAATTAGTTGTCATAAGATATCTTGCGTATACTGATTAATCCTGAGATGATTTATTCAACTATACGAAAGTTTTTTATCGATCATCATGGTAAATCAAAAAATACTCATGTCCATAAGTTTTTAGGTTAACCGCTCATTAATAGAAATTCATTCGTTAATTTACTGAAATTGAGACTCAGTCCTTAGATGACTTGGAAAACTAAGAAGGTACTATACAACTGCACCATTATCCCGTGGCCATCAAAAACCTTTTAATCCTTTAAATTTATATTAAATGATTAATAATATTGAGAATTATTTTGAATTTAATCATGTTTATCTTACTATTTTATTAAAAATATATCTCCTTTACTAACTAATTTTGGTGAAACCCAAAATAAAATTATGTTAATGTCCTTTTTTTTATTTTCAAGCTTAAAAGCACACGCGTAGCATATGTAATATAATACATTGAAATTATATTGACCATTTACTAATAAATTATATTAATTAAAGTATTTTAGCATTAAAATACTAAAGTTGAATCATTAGTAGAGTCATTAAGGTAAAGTACCAGACTTAATTTTTGTTCAAGATTTCACAACTTCCATGTCTTTGTCTTTCTTTATCCATCGTCAAAACCCTAAATCTTACATTAGAAATCTTTCCTCCTTTTCTATTCAACTCCAAATATAAATTTCATACTGATCCGATGGTAAAAACAGGAGATCCCCGTCCTGGAGAGTCAACGGCACGTGGAAGTCAAAGGGCCAGGGGCCGATCGGAGAATGGTGGGCCGACCGCCCGGCCGGCCGACCAGTGTCCAACTGATGGCAAAAGGCGCCCCGGAGGGAGTCGGGGCTCCGGCGCTCTTAGAACAGGATCGTAAGGCCGAGCGGATAGCACGCTCGGCCGAAGACATAAGGTAGCATACTGCTAACAGTCTCCACAAAGCACTACCGAGAACCTCCCAAGTAGATCACTATATATGGCCAGCCGGACGTAAGGCTAGTGCTGGCCGGCCGGACGCCTGGCAGGGAGTAAGGAGAAAAGGACAAAAGACATATTCTGACAGCGACCATGCTTTATAATCCGGCCATACTCCAAATCATACGACAAGGGGTTCCGCTATCCCATCGAAGACATGCTTGGACTGTAGCAATATGGTGTCAGGTAAGCTTGCTGACAAGCCTTTACTGGGGTATGGGCTGAGAACACGTGTTTGCCTAGGTATGTGTGCCTGAGCTCCTCCCCAGTTGTAAAATACCGAAAATAGGCGAATATTAATAAGGGGATTTTCAGGAATTTTTGGAAATTTTTTCGGGAATTTTCCGGAGCTCGTACGGACGAGTTGACGGGGATAAAAACGGGGTCCGGAAAAGCCTGTTTAGGCTACCCTGTTTTAATGAGGAAAAGATTTATTTTCTTTTCCTTTTTCTTTTCTTCTTCTCTTATTTTTTCCCGCGAGCCGTGCGTGCCCTATTTCCTCGAACTCGAGTGGTTCCCTTTCTTCCTCTCTTCTCACTCGGCGCCGATTTCTTCTCATCTGTGCCCTAGCAAGCCTGGCCTTCTTCTTCTCCTCTCCCTGCCAGCGACGCCACCTCCTCACTGCCGTCGTGACGCCAAGCGCCACTGAATAGCGTCGACGCCGCACGGTAGTGTCGCCGGTCTTCTTTGTGTGCCCTAGCGCAACGGTTTCCTCTGCCCTAGCCCGACCGATCCCTCTTCCTCCTCCCTCACGACACCTCTGCCCTAGATCGGCGCCGCATGGAGCAGTACCGACCTCCTCAGAGCCGTGCCCTAACTTTCTCCTTTGTCGCCCCTCTCTTTGTCCTCTGCACTGTGCGCCGCCGCCCACGGTGTCCTAGATCGCCGAAAACCATAAACCGGAGGAGACGACAACGAGTGGCAGTAATCTAACAGTGGGATTGAAGGTGAGGGTTTAGAGTTTGTTTTTCCTTTTTGTGCTTTGTTTTGTGTTCTACTGTGAGCAGTACTATGTTGGGTGGTCTCTGGTTGTAGAGTCCTGGTCTCCAGCAGCGGCTACTCCTTTTGGTGGCACTATCCCTAGTTGTGGATTAATAACAGTGGCTGTGAGAGTAGGTAATGTTTATTGGGTATCTGGATTAAGCATTTGCTTAGTTGTAGATCGTAGTGTACTTGATTTTGTTAGATGACGATCATGGGTATATTGATTATGTTTATGTGTTTTTGGTTTAGGGGTTTGCCCTAAATAGTTTTAGGAATTTTGTCTAGCTATTTATGTAAATCGTAGCTAAATAAAATATATTTATTTATATGTGACACAGGACTTTGACGCGAGACGAGTATCTCGGAGTCAGATTTGCACCATCTTATCGGAGACGGGTACTTTGACTTATGTCTTTTGATATGCATAATAAAGTGTTTAACATATAGCAATGATTGTGTTTTCCATTTGATTCGGTTGGTCACTACATGATCTGTTACATGTTGTTTGTTTATTTATTATGCACTACATGTTATTATTTATCTGACCATACATGCTTTCGGTAGTGACCCAACCATGTGATACATCATGTTCAGGACCTAGGGTTTATTTGATACCCTATCTGTTTGTGTACCTTCCATTTGATACATTGACTTGTGGTACACCTTTTATTTATGTATGGATCTTGCTATGCTATTCATGATATTGTCATGTTTAGAGTCATGCATCATCTTGCATGATTGCATGCTGTGCGGTTGTCTGTTCCATTATTGTGAGCGCATCGCCAGTTACATGTACTGCACACACCACCACCCATGGATTAGTGGTATATCAGGCAGGTGTGTGGCTCCGTTGGTCAGGTGACTCAGCGTGGTAGCCGGCAGTCAGTTCCGCTCTGTTTGGCTCCGTTGGCATTTAGTGTAGCAGCGTGGTAGCCGGCAGATGGTGGACTCTGTTTGGCTCCGTTGGTCAGATGATTCAGCGTGGTAGCCGGCAGAGATATCCTCCCCGTCATCGTGTACCGGGAGATGAGAGCATTGATCTCCCCCATTTATGATTTGGGGTCAGAGGACAGGAGTACTCCTACAGCATCCCGTCCACTCGGTCGCTCATCAAGAGCAGTGATGTCAGAGTGCACGGTCACCATATGCATTTATTGCATTTATTGTTTGTGATTGCTGCATTTACTTGCCGCATTTATATGGATGCATATGATTGACATGCATACAGGATTGTGACTTCCCCGGTCTGACGACCCTGTTACCTTTGTACTTTGATTCCGGTTAGTACAGTTATCTCCTAATTTCGTTTCAGTTGCATTTATCCTTCTCGTATTCAGGAGACTGTACGCATGATTAGTGTTGTCTGTTATTTGTTTTATTATGCATACCAGTTGTACCTGCTGAGTGTTGGACTCACCCCGCTTCCATTGTTGATATATTTTCAGGTTGAGGCTATCAGGAGCAATTTCAGTCGCTGGTTCCCACAGCACGTAGTGCTAGTCCTCTGCTAGTTTTGAGTTGTTATTTTATTTTAGCTTTTCTCTATCAGACTTTGTTTTAGTCTTGTTTTGGATTTTACATATGGATATTGTATGGAATCCTTCCGTTTGATGGACTTTTGATATGATTTGGATTTTATTCTACTACATGCCTGCCTGGACGGCAGAAGAGGTGAGTTCGTCGGATTTGAGCTTTACGAGTGTAGTTGAGTAGGGTGGATTTCGAGTCAGAGTACTATTGTTTGTGATTACTATTATTAACTGCGTGGTTGTGACAGCCAGAGGCTGAATATTTATATAAATTGCGTGGTGATTGTTTTTATTTATTATTATAATTCCAGCCGCCTGTGGCTGAGGTATATGTGTTATGTAGAAGTTTCAGATTGTCCGCTGTACAGATGAGATGCTGCCGAAATTTCTTCGGACAGGGACTCCTCTGGGGCGTGACACCAGCTCTATATAAGGAGCTTTGCACTTCACCAGAGGTACGCGTTCTACGATATTTGGAGTCACTTCTTCATTGTTTGCTTGCCTGACTTGAGCGTTGGAGAGTCGTCGCCGGGAACCCTTTCCCGGCCCGACTTCTGTGCATGTTCACCGGAGGCCCGTGCGGACAGTCAGGAGATCTACGTCAGCCGTTTGGAGAGCGTCACGTGCCCAGCGTCCGTTAATTCAGCTTTCGGACAATATCACATACCAAAAACTTTTCATCTTCCTCTGTTCAATTTCAAAACCCTAAATCTCACTCAGGAAAATATTTCTCTTCTTTTATTCGATTCTATCCATCATCCACTCCACACTATTAGAATATATTGTTGATATTTTTAATTAATATTTTTTAAAAATATTATAATAAATATTTTATAATGATATTTATTAAAAAAAATATTTATTTTAAAATAAAAAAAAATCATATTTGATTGTTTATAATCAGAATATTAATAAATATTATTATTATTTATAGAAATTAATTATTCTTAAAACATATTAACCTTATTAAGTTTTTTTTCCTCAACTTTTTTCCTTTATTTGCCTCTAATAGCAAGTAAAGCTAATCTAAATTTTTTCTTTCCTCTTTCCAATAGAATTGTTTATTAGAATCTGACATTGTTTGACTTATTAAAAATAACTATACGGTAAAAGAAAACTCTTAATTAGTTATTAAATAACTAACTTACATGTGAAATTATTTATCAATAAATGATTATAAATTAATTAATAAATGGATAAAAGGATAACAATATAACAAAATAAATTATTAATTAGTTATTAAATAATTAACTAATAAATAAAAATATTAATAGTTGTAATCTAGCTGGTTATGATATTATACTTTAATTTATGAGATATGAATTCAAGTCTCAATACCAATAAATTCCTTTTAATACTATACATTTACCTATAGGTATTTCAAATTCGCTATCCTTCTAACATAAAAATATGGAACCATCACATCAACGATCCCTTAAAGCCGGTCAACGCTACCCTTCTAACACGATTTCAGAGCGTATAACTATATAAGTAATCTTACAAAAACCTCCTATATAATTATTTTTTTTAGTGATAAGCACTTCTTGATGGAGTCTGATGGCCCATGGAAAACTAAACAAAAAGTATAAGCACACAGGTGAGGAATCTCTGCTGCACAGCAACAACAGAGCAGAAGGTGGACACTGACTCATCATCACCAACACTTTGACGTGATCAATCCAATCCAACCCTACTCGATCCACCTCCTTTATTTCATTCTTTTGCCCTTTTTTCTTCTTTAATTCCTTCATGATTTCGTAAGGCCCACAAGCTCACACAACTCACAGTGGGGTTGCTGTCTTCAAAGATGTGTCATGCATTCATACAAATAAATTTAATCATATTCTCTCCCGATTTTTAACTGTCCTAACGGTCAAATTAGTGATCGACGGTCCTCACTTCTCATCTACTTCATCGGACGGTCAGTGTCCGACGATGGAACGACACGTACTCAAATGTCATTCATTAATTAGCTATGGGCACTCGTGTCCATTCGCACTGAAGTGGGTGCCAGACTGCGACGGAGCAGAAGGGGAGGGAAGGGAAGCCGACGAAAGCGAACAACGGGACGATGATCGCTTTCCTCAATCCATAGCAAAGGATCGAGAAGGGAGGAGAGGAGTAAAGGCGGGAGGGCAAAACAGAGAGGTGACAAAGGGCACCGATTCGCCTCCTTTGGCTTTAATGACAGTGAAAGCAACCATAAAAGGAAGAGAAAGCGGCATTCCCTCTCATGGCGCTCGGCCCCTCTCGTTTGCCCAAAAAGATGAGCACGGGGTCTTGTCGGTAAGCCGCCTACGGCTTTTTCCTGTTCGTGGATCAGATACCGGTTTCCCCTTCATGCCCTTCCCCCACCCGTGAGTGAGAGATGTGGCAAGAGTCTTGAGGATTTCCGTGAACCCTAGACCCTGCATATGGTTTTTCCAATTGAGTTAACGTCTCGCTGACGTTTGATATGGTAAAGATATTCCCTTTTGACTGCCTCTTAGTTATGTTAGGGGGCTGGATTTGATGCAATTGAGAAAGGAGCGAGCTTTGTAAGATATTGCACCACTGCCTTCATTGTAGCTTTAACGTTGGTGCTGGTCTTTTGAAAGGAGTGATCTTTCATCACTTCTGCGATAGTGCTTGCACCAGCTCTGCTTCAACTCCTTGTTTGCCGTGTGCAGCTCCAAGTAGAAGGTATAGGATCCTTATTTGTCTCAGCTCCCATTTTTCTCAGCGAAGTAATTTTAGTAGTTTTTTTTCTTTGCTTTTTGAATGAAGGAATTGGTGGAATGAAGAAACTGATCTGAGCAAATAAGCTACGTTCAGAAATGGCTGCTGTGATATATCATCCTTCGTGCCTTCTTATCCTGTCCATGATTTTGATCCTTATCCCATACACAAACCAATTGCAACCATCGGAAGTCTTGTCCCTCCTGCGAATCAAGCGGCTTATTAACTACCCACCTATTCTAAGTAGGTGGAACATCGAGACAGACTTCTGCAGTTGTGAATCAAACCCATATTTAACAGTTGTTTGCTATGAAGAGAGTGTAACGCAGTTGCACATAGCAGGCAATGGAAGTTCTCCGATTCTTCCTCAAAGCTTCTCCATTAACTCCTTATTTGCTGCTCTTTACAAGCTGCCCAACCTGAAGGTCCTCTCTTTAACATCACTAGGCCTATGGGGTCCCCTACCTGGCAAGATTTATCGGTTATCTTCTCTTGAAATTCTCAACATGAGCACAAATTATTTGTATGGATCAATTCCTACGCAAGTTTCAAGATTGATAAATCTCCAAACGCTGATACTTGATCATAACATGTTTAGTGGACGTATTCCATATTTGTTAGGAGATCTTCCACGAATGACCGTGTTTAGATTGAAGAACAACTCTCTCAGTGGCTCTCTGCCTGATTCATTTAGCAGATTAAAGTCACTCAGAGTGCTTGTTTTGTCGTCCAATATCTTGTCTGGAGAGTTGCCAGATCTCAGCAATTTGACATACCTTCAAGTTCTTGATTTGGAGAATAACTACTTTGGACCACGATTTCCAAGCTTGGGAAGGAAGCTAATAACACTTGTGTTGAGAAAGAACAAATTTTCTGGCGGCTTGCCTGCTGAAGTAAATAGTTACTTTTTTCTGGAAAAAATGGACATATCTTCCAATAGGTTTACTGGGCCTTTCATGCCAGCATTGTTGTCTCTCCCTTCACTTCACCATCTTAGTATTTCTGGGAACAGGTTTACTGGACTGCTTCTGCCAAGTATGCCATGCACCGATGAGCTTGAATATGTGGATTTGTCATCAAATCTTTTGACTGGGAGCCTGCCTACATGCTTGATTTCAAACTCAAAGAATGTGGTTCGGTATGCAGCAAATTGTCTTGGTACTGAGGATCAGAGCCAGCATCCATTCTCATTCTGCCATACCGAAGCATTGGCTGTGGGAATAGTATCTCACAAAAGGATGAATACATCAGGTGGCAAAAGAGCTTTTCTTATTGTGGTCATCGGAGGCATTGTCGCAAGCATTTCTCTGGTGATGATGGTTTTCTTTGCAATTAGAAGAGCTAAGATCAAGCAGGCAACCAAAAAAAATCCAAGGAGTACATCAGAGCTTGCTTCAGTGGGGTATTCTACCCAATTTTTCCCTGATGCAAGTAATAATAACTTTCTCTCTGTCTCTAGCACAATATAAACAAGCATATAATATTATGATGTGTATATATCCATTAGTTAATGTCAAATGAAAACTAATCAATATAATTACTTTGGTGCTTCTCTTCCTGTCGGGATATTATGACGCAGAACATTTCAATTGGCAATGAGGAATTTAGTTAACTCATTGGCGCTGACAGATCAATTGTTCAAAAATGCTTGCATGTATTTATATTTTCATGGCCATCATGGCTCTTCTATTTATTATGATTAATGACTATGTTTTCTCTTTATTTGATAGGTCATATGCTGCAGACACTTGACATTCCACCATACAGACCTTTTTCATTGAAGGAGCTTGAAGATGCTACAAAAAATTTTGACACATCAAGTTTCATTAGAGAAGGTCCTTATGGTCAGGTGTGCATTTTCAAATGTCATCCAGTCCAGTCATATTCCTACAGTTTTAGCTATATCTTGTAGAGTGTACTTGACTTTCTCTTGGCTTTGCATTTCTTAATTACGCATCTAGCATGAATGTTTTGGATAGTTTGGTAAAGTATTTTAACTGCTCATGATGTTATGGAATCATATAAGATAATTTCACATAATGTTCCTATTAAAGCAAAGTTTCATCAGTTCTATCGAAATCATATGCACTGCATCATGTACATGGTATGGTGGTCCAGATTTCAGGCAGCTAATTCAACCCATGATTTATGGCTAGCTTTGCTGAATCTGAAACATTCTGATTTACAGAATTCACTCATAAAACTAAAAAATTTGCTTCCATGATACTTTTCAAATTGTTTGCAGCCGCTCTGAGCATTACTTTTATGATACCAGATGTACAGAGGAAAACTTAAAGAAGGTACCTTGGTGGCAATAAGATGCTTGAAGCTGAAAAAGGCTCAAAATCCTCAAATCTTTGACCGTCACATTGAACTGATCTCAAAGTTTAGACATCACCATCTAGTCAGTGCCCTTGGTCATGGGTTTGAGTATTATCCCAATGAATTCTCTGTCAGCAGATTCTTTCTTGTTTTCAAGTTCGTCTCAAGTAGAACATTAAGAAGCAACGTTTCAGGTGAAGGTTTAGCAAAGTTGTTATTAGATTCTTAATTTCCTAGAATTTTGATTGTTTCTGTTTGTGTTCTTTGAAAATCTACAGAGGGAGTGGATAGTGAAAAGCTCACATGGATGCAGAGGCTATCTGCTGTGATTGGTGTTGTGAAAGGCATTCAGTTTCTACACGGAGGTATGATGCCTGGTATGTTTGGAAATCAGCTTAAAATCACAAATATCCTTTTGGATCAGCACCTCGTTGCGAAAATTGGCAGCTACAATCTACCGACCCTAGCAGAGGAAATGAATTGCGAGGTATTATCTGACCTCTTACAGCCTTCTTCTCATATTCATTGGTTCTTTTGACATCGGTTCTGATTGGAACTATACGTTTGTGAACAGCTGATAAGAAATTCTTCATGTGGTTTACAAGAAACCAACGAAAGGTTCGCACTTATAACACCCGAACCATTCAAATAAAATGCTTCTCTCCCTAGTAACAGTAGTAGATGATAAGTGCAAACCCATTACTAGTGCTATTTGGATGAGTAACATATGCAATTTAGACTCGATGATCCAATCCCTGATAGGCTTTTATTCTAGTTTTCATGACGAATGTGACCTTTGTGAATCAGACAAGTGTTCGCAAGCTTTACGCTCATCCCATTGCTGAACTCAAAATAAGTTATGAATTTTTTTTTGCTTTACAGATCTAAGTGCTTGGATAAGGTTGACATCTACGATCTTGGTGTCATCTTACTCGAGATTATAACTGGAAAACCAATCAAATGCGTCGGAGAGGCAGGCAAAATCCAGAATCAGGTAGTCCTAGTAGTCTTCATGTCGTCTTACTACTGAAACCTGAAATTAGGCTGACAGGAATGCCTTCTTGAACTCCTACTGTTTGCAGCTACAAGAAAGCGCGACACTAGAAATGGCAAGGAGGAGCTTTGTGGATCCTGCAGTGAGCAACTCATGCAACGATGAATCTTTGACGACAGTAATGGGGATTTGCTTGAGATGCCTCTCCAAGGATCCAACTCAGAGACCTTCGATCGAGGATGTGCTGTGGAACTTGCAATTTGCTATTCAAGTCCAAGAATCACCATCTCCACCATCCCTGATTCACTCACCACTTGAATTCAATTGCTGACTCCATTGTCAAATGTTAAATTATGCCCTACATAGATCTCCTCACTGTTGCAGTACTCGGTATGTTGTTGATAGTGCTAAATTATACATTTATTATAAGGTGTTAAAGCCAATCAGAAAATCAGTTTTAGGATCTGACAGAAATTTGGAGCTTAAACCCTCACACTACGAAATGTTCTATTTGACCTCCATATTTAAAATATTTAATTATTATTTTTATTTTTTTATTAGTACAAACGATATTCTTAGAGGAGCCATGTATAATTATAAAATTGCTATCATATGATCTAAAGGTCACATTCAAATCTCAAGAACTAGGACGGTAAATAAGCCGAGCTAAGATATGAGATGTTCAAATTTATTTTATATGGCAATTTACGAAAAGACGCACTTAGATTTATAAATTGATCAAAAGACTATCATACATTGATATTTACCAAATAACATACTCATTTTCTATTCTTCCCATTCTACCCCTCAATCACTTGTCTATGCTCTTTCCTCTTTTTTATGCATGTAATTTCTTTTCTCTTCCCTCTCTACAATGCACTCATCATCTCTTCTCTTTCCTCCATTTTCTCTTTTCTCACTCTTTAGGAGATATGCATGCATGTAAAACATAATATGGGCTTGATATGATTTTATATCAGGCCCACGGGATTAGAGTTTAACGTATTTTTTTATAACATTTTAACACCTTCGGAGAAGTCGAAATATGCGATGGATGGTATCGTTGGACTCCTTGCAGCCTCAGAAATCTATAAGACCTGAAATGAGTCCAATCCGAGATCTCTAAGTTCATCAATGGATTTTAGTCAAAATCCACTGATGAACTTAGAGACTTTGGATTGGACTCATTTCAGGTCCTATAGATTTCTAAGGTTGCAAGGAGTTCAACGGTGTCATCCATTGCATATTTCGACTTCTCTAAATGTGTTATAATATGATCGAAAGAATCAGCTAAAATAACCCGTTGGGTCTGATATAGTTCATATCAAGCCCACGTTGGGCCTGATATGATTCTATATTAGGCCTGCGTTGGGCTAGATTTATCTCATGGTGGAGGTTGTCTTTTAGATAATTTTTATTTTCTTTTGAGTTTGGTTGAGATTGTTATACCATATTTTGTCAACTTTAATCGATATAATGTACAGAAGTTTAATGGGGAGCAACAAAACAAGCGAGAGAGTTGGAAGGACAAGAAACAAAATCGGAGCACACTCACTATGCCCTTCTACAAATTATTCTCCTTCGCAGACTTCAGAAATTACGTCTTGATGTTGTTGGGTTCACTTGGTGTAGCAGGGCATGGAGTTTCTCTACTACTTATGATGGTGCTCTTTGGAAATTTGATCCAATCCTTTGGAGGAGCTTCAAACAGACATGATGTGCTTCATCAAGTCTCCAAGGCATGTGCATACATGCATTACAATCACCTTTTTAGCATTCTATTCCACGATTGGTTCCTCAAAAATACTTAATAGTTAAAGAATGAAGTTTGTTGGAAAAAGAATGTTTGATAGCCATAGATCTGATCATTGCATATAGGTAACACTGGAATTTTTCTACCTAGCAATTGGAGCAAGCATTGCATCTTTTCTTGGTACGAATATTTACTTGACTCCCCGTTAAACCTCTATTACATCATATCCACTAAAGTTGACAAAATATGGTATGACTGTTAAAGTGTATACTAAAAGCCTAGCTTTTGGTATAAACATTTATCTAGAAATAAGAATCACATTGGTCAAATGTCTACATTTGTGATAAATGTAGTTGTTCAATTAATTTATATTGTAGATAACATGGTGTGTGGTGTCACACACAGAGGATCATGTTATCAGTACCTTATAAATTATAAACAGTAGCTCACAACCAAGATGGAAAGGAACAAACCATTTGAAGGTTGTAGTGTAATTAGGTATTAGTTTATCTTAACTATATAATTACACTAGTACACTTAGAGTGTATTGAGTAGGACCATTAGAGGTCGTTTCTTTTATACTGACTTTATAAAGAAACAAAGACCTCAGTTATTATGGAAGTGTGTGCTCTTAATCCTAATATAATAACAAGCACATATATTTGATATTTATTTCTTTAATTTGTCAATGGGTGAGATTTAGTTTGATGAATCAATAAGCCCGATAAGTTGAGAAAATGATATCACTTATAGTGTGTGTTGTTGATTATAGAAGGAAACTGTGTCCTAGAGATACTAGGTTGAGAATGTCCCCAAGAGGAGCTCAAAAGGATTGTCATGTTAAACCCTGCAGGTGGACTTAGTCCGACATGACGATGAAGTTGAGTGGTACTACTCTTGGAGCTAGATATTAATTAAGTGAGTTGTCAGTAACTTACTTAATTAGTGGACATTTGTTATCTTAAACACAGGGAGACTAACACACTCATAATAAGAAGGAGCCCAAAAATGTAATTTGGGATTGGTGCGGTAGTTCAATAATAATTCTCTAGTGGAATGAATTATTATTGATAAAATTAAGTTGTGTGTTTGGGGCGAACACGGGATGCTTAATTTTATCGGGAGACCAAAACCAATTCCTCCTCTCGGTCCCTATCGTAGCCTTTTAATTATAGAGTACTATACCCACCTATACCCACCTTCTTACCCATCCTATAGGGGGTCGGCCAAGCTAGCTTGAAGACCAAGCTAGGGCCGGCCATGTTTTGGTTCATGGGTGAATTCATGTGGCCGGCCCTAGCTTGAACTCAAGCTTAGGTGGCCGGCCCTATTAAAATAAAAAGGAATTTTATTTTTAAAATTTTTCTCATGTGGATAACATGATTTAAAAGAGAGTTTAAAAATTTAAATCTTTCCTTTTATAAGATTCTACAAAAGATTAAGAGAAGAGTTAAATCTCTTTCCTTATTTGTAGATTAAAAGGTTAATTTTAATTTTGGTAAAAACTTTCCTTTTAATCATGTTCATGATTTAAAAGAGAGTTTAAAAATTAAATATCTCTTTTATAAAGCTTCTACAAGGATTAAGAAAAGATTAGATATCTTTCCTTATTTGTAGATTGGAAGAGATTTTAATTTTTAAAGATAACTTTCTTTTTATCCACATGTTTAAAAGAAATATTTTAATTTATAAAATTTCCTTTTTATTGACCATCATGAAGGGAAAATTATTAGAGAAATTTTTTTAAAAAATTTCCGGAAACAAATTAGGAAAGTTTTAATTCTTGATTGAATTAAATTTCCTTTGTTTAAAGTGGCCGACCACATTGTTGATGAGAAAAAAAATATTTTTAATTAAATAAATTTTCCTTATCAATGGCAAAAGAATTAAGAAAATTTTTATTTAAATTTTCTTATTTGCCAAGGCCAAGGATTATAAAAGAGAGGGTAGAGGTGCCTTCATGGAGAACAACTCTATTATTTTTCCTCTCTCTTTTTCTTCCTTGGTGTGGCCGGCCATCCTCTCCTCCTTTCTTCTCTTTGATGGCCGAACCTCATCCTTCTTGTGGAGACTCATATGGTGGCCGGATCAAGTTTAGAGAAGAAGAAGAAGAAAGAGAGAAAGAAACTTTGTTTCTAGCATCCCTTGGAGCATGGTGGTGGTGGCCGAACCTCTTCATCCTAGAAGAAGTTTTGATGGCTGAATCTTGCAAGGAAGAAGAAGGTGCTTGGTGGTTCTCATCTCGGAAGATCGTTGCCCACACAACGTCCGAGGTTAGAAGAGGAATACGGTAGAAGATCAAGAGGTTTTTTTCTAAAAGGTATAACTAGTAATTTTTCTTTCCGCATCATACTAGTTATTTTTGGAAATAATACTAAATACAAGAGGCATATGATTCTAGAGTTTCGAATTTGTTTTCAATATAGTGTTCTTTTGTTTTTCTTTTCCTTGTGATTTGATTGTTCTTTTCGGTTAACCTAAAGTTATTTTAGGAAATTAAATATTAGCTTTCTATAAAAGGTTTTGTCTAGTCGGTGGTGGTTGCTCCCATATCCAAGAAGGTCATGTGCCTCGCCACGTCAGTACTGGGAACCGATTATGGAAATTAATATTTAATGGAATTAATAACTTAAGGTGACTTGGGTCGAACGTGTTAAGTTCCGCAGGAGATCCAAGTCAAAACCTAAAAGAACAAATAGATTAAGTTTTGGATCAAACGTGTTAAGTTCCGCAGGCGATCCAAAATTTAATTTAAAAGAACACATGGTAGCTAGGAAAAGGTTCAGACCTTTGTACAAAATTTTTGTACAGTGGAACCTCTAGGCTTTCCGAGTAGCAACCAACAATGACAATCTCAACCAAACTCCAAAGAAAACAAGAATTATTAAAAGACAATCTCCACCATAAGATAAATCAAGCCCAATATAGGTCTGATATGGAACCATATCAGGCCCATGTTTGGTTGTTTTAGCTATTTTTTCTATAACATTTTAACACTTTCGGACAAGTCAAAATATACAATGGATGGCACCATTCAATTCCTTGCAACATTAGAAATCCACAAGACTTGAAATGGGTACAATATAAGGTCTCTAGGTCCATCGGTGGGTGTTAACTGAAACCCACTAATGGACCTAGAGACCTCAGATTACATTTATTTCAGTTCTTATGAATTTATGAGGTTTCAAGGAGTTAAAATATATTATCCATTGTTAATTTCAGCTTCTCGGAGGTGACATAATATAATAAGGAAAAATCTCCACGATTACTGTGTTGCGATTTTTATCCTTGCTGGTACATGTTTATTGTGTTATGATTCTTCCTCAAAGTTCATTAGTGAAAGAGGATCAACACCTTATTCTCCTCACCTATGTCTGATAACTTTGGACAACCAAAAAAAGGGTCTAAAATGAACCAAAGATGTCAGTCTAAAGAAGAATTCAATAACATCAGATCAATTTTCTTTCCTTTCATCTGTTGGATTGGTAGCATTGCATTGTTCTATCTCTATATCTTCTTGATGTCATCATGTAGTCATATCAATTTCCTATTTTTTTCGGCTATTCTTTTTACACAAGTCTTACTTCTTTAGCATCATATATTAGAATGAATAGTTTAGGTGCCATGTAAAGTGCAGTCAAGATAATTCAAAACTACTTTATGCTAATCACTTTACAGAGAGGCTAATTTAGCAAATGCTGCTTTAGTCGTGTTGCTAAAAAATTATGTAGCAAAATAGATCTATTCACTTTCATCCTGACTTAAAGTAATAATCAATATGTTATTGAAAGATGAACATGAAAACTGATAATTGATGTACAACCCTAGTCAATAAGCATTGACTGTTGGGGCAATTTCTCTAGGTCAAGTTTGACCAGTTTGACTAAGTTTGAGTTGAGTCAAGCTTGAGTTGGGATTTGAGTTTTGATGTTTGACAATATAAGGAGATTGCTGGAGCAATCGTCCTGTTATGGAGATGGTCAAATGGTTGACCAGGCTGATGAGAATACAAGTCAAGTAGGTCAAGGTTGACAGGAGACTTGACTAGGAAAGTCCTAACTGGATGTCAGGCAATTAGAAAGTTCAAGTGTGATCTTGGCAAAGAAGAAAGTCCTGGTGAGGAATGAGGCAATTGGAAAGTCCAAGTGTGATCTTGGCAAAGGAGAAAGTCCTGGTGAGTAGCCAGACAATTGGAAAGTCCAAGTATGATCTTGGCAAAGGAGAAAGTCCTGGTGAGGAGCCAGGCAATTGGAAAGTCCAAGTGTGATCTTGGCAAAAGGTGTAAGTCCAAGCATGTGGTCTTGGCAAGGTAAGTCCTAGTGTGAATTGGCAAGGAGAACACGATAACTAGGATGAGGCCAAAGGAAGCTCCTGAATGCAAGGCGTGAAGGATGGGAGATATCTGAGGGACGCAAGGCTAATGGAGGAGGCTAGAAGGCTAATTCGACGTTGGTCGGGTATAGCCGGATGCTAGGCATGATGTACCAATAGGTCATGGATTGACCGAATGTTGATTTTAGGGGGCTTTGGACTTGATTGGGCAAGTCCACAGGAGCTGGATCGATCAACCGATCGATTGGCTCATGCCCAATCGACCAATCGATTGGTAGAGCACCCGCGGCAAAGGATTCTCCCAATCGATCCATGGATTGATTGGGAGCCTTTGTTGATCGCACAGAAAGCCTCCCAATCGATATGCCGATCAATTAGGAGCCTCCAATCGATCGGCAGATCGATTGGGAGGTTGGATTTTCGTGCGATATCTCTAGAAATCGTACGAACCAAAGTGAATCGATTGGGCAATCGATTCAGGGAATTTCTAGAGAGTATAGAGGCTCTTTGGATCGATCGACCGATCAATCCAAAGCCTCCCCAATCGATTGGGAGCAATCCAATCGATTGGGAGCAATCCAATCGATTGGGATTCGACCGTTGGCGCAGATAAAGGCATTGGCGTGTGATTTCTTCGGAGAACGTCATTCCTTTCTACACGAGCTTGCAAGGGCGATTTCCACAGCTTCTCCATAGCTCTCCCCGCCAGTCTTGAAGTTTTCTTGGAGGCATGTCCAAGTCAAGAGGCGAGTTACGACAAGAAGAAGAAGAAACTAGGGTTTCATTGTATAAAATCTTGTAAGAGTTATTTATATTTGGCTTCTTTCTTGCTTATTGTTGTATTGTGAACTTGTAAGACTTCTCCGCCTTTGGTAGTTACCGTAAAGGAGGATTTTCATAGTGGAGGGTGTGTGAGTGTGTGGATCCTTAGATTAGTCATCTCTTATTGAGGTGGATACCAAGTAAATCTACATGTTAGCGTTGTAGTGTGTTGTTTCTTGTATTTTTCGCTGCACATCATCACAAGAAGCAAGCAACGACAAGCACGAGATCGCGATGAGCTATTCACCCCCCTCCCCCTCTAGCTACATTTTGGTCCCAACATTGACTAGTTGTCGAGATTTGATAGGGGAAAAGAATTAACTTCTGATACATGTTTAAGGTCCAACGTGAAAATTTTTATAGATTCTTTCTTATTATATTATAACATCTTCAAGAAGCTAAAATAAACAATGGATAGCATATTTGAACTCCTTGCAATCTCAGAAATCTATAGGGCTTGAAATGGGTGCAATATGAGGTCTCTAGGTCTATCAGTGGGTTTCGGTCAAAATCCACTGATGGACCTAGAGACCTCAGATTGCATCTATTTCAAGTCCTGTGGATTTCTAAGGTTGCAAGGAATTGAATGGTATCATCCATTGTATATTTTGACTGATCCAGAGGTGTTAAAATATTATAGAAAAAATCAGCTAAAATAACCCAACATGGGTCTGATATGGTTAATATCAGGCCCACGTTACGCCTGATATGAACCATATCAGGCCCATGGTTCATATCAGGCCCACATTGAGTTATTTTAGCTTATTCTTTTGACTATATTTTAACACCTTCGGAAAAGTCAAAATATGCGATGGATGACACCGTTGGACTCCTTGCAGCCTCAGAAATCTACAGGACTTGAAATGAGTCAAATCTGAGGTCTCTAGGTCCATTTCAAGTCAAAACTCACTGATGGACCTAGAGACCTCGAATTGGACTCATTTCAGGTCATGTAGATTTTTGAGGCTGCAAGGAGTCCAATGGTGTCATCCATTGTATATTTCAACTTTTCCAAAGGTGTTAAAATATTATAAAAAAGATACGTTAAACTCTAATCCCGTGGGTCTGATTTGAAATCATATCAACCCTATATTATGCTTTGCATGCATGCATATCTCCTAAAGAGTAAGGAAAGAGAAGATGGGAGGAAAGAGAAGAAATGATGCGTGCATTGCAGAGAGGGAAGAGAAAAGAAATTGCATGCATAAAAAAGAGGAAAGAGATTGACAAATGATTGAGGGGTAGAACGGGAAGAATAGAAAATTAAGTACGCTATTTAGTAAATATCAAAGTATAGTATGTCTTTTGGTCAATTCATAAATCTAAGTGTGCCTTTGGGTAAATTACCGTATTTTATAAGATAACTGAGTCAAGCCGAACCTAAAATGAATCAAGTCATTGAAATGATTGTTTAAACTTGACTTGGTCTTGGTTCGTATAGGTGCTATTGAGATTCAAGCTTGTTGATTGTTTGAAATTTTTATGTATTTGATTAGTTATTGAGTTTGATAATTTGAATTGTATGTTCATTTTAAAAGTTTCTTTGTTTATTTAATATGTTGATAAGAGTTTTATTAATAAATATGGTTCATAAATATTGTTTACGAATATTGTTCACAAACATTATTTACGAATATTAACAAGCTGAACACATATGTGTTCAAGTTTGTAGTTTAATTTAACGAGCTGTTTAAGTTTATTTATTTAATTGGTTGTATGTGTATTAAATGAACATAAATAAACTCTTATTAAGTCAAACACCAAGCTTATGCATGAATGTTTAGTTTATTTACAACCCTATTGGGAATAGTCTCTTATAAAGTAGGATAAGACTATATACAATAAATCTCCCTATAACTTTTTTATGGGCCCCACACTCAACAATTAATATATCTTTAAAAAAACCTCAATTATTGGTTAATGGTCACTTTTATATCACCTAATTTGTTAAAAAATAATATTAAAAGTTTATGAATTTAAAAATAAGAAATACAACATTAAATAATATATTATTACAAATAATTTATAAAAAATAATTTTTTACTGATCACACTCGCAACGTGTCCAAATATACTGAACCAAGTCAGCTCAAAGCTGATGATATACTTCATTATCACGTAGCTCGCAATTTCTTCAAATGCATTCTTCAAACTCTTGGATAGAGCCCAAAAATATATGTGCTGGAGAATCTTCTTCATCATTCAACCAAATGCTTACTGCATCCTCCTCATCCTCAATAATCATGTTTTGCAAAATAATATATGTATATATGATATCCTTCAAGTTATTTTTATACCAAAATCATCTTGGATCTCTGATCATTGTCCAATGAGACTGGAGAACTCTAAATGCTCATTCGACACCTTTTCTTGCAGTTTCTTGTCTTTGTTTGAACATTTTTCTCTTGGAATCTTGGGGGTATGGAAAACTCTTAACGAAAATAGTTCATTCTGGGTAAATTCCATCAGTTAAATACTACCCTTTTGTATATTATGTGTCATTTATTGTAAAATTAATCTTTGGTGTATTTCCTTATAGAACTTCATTGAATAAAGGTGATTCGTTAAGCACATTAATATCATTACATAGCCATGTCATTCCAAAAAAAAGTGTCATATCCACAAGTTTGCAGATGTAACCGCTTCAAGTACAATTATTGGGATCCCATGATCATCTCAAGTAAATTCGCCTTTCCAAGCAACAAGATAATTTCTTCATTCCCAATGCATACAATCAAGGCTACCCTACTAAGGATCTTAGCCTGGCTAAGAGGTTGAATAGGCATCACCCCAACTCTATGGCTTTCTTCCTACGATGTTAGTGTGTAGCGGAAATACAAACAATCTAAAGAAAGCTAATCTAAAAGACAAGAAAAGAGATACAAACCACAACACAACGATTTACGGGGGTTGGAGATAAAGCTCTTACTCCATCGTTGTCCGTAAAGTGGACGATCCCGATCCTTAGGTGGATGACTCCCCGGAAAATTTTCGACTAGCACACATAACTCCTTGTGGTTAAAGAAACCTCACCACAACTCTCACAACAACACTTGAGACGCTAAGACACTTGGAAGACTACTAATACAGATTAACCACATCTATTTTGTCAACCTTAACCAAGCTCTAAAGCCTTAGTTATATAGGTCATGGGTTAGAAAACCCCACCTACTAGTCGACTGGTAAGTATACCAGTCAACTGCCCTTTGTAAAAATTCGACCGTTACAACCCAACGGCTCGATACCAGTTGACTGATAATTTTACCCGTCGACTGCTCCACACTGGCTAAGCGAACAGAAGTATTCTATTCACTCTCAGTCGACTGCCTAGTTGACTGCACCAGTTGACTAAAATCACCAATCGACTGGTAAACCATTAATTTACCCCCAGTACAATCTCTCAGCACTTGGACCCTCACGACTCACTTGACTTTTCCTCATAGCCTTGACCACTTGCCTTCAAGCCTACTTCCTTTGGCTCTCGTCCCTCAAATGCATTCACGTCCACTACTTGTCCCAATGTCATCCTTCGCGTATGCCTCGAAGTGTGCTTTCCTCGGCTCTTGTCCTTGTTGCCTTGTTCACGGTCCCTCGGATGCTCCATCCTTCACCGAACCCGAAGCCATTAAGCTGAGTCATATGTGTATCTTACAACCCTGCACAATTCAAATACATATATCAAATACAAGGGTAAACCTAACTTAAACTCTTTGCCCAAACCATCAAAATCCATGGTCATACCGAACCATCTTTAAGCAAGATTGCTTCCAACAATCTCCCCCTTTTTTGATATTTGGCAATACGTTTAAGTTAGGGAAAACAGAATAGCAAATAAGAATGCTAATGTAATATGCAACATGCATTAGAATTTATCACAAGGTTCCCTTACACCTGAGCTCCCCATTGAGCTAGGAATTTCAACACAAGGATTTTTAAGAATCTATATATCACAAGGCTCCCTCTACACCTAAGCTCTCCATTGAGCTAGGAATTTCTTCATCACTAAGGTATTTAAGGTTTTCCACACTTAAACCTTACTTCTCCCCCTTTACGTAATATCAAAAAACTTCCAACAATATCTCAATTGTTGAAATTGATCATCCAAACTTAGACTCGTATATTTATCCCCCAAGGATCTCATACACATATACGAGTTATCCCGATCAAACCTAATACTGAAAAATAGTTTTCAGATTGTATCAGTCGACTACCATAGGCACTAGTCGGCTGCTCTCATTGAAACAAACTCATAGAACTATTCAGTGTTCGATGAACAGTGTTACTAGTCGACTAGTAACTGCATCAGTCAACTGTCCCTCTTTTTTTAGTCTAAATAACATTTCGAACCCAACTTCATAAATGCATTAAAGTTTCACAAACATCCAAAAATCTTCAAATTTTATGGAGAGGTCTGTTTTACCCGTATCTACTTGGAAAAAATATATTTAAAAATATATATATTCAAACCCCAAGATTGACATAAAACTCAAAAATATCTAAATGGTTTAATTGAACCTTAACCTAAAGTCCTACTTTTAGCTTCCTCTTGATGTATCTACCTATACTAAGCCATAATACATCCCTAGCATTAGTTTATATGGCATCTATACATCAAAATCAAATTTTCATTCAATATGGCCCAATGTCATATTTCCATGTATGGAACACAACCCAATTATGTCAATTCCTTGGATTTGAGACTAAAGTTCGTAACCAAACCCTTTGACACATTCCATGGCCCATCTAGATTCTCAAGTAATATCCACTTGAGATCCATTGACTATCGGTCCCAAATTGATGCTTTGAGATCCCCCTAGAGCTCTTAATCTTAGCCACCTTCTTAGGTGACTCATCTATTGTGGCTAAACCACAATGATATCCCTTAGAAGATTTCCTTATCTTCTTAATCTTGGACATCTCATCCTTGTCATAATTATATGCAACCCTTTTATATTTTTTTTCATTGGCTTTGGATGACTCTCTCTTGCCCTTGGTTACTCCTCCCTTAGCATTATCATGTGCCACCCTAGCATATGATCTCCTTTTGGCCTTGGAGGGACTAGATCAGTATCCCAACTCTGATCTATCATTGTTAGATTTTTAACTACCCAACACTATGCCTAACCACTTAGATTCAATATTGAATCTCTCTAGGGTTTTCTCCAACTTTTATCAAGCTTTACTTTCAAAGCTTGATTTTTCTTTTCTAGATTCCTCACCCTAGAATTGACTTTTCCACATTGGACATTCCTAACCTACCCATCTTTCTAGGCATGTGTCTCCCTTTCTTGGGATTAATGCCTAGGTTCTCTTTAAGTTTACCATTACTAGATTTAGTATGAATAGGTCTCCTAGGATTATGATCTACATTGCCCCTATTTCTATCATGATATCTAAAATCAAAATTATGCATGGACATACTATAATTAACAAAATCATTTCTCCTAGCATGCATGAGAAAATAAAAAATTGAATTGCAATTCAAATTAGGTATACCTCCCTTACCCTTGAAGCTCCCCCTCGACTTGAGCTTCTCTTCTTCTCCCATTTTTTCAAATGCTCCAACTTCTTGAGCTCTCCCTTCTTTGGGCATTTTGTGTGGTAATGTCTTATTTCACCACACGTGAAACATCTAATATGTTTCTTCTCCTTGGCTCCTTTCTTAAAACTCAAATTAGATTCTAAAAAAATTGAATTGAGTTTAAGAGTTACCTTCTTCTTACCCATTGGACACCTACTCTTGTAGTACCCCTTCTCATTGCACCCAAAGAAAATGATATGGTCATTATACTTCACTTCGGTGGAGGTGCTAGCTAGGTTGACTACTTCCAAGATGTCTTCTTCATCTGTCTTGGTTTCTTTTTCAACCTTTGATGATGTTTCTGTTGGAGTGTATACTGAAAGCCTAAGCTTTTTAAACATTCATTATGAATAAAGAATCACATTTGGTCAAATTGTCTACATTTAGTTGTAGTTGTTCAATTAATTTATATTATAGATAACATAGTATGTGGTATCACATGCAGAAAATAATGTTATCAGTACCTTATAAATTATAAACAGTAGCTCACGACCAAAATGGAAAGGAACAAACCATTAGAAGGTCGTAGTGTAATTAGGTATTAGTTTATCTTGACTATATAATTACACTAGTACACTCAGAGTGTATTGAGTAGGACCATTTGAGGTCGTTTCTTTTATACTGACTTTATAAAGGAACAAAGACCTCAGTTATTATGGAAGTGTGTGCTCTTAATCCTAATATAATAACAAGCACATATATTTGATATTTATTTCTTTAATTTATCAATGGGTGAGATTTAGTTCGATGAATCAATAAACCCGATAAGTTGGGAAATTGTATCACTTATAGTGTGTGTTGTTGATTATAGAAGGAAACTGTGTCCTAGAGATACTAGGTTGATAATGTCCTCAAGAGGAGCTCATAAGGATTGTTATATTAAACCCTACAGGTGGACCTAGTCCGACATGATGATAAGGTTGAGTGGTACTACTCTTGGACTAAGATATTAATTAAATGAGTTGTCAGTAACTCACTTAATTAGTGGACATTCGATATCTTAAACACAGGGAGATTAACACACTCATAATAAGAAGGAGCCCAAAAATGTAATTTGGGATTGGTGCGGTAGTTTAATAATAGTTCTCTAATGGAATGAATTATTATTGATAAAATTAAGTTGTGTGTTCGGGGCGAACACGGGATGCTTAATTTTATCGGGAGACCAAAACCAATTCCTCCTCTCGGTCCCTATCGTAGCCTCTTATTTATAGAGTACTATACCCACCTATACCCACCTTCTATACCCACCAATAGGGGGCCGGCCAAGCTAGCTTGGGAACCAAGCTAGGGCCGGCCTAGGTATAAATTGGGGTGGCCGGCCCTAGCTTAAACCCAAGCTAGTGGGGGCCGGCCAAATTAAATTAAAAAAGAATTTTAATTTTAATTTTTATTATGTGGAAGAAATAATTTATTAAAGAGAATTAAAATTAAAATATCTCTCTTGTAAAAGATCTATAAAAGATTAAAGAAAGAGATTAGATCTCTTTCCTTATTTGTAGATTGGTGAGATATTTTATTTTCTCTTTAAAAATTATTCACATGTTGTAAAATTAAAATTATAGAAATTTCCTTTTATCAACCATGAAGAGATTTTTGAAGAGAAATTTTATTTTTAAAATTTCCGGAAACAAATTAGGAAGTTTGAATTTGTTGATTAAAACTTGTCTAATTTATCTCTTTTGATGTGGCCGGCCATTAGAGATTAATTGGGGAAATTTTATTTTATTTTTCTCAATTAAATCATGTCAAGGGAATTAAGAAAATTTTATTGTAAATAAATTTCCTAATTTGCCTAGGCCAAGGAATATAAAAGAAGGGGTGAGGGTGCCTTCATGAGAGACAACCTCTATTATTTCTCTCCCTCTTTTTTTCCTTGGAGTGGCCGGCCATCCTCTTCCTCTCTCCCTCTTTGTGGTGGCCGAAACTCTCAAAGGCTTGGAGCTCTTGTGGCGGCCGGATACTACTTGGAGAAGAAGAAGAAGAAGAAGGAGAGAAAGCTAACATCTCTTGGAGCTTGGTTGGTGTTTTGTTCTTCATCCTTGGTAAAGCTTTTTGTGGCCGAACCTAGCTAGGAGGAGAAGAAGGTGGTTGGTGGTTTCTTATCTTGGAAGATCGTTGCCCACACAACGTCCGAGGTTAGAAGAGGAATACGGTAGAAGATCAAGAGGTCTCTCTAGAAGGTATAACTAGTAGTTTTCCCTTTTCCGCATCATACTAGTTATTTATGGAAATAATACCAAATACAAGAGGCTTACGATTCTAGTATTTCGAATATGTTTTTCGATGTTGTGTTCTTTTGTTTTATTTTTCCTTGTGATTTAATTGTTCTTTTCGGTTAACCTAAAGTTATTTTAGGAAATTAAATATTAGCTTTCTATAAAAGGTTTTGTCTAGTCGGTGGTGGTTTCCCATATCCAAGAAGGCCATGTGCCTCGCCACGTCAGTACTGGGAACCAATTATGGAAATTAATATTTAATGGAATTAATAACTTAAGGTGATTTGGGTCGAACGTGTTAAGTTCCGCAGGAGACCCAAGTCAAAACTTAAAAGAACGAATAGATTAAGTTTTGGATCAAACGTGTTAAGTTCAGCGATCCAAAATTTAATTTAAAAGAACACATGGTAGCTAGGAAAAGGTTCAGACCTTTGTACAAAATTTTTGTACAGTGGAACCTCTAGGTTTTCCGAGTAGCAACCAACAATTGGTATCAGAGCTAGGGTTTTGCCTCTGTGTATTTAGTATTAGTTTAATTATGCACATGTCATACATAATTTAGGCAGGTTAATAGTAGGATGTGCTAACTTTGTGGATGCAGGATCCAACTATTATGGCTTTTAGTTATTATGTGTGATTGGACCCTTGGACATGTCAAGGGCATTTATCTGTGTGCATGATTGTATTAAAATACAGCAGGAGCTATATTTAGTTTTATTAGGATTTTATTTTGATCTAGATACATGTACATTCCTTTTATGGAATATAGGATCAAAATGTAAATTCTATTTATGTCATGGATCGAATCTTGCAAAGCGTGGAACCTTCTAAGGACCAGAGGCGTGGCGGAACTAGGAGCAAGATGGCGTTGGCCAACTATGGCAGCAGCTTGGGATGACAACACACGGAGGACAACTAGAGATAAAAGTCATAATAGTTGAAAATTAGATTTTCTATTTATTGCTTTTATATTGTGCTGTGTGTGCATGTTAGTTTACAAGTTTAGTAGGCTAGCATAGTTAAAATTCCTCATTTATAAATAACTAAGTGGGAGAGGGATTTTTAAGTAAATCCCATGGTCTCCATTACTGGTTTGTAAGTGATGCAAACAAGCTTGCGCGTTGTCTCTTAGTGCCTTCCTCCATAACGGATGAGCTTGTTTGTCGATCACTAGAACAAACTTCCATTTTTGGATGACTATAGGAAGTTAATTAAGAGCGTGTGATCTTCCCCAACGGAAGGGGCATAATCTTATTAATGGACTTAGTGTCAAGTAATGGTATACACTTAGACACATCTAATAGTATCCTCCCCATCGGAGTCACTGCTATTATTTGTGTGACCAAATGATACCAACTATTAATTTTATTTGTCAAAAAGTTAGGTTGACAAGATAATAAAATTAATGGGTTAAAACCCTCCTTTTATAAATGTTGAATTTGTATACGTTCACACTAACGTGGCATACAAAATTCACGGTGTTATGAGGTGTTGGTTAATTTAAAATAGTATTTTTTGAGGAATCAATATTATTCTAAATTTAGAGTTCTGACCAAAAGTTATTTGTGATTCTTAGGATGACTTTCAACCCACTGTCCATCATACTTCAACAAAATAGACTTCGACCTAATTACATAGATTGGAAAAGAAACCTAGACATTGTTCTTACCTGAAAGCTATAAATTTGTACTAACTGAGGCACCTACTGTGAATCTACCCAAGAGGAGATTGAATATCATAGGAAATGGGTAAAATCGATGAGATGCGCGGTGTTACATTTTGGCTTCAATGTCAAATGTATTGCAACATCAAGATCAAGATCAACAACCTATGATATTATGAACAATCTCAAGGAACTCTTTGGTCATTAGGATAGGGCTTCAGGCAAGAAGCCATGAGAAAGATAATGACCACCATGCAAGAGGGTACTCCTGTAAGGGATTATATCCTAAAGATGATGGCTTATCCGAACGAGATACAGATCCTTGGAGGAGAAATTGATGGGGAAACCCAGATTGATATGATCCTCCAAACGCTACCTAGAAGTTTTGAGCACTTTGAACTATAATATGAATAAGAGGATTTATTCATTAGGGAAACTACTGACAGAAGGATTATTCGTCACAATTCTCAAATTCACTATCGAAAATGGTTCTACTTCTAAACCGAGAGGAAAGAAGAAGAAGAAACAAGTCGGCTCAAGAAAGAAAGTGAATAAATCTCGGAGTATAGGATTTAAAGTTGAGTGAAGAAGCCAAGGGCAAGTGCTTCATCTGCAAGGAGTCAGGCATTGGAAGGCAGGAATCAGAACAACAAAGGTATATCTCATGCTCTAGTTGTTGAAACATGTTTAGCGGTGTTATCTACCAGGTGTGTAGATACGAGAGCCACTGATCATGTCTGCAATTCCTTGTCAGGGTTCCAGGAAACCCGACGACTAACTGAAGGAGAGATTATCGTCTACATGGGCAATGCTACTAAGGTGGCGGCTGTTGCAGTGGGAGACGTCTACTTATCTTTTAGTAGAAATAGAAATTTGGTTTTAAGAAATTGTCTTTATGTACCCAGTTTTAGAAAGAATTTAATTTCGGTTTCTAAACTGTTATTCAGTTTCTTTAGAATGATGTAGTTATTAAAAGAAATAAAGAGATTATCTGTTCTGGTGCATTAGTTGGCAATTTGTATACTTTAAATCCAAATTCTTCCACAAAGCAAAACATGGAAATTTATAACTCATCTTCTAACTCTAATAAGAGAAAAGAACCTTCGGAAATGAACCAAGCATATCTTTGGTATCTAAGGCTTGGTCATATTAACTTAAGTAGGATTCAGAGGCTTATAGTCGATGGACTTTTGAGTTCATTAGAGTTGGAAAATTTTCCAACTTGTGAATCTTGCTTAGAAGGTAAAATGACCAAGAGACCGTTCAAGGCCAAGGGGTATAGAGTCAAAGAAGTGTTAGAATTGGTTCATTCTGATTTGTGTGGTCCTATGTCTGTCCAGGCAAGAGGTGGTTTTGAATATTTTGTCTCTTTTATAGACGATTATTCAAGATACGGATACATTTACCTAATACGCCGCAAGTCCGAGTGCTTTGATAAGTTCAAAGAATACAAGGCTGATGTGGAGAAACGACTAGGTAAAAGTATCAAGACACTACGATCTGATCGTAGTGGCGAATATCTCTTAGGAGAGTTTAGGAATTACTTATCAGAGGTCGGGATTCAATCCCAATTGTCTGCACCTAGAACACCCCAACAGAATGGTGTAGCAGAACGAAGGAACAGGACTCTTATGGAGATGGTTAGATCGATGATGAGTTATTCAGAATTACCAAATTCGTTTTAGGGATATGCTCTGGAAACAGCAGTATACGTTCTGAACTTAGTACCTTCTAAATCAGTTTCTTCTACTCCCATAGAATTGTGGAATGGGCGAAAATCCAGTCTAAGACATATTCGGATTTGGGGTAGTCCAGCACATGTGCTGAAACCAGATGCTGATAAGTTAGAATCCCGTACAGAAGTTCGCGTGTTTGTAGGATATCCCAAAGGAACGAAAGGTGGTTTATTTTATAGTCCTAAAGACCAGAAGGTCATTGTTAGCACCAATGCCCAGTTTTTAGAAGAAGACTATATAATGGATCACAAGCCCAGTAGCAAAGTTGTTTTAGAAGAACTTAGAGAGGTCATTCTTAGTACCAACAGTACAAGATGAAGTACCACAAGAGACTGCAACACGTGTCACACATGATACACAACCACAGGCAGTGCCTCGTCGTAGTGGGAGGGTTGTAAGGTAGCCTGAAAGATTCATGTTTTTGGGAGAGTCTTCGGACTTGATCCCGGGTAAACATGAACCTGATCCACGAACATATGACGAAGCATTCCTAGATATAGATGCAGCATCTTGGCAAAAGGCAATGAATTCTGAAATAGAGTCTATGTACTCTAATAAGGTCTGGGAGCTTGTAGAACCACTTGATGGTGTAAAAGCCGTTGGATGCAAGTGGATCTACAAAAGGAAAAGAGGGACAGACGGGAAGGTAGAAACCTTCAAAGCTAGGCTTGTTGCGAAAGGGTACACTCAGAAAGAGGGAATCGATTATGAGGAAACCTTTTCACCGGTAGCAATGCTTAAGTCTATCCGGATACTCTTATCCATTGCTGCTCATATGGATTATGAGATTTGGCAAATGGATGTCAAGACAACTTTCCTTAATGGAAGTCTTGAAGAGAACATCCATATGAAGCAACCAGAAGGATTCATTGAAAAAGGCAAAGAGCATCTAGTGTGCAAGCTCAATCGCTCCATTTATGGACTGAAGCAAGCTTCAAGGTCTTGGAACATCCAGTTTAATGAAGTAATCCAGTCGTATGGATTTATTCAGTGTCCGGATGAGTCTTGTATATACAAGAAGTGTAACGGAAATGTGGTGGTATTTCTTGTACTATACGTAGATGATATTTTATTAATTGGCAACAATGTTAAGGTATTATCAGATGTAAGGGTATGGTTGTCCAAACAATTTGATATGAAGGACTTAGGAGAGTGTGCACACATTCTTGGGATCAAAGTGATAAGGGATCGCAAGAAAAGAATGTTGTGTCTGTCCCAAGCTTCATATATAGATACAATCCTTGCTCGTTTTAGTATGCAGGATTCCAAGAAAGGTTTCTTACCTTTTAGGCATGGAATAGCTCTATCTAAAGAGATGTCTCCGAAGACATCAAAGGAGATAGAAGACATGAAAGCACTTATGCTTCGGTGTAGGAAGCCTTATGTATGCAATGCTATGTACGAGACCTGATATTTGTTTTGCCGATGGTCAGCAGATATCGAGTAACCTCGACAAGGACATTGGATGCAGTAAAGCATATATTAAAGTACCGAGAAGGACTAGAGATTATATGCTAATTTACGAAGAAGACGATTTGCTCCCTGTGGGTGATTTTGATTTCCAATCGATAGGGACAATAGTAAGTCTCGGCTATGTGTTTACTTTAGGAGGTGGAGCCATTTCATGGAGGAGTGTTAAGCGAATACGATCGACTCAACCATGGAAGCGAGTATGTAGTAGCATCCGAGGCGACTAAAGAAGCGGTATGGCTCGTGAACTTTCTAATGGACTTAGATGTGATTCTGGTTTGCCCAAAATTATCACAATTTATTGTGATAATAGCTGTGCAAACTCCAAGGAACCACGAGCTCATAAGGCAAGTAAACATATAGAGCGCAAGTACCACCTGATACGAGATATCGTGAAGCGAGGAGAAGTTGTCATCGCCAAGATTGCATCAACAGATAACCTGGCAGATCCTTTCACTAAGGCCCTTCCGGCGAAAGCTTTTGATCGGCATGTGGAGGGAATGGGAATCAGATGTATGGTAGAAGATATGACAGCTTAGTCATTAGTATAAGTGGGAGATTGTTGGATTACTGAAAGCCTAAGCTTTGTAAACATTCATTATGAATAAAGAATCACATTTGGTCAAATTGTCTACATTTAGTTGTAGTTGTTCAATTAATTTATATTGTAGATAACATAGTATGTGGTGTCACATGCAAAAGATAATGTTATCAGTACCTTATAAATTATAAACAGTAGCTCACGACCAAAATGGAAAGGAACAAACCATTAGAAGGTCGTAGTGTAATTAGGTATTAGTTTATCTTGACTATATAATTACACTAGTACACTCAGAGTGTATTGAGTAGGACCATTTGAGGTCATTTCTTTTATACTGACTTTATAAAGGAACAAAGACCTCAGTTATTATGGAAGTGTGTGCTCTTAATCCTAATATAATAACAAGCACATATATTTGATATTTATTTCTTTAATTTATCAATGGGTGAGATTTAGTTCGATGAATCAATAAACCTGATAAGTTGGGAAATTGTATCACTTATAGTGTGTGTTGTTGATTATAGAAGGAAACTGTGTCCTAGAGATACTAGGTTGATAATGTCCTCAAGAGGAGCTCATAAGGATTATCATATTAAACCCTACAGGTGGACCTAGTCCGACATGATGATAAGGTTGAGTGGTACTACTCTTGGACTAAGATATTAATTAAATGAGTTGTCAGTAACTCACTTAATTAGTGGACATTCGATATCTTAAACACAGGGAGATTAACACACTCATAATAACAGGAGCCGAAAAATGTAATTTGGGATTGGTGCAGTAGTTCAATAATAGTTCTCTAATGGAATGAATTATTATTGATAAAATTAAGTTGTGTGTTCGGGGCGAGCACGGGATGCTTAATTTTATCGGGAGACCAAAACCAATTCCTCTTCTCGGTCCCTATCGTAGCCTCTTATTTATAGAGTACTATACCCACCTATACCCACCTTCTATACCCACCAATAGGGGGCCGGCCAAGCTAGCTTGGGAGCCGGCCTAGGTATAAATTGGGGTGGCCGGCCCTAGCTTGAACCCAAGCTAGTGGGGGCCGGCCAAATCAAATTAAAAAAGAATTTTAATTTTAATTTTTATTATGTGGAAGAAATAATTTATTAAAGAGAATTAAAATTAAAATATCTCTCTTGTAAAAGATCTATAAAAGATTAAAGAAAGAGATTAGATCTCTTTCCTTATTTGTAGATTGGTGAGATATTTTATTTTCTCTTTAAAAATTATTCACATGTTGTAAAATTAAAATTATAGAAATTTCCTTTTATCAACCATGAAGAGATTTTTGAAGAGAAATTTTATTTTTAAAATTTCCGGAAACAAATTAGGAAGTTTGAATTTGTTGATTAAAACTTGTCTAATTTATCTCTTTTGATGTGGCCGGCCATTAGAGATTAATTGGAGAAATTTTATTTTATTTTTCTCAATTAAATCATGTCAAGGGAATTAAGGAAATTTTATTGTAAATAAATTTCCTAATTTGCCTAGGCTAAGGAATATAAAAGAAGGGGTGAGGGTGCCTTCATGAGAGACAACCTCTATTATTTCTCTCCCTCTTTTGTTCCTTGGAGTGGCCGGCCATCCTCTTCCTCTCTCCCTCTTTGTGGTGGCCGAAACTCTCAAAAGCTTGGAGCTCTTGTGGCGGCCGGATACTACTTGGAGAAGAAGAAGAAGAAGAAGGAGAGAAAGCTAACATCTCTTGGAGCTTGGTTGGTGTTTTGTTCTTCATCCTTGGTAAAGCTTTTTGTGACCGAACCTAGCTAGGAGGAGAAGAAGGTGGTTGGTGGTTTCTCATCTCGGAAGATCGTTGCCCACACAACGTCCGAGGTTAGAAGAGGAATACGGTAGAAGATCAAGAGGTCTTTCTAGAAGGTATAACTAGTAGTTTTCCCTTTTCCGCATCATACTAGTTATTTATGGAAATAATACCAAATACAAGAGGCTTACCATTCTAGTATTTCGAATATGTTTTTCGATGTTGTGTTCTTTTGTTTTATTTTTCCTTGTGATTTGATTGTTCTTTTCGGTTAACCTAAAGTTATTTTAGGAAATTAAATATTAGCTTTCTATAAAAGGTTTTGTCTAGTCGGTGGTGGTTTCCCATATCCAAGAAGGTCATATGCCTCGCCACGTCAGTACTGGGAACCAATTATGAAAATTAATATTTAATGGAATTAATAACTTAAGGTGATTTGGGTCGAACGTGTTAAGTTCCGCAGGAGACCCAAGTCAAAACCTAAAAGAACGAATAGATTAAGTTTTGGATCAAACGTGTTAAGTTCCGCAGGCGATCCAAAATTTAATTTAAAAGAACACATGGTAGCTAGGAAAAGGTTCAGACCTTTGTACAAAATTTTTGTACGGTGGAACCTCTAGGTTTTCCGAGTAGCAACCAACAGTTTCCTCATCTACACTTGTGGATGTCATTTGCTCATCCTTCTCCTCCTCGGATGTTGAACATGAGTCAACTTTCGGTTGTTCCACCTCCACTTGAGCCACTACATCCTTTTCCTCAGACTTCTCCTCTTAGTGTGTAGGCATAGGTTCTTCACCTAGAACCTTCTTCATTTTGCTCCATAAATCATGGCCATTTTCGTATTCACCTACACGACTCATCACATCATTAGACAAAATATCGATTAAAATTGATATCACCTTTGAATTTGTATTTGATCATGAGGCTTGCTTGCTCTTCCATCCAATAACGTGGTCGGAGTCTCTTCCTTTTCTTGTCACTTGGGACTTCGAAGGGCTCCTCGATAACTACCATGGTGTCCCAATCCATTTCGAAGAAGTTCTTCATCTTCATCATCCAAAATGTGATGTCCCATAAACTTCCTCCTTCATACTTTGGAGGTTTAATCAAGTCGGTCATCTTATTGAAATTGCTCTTCTCGGTGAAGTACGACCTTATTGTGATACCACTTGTTGAGGATTTTAGTCAGGTTAGAAAGGGGGTTGAATAGACATCACCCTAACTCTATCACTTTCTTCCTATAATGTTAGTGCGTAGTAGAAATACACACAATCTAAAGAAAGCTAATCTAAAAGACAAGAAAAGAGATGCAAACCATAACACAATGATTTACATAATTTAGAAATAAAGCTCTTACTCTATGGCTGCCCGTAAAGTGGATGATCCCGATCCGTCGATGGATTACCTTCTAGAAAACTTCCGGCTAGCTCACGTAGTTATTTGTGGGTGGAGAAACCTCACCACAACTCTCACAAGAACACTTGAGACGCTAGAAAACTTGGAAGGCTACTAATAGGGGTTACCCATATCTATTTCATCAACCTTAACCAAACTCCAAAGCCTTAGTTATATAGGCCACAAGTTAGAAAGCCCCGCCTACCAATCGACTAGTAAGTATACCAGTCGACTTCCCTCTGTGGAAATTCAATCGTTACAACCCAACAACTCGATACTAGTCAGTCGACTGCTCCATACTAGCTGAACGAATAGAAGCATTCTGTTTGCTCCCAGTTGACTGCCTAGTTGATTGCACCAGTCGACTAACAAACCCTAAACCTAGGGTTTTGCCCCGAGTACAATCTCTCAACACTCGGACTCCACAACTCACTTGACTCTTCCTCGCAGCCTTAACCTCTTGCCTACAGGCATACTTCCTTTGGCTCTCGTCCCTCGAATGCATTCAAGCTCATGGCTTGTCCCAATGTCATCCTTCGCGTATGCCTCGAAGTGCACTTCCCTCGGCTCTTATCCATACCGCCTTATCCACGGTCCCTCTGATGCTCCATCCTTCACCGGACCTAAAGCCATCAAACTAAGTCATATGTATATCTTGTAAACTTGCATAACTCAAATACACATATCAAATACAAGGGTAAACTTAACTTAAACCCTTTGCCCAAACCATCAAAATCCATGGTCACACCGAGCCATCTTGAGGCAAGATTGCTTCCAACATACCCAACATACTAGGGAAGCCATGTTTTTGTTCATGCATTTCAAACAAACATAGGATGTCAAAAACATTAGGCCTTCTTAAGTATTGTGGCCCAAATACTTCAATCACACACTGATAGAAGTTAACCAAGCAATCTAGAGCAGTTAGTTCACCCTTGAATAGGTATTCATCACAAATATTGGCAGGGGATCTATACACCAATTGACGAATAGCAGTCGTGCACTTCTGAAGGGTGACAAACCACATCTTTCCACTGCATCAACCCTCCATTTAAAATATTTTGAATGATGTCGCAAGGTATTGACTATGCTAAAGAATAAGTCTCTTTACATCATAAATCGTCATCAGAATACTTCATCAAGATATACCGACTGAGCAGAGAAGTAATCATTCAAGAGGCGATCATGTCCGACTTCACAATCTCGATTTAAATATCTTCTATGAGTTCTATTGGAAAAACTTTGAGCTACTAGAACTTTCATTTCTTCATGCTCTAGTAATATCAGTGTCATTTGATCCAAGTCATCATCTGAATCCACAAAAAAAAAAAAATTCTCCACTAATCGCGGAGATTAGAATGCATAGAGATATTGAGATCGTGAGACATTTGAAATAAATGAATACTATCAATGTGGTTTGAGAAGATAATGTTAGTAGAATGGAGGAGTTTAGCTTTTATACACGAATATATAGAGGTATTTGTAACAGCTAGTTTTATAATGGCTAATTTATAAAGGTTTTTTTATTACGACTAATTTGTAACGACTATTTTTAAACCGGCTAGTTTTAATTATAATGATTATAATGATCAATTTTATCCATCTCTTGGATTGTTTGTTAGCTCGATAACCAACTCTCTGTGGATCATATTTCTCACAATCTCTAAGAATTCACCAAACATGTTCATAGTTGAAGGACTTGTTACAATGATTTTCCTACCACATTTTATGCGCTCTCATTAGCACATCCTCATCACTCCACCCGTTTTCACGATATATATAAAAGTTATTGTATATTACTGTAAATTCATTTACCCATAAGATGAAGCCTACAGAAATGTAATTTTACCTTCACCTAAGGTCGCTACACAAATCCATCATGTCGATACTTGTTGTAGTAATCCGTGATTCGTTTCGATAAAATTTGTTAATTTTGATCATTACTAATGATTGGATTAGTGCTAATATTGATTCATGCTTTTGCAAAGTGTATCCCTTTGTCCATTGACCACATAGCTCGTTTGGTGTTACGCACACCCAAACTCCCTTCATTACTCAACGTTGGAACCTTAGATGATGTTACTGATTCTTTGTCGATCTTGGATACGTCTATGCACTCCCTTCTTGATTCATCTAGAGCATGAATGAGGGTTGTGGAGAAGAAATTTCATAAAAAGGATGTGACATTACGAATTGGCTTGTCATAAACTGCCAATATTTGGGAGGATACATATAAAATGGAAGTTGAGAGGCATTGCTCGCGATCGGAGGAGTCGGCAAGTTTTGAGAACTTTAAAAATTTGAAGAAAATTATGGAATGCATGGAACATTTGGAAACATTTTGAGGATAGTCTGTTGAGAATATTGAACATCAGAAAAATTGTGTGAACTTTACGAAGTTGCATATTCATAATTAAAAAAAATTCTAAAACCTCCAATATAATTTGGATCCATTTCAAAATATAAATGATGAAATGGATTAAAAAAAAATAAAAATGGAATGACTTTTGGGGTAGGATGAATGAGAAAATTTCAAAAGAGGTAGATAGATATATATAATCTAAAATTAGTGACAATTAGAAAAAAAAAGATATTGGAAAAATTAATAGAAAAAATAACGTTCGAAAAAAACAATTTGTAACGATAGAAAGCACAGTTGAAAAAAAAGTAAAAAAACAACGTTCGAAACAAAACAACATTCGAAAATCAACGTTCAGTGAAAAAACAACTTTAAAACTAATTAAATCATATTAAAAAAATTATTAAGCATTTTTACTATGGCCATCAATTCTTAAAAACCTGAAACCAGCCAAAAGTTTATAAAACCAAAAATTGGCCATAATGATGGTCAAGTTTTTACCACAGATTTTAAAAAGAAAAAAAAATCCCAAAAAATCATCATGGGAGATACCCTAGTCCAATAAAACAACGTTAGTTCTCAGGGACAGTTATGAGAAACATTAGACTCGGTAAAATTATAGATTTGATCATTTAGATCCTCTCTTTTATATTAACTTAAAAAATCAAATATATATTAAAACAATTAATTATATATCATAATCAAAGTAAATCACAATATGTAATTAAAGAAACTATATATTAGAGAACATTTTATATGATTTCATGAAATAACTTATTCAATAATTAATATTATTTAAAATGTATTCTTCTTACATTTTTTGAAGCAAAGTCATCAATTATATCGTCATATGAGATATCCTCCAATATGTCTTTTTCCATGCAAAGAATCGCTAAGTCATTCAATCTCTCTTGACTCATTATAGTTCTCAAATAAGATTTCAATAATTTTAACTTTAAAAAGCTCCTTTCAGCTGATGCTACAGTCACAGGAATAGTCAGTAAAATTTGATAAGCAACCACGACCATAGGAAAAACATCCATTTTCAATGCAAAGCCTAAAATTTTAATAATCATCCAAGATTTATTTGTGTCGTATGCTTCCAGAGGTAGCATCTCTTGCAACATTCGTAATTTCAAAAGTAGATCATATGCATCAATATCAGACAGATTATCTTTTTTTTTTAGTGCAGATTCAAGATTCACACAACATTTTCTCAAATCATCTTCATCCAATGCCATTAACTGTTCTCCATCGAACAAGAATTCAAACATCTCTTCAAAAGTATTCAATTGTTCAAACCTACTCAACTCCATAAGAGCAATATCTATCACAATAAGAAAATAATCAGCCCTAAAGCATTCTTCAGTATTTTGTGGTTCTGTTTCAGTATTAGCAATCTCATCAAATTATCTTTTTCTAGAAGTTTGTCGTCACTTAGGAAATATAGTATCAACTCCTATATTGAAAGCAATTTCTTTAGAAGAATTTATGGCTGATGCAAAAAAAGAAACAAGCTCTTTCAATTGTTTCACTGCAACATCAATTCACATCGTTTCAGATTGTAAGAATTTACTGACCGAGTTTTTGTTGTAGAGAATATCATACCAAATTACCAAGCTTAACAAAAATTCAAAGCTGCTAAGTTCATGTGTTGCTAACAATCTAGCATCCCTTGATAATCTTGCATCATTAGTTAAATCAGCTACCTTAAGTAAAGCTTCTCTGATTTGCCCAATGATCCTGCCCTGAAGCGAAGTGAATGGCCACCAAGAAATAACGCTGAAGTAGATCTCCGCTGCGAGGAAGGTTCTCCGCTCTTGCGATCAAAAGTCATTAGTCCCAAGCCGGGAGGGGGTTCCCGGCGACGGCCCTCCGACGCTCAAGTCACACACCAGCAAGTGGAGAATAGAGAAAGCAAAAGAGAAGTGAATAGTGGCTCTAGAGAGTCCCTGCGTGTACCTCCGTGGATGGTCACTCCTCTTCTTATATAGAGCTTTGGCGGGTTGACTACACGCTTCCCGAGCGGACGCGACTTCCTAAGCTTTCCTTAATAGCTAATATCGGGAAAGGATCCCTAACACCTTACCATAACTGGGCGGACGCATCTCTGCCAAGACGGCGCAATCTTCTTCTGTACGATTTCCTGTCCATTCGCGCCGTCAGTCGGCGGCATCGACTCCCATAAGGATGTTAAGACATATTTCCCTTCTTAAGTGTCAGCCGCTAATCTGATGACACTTCCCTTTGTCTATCCGGCCGGCCAACTCTTTGGCCTTCTACGGGTATATCTATTCTGATTGGCTTGAGTATCCCTTTCCTCAGCCTGTCTTAGATTCAGCCCTCCTTCTTTGAACCCCTTAGGCTGATCGGGTTGTGGGCTCGGCCTCACTGCCACAAACTCCTCCTGCCGTTCGGCCTATGGGGACTTCGGCTTGGCTAGTCTCTTAGTTGACTGCCCTTTGACTTTGACAACCATCCGAACGTTGACCCTCCTCGGCGGTGGGCCCTCCTAGGTCATCACCGGATCACATGCCTCCCCTTTAAGTCTAGTCGAAGGAGGCTATAAGTCTGACTGACTGGACCAACTGGTGCGAAAAGGCAATCTCTTGCCGAGGTTTTCGGTCAACTGTGCCTCTCGGCCAACGCTCGGTTATCTGGCCTTGATTTTCCTTTCGACGAGATGCTCTCGGCTAGCCGATCGGCAGGAACGAAGGACTGTCTGAGCTGTATAACTTGCTCGATCGGCTCAGGGAGCTGTTGCCTGGGCGATCTCCGCAAAATCTCTTGGAAATCGTATCACCCTGACGCATTGATGTGTCGCATACTTCCTTAATTACTCTGGCAACTGCCCTATCGAGGCACGCCACGCGTCGCCCTCTGCCGACGCACGTTTGACGTGACCCGTTGGGATGTGACCTTTGGGCTATTTGAATTTGAATGGCCAGATCTGCCTCTAGGTGTTCGTGCGGTCTATCGGACGGCCAAGCGAGATCTCTAGATGTTTATAAGCTTGCTGTCGCCGTCTTCTTTCGTGCTTTCGTTTCTAGCGGCTTCGTCTGTTCCCCTCAGGGATTTCTTCCGTGTTCTTTGGCGAATCTTCTGTGTTCTCCGGCGAACCTTTCTACTTCCCTTGCTGCTTCCATCTCGGGTGAGTTTATCGCCCTTTTCTGTGGCTCCTTTTTGTTATATCTTCTTTGCTTTTCCGGCGAACTCCTTTCCTTGCCCTTGTCCTCCTTTTTCGGCTTGCTTTTCTTCCCGTCTTCTTTCGCTCCATTCCTTTTGCTATGGCCGGTACATCTGAGCCCTCGTCTTATGCCCCTGGCCCCTGGTACGATACTATGGAGTCCAGGTTTGACGAGCAGGATGCTAGAACCTTAGCCAACACCTTAGAATTTCCTCCTGGCTACGAGATTCATGTCCCGCCGTCTACCATCGGCCTTCCGTTCCGCCGACCGGCTGTGTCTGCTTCTTCCATGACCAATTTGCTTCTGGCCTACGGCTTCCTCTCCATCCATTCATCCTAGATGTTTGTAAATACTTTGGCTTATCCATCTCCCAGCTAGTCCCGAACTCCTTTCGCCTTTTGTGTGGGGTAATCATCTTATTCCCTTTACATCGCATCCCCTTGACCCCCTCGATTTTTCACTTTTTTTTACTACCCGAAGCTTTCCGATCAGCCAGGCACCTTTCTCTTGCAAGCTCAACCGGGCCTGGTCTTTTTTGACATGATGCCTTCTTCTAATAAGCATTGGCGAGAATACTTTTTTTTTGTTCGCTTCCCCAATCGGCCTTCCTTCCAAACCACTTGGCAACTTTCGCTGGGGCCTCAACCTTCGTTGCCTCGGTACAAGAATACTCTTACCTACTTGCTTGCTGCCTCCATGCTGGCTGGCCAGAAGTTCAACGTTCACAAGTTGTTGGAGGAGGGAGTTTTGGCACTTTTTGGCCTTAGTCCGATCAGCCCGTCCGAGCCAGTCAACATAGGTACATCATCCCTTTGCCTTTTTCATCTTTATCTAACTGATTTCTCTCTTTATTTTGCAGCTGACATCATGATGAGGGCACACTTGGTCGGACAATCGAAGCTTACCACTGCCGATGTTGACAAGGTAGTGGTTGAAGTCTTGGCTGAGCGAGGGTTTTAGCCAGAAGATCTCCCCGAACCGCTAATGCCCGAGCAGGGGCTTACTCAGGAAGTTGGTGGGGAGTCGAACCTGGTGTCGGTCGGATCAGCAGCGGTGGGAGCGCCAATCGCAAAGCCTCCGGCGGCTCAACTTGTTCCAGAGGAGGGCTCGGAATCTGAGGCGTCGCTCGAGAACACACGCAAGAGGCGTCGAGCGAAAAAAATTGTTTGCTCTGCGTCTTCAGTTGAGAGGGTAGTCGATTGGACTGGCACTTCTGGGCCGATATCGTCGGAGGCCGTCCACGTCTCGTCCGACCGAACACCTTCCGACCCTCTCATCGCCTCTCCTGCCGTTAGTCTGCCACCCTTATCGGCTCAAGGCCGCATCTTGAGGTCAAGCATCAACCCCATACCCTCCTCCTCCCACGTGGGCCGATCGGCCTCTTCCCATTCGGCCACGACTCGCCGGAGACATGTCACAGCCACACTCCACCTTCCTACCGAAGATCTTTTGGCGCCGGGTGGCTCGGTCGATCAGACTGAACACCGAATTATCATTTGGGGCCAATTGGCTGAGATATGGGAACATGCCCGTGCCCGGGCGGCCGCCGCCCCTCTCGGTGTGTTAGCAAACAATTACACTAAGCAGATCACCGGGGTGAGTTTTCCTTTTGGCTTCCTCACTTATTAATTTAGCCTTGTTTTTGATCCACTTCTGCTTCTAACTCCCACAGTTTTGGGTGGACGGCCTAGCTATGAGCCAGAGGCTCGCCTTTGTGGAGGATGAGCTGAAATGGTTGGAGGAAGCCCTCGGTCAGTCGGGTACCACTCATGGTTTAAATGACACCCAGGCGGCTCAGCTGCAGGCCGACTTGGCTAAGAGCGAAGAGCTACTGACTGCCGAATGGGCCAAGAGCGTTGAGCAAGTCGGGTATATTGATCGACTCAAGAAAGAGATATCCACCTTTGAAGGCAAGATCACCCTGGCCACCAACCACAAGCAAAGAGCTGTTGAGGATCTGGAGAAGAAAAATGTGGAAGCCCGGGCTCTTGAGTAGAAATTAAAGCAGACAGAAGACAAGTTAAAAAATGTTGAAGGTCTGCTGTTATCCGAGCGGCAAGCTCGCGAGTCTGAGGAAGCCACTCTAAGAAGCCAGCTATCCGACAAGGACGCCGATCTTGCGATGGTGAAGGCGGATCTGGAGAGCGCCCGGTCGGCCTTGGAGACTCATAAAGAAAGTAAACCCAGCCGATTCGAAGTGATGAAGGTGGCTTACATCCGGTCTGACAGCTTCGTGAATAAGTTTGTCGACCGAGTTCTCCGACTTTTCGGCTGCGCCGTGGACAACATTTTTGATCAACTCAAGAAAAAGGGGCATCTGCCTGCCGATCTGCCCAGCTCCACGATTGATAGCGACAAGCTTAATGCCTCTATCCCCGACGATGCTTTAGATTATTTGGAGTGAACCCTTGAAAGCGTTTCTGTTAGCTTGATTCACCAAGTGATTTTTTGGGTTGTATTAGTCGGCCATCGTGTGTATCCGGTTGGCATAAACTTTTAAGATGTGACTCATTTCTGTCTTATCTTTAATGATTTTCTTCGATATTTTGCTTGTCTTTGAATATGCTTAAGCGATCATCTTGCTCTTACTTGTCGATTGATCACGTGAGATTTTAAGGTCTCCGATCGACCACCGCTGACGCGAGGGTTTAAGGTCGCCGCTCGACCGCCGATGACGCGAGGGTTCAAGGTCGCCACTCGACCGCCGATGACCCGAGGGTTTAAGGTCACCGCTCGACCGCCGATAACGCGAGGGTTTAAGGTCGCCGTTCGACCGCCGATGACGCTAGGGTTTAAGGTCGCCGCTTGACCGCCGATGACGCTAGGGTTTAAGGTCGCCGCTCGACCGCCGATGACGCTAGGGTTTAAGGTCGCCGCTCGACCGCCGATGACGCAAGGGTTTAAGGTTGTCGCTCGACCGCCGATGACGGAAGGGTTTAAGGTCGTCGCTCGACCGCCGATGACGCGTTTGATAGGAAGGGGTTTAGGAGAGATCCAATTGTTTTCTTCCTGCGTCCAAGGAAACATACATACATGCACGTGTACATGAATTCATTCGCTCACCTCTCATCCGTCTCTGTAAGGTTGGAGGTGATTTGCGTTCCACGGTCTATCCAGCCTCCTTCCCTCCGCGTCCTCCAAGTAGTATGCACCCGACTGCAGCCTTTCTATGACTTTGAATGGACCCGTCCATGGAGCTTCAAGCTTTTTGACGTCCCCGACTGGCTTGACCCTTTTCCAGACTAGGTCGCCCACCTGGAAAGATCTGGGGATTACCCGGTGATTATAGTTTTGCTGCATCCTTTGTCTGTAAGCTGTTAGCCGGGCAGTCGATTTGTCGCGCGTTTCGTCAGCCATGTCAAGCTCCATCCGTCGCCTTCCCCCGTTTTCTTCGTCGTAGCGAAGTACCTGATCGGACTCAATCCCAACCTTGACTGGGACGACCGCCTCTCCTCCATATACTAAATGGAATGGCGTGAAGCCAGTTCCTTCCTTGGGAGTCATCCGTAACGCCCATAACACACTGGGTATCTTGTCTACCCAGCTGCCCCCCATGTGATCGAGTCGAACCCGAAGCATTCGCAGGATCTCCCGATTGGCTACTTCGGCTTGACCATTGCTCTGAGGATACGCCACGGAAGTGAAGTGTTGTTCGATGTCGTACCCTTTGCATCATTCTCCGAGCTCCTGACCATATTGTCGCCCGTTATCCGAAATGAGCCGACGAGGAATGTCGAACTGACAAATTATATGCTGCCAGATGAACTTTTTGGCCATCTGCTCGGTTATTTTGGCCAGTGGCTCGGCTTCCACCCATTTTGAAAAATAATCAACAACCACCAGCAGGAATTTTCTCTGACCGGTTGCCATAGGAAAAGGACCGACTATGTCCATTCCCCACTGGTCGAATGGGCATGCCACAGTGGACACTTTCATCTTGGAGGTTGGTCGGTGAGTCAGATTACTGCATTTTTGGCAAGACAAGCAAGTAGCTACTGCCTTGCTCGCATCTCTCTGGAGTGTTGGCCAAAAATACCCTACTAGGATAATTTTCTTCGCTAGCGATCGTCCGCCTAGATGTCCTCCGCAGGAGCCCTGATGTACTTCTTAAAGGATGTATTCGGCGTCCTCAGTACCCACACACTTGAGCAGAGGGCATGAGAAGGCTTTTTTATACAATTACTCGCCAACCATAGTGAACCGAGCGACTCTCCTTCTTGAAATTCGCTTGGCTTCGCGACCTCCTGGTAAGGTTCCAGATTGGAGGAACCTAATGATGGGTGCCCTCCAGTCTTCCGGAAGCGGTATTTCTACTGACCGATCAACGTGCGCCACTAGGGAGACCTGCTCGATGGGACAACTGGCGACGATCGGCGTCACCGCGCTAGCCAGCTTCGCCAGTTCATCCACTGCTTGGTTCTCCGATCGTGGTATTTTGTGAATAACGACCTCTTGGAAATTCACCCTAAGCTTTTCAAAGGTGTCCGCATATAATCTGAGCCGAGCGCTATTGATTTCGAACGTTCCATTTAGCTGTTGGGCTGCCAACTGTGAATCCGAATGTAAGAGTACCCAGGTGGCCCTGACTTACCGAGCGGCTTGAAGGCCAGCTATGAGAGCTTCGTATTCAGCTCCGTTGTTGGTGGCTCGGTAGTCCAATCGAATGGATAGATGCATTCGGTCTTCTTTCGGGGATATAAGCAGGATACCTACTCCACTACCCGGTCGGGTGGACGAGCCGTCAACGTATACCCTCCATGGGGATTCTGGCTCAGGGTCTGGTACTTCTGTAATGAAATCTGCCAACGCCTGTGCTTTGATAGCCGACCGGGGTCGGTATTGTATGTCGAACTCACTGATCTCAGTGGTCCATTTGATTAACCGGCCAGACGCTTCAGGGTTGAGCAGGACCTGACCCAAGGCACTATTAGTCATCACGATAATGGGGTGAGCCAAGAAATAGGGCCAAAGCCTCCGGGCAGCGAGGACCAGAGCGTAAGCAAGCTTCTCGAGACCTGTATAGCGTGACTCAGCGTCTTTCAATATGTGGCTTAAAAAATACACCGGTTGTTGATTCCCCCCTTTCTCAGTGATTAACGCTGAACCGATGGCATGCTCGGTGGACAATAAATAAATTAAAAGCGACTCCCCCACAGTTGGCTTGGCTAGGATGGGCAAGGAGCTGAGATATTGCTTGAGTTCTTCGAATGCCCTGTCACATTTGCCATCCCACATGAACTTGGTCGCTCACCTTAAAATCTTGAAAAATGTAGGCTCCAGTCAGCTGATTTTGATATGAACCTTGATAGAGCCGTGATTCTCCCAGTCAGCCTTTGTACCTCCTTCAGGTTGCGGGGCGGTGCCATTTCTTGGAGAGCTCTTACTTTACTCGAGTTCGCTTCGATTCCCCGCTCAGTGACTATGTATCCCAGAAACCGTCCACCTTTAGCGCCGAACAGGCACTTGGCTGGGTTTAGCTTGATCCCGTACTTTCGCAGCGTTCGACACGTTTCTTCCACATGTGCACACAAGTCGACAGATCGGAGTGACTTAATGAGTATGTCGTCGACATATACCTCCAAATTCCGTCTGATCTGCTTCCGGAACACCTTGTTCATCATTCTCTGATAGGTGGTGCCTGCGTTCTTTAATCCGAAAGGCATGCCCTTATAACAGTACGTCCCGTCGGCCGTGACGAAATTGACTTTCTCCTGGTCTTCGCGCGCGAGTGGCACCTGATGATAGCATCGATAGGCATCAAGTATGCAAATCAGCTCGCATCTGGCCATCGAGTCCACCATCTGGTCTATCCTGGGTAGCGGGTAGGAGTCCTTGGGACAGGCCTTGTTTAAATCCCTGAAATCGATGCACACCCGCCATTTATTACCTGGCTTGGAAACCAGCACTACGTTGGCGAGCCAGGTCAGAAACTGAATTTCCTTGATGTGTCCGGCCTCCAGTAGCTTCTCTACCTCAGCCTAGATAATCAAATCTTACTCAGCGCTAAAGTCACGCTTCCTTTGCTTGACCGGTCGGGCGTCTGGCCGAATGTGTAGTTCATGCAACGCCACACTTGGATCGACGCCAGGCAGTTCGTGCGTCAACTAGGCAAACACATCGTGGTTCTTTTGAAGGCAGGCGACCAGCTTCTCTTTTTGCGGGCCGGTCAGATCGGAGGCTATGAAGGTGGTAGCCTCCGATCGACTCGGATGTATCTGTACCTCCTCCTTGTTGTCGTATACCAGCAGGGGTGGCTTCTCTCTGATTGCGTTTACTTCCAATCGTGGGCACTTCTTGGCAGCTTTAGCGTCCGCCTTGACCATCTCCACATAACACCGCCGGGCTGCCACCTGGTCCCCTCGCACTTCGCCTACCAGATTCCCCACCGGGGTCGGCCCAATATCACGTTGTACGCCGAGGGCGCATCTACCACGATGAAGTTCGTGGTGCGCATCCTAATCAGGGGCTCTTCTCCGAGCGAGACGGCCAATCTTGTCTAACCGATTGGCGAAACTTCATTGTCAGTGAAGCCGTACAATGGTGTTGCCATGGGCAGGAGCTCAACCCTATCAATCTGCAATAAATCGAATGCTTGTTTAAAAATAATGTTTACCGAACTTCCTGTGTCGATGAAAGTCCGGCGGATGGTGTAGTTTGCAATCACCGCCTTGATGATCAGCGCGTCATCATGAGGGATTTCGACCCCCTCCAAGTCCTTAGGGCCGAAGCTGATCTCGGGCCCCTCTGCTTTCTCCTTGCTGCATCCTACAGCGTAGATGGTCAGCTGCCGCGCGTGGCCCTTCCGGGCTCGGTTGGAATCTCCCCCGGTCGGGCCACTCGAGATCATCCCAATTTCTCCACGGGAAGCGTTCCTCCTGTTCTCCTCTTCTCGTGCTGAATGTCTGTTCTGATCGGCTGAGGCGCAAGCAGGGCTTCTTTCTAGGGGACGATGCTCCCGTGGCTCCTGAGCCCTTCGACTCTCGACTTTTCGGTCGATTCGGAGCTCGGGATGCCGATCCAGTGTGGGCAACCGACGTCTATACTCCTTGGGCACGGGCCGATGCACATTAGGGTCGCCTCGGTACTCCCACGTGTTGTGCGTCCCTGATTGATGGAACTTACAGAACATCGGGGTCCACTTTTTGCCCTTCTTGAGTTGGGCGACCTCCATATGGACTGCATGCGCTCTCGGCTCGGGATACGGTTGCGACCCAGCGGCCCTGGGACCGGTCGGAGGCTGGTGGTTGCTTGGTCTCCTCCGATCGGACGCCTGTTGAGGGTCGGTTGGCGCCTCTTTCATTTGGGCTGCTTGTGCCTCTTCTACATTGATGTATTCCGTGACCTTCCTTTGAAGATGAGCGAAATTCCTCGGGGGCCTACAAATGAGGGATCGGAAAAACTCACCTTCCACGAGCCCTTGAGTGAAAGCATTTACCAGTACTTCTGATGAGACTGCTGGTATGTCCATTACCATCTGGTTAAATCGCTGGATGTACGCCCTGAGTGCTTCTCGAGGACCTTGCTTTAGTGAAAACAAGTTGACGCTCATTTTCTGATGCCGGCGGCTACTCGCGAAGTGGTGCAGGAAAGCGGCCCGGAAATCCTTGAAGCTACGTATGGACCTGGTCGGTAATCGGGTGAACCACCGTTGAACCGGTCCCGAAAGTGTTGTCAGGAATACCCTGCACTTCACTCCATCGGTGTATTGGTGGAGAGTGGACGCGTTGTCGAACTTGGCCAAGTGATCATCTGGATCGGTGCTCCCATTGTATTCCCCAATCGCCAATAGGGTGTAATGGCGAGGTAAGGGGTCCTCCATGATTCCTTGCGAGAACTGCCCGTTGATCCGTTCGGGCGAATCCCCATCTCGCGGCGCTTTTCCCTTCCTTGCATCCCTCTCAGGCGCCTCATCTGACGAGGAACCTCAGTCTCGTCGGGCTCCGCCTTCTTCCTCTGAGGGTGTCCTAAACAATGCTCGGTGAAACGGGATTGGTGCGTTTGGTGCTGGTCCAGTCGTCTCTGATCTTTTGCCTTCGACTGGCTGGACTATAGGTTCAGCCCTGCGACCAGGATCTCCGGGCTAGCCGGACCCTGAGATGGCTGGCTCTTGTGCTGGCCGCTCGGCTAGCATTCTCTGTTGCTGTTCCATTGCTTTTGCTATTCCGGCTTGGATTAACCTTTCCAACTCTTCTGTCATCAGCGTTACGGTTGTTGATCGTCCGACGTCTTCCATCCTCTGCTTCTGGGTTCAGGTTGACTTCTCACAAATAGCTCCAATTTGATCCTGCCCTGAAGTGAAGTGAATGGCCACTTGGAAATAACACTGAAGTAGATCTCCGCTGCGAGGAAGGTTCTCCGCTCCTGTGATCAAAAGTCCATAGTGCCAAGCCGGGAGAGGGTTCCGGCGACGACCCTCCGACGCTCAAGTCACACACCAGCAAGTGGAGAATAGAGAAAGCAAAAGAGAAGTGAATAATGGCTCTAGAGAGTCCCTGCGCGTACCTCCGCGGGTGGCCACTCCTCTTCTTATATAGAGCTTCGGCGGGTTGACTACACACTTCCCGAGTGGACGCGACTTCCTAAGCTTTCCTCAATAGTTAATATCGGGAAAGGATCCCTGACACCTTACCATAACTGGGCGGACGCATCTCTGCCAAGATGGCGCAATCTTCTTCCGTACGATTTCCTGTCCATTCACGTCGTCAACCGGTGACATTGACTCCCAAAAGGATGTTAAGACATATTTCCCTTCTTAAGTGTCAGCCGCTAATCTGATGACATTTCCCTTGGTCTATCCGGCCGACCAACTCTTTGGCCTTCTACGGGTATATCTTTTCCGATTGGCTTGAGTATCCCTTTCCTCAGCCCGTCTTAGATTCAGCCCGCCTTCTTTGAACTCTTTAGGCTGATCGGGTTGTGGGCTCGGCCTCACTGCCACAAACTCCTTCTGCCGTTCGGCCTATGGGGACTTCGGCTCGGCTAGTCTCTTAGCTGACCGCTCTTTGACTTTGACGACCATCTGAACGTTGACCCTCCTCGGCAGTGGGCCCTCCTAGGTCATCACCGGATCACCCAACTTGTGATTTAATGGCTTTGACACTTTCGATATGACTTTCCCACCTCGTGGTACACAATGACTTAAGTGTCAAATTATACAAACAATCAAGTAAAATACTCCAACGTTTTGTAGAATTGGAGAACACTGTATACATGCATTGACATGCTCCAAAAAAAGATTTTGCTTTAACACAAGATTTTGCCATATCACAAATCACCAAATTAAAACAATGACTACCACATGGCATGTAAAAGGCTCTCGGATTCATATCAAATAGTCTTTTCTGAACGCCTTGGTGTTTTCCTTTCATATTAGAACCATTATCATAACCTTGTCCTCTAATATTATCAATATCAAGGTCAAGAGAGTGTAATGCATCACACAATTCATTGAAAAGACTCAATCCACTCGTATTTCCAACATTTAGAAATTCTATAAAGTACTCCTCAATTTTTACAGGAATACATGACACATCAACACACCGTAATATTAAAGTCATTTTTTCCTTGTGGCTTGCATCAGGAGTACAATCAAGTATCACCGAATAATACTTTGCTTTCTTGACCTTTTCAATGATTACACTTTTCACTTTTAATGACATATTTGTTATCAACTCATTTTTGAATTTTATGACTGAGGTAATGATGATGAATTTCTTTTTCTTTAATGAGCTGAAGATGTTCTTGCATTATAGGATCAAACTCGGCAATCATCTTAATCAAACCCAAGAAATTACCTTTTGAACCATCTTCCAAGTTTTTATTCTTCCCACGGAATGTCATGATATTTTTAGCCAAACATTTTACCACTGCTACAATTCTTGTCAAAACCCCTCTCCAACGGTTGTTTCATTTTTAATCTGTGCCTGTAGTTTTTTGTCAATTGTTTCATTTTTCCTCAATCTCACCTGTAACTCCATCATGGTTCTTAAATTAGCAAGATGTTCACGACATTGCTCGTGTTCTCTAAGTTTCTCACTTAAATGTTTCCAATCTCTAGATCCCTCTTTTGCTAATTGACTTCGTGATTGCAGTGTTTTGAAAAGTTTACAATAGAAACAAATTACTTTATCTAACTCTTTTGAATAAACTAGCCATTTTCTTCCATGATTTGTTTTGTTTGAAAGCACTCTATTATAATGCTATGAGGAAAAATGTCTATCAAATTCATCATGAGGGTATTCAAAATTAACTTCTTTAATTGAGCTTTTTTCAATGAGTAAATCCCTCATTTTGTATCAAGGTCATCCCAAACTCTTGGTTCAAATATATTTAGAGAAAGATCTATGTTTCCATCTTTCTCATTATTATTTTTGTCTTGATCCATATCTTTAGTATTTGCAACATAAACATCTTCTATTTGTTCTTCAGAATGATTTGCTTGTGTGCTCTGACTATTTAAATCATTAATCAAATTTTCTTGCTCTGTTTTTGTTTCCTTTAAAATAAATTTATCCATAGAAACTTTTATTGATTGAGTCATCTTCTCTTTTATTGCTTTTTTTTTTCCTTTAGCGGTTCCAGAGGAGTATTTTTTAGGCATCGTTTTTCTTTAAGTTCTGGTACATTGAGTACAAACACAATAAGATAAAAGTGATAATTTAATTTCTGATATAACATAGAAACAAAAAAATAAAATAAATTATGTTTTGCTAAGGAATTTTAACACAAATAAAACTTAAAAGCAAGAGTAATCATGCAATTTCTAAAAATAACTAATAGAAAAAAGCATGTACGAAGCTATAACACAAATTATCATTCATAGAGAATTGAAATATGCAATACAAATAATACAATCTGATCGAAAATAATAAAACTGTGTTATCTGCTGATATAGCACAGATCCAAAACAATAGAAAAAACAATAGTAACCATACAACATATATTGATGATAACAAACAAAAAGGCTATTGGAGATGAAGAATAAGACAGTAAAATCCACTATACCTTCCTTGTTACAGATCCCTTGACAATTTCAATCAAGTTGTACATTTTCGACCAAGATGATCAATATTAAATACTTTTGGGGTCCAATTTTACCTGAACCAATATCCAAATCAAATAAATAGGAAATGATGATGATCAAAGCAAGCAATACAACTTCAAAGTTCAAAGATTGTAACTTCCCCAATTACTATAAATAGTTCGGTCACAGTAACTAAATTTTTAACAAATAAACAACACTTACAAGGGAGATACCCTTCGACTCCGGAGGCACGGCTAAAAAGAAGTTAACTTCTAGTGATCCTTCACTGCATACAGCTTGTCTTCTTCGGTGAGGAGATAGTTGCCCTTCTACAGGAAAACACAGTAAAACTAAGAAATCACTCCCAAAAAAATTTGGTGGATGAGGATCAAATGTTAGAACTTAGAAGACCTACGCGGCAAAAGGTGTCAAGTCGACGTGATGACTTCACGCGTCGCGACGACGACGAGGGAGGCATGGGTTCATACCTTCGTCATTGCAAGTGAGAGGCTGAGAGCGGCTCAAGGGAGGGCACGGCGAGGGACGATCCGACGATGTCGTCGTGCCGTCACGGGGAGCTTCGGAGTTCGGTAGTGATGACGATGAGGGAGGGTGTGACAAGAGGGAGGGCGCGACAAGAGGGAGGGTGACTGAGCGAGAGAGGGCTAGGGAGAGAGGAAGGACGAGAGAGCTAGCGAGGGAGGGTGAGTTCGCTTCGGCAAGGAGGGAGAGGGCTAGGGCGAGAGGGTTTCAATTCGACGAGGAATTAAAACTATATTTTTTTTATAATATATTAAAATAAATTATGGGGCCCCATCCAAAGTGGGGCCTGGCCAGTGCCCTGCTCACCCCCTGGTTGTTCTATGAGTAAATTGTCTTAAAATTCTCAATTATGTAATCTCTTTACATATAATCTCATGTCTAAAAAAATTTTATTTTTACTCTCTGCATGTAAAATTTTCCTTTCTCATGCAAACATTGTTACATAATTACCTCTCATATTTGTAGGTATAAAAAGTCTAAAAGTGAATATAATTTCTCTTAAATTTAGCACTTTCAATTATGAATCAAGTATATTTTCTATCAAATTGAACATGACTTTTTTACGCTTAATATAATTCCTATTAAATTCAATATCATTTAAAAAGAATCTAGTATATCTAATATTTTTTTATCCAATTGAAGTAAAAAAGAAGTCAGACTCAATTTGATAGAAAATATATTAAATTTTAGTTTAATGCGTTAAATTTAAGATGAATTATATTTATTTTTAGATTTTTTATATCTAAAAATATAATGAATAATTAGATAAATTAGTATGGATTATATTTAATTAGGAAATAAAAATAAAGTTTTTTAAATATGAGGATTGTAGGTAAAATTTAAATTGTGTTCAAATGTATGTAAATTTTTCATATTCTATTGCTGACATGACATTAAGAAACGTGCGAGATTTCGTGGATGGGTGAGAATTGATATGCGAACCACTCATTTTTTTAAAAATAAATTTTAAGTCATATTTATTTCCTTTTCCTTTGATTAAGGAATAATATAAAGTGTTTGTCTCTCGTCTCTTCATCCTATTTTTTTATTTACTATTTTTATAACAACTTTACTAAATATTTTAGTTTTGATATCAATAAAAATTACTTAAATATTAATTAAAATAAATCCAATTTAATAAAATTAGTCCAAATTAAAATTGATCAAATATTATTGTAATTAAAAATTAATATATAGAAAGAGTTATTTTGATTAAAATTGCATAGAGAGTAATTGATATAGAAGGATAATTTTTTGCTTGTGTTTTTGTATTTTCTTAAATAAAATATTTGCGTTTGGAACCTTTACAACCGCCATCTCACATCGACTATCCAGTCAATGCCGATCGAGACTTTTTTTTTTCTTAACTGAGAAGGTAACACTTCACACACACACAAAATAAAAAAAATTATAATGTGAATGAAGCAAGTGATAATGGGAATTAATTTTTATTTTACCTAATTAAATTTTCTATTAAGTGTTAAAAATTAAAATAATAGCCTGATCAATAGGATCTAATAGTTAGACCCTCTAATCCTAGATTTGGATGGGATAAAAGAAAGTTTATTAATGGAAAGGGAAAAGAAGGAAGTAATTTCTTACCTTCAAATCCAAATATAAAGAAAATGATTATTTGAGATATGGTCTAATCTCTACTGTAACATACTATCTTAAGAAAATTTCCTAAATAAATTTACTCTATGAAGTCTATAAAACTTTTTTATAAGATGGAATGAATATCCTAAAATTAATTGGTTCACACAGTTGGAGGAATAATAATAATAATAATATATAAAATAGAAAACTATGCCATGTGTAGGCTTGATTGAGGTATGTGTAGGAGCAGCGCCATCAGATCACCTTGTTTTCCAGTAGCTTGATTGAGGTATGTGTAGGAGTAATTGATATATGTTCTAGATGAATCAGGTTAAATGTGATTGATTAGTTGAATGTAGGTAATTGATCTTGATTGTAGATCATATTGAATTTGGAGGATTTCATGATTAGTATGGTTGGAGCATGTGGTAGATCATGTGTAAGCTTGATTTGAGGATTGTAATTAGTTGTGTTGTGATTAGGGTTTTGCCCTAACTTGGTATTAGGGTTATTTAGCTATTCTTTTGGATTTAGCTAAATAATAATATATATATATATATATTGTTTGACGCATGACTCTGATTCGAGACGGGTGTCTTGACTTTGGATTACTTGTTGCTACCTTCTTTGGAGGCGGGTACCTTTACCTATCTATTTTGATATGACTTGTTGATATGTTTAGTAGATTTTAACAAGTAGTACTAAATATGTTTATATCTGCATCGGCATGTCACTATTTGTTTCCGAGCATGATTTGTTTGTTACTTGTTTAGCATTCATGCCCTGTTTATTATTTATGTTATGAAGGTAGTGACATGTCATGCTTTATGATATATCGGACTGGTTAGATATCGTACCTGACTGTTGGAATGTATATTAAAAGTCTAGCTTTTGTAAACATTTATTTTTGAAATAAAAAAAAAGAATCACATTGGTCAATATCTGCATTTATTTGTTAAATGTAATTGTTCAATTAATTTATATAGTAGATAACATGGAGTGTGGTGTCACACTCAGAAGATCATGTTGTCGGTTCTCTATAAATTATAAACAGTTGCTCACGACTAAGATGGAAAGGAACAAACCATCAGAATAGTCGTAGTGTAATTAAGTATTAGTTTATCTTGACTAATAAATTACACTGATACACTTTAAGTGTATTGAGTAGGACTATTTAGGTAAATTCTTTTTGTACTAACTTAGTAAAAGAACTAGACCTTAGTTATTATGGAAGTGTGTGTGCTTAATCTTAATATAATAACAAGCACATATATTTAATATTTATTTCTTTGACTTATCAAAGGGTGAGGTTTAGCTTGATAAATCAATATGCTCGATAAATCAATATGCCCGATAAGTTGGGAAATGATATTACTTATAGTGTGTGTTGTTGATTATAGAAGGAATTTGTGTCCTAGTTATCTAGGTTGAGAATGTCCCCAAGAGGAGCTCATAAGGATTGTCATGTTAAACTCTATAGGTGGACCTAGTCTCACATGACAATGAAGTTGAGTGGTACTACTCTTGGAGCTAGATATTAATTAAGTGAGTTGTCAGTAACTTACTTAATTAGTGGGCATTCGTAATCTTAAACACAGGGAGACTAACACACTCATGATAAGAAGGAGCCCATAATGTAATTTGGGATTGGTGCGATAGTGCGATAATAACTCTCTAGTGGAATGAGTTATTATCGATGAACTTGAGTTGTGTGTTCAGAGCGAACAGGGGATACTGAAGCTCATCGGAAGGCTAAAACCAATTTCTCCTCTAGGTCCCTGTCATAGCCTCATTATAGCCTCAAGTCCATCCAATTGTAAGGTTCTTCTTGGCGTCCAAGAAGTGGGCAGGTCCAATGCTTGGTGACCAAGCAAGGGCCGGCCACATCCTCTCCTATAGGGGCCGACCCTTTGCTTGGTGACCAAGCATGAAGGGGCCGACCACAATATTCAAACAAGGAAGGTTGTTTTTGAATTTTTAAAATCTTCTCTTTGTAGAAAACTATAAGTTTTAAAAGAGATATTTTAATTTTAAAAACTTTCCTTATTTGAATTTGGCCACATGTTTTAATAGAGAGTTTTAAAAGTTTTAAAACTTTCCTTTTTTAACCATCCTCATGGTTTTAAAAAAAAGAAGATAAGTTTTAAAATTAAAATTTTCTATCATCATGTTAAAAAAAGAAATTTTGTAAGAGAAGTTTTAAATTTTAAAATATGATTTTAATTTTAAAACTTTCCTTTTTTAACTCCTACTTTAGGAAAGAGAGCTTGTAAAATTTTATAAAAAATATATATTCCCTTTTCCCCTTGATGAGGTGGCCGGCCACCTTGCTTGGTGCCCAAGCAAGTGGCTGACCATATTAAAAATAATAAAATCATCACAAAATCAAAATTGGTGATTGATTCAATCAAGAAGAAAGAAAAGAAAAAATAAAAAGGGAAAAGGAAAAACTAGAGGATGATTTTATTTTTTGTAAAAAGTTTTTCCTTATTTGCCTTGGGCAAGTAATATAAAAGAAGGGGTGAGGGGGCTTCATGAGATACAACTCTTATTCTTTTGCTTGGTGATCTCTTGGTGGCCGACCCCTCTCTCCCTTTTCTTTTCCTTTTTGCTCTCTTCTCCTTGGTGGTGTTGGTGGCCGGATTTTAGAAGAAGAGGAAGAAGCTTTTGGGTGGTGTTCATCTTGGAGGATCATCGCCCACACGACATCCAAGGCAAGGCGAGGGATACGGCAGAAGATCTCGAGGTCGTTAGCTTACAAAGAGAAGGTATAACTAGTAATTTTCTTCCGCATCATACTAGTTATTTTCTTTGTAAGAATTCTAAATACAAGAGGTAATTAGATCTAGTTTTTCGAATAAGTTTTTCGAGTTTGTGTTTCTTCTTTTTCGAATTTGTGATTCGATTGTTCTTTTTGGTTAACCTAGAGTTATTTAAGGAAATTAAATATTAGCTTTCCTTAAAAGGTTTTGCCTAGGCGGTGGTGGTTGCTCCCATATCCAAGAAGGCCATGTGCCTTGCCATGCAATCTTGGAAGTCAATTTTAGAAATTAATATTTAATGGAATTAATAACTTAGGTAGATCTGAATCAATAGTGTTAAGTTCCGCTTGCGATTCAAATCTAAACCATTAAGAACAGATAAGTTAAATTTGGAATCAATAATGTTAAGTTCCGTCTGCGATTCCTAATTTAACTTCTAAAGAGCACAATAGGTTATTTAAGGAAAGGTTCGACACTTGTACAAAAATTTTTGTACAGTGGAACCGGTACGTTTTCCTAGGACTAACCAACACTGACATGTGTACCTAGATCATATTATTTGATCCACGTATATGGTACATGTTTTTATGGAGGTAGATAGGATCAGGATATTTCTATGCTTAGTGTCATGCACCATCTCGCATGATTGCATGCTGTGCGATAGTCGGCTTCATTATTGTTGAGCGTATCGCCAGTTACATGGGTCTGCACACACAACCACTCATGGGTTAGTGGTTTTTATTCAGGCAGGGTTTGTTGCAGTAGGTTGCTCTGTTTGGCTCCGTTGGTACACTCATGGGTAGTGTGACACGGCGTGGTAGCTGGCAGAGATCCCTCCTCTGAACCGGCTCAGGGAGATGAGAGCATTGCGCTCCCCCACTTATGATTTGGGGTAGGAGGATAGGTGTACTCCGACAGCATCCCGTCCACTCGGTCTGTAACACCCCTAGAAAGCCTAGATAAGAAAGTAAGGATAATGAGAGTTTGAAGGTAGTGAAAAGAAGGTGTAAATATTCTAAGTTGAATATTAAGATGGGAAGGATTTAGATGATTAAAACTTTATGAAAGAAGATAAAGTTGAGAATATAAAGTTCTATACATGATTTATAATGCAAGGAATTAATGTAAACAAAAGAGATATGAGATATTATATATGCATGTATGAAATATTTATGCATAATGCATATACATGAATTATTTTGTACAAAAATATGTTAGGAGAAGGATTTGATCCTTGGTTCTCTTGTGGATGCATGCATGTGTTAACCAAGTGTGATAGGAGTGAATATTGTAAAAGGAGAGATGAGAATTATAATTAAAGGAAAGAAAGGAGAGAAATTAAGAGAAAAAAAAAAGAGAGAAACTCAAGAAGCATTTCTCTAGCATATTCTTTCTCATTAAGAGGAGAAGTAAATGAGGAGGATGAATCAAGTCAAGTTTTCCTCCCCTCACTTTAGTATAAATAGGCATGGAGGGGGGGAGCTTCATCCTCAACTCACTCTCCTCCTCTCCTCCATTTGTGCCGAGCACTCTTCCTCCCTCTTTCCTCTTGTTGCCGAGAGCAACAACTCTCCCCCTTCTTTCTTTCTTTTTGTTGCCGAGCAACACAAGAGGAAGAAGCCTCCTCTTCTTCCTCCTCCTCTCCACCAAAAGACCTAGCCACTTCTTCCTCCATTGGTGCCGAGCAAAGCAAGCAAGGAAGAAAGGTCCACAAGCAAGTTCTCAACTCTAGGAAACTTAAGCAAAGAAGGTAAGCTTCCCCTCACCTGCGGTACAAGGCTTTCATGTGATTTTCGGATTCTTTTTCTATGCCTTGAAAGAAAGTTTTCCCTATGTTTGTATACATATATGATGCATGATCAGAGGTGTATGTAACCCTAGAATTTCAATCAAAAATATTGTAAATAGGTTAGGAAAATTATTGTCTAACCAAACTAGTGCAAGTTTCCCTCTATGAAATGCTAAGGACCTTCCTATGGTTTTCTTGCTTGGAAGTTGATTGGAACCAAAAGAACCCCACTCTCATGTTTCGGCCAAGAAAGAATTTAGGGTTAGGAGGACCTTGAATTTAAAATAACTATGCTTATATGACATGATATAAAGTTCTTAAGAGTTGTATACTTGTATGTTGAAAGAAACTCATGAACCTTACTCTTAATATTTCGGCCATGGTAAGGTGATAGTTTAGAGAAGCTTAAACAAAATTCTAATATGCTCAATGACCTCTGTGATATTATGTTATGAAAGACGATTAATGCTCTCATGTTTAATTGGAATGTAGAAAATTAGTTACATGATTTATGACATGTAAGATCACAAGAGTCCTAGCTTGTTTATGATCCAACCTTGTGTATGATGTTCTTAGTAAATCTTGCTATGAAATTTACTTAGGTTTCCCATGCTTTAGGCCACTTAAAGGAAGTTTATATTCTATGAATTTCGGCCAAGTAAGGTTTAAAGGACCTAGAGGCCTTGGAAATGAAACCTAAGGGGTTAAAAGTACTTCTTATGAAAACTTGATAATGTGTGAATGTGATACATGTTTGTATGACCTAAATGAATCATTATGTGTTCGGCCATGAAGGGATAGATGCCCTAGAAACCCTAGAACAAAAAATTAAATATGTCTATGTCATGCTGTATGAAAATGATATGATAATAAGTTAGAATGCATGATTGCTTTAGTTACGAAATGATATGCATAATGAAGTTATATTATGAAATATGTCATGATGTGTTATAGCATAGAAAATGCTATACATAATGAAAAGAAATGAAGTTATGTTATGTGATAGCATAGAAAATTATATACATAATGAAAAGAAATGAAAAAGAATAAATGCATGAAAGATTGTTAAGGACATGATATGATAGTTATGCATGATAAGTTATTTTTATGGTTTGTACCAAGGGTGGGCTCCGTAAACGTCCCGGAGTAAGACTCGGGCCTCGTCAGTAATGGGCCTTTGAGTGTCCTAGGTCGATGGAGTAAGACTCGGGCCTAGTATGTATGCATGGTAGGGCTCAAGACTTGCTACCTTGGACCTACGCATTATGTATGTGGTACAAACCGGGATCCCAAATGATGATGATATTAATTTCAAGTACTATTAAGTATAAGTTTTCAAATTCACGATGCATTGCCTACATTCATATGTGCTTGAATTATATGATGATATGATATAATGTCATGTGATATTATGATATGAATATGATGCCCTTGTATGTCTCATGCTTGTGATTTATTTGTTTTATGATATGATATTCATGCTTCTATGAAATGATATGTGAATAAGAAATATGCATGATATGTTTGAATAGAATGATATGTTATGTTATGATTTGTTGAGACGATGATATGTTGATCCATTCTTGATATACGATGATTCTCGGTTTTAGTGAGTAGGAAAGGAACTTACTGAGCCATGAGTGCTCATAGCTTACTTTCCTTGTACCGCAGATAAAAGAGAAAGCTGGATGTACAACGGAGCAGCAGGAGGAGCAGATAGTGATGTGTCTGGTGGTGGCTCGACTAGGACGATTCGGACAAATTAATATTTTTAGTTATAAGTTCAATATATGCACATTTGAACAAATCAGAATATGTGATATTATGCTTAATAAATTAAATTCTTTAAAGTTTTTATTCTTCCGCTGTTATAACTAAAGCATGTACGTAAGTAGTATAAGAACGTAGCGCCACCTTTGGTTGGGTAAGAAGGGTGGGCGTTACACGGTCACTCATCAGGAGCAGTGACGACAGAGTGCACGGTTGTCACAGCCCTACCCACTCGGTCTCACCATCGTGTGTGAGATGGCTGACTGGTGTCAAGGGTGACCAGGACATGTTATGGCATCATATGCATTTATTACTTGTGGTTGTTGCACTTTATATGCTGTATTTTTGGTGGATGCATTGTTTGACATACATACAGGATACACATTTATTGCTTGTGTTTGCTGCACTTTATATGCTGCATATTGGATGGATGCATTGTTTGACATGCATACAGGATTTACGACACTCTGGGTCTAACAACCTTGATATTCTTATACCCAGGTCCTGGTTAGTACAGATACTCCTTTGTTTTATAGTTTTTCATTTTCTATATGATATCCAGGAGACTGTACACATATTTATTACTACTGGTTATTATTTACTATGCATGTCAACTAGGTATCCGCTGAGTGTTGGACTCACACCCCGTTATTACTATTTTCAGGTTGAGGCTGTTCAGGAGGTTCCAGTCGCTAGTCCCCCACCACTACACGTCGCGACGAGTTCGCACATTTTAGTTTATGTTATTGTCTATGTTGTTTAGACTATGTTTTCAGACTTGTAGCTTTTAACATTTTGATCTTATACGTTTTGTTATGTGTCGATGAGTTTTTATTTGAATGTATACTGAAGTTTTTTTTTATGGGTGTTGTTGAGTAGGATATCGGATTTGTGTTTTATGGGTGTAGCTGAATAGGAAATTTTGCGATGATTTCCTTATCTTTGCTTTAGTTTAGTTGTTACTATTAAACTGTGTGGATGCTTGCTTATTGTACTTTTATTTGTATTATTATTATTCCGACCGTGCTGGCCGATATATATGTGGCCCTGAGGGCATTGTAGAAAGTTTCAGATTGTCACTCGTACAGGGGAGATGCTGCTGAAATTTCTTTTGACAGGGACTACCTGAGACGTGACATGGGGCCCCACCCAAAGTGGGGCCTTGGGCAGTGCCCTGCCCACCCCCCACAAGGGCTGCCCCTGATTGTTCTATGAGTAAATTGTCTTAAAATTCTCAATTATGTAATCTCTTTACATATAATCTCATATCTAAAAAAAATTTTATTTTTACTTTCTGCACGTAAAATTTTACTTTCTCATGCAAATATCATTACATAATTACCTCTCATATTTGTAGGTATAAAAAGTCTAAAAGTGAATATAATTCCTCTTAAATTTAACACTTTCAGTTAGAATCAAGTATATTTTCTATCAAATTGAATATGACTTTTTTAAACTTAATATAATTCCTGTTAAATTCAGTATCATTTAAAAAAAATCTAGTATATCTAATATTTTTTTATCCAATTGAAGTCGTGCTCAATTTGATAGAAAATATATTAAATTTTAGTTTATTGTGCTGTATTTAAGATGATCTATATTTATTTTTAAAATTTTTATATCTAAAAATATAATGAATAATTAGATAAATTAGTATCTATTATATTTAATTAGGAAATAAAAATAAAGTTTTTAAAATACGAGGATGGTATGTAAAATTTAAATTGTGTTCGAATGTATGTAAATTTTTCATTTTCTACTGCCGACTAACATTAAGAAACTTGCGACATTAAACTATAGTACATGGATGGGTGAAATTGATCTGGAACCACTCAATTTTTTAAAAATAAATTTTAAGCCTTTTTTATTTCCTTTTCCTTTGATTAAGGAATAATATAAAGTGTTTGTCTCTCGTCCCTTCATCCTATTTTTTTATTTACTATTTTTATAACAACTTTACTAAATATTTTAGTTTTGATATCAATAAAAATTACTTAAATATTAATTAAAATAAATCCAATTTAATAAAATTAGTCCAAATTAAAATTGATCAAATATTATTGTAATTTAAAATTAATATATAGAAAGAGTTATTTTGATTAAAATTGCATAGAGACTAATTGATATAGAAGGATAATTTTTTCCTTGTGTTTTTGCATTTTCTTAAATAAAATATTTGCGTTTGGAACCTATACGACCGCCAGCTCACATCGACTATCCAGTCAATGCCGATCGAGATTTTTTTTTTCTTAACTGAGAAGGTAACACTTCACACACACACACACAAAATAAAAAAAATTATAATGTGAATGAAGCAAGTGATAATGGGGATTAATTTTTATTTTACCTAATTAAATTTTCTATTAAGTGTTAAAAATAAAAATAATAGCCTGAATAGGATCTAATAGTTAGACCCTCTAATCCTAGATTTGGATGGGATAAAAGAAAATTTATTAATGGAAAGGGAAGAGAAGGAAGTAATTTCTTACCTTCAAATCCAAATATAAAGAAAATGATTATTTGAGATATGGTCTAATCTCAACTGTAACATACTATCTTAAGAAAATTTCCTAAATAAATTTATTCTGATGAAGTCTATAAAATTTTTTTATAAGATCGAATGAATATCCTAAAATTAATTGGTTCACACAGTTGGAGGAATAATAATAATAATATATAAAATAGAAAGCAACATGGCAACTCGATAGATCACCGCGTTTCATCCGTCTGCGCGTTAATGTTTTTTTTTTTTTTTGGAATTTGTCCGTTTCATCCGATATATTATGAGGTGCAATGCCATGGAAATTCCACGAGCCTTCTTCTCCCTTTCACCTTCATGTATCAATTCTTAGACCTGAATTCCACCTCTAGATCTGAGCAGTTCAAATCCAACTTCCAGTTCGCCCATGAAAGCTTCCTTTTTCTTCCTCATTTCCCTGTTTCTTCTTACTACAGCAGCAGCAGCTGCTGCTGCTGCAGAAGAAGAAGAAGACTGCCATGGCCTGGGCGAGCTCAAAGACCACGAAGCCGTTTGCGCTTACCTCAAAGCTCACGCCTCCGCCTGCGCCCCTGAAGGCTTCATCGACTACCTCCAACTCTTCTACTGCGCCTTCGGCGACCGCCCCTTCATCGGCTACTCCCTCCTCTTGCTCTGCCTCCTCCTCCTCTTCTACCTCCTCGGCGACACCGCCTCCGTCTACTTCTGCTCCTCCCTCGAGGGCCTCTCCTCCGCACTCCACCTCCCGCCCACCATCGCCGGCGTCACGCTCCTCTCCCTCGGCAACGGCGCTCCCGACGTATTCTCCAGCCTTGTCTCCTTCTCCTCCTCCTCCGGCGTCGCCGACGTCGGCCTCAGCAGCGTCCTCGGCGGCGCCTTTTTCGTCTCCACCGTCGTCGTCGCCGCCATCTCCTTCGTCATCGATGGCAGCAGCGCCGCCGTCGACCGCGCCAGCTTCCTCCGCGACCTTTGCTTCTTTCTCTTCATCCTCGCCGCTCTCTCCCTAGTACTGGTCACCGGGAGCACCGGCATTTGGGGCGCCTTCGCCTTCTTCTCCCTCTACTTTGCCTACGTCCTTCTCGTATGGGCCATGCATCACTACAAAAACAGAAACATCCATCTGCTAATCCCAATTCTCGATTCCTCGGCCGATGAAGAAGACCCAGAAACCAAACTAGTCTCCGAAGAACCTCGTCGGCCGAAGACTCATTCGAATTCTCCCGTTTCATACTACTTCTTCCGGTTCATCAACCTGCTAAAGATGCCACTCTACTTGCCGAGAAGATTAACAATTCCAGACGTGAGCGAGGAGAGATGGTCCAAGCCATTCACAGTTGCTTCAGTGACTTTGTCACCTCTGTTCCTGGCGACCCTCTGGCTCTCCGAAACAGGAGAAGTAAGCACAGCGGAGAAGTTAATATTCTATTTCATTGGGAGCTTAATGGGTCTTGTTCTCGGTGTCATTGCCATGGTAACCACTGAGAGCTCTGCCCCTCCGAAATCCCTCTTGTTCCCTTGGCTTGCAGGTGGGTTCTTGATGAGCGTGATATGGTCCTACCTGATAGCAGCAGAATTGGTCTCCTTACTTGTCTCCATCGGCGAGATAGCTCACATAAGCCCCTTGGTTTTGGCCTTCACCGTCATGGCTTGGGGCAACTCACTGGGGGACCTCATTGCCAATGTCGCAATGGCCTTGCATGGAGGAGGTAACGGGGTTCAGATTGCCATCTCTGGGTGCTACGCAGGGCCAATCTTTAACACACTTGTGGGATTGGGTTTCTCACTTGTGCTGGCTTCTTTGGCTTCTTATCCTACTCCATTTGTGGTGCCTCAGGACACTGCTATATTTGAGACATTAGGGTTCTTAATCGGGGGCTTGCTTTGGGCTCTCATCGTTCTGCCAAGGAGAGGGATGAAGCCGGATAGGGTGTTGGGGATCGGACTGTTGGCCATCTACTTGACATTTCTGTGCTTGAGGCTTCTTGAGAGCCTTGGTCTGGTGAATTGAAGTCGATCTCTTCGTGAATATTGCAGGGGAGTTTAGCGATTAACTCTGGCCAATATGCAAAATGTAAATGTTCAGAAATGTGACCTGAATTCCAATCAGTTTGGGGATACTACTTTGGGAATTCTGTTCACAAGCTTTTAGCTTGATAGAAACATTGTAGAAGGGTTATTACTTCAGAATGTGCCAAGAGTGAGTGATGTCTCTCGAGTAATACAGACAAAAAGGATAAGATATTGAGTGACTGTTCATTGTGTTTCTCCATGTTCATGGTGTGATGATCCAGGCACAGTGCTGCGGAATTTTTCGAATCTTTTTTTTATTAATTTGAACCTTTTTTTCTTTTAAATTGCTAACCTACATGTCAGTAATACAACAAAAAATTCAGAATCAACCAGTAAAATCATGGACAAGTTGTAGGCTAACTTGTGAAGTTTTTTACATGTTCTAGTTATCGTTTGAACAAGGTAAAGTAGGAGGCTTCGGAGGCTCTTCAGACAAATAGATAGGTTAGATCAATCATTCATGCCTAACCTTCTATCCATCTGGTGGAGGCAGTTCTTGGTGTATCGGAGTCTCTCTCATTCACTCTACCTGTGAGCAACCACATCAGCCATGCATCTCCATGCAAGATTCCCCATCATTTTTTTCGTTGAATTTTCTCTCGTAGCTCAGAAATGCATGGATCCAAAATAGTATATGATGCGGTTACGAGGAGAAGTCCCACAAGTATGTCAAAGTAGAAAAAAAAATAATAAATGTAGAGGTCAAAGTTAGAATAATCAAAACTTAAGTTCATGAAGTAAACTAATTTAGTTGAACGGTGATTTCGTCTATCCGACTGGGCATGACAATCCGATCGGCCCTAGTCGTGTCCGAACGGTTGCTCTGGAAAAGTTCGTGATTAAGGCTGATAGTCAAGCAGCAACTTTCCCAGACCGCTACCCCCGAGCAGGAGGTATGTCCAATCGGACAAAAGGCAACACTCCTAATGACAATAATAGAAATAATCTCTAATTGATTTCAATCAATTGAAATTTATTATATTTTACATCACAAAATCAAAATCGACACGAATCAAATAGAAAAAATAATATTTCTAAGTCTATTATATTACTATATTTATAATTATTATTATTGTATGTCTTATTTAATATACCCCCGAGCAGGAGGTATGTCCGATCGGACAAAGGGCAACACTCCTAATGACAATAATAGAAATAATCTCTAATTGATTTCAATCAATTGAGATTTATTATATTTTACATCACAAAATCAAGATCGACACGAATCAAATAAGAAAAATAATATTTCTAAGTCTATTATATTACTATATTTATAATTATTACGATTGTATGTCTTATTTAATCTTTTCGTTATTATTTTAGATAACTTGTATAAATAAGTCTATTGGCTTTAGTAATAAGATGATAAAAAAACTTTATGTTATTTCTTTCCTCTATCTATTGTTTTTCAACATAGTATCAGAGTCATGATCCTTCGTATTTTTTTCTCGTTATACTGTATGTCGTTTTTTTTTTTCTATTTCTCTTTACTTTTCTCCCCCACATCTTTTTCATCAATAAGTTTTTTCCCCTCTGTTTTCTCTCTTTTACTACCGAATTTCTTTTTGGTGTCGACGGAAGCTCCTCACGCCGCCCGCAGTGCACATGATGATTCCCATCACCAACTTTGGCGCCGATGTCCTTTGCTGCTGATTTCGGCATCGACATCCTTTGCTACCGATTTCGACGCCGACATCCTCTACTGTCGATTTCGGCACCGATATCCTTTGCTTATTTCGACGCCGAAATTCTTTGCTGTCGATTTCGGCACCGACGTTCTTTGCTATCGATTTCAGTGCCGACATCCTTTGCAGTCGATTTTGGCACCGACAACCTGAGGGTTCCATCACCGCTACTTTTCATCATTTTCTATGTCAGATACTCAACAACATCAAGGTAGCCAAAAGTAAAGTTTAGACCGATGTCAAATTTGTCACATAGTTGGTCATACTGGTATTCATTGCTCTAGAAGATTTGATTGGAGAAGATGTCAAATTTGTCTCAGAGTTGGACATATTGGTATTCAATATCCAAAAGATTTGACTCAAATTTTGCTGGTGGTCCTGCAGCATTGGGACAATCAACTATTTCACAAGGAGAGCATGCATTTTCAAATCGACCACCACCTTCTTGGCATTCTACAGCCCAATCATCTCATTCTGAGCATTTTCACATTCTATCTCTCCTAATATAGTTTCATCAACTCTTGAGAACCCAGGATGACATCTGGATTCTGGAGCAACCCATCATGTTACACTAGAGTATAATATTTTCACAGAAGCTTCGCCTTATGATGGACCCGACATGGTACAAATAGGTAATGGCTCAGGTTTGTAAATTACTCACATTGAAAACCCATCTTTTCACTCATGTGGTCAAGTTCGTATGCGCAACACTCTTTATGTTCATTCTATCACCAAAAATTTACTTTCTGTGCGTCAATTTGCTCTTGATAATAATGTGTTCTTTGAATTTCATCCTCATCATTGTCTTGTGAAGGATCCCACAACAGGAAATATTCTACTCCAAGGAAGCATTAAAGACAACTTTTATCATCTTCAACCCACCTATACTAATGCTTTTGTTGGAGAACGTACTGATAAATTCTCTTGGCATGCACGTCTTAGTCATCCGTCTCTACGTGTTGTTCAAAATATCATTAACCATTATGGTTTACCAATTTCTTTAGCCTCCTCTTCTCATTTATGTGAAACTTGCATGAAAGCAAAATCTTATAAATTATCTTTTGTGTCTTCTTCTCGGACTTCTAGTTTTCCTTTAGAAATTATTCACTCTGATGTGTGGAGTCCTACTCCTATTCTATCTAATCAAGGTTTTCTTTATTATGCTATTTTTATTGATAATTTTAGCAAGTTTACTTGGATTTTTCCTATGAAAAGAAAGTATGATCTCTTTGATATTTTTTGTCGCTTTCAAAAACAAGTTGAGAGCTATTTTGATCGTAAAATCCTCTCCCTTCATTCTGATTGGTGTGGCGAGTATCAAGTGCTTCATCGTCATCTTACTTCCTCTGGTATCATCCATTGAGTCTCTTATCCCCATACTCCTAAACAAAATAGATCCGTTGAGAGAAAACATCGTCATGTGGTTGAAACTGCCTTAGCTCTTCTTAATTATGCCGCGGTTCCACTTAAATTTTGGGATGATGCTGTCCAAATCGTAGTCTACCTTATCAATCGTTTACCCCTCCACTACTTCAAAATAAGTGTCCCTTGGAAAGACTTTATAATTGTCTTCCAGATTACTCCTTCTTTCGTATCTTTGGTTGCACATGTTATCCTTGATTATGACCTTACTCTAAACACAAGTTAAACCCTCGCTCTTTATAATGTGTTTTTCTTGGTTATAGAAATTTGCATCATGGGTACCGTTACCTCCATATTTCGACCGATCGAATATATATTTCTTGACATGTTACTTTTGATGAATCTTTGTTTTCATTTGCAGTTGCTACCTCAGATCCTCCTTCAGATAATCAAAGCAACTATTTAATATCACCAAGTATACTAGAAGCCCCACACATTAATTCATCAGGACATATTGGAAGTACAAGGGGGGATGATATCTTGGGTCCTGCTCCATCTCCACAAGTTGCTGTAGACTCAGCGGCTAGTGGTGATCTAATCTTTAGTTCTGATTCTCATCTGTCTAACCACTCATCTCCTAATAGCTCTGATGATGATATTCCTCGGTGAATGCTTCCTCTAAGCAATATTTATGCACGATGCCAACTAGTTTCCACTTGTTATCCTCTCTCATGTGCTCTCATTGCTTCTTCAAATTTTGTTGAACCTTCTAGTTTTACACAAGCAGTCAAAGATCCAAATTAGCATGCTACGATGGCTACAGAATTTGATGCTCTTCTTCGTAATGCAACCTAGAGCTTAGTCCCTCGTACTCCATCTATGAATATTGTGGGCTCTAAATGGGTTTACTAAATTAAGTATCGTGCAGATGGTTCTATTGAACGTTACAAAACTCGCTTTGTTACTAAAGGCTTTAATCAATAGTCAGGCATTGACTTCAATGATACTTTTAGTCCAGGCATCAAAATTATAACTTTTAGATTGCTACTATCTATAGCTATTAGCTTTAATTGGCCAATACACCGATTAGATGTTTTCAATTCTTTCCTTTATGGATACCTCGAAGAAACTGTTTATATGGAGCAACCTCCTGGATTCATCCACCCGCAACTTTCAACACATGTGTGTCAACTTCAGAAGTCTATATATGGTATTTGACAAGCACCTCATGCATGGTTTCATCATCTATCTACCTGGCTTTATACTCAAGGATTTTCTGGCTCAAAAACAGACTCTTCCCTATTCTACAAATGTAATGCATAATTTTTAATATTTGTTCTTATTTATGTGGATGATATATTAATAATTGGTAGTGATCAAAATGACATTACTACTTTACTACATCTTCTCTATTAAGAGTTTCCTATTCGAGATCTTGGCAATGCTCGTTTGTTCCTTGGCATAGAGTTTCTCTCACATTCTGAAGGTTGTCTTCTCTCTCAGAGCAAATACATTACTGGACTCCTACAACGAGCTAAAATGGATGGTGCACGTCCTATCTCCACACCAATCATCGAGGGTGGTTTCACTACACCTTCATCCTCCTCTTCAATGTATGACCCCCAGATCTACCGTAGCATTGTTGGTGCTCTACAAGATGTCACAATTACACGATCCAATATTGCTTTTGCTGTGAATCGTACCTGTCAATTTATGCATGCTCCTACTGAACATCATTAGAAAGGTATTAAGAGAATTCTTCGATATCTCAAAGGCACTATTCTACATGATCTTCTTTTATATCGTCAGTCTTCGTGAGAGTTTATTGCCTATAGTGATGCAGATTGGGATGGATCTCCCGAATATAGCTGGATCTCCCGAATATAGACGTTCTACTAGTGGATATGCTATATTTCTTGGGCGAAATCTTATTTCCTGACTTTCAAAGAAGCAACATACAATCTCTCGCTCAAGTACTGAAGCCGAATATAAAGCTATCGCTAATGCAACGTCAGAAATTATTTGGCTACAATCTCTTCTTTCGGAATTACACTTTTTCCCAATTGCTACGCCTAAAATCTAGCGTGATAATATTAGAGTAACTTATCTTGCGGTAGATCCTATTCATGCTCGTACTAAGCATGTAGAGATTGATTTTCATTTTGTTCGCGAGTGTGTAGCGACTCGACAACTTTCGATTTCTTACATCTCTACAGAAGATCAAATTGCTGATATATTTATTAAGCCATTATCTAGATAACGTTTCACGAAGTTAGCACTCAAACTCAACGTTCATGCACTCCCGTTGAGTTTGTCAGAGGGTAATGACAAAAATAGAAATAATCTCTAATTGATTTCAATCAATTGAGATTTATTATATTTGACATCACAATCAAGATCGACATGAATCAAATAGGAAAAATAATATTTCCAAGTCTATTATATAATATGTTTATAATTATTACGATTGTATGCCTTATTTAATCTTTTCATTATTATTTTAGACAACTTGTATAAATAAACCTATTGGCTTTAGTAATAAGATGATCAAAAAGTTTATGTTATTTCTTTCCTCTATCTATTGTTTTCAACAACTCCGACAACAGTACATCCAACAAGAAAGCAGGACAATATTTCTGTGCATTACATCCGAACGAGGACCACCCGGTCGAGCGTCGACCGCGTGTGGGCCTACTAACTAGCTCATCATATCCTTTTAGGAGTTTTTGCCATTGACAGCAGAGCATGTCCAGCAGGCAAATCATATTTTAGAAGCTTCCAGGCTGCCACATAAGAAAGTTGCATAACTGCTTAAGAAATAGTGTCAGGGGCACTTTTTGACTTGTCTTAATTTTCCTAGGATGTCTAGGAAAATGTGCCTATACTTTGAGATGTGTGCACAAATACTATAGTGGCAAAAGGTGATTCGCTTGCCCCCAACGTCTCCGCCAACCCGTCCCAAGGCCAGCACGGAGGAGTTAAATCACGGGTAACTACTAGCCTTTAGAATAGTAGCTAACATATGAGGGAGGCATTTACCTCAGTTATGTCAAGATTCGAACCCCAGACCTCATGGTTGTAGCACCTCATGTCTAGCCATTAGACTGTCCCGAGGGGACAAAAAACTGTGTTGGGTAAACTTTTTAATGTGACTGGCCCTACCGCAGAGCGGTCCCATACTCCAGAAACCCCAAAGGGATTTTTTGGAGAGGCACAATACCACAATGTTGCTAAGAGGGCTTGGACACTACACCGCATGCAACATTAATATGTTGCTAATAGGGTTCGAACCCGACACCTCAAGTAACAGGTGCATGAATACTATAGTGGCACTATAAAAGGAGGTTCTCATCTACAGGCAAAGGTATGAGCAACTTCATTTTCTACACGCTCTTGCTATAGCTCTCCATTTTTCTATTCACTAGAAACACACTTAGCGTTGGAGAGTCATCGCCTAGAACCCCCTCTCGGGCCGACAATAACACCTCTTGTGTTGCAGATTTACGTGGAGTCTTCACTATGTTAAACTTCCAGTCACATTCCCAGTTTATCACCATCTCCATTTTTAGACATGATCAGTATCCATGCTCATATTTTGCCTTGGGAAATTGGGAATTCATGTGCACTAGTTGTGCCTTGCCCATACAATGACAAACTAAGTGAGCCCAACTATTACATAGACACCTCGTGCCTAATATAAATGATGGAGTTATAGTCATCAATTTAATTTTTTTTAATCTAAGTATTCAAATTTTCGAATCGACTAATTTTAAAAGTAATCAATTGGTTTAATAGAATTTTTTCACCAGTCAACATGATAAATTTGGAAGCGTTTGTGGTTCGGCATCCAACATTCTTAGGTCTATCATCCTACTAAAGGAAAATCACTTTCGCAGTGTGTCATATCTAGGGATCGACAGTTGGAATGTCTGATCGCTACACCATAGTCCCAGGGCAAAATGAGAGATCTAACTAGGGTTATAAATGAATTAAACGTTTGTGAACAAACTTGATGTACTGCATGGTAAAAGTTTGTTTATGTTTGTTCAATACAAACAAGATCAATTAAATAAATAATCTTAACTACTCGTTAAATTATATAAACAAATAAGTTTGAACACATATATGTTCAGTTTGTAATATTCATAAATAATATTCATGAACAATGTCAATAAAACTTTTATTAATATGTTAAATAGATAAATAAACTTTCAAAATGAACAAATAAATATATATTATGAAGTTCAATAATCGATCAAATAAATTTAAAAGGTAAAAGTTTCAAATAATTAAATAAACTTGAATGAATTGAGAGTTTGATAACATTTAAATTAATCAAACTCAAGTCAAGCTTGAATTAAGTTCAAACTTATGAAAAAGAAATTAAAGTAAGTTTGAATAATTATTTCAACGACTTAATTTATTTTAAACTTGTCTTGACTTAGTTCGGTTATTTTATCAAATAAGTTTGACTCATTTACAAGTTAAATCTAACAAAGAACTAATACTGATGAATGAACAAGGATTCATGTAAGAGTTTTAGATTTTATTTTTCTGTATATTGATAAAACTATCATTATTGATAAAATCTAGTTGATGAGTAAAAGGAAAGGAGCTACTAAAATCTTTCATAAACATCATACGATCCTTGGAGAAGATGAAAGCTTCACCAGTATTGCCTCAACCACAAGGGTCCATCTGTTGACAGGTGTGCTCTGTGCCATTCCATTCGAGAGTTTCAATGATGAGCTTTGAACGGATTCATGATGTGATGCTGCCTCCGAGAAGTCGACGTTGTATATCTACCTTTTGTCCATCGATAATAAAGAGTTAAAGACAGATTTGTGGGCATCACTTTGGCTGCTCATTTTGGATAAGCTATTGAAATTTGGTAAGGAACCAACCGCCCTTTTCACCCCAATCTGATAATTGGACTGCGTTTACTTAATTACTTGTGAAGCCTGGCAGAGAAAAAAAAAAGATTGGTAACTGGAACTATCATTCAATTGCACTTCTGGATTGGTTAGGCCCATCAAAATTTGCCTTCGCTGCAGTGAAACTTTTTATTGATTTCTATGTTGAAACTGGACAGTGCTGTCGGGAAAAATTCATATTGATTGTTTACCCGTTTATAACACTATTTTGGCTTGGCACATTGCATTTGGCTATCATATTTTGTTTCATGGTAGATTTAGTGTTCGTTTATTAGCATCTTGATGACAAAATAATTTTGCTAATTCTCTTTCGTCAAGATTGTCTCTTGACCTTGATCATTTGACTTGATTATGTCACTCACAAATTTCAGTTTTTTTTTCTGCAAAAGAGTTGCCTAATCTAGCTAGTGTTGTTCATGATGCGTTTAAAAGCATGAATCTATTCATCTAAATTCTAGATTAGAAAAAAAATCCAAAACATTTCATGCACGAGATCTTATTATCATCTAATTTACAACAGTATACCGAAATCAAAACAACAACGAACACAACCAGAAATACACCACCGAAATTTACAACGAAAAATAATATGTCGTCACTAAAGTTAGTGATGAAAATAAAAATTCATCGATAATTCAATGATAGAAATAAATATGTCGTTGCTATGTTACGTTGATAATTTGGTGATGGAAATAAATATCCGTCGCTAAATTTAACGATAAAACTCAAAATGTCATCACTAAATTAGCAACGGAACTCAATTTTCTGTCACCAATTTCAGTGAAAATTTTGGCATAAATTCCCTCAAAATTAATTCAAATCCTGTACATTAATCACAACATTCAACATTTATCCCAAAACAACATTCATTCAAAATTCAAAAATAACATTCAACAAAAACAGAACAACATTCAACACCCACAACATTCAACTTACATTCAATAAAAAGCAACATTTAAATACACTTATCCATAAAAAAAATCTCAAATGATTCTAGTTTCATCACATCACATTCCGTTGAAAAACAAATATACTCATCACTTCATGGACTTCTTTCTTCTTAACATCTCATCATATAGCAAGTATCATATGATAAGTTTAATAAAAACAGGCACATGCATTATTTAAATTCAGTTAAACAAAAACAATATGATAAGTTTAACATTACATTTTTCTATTTTAAAACAATCCCATATGTGAATATAAAGTCAAACTACATATTAATAGGATAACATGAATTATACAAGGGCAAAATTACTTATTAGATAAATACACAAACTGATAAACACAAATTTAAATTATTTTAAAACTATATACCTTAATGATATGAATATCTCGTGGTAGTTTTGATGTGATCAAACAAGTCAAGTTAAGTCCTATTATGGTTTTGATGTCTTGTGTCTAAGTGTGCAGGAACTTAGGAGTACAGGAAGTCGAGCGAAAAATGCAGCTAGCGAGAAGGATAGCATGAGAGAGAGTCGATGAGCTTGGTACGTCCGAGGGACGAGGTACTGCGGAAGAGATGCTGGTGGACGAGAAGGAGGTGCGCGGCATTTCCGAGGAACGAGAAGCCAAAGCGAAAGGTTGCTTGAGAAGGCCAAAAAATGGCTTCGGGTGAACTCTATTCTGGATGACCGAAATCACCCAAGCGAGCAGAGCCGAAGCAAGAGGTCGGACGAAAAAGTCAACAAATTTGTTGACCTTGGTCTAGGTGCCCGGACCCCCGGGGCTAGCCAAGGCGTCCCGAGCTTGCGCCCTAGTCGAGGGTTGGTTCAGCCTTGTCCGGGCGTCCGGACTTGGTCTAGGCGCTCGGACCTGGTTCAGGTGTCCGGACCTGGTTCAAGCGCCCGGACCACAAAATTTATCTTTTGTCGAGCTATCACAATTCGTTGCGTCGTGGATAAAATTTTATCCACCCCAGGCGTCCAGAACCCTTCCAGGTGCCCGGATGAACGCTATAAATACAACCCTAATTTCAGTAATTAAATAACAACATTTGTAAATAATTTCTCTTTCTAGTCTATTACTGTGTGAGCTATCAATGTCATAAGAGGCTACTCCTCCCAAAGAAGATCTTTCATAGTGAGTTTTATTTGCCTTGGATTAGTAATCCTTTGATTGCAAACCAAGTAAATCTTTTCTTGCCTCTTTTTTTTTAAAAAAAAATTAATTAGCTTCTTAATTCTTTTTATATAAGTGTTTGTAATTTTAATCAAGCTATAAGATCGGAAAAGATTTGAGTTTACATTTTAAGGGCTATTCACCCCCTCTAGCCGACCACCAGGGGACCAACAATTGGTATCAGAGCAAGGTCGCTTCAAAAGGACTAACTATCGACCGAAGTAAAGAAAATGATCGTCAGACCAAGCCTTATCTCGCCAAAGTTTGAGAGAGAGTTTGCACACTGGAAACGTCGAATGGAAGTATTCCTAAAAACTAATTTTGAAATACTTTTAATAATTAAGTATGATTTTGTAGTTCCTAAGGATCAACAAGGAGTGGAGAAAGAGAGTATCTTTGGACAAAGAAGGAGCAAATTAAAGGAACTTCGTAGCCAACAACAGAGTGGAATATTATTTACTAAGTATATATTACCACCTCAAGAAGTCAATCACATCAGTAGCTACACATTGGCCAAAGATCTATGGGAGAAGTTCCTAGAACTCCATGAAGGAACATCTGAAGCAAAGTTTGCATGACGGGATATTCTTCGGAGCAAGCTAACGAACATTTGTTTGGAAAAATGTGAGAAGGTAGCCCAACTACATGCGAAGATCAAGGAGTTGATCACCGGACTGGTCAACCTCAGTGAAATGGTAACTAATCGGGACTCGGTACACTATGCACTCAATGCTTTTTCTAGAACATCAGAATGAACTTCGATCATATGCGCCTACTACATCTCGAAGGACCTGGAGATAATTACCCTAGAGGATCTTTTGTTCAACTTTGAAATTACATGAAACTCGATGTGCAGATACAACTAAAGAGTCAAACCAGAATCTGGCACTAAAAGCCACCAAAAAGGATGAACCAGAGTTAGACTCAGATATGGAAGGAGACCAAGAAGCTTACATGGTAAGGAAGTTTAAAAAAGCTTTTTAGATCAAATAAATTTAAAAAAATGCATAATAGAAAAATCTAAGAAATAGAAGAAAGGTTCGATGCTACTAATGTCAAAAAGAAGCACACATAAAAGAGGACTGCCCAGAACTCAAAAAGGAAAAAAGACAAAGGGTCCAGGCCCAAGCAAAACAAGCACAAGAATCTCAAGACCACATGGGACGAAAGCTCATCATTCGAGTCAGAAATAGAAGCATATGTCGGACTAGCACTGATGGCTAGCCACAAAAAACAAAGCACCTCTGAAGTCAGCATCAATGAAGGGAGAGCAACCTTAGATGAATGCAGCGAAATAAGGGGAGAATCAAACTTCGGATCCGACATGGTAAGTGAGGTATGTCTCTTTTGCCTGATTAATTGTATTTTGGTATTAAATCAATGGCTAAATTAATGTGTAAATTAAAAATAAAAAAGAAATTTTAAAAAATAAAAATTTAGAAGTAAAAAGAATCTTAGCAAAATCTTATTTAATAAAGGATCTTGATAAATTGAAAATTGGAAATGCTAATTAAAAGGAACAAATAGAAAATTTTAAAAATTCTACATGCTCAAAATTTGGATATTATCAAGGACAAAATTGGTATTATAAATTTCACAAGGGTCCAATCAGAAAAATAATAAAAACATACATCCCTAGAAAATACTTGATCAATCCAGTAGGAAGGAACCTATATTGGGTTCCAAAATCATGCCTAATTTAAATTGTGCATATTTCCAATTTGAATTTGATTTAATATTTGTCTTTTAATTGCCTAATAAATTTCTTTGTACAATTTATGTTCAAAATTAATTAGTTATTAATTTTTTTGAAAATGAAGATTTAATTTCCTATGTGTAGAAAATTTTCAAATTTTTGACGATTGTATTATTTTTTAATTAAATTTTTTAATATTATATTTTATAATTTAAAAATAGTTCATAGAGTTATTTTTCAAAATCTATTTTTTGATAAAAAAAACTTATCATATTCTCTGTCCAACAAAATATTATTGAAATTTTTTTGACTAATACTTAATTTTCTATGAATTATTTATATAAATACTAACTTTTAATATTAAAAATTCACAAACACTCAATTTTTTTTTTCTTTTGCAAATATACTTACTCTATTACATTCCCAAAAAATTTCTTAAGACTTTTTAAACCTGAAAACTATGTCTAAACATTTTTAAGAAAAATTCATCTTTCTATAGTGCATAATTTTTTTACTACTTAAATTGATTTTATTTATTTATGAAAATTTTATTACTAATTTGGATATGTCTTCTTAATCTTTATTAAAAATTTCAAAATTTTTAAACAAATAAAATATTTTTTTGTTTGAAATTAATTTTTAAAATCACAAAAATCATATTTTCGAGAATAAATTCTAAAAAAAATTCCCTAAATGTTAGCCACTGTTTTTGTATTCCTTAGACTTTACTTTCAATTTAGCAAAACCCCTATTTTTAATGTGATCAAAGGGGGAGAATTTGAAGTTAAGTTTAAGGGGAGGTATATTTTTGCATATCTAATGTCTTAAACTTCCATATTCATTTAATTTAATGTATTGTTTTATCCTAACTTAACTTGAGTTGATTCACTTCAAAAAGGGGGAGGTTGTAAATATCCCGTGATGGTTTTGATGTGATCAAACAAGTCAAGTTAGGTCATGTTGTGGTTTTGATGCCTTGTGTCTAAGTGTGTAGAACTTAGGAGCACAGGAAGTCGAGCGAAAGACGCAGCTAGCGAGAAGGATGACACGGGAGAGAGTCGACGGGCTCTGTGCATTCGAGGGATGAAGTGCTGTGGAAGAGTACGCTAGCGGATGAGAAGGAGGCACACGACGTTTCTGAGAGACGAGAAGTCGGAGCGAAAGATTGCTCTAGAAGGTAGGAAAATGGGTTCGGGTAAGCCCTATTCCGGGTTGCCAAAATGACCCAAGTGAGCGGAGTCAGAGCGAGAGCCAAGACAACAAAGACAACAAATTTGTTTACCTTGGTCCGGGTGCCCAAACCCCCAGGCTAGCCTGGGTGCCCTGAGCTTGCGCCCTGGTCGAGGGCTGGTTCAACCCTGTCCGGGCGCTTGGACCTGGTCCAGGTGGCCGAACCATAAAATTTATCTTTTGCCAAGCTGTCACGATCTGTTATATCGTGGATAAAATTTTATCCACCCTCATGCACCCAGAACCCTTCCAGGTGTTCGGATCAGTGCTATAAATACAATCCTAATTTTAGTAGTTAAATAACAACACTTGTAAATAATTTCTCTTTTTGGTCTACTACTGTATGAGCTATCAATGTTGTAAGAGGCTCCTCTGCCCAAAAGAGATCTTCATAGTGAGCTTCATTTGCCTTGGATTAGCAATCCTCTGATTGCAAACCAAGTAAATCTTTTCTTGCCTCTTTATTTTAATTAATTAGCTTCTTAATTCTTTTTGTACAAGTGTTTTGTTTTAATCAAACTATAAGATCAAGAAAGGTTTGAGTTTGTATTTTCAAGGCTATTCACACCCCCCTCTAGCCGGCCGCTAGGGGACCAACAAATGAGTTTGAATACCCTCTATTCACACCTTTCTATATTATTTATTAAAGGATGTAATACAATTAAAGATACATATAGTATCAAAATTAATAGAACCATTTTGCATGGTTTATGAGTGATAAATAAAAAAACTAAATCGAAGGTCAACATTATAAGTTACTTATCAAAAGCGGTAATAAAGTTATTTTTTATCATCCTATGTAACTCGATCAATCATATCATTCTATGTAAAATATATATTATTATTATCTAATATGCAATTAATAAAGCTAGTCATTATTAAATGTGAGCAGTAATAAAGTTTATATTCTTGCATCTATGACCTTTGATCGAGCATCAACAAAAATATCATATTTTTTTGTATGTATTACGAAATGCCTCCCAATAAGTGGGAGATCTCTGTAAAGTATTTATCTGCATACATAATTTTTTAATAAATTAAAATAAGTTCATTAATAATTAAAAAAACTATTATATAACTTTATTGTAAACTCACTAAGGCTATTGCTTACTCTACAATATATCATGATCCAATCGTATGCTTTGTGGATCTAGTGTTTGGGCCAGTGAGCTTAGTATTTCTATTATTTTGAGCAGTTGATGAATTTTATTGTCATTTTCTACTGCCCAATTGTTCTTCTATGCATCCCAAATCTTATATGGTATATTGGATGATCTTGTTTCCTTCATTCTCCACTTGTATAACAAGTCTTTGTATAAATTTTAACAATAATTGTTTAATGTTTAATTAAATGCTACCTCATTTGCTTACTCCCAAATTTTTTTCTATAATAATATTGAGAAAATTAGTATAAAATGATATTATATTATACAATATCAATAATATTCAAATTACTTACCAAAAATTTTTGATAAAATCTTTAAGATTTTGGTCTACATGCCTCTATGTAGAATCAAAAGCGCACTAACACTCTTTAAAATTTTTAGTTATATAAGCAAATACACTATAACCATCGGAAGTAAAACTACATGAAAAAATCTTTAATTTTCAAAATAATAAATAAAAAATTATATGGATTGGAATTACTAATAACATCAATATTTACCAATCTTCAACAATCCTCAACATAATCTAGCCACCATATATTATGCAATATCTGACAGGATTATATATGTAAAATAACATTACAGTTGGGCAATTTGTTGTTGGAGATAGAGGGGAAGTTTAGTTGAATTGAAATTACATAAAATCAATTCCACCTTATCTGTCGAAATGACCTGAGCAGATACTCTCAGGCTGTTAACCTTGAAAGTTAGACCAAGTTGCTAGGTTGTTTGGAAGATGGATGCCTATTGCCCAGCCCGAGTGTAGAGTGGAGACTCCTGAGTGTAGACTGTCGAGTGCAAGCTCCTGAGTGGACATCGAGTCGGGAGATGTCGTTAGGAATCGAGAAGCCGAGTCGCCAAGTTGGGAGATGCCGAGAGGAATCGGGAACCCGAGTTGCTAAGTTGGAAGATGGAGTTGCCGATCGAAAGATGTTGATGTAGGACCGTTGCGGCCGGCTAGAAGGGGGGGTTGAATAGACCTGAAAAAATAAAACACAACCATTCCCGACTTTTCAAACTAACACTTGCATATAAAATAGAAAAGCAATAAATAAAATCAGAAAAGTAAAAGGCACATGAGATTTACTTGGTTACAACCAGGGAGATTGTTAATCCAAGAAAAATGATCGCACTACTATCTCCTTCAGGTGGAGAAGCCTCTTTTACAGCAATGTAGACACAAAAAGAAAGAAGCTAATCTAAACAGTGGAAGCGTACAAGTGTTGTTACAATTTCTGAACTGATTGAAAAGCTTTTAGACTAAGGCTATATTTATAGCCTTGGTCGGGGCGCCTGGAGGGGGTTCCGGGCGCCCTAGGGGGATAAAACTTTATCCCACAACATTCAGATCGCGTTTGACGTGATCTGGTCAACAAACCAGGTCCAGGCACCTCGGAGCCTAAAGTCAACAGATGTTGACTTTTTCATCCGGGGACCACTGCTCCAGTTCAGTTCACCTCGGTCTGGATCTTCAACTCCGGATCCGCTTGCTTGGGTGATTTCTGCTATCCGGAAAAGGGCTCACCCAAACCCAACTTTCGGTCTTCTCGAGCGGGCTTCCCTCCGGCTTCTCGTCCCTCGAAATGGCCGCATGTTTCCTTCTCGTCCGTCGGCGTACTCATCTGCAGTCTTCGTCCCTCGGACGCACCGCATGCCGCCCTTCTCGCTAGCTGCATCTCTTGCTCCTTGAGTAGCCTTCCGTGTTAGGATCGTCGTACTCGGCTAGAGAGGGGGGGTGTGAATAGCCGACCCCAAATTGCTCGTTTCTTCCTACGATTAGGGTTAGCGCAGCGGAAATAACTAAATAGAAACGCAAAAAGGAAAGATCAAACCTCAAACTCGAACTCGACGATGTAACGAGGTTCGGAGATGAAACTCCTACTCCTCGGCGTGTCCGTAAGGTGGACGAAGCCTATCAATCCGTCGGTGGATGAGTCCCCGGAAAACCGGCTAATAAGAACTCCTTCTGGGTGGAGAAACCTCACCACAAACTCTTGCAACAGCAAGATCAGAGTACAAGTACAAGAAGCACAGCAAGATACAAATATAAAGATGAATGTAACAACTCTTGCTTGCCTTCTCGTCGTCGACTGAAATCTGTAGATGAAGCACCAACTTCACAGCAGCAGCTGAAACCAGTCGAAGAAGTCGAGGAAGCTCACGCGAAGCTTCGGAAGCGAGCTTAACAAAGCTCTAGAACAGCAGAAGCAATAACTTGCAGAAGCAAGAAGAAGATCAAGAAGAAGCAGAAGCTTCGGAGAAGCAGAAGTATTTTGTAGCAGCCCTCGATCTCCTTTATATAGCCTGAACCTGCAACTGCAGCAAAGCAGACAGCGAAGAAGACGGAGATACCCGTTGAATCTCAACGGATATATCTGGACCGATCAGGCTCCACCCTGATCGGTCTGAGACCTCCCTGATCGGTCTTGGGGACCAATCAGGACCTATGCTGATCGGTCCCCGGTGCATCGGACTCTTCTGAAGAACTCGTCCAACTCTCGATCGTCTCTGGTCTGTGGACCGATCAGGGTGCATGGATCGGTCCACAGACCGATCCCCTCCTTTTCTCTTTGCCTTCTCTTCGCTTTCTGATCGGTCTGCAGACCGATCAGATAACATATAGTAGCATACTGTTTGGTTACTGATCGGTCACCAGACCGATCAGATAACCCAGTGTATCACTGGATCGATCCACTGATCGATCTAACTCTTGGTTTTTGCCCAAACCAAGTCCCACGCCTTCCAAACCAATATCCGGTCAACCTTGACCTATTGGTATCTCATGCTTAGCATCTGGTCACTCTCTTGACCTGCTAAGACTCCCTACCAAGTGTCCGGTCAATCCCTTTGACCCACTCAAACTTTTCTCTTCGTGCAAGTATCCGGTCACTCCCTTGACCTACTTGACCTTCTTAACACCAGATGTCCGATCATCCTTGATCAATCTGGATTTTTCCTTGCCCGGCTTCACTCACCAGGACTTTCCCTTGCCTGGCTTCACTCACCAGGACTTTCACCAACTGCCTGGCTTCACTCACCAGGACTTTCACTTACACCTAGCTTCACTCACTAGGGTTTTCACCTGGCTTCACTCACCAGGATTTCCAATCTGCCTGGCTTCACTCACCGGGACTTTTCCGTCTGCCTGGCTTCACTCACCAGGACTTTCCATCTGCCTTCCTTATCTAGAGAACGAGCTACCAAGCCCTCTCTGACCTAGTTCGGAGAACGAGCTACCGAGCCCTCTCCGACTTCGTCCGGTCCAGAGAACGAGCTACCAAGCCCTCTCTGACCTAGTCTGGAGAACGAGCTACCGAGCCCTCTCCGACTTCCACTTCCGGTCCAAAGAACGAGCTACCGAGCCCTCTCTAACCATAGTCTGGAGAACGAGTTACCGAGCCCTCTCCGACTTCCACTTGCCAAGTTCCCATACTTGAACTTCTCCGTGCCAAGTTTCCATACTTGAACTTTCTCCCGTGCCAATCTCCCTACTTGGACTTTTCCCGTGCCAAGCTCCCTGCTTGGACTTTTCCCGTGCCAAGTCAACTCACCTCGGGTCAACCAGGTCAACTTTGACCAAGGGTTGCACCCACAACCTCCCAAGTTTCTGTTCTTGTCAAACATCAAGATACAACTTGAGTCAGGTCAACTCGAGTCAGATCAACCAGGTCAACCTTGACCTAAGGTTGCACCAACAATCTCCCATCAAAATACAACTCTTCTGTTCTTGTCAAACATCAAAATACAACTCGAGTCAGGTCAACTCAAGTCGGGTCAACCAGGTCAACCTTGACCTAAGGTTGCACCAACAATCTCCCCCTTTTTGATGTTTGACAAAACCATAACCTAACTTAGGTTTTCTAATGTTCTTCCTTGAACATTCTCCCCAAACCTACACTCTCCCCCTTTTTGACACACAACAAAAAGAGTGAATCAAGGTCAAGAGTTTCTTTCTAATGAAGGTCCCATACATTTCATTGAAACCCTTAATTTCCCTCTTGATACTAAGGTCAACAATTAACTTAGTGATAATCTCATATCACTCAAGTCTTTAGGAGTAAAAACTCCCCCTAAAAGTCAACTCCCCCTTGACTAATAGGTAAAACTCCCCCTAAAGGTCAACTCCCCCTTGACCATTGTACCAACAATGTCTTGGAGAGTTTCAAGCCTTTAGAAATCCAAAACACCAACTCCCAGCTGAAATTTCAGACAAAACAGTCGAAAATCAGCAAGTTGGCACGCGCTGATCGGTCACCTGACCGATCAGACCTTCCCTGGATCGGTCAAGTGACCAATCCAGAGTGCCCTGGACCGATCAGAATCCCCTGTGATCGGTCCCCAACTCTGATATCAGAAGTTTCTGATTTTTCTACTTCCGAAATTCAGAACCTCTCAAAAATCACATAAAATTTCAAAAATTGTAAAATTTTGAGGATACATTCCTCATAACATATATTATCACGGAAAAATAATTTTCGATGAAAATAACTTCCATTTTCAAAACTTGATATAAAGTTCGAAAACTTTGAAATAGTTCAAGTTTAACTCAACTTTGTTTCAACTTGCTCAATGATGAATGCTATCACTAGAAAAGCTTCATCAAGGTTTTTCAAATCAATTTTAAAATGATTTTAAACCCTTTAATTTGGGACCACAATCTTAGGGCTAAATGTACATGACTTGTACACAAGCTTTCCCTATGATCCCCAATTAGAATTAGGCTCATCTAGGTACAAGAACTATGCACCTTGATCCTAACTCACAATCCTAATATCTCACACACATCTAAGGTGTATCAAACACATCCAAGTCAATTTTGATGTGAGATATGTGTTTAGGCTAGCTTAATCTAAGTTCTCATGCATTTTTCTAAATAACAATTTGATCTCCATATCAAATTGTGTTTTAGTCCTTAAATCAATTTCATTGATCATTAATGCACAAGATGATGACATGGCATATAATTGTATCATAAATGGAAACATGTGCCAATGTCATGATGTCATGGCATAAAGTATGAAACTTAAATAAAGCATGACATTTAACTAACCTAAACATTATCATGACATTTTAAATGATCATAAAATAAATATGATGTCATGACATGGCATATGGCAAACAATATATGGCAAATAGCACATAAAGGTATAGAAAATACCTAATTCTAGCCTTAGTTGCCATTTTTGATAATTTTGATCATTTTGCCATAGGTTCTATATTCCTAAGTGTAATAGACCTAGCATCTTATACCAAAGATTTTTAGATCACTATGTGCCAATTAGATTGACTCTAGAAAACTCCTCAAATTTGATTGGCACATTCTAATCACCTTAGGAATAATTCTTAATTTCATTTTCAAGGCTTGATTATACCTTGAAAAATCCTAAAGTGTCACCTTTTGCCATGATTAGGTTAACTACCTATTCAAGTAAGGTTGGCACACCCTAACTAATCTAGCGTGATGAAATCACGCTCCTAGGAACCCAATACCTATTGGAGCTCATTGGGTTCACTAAATATTCACTAGGGATGACTTCCCTAGCAACCCTCCTAATGACCCTCCTAGGCTTTGAAGCCTTGGTCATTTGGGACTCATCAAGATCAACTCTAGGGGTGACTCCCCTTGTGACTTTGGTGTTGTTCTTCCTAGCCCTAGGTTTTGTTCCATAATCGAATGGAACATTATGATAATTGGGCTTGACTACTTGGGACTTAGGTTTGTGACCCAAACCTTTCTTGTCCTTGGATTTGGGTTTTTGACCCCTAGACCCTAGAGTCAAATCCTTAAGAGCTTTTTCTAGAGAGTCAAGTCTTGACCTCAAGACTAGATTTTTTTTCTCTAATACCTCAAGCTTTAATTTATCCTTTTTCTTTGAGGTATTCCTAGGCATGTGTCTAGTTGATTTGAGATTTCTACCTAGGTTCTCCCTAACCTTAGATGAGTTAATTCTAGGGTTGGCTTTCCTAGTGTTATCCTTATCTAGGCTCACATGTTTGGCACCTAAGCATGTGTATCGATTTCTAATGTTATCATGCTTACCATTATTAACAATAGCAATAAGGCTACTAGCATGTGTCTTATTATTATTGCAATAATGTGCCTTAGAGATTACCTTAGGGTTTACCTTAGCTCCCCCTATCGATGTGCTCGTCTTCTTGTCCTTGTGAGGTTGCCTCCCCCTCGGACATTGGCTCTGATAATGTCCCCTTCGCTTGCATTGGAAGCACACCACGTGCTCCTTGCTCTTGCGTATCGGGACTCCGGCTTCCTTGATCTTTGGCGCCGGTGGAGTCTTCCTAACCCTCTTTGGACATTTACTCTTGTAATTTCCAAGTTCCCTACACTCAAAGCATAATATATGCAATTTACTAGAACTTAAATTGCTTGAGTTACCTAGGGTTGAGGTGGGATGTAAGCTCTCTCTTTCATCCCTTCCGGAGGTAGAAGCTTCTTCTCCTTACTCCGAACTTGAAGAGGAACTCTCCTCCTCTTCTTCTTTAGATGTTGAGTAGCCCTCAACTTCTAAATCCATCCCTCCATGATGTGAACTCCTTGGCTAACTTGACTCCTCTTCATGGCTTGAAGTGGAGTTCCCCTCATGGAACTTAGCCAAGTTGTTCCATAATTCCTTGGCATTGTTGTATCCACTTATCTTACATAGAATGTCATTAGGTAATGAGAATTCAAATACTTTCATTACCTCATCGTTGATTGTGGAATGGTGGATTTGTTCCCTTGTCCACTTCTTCTTCTCGAGTGGTTTTCCTTCCTTATCCATTGGAGGCTTGAAACCTAACTGAACACAACTCCAATTTTCAAGGTTAGTCATAAGAAAATACCTCATTCTTACCTTCCAATACGCGAAGTCGTCGCGGTCATAGAAAGGTGGAATGGTGATGTCTTCTCCGAGTTGATCCATCTCTAGCTTGTGCTCCCTCGGGTGTTAATCCGTCGAAGAGCAACCTTGCTCTGATACCACTTGTTAGGATCGTCGTACTCGGCTAGAGAGGGGGGGTGTGAATAGTCGACCCCAAATTGCTCGTTTCTTCCTACGATTAGGGTTAGCGCAGCGGAAATAACTAAATAGAAACGCAAAAAGGAAAGATCAAACCTCAAACTCGAACTCGACGATGTAACGAGGTTCGGAGATGAAACTCCTACTCCTCGGCGTGTCCGTAAGGTGGACGAAGCCTATCAATCCGTCGGTGGATGAGTCCCCAGAAAATTGGCTAATAAGAACTCCTTCTGGGTGGAGAAACCTCACCACAAACTCTTGCAACAGCAAGATCAGAGTACAAGTACAAGAAGCACAGCAAGATACAAATATAAAGATGAATGTAACAACTCTTGCTTGCCTTCTCGTCGTCGACTGAAATCTGTAGATGAAGCACCAACTTCACAGAATCACAGCAGCAGTTGAAACCAGTCGAGGAAGCTCACGCGAAGCTTCGGAAGCAAGCTTAACAAAGCTCTAGAACAGCAGAAGCAATAACTTGCAGAAGCAAGAAGAAGATCAAGAAGAAGCAGAAGCTTCGGAGAAGCAGAAGTATTTTGTAGCAGCCCTCGATCTCCTTTATATAGCCTGAACCTGCAACTGCAGCAAAGCAGATAGCGAAGAAGACGGAGATACCCGTTGAATCTCAACGGATATATCTGGACCGATCAGGCTCCACCCTAATCGGTCCGAGACCTCCCTGATCGGTCTTGGGGACCGATCAGGACCTATGCTGATCGGTCCCCAGACCGATCAGCACTCTTCACAGAGAACTCGCCCAACTCTCTGATCGTCTCCTGATCGGTCTGTGGACCGATCAGGGTGCATGTGGATCGGTCCACAGACCGATCCCCTCCTTTTCTCTTTGCCTTCTGTTTACTTTCTGATCGGTCTGCAGACCGATCAGATAACATACAGTAGCATACTGTTTGGTTACTGATCGGTCACCAGACCGATCAGATAACCCAGTGTATCACTGGATCGATCCACTGATCGATCCAGCTCTTGGTTTTTGCCCAAACCAAGTCTCACGCCTTCCAAACCAATATCCGGTCAACCTTGACCTATTGGTATCTCATGCTTAGCATCTGGTCACTCCCTTGACCTGCTAAGACTCCCTACCAAGTGTCCGGTCAATCCCTTTGACCCACTTAGACTTTTCTCTTCGTGTCAAGTATCCGGTCACTCCCTTGACCTACTTGACCTTCACAACACCAGATGTCTGATCAGCCTTGATCCATCTGGATTTTTCCTTGCCCGGCTTTACTCACCAGGACTTCCCAGCTGCCTGGCTTCACTCACCAGGACTTTCCCCAACTGCCTGGCTTCACTCGCCAGGACTTTCACTTTCACCTAGCTTCACTCACTAGGGTTTTCACCTGGCTTCACTCACCAGGATTTCCAATCTGCCTGGCTTCACTCACCAGGACTTTTCCGTCTGCCTGGCTTCACTCACCAGGACTTTCTATCTGCCTTCCTGGTCTAGAGAACGAGCTACCGAGCCCTCTCTGACCTAGTCCGGAGAACGAGCTACCGAGCCCTCTCCGACTTCGTCCGGTCCAGAGAACGAGCTACCAAGCCCTCTCTGACCTAGTCCGGAGAACGAGCTACCGAGCCCTCTCCGACTTCCACATCCGGTCCAGAGAACGAGCTACCGAGCCCTCTCTGACCATAGTCTGGAGAACGAGCTACCGAGCCCTCTCCGACTTCCACATGCCAAGTTCCCATACTTGGACTTCTCCGTGCCAAGTCTCCATACTTGGACTTTCTCCCGTGCCAAGCTCCCTGCTTGGACTTTTCCCGTGCCAAGCTCCCTGCTTGGACTTTTCCCGTGCCAAGTCAACTCACCTCGGGTCAACCAGGTCAACTTTGACCAAGGGTTGCACCCACAACCTCCCAAGTTTCTGTTCTTGTCAAACATCAAGATACAACTTGAGTCAGGTCAACTCGAGTCAGATTAACCAGGTCAACCTTGACCTAAGGTTGCACCAACAATCTCCCATCAAAATACAACTCTTCTGTTCTTGTCAAACATCAAAATACAACTCGAGTCAGGTCAACTCAAGTCGGGTCAACCAGGTCAACCTTGACCTAAGGTTGCACCAACATTCCGCTCTGGCTTTCGTCCCTCGGAACCACCGCACGCTTCCTTCTCGTCAGTCGGTGTACTCTTCCGCAGTGCCTCGTCCCTCGGACGCACAACGTGCCGTCCTTCTCGCTAGCTGCGTCTTCCACTCGATTGCCTGTGCTCTTAAGCTCCTGCACACTTAGACACCAGGTTAGAAACACATAGGACCTAACTTAACTTGTTGATCACACCCAAAACAACCTTGGGGTTCCAACAATCTCCCCCTTTTTGGTGTGAGCAACCCAAGTTAAGCTAGGGAAAAAATAGACATAAAATAAAACTAACTTAATTTGCAATTTTAAGTATAAAAATAAAACAAGTTAAATTTTGGTCTACCTCCCCCTAGACTTATACTTTTCCTTCTCCCCCTTTAATCACATAAAAAAATGGGGTTCTAACTGAAGACATCTAAGGGTAAACACTTAGAAATTTTGAGATTCTTTAAAAAAAAAAATTTGCAATGATAAACAGTCTCTTTAAAAAAATTTTAAGTAAGATTTTAAGAACATTTTCTAAGTGAAAAAAAAAAATCTAACTTAAACAGCTTTGCAAAAACATTTTTTTTTAAAAAAAAAATCCAAAAAAAACTTAAGCAGAAATTTTCAATTTCAGTATAACTTTTAACTTAGGCAAAAATATTTTCTGAAAGTTTTTCTAAGTATAAAAGAGAATTTTTCTAAAGAGAAAAAAAAATTCTAAGTTAAAAAAATTTCCGAAAAACTTTTAAGTCTTTGCAAAAATTATTTTTGAAAGAAAATACAAAGAAAATTCCTAACTTAAGATTTTTCTAAGTAAAATTTTTTAAGTAAAAATTTCACGTAAAAGTATTTTTTCTAAGTATAAAAATTTTGAAAAAAATGTTTGAAAAATTTTAAAAAACATTAATTAATTCTAATTTTAATGCTTTGACCGAAAGTTAATTAAACATTTATTTCAATATTTTGGCTTCCAGGTCGTGACGAGGCACTAGGCCTTCTTGGCTATTGGAGTAACAACCACTTCCTTAGACAAAGCTTCATAGAGAAATTCACTGTTTAATTTTCTCATTGAAAGCATTAATTTTAAATTTTAGTTTAAGCATGATTTAGGAACCCAATATAGGTTCCATCCTACTGGATTAACTAAAAAATTTTTAGGGACATATTTTCTTGAAATGTTCCTAATTTGTCCATGGTGATATCTAAAGTACCAATTTAAATTATTAGATCTTCTAAAATTGGTTTTAGGTGAACATGCATAGTTTTTCAAGTTGTCTATTTGAATTTTTAAATTTTAATTTTCTGTAAAGCCTCGCCTTCTACTGGCTAAGCTGTAAGGTCGGGGGTTACATTGTGCTAAACTAAACTATAAAGTGCGAAAAGCTGTACTAATTAAAATCTCTGCTATTTGCTGTAAAATCTAGAATCTAAACTTCTCATATAGTCTAAGAGCTGACATCAGCTGTTTCCAGCTGAAATCAGACTTCCCCAATCGATTGAGTTGGGACTCAATCATTTGAAAAGTCTTCAATCGATCCACTGATCGATTCAACTTGCTTCTGTGCACGAAAGGATCATCTGGATCGATCGGCTGATCGATCCAGTCTGGCTAATCGATCTAATGATCGATTCAACAGCTCTCTGTATGCACAAGTCATGATTCAATCGATCGGCTGATCGATCGAGGACTCCTCAATCGATCAGCTGATCGATTCAGCAACCTTCTGTTCGCGGGGTGTTTCTCTTGATCCATCGGCTGATCGATTGAGATTCCTCAATCGATCAACTGATTGATTCAATAGTGTTCTGTACGCGGGGAGTTTCTCCCAATCGATCGGCTGATCGATTGAGGACTCCTCAATCAATCGGCTGATCGATTGAGTTTTTGATTTCACAGAAAACCACACGAATTCAGAATAGAATTTCCAGGAATCAATTAAAAGCATAAACATCACTACTAGGCATGTCATTACTCATATTTTGCTATCTAATATCAAGACAATTAGCAGTCTAGGCATGGCATAATACATAGTTTCACAATTCTTGATACTTAACATCCTAAAGAATGCAGAAAAGTGACAAGATCAGAAATACTAAGTATTTGGATGGGCTAATCCCAAAGAATCTTTATTCCAAGTTCCTTCTCACACACATCTTATCGCATTGCCCTCTAGCCTCCGCTAATCCATCTTCCCTTTACCTTTATCTGCAGTATAAGAAAAATGAAACTATAAGCTTGAGAGCTTAGTAAGAACCATCTACCTCACAAAACATGCATTCGATGAAATCATGCTTTTAAAAGATGCTATTCGAAATACATGCTGATGATCATACTGAAAATGTTAAAAACATGGCATATTGACATACAAGTCATGGCAATCAAATATTGAGCATAAAACTATTTGTTGTATCAATAAGAAAACTAAACTAATACATAAGCTAAGCTAAAACTTATGTTAGGTTAATGCTGGAACTGAAGTGTGTTCATCTAACTGAGTTGTGAAGCTTTGAAAACTACTTTCATAATAGGTAAAAATAATAATCATGCTGCTGATGGGCCTGACAACTGTACTTGCTATGCGCGCATCCCTAACTAGACCCGAGGTAGCTAGTCCCGAATCCAGTAGGGTTTACTAGGTTATCTAAACCTAGGGACGACTATGGGAGCCCAACCCAAGGACAACTGAGAGTCCAGTACAGTGCCACTGATAAAAGTAAAATACTGTTCATAGACTGATTTATCTTACCTTGCTCTTACTAGGTTATCTGAACCTAGAGCTAGGTTGTCTGAACCTAGAGGCGACTATGGGAGCCCACCCATTGGACCGTAGTCCCATACAAACTGAAGCAAGATTAAGCATGCTATTTAAAATGCTTCTATGGCATTTAACTGAGCTATTAAAAAAATGCCTACTGTATCATTTAGTTGTACGAGTCATTTTATCGAGTACTTGGTGTGCTCTAACTCTCCTCTTTATTAGGGGACCACCTCTAGGCACCCGACAATGTCCAAAATCCCAAAACTGAAGGGGGAAACAGGTCTGGCCCATCTAGAGGTGCTCACATAGACCCTAAACTTGCGAGGAGGGTCAAATACACCCTACATATCGAAAAATCTACATATGGCTGAACTAAAGGCGTAAAAAAAACATGCGATTAACTACTTATATTGCAGGTGAGGGGTTACTTACATTCTGCGCTAAGTTTTCTTACAATCTGATCACTAGGTTTCCGGAGAAGAAGATATCTTCGGCGATCCTCTTACGTCTACGCGTTCTTCTCGCGGAGGGGAGCGCCCTCGTGCCGGAGTTGTCGCCGGAAGATGTTCCTACGACCCTAGGGATGGAACCCTAGGTCTTTTGGGCTTGGTGCGCCGAGAAGGTGCGGGAGAAGAGAGAGGGCAGCGTGTGAGGGTGAGGGAGAGGTGTCGTTCGAGAATAATAAATTCTCACTTAAATTCCCTATTTACATTAAGTGGTAAATACGCCCCAACTCGATCATAAATATAATTGCTCTCCTCTTCTTTCAGCACACCCCTGCTGGGACCCCCTGGTTACTAAGGTCATCTATAAATCGTAGAGTCTAATAGGTCTCGGGTTCAATTCCCGCTTAGGCTGTTTTACGGTTTTTATTTAATTTTGCTACTTCTGCTACTCCAAAAATTCTATAAAATTATTCTAAAATTCCAGAAAAAGAATAAAATATTTCTAAAATTTATTTTGAGAATTTTCGGGCGTTACATTTTCTAATTGTAATTTTTTATTTTCCAATTTTGATTTATCTAATTCTTCTAAAGGGCAGGATTTAGCTAAAATTATTTTTAAATTCTTTATTTCTTTTTCTAATTTACAGCAGTCTTTAGTTAATAACTTAACAAACTTAAAAAGTTTATCGGGAGGAAGAGAACGTACATGACTTACCTTGTTGAGTTCATTGTTCGTGTCTCCCCCTGACCTGCTACTTTCTTCTGACCAAGCTCCCCTTCATCGATGCTCTCGATGCTCATCTCGGAAGAGCTTGAATCGCAGTCGTCATCTTGATAACTCGCCATCAGTGTGAGTCCGGAGAATGCTTCGACTTCCGATTCGGATGACGTATCGTCCCACGTCACCTTTAGGGCCTTTCACTTTTGGATAGGCTTCTTACCCTTCTCCTTGTCCTTGTTCTTCAGCTTGGGGCAGTTGTCCTTGACATGCCCTTCTTCGTCGTAGTGGTAGTAGTGGATCGTTCTTTTCTTCTTTCCCTGTGGATGGTTAGTAGATCTGGATTTACAAAGTTTCTTGAATATTCTTACCATCATTACCATTTCTTCATCGTCGAGAGAGGATTCCGATTCTGGTTCGTCTCTCGAAGCTTTGAGGGCGACGTTGTTCTTGGGCTCCTTCATTCCTGCACATCTTGACTCATGCACTTCAAATGTTGAAAAGAATTCTTCTAATGAAATCTTTTCTAAATCTTTAGAAATGTAAAATGCATCTACTAATGATACCCATTTGGTATTTCTAGGAAAGGAATTTAAAGCGTACCTTAGCGAATCTCAGTTACTTACCTTTTCTCCGAAATTCGAAAGTCCGGTAATAATTTCTTTTAGTCTCGAGTGCAGATGTGCAACTGTCTCGTCTTCCCCAAGTCACAGGCTGGTGAGCTGATTGCGAAGCAGATCTCTTCTGGCGAGCTTGGCTTCGGGCGTTCCTTCGTGCAGCTCGAGGAACTTCTCCCAAAGTTCCTTTGCCGAGTCGTAGTGTCCGATCCTGTTGATTTCTTGAGGTGGAAGAACGCTTAGCAGATGGTATTCTGCTTTGCCGTTTGCCACGTATTCAGCCTGCTCCTTTTTTATCCATTGACATTTTTCCTTACCTTCTGGAGCTACAAAGCCAGATTCCATTGTTAAAACTAATTCGAAATCTGTTGTAAAAAATACCTACATCAATTTTTTCCAGGTGGCGAAGTCCCCTTCGTATTTCGGCGGGTGGATGCTTGGTCCGGCCATCTCGTTGCTTCGTTCGGCGGTTAGTCCTCCTGAAGTGCCTCAGCTCTGATACCACTTGTAGGACCATTGCAGCCAACTAGAAGGGGGGTTGAATAACCCTGAAAAAATAAAACACAACCCTTCCCGACTTTTCAAACTAACACTTGCATATAAAATAGAAAAGCAATAAATAAAATCAAAAAAATAAACCCTCGCTCGTTGAGTGATTACTTTGGGCAATTCACTATTAAATCTTAATAGTACAGATATGAATTAAGTACAACAGAATTAAGCAATACCGACAACAAAGAAATGAAAGCTGAAGCTCCGGGTCGTCGGGATGATGTTGCAGCACTTCGGGATCGTCTCGTTAGCAGCTTGTAGCGTTAGGATTGCTCGGGAGTTGTTGTTTTGAGCTGCTGCCTCGACCTCCCTTTTATACTGTGCTAGAGGCGCTTCCAAGCCTGTCCAAGGCGCCTCCAGGCCGCCGAGTCGCACGGGTGGATCAGCGCAAACTTGGTCGCACCTTATCAACTTTAAGGCGCCTTCAAGCCTCCTTAAGGCGCCTTCAAGCCCTGGTCCAAGGCGCCTCCAACTCCATTCGAGGCGCCTCGAGATCTTCTGGACAGCTAGCTTCGGCTTGCATCCGAGGCGCCTCCAAGCCCCATGGAGGCGCCTCAGACACTGTTCATCCAAGGCTCAACTCTTGTTTTTGGCCCTACAAAACATGTTAGTCTGCAAACACATCCTGCAAAACCAAGTTAGCACAGATATTAATCAATATAATATTCTGACAGTTTTCGGACTATCCGGGTCTGACTTCGGATTTCCGACCGGAAACCCTAGGTTGACCTGACGCCTACTGTTCCCTCTACGGGGAACGCGTCCTCACCTACTCCACTCAGGAGATTTACCTGTTGCCAGTGCGATCCTCCAGATCGACTGGACTTTTGCTCAGCGTTTGAAGCTTCCGGACTTTCTGCTAGACTTCTGCTTCTCGGCCCGTCCAGTCTTCCACCTGGTTCGCGACATCAGGACTTTCCACCTAGGGTTACTACCCCCTAGGACTTTTGCCTGAAGCTCTCGACCTGCCAAGACTTTCCGCATAGGGTTACCACCCCTATGACCTAGGGTTACCACCCCCTAGGGCTTTCCATCTGCCTAACCACAGCTAGGACTTTTGCCTAAGTACACTTAGGACTTTTCCTATAAGCTCATTTAAACCGTTAGATCACAAGACGACTTAACTTTGAACCCTTTGTCATTATCAAAACTTGGGTTCGATTGTCTGATGCTTCCCGCACCTACTTGTGCTCCAAGCTAATGCTTGGCCGACCCCCTTGCACCAAGCAAGGATGTGTCCAGCCCATTACTTGGGTAAAAAATGGACTTTGTGGATACAAGGTTGTATAGAGGCTACAACAGGGACTGAGAGGAAGAATTGATTTTGGTCTCCCGATTAGCTTGAGCTTCCTGTATTCAACCAGAACTTCCAACTCAAGTTCATTAATAATAACTCATACCACTAAAGAGTTATTATTGAACTACCACACCAATCCCATATTACTATATGGGCTCCTTATCATGAGTGTGTTAATCTCCCTATGTTTAAGATATAAAATGTCCACTAATTAAATGAGTTACTAACAACTCACTAAATTAATATCTAGCTCCAAGAGTAGTACCACTCAACTTCATTGTCATGTCGGACTAAGTCCACCTACAGGATTTACATGACAATCCTTATAAACTCCTCAAGGGGGCATCATCAACCTAGATAATTAGGACACAGTTTCCTTCTATAATCAACAACACACTATATAAATAATATTATTTCCCAACTTATCGAGCCTATTGATTTAACGAATAAATATCACTCATTGATAAATTAAAGAAATAAATACTAAGTATATGTACTTGTTATTATATCGGGATTAAGAGCACACACATCCATAATAATAGAGGTTATGTTCTTTTATGCAGTTAGTATAAAAGGAACAACCTCAAATGGTCCTGCTCAATACACACATAGTGTACTAGTATAATTTTATAGTCAAGATAAACTAATACCAAATTACACTACAACCATTCCAATGGTTTGTCCCAATCCATCTTGGTTGTGAGATACTATTTATAATTTATAAGGAACTGATAACATGATCTTCTGTGTGACACCACATACCATGTTATCTACAATATAAATTAAATGGACAACTGCATTTAACTAAATGCAGACATTCGACCAATGTGATTCTTATTACAAAATAAATATTCATTCAATAAATGTTCATACAAAAAGTTAGGCTTTTAGTATACATCCTAACATGACTAAGTTATGGTTATTCAATGCTATGTTTAAAGTCGGTCATTATTGATGAAACATTATAGAATAGCCATCAATTGATTTAATGTCAGTCATTATTGCCAAGATATTACAGACTTATTATTATTAATAGATTTAATGTCAACTATTATTGTCTAGATGTTATAGAATCAACATTAATAGATTTAATATTAGCCATTATTGTCAAGAAGTTACAGAATAACCATTAATGAGTTTAATATTTCTATTACACTCTTGAGTATGTAGCAAAAAGAGATTTAGGTGGCAAAATGTTGGTTCATTCACTTGAAATTTTTTTACCTCGATTGATTTGACATTCAACGCGTGCAGGTCATGCTTACACACAAGTCAACTTAGTTTAGTACAAATTTGGGTGCTAGATTTGCACCCCTTTGCTCACCCATGCAATAGAGAAAGTCTCTCCCCATGAATATGTTCACAATATCAATACATGTACCATAATCTAAATCAACAATAAAGTTAAGAGACTCCTAATGTGAGACTAAAAACTCATGCATAATAGAGTCTCTTCTTCTCCACCTCTTTATTTCATTCATATTTTCAACAATCCCTCACACACAAATGGAAAATAAGGTATGTGATAACATTCAGTAGTTGAGTCCAATAGAACAAATAGATTTTACCTTTTGAACTTTCCATTGTGAAGATTTGTTTACATACTGGCTGATAGTAGACATGATGTCCTTGAACTGTTCTACCATTTATGTTAGCATTGATATATCTCACCCAGGACTCTCCTGATATAACTCAGTTCTCATGAGTATATTCATTATTGGCCTTGAACACGCCTGGTTTTATAAGAAGATCTAAGAATTGCCCCTTCAATTCTCTTCGAAGTGGCCTCACTTCTTTCGCACATAGGCAATCTCTTAAGAGTATTCCACATTACTCTACTGGATCATTAAAAGTCATGTGCTTAACCTCCATCCTTCACTGATTTATTGGGTCATTTTTGTTGGTTGCTACTCGGAAAACCTAGAGGTTCCACTGTACAAAAAATTTGTACAAAGGTCTGAACCTTTTCCTAGCTACCATGTGTTCTTTTAAATTAAATTTTGGATCGCCTGCGGAACTTAACACGTTTGATCCAAAACTTAATCTATTTGTTCTTTTAGGTTTTGACTTGGATCTCCTGCGGAACTTAACACGTTCGACCCAAGTCACCTTAAGCTATTAATTCCATTAAATATTAATTTCCATAATTGGTTCCCAGTACTGACGTGGCGAGGCACATGGCCTTCTTGGATATGGGAGCAACCACCACCGACTAGACAAAACCTTTTATGGAAAGCTAATATTTAATTTCCTAAAATAACTTTAGGTTAACCGAAAAGAATAATCAAATCACAAGGAAAAAAAAACAAAAGAACACTATATCGAAAATAAATTCGAAACTCTAGAATCGTATGCCTCTTGTATTTAGTATTATTTCCAAAATAACTAGTATGATGCGGAAAGAAAAAATACTAGTTATACCTTTTAGAAAAACCTCTTGATCTTCTACCGTATTCCTCTTAAAACCTCGGACGTTGTGTGGGCAACGATCTTCAGAGATGAGAAACTACCAAAGCACCTTCTCCTTTCTTCAAATTTCGGCCAATCACAAAGCTTCCAAAAGATGAAGATCTTTTCCACCAACCAAGCTCCATGGGATGTAGGCTTTCTCTCCTTCTTCCTCAAGCTAGATCCGGCCACCAATTAAAACTCCATAAGCATGAAGAGGTTCGGCCACAAAGAGAAGAAGAAGAGAAGAAGGAAGGGCCGGCCACACCACCAAGGAAAAGAGGAAGAAAAATAGAATAGAGTCGTTCACCTTGAAGCCTCCTCTACCCCCTCTTTTATAATCCTTGGTCTTGGCAAATAAGAAAAATTTAATAAAAATTTCCTTAATTCTTTTTCCATTGAAAAGAAAAATTATTTAATTAAAAATAATTTTCTTTTTCAAATACAATGGTCGGCCACCTGAAGCCCCAAATCAAGGAAAGTTTTAATTAAAACAAGAATTAAAACTTCCTAATTTGTTTCCGGAAATTTATAAAAATTTCTCCAATAATTTAATCCCTTCATGATTGGTTTATAAAAAGGAAATTTAATAAATTAAAATCTTTCTTTTAAACATGTGGATAAAAAGAAAGTTATCTCTAAAAATTAAAATCTCTTTTAATCTACAAATAAGGAAAGATATCAAGTCTTTTCTTAATCTTTTGTAGAAACTAATAAAAGAGAATTATTAATTTTTAAACTTTCTTTTAAATCATGAACATGGTTAAAAAGGAAAATTTTCTTAAAATTTAAAATCCTCCTTTAATCAACAAATAAGGAAAGATTTCAAATTTTAAACTCTCTTTTAAACATGTAGATGATTTACAAATAAGGAAAGTTTTTACCAAAAATTAAAACCATCCTTTTAAACTACAAATAAGGAAAAAGATTAATCTCTTCTCTTAATCTTTTGTAGAAAGCTATAAAAGGAAATTTTAATTTTTAAACTCTCTTTTAAATCATGATATCCACATAAGAAATAATTTTAATAAAAATCCTTTTTAATATTCTAGTGGCCGGCCACCTACATGGCTCATCCACTTGGTCTTGGCCGGCCCTAGCTTGGGTTCCAAGCTAGCTTGGCCGGCCCCATTGGATGGGTAAGAAAGTGGGTATGCGGTGGGTATAAATCTCTATATACTAGAGGCTACGATAGGGACCAAGAGGAGGAATTGGTTTTGGTCTCCCGATAAAATTAAGCATCCCGTGCTCGCCCCGAACACACAACTTAATTTTATCAATAATAATTCATTCCACTAGAGAACTATTATTGATCTACCGCACCAATCCCAAATTACATTTTGGGCTCCTTCTTATTATGAGTGTGTTAGTCTCCCTGTGTTTAAGATAACAAATGTCCACTAATTAAGTAAGTTACTGACAACTCACTTAATTAATATCTAGCTCCAAGAGTAGTACCACTCAACTTCATTGTCATGTCGGACTAAGTCCACCTGCAGGGTTTAACATGACAATCCTTATGAGCTCCTCTTGGGGACATTCTCAACCTAGATTACTAGGACACAGTTTCCTTCTATAATCAACAACACACTATAAGTGATATCATTTCCCAACTTATCGGGCTTATTGATTTATCGAACTAAATCTCACCCATTGATAAATTAAAGAAATAAATATCAAATATATGTGTTTGTTATTATATTAGGATTAAGAGCACACACTTCCATAATAACTGAGGTCTTTGTTCCTTCATAAAGTCAGTATAAAAGGAACGACCTCAAATGGTCCTACTCAATACACTCTAAGTGTACTAGTGTAATTATATAGTTAAGATAAACTAATACCTAATTACACTATGACCTTCCAATGGTTTGTTCCTTTCCATCTTGGTCGTGAGCTACTGTTTATAATTTATAAGGTACTGATAACATGATCTTCTGTGTGTGACACCACACACCATGTTATCTACAATATAAATTAATTGAACAACTACATTTATCACAAATGTAGACATTTGACCAATGTGATTCTTATTTCTAGATAAATGTTTTATACCAAAAGCTAGGCTTTTAGTATACATTCTAACAATTTTCCCATAGTGAGCAACTTTGTCAGTGCAGTTAGATTATTCCTTTGAACCTAGTTATTGAGATCTCGACTCTGTATAGGTTGGGTTTCCTTTGTACTAACATTTCTCATCAGTATCAACCCCATCCCTCACGATGAACTTGTAACTAACTCTTTATTTAACCATTTTATTAATGGATATGATAGGTTATCTTTTAACTTCACATAATCAACAGTGATAACTCTCGTTGAGAGTAATTGTCTAATGGTATTATGTCTACAATATATATATTTAGACTTACTATTATATAGATAGTTTTGTGTCTGACCAATTGTTGATTGACTATCACAATGTATGTAAATTACTAGTACTAATTTCGGCTATCTAGGAACATCTTATAAGAATTATCATATTCATTCAGTCTCTTCACCACATTTGTCAAGAGCTACAAACTTAGATTCCATTGTGGATCTGGTTATATGGTTTGCTTAGAAGATTTTTATGAAATGGTTGCACCTTCTAGAGTAAATACATATCCACTCGTAGACTTAGAGTTTTTTTATGTCAGATATCTAACTCGTATCACTGTATCCTTTGATAATAACAGGATATCTCGTACAATGTAGTCTATATTCATGAATATACCTTAAGTACCTTAGTACTCTTGTTATCTCTTTTCAATATTTAACATCGGGATTACTCATATATTTACTTAGTTTACTTACTACATAGGCTAAGTCCGGTCATATACAATTCATCAAGTACATCAAACTTCCTATCACTCAAGATTACTCTATCTGAAAGATACTTTCTCCTCAATTCTTCGATAGATGTTAACTAATATCTATCAGCGCCCATGCCAACGCAGTATCACTCTCGGTGAATTTCTCAAGAATCTTGTCCATGTAATGAGAGTGACTAAGAATAAGTCTTTATGTTATTCTAAAAATTTTAATTCCTAGAATCACATCAGCTAGACCCATGTCTTTCATGTCAAATCTTGAGTTCAACATGCCCTTAGTGGATTTGATTATCTTATCATACTCGTAGTAATAAGTGTGTCATCTATATATAGGCACAAGATGACATAATCATTTTCTGTGGCTTTCATATAGACAATTTATCATATTCATTGATTTTGAATCCATGGTGTTGGACCCCGTGGTTATTTTGATGTGATCAACCAAGTTAGGTTAGGTCCTATTTGTTATTTGATCCCTATGTCTAAGTGTACAGGAGCTTAGGAGCACAGGAAGTCGAGCGTAAGACGTAGCTAGCGAGAAGGATGACATGGGAAGGGAGTCGACGAGCTCGGTGCGTCCGAAGGACAAAAGAGCTGCGGAAGAAAACACCGATGGACGAGAAGAACGTGCACGATGTTCGAGGGATGAGAAGCCGGGTCAGAAGCCTGCTCGAGGAGAAGGCCAGAAATTAGATTTGGGTGAGCCCTATTTTGGTTGGTCGTAATCACCCAAGCAATCGGAGCTTTGGAAAAAGAAAATGAGTCAAAAGGAGATAAAAAAGCAAGCTGGAGGCGCCTTCAACGAAGCGCTGAAGGTGCCTGCGCTGCCTGTAGTCTTGAAGGCGCCCTCATTGCCAAGAGGGTGCCCTCAACCTTGTCTGAGGCACCCTCAAGGCCATTGAAGGCGCCTTCGACCCAGTCTAGATGATTGTTTTGATTTCGAATAAAGTTTTATCCGCTGACTCGGCTGGAGGCGCCCTCAACCTCGTTGGAGGCACCCTCAAGGCTCGAGATAAGTTTTCCATGAGCTATATAAAGGCCCCTGGAGTTAGGAAATTAAACAATCAACTCTGTAATCAATTCCTAGAAACTTGTGAGCTTTCTTAGTATGTAAAAATGCTTCTCCGCCTACAGTGAAGGAGACTTTCTTAGTGTATTTTCCAACTGCCTTCGATTAACAACCTTCTTGGTTGTAACCAAGTCAACTCGCTGAGTTTTCCTGCTTTTCTGTTATTTTGTTTTAATTTTATTGTTACTATTTTAGAGTTGAAAGTTTTGAGGAGGGTATTTTTATTTTATAGGTAATTCACCCCTCCCCTCTTGCCGGCCCCGCTGCACCAATAAGTGGTATCAGAGCGAGACCGCCTCAGAAGGACTAACTGCTGACTGAAGTACAAAGATCAAAATGATGGCCGGTGCAAATATTCATCCCCAAAATTCGACGGAGACTTCTCTACATGGAAGCGAAGAATGGAGGTATTTTTTAAAATGGATTTCGATATTCTTATAACTATGAAATATGGTTTTACAGCTCCAAAAGACAAAGAAGAATACCAACGGACGAAGGAGTAAGCTGATTTCGTGGCCAACGGAAAAGCAGAGTTCCATCTGCTCAGCGTGCTGCCACCCCAGGAGGTAAGTCAGATCGGAAGCTACGATTCCGCCAAAGACCTCTATGAAAAATTCCTAGAGCTCTACGAAGGCACCTCAGAAGTGAAATTAGCAAGACGTGACATTCTCCAGACCCAGCTGACAAATCTCTGGATGAACAACAGTGAAAAGGTAGTGCAACTTCAAGCGAGAATTAAGGAGCTGATAACTCAACTGAACAATCTCGGAGAATCGATAATGAATCGAGATTCTATCCAGTATGCGCTCAACGCCTTCCCAAGAACTCCAGAGTGGTCGTCCTTAGTAGATGCTTACTACATCTCTAAGGACTTTGAGGTAAGTACTTTAGAAAATTTATTTTCTACTTTCAAACTTCACGAGTCTCGAATTGTAGAGCCGAAACAAATAGAGAAATCAGATCTCAATGTTGTCCTACAAGCCAAGATAGGTTATCCCGACTCCGAAGCGTCGATCGATGAAACTGAAGCGGCGCTATTAGTAAAAAAATTAAATAAGTTTATTAAGACTAATAAATTTAGATCGCAATCGAGAAAGCTTCAACGCAACAGAAGGGCGGTTCGATGCTACAACTGCAACAAAGAAGGGCACATCAAGGATGACTGCCCAAAACTAAAGAAAAGGGATAAGGAGAAGTCTCAAAGGTCGACGTCCTCGAAGCGCAAGAGTCTGAAGGCTACATGGGATGAATCATCATCCTCCGAATCGGAAGTCAAAGCCTTCTCGGGATTAGCACTGATGGTCAACCATCAATCGAAAGAAGAAACCAGCTTAGAGATGAGCATAGATGAAGGGGGAGGATCATCAGAAGAAGAAAACTATGATGAAGGGGGAGCATCAGAACTAGAGGTAAGTAAGGTACATTCTCTAACTCCCAAGCAGTCCTTTCAGTTTATTAAAGTACTTACAAAAGATTTAGTTAAATTAGAAAAGAAAAATGATATGTTAAAATTAAACTTAGCAAAGGCATGTCCTCTTGAGATGTACAAAAAAATCTAAAATCAGAAAATGAAAAACTGAAAATTGAAATTGAAAAATTGAAAAATAATGCATGCTTAAATAAATTTCCAAAATAAAAAATTAGAATTTATGGAAAATTAAATTGGTATATTAGAAAACATCAGGGATAACTTAGAAAAGTTCCCAAAAGTTATGTACCCTCTAAGTTTTTTATTAATCCGGTAGGAAGGAATCTATACTGGGTTCCAAAAACCTGTCTAGATTAAAATTTTCTAAGTTAGTGCTTTCAACAAGAAAAATTAAATAGTTAATTTCTTTTGTGGCTTTGTCTAAGAAAGTGGTTGTTGCTCCAATAATTAAGAAGGTCTAGTGCCTCGTCACTGCCTGCAAGTCAAAATATTGAAATAAAATGTTTAATTAACTTACTGATAAAGCATGAAAATAGAGATTAGAAAATTCTTTAAACAATCTTTTTTTTTTGAAAATTTCTCAAAATTTTTTCTAAATATTACCTAAGTTAGAATTTTTCTTTTACTTAGAAAATTTTCCTGCTTAAAATTTTTCTTCTAAAATATTTGTGTTTGCAAAAACTTAAGATTTTTTTTTAATGATTTATTGAAAATTATTACCCCATTTTTTTTTATGTGATCAAAGGGGGAGAGATAAGTACAAGTTTAGGGAGAGTTTTTGGGGAGTCAATATTTTTTAAATTTTTCTTTAATTTTACTTAGTGTTGCAAATTCTTTTATTGCAACCTTTTTGCTTAAAATGTTAGTTTAGTAATTTCTTTAAATTACTTGTCTATTTTTTTCCCTAACTTGAACTTGGGTTGATGCACATAAAAAAGGGAGTGATTGTTGGACCCTGTGATTATTTTGATGTGATCAACCAAGTTAGGTTAGGCCCTGTTTGTTATTTGATCCCTGTGTCTAGGTGTGCAAGAGCTTAGAAGTGCAGGAAGTCGAGCGGAAGATGCAGCTAGCGAGAAGGATGGTACGGGAAGGGAGTCGATGGGCTCGGTACGTCCGAAGGACGAAAGAGCTGCAGAAGAGTACACCGGTGGACGAGAAGAATGTGGGCAGCGTTCGAGGGATGAGAAGCCGGGTTGGAAGCCTGCTCGAGGAGAAGGTCAGAAATTGGATTCGGGTTGGCCATAATCACACAAGCAATCAGAGCTTCGGAAGAAGAAAAGGAGTTAAAAGGACTTAGAAAAGCAAGCTAGAGGTGCCTTCAACGAAGTGCTGAAGGCACCTACGCTGCCTGTAGTCTTGAAGGCGCCCTCATTGCCTTAAGGGTGCCCTTATCCTTGTCTGAGGTGCCCTCAAGGCCATTGAAGGCTCCTTCAACCCAGTCTAGATGACTGTTTCGAGTTCGGATAAAATTTTATCCGCTGACTCGGCTGGAGGCGCCCTCAACCTCGTTGGAGGCGCCCTCAATGCTCAAGATAAGTTTTCCATGAGCTATATAAAGGCCCCTGGAGCTAGGAAATTAAACAATCAACTCCGTAATCAATTCCTAGCAACTTGTGAGCTTTCTTAGTGTGTAAAAAGGCTTCTCCGCCTATAGTGAAGGATACTTTCTTAGTGCATTTTCCAACTGTCTTGGATTAATAACCTTCTTGGTTGTAACCAAGTCAACTCGCTGAGTCTTCCTGCTTTCTCTTATTTTGTTTTAATTTTATTATTGCTATTTTAGAGTTAAAAGTTTTGAGGAGGGTATATTTATTTTACAAGCAATTCACCCCTCCCCTCTTGTTGGCCCCGCTGCACCAATACATGGTCCTTCATGGCATTGTCAAATTTCTCCTGTCACTGCTTCAGTGCTTGTTTCAAGCCATATAATACCTTCACTAATCTACAAATCTTATTTTTCTATTCTGGCCAGAAAACCCTTCAAGTTGTTCCATATAGATTTCATCTTCTAAATCTCAATTTAGAAAGGATGTCTTTATATCCATATGATATTTGTTTAGTTTTCATAGAGCGACAATAGTCAACAAAACTCTAATGGAAGTTATTCTCGATACTGGAGAATACATATCAAAGTAATTAAGACCTTCTCATTATCGGTATCCCTTAATTACCAATCTGGCCTTTTACTTATCAATCATGCTATGCGATTTTATTTTCTTCTTCACTGTCCACTTACAACCTAATAGTTTATTTCTCGGATGAAAATCCACAAGTTCCCAAGTATGATTTTATAAGATAGAGTCTATCTTAGATGCAATTGTCTTTTTCTAGTGAGGTCTATCAAAAGAACTTACTACTTTTGAGTAACTTTAGGGCTGACTTTCCAATATGAAAGTGATAAAATTCATTTCGTAGGATTTTTCCACCCGAGTTCTTTTACTTTGTCTGAGTTTAACCTCAACTAATTCATTATCTTCTTCTTCCTATTGTGTTTCTAATGCCTATTTTGAGAGACTTGCCTCCTCTCGAGTCTTATATGGAAACACATGCTTGAAGATGATGCATTTCTCAATTATATTATCGAGTTTTTGTGTATAATTGGTATTTGTGACTCATACACTAAAAACTGATATGCACTGCTATTATGTGCATATCTAATAAATATGCAATTAATAGTTTTTGATCATATCTTAACCCTTTTTAGATCATGCACTAAAACTTTAGAAAGATACCTCCATATTAGTAAATATTTGTAGGATGGTTGTGTTGTTAGAGTGTATACTAAAAGCCTAACTTTTGTAAACATTTATTTGTTAAAATAAAAGAATCACATTGGTCAATATCTGTATTTATTTGTTAAATATAATTGTTCAATTAATTTATATAGTAGACAACATGGAGTGTGGTGTCACACTCAGAAGATCATGTTGTCGGTTCTCTATAAATTATAAACAAGTTGCTCACGACTAAGATGGAAAGGAACAAACCATCAGAATAGTCGTAGTGTAATTAAGTGTTAGTTTATCTTGACTAATAAATTACACTGATACACTTTAAGTGTATTGAGTAGGACCATTTAGGTAAGTTCTTTTTGTACTGGCTTTATAAAAAGAACTAGACCTTAGTTATTATGGAAGTGTGTGCTCTTAATCCTAATATAATAACAAGCACATATATTTAGTATTTATTTCTTTAACTTATCAAAGAGTGAGATTTAGCTTGATAAATCAATAGGCCCGATAAGTTGGGAAATGGTACTACTTATAGTGTGTGTTGTTATTGTTGATACAGTCTGACCTGGCTGTTGTTTTGATGTTGACACTGATTTAAGTTTGTATCAGATATTAATCAAACTCAGACTGACTACTGATCGAGGTTGATCCGTTGGGAGGGAAAGTCCTGGTGAGTGAAGCCAGGCAAGGGAATCCAGATGGGTCAAGGTTGACCAGACATCTGGTGAAAAGTCCAAGCAGGGAGCTTGGCATGGGAAAAGTCCAAGTATGGAGACTTGGCACGGAGTGGTCAGAGAGGGCTCGGTAGCTCGTTCTCTGGACCGGACGAAGTCGGAGAGGGCTCGGTAGCTCGTTCTCCGGACTAGGTCAGAGAGGGCTCGGTAGCTCGTTCTCAAGACCAATCCTAATATCACATGGGCGTTGGATCGGTCAACAGACCGATCCAGGATTGATTGACCGATCGGTGCACCGATCCGGTGAAACTATGTTTGCCGATCCGTCGGCGATCGATCGGAAACACTCGAGCACATCGAGTGTAATCTGATCGACCGTAGACCGATCAGAAACACTCGAGCTCATCGAGTGTAATCTGATCGGCGTAGACCGATCGGAGATGATGTCGCGAGAAGGAAAAGGCGTTGGATCGGTCCGTGGACGATCCATATAACCTTGATCGATGCAGGACCGATCAGTCATATCTCGATCGGTCTTGAGACCGATCGGTGGCGATCTCGAGTGCAAGGAACGCACTCATTAATCCTCGATCGGTTCGCACCGATCGGCCATACCTGATTGGTCCTCACGACCGATCAGACATCAATCCAAAGGTGTGGATCGGTCCACTGACCGATCCACCACACTGTCTGCACACACTGTCAGTTTCTGCTGATTTCTGATTCGTTTCTGATGCGTCTGATCTAACATATGCTTGTGAGCTTTTTGAGTAACAGGTTGCAGGTACCATGGTGATGCTTGAATTCAAATCAATGACTATCAAAGGAATAAAACAAAATGATTTTTCCACTGGTTATCGCTGCAAATTGTGCAAAAGAAGCGTCAACGTTCACTGGCTTGTTCAGTTGGCTCACTGGCTGCAATCAGCTTGACTCTTCCTTATTGGTTCGAGCTCAGAGACACCAGTGAAGACCAAGGATGGTATTGGTGTGAGCTCAGATAATCAGATGAGGAAGAAGCGTGATTGGCGACGCCTGGTTCGGCGACAGTGATACGCTACTGGTTGACGTGATTCGATGCAATGGTTTGGCTCTGGCTGAAGACAGCAAGAGAGCAGAGAAATAAGAAGGAGGTAGAAGAGAGGTTTGGGAAGTATTCTTTCTTTGGTAGCAAACTCTCTGTCGACGTTCAAGCAAGGGTGTTCTGTGAAGCTCTTGGCTGTGAATCTACTTCTTCTTCACTCTCTGCATTCATTGTGGCTGTAAGTTGATTGTGCATTCATTGTAGCCACAAAATTCTGTAAGTCTAAGTCTTGTGCTTCATTCTAAATCTGTTTTGAGACTTTGTGGGAGGTTTCTCCACCGAGAAGGAGAAATACTTAGCCGGAATCTGTCCGGGGGTTGATCTACCGAAAGACCAAGGGATCGTCCACCTTACGGACACGCCGAGGAGTAGGGACAAGTTATCCCCGAACCTCGTACATCATTGTGTTAGTGGTGGTGTGTTCTCTTCTTTGCATAAGTGTTTGTTTTGATTATTTCCGCTGTGTTAACAAATCTCTGTGTAGAAATTTTGTTTTTGTTTTTAAGAGGCTATTCACCCCCCCTCTAGCCATCTAAGATCCCAACAAGTGGTATCAGAGCCTGGTGCTCTTCATTTCGGCTTATCAACCCAAAGAGCTAAACAATGGCCATGAAGGAGGGATTCAGCACCAACCGTCCACCCTATTTCGAGGGAGCAGATTTCCAATACTGGAAAAGCCGCATGGAGTATTACCTCAAGACCGATATCTCCATGTGGTTTTCCGTCAAGGAGGGTTTTACACCACCAAAAGATGAAGAAGGTAAGGAACTTGATTCGTCTAGGTGGTCTACCGAACAACTACGCAAAGCACAAGCCGATGCCAAGGCTATGGTCACCTTGCAATGTGGAATCGCCAAGGACCAACTCGTCAAGGTAGGTCCGTTCTCGAGTGCAAGAGACCTATGGAACAAACTCATCGAGCTCCAAGAGGGAACTCGAGATTCTCGGATTGCCAAGAGGGACCTATTCTTGAATCAACTTCAAAATCTAACCATGAAGGACAGTGAAACGGTAAGTGAACTTCATGGGAGATTCAAGGAGATCATCAACGGTCTACACTCTGTGGACGAACGAGTGGAGAATCGCGATCTAGTAAGGTATGCTCTAAAAGCTTTTCCTAGGAATGCCTTGTGGTCATCTATGGTAGATGCCTACAAGGTATCCAAGGATCTTTCCATTGTTAAATTAGATGAATTTTTCTGTGAGATGGAACTTCATGAGCTTGCTAACAAAGGTCAAAAAGAGAAGGGTATTGCTTTGTTTGCAGGACCAAAGAGCAAGGATGGAAGAAGGAAGAAGGAAAAGAAGAAAGAAAAGGAGATTTCCTCATCCACCTCTTCCTCAGAATCCGATGATGAAAGTGGATCATCATCAAGTGAGATGGCGAATTTCGTAAGAAGAATCATGAGAAGGAGCAGGAGATACAAAGGAAAAGGTAAACCTAGTGAACAAAATATTGACAAAACTAATGTTACATGTTATGAGTGCAGCAAAAAGGGACACTATCGAAGTGAGTGTCCAAAACTTAAGAAGAAGGAGGAACGAGCCAAAAAGAATGAGGAAAGAGCCAAGAAGAAGAAGGCTCTCAAGGCCACTTGGGATGAGTCCTCATCAAGCTCATCGGAGGAAGAAGAGAAGATGGAAAAGAGCACACGACAATTAGCACTCATGGCAAGGGAGGTTTCGGACTCCGGAAGTGAGGGAGATTCGAGCGACGCCTCAACCGCGGCTTCATCATCGTCGAATGATGAAGAGGTAACCTCTTCTCATATAGAAAAGTGTTATAAGACTATCACTCATTTATCTACATTGCTTAAAAAGTCAAAAACAGAAAATAAATTGTTAAAAGAAGAAGTAAAAACCTTAAGGACCCTTAGGGAAGATGAGGTCGATGACCTACATCTAGAAGTCCTTGAGGATGAGAACAAGGCTTTAAAGGGTGAGGTTGAGAAACTCAAGAAAATACTTGAGAAGTTCTCAACTAGCTCTAAGACTCTAGACATGATTCTAAATGCCCAAAGGGCAGTCTACAACAAGGCCGGGCTAGGGTATCAACCCAAGGAGTCGAGTTTCATTTCTCTAATGTCTAGAACTCAAGATAGTAGATTACATGTTTCTAGGGCTCATGGAACTAGGAAAGGTATGACCAAGGCATGGGTTCCTAGGTCTTTCGTTGTAGAAGCATTAGGTCCCAAGATTTGGGTACCTAAAACCTCTATCTTCCGTGTCTTGTAGGCATTGGTCGAGGGGGAGCATCTATCAACTTGGTTTGTTGATAGTGGATGCTCCAAGCACATGATCGGGAACAAATTACTGTTTACAACCATTCAAAACAAAAGTAGAGGTAATGTGTCTTTTGGTAATAATGGTAGCCTTAAGGTTGTAGGAGTTGGAGACATTCATATATCCGAATGTCTCCATATCAAGAATGTCCTTCTAGTCAAGGGGATGACTTTTAATCTCCTAAGTGTCAGTCAATTGTGTGATACGGGTTACACAATTGAATTTCATTCAAGTCAATGTTTGGTTAAACACATTGACACACTTGACACGGTACTAGTAGGCACAAGGGTTGATAATATTTATCAAGTATCGTTTAAAAGTGCTACTAATGCTTTGATTAAGTGTTTCATGTCAAAAGAAGAAGAGTCTTGGCTTTGGCATAGAAGGTTGGCACATGTAAACATGAAGAACATTCGGAAGTTGGCCAACAAAGGACTAGTACGAGGCTTACCAAGCATCAAGTACCAAAAGAACAAACTATGTGATGCATGTCAAATGGGTAAGCAAACAAAAGCACCTCATAAAGGTAAAAGCACTGTGAGTACATCTACTGCCTTAGACTTATTACATATGGACTTGTTTGATTGTAACAATGTTATTTCATTGAATGGTAGTAGATATTGTTTAATAATTATTGATGATTTTACTAGATACACATGGACTTTCTTTTTGAAAACTAAGGATCAAACCATAGATATTTTTATTTCTTTTTGTAGAAGAACTGAAAATGAAAAATCAACAACAATTAAAACCATTAGAAGTGATCATGGCGGTGAATTTCAAAACCATAGGTTCTTAGAATTTTGTCAAGCAAAAGGGTATAGACATGAGTTCTCAACTCCAAGGACCCCACAGCAAAATGGGGTTGTGGAGAGAAAGAACCGAGTCTTGCAAGAGGCTGCACGAAGCATGCTTAATGAGTACTCACTACCGAGTTACTTGTGGGCTGAAGCTGTAAATACAGCGTGCTATGTGCAAAACCGAATATTGATACATAGGTTTTAGGAATGAACTTTGGTTTGGGAGACCCCCTACAATTAAACATCTTAGGGTGTTTGGTTGTAAGGTGTTTATCTTGAACACAAAGGATCATCTTGGGAAGTTCACGGCTAAGGCTAATGAAGGGATACTGGTCGGGTACTCTCTCACCAGCAAAGCCTATCGAGTCTACAACAATAGGACTAAATTGATTGAAGAGTCCTCAGATGTAGCATTTGAAGAAATCCCCAACTCAAATGATCAATCAAGGGATGTAGGAGAAATTCAATTTGAACTTAGAAATCTAAGTTTGAATGATCAAAATGAAGAAAGAGTCAAGGTTGACTCTGATGACGATGAGCAAAGGCAACAAAGGGCTCCGGTTGATCCCTTGCCTGATATTGAGTCCTTGCCTGTGCCTAGTGAGACCATTCATGAGGCACCACCAACACCAAGACAATCTAGGATAACCACTAGTCATCCCCAAGACCAAATTGTGGGAGATATCCAACAAGGGGTTAGGACTAGGTCATTCTTTAGAAATGAGTCTAATGAAGTCGCATTGATTTCAGAGATTGAACCAAGACTAGTTGATGAAGCATTGCACGATCCTGATTGGATCATAGCTATGCAAGACGAATTAGGTCAATTTGAAAGGAGCCAAGTGTGGGACTTAGTTCCTAGACCTAAGAAGACCACCATTATTGGAACTAAATGGGTCTTCAAAAATAAGTTAAATCAAAAGGGAGAAGTTGTAAGAAACAAGGCAAGACTTGTAGCCAAGGGCTATAGTCAAGTCGAAGGTCTCGATTATGATGAGACTTATGCTCCCGTGGCACGATTAGAGTCCATTCATTTGATGCTAGCTTTTGCTGCACATAGAGGTTTCAAACTCTATCAAATGGATGTTAAATCTGCCTTCTTAAATGGTTTTATTAAAGAAGAAGTCTATGTTGAACAACCACCGGGGTTTGTGAATACCGAAGCTCCAAACCACGTGTACAAGCTCAAGAAAGCACTTTATGGGCTTAAACAAGCACCACGAGCTTGGTACGAAAGGTTGTCAACATATTTACTAGAAAAGGGTTTTGTGAGAGGCCAAATAGACCCAACACTATTTCTGCGTAGAGATTGTGAAAATATTTTTGTAGCCCAAGTATATGTCGATGACATAATTTGTGGCTCAAATAACAAGGGCTATTTGAATGATTTTATTTCTCACATGGAGAGTGAGTTTGAGATGAGTCTAGTAGGAGAATTGACATTCTTCCTTGGGCTTGAAATCAAACAAACTCGAGATGGCATTTATGTCCATCAGACGAAATACACTCAAGAGATGCTCAAGAAATTCAACATGAGTGACTCTAAGGAAGTATCCACTCCTATGGCGATAAACACTCGCCTTGACAATGATGAGAGTGGAAAACCAGTTGATCTAACGCAGTATAGAAACATGATTGGTAGTCTTCTATATCTCACAGCTAGTAGGCCTGACATACTTTTTGCTGTGGGCATGTGCGCTAGATATCAAGTCTGTGCCAAGGAATCTCATTTAATTGCAGTTAAGAGAATATTGAGATACCTTAAGGGCACAATTCGAGTAGGTCTATGGTACCCTCGTACAGAGTCTTTTGACTTGGTAGGCTATACCGATTCCGATTATGCTGTGTGCAAATTGGATCGGAAAAGCACTAGTGGGGGTTGTCAATTCTTAGGTTCATCATTAGTTAGTTGGTCAAGTCGGAAGCAACATTGTGTTGCTCTCTCCACGACCGAGGCTGAATACATTGCCATGGGAGAGAGTGTATCACAATTGTTGTGGATGATACACACCCTAGAGGATTATGGACTTTCTTATAAGGGTGTACAAGTGCTATGTGACAACATTAGCACGATCAACCTAACTAAAAATCCAGTCCATCATTCAAGGACCAAGCACATTGAAGTGCGTCATCACTTCATTAGAGATCACGTAGCTAGGGGTGACATTGTGCTCACATATGTGGAGTCAAAGTCAAACCTAGCCGACATTTTCACCAAACCCCTTCGGAAAATGAATTTAGTCATTTAAGGAGGGAGTTGGGGATGTGTTTGGCTCATTAGGTCCTTAGGACTTCATCATGATCAATAAGGACAATTAAAATGACAAGAGAAATTGGGAATGATTTTGGGCAACTTGGGAACATCTCACACAAACTATAAGGTTGAACAAAATGTTTTTGCTTGCTAGAAATGGGGTGAGATGCTAGGATCAACCAAATTATTCAAAATGTATCATGCATCCCTTGAATAATTAGGTTGAAGAGACATAAATTGAGTATGGGGAAGGCCATTACATAATTCATGTGTATTTGGCTCCTAGATCTTACTCATATATTCCAACCAAGGAAACTTGGTTGGGCCCTTGCCTAGATTTGATCTGATTTTGATTAATGGGTTGTTTGATATGGCTGTTCATGATTTTGAATGAAAAATAAGACAGGCTATTGAAGTAATTCTAGCATTTTGAATATATTTTGACAAACTTGAAACTGTACATAACAAAGGTGAAAAATTTCAATTTACAGGCCTTAAGTTGTTTGTTTTCTAAATGTCTGCAACCTTAAGGCCATAAACAAGTTCAGACCATAACCTTTAGGTAAGAGTTATGCTTGTAGATCCTCCAGGTTCTAGGCTCTGAACTTGGAAGTTTTCCTAGAGAAACTTCCACGAATTATCGAACACGAGTTACTGAAATTACTATTTTCAGTTACTGAAATTACGGGAGATACTAGTATCAGACACTGATCGGTCTACGGACCGATCAGGTCAGCCTGGAACGCTCGAGCCCGCTACTGATCCCTTTCTGATCGGTCTACAGACCGATCAGAGAGTTCCCTGATCGGTCCGGAGACCGATCAGATCAATTCGGCACAAAAGCCACCGATCGTCTCCTGATCGGTCCGTGGACCGATCAGGATGTTCCTGGATCGGTCTGGAGACCGATCAGGAGGCTTCTGATACCTTCTGATCGGACAACCGTCCGATCATTTCTTCACTGTACACCCATCTAAACCCTTAAAATCTCCCGATCCCTTCTTTTCTTCATTCACGCGAAACCCTAGCCGACTCTTCCCACCAGCTCACCCTTTCTCTTCTCTTTGCACACCGGAACACTAGTCGCAGTGCTAGCTCTCCGAAGCTCTAGCCAAGAGTTCAATGGCACCAAGGTAACTCCTATTTCTCTAGAACTTTGGCATTTCGATTTCATTTCTCACATATCTGTGGCTTTGTGTTTCAGGTGGCTCCTGTGCTCTTCTTTTTCCCATTGTGTCCCATTAGAAAGAAACCAGTAGGTGAGGGTACTTCCAAGTCCAAAGATAAATCCAAAGCTCCTGCTCCCTCTCGACCTCAACCGTCCAGTTCGGGGAGATTCCCCAACCAACAGTTTGAAAAATCCTTTAAGGAAAGGACCTTCAAGTTGCTCCCATGTAGATCAGTCGATAAAAACTACATGAATGAGTTTTGTCCAGCGATTATAGAGACCATAGCCTACTATAAACTTGATTCCCTGGTATATTTAGAGAGGGATATCAACCTTGACTTAGTTTCTGAATTCTATAACAACCTTCATCAGACTATTGATGGTAGTTATAGATCAAGAGTGGCTAAGCAAAACGTTGATTTCAACTTAATTACTTTCTTTGGTTATTTAGGCTGTCGTATGTGTTCGGGGACGGTGTTCTCATTCTATCCTGCTTTGCCTGAACCCGTGCCTCATCCTCTTGATGTCTCATCTGACTCGATTTATGAGTACTTCTTTGGACATCCGAGACCGGATGGATTAGATGAGTTAGATGTCGATTTTCCTACATTTGCAGCCCTTGACCTTTCTGCTCCTGATTACATTCTTTTCAAAATTGTCACAAACTGTCTTCTACCTATTACCTCTAAACCATTGGCAGAGATTCGACCGTATCATTGTCTGATGCTTTATGGGTTGCGTAGGCGTCTTGACTTTGATATCATGTCGAGTGTCTATACTTCTATCATATCCCATAGCGAGCCAAGCGGTTACACCATCTATATGCCTTTTGGGCATGTGATTACTGACTAGCTTGAGACCCTGGGTATTGACGTCTCTAAGGGGAGGATAGTAAAGATGGTTAGGCAGGATTGTCGACTTGGGAAACGTGCGTTTTCCAAGTCTGGAATCTTAGGACAGGCTGGGGCGGTTAGGTGGAAGGATGGGAGGGCACTAGGTGAGTTACCTCGACGACAGGTTGCTGCTGCTGCTGCATATGGCGAGGCAGATCCTGATCTGCGCTGGCAGATCGCCGAGCTGGAGAGCCGCTTTGATCAGCACGATGAGATGATATCTGCTGAGCTGGATGGCCTGCGTATTCGGATAGACCAGCGCTACGATGACCTGCGCGGGCATATTGACCAGCGTTTCGATGATATGCGCAGTCATCAGGTGGTGACACAGCAGTTGCTACTCGGATGGATGGCACGCTACCCGCCTCCGCAGTCTTACCCAGGCTATCCATCCTCCAGCGTGCCGCCTCAGGATTTCACCCCTCCTGCCGATGATGATGATGCTCCTCATGTTGAGGACGTTGATTGATATAGTCTGTGTGTCACCTTGTCTGTCTGTATTTTGGATGTTATTTGTTAGTCTTTATGTCTGACCTGGATGTTTGCACTTCTGATGCTACTCATGTATTTATGCAACTCAGTTTTATATTTGCTTGCTCTTTATTATGTTTCATTTTCTATCGGTTATTAATATGCTGTTCACTTGCATGTCTTGTTTGTCTTTTATTTCCTTATTACTGTCTCATAATACACTTAGAGAGAATTCTAAGTGCTTTAAGAAACAGACAGTAAGGGTTAAGGGAGAGTTCTTTAAGTTATCTTACCTTATTCGCACCTTTTCGGTGTTTGACAAAGGGGGAGAAGATAACTAGGTTTAGATGAATGCAAATTTGATTTTAGAAGACCTTCACATAATGTGGTATCCGTCTTAGGGGGAGGATCTTGATTCCCCTAAAATTATGAAAATTTGAACAATTCTGATCTAAACTTAAATCGTGTTGTCAAACAACAAAAAGGGGGAGATTGTTGATACGATCCGACCGGCCGTTGTTTGATGTTGACACCGATTTAAGTTTGTATCGAATATTAATCAAACTCGGTGACTCGATCGAGGTTGATCCGTTGGGAGGGAAAGTCCGGTGAGTGAAGCCGGGCAAGGAAATCCAGATGGGTCAAGGTTGACCGGACATCCGGTGAAAAGTCCAAGCCGGGAGCTTGGCATGGGAAAAGTCAAGTATGGAGACTTGGCACGGAGTGGTCGAGAGGGCTCGTAGCTCGTTCTCTGGACGCGAAGTCGGAGAGGGCTCGGTAGCTCGTTCTCCGGACTAGGTCAGAGAGGGCTCGGTAGCTCGTTCTCAAGACCAATCCTAATATCACATGGGCGTTGGATCGGTCAACAGACTGATCCAGTGGGATTTTGATTGACTGATCAGTGCACAGACCGATCTGGTGAAACTATGTTTGCTGATCGGTCTGGCGACCGATCAGGAAACACTCAGTAGCACACTGAGTGTAATCTGATCGGTCTGTAGACCGATCAGGAAACACTCAGTAGCCTACTGAGTGTAATCTGATCGGTCTGTAGACCGATCAGGAGATGATGTCGCGAGAAGGAAAAAGGCAGTGGATCGGTCCGTGGACCGATCCATATGAACCCTGATCGGTCTGTAGGACCGATCAGGTCATATCCTGATCGGTCTTGAGACCGATCAGGTGACGATCTCAGGAGTGCAAGGAACCGCACTCATTAATCCCTGATCGGTCTGCAGACCGATCAGGCCATACCCTGATCGGTCCTCACGACCGATCAGACATCAATCCAAAGGTGTGGATCGGTCCGCTGACCGATCCACCACACTGTCTGCACACACTGTCAGTTTCTGCTGATTTCTGATTCGTTTCTGATGCGTCTGATCTAACATATGCTTGTGAGCTTTTTGAGTAACAGGTTGCAGGTACCATGGTGATGCTTGAATTCAAATCAATGACTATCAAAGGAATAAAACAAAATGATTTTTCCACTGGTTATCGCTGCAAATTGTGCAAAAGAAGCGTCAACGTTCACTGGCTTGTTCAGTTGGCTCACTGGCTGCAATCAGCTTGACTCTTCCTTATTGGTTCGAGCTCAGAGACACCAGTGAAGACCAAGGATGGTATTGGTGTGAGCTCAGATAATCAGATGAGGAAGAAGCGTGATTGGCGACGCCTGGTTCGGCGACAGTGATACGCTACTGGTTGACGTGATTCGATGCAGTGGTTTGGCTCTGGCTGAAGACAGCAAGAGAGCAGAGAAATAAGAAGGAGGTAGAAGAGAGGTTTGGGAAGAATTCTTTCTTTGGTAGAAAACTCTCTGTCGACGTTCAAGCAAGGGTGTTCTGTGAAGCTCTTGGCTGTGAATCTACTTCTTCTTCACTCTCTGCATTCATTGTGGCTGTAAGTTGATTGTGCATTCATTGTAGCCACAAAATTCTGTAAGTCTAAGTCTTGTGCTTCATTCTAAATCTGTTTTGAGACTTTGTGGGAGGTTTCTCCACCGAGAAGGAGAAATACTTAGCCGGAATCTGTCCGGGGGTTGATCTACCGAAAGATCAAGGGATCGTCCACCTTACGGACACGCCGAGGAGTAGGGGCAAGTTATCCCCGAACCTCGTACATCATTGTGTTAGTGGTGGTGTGTTTTCTTCTTTGCATAAGTGTTTGTTTTGATTATTTCCGCTGTGCTAACAAATCTCTGTGTAGAAATTTTGTTTTTGTTTTTAAGAGGCTATTCACCCCCCCTCTAGCCATCTAAGATCCCAACAGTTATTATAAAAGGAATCTATGTCCTAGTTATCTAGGTTGAGAATGTCCCCAAGAGGAGCTCATAAGGATTGTCATGTTAAACCCTGCAGGTGGACTTAGTCCGACATGACAATGAAGTTGAGTGGTACTACTCTCGGAGATAGATATTAATTAAGTGAGTTGTCAGTAACTTACTTAATTAGTGGGCATTCGTAATCTTAAACACAGGGAGACTAACTCACTCATGATAAGGAGTTCATAATGTAATTTAGGATTGGTGCGGTAGTGCGATAATACTCTCTAGTGGAATGAGTTATTATCGATGAACTTGAGTTGTGTGTTCGGGGCGAGCACGGGATACTCAAGCTCATCGGAAGGCCAAAACCAATTTCTCCTCTAGGTCCCTGTCGTAGCCTCATTAAATCCTCAAGTACATCCAAATGTAAGGCTCTTCTTGGTGTCCAAGAAGGGGGTCAGACCATTGCTTGGTGACCAAGCAATGGCTGGCCACATCCTCTTATAGGGGTCGACCCTATTGCTTGGTGACCAAGCTTGTAGGGGTCGGCCAATATTAATTCAAATATGATGGTTGTTTTGAATTTTTAAAATCTTCTCTTTGTAGAAAACTATAAGTTTTAAAAGAGATTTTAATTTTTAAAACTTTCCTTATTTGAATTTAGGCCACATATTTTAATAGAGAGCTTTAAAAGTTTTAAAACTTTCCTTTTTTAACTATCCTCATGCTTTAAGAAAAAAAAAGGAAGATAAGTTTTAAAATTAAAATTTTCTATCATCATGTTAAAAAAGAAAATTTTATAAGATATTTTTTAAATTTTAAAACATGGTTTTAATTTTTAGAAACTTTCCTTTTTTAACTCCTACTTTAGGAAAGCGAGCTTGTAAAATTTTATAAGAGTTTTTCTTGTAAAATTTTATAAAAAAAATAATTCCTTTTTCCTCTTGATGAGGTGGTCGGCCACCTTGCTTGGTGCCCAAGCAAGGGGCCGGCCTTAATAAAAAATATAAAATCATCACAAAAATTAATTTTGGTGATTGATTCAATCAAAAGGAAAGAAAAGGAAAAATTAAAAGGGAAAAGGAAAAATTTTTCGATGATTTTATTTTTGTAAAAAGTTTTCCTTATTTACCTTGGGCAAGTAATATAAAAGAAGGGGTGAGGGGGCTTCATGAGACACAACTCTTATTCTCTTGCTTGGAGATCCCTTGGTGGTCGACCCTCTCCCTTCTCCCTTTCCCTTTGCTCTCTTCTCCTTGGTGGTGGTGGTGGCCGGATTTTAGAAGAAGAGGAGGAAGCTTTTGGGTGGTGTTCATCTTGGAGGATCGTCGCCCACACGACGTCCAAGGCGAGGCGTGGAATACAGCAGAAGATCTCGAGGTCATTAGCTTACAAAGAGAATGTATAACTAGTAATTTCTTTCGCATCATACTAGTTATTTTATTTGTAAGACTTCTAAATACAAGAGGCAATTAGATCTAGTTTATCGAATTTATTTTTCGAGTTTGTGTTTTCTTCTTTTTCGAATTTGTGATTCGATTGTTCCTTTTGGTTAACCTAGAGTTATTTAAGGAAATAAATATTAGCTTTCCTTAAAAGGCTTTACCTAGGCGGTGGTGGTTGCTCCCATATCCAAGAAGGTCATGTGCCTCGCCATGTAGTCCTGGAAGCCAATTTTAGAAATTAATATTTATGGAATTAATAACTTAGGTAGATTTGAATCAATAGTGTTAAGTTCCGCTTGCGATTCAAATCTAAACCATTAAGAACAGATAAGTTAAATTTGGAATCAATGATGTTAAGTTCCGTCTGCGATTCCTAATTTAACTTCTAAAGAACATAATAGGTTATTTAAGGAAAGGTTCGACACTTGTACAAAAAAATTTTGTACAGTGGAACCAGTACATTTTCCTAGGACTAACCAACATGTGTAAGTATTCCGGGATAGTTTTGATGTGGCCAACTAAGTTCAGTTAGGTCCTGTGTGCATTTGATCATTGTGTCTAAGTGTATAGGAACTTAGGAACATAATAAGTCGACGGAAGATGTAGCTAGCAAGAAGGATAACACAAGAGGGGAGTCAACGGGCTCAAGGCATCTGAAAGACGAGATAGTGTGGAAGAGTACACCGACGGACAAGAAGGATATATGTGGTGGTCCAAGGGATGAGAAGCCGAGGAGGATGGCTGCTCGAGAAAAATGTCGAAGTCAAGTTCGGGTGAGCTCAATTCTAGACGGTTGGAGCATCACCCAAGCGAACGAAGCAAAAAATGGTTAACAAGGGAAGTTAACCATTTTTGGATGAACAGTATCGAAGGGGCCTTTAAAGGCTTGAAAGGCACCTTCAATGAACAGTACGAAGACACCGTCCAGCCCATAAAAGGCACCTTCTAGTGACTGTTAGCATATAAGACTTATTTGTTGGAAGGCACCTTGGATCATCTTGGAGGTGCCTTCTAGCCTCTGATAGAGTTTTCCAAGGGCTATAAAAAGACCCTTGGAGGTAGGAAATAATCAATAACTTGAACTACAACTCTTATAACACTTTCCTAACATTTCTTTGAGCTTTTCAACGATTGTAAGAGGCTTCTTCGCCTGCAATGAAGGAGATCTTTTAGTGTCTTTCACATCCTTGGATTAACAATCACCTAAGTTGTAACTAAGTAAAATTTTGGCCTCTTAATCTTCCTTTTTAAGTTGTTTAGTTCAGTTTTATTATTGTTAGATTTAAGAATGCTTATAGTTGTACTTGATCCAACCGAGTTAACTAGGAATACTCAATCTAATTGAGTTTGTACTCGCCCATGCGTTGATAAGCGGGACCAAGATTGTCCCTCCGTACCCTACCAAGATAATATGTGTTGCTCTGCTTTGGTAGATTCAACAACACATGTGATCGAGGTAGTGATAGGTATCACGGCATGGTAGGCATTAGAGTTGATGCGATTGAGATCTAATCTAATCGAGAGGATGCATCTTGTACACGATTTAGATTTAATCTAATCGTTAGGCACTAATTAATTACTAATCATGCATCACATACACACAAGCAATTAATTAAATTTATTTGTGATTAGTCATGGCCCTACTACGATCTTCTCAAGCCAATGAGAAGATCGGATGGTCAACCTAAGGTCAACAGCTTCTCAAGCTCCTCCCTTTGACCACCTTGTGTTGCTCGCGCCCTCCTCGTAACTCCGTCTCGAGTGGACCTTCCACCGCTCCAATTTTGTACATTACAATTATAAAACTCGAGTTACATTCGAGTCTAAATTAATTTACAACAAGAATAAATGGAGAAAGCCACGACGCGCAGGTCGCGTATCAAATATACAGCACACACAATACAAATGACAGCGCGCAGGTCGTAATATGAATTACAACACAAATATACCAATCCAATTGAGTCTTTTTGGGCCATGACTATCACAAAAATAATATATAATTCTAAATTATATATTTTCATAATTTTCTGTAATTTTTCCATAATTGTTTTATAATTTTTATGAGTAAAATTTCTCGGCGGTCCCGTTTAGCGATTTTTGGGCGCAATCGCGGAATGAATCCCCTTGCAGGGCCAGGGGCAGCGCCCCTACCCGCGATCTAACCATCACGAGTATTCCTTAGCGATCCTACAGCGCCTTAGCCCGCTGTCTCAAAAAGTTTTGGGGCGAAACCTTGCCGTTTCGGAAAAATTTTCTCGGTAGTCGAAGTCTACAAGTGTCGAAACACTTGTGCTTCGCTTCTAAGAGAAAATTACCCATAAAAACCATAAAATACTTAATATTACAGAATGTTACAGAATCTATATTTTTCATAAAAATACAAACTAAACTCATACAAGTCTTCGCACGTGGCTCTGATACCACTGTTGGGTCTTTTGGGCCGCGAAAACCGCTTTTTCGCGTCGCGAAAACCCCGAAACCCCCGCCACCGGATCCGTGCGAAGAATAAAATTTTGAAAAACTACGAGTATGAGTTTACAAACTCTAGATCTATATTAGAGTATGAGTGTTACCCTTGATGCGTGCCTTTCGCGAATCCCACTCGTCCAAAGGTGCTGGATCTCAAGATTATCAAAGTAGACAACCCTCTAGAAGTATCCACACGAACAACTCGATGGAGGGAGAACCTTAGAGTGTGCTAGCACTCCAAGAAGGTCTCGGCAAGATGAGGAGAGGGGTAGCAAGAAGAGAGAGCAAGGAAGAAGATGAGTTGAATTGGCTTGAATGAAAATGAATCTCATTCATTCCCCTTAGTGCCCGGCCACACATGTGTAACTCCTCTCATTTAATGTGGCCGGCCACATTAAAGCAAAGGGAATTTGTAACCTCCATTAGGTGGCACACACATGTGCTAACTATGATGATGTGGCACATCATCATTGGCCACTTAATGCCAAGTCACAAATGATGTGACATAAAGTCAAATCAAACTTGACTCTTCCTCTTCCTCTCAAGTCAAGTCAAACTTGACTTAATCTCTCTCATGGTTGATCTAATCCAACCATTTAATTCAAGCCAATTTAATATAATGAATCTAATTCATTTAATTAAATTGATTCAATGAGTCATAATCTAAATTAGACTCATTGAACACATGAATCAACTTGAGTCCAACTCAATTAGCCCAATTAGGATTACTCTTAATCCAATTTGATTCATCACATGAATCTAATCCTCTTGGTTCATCATATGAACCTAATCTCCATCTAATTGTCCTTAGTGTGTGACCCTATAGGTTCTTGTAACGTTGGCAATGCCCCTAAACTCATTTAGGAGCACATGTAATGAGCGGTATCTAGCAACACATCATTACTATCCAAGTTACAAGAATGTTGAGATCCAACATCACCTTGTGACTACTAATTGTGACTTCTCACAATATATGACAAGTGCCCTTCTATCCTAGACATCTAGATTGATCAATGTGAGGTATAGACCGTGTCATCCTCTAATCAATCTAAATCTTGAACTCCAAGTAGACTCACTCAATCAAATGAGCTCAATATCTCATATTGAATCATTTGGGCATGGCCATGCACTTCGTGGTCTCACTCTATCAAGAATATCGATGTCTCTCCCGTCATATAAGAGGGATAGATCTCATCTACATCACTCACATCCCTCTGCATAATTCGTTACATACCCAGTAATCGCCTTTATAGTCCACCAGTTACGGGTGACGTTTGACGAAACCAAAGTACATAACTCCTTATGTAGGGAACCATGGTGACTTCAGGTCTAAGGACTAGTAGTCATACTAATAGCCACATGAGAAAGTATATGACACTCATATAACGATCCATGATACTTTCTCATGGTGGGTCATTCAATATACATTCTCCAATGCATACCCATGTGTCAACTTGATATCTCTATATCCATGACTTGTGAGATCAAGTCATCGAGTTGACCTACATGCTAGTCTTATTACATTAACATTGTCCCTGAATGTTAATACTCGACTAGGAATGATTAAGAGTAGTGTTCCCTATATCATCTCACTATCGGTTCAACTAACCGATTGATATAGGTGAGAACCTTCTACTCAAGGACGCTATTATACTTAGTTTATTTGGCACCAATACAAGTAAGTATAATAACCAAAAAATAAATACCTTTATTTATATAAGAATATGATACAACAAGTCCATAATACAATCATCAAATGATTAGTTCTAGGACTCTAACTAACAAAATTAACATGATACAATTCTCTGCATGTCTAATACTGTCTATTTTAAATCTGAAAAATTGTGATTTAAGAAGTTATGATAAATTAAAATGAAAATTTAAAACTTTCTGATAAAATCATCAGAATTAAAAATTAAATAAATGCATAGAATTTTTTTTAAAATTTTCTAAATATTCTCTAAAATTGTTTTAAATTTTTCTTGCATAAAGTTTTCGGCTTAGAAAGTTTTTTCTTGATAACGAATGTTTAGAAATTTTTCAAAAGTTATTTTTGACTTAGAAAATTTTCTTGACTTAGATATTTTCCAGAAAATCATTGAAATAGATTCTTATAAAATTTCTAAGTGTCAACCCTTAGATTTTTCTTACAACCCCAATTTTTTATGTGATCAAAGGGGGAGATGAAAAAGTATAAGTCTAGGGGAGGTAGAAAATTGAAAATTGCAAATTTTTTAAATTTAATGTTTCTATCTTTTTGCACTAAATTGCAAATTAAGTTAGTTTTATTTTACGTCTATTTTGACCCTAGCTTAACTTGGGTTGATCGCATCAAAAATGGGGAGATTGTTGGAACTCCAAGGTTGTTTTGGTGTGATCAACAAGTTAAGTTAGGTCCTGTGTGTTTCTAACCTTGTGTCTAAGTGCGCAGGAGCTTAGGAGCACAGGTAGTCGAGCGGAAAACGCAGCTAGCGAGAAGGACGGCAGTCCGAGGGACGAGGTGCTGTGGAAGAGTACACCGGCAGACGAGAAGAAAGCGTGCGGTGGTTCTGAGGGACGAAAGTCGGAGCGGAAGATTGCTCGGGGAGAAAGAGACGCAGCTAGCGAGAAGGACGGTAAGCGGTGCGTCCGAGTGACGAAGTCTGTGGATGAGTACGCTGGCGGACGAGAAGGAAACACGCGGCGATTCCGAGGGACGAGAAGCCGGAGGGAAGCCTGCTCGAGAAGACCGGAACTTGGGTTCGGGTGAACCCTATTCCGGATATCAGAGATCACCCAATCAAGCGGATCCGGAGTAGAGGACCCGGATGAAAGTCAACTGGAGTTACTAAGCATCCGGGGCGCCCGATACTGTCCGGGGCGCCCAGACCAGCCCGGGGAGCCCGGAACCCCTCCGAGCGCCCGGAAGTGAGTTTTTGACCAGAACGCATCTAATGTGTTCTGAACGTTGGGGGATAAAGTTTTATCCCCCCAGGGTGCCCGGAACCCTTCTAGGCGCCCCGACCAAGGCTATAAATATAGCTTTGGTCCAGAAGCTTTTCAACGAACTCATTACTTGAAATTCTAACACTTATGCGCTTTAGTTTAGAGTTAAGCTTCTGTTTTCTGCGCTTCATTGTTGTATGAGACTTCTCCGTCTGAAGGAGATTGATAGTAGGCTTTATCTTCCTTGGATTAACAACCACATCGGTTGTAACCAAGTAAACCTTTTGTGCCTCATCTTTTTAATGCTTTATTTATTTGCTCTGCTTTATTTATGCAAGTATTAGCTTAAAGAGTTCGAGGAAGGGTTGTTTTGCTTTTATTTTACATGGCTATCCAATAACCCCTTCCAACCGGCCGCAACGGTCCTACAAGATGACTACCTACTACCCTGTCTGAGTGTAGAGTAGAGACTCCTGAGTGCAAACTCCTGAGTCGACGTTGAGTTAAGAGATGCTGAGAGGAGTCAGGAAGCCGAGTTGCTGGGTCGGAAGATGGAGTTGCTGATTGGAAGATGTCGAGACCTACTTTCAAGTAGTTTCCTTGAAACAGATTCACCCTACCTTCGGTTGTGCTTCAAGGTTTTCTCGGGTCATTTGTTTTCTAAGATACAACGACAAAACCAAGCACACAACCAAGCATTGGTTGTTCATGGCGAACTAAGAATGTACCTGAGTGCTATCACGAGTAGTTTAGCTGAGCGGATGCACAACTAAGAGAAAAGATTCGAGGAACGAAGATGGAGGAATTCTTTCACTATTTCTTTTGCTTCGTTGTTTGCTCAAAATCTAACCTCTTTATATAGGAGGGCTCGCCCTTATATGCAATAAATGACCAAGTTATGACCATTCAATATTGGGTTTAATGTTGGTTATTATTGTCGAGATGTTATAAAATCACCATTAATGAATTTAATGTCAGTCATTATTGCTAGACATTATAGAATCACCATTAATGGATTTAATATCAGTTATTATTGTCGAGACATTACAGAATTACCATTAATGGATTTAATGCCCGTCATTATTGTCAATACATTACAAAATCACTATTAATGAGTTTAATATTTCCATTGCACTCTTAACCAGGTAGCAAAAAGATATTCAAGTGGCAAAATATTAGTTCATTCATTTGGGCAAATTTTACCTCAATCAGTCTGACATTCGATGCTCGCAAGTCCTGTTCGTACACGAGTAAATTTAATTCATGCAAATTTGGGTCCTAAATTTACACTCCATGCGTACCTACATATGAGAGAGAGAGAGAGAGAGAGAGAGAGAGAGAGAGAGAGAGTCTCTCCCCATGCATATGCTCACAACATCAATGCATGTGGCATAATCTAAATCAGCAATAAAGCCAAGAGTCTCCTAATATAAGACTAAAAAACTCATGCATAATAGAATCCTTTTCTTCTCTACCTCTTTATTCCATTCACAATTCAAACACCGTATATTGTTGTAATATCTGATATGATTATACCTTGAACAAAGGAAGTGGGGGCTCCCATGTTCGGATCAAGAGAACCAGACACCAGGCAAGAAGTCCTAATTGTCGTTAGGCAAGGAAGTCTTAGTAGGTCGGGTGGACCGAGGGGCAAGAAGACTTGGTGGGTTGAGGATCGAACGTGGGAAGCCTATGGTCCTTCATTTGAGAGAGGGGGGGATTGTTGGGTTGCAAGATTGCAACAAAGTCCCACATTGAAAATACATAGGAAAGATTATGGATTGATATGGAAAAGATATCTCCATTGGTATGAGGCCTTTTGGATAGAGTCCAAAAATAAAACCATGAGGGCTTTGATCCAAAGTGGACAATATCATGTCATTATAGAGATATCTAAATATCTTTATTCCATTCACATTTATTGTTACAATATCTAACATAATTATATTTGTAAAATAACATTATATGATAGAATTAGTGAGATTTACATGTAAAAAACAAGTGTATAGATGAGATCACAACTATACACATATCTCACAATGTGAGATAATAAATATAAACATGTAATATTTAGATATAGATCTTCCTAAAGAGAATCACTACTCCTTTTTGGTATCTATTCCCTAGGATATCATACAAGGACAAATCTTATTCATGAGAAACAACTTATCATACAAGATTATTGAATGGAAACCTAGAAAGGCACAAAATAAATATGGGCTAGAAACAACATAGCTCGTGGTCGACCAAGCTTATGACCACCCAAGGTTGCGACTGGCTAAGCTCGCGGTAGGCCAAGCAAGTAGTCGACCCAAGTCACGGTCGGCCAAGCTCTCAGCCAACCAAGGTCGAAGTCGGCCAAGGTTGCGGTAGAGCTCACGGTAGGCGGAGCTCGCAGCCGGCCTTACTAGCCCTGGTTTAAGATGAGAGGAGAGGGAAGGGGAGGTGTACAAATGAGATGTGTGTTGGAGATCTAGAGGAGATGCATGTCGGAAATCAGATAGGAGAAGTCGGAGATCGATCGGAGAGGAAAAATCTAGATTTAGGGTTTAGGGGAAGAAAAAAAGTAGAGTGAAAAAATAGGGGAAACTTATTTTTGTCACTATTTTAGCAGTAAAAACTTATTTACTATTTTAGGGTTTAATCTCTTTTCCCTAAATAGTAGAAAGAAGGATTGTACACAATAATGATCATATAGATTCATTGTTGACTCTAAACATAAGTCATTGTGTCCTATGCATAAAGTCCCAATAAAATTGAAGTCATAATTTTTTTAAAAAATGTTTTTTTATTATTTATATTTATTTTTTAAAAAATCTTTTTAATTTTAGATCAAATTTAAAAAGATCAATTTGTTGTTGGTTTTTTTTAATTGTATATTTTATTTTTTAAAACTACTCTTTTTTATCGTAAAAAATTTTGCCTTCTCATAGTTTTGATGATATCATGCCCTTTCCTTCTCTCGTCCATTAGAGCATCTGTAATGCTTTTAACATGCGCAAGCGTTAATACATTTTTTTTATTTTTTTAATTGAATCTGTAACATTAACGTGTTTAAAGATTTGAACGCATTAATGCTACAGTACTGAAAAAGGTGTCCACGTCAACGTTAATGTCTCAGGTATTAACGTCGTTGTGAATGCTCTTAGTCTAATAATTTTCTCTTTCCTGACTAGTGATACTCTTTGCTTCTTCTTTTTTCCTCTTTTATTATTGATTGCTCTTGGTATTTGTTTTTTCTTTTATCTTCTTTGGTAACTAGGGATTTTTCATTCATTCAAGGTAAAGCAATATGTTAATTTTTTAAAATATTAAATTGATGTTTTATTACATAAATTAAAAAATGATCGTATTTAGTTTCTCCTTATATTTTTAGATAACTTTCTTTACCGTTGACATGTTTAAATTTTGAGAATTTTAAAACATGACATATTATTTGGTATGGTTTACATTTATTTTCAAGTTAAAAATAGTACCTGAAATATTAAATTTTATAAAAAATATTTTTTTCTAATACATAAACAACCTATATCATACTATTGACAAGTATTTTTTCCAGTAAAAGAAATTTTATAAAATTAAACTTAATAAAGTTTTTAATAATTTCTAAAGATTTAAATAATTTAGTAATTTTATTAATTAAAAAGTTCTTATCTGAATATAAATTTTTTTAGTAATTTGACTTTTCAAAAAGTTTGAAAAATAAAATAAAATTTAGTTTAAGGACAATGAATCTAGATTTTTAATTATCCATTCCATTCGCTTTGCATGAAGAGATTAGATCGAAGAGGCGAAGACGATCTTGAGGTCTAGACATGGCTACCGACGAGACCGCCCGCCTCCCCCTAGCCGGCCGAGTTGCCATTGTCATTGGCGCCTCACGAGGTATCGGTCGCGCCATCTCCCTCCACCTCGCCTCCCTCGGCGCCCGCCTTGTCCTTTGCTACGCCTCCAACGCAGCGCAGGCCGACCTCCTCGCCGCCCAAATCAACTCCTCGTCATCCACCTCCCCGCGAGCTGTGGCCGTCCGCGCCGATGTATCCGTCCCCGCCGACGTCAAGTATCTCTTCGACCGCGCCGAGTCAGCCTTCGCGTCGCCGGCCCACATGCTCGTGTCCTGCGCCGGGTGTCAGATTTTGTTAATCAGACATATAATTTTTTTTGGCGCACAGATGGCCGTAAATGGGTCAACGCCCAGGTCGTCAGGGTCAACGGTGAATTTATCTGATAATCAATCGTTCACATTTTTTGCTTGGGCTTCTGAATCATCGATAAGAAGTTTAATCTTCGATTTAAGTGGCTATGTACGATTTTATATGTATTTTGTGTTCATTTATGCGAGAATGAGTGCTAAAATTAATAAGATGCATTTTGCAAAACATCCAACAGGAAAAAAAAAATACAACGGGAATTCAAATTTCTCGGATTTATCTAGTAGCAAAAAAAAGATATTTTTATATTTCAGATAATAGTTGAACCAAACTGCATATTACTTAAACGGGCCGCGATGGTCGTTTAAAATGGGCATCCAAAGCCCTAATTTCCTACGACTTACCTCGCCATTTTTCCTGCCACCTCGACGCAGCAGCTCCGGAAGTCAACAGCCGTGGGTATATAAGCAGGCTTGCGGTCCTCCCCCATCCGGCGACGAAGATACGGGTGGCTATCCTTGTGCAACGCAGTGAAGTAGCGGCCCTTCTCCCTCTTCCTTGGCAGCCCCCAGCGGCGGGTATTTGCCGCTCGATAACTTCGTTTGTTCCTTCCTTTCATTTTGTCTTGATGAGGAAGCATACATGATGCATGCTAGTAGAGTTAAAATGAAATTCTATGATGGGGATTCTGGATTCTGTAAAAGAGTAGTCTGGTGTACGAAGTTCTCGTTATGCAGGATCCGAAGAAGGATCTACTTTTTACAAAAGGTTGTTTCCAGAATTTGAACCGTGATCTTTTGGTCACAAAGCAACAACTTTACTATTGCGCCAAGACCCCCTTTCAGGGATTCTGGATTCTGTGATGCTAGATTTTCTATGTTAGTATTGCTTTTCTGTGATGGTAATAGTCTGCTGCTGATACCTATCTGGAATTTCTAGGTTCCATTTGCTATGACCATGTGAATACGTTGATAATTGACAATCTTACGTGGTTGATGTAAACATGGTTCGTCGAAACGGTCGCGGCGACTGTTGCAGACACTGTCATTCTAGTTCCAATATCATTTCGCGGAACGATCGCGGCACGGATTTATCAAAAAATCACAAAAAAATAGAGAACTGGTAATAAAAAATAAAATACGTGAAGTCATACAAAATCAATACATTAGTGCATAATTATCCTACAATAATATAACATGATGAAAAAAAATACAATGATAATTATACCTAATCAAAGTTAATACCACGAAGAGTGACGGGGAGGAACCAAATCTTCATTATATTCTCCTTGAGTATCATATTAATTAAATTGATCTCCAACATATGAGCGTTGATATAAATTTGGATTAAATTGCCCATATGGATATTCATTTGGTTGAGTTGATGAAATATGTTCAAAATTAGATGATTGACTTTGTAATAATGTGTCATCACGACGATTGTAATATCCAAAGCCATGATACCCAATAGAACTGCTAGTACCACTTGATGATTCACGATCACGGCTATGATGTCCGATATTGCTCCCAAGAGACGTTGAATAATCTGGAATTGCATTCTGTGCATTATCAAAATAACCCTCAGATTCATGATGTCTAATTGCACTTGTATAGGATGGTAAATAATCAGATGATCTGTCATATGAATCATATCTGGGTTGATTGCTACTATAATATCCATATCCACCTGATTGATATTCAATTGGACCATGCCCAATATCTTGAGACTCCCAATTATAACTTCTTGATCCATAATCATCTTGATCCTGTCCGAGAGTTGAGTCGATGACGCTGGGGGCGTGACGCTCTCTGCTGACTCCGCGTAGACTCTAGGCCGACGTGGACTCCAGTGAACCTGCAGCAAAACCGAGCCGGGAGGGGATCCCGACGACGGCCCTCTGACGCTCAAGTAAGGCGAGAAGAAATCGAAATAGAGTAACGAGGCCAAGAGCTACAGTAGATGAGAATGCATACCTCCGTCGAAGGTTGGGGGCCTTTATATAGGGCTCACAGGGGGCGTGTGCACGCTTTCCGAGGCGTGCACGCTCCTCAAAGCATACCTAGAAATGGTCATGTCAGAAAAGTGCGTCTGACGTCATACCTCAACCGTCCGAGCATATTTCTAACATGACAGTGGAAACTTCCACTGTACGATTCTCTGTCCGGTCCGGCCGTCAACCATGCTGTTCGTCGGCGACACATGTCTCGAGAAGGATATCACCGGCTGTCCCCTTTGTCCTCTTCTGCTCCTTTTGTCTGTTACTAGCCTGACCGGGAGAGATGCAGGGACCCATTGCCGTCCGGGAGGGGACATGTATTGGTCCGAGCGGGAAGGCCGCTCGGCCACATACTCGAACGGGAATGTCTTCGTTGATTCGCAACTCGTCCGAGCGAACAGGCCGCCCGGCGCCTCAACTTTCCTAGGCAGACTTATGAGCGTCGGAAACCCGGCCCGCGGCCGAGCTGTTTCTGCGCCGCACCGAGCGCGGTCGTGGCCGATCAGCCAGGTGGCCTTCCGATCGGCCACACCTTTAGGTTGACTATCTTGGCTTTGACCTCCATGTGTCATTGGCCTCTATCCCGCACGGGACTCCACTCTTACTACCGGATCACATCTCTTAATGGAATTTGTTGGTTCCCTCTCAAAAGCAAATGTTTCATATGTTCTTCAACACTCATATGTTGTCGTGAAGATCCAATCGAATGTTCTTTATTATTGGCATCAGAAGATTCTGATAAATTTCTAAAAAAGTGATGTTGTTTCTCCATCCCAAGTCGATACCTATGATTACTATCTTGTGTTGCATAATAATTTTCATGACCTCGTGCCCATGTCATACTTGTGTCATGTTGATCATCTTGATGACTTTGATGAACATGATGTTCACCATGACTTTGTTGATTATTTCCATCATTTGAATCATCACCGTCGTCACTTTCATCACTATCTTCACTATCATCTCTTGATAAAACTTCTTTTCCTTTCAAATGTGTTGACTTTCTACATTATTCTTCTTTCTTGAATGACTTTGAACACTTGTAGTTGTGTTGTATTCTTCAGCATCTGATGCTCGAAGTGCTTGATCTAACCATGCCAAATCATCGTCTTCTAAAACTGGCGGTTCATTATCTCTTGTCCATTCATTTAAGATGTCATCATCATGAAAAATATGATTAAGGTCTATCGGGCTGTAAAAATCATCATCTTCTTATTTGCGCATAATGTTTCGTATCCTAAGCCGCATATTATAGTGAACATAAACTAATTTGTGCAACTTTTTGATAGCCAAGCGATTACGAAGCTTTGTGTGTATAAGAGACCATGTACTCCAATTTCTTTCACATCCCGAAGATGAGCATGTTTGACTTAGAGCTTTTATTGTAATTTTTTTAAGGTGTGGGGCATCTTCACCATAATCGCTCCACCATTCAGCTGATACAAAAAAAAAATCAATATCATATATATTTTTTAATTATAAATATTTGTAAAATTTAAATTACATACCTGGGAGACTTTTTTTTATTGCCATTTTTGCTACTGGAGACCCAAATTCACCTATCTGGTCCGTGAATAATTTAATCTGAAAATTATAAAAAATAAATAAATAATTATTGTTTATATTTGGGAAAAAATATAGGAACATAAAAAAAATTACCTCACTGATGGCTGAAGCTTGTGCATTTAAGTCTGGCTCCAATCTCTTAATTACAACCTTTAATCCTCGTTTAACTTCATCATTATAAACACAAGTTCCAGAATATTGAAGTAACGGATTAGGAAATATACTGAAATATCAATAAGATGATATGAAATTAGAAATGAGGATTTTGTAAATGATTTTGATGACATACTTTGTACTCTACAATTTAAGCAAATAAATATATGGTTACCTGCCGCATGTAGATGTTGGTGTAATTGATTATACCATCGATTATCAATAATATTCCAATATAATTGACAATCTCTAGTATTATCTTTTATTGCCATTTTTGCTCTATCCATTGCTTCATAGATAATTGACATTGTTGGTTTTTGATCTTGGTCAACTAATTTCAAAACTTTTACTAATGGTTCAATTGCAACACAAATATCACGAGCCCTCTTCCAAAATCTTCCATCCATTATGATGCTTGCAATGTTTTCTGCTTCTTTTCTTCTTTTGCTTGTATTATTGTATACTTCCCAATCACCAGAAGTGCACATTCTTTTTAAATCTGAAGAATGCCGAACAAGACTTTCAATTGAAATAAATTCTGTCGCAAATCGGGTTATTCCTGGTCTCAATAATTCATGGTCATTTGTAAATGTTTTCATCAAATTCACAACTTTATCGCTGTTATATATGAAGCTCGTTATTTGCTTGGCTTTCTCAACACACTTTTTTACTTTTGTTATCTTACCAATATCTTCTAGCATGAGATCAATACAATGTGCTGCACAAGGGGACTAAAACAAATGTTGCCTTTCTATCATCAATTTGGCACCAGCGGCCTTATTTGCACCTTCGCTATCTGTGACTACATGCACAATATTTTCCTCTCCGATTTCGTCAATAATTTTACTTAATAAAGATAAAATAAAATCAGCTGTCTTTGCTTTGTTGGTGCAATCGACGAAACTATGAAATACCATGTTGTGGTCGCAATATATCATAAAATTTATGATTGGATGCTTGTTGTGAGTGCTCCAACCATCGCACATTATTGTGCATCCATACTTTGACCATTTTGATTTTAAAGTGTTCAAATATCCATTTATTTCATCCACCTCCTCTTGTAAATAAACAACACCAATTTGGCGTTCTGTGGGGCCTTTTATTCCTATTCCAGCCTCAACAATGGTGTTTATCATGGATTGATAGTATGGACCACTATCTGCTGCATTAAATGGAATAACATTATATATAAACCATTTCGATATTGCCTTACCAACATTTTTTACTTTTTCAGCCCCAAACCAATTTTTGAGACTCTTTTGTTTTGTCGGAAACATAAAAGAGTCAATTCCTTTTGATGGTAATCTAGAATCCTCTCTTACACTAAAGTTTCGAGACATCCCTTTTTTCAAACCAGGATCTAAGCCAGATGAAGAACCAGAAAATCCTACAATTATAAAATTTAGAGTAGTTAAGTACATTAAATTGATAAGATATATATACATAAATTTAAAATATTATTTATATATTTTACCTTGACCATAGTGATTACGCATTTGCTCCTCAATGACTCTTGTTTTACGACTTTCCTTGATGGCTTTTTGTAATTCTCGATTTTCTATATCTTCTATGTCATCTCCACCACTACTACCACTTTATGATACGTGTGTATTTTGTGTAATTGAATCTAAGGCTATTTGCTTTTTTCTTTGCATTGAACTTCTACTTGCCTTAGAGTCTTGAAGATGCTTTCTTAACATTGATGATATTTCCTTAGGAGCTTTATGACATATTTCAACATTTCCAGTAACATGTGCAATATGTTGTTTTAGTCTTGTAATTCCTCCGGTTATAACTTTTCCACAAAATTTGCATCGTATTGTTTTACGATTATCACCCACCATTTGACCAAATTGCCAACCAATATCAGGGTTTGGTGCCATTCTAAACAAATAAATAATATTGAATAATTTTGACTTAATGATAATGATAAAAAAAACATAATAATGAGAATGAAGCACCTAAAATTAAACAATTCTTAATAATTTAATTTATTAAACTAAAAAATTAGAAAACTTACTTGTTTGCAAATATAATGGAAATGATAGAAGAAATCAATTAATCAAACGAAGGAACTAGTGACCGTGAGCCAAAAGCTGCATATGCTCAAATTTATGGTAGATACTGAATTAATAAAACTGGTAAAAAAAATTAGAAAACTTGCCTTGTCTATGAATATGATGGAAATGATAGAAGAAATCTGTTAATCAAACGAAGGAGCTGATAACGAGAGCCAAAAGATGCAAATACTCAAATTAATAATAGATGCTCAATTAATAGAATCAGAAGGTACTCATGCAGTCAAACATTATTAGCAAATGCTTGGAAAAAAACCTGATGTGAATAACTTAATATATTAAACTAAAAAATTCGAAAACATGTGAATATAATGAAAGTGACAGAAGAAATTAATTAACGAAGGAGTTGATAACCTTGAGTAAAAACGATGCATATGTTCACATTTAAAGTAGATGCTTAATTAATAGAATTGGATGAAAAATTAAAAAGCTTACTTTATTTGTGAATATGATAGAAATTGTTGGGGCAATTTCCCTATGTCAAGTTTGACAAGTTGGCTAAGCTTGAGTTGAGTCAAGCTTGAGTCGGGATTTGAGTTTTGATGTTTGACAATATAAGGAGATTGCTGGAGCAATCGTCCGGTTATGGAGATAGTCAAAGGGTGACCAGGTTGATGAGAATACAAGTAGGTCAAGGTTGACAGGAGACTTGACTGGGAATGTCCTAACTGGAGCTTAGGCGTATGGAAAGTCCTAACTGGAGGTTAGGCGTATGGAAAGTCCTAACTGGAGGTTAGGCGTATGGAAGACCTAACTGGAGGTTAGCCGTATGGAAGTCCTAACTGGAGTTTAGGCAGTGGTGGAAGTCCTAACTGGAGGTTAGGCAAATTAGAAGTCCTAAGTGGAGTTTAGGCAGTGGTAGAAGTCCTAACTAGAGGTTAGGTAAATTGGAAAGTCCAAGTGTGATCTTGGCAAAGGAGAAAGTCCTAGTGAGGAGTCAGGCAACTGAAAGTTCAAGTGTGATCTTAGCAAAGGAGGAAGGCCTGGTGAGGAGCCAGGCATTTGGGAAGTCCTGGTGAAGAGCCAGGCAACTAGAAGTCCAAGTGTGATCTTAGCAAAGGAGGAAGTCCTGGTGAGGAGCCAGGCAATTGGAAAGTCCTGGTGAGGAACCAGGCAACGGAAAGTCCAAGTGTGATCTTGGCAAAGATTGTAAGTCCAAGCATGTGGTCTTGGCAAGGTAAGTCCTAGTGTGACTTGACAAGGAGAACTCGATAACTAGGATGAGACCGAAGGAAGCTCTTGAAGGCAAGGCGTAAAGGATGGGAGATATCCGAGAGACGCAAGGATGATGGAGGAAACTAGAAGGCTAGTTCGAGGTTGGTCGGGTATGGCCAAATGCTAGGCACGGAGACCCAACATGTCACGGTTGACCAGGAGTTGGGTTGGAGATTTTGGACGTAAGTTTGAGTCAAGTCCAGGCTGGTCAATCGATCGGGCGATCGATTGAACAAGGGTCCAATCGATCAGTCGATCGATTGGAGTGTGCTGCGATTATGGGAAGGCCCAATCGATCGGTTGATCGATTGGGATGTGAAATTGCGAGCACAGAAGCGTTCCCAATCAATCGGGCGATCGATTGGGAGCTGCCAATCGATCGGTCGATCGATTGGGCAGCAGAAGCTCTCGCACGATCGCGAAAGCACAGAAAGGCTCTGAATCGATCGGGCGATCGATTCAGGTAGTCTCAATCGATTGGGAAGTGACCGTTGGGCAGAAAACGAGCGATCGGCGGCTACGATGGAGCGGTGCTGACGTGGCAATCGATTGGGGATGGATTGGATCAATTGGGAGCACTGGTTAAAGCCTTGGCAGAGTGTTTTCTCCGTAGTTCTTTGCGAGTTTTCTTCCTGCGATTTTGCTGCGATCTTCAGCGACTTTCTCCAATCTCCACCGCCAGTTCTCTCAAGGTTCAAGAGGCAACAACAAGCACAAGTAAGCAAGAAGAGAGTGTATTCATTTGTATTTGTATTTCTCTTTCTTGTGTGAGTGTTGTGTTGTAGTGTGAGTTTGTACGAGGCTTCTCCGCCTCCGGCTGCGATCGAGAAGGAGGTTTTCATAGTGGAGATAGCGTGTCATGTGTGGATCCTTGGATTAGTCACCTCTTCTTAAGGTAGATACCAAGTAAATCTACTTGTTAGCGTTGTGTGAGTCTTGTACATTATTTCCGCTGTACTAATGCAAGCAAGCATTATTTTCAAAGGGCTGGGAAAAAATGATATGAATAACTTAGTATATTAAACTAAAAATGTAGAAAACTTATGTGTCTATGAATATAATGGGAATGATATAAGAAATTGATTAATGGAGAAGTTGATGACTATAAGTAAAAAAAGATTCATATACTTAGATTTAAGTTAGATGCTTAATTAATAGAAATGGATGGAAAATTAGAAAACTTACCTTGTTTGTGAATACGATAGAAACGATAGAAAAACGCAATTAATCTGGTGAAACGAAAGACACTGATGAAATGCAAATGCTATCAGTAGATGCATGCTCAATTAATAGAATGAGGGTATTCGTATTGACAAAGATGAAAGAAAACAGATGTGATAGTGATGTGATGTTGTTTTTTCTTTTTCAATAATGACAAAATAGTAAAAGATGGAATGAAAAAATAAAGTGATCAATGAAAAGCAATGTCGGCTGAATAAAGCAAATTTGGTCAAAAGAAATATAGAATCCAAAGCTTTTTATAAGTTAATCAAGAGATCAATGAAAAGTAAAGTGATAAAAAATGAAATCTAAGGTTTCTTAATCAATTAATAAGCATAAAAATGGAATAAAAGCTTCTTAATCAAGTGTCGACTGACTATAAAGCAACATCAGAAGCCAAAAATGGGAATCCAAAGTTGTTTAATCTATAATCAAAATGTTTGTTACCGAGCCGTTCCGTTCTAGCCGTTTCGTTCCGGCCGTTATAACGCCGAAGAACGGCGTCCCAAAGCAACCGACGTTATACGCCGGAACTTTGGAACGCCATGGGTCGTTCCCGTGCAAGAACGGCCGTTCCGGGTCCGTTCCGACAAACTATGGATGTAAACATGTATGTATTGTTTTATGTAATACTATGCATTTTCTTAAATTTGTACTTTTTTTTCTTTTAATATGGACTGCATATGGTTGCTAGCGTATCACATTAAACAGTGTCTGAACTGCTGGCTACCTCCACATGCTGTGCAGTTCCTTAAATTCCGTAATGCTAATATTGGCGCTCATTAGGATATCAATATGGTGCATTTTCTATACTTCTAACTACTGTTTGTTCAATAACTAGGGTAAAGAATCAATGCAGGTAGAAATTGCTGAGATGAATGCTTCATGAATTTGTATATTAAACTATTAATGGTTTGTTTCCGACCTCTTTAGTTGCTCTGGAGCTTAATTATGAAGCTGGGTTTCTTAAGGTTGAGAGTTCTTGAGCATTTGAATGGAAGTTTTTCACAGTCAAGGTTTCCCCTCGGTAAGATATTATCAAAGGCCTTTTCTGTTTTGGCTTTTCTTTGTTTCAGAAATTTCTGATGTAGTTACTTCTTTGTTTCTGTTCTCCTCAACCTGCAAATTATTCTTTAGCTAGGGATGTATGGTTATATCGCCTCAAACAGAACCTATGACAACTATTCTTGTCATGTTTTCTGATTTCAAGCAGCAAAATTTTCTTGTTTACAAGGCCAGGGAGCATGTTTCTCAATGATATCATTTGATGATGGCAAAGATAATAATGGCATCGAGGCTGATTTTGTTGGAGGGAAGAAAGATTTGGAGCCACAAGGTGTAGACCCCATTAAGAGTTGGAACTTCAGAGTAGTGCATAAGGTAGTGCGGCATTGGAGATTTGTTTAATTTTATCGCAGGTGCAATTTGTCATCACTATTCTTTTGTTGGGCATCCACATTAATATGTCTTTCTTCATTTAGGCAATTATTTGTGGCAAAATTGGCCACGCTCCGATACAGAAGATATTAAGAAACGGTAAGATAGCGACCATATTTACTGTTGGAACAGGTGGTATGTATGATCAAAGAATTAGTGGAAATGAGCATTTGCCCAGACCAACTCAGTGGCACCGAATTGCTGTTCATAATGAAAACCTTGGGGCCTTTTCCATTCAACAGTTAGCAAAGAAGTATTTCATCTCCTCTCATTATTGTTTTCTTATTGCAATTTCTTGAGTCTAGTATCTTAATGATTTGCACTAGAGTTGATATCATAATGTTAATAATTAGCATCCCTGTGGGGTTTCTGTGCTTTGGTGCTTCATTTCAGCTCTTCTGTCTTGGTTGAGGGAGATATTGAAACTAGAGTATACAATGACGGTATCACTGGCCAGGTGAAAAATATACCGGAAATCTGTGTGCGTCATGATGGTATGTAGTCATGATATGCATTTTCTCAATTTTCTTGATCACATAAAAGAAGCATTTTATTTCATTTTGCCTTGTTATTAGAATGCAAACTTTGAACAATGTTTTTGATGATAATAGTATAGATTGCATGCAGGGCTTAGAGCATTGGATAAAAAATGTCAATATTCAGTGACATAAGTTGATGTTTGACTGGATCACATATTATCCTGTAGACATAGTGTTACTGTCATTTTGGCTAATGAGGATTTCATCAGTTATGAATTTAGAAGTTGCTCCAGCAGCAAAACCGACAACTTATTAGAAATCAGATAGGTGATGATATATTATTATCCATATAATTACATGCAGTTCTGACAAAATAAACTAGTGGTAAATTATATGTTTTATGTCCTCTATGTTGCTTTGAACATTTTAGAGTTTGAATGAGACTCTGTAGGAGTTGTTTTTGGATACATTATCATTCTTTTTTGGTGAGTTTCTGTGAAGTTACGACTTACGAGATTAATAGAAAGAGAGCTTTTTTATTAACAAGGCCTTAGTGGGTTATACTATGTAGTTATAAGTCCTTCAGGTACAATTATAAGGCATTTTCTTTATTCAGTTTATCAATGAGTGAATATTTTTCTCTGGTAGCATCAATGAAACCCTCTTTGAGGGAGAATTCAGTAGTTTCAGTTGTGTCGAATCTATGAAGGGTCCTATGGGGAATTTGATCTTGATGGGCACTATGAAATAAGGAGTTAGTGATATGTTAGAATCACATTGTTTTTGCTGCATTCCAAATTGTGTAGTATTCAAATTAGGCTACGTTTGTAATGAGGAAGGTCAGTTCATAGTTGTAGTTATCTTTCAGTTTGCCATTATGACATCATCCATGTAATAATGAGTCAGAGGCTGCAGTTATTGTTGTTATCACAATATTTTCATTGTGTTAACATAAGATTTCTTTGATTTGAGTAGATACACTTGCTACTTTGTTTTCTTTTTCTTTGGTGAGGATTTGGTTATATGATTTGCATTTCTGTTCTTTTTATGGTCAGTTTTCAGATATTCATTTAACATTCTGTTAACTTCTTTTTTTCTATCCACTGTGCTGATCTGCAAGTGTTCAATTTTTTGTCAGATTTGCCCTCTCTGTTCTACCATGATAATGTTTCTGCATTATTAGCATGTCATTCAGTAACTTTTGTTTATGTTTTTCGTCTATTTTGTCATATTTCTGCGTTAGTAATAAGCATCTATGCACACACTATAAAGGAATTCATGAGGTATTGCTGTCAGAACTCATCTTTCACTTGTTGAAAAAAATGAGCAAGCAATTTGTCGGTGGATAATTGTGTTGAAGTGAGCAAAATTTTGGCTCCTTCTGGACAAAGGCGAAAGAAAAGTACCAGAATACTAGAGATGAAGCTTGTATTAACATTATTTGAGTTCCATGGCATCAAGCAGCTGCTAGATTTGGCACAAACCAACTAGAGTTGCCATTGTCCATGGAAAATCATTCATTAGAAGTGGACAAAATTTAATTAAAACTAGGGATAGATAAACAAGTAGTGAAATAATGGGAGTAGACAGATCAAGCATCCACTTGCTCTTCTTTACATTATCTAACTCATGTAACCAAAGCATGACTACAGCTGCTTTTGCACTTCTTTACACCTTAATAATTCAGAGTTTAAAATATCATACTCGATTGTCTCCCCTTGCTGACTTCCACTGTCATTGCAGGCACTTCTATTTGACTGAAGCTTTTCTCTTCAGTTACCTCAACTAGACACTATATCTCTATGGGTTTTAGATGATTATATTCTCCTCCAAATCAACTTCTATTTTGGCGAGCCAACTGTTTGATAATCTTGGTGCGGTGTCTGAATTTCACTAGACGACACTTTTGATTTGTTTATGGAGTAAATCTCGAGTACAGTTTGTGCACATTTAGATGTCTATCTCTAAGAGATTCATGTCAAATGTTGAAGCTCATCCATGTAATACTTTCTTAAGGTTGGAAAATGCTTGAGCATTCTTGTGAATAATGGTAGGATCCACTTGATTAGATTCATAATTTTATTAATATTTTCTTATCGCCAGATTGAAAAGACAAAGCAAGCGGAATTTGAAAATTCTTATTAGTCATAGTGTTTTATTTCTTGGAATTAAACATTGAAATAATTTAATATAGCTATGAGCTGGAACATTAATAACATTGTTTTTGAGATATCTGTATTGTTTATGCAAGCAATCATACAAAGGTTTTTTTATGTCATATCTTTCATCATTATTTTGGATATTTCGTAAACACTTAAAATTCTTTTAGCTTTCTAATGGCTTAAATATTTGGAGCCACAGCAAGAAGAGCTTCAATCTCTGTTTCAGTGTCTTTATCATGAACAATAAATATAATGGATAGAAACGTAAGGCCAATGGCAGCTGCATTTTATTGCAGTCCTCATCAGAAGAGATAAGATAGAAGATAGAGTAGAAAATTACAAAAACTACTCGACAGATGTTGCGATTTCGGTGGGAGCTGATGTGCAATTCCGACGCCTCGTCTCTTTAAATCTTGCCATGCTTGGCCTGCCAGGAATTTGCAGGTCCCAGATCTCTTTAAAGGTGCATCTTCACATGAACAAGAAAGGATCCGTAGAACCGTTTAGGGTTTAGGGAGAGATCTATACCCTAAACCGTTTCTGTTCCTTGTTTGCTTACTTTGTTCCTATTGCGTCGCAGGAACAAGAGAAGAGATCATGCAGAGGGAGAGAAGTATACGAGTTGCCGGCAAACCCTCGCCTTCTTCCAGCCATGCCGACACCAAGGGCAAAAATCTCTCCTCGCCTTTGTTCCTCTTCCCCAATCTAAACCCTACCTCCATTCTCGAACCCAAACGCTCGCCGTTCTCGAAGCGGCCGCCCAAGGCGCCTCTATTGGAATTGCAGTCGGAGCCAATCGGCCTCGCCATTCTCGACGCTCTCGTCGACGACAAAGAGAACGGAAAGATGGTCTTGTTTGGATCGCAGTTGAAGGTCCGAATCCCATCCATGGAGTCGCTACGCTCGCCCATTGAGTTCGGCGTCAAGAACAAGGAATCCCAGTTGGCGTTGGTCTCCCCTGGCCGACCCCTCTCGCCGGCCGTGACCGCGTCGGCGACGGAATTGGAGACGTTGGAGAGCTACACTTGCGTGATCTCACGCGGTTCGAATCCGAAGACCACCCATATTTTTGATGACTGCGTCTTGGAGAGCTGTGGCGACTGGCGATCATCAATTTACTCCACTCAGGAAGAGCAGCACTAGGTGCGCTTGATTCGAAGGAGTGAAATTGATAAGAAATTAGTTATACACGTAGGATATGTTATAAGAAACATAAAAGTAATATTTTTTTAAATATAACCTATTTTTATATGAAATACGTTGCTCAAATTAATTTATTTATTTATTTATTATTATTATTATTTACAATTCTCCCTATCAAAACTAAACAAATAATATGATCAATCAAGTTGAGATGACCAAGGTAAACATATCGATATAGTGTGTTGTATGTACTTTAGGATTAAGATGATGTGACAGTCAAAATTAAGATAAGATAGTAGTCAAAGTCAGAATGTATATGTTCGAACGAACCACCTCTTAGAAGCAGGGCACACAGTATAAATTTTGGGGGGAGGGCCACAGAGTTGGTTGGATTTACAGGCTCAACTCTTCACTCATGAGCAGAGTTTCCAGTATAAATCTGAGTGCACACAGAGCTAGCCAGATCTATGGGACTTAGTTCCTTACTTCTCATGAGTAGGGCTTTCAGCATAAACCTGGGTGGACACAGTCGGATCTATGGGGTTCAACTCCTCATTTCTCATGAGAAGGGCTTCCAGTATGAACTCGGACGGACACCGAGCTAGTTGGACCTATAGGACACAACTCCTCACTCTTCATGAGCAGGGCTTCCAGCATAAACCCGGGTGGACACAGAGCTGGTTGGATCTACATGACTCAGCTCCTTACTCACCATGAACAAGGCTTCTAACATAAACTCGGTCGTAAATAGAGTCGGTCGGACCTACACGTGCACACATATCGATACTACGCATGCACACATATCCATACTACTATTCTACTATTCATATTCTTCTTCATTTTCGCTTGTCTACTGTTCTGACTTAAGCATCGGAGTGTCTACGCCAAAGACTTCCTCCTTGGTTCTCGCTCTAATGTTTCCATTAGCTTTGTTTGTAGTGTGCGTAGGTTCACAGCTTCTAGCTTAATGTCTGCAACTCCCAACTCGGAGTCTTTCCTCCATCAACACTCTTGCCATCTCACCGGTCGTCATCTACTTAGCTTCTGGACGGGATCAAATTTGGTATCGTCTGTGGGAACATATTCACCTGTTCTTGAGCGTAAAGATGGACACAACCGATAAAATCAGCGTTACCATGACTATGAAGGAATACGACCTATTTGTGAACGCCAAAGCATAAGCATTGTCTCAAGAACAGGTTATGGATCTCACTCGCACGGGGCACCTACAGACTTGGTGGAAGAGTTTCCTATGTCTGAGAAAAGATCCAAGCAAAGACAGTCGTTTGAGTTTCTCTGAATTACATGCAAAAGAAATGTTGTCAAAATTACATGCAAAAGAGACAAAATTCTCATCAAGAAATGTCGTCGGCTAAATCTCCAGATTGGTCAAAATTAGTAGATTCTCTAAATTGACCAAAAGCACATTTGATCGACGTCTTCACGTAAAGTCTGATTGGCATCTCCAAGTAATGATCAACATCTCCAAGTAATAGTCAATCGACAAAAATCAAAAGGGACAACATGCAACTAGCAAGGCAGGTTTGATCGGTAAAAGTCAAAATGAGCAGTCGATCGGAAATTTCAAAGGACCAAACTTTCAATCCGATCGATAGCTCCCAAATAGCTCTAGTTGTAAGAATTTTAAATTATGGCAATTTCATTCGATAAATTCTTTTGGCAGCTCAGTGATCCCAAGTATCTCATTCATCCCTATTTAGCAGCTTAAGATTATCCGCTTAAGCTAGCTCGGTAGATAAGTCTAAAATTTAATTTTTTTTTACTTTAAAATTCAAAATATATCCTTATTTTTTAGCACAACAAAAAGTCCAAGCTTCAAGGTATTCGGGTAATACATTATGCCTCCCAGCTCCAAGGCATTCGAGTCATATACTGTGCCTCTCAACTCCAAGGCATTCGAGTCATACATCGTGCTTCCCAGCTCCAAGGCATTAGGGTCCAACACCGTGCCTCCCAGCTCCAAGGCATTTGAATCTAACACCGTGCCTCCCAGCTCCAAGGCATTCGGGACATGCACCGTGCCTCCAAACTCCAAGGTATTCGGGTTATACATTGTACCTCCACTCTCTAAGGCATTCGGATCATACCCCGTGCCTCCAACGTCATGCCTCTAATCTCCAAGGCATTCAGGTCATACATCGCAACTCCAACGTCATGCCTCTACTCTCCAAGGCATTAATCCCAGACTCTCGCGATGTCCAACCGAGTTATAAGTAAGCTTGCGCTCACACCTATGTCCCAGACTCTCACACCACTTGGCTAAGTTATAAATGAGTTTATCCTTGCATTTATGTTTCAGACTCTCGTACCGCTCGACCTAGTTATAAATGAGCTTACTCTCACGCCTATGTCCTAAACTCTCATACCGCCGGACCGAGTTATAAGTGAGTTTTTTCTCACGCCTCAACTACGAGTTATAACCGTACATGGCTCACGTGCCCAACGATCATCCAATTAGTTGTCCTAAATTCTCGCCTTAGTTGTGAGTTATAAGCGTGTATAACTCATACGCCAATGACCATACGGTTGATTGTCCTAAACTCTCGCCCTAGCTGCGAGTTATAAGCGTGCATGACTCACGCGCTTAGTGACCATCCGATCAGCTGTCCCAGACTCTCGCCCCAACTGCGAGTTATAATTGTGCATGGCTCACGTGCCCAACGACCATCTGGTGGGTAGTCCCAGACACTCACATCAGCTGCAAGTTATAAGCGTACATGGCTCACGCGCCCATTAACCATCCGGTCGGTTGTCCTAGACTCTCGCCTTAGTTGCAAGTTATAAGCATACATGGCTCACACGCCCAACAACCGTCCCATCGGTTGTCCTAAACTCTTACCTTAACTGAGAGTTATAAGTGTGCATGGCTCACGCGCCCAACGACCATCCGGTCGGCTGTCCTAAACTCTCGTCCCAACTGCAAGTTATAAGCGTGCATGGCTCACGCGCCTAATGACCATTCGGTCGGCTGTCCCTGAATCTTGTCTTATCTGTGAGTTATAAGTGTGCATGACTCACGCGTCCAATGACAATCTTCTCGGATGTCCCAGACTCTCACTCTAGCTGCGAGTTATAAGCATGCATGACTCGTGCACCCAACGACCATCCGATCGGTTGCCTCAGACTCTCGCCCCAATTGCGAGTTACAAGCATGCGTGGCTCACACGCCTAGCAACCATCCGATATGTTGTCCTCTCGCCCTAGTTGTGAGTTATAAGCGTGCATGACTCACGCGCTCAACGACCATCCGGTCGGCTGTCCTAGACTCTCGCTACAACTGTGAGTTATAAATATGCATGACTCACATGAATTATTCACTTGGGCATGACTCCCAACACTAATTGCCTTGGGCATGTCTCCCAGCATCGATCCACTTAGGCATGACTCCCGATGATAATTCACTTGGGTATGGCTCCCAATATCAACTCACTTTGTCATGACTCCAGGCATTTTTACTTGGGCATGACTCTCACTTAACTGGCACTCACATATTGTTGTCCGCTCGTCACTCATCACATATCTCCGTTCGCTCGGCATTCCTTATATATCGCCACCCGCTCAGCACTCATATACTGTTGCTCGCTCGACATCCCTTACATATCACCGCCCGCCTAACATTCATCACATATTGTCGTCCGCTCGACACTCATCACATATAGTCGCGCACTTGATATTCCTTACATATCATCGTCCGCTCGGCACTCACATATCGTCGCCTGCCTGACATCCCTTACATATTGTCGCCGACACTCATCACATATGGACACTCGCTTGGCACTCATCACATATTGCTTCCGGCTCGACATTCATCACATATCACCACCCGCTCAGCATTCCTTACCTATCACCGCTCGCTCGGCCCTGTTATTGCCTCTTGCTCAGTCTCACTACAACTACTCGCTCAATGTTATGCAGTGAGCCTAACAGTCTAACTTTGTGGTCAAGAGTGATTCAATCTTATGATAGGTTGTCTAGTCAGTCAGACTCACACTTCCTTCGACTAGACTTGAAGGAGAGACTTATGATACAACGTATTATGAGTGACCCCAGGGGTAATGTGGGGTCAATATGATGTGGCGGTTAAAGTCAAGGTGAGTTAGTAGTCAAAATCAGAGTATACGTATTTGAACGAACCACCTCTCAGAAGCAGGGCTCCCAATATAAACCTGGACGACCACAGAGTTGGTCAGACCAATGGGGCTCAACACCTGATTCCTCATGAGCAAGGCTTCCAACATAAACATGGGAGGACACAGAGCTAATTGGATCTACAGGCTTAGTTCCCTACTCTTATGAGCAGAGCTTTCAGCATAAACTTGAGTGGACACAGAGCCGGCCGAATCTACGGGGCTCAGCTCATCGCTCCTCACGAGTAGGGCTTCCAGCATAAACCCGGGTGGACACAAAGCTGGCCGGATCTATGGGGCTCAAGTTCTCACTCCTCATGAGTAGGGCTTCCAGCATAAACTTGGATGGACACAAAGCCGGTCGGATCTACAGGGCTCAGCTCCTTGTTGGATCGTAAGCTTTCGATAGAGGGGGGGTGAATATCGAATTCAAAATTTTCGTAGAGTAAGTGCACAGCGGAAAAAGAATGAACAAAAAAGAAGTGACACAAGTAGGTTTTTTACTTGGTTCGGAACCTGTGTCGACTCCTACTCCAAGGTACGCACACGAGGGTGCTTTCAATGGGCAATTCACTAGCAATTCAAAAATGTTTACAATTTAAAGTACATGAATGCTAATAAAGAAAATAATTCTGACAAAAATGAAGAATAAAAAAGCAAAGCGTTGTTAGCAGCATCGCAGGAGCACCAGAGATCGAATTGAGAGTTATTGTTGGAGCTTCAGCCTTGACCCTCCTTATATAGGAGGTTTGGGGCACCTGGAACCTCTAGGGCGCCCTGAACATGACGTAGCCGAGCCAACCAGGGCACTCCACGTGGTGAGGTGACGCTGAGGATAAGTTTTCACCTCCGGGCGCCCGGACCCTAATTTTCCAACAGCTTCCTTCCTGCAAGAAAATGTTAGTCCGAAGGCAAATATATAATGCATATGTCCTGCAAAACAAAGTGTTAGCATAATTCAAGTTTAACAAGTAGGGTATTAATTAGATTCCGTCTCTCTGAGACCGGAATCTAGTCAAGATCTCGACTTAGAGTTCTGAAATGGTTCTAAGTCGAATCGGCGCCTAAGTTCCCTTCCCGGGAGCGCGTCCTCACAGTCACTCCCCTCCAGTGACTTAGCTTCACTTACCTGCCAGATGTCCGGTCAGCCCTTCGACCCATCTGGGCTTTGTGCCAGCTATCCGGTCAGCCCGTCGACCTAGTTGGACTTCGTGCCAAACGTTCGGTCAGTCCGTCGACCCATTTGGACTTCGTGCCAGCTATCCGGTCGGCTCGTCGACCTAGCTGGGCTTCGTGCCAAACATTAGGTCAGCCCGTCGACCTGTCTGGACTTCTCCTGCACACTCGATCAGAGTGTTAGATAACAACGAAACTAACTTAATTTATGTTGTCATTCATCAAAACTTGAGTTAGACCGTTAATGCTAACCGCACCAACAATCTCCCCATTTTTGATGCAATGACAACCTGATTAAGTTAGTGATAAATATGCAAGAAAAACAAGCATAAGGTTGTTAATTTAGCCCTTTTAAATTTTGTTATTTTTGCTGTTTGTTTTGTTTAACTAACTTAACCACCTAACCCTATAGCAAGGTAATTTAAAAAAAATGCAAGGTAAAAAAAATTTAGAAATGTAAGTCAGATCTTTTTAGGGGAGTTTAAGCTAAAAACATAGAAAGATAATTTAAGCTTTTAATTTTATCTTTTTCAAAGAGTAGCTAGTTTAACTTTTAAAAAGACAATTTACAATTTGGAAACATAATTTTCAAAGAGTACTTTTGCAATTTGGAAAAATAATTCGCAAGAGATAGTAAAAAATATTAGGGTTAAGTTCAATTTACAAGTCAAGACTTTAAAAGTAAGTACAATCAAGTTTTAGTTTGTAAAACTTTAACGTAGTAAAATTTATTTTTAAATATGGCTTTGTAACCTTTTAGATAGATTTCCAAAAATATATTTTGAAACCCAAGTAGAATGTCATTTTTAAAATGAAGAATCCAATTTTGAAAACCAAGTTTGGAAGGTTTAAATCAAAAACTAAGTTTAGATGGTGTCATTTTCAAAATTAAATTTGAAAAGTTTAAAATTTGAAAAAAAACTAATTTTCAAACATAAGTGTATAAGTTCCAAATTCCAAAATTAATTTAATTTTCAAAATAAGTTTGAACTTGAAACATTTTTCAAACATAAGTTTTATAAAAGTAATTTTAAAAAAGTAAAATTTTCAAAACCAAGTTTGTTAAATTCAAATTTCAACTCAATGAATAAAATTAATTCTCAAAATTAAGTTTGTAAAATCCACTTTTCAAACCCAAGTTTGTAAGTTCCAAATTTCAAAACTAATTTTATTAAATTTTCAAAATATGTTTGAAACACTTTTCAAACACTAAGTGAATAAAATTAATTTTCAAAATTAAGTTAGATCCAAATTTCAAAACTAAGTAAGATCTAATTTTCAAAAACTCAGTTTGAAAAATCTAATTTTCAAAACTAAGTAAGATCTAATTTTCAAAAACTCAGTTTGAAAAATCTAATTTTCAAAACTAAGTAAGATCTAATTTTCAAAATCAATTTTCAAAACTAAGTTTAAAAAAAAACTTAGTTTTATAAGAGTTAGTTTTCAAATATAGGTTTATTAAATTAGATTTGCAAAAATAAGTTAGATTTTTCAAACACATTGAAAATATTTTTAAGAAAACATTTTCAAAAAACTAATTTCAAAATAAAGGGAAAATAAGTATGACAACAATTAATTCTCCCCTGAACCTGACATAACTTTTTTTTAAAGTAAATATATTCGAACCTCCCCCTGAATTTATTACTCCCCCTTAATTGAACATTAGGATTTGGGTATGTTAAATTTAACACATTTTTGTGCCTAAGTGTTTTAGGGGATTTATTAATACTTATATTATTTATATAATTATTTCTATATCCTTGGTATAATTGGTCATTTATTAAACAACTAGTCCAAAAGATAATTAATTTTAGATTTACGTGTATTAAAATAATTTGTTACTAATTTAATAACTTAAATTTTGTATTAATTGATTGAGTTAATTTAATGACACTCTTAGTTATAATATTTATTTCATTTTTTGTTTTAAGTAGGATTAATTAAGTTTGTAGTCAGTATTAATTTGAAGTTGAATAAATTAGTAGATTAATTAATCTATTAATTTTTTTTAAAACAATAAGATTAGGAATTGAGAAAATTAAATAAGTTGTTAATTTCAAATTGTTAAATCACATTTAAGTAAAATAGACTTAGAATTAATTTTAATTTTAATTTAACTTTAAGTTTGGGTTTAGTTTAAGTTTAACTTAATTAAAATTTTAAAGTTTAATTTTAATTTTAAATTTAACTTTTATTTTAAGTTAAAGGTTTAGTTTTTAACTTAATTTAAGTTTTAAGTTTAACCTAATTTAACCAGTTTAATTAAGTTTAGTAAATTTTGAATTTAATTTAATCAGCATTAATTTAATTTAATTATTAGTTAAGTAGATTTTAAACTTCATTTTTAATTTTAGTTTTAATTAATTTAGTTTAAAATAATTTTTAAGATAGTTTTTAAGTTAAGCTAAAGATAAAAATAATTTTTTAAGTTAAAATAAATTTAAAAACAATTTTTAAGTTAAATTAATTTTCAAAATAATTTCTCGGTTAAAATTATTTTTAAGTTAAAAAAATAATTTTTAAAATAATTTTTAAAATAATTTTAAAAAATCGTTTTTAAAGAATTTTAAAAATGTTTTTTAAAGAATTTTTAAATAAGTTTTAAAATTATTTTTAAATAATTTTAAAAGTAATTTTTAAAGAATTTTTAAAATAGTTTTAAATATTTTAAAAATAATTCTTAAATAATTTTAAAAATAGTTTTTAAAGAATTTAAAAAATAAGAGATTTTAAAATAATTTTTAAAAAATTTTTAAAATAGTTTTTAAAGAATTTTTAAAAAAAATTTAAAGAATTTTTAAAGTAGTTTTAAAATAATTTTTAAAGAATTTTTAAAATAGTTTTTAAAGAATTTAAAAAAAAAATTTTAAACATTCTAAAAATAATTTTTTTAAAAAAAAATAAATATTTTTTAAAATTATTTTTAAATATTTTTTAAAATTATTTTTAAATATTTTTTAAAATTATTTTTAAATATTTTTTAAATAATTTTGAAAATAGTTTTTAAATAATTTTAAAAGTAATTTTTAAAGAATTTTAAAAATAATTTTTAAAGAATTTTTAAAGAGTTTTTTTTAAATAGTTTTTAAAGATTTTAAAATTAATTTTTAAATTATTTTAAAATAATTTTTAAAAAAATTTAAAAAAAATTTATAGAATTTTTTAAAATAGTTATTAAAATAATTTTTAAAGAATTTTTAAAATAGTTTTTGAAGAATTTTAAAGAGTTTTTTTTTAAATAGTTTTTAAAGAATTTTTAAAATAGTTTTTAAATAATTTTTAAAAGAATTTTTAAAAGAATTTTTAAAGAGTCTTTTAAAAATAGTTTTAAAAGAATTTTAAAAATAAATTTTAAAGAATTTTTAAAATTCAGAGAATATTAAAAATAAATTTTTAAAAAAATTAAATAATTTTTAAAGAATTTTGAAAATAATTTTTAAAGAATTTTTTAAAATAGTTTTAAAATAATTTTTGAATAATTTTAAAAATATTTTTTAAATATTTTTAAAAATAATTTTTATAGAATTTTTTTAAATAGTTTTAAAAATAATTTTTAAAGAATTTTTAAAATAGTTTTAAATAATTTTTTAAATATTTTTTTAATTAATTTTAAAAATAATTTATAAAGAGTTTTAAAAATAGTTTTTAAAATACTTTTTAAAGAATTTTTAAAATAATTTTTAAAGAGTTTTAAAATAATGTTTTAAATTAAAATAATTTTTAAAATATGTTTTAAAATAATTTTTTACTTAAATTAATTTTAAAATAACTTTTTAAGTTTACATAATTTTTAAGTGAATTTTTAATTTAATTTTAAAGAAATTGAAATTGAATTTAATTTGAATTAGATCTAATTAGATTTATTTGGTTTGATTCGATTGGGTTTGGTTTGGTTCGATTCGATTCGATTCGATTCGATTTGGTTCGATTCGATTCGATTCGCTTTGGTTCGATTCGATTCGATTCGTTTTGGTTCGATTCGATTCGAAGTCCTTAGTCATCTCAGCCGATCTAAGTTTTCAATCAGGGAATTCTATAATTTTTGTGAGATGAGTTGGATTCATTTTCAGGATTTGGTTTAACTTTGTGTTAGATTTAGATTTAGCTTGGGCTCAACAAATAGGCATTCTCTGGATAAACTTCTAGGCTATGGTGAGTCACTTGGACATCATTAAAGTAACCATGCTTTCGAGTTTTTTCAAATAGTTCTATCCACTGAACTTAATACAAACCCTTGGTCTAACTAGTTAGGATCCGTAAAGGGTAGATTCAGTTAGTTCCACTAAGCCAAATGCACCAGGTTGAAGTCATATATTCCTAGACATGCATAGACAGAGTTTCCCTAACGTACTATCATCCAAAATTTCACCAGTACCGTATGTCAAGTTAAACTATTGTCCCTTTGAACTAGTTCTAATTGCTCTGTCGGGTAGGTTGATTTTGGTTATCTTGTCGGGTAGGTTTGTTTTGGAGGTGCCAGCTATTCTGGAGCCTCCCCTGAATTATTGATCCGATTTAGGTTTTAGTTTTGGTTAAAATTTAATGTTTAATTTGTAACTTTAAATTTAAATTTTTAATTTTTAATTAATTTAAGTTTTAATTTAATTTAAGTTTTAAGTTTTAATTTTGAATTAATTAAATTGGTCAAATTGTCCTTCCTTAAAAGGATTGTATTTAATGTTTAAATTTTTCATTCAATTTTAATTTTATTAAATTAATTGAATTATCTTTCTTTAATAACTTATTTTTAAAGTTTAATTTTTTATTAATTTTTAAATTAAAATTAATTAAATTATTTGAATTATATTTCTTTAAAGGTTTATCTTTTAACCTTTTATTAATTGTTAATTTTGAATTTTCTATATTATCTTTGTTTAATATGTTATCTTTAACATTTAATTTTAAGTTTATTAAATTTAGTTTTGATTTTATTAAAGTGTTTGATTTTATCCTTGTATTTTCTTCGCCTTTTAAGTTGATATGATTAGTGGAATTTATTAGATTAATCTTATCTTTACAATTTAATTTTTTGTCAATTAAATTATCTTGGGTTTAGATAGGATTTTCTACATTGATATTTTCTAGATTATTAAATAATTTATTAAGAAATTTATTAATTTTATCTAAATCAGTATTAACCTTGCCATCTTTATCATTTGAATTTTCAGATTTGTTTAGGTTTAAGTTTAAATTTTTAGGTTTATTAATTATTTTCAGATTTTCTAAATTAATTAGATTTATTTTATCAGAAAATATTCTAGGGGTATTTTTGCAAGTATTGTCAACTACACTATTTTCACATATATTTTCAGAGATATTCAAATGCATATTTTTTAAACTACTATTGACAGGGATATTTTGGTAAATATTACTAACTTTGAGCGCAACCCTTAATTCAGTAGGCTTTTCCATTAGATCTGACTCGAGCTCCGGATTCGATTTTGACTTAATCGTCTAACTCCAACGGCTCCTCTTGAAACTTGGTCAGACATATCCAAAACTCGTGGGCATCCTTGACCTTCCCTATCCTGCAAGTAACTTCGTTAGGTAATAAATCTGAAACTAACTTTATTACCTTTTAGTTTGCTTCTGAGTTTTGTGTTGGTCTTCTCAGTGCCATGCCACCATCGAGGTCGTTCATAAGGATAAAGGTTTCTATCTGCATCCTCCACAGATTGAATTCATGTCTCTCGTACATCTCATATGGAGGTGTTTCGTGGATGCTCTGTCCTTCTATAAGAGACATTAGTCTTACACACAAGGAAAAAAAAATCCAGGATCTTGGATTAGTAGTGCTGGAGAAAAAGTATAATATTTCACTAATTTGAAAAAAATAATAAAATATTAATAAAAAATATTATTCCAAATTTTGGTAAATGTAATATTTTGCAAATATTAACTAGTGGTGAAAAAATAAAAATAAAATTTTCAAAAATATTTTTGGAGGGAAAAAATGAAAGGCGTAAGAATATATTTTAAGAACAAACGATATCTAATTTTTCTTTAAAAATACCCCCCTTTGTCTGATTGGTGGTTGCACCAAATCAGAGCGGTACCTGCTCTGATACCACTTGTTGGATCGTAAGCTTTCGATAAAGGGGGGGGTGAATATCGAATTTAAAATTTTCGTAGAGTAAGTGCACAGCGGAAAAAGAATGAACAAAAAAGAATGAACAAAAAAGAAGTGACACAAGTAGGTTTTTTATTTGGTTCGGAGCCTGTGTCGACTCCTACTCCAAGGCCCACACACGAGGGGTGCTTTCGATGGGCAATTCACTAGCAATTCGAAAATGTTTACAATTTAAAGTACACGAATGCTAATAAAGAAAATAATACTAACAAAAATAAAGAATAAAAAAGTAAAGCGTTATTAGCAGCATCGCAGGAGCACCAGAGATCGAATTGAGAGTTATTGTTGGAGCTTCAGCCTTGACCCTCATTATATAGGAGATTTGGGGCGCCTGGAACTTCCAGGGCGCCCTGAACATGATATAGTCGAGCCAACCAGGGCGCTCCACGTGGTGAGGTGACGCTGAGGATAAGTTTTCACCTCCGGGCACCCGGATCCATCCCGGGTGCCCGGACCCCAGTTTTCCAGCAGCTTCCTTCTTGTAAGAAAACGTTAGTCCGGAGGCAAATATATAATACATATGTCTTGCGAAACAAAGTGTTAGTATAATTCAAGTTTAACAAGTAGAGTATTAATTAGATTTCGTCTCTCCGAGACCGGAATCTAGTCAAGATCTCGACTTAGAGTTCCGAAATGGTTTTAAGTCGGATCGGTGCCTAAGTTCCCTTCCCGGGAACGCATCCTCACAGTCACTCCCCTCTAGTGACTTACCTTCACTTACTTGCCAGAGGTCTGGTCAGCCCTTCGACTCGTCTGGACTTCGTGCCAGCTATCCGGTCAGCCTGTCGACCTAGCTAAACTTCGTGCCAAACGTCCGGTCAGCCTGTCGACCCGTTTAGACTTCATGCCAGCTATTCGGTCGGTCCGTCGACCTAGCTAGGCCTTGTGCCAGACATCAGGTCAGCCCGTCGACCTGTCTGGACTTCTCTTGTACACTCGATCAGAGTGTTAGATAACAACAGAACTAACTTAATCTATTTTGTCATTTATCAAAACTTGAGTTAGACCGTTAGTGCTAACCGCACCAACACTCCTCACTCTTCATGAGTAGGGCTTCTAGCATAAACTCAGGCGGACACCAAGCCGATCGGATCTACAGGACTCAACTCCTCACTCCTCATAAGCAGAGCTTACAACATAAACCTGAGCGGACACAGAGATGACCGGACCTACATGACTCAGTTCCTCACTCCTCATGAACAGGGCTTCCAGCTTAAATTAAGACGGACACAGAACCGGTTAGACCTACAAGACTCAACTCCTCACTCCTCATGAATAGTGCTTCCTGTATAAACCCAGTCGAAAATACAGCCGAACATGTTGGGACCAAATATGTAGCTAGAGGGGGGGGTGAATAGCTCGGCACGATCTCCGTGTTCTTCGTTGCTTGTTTCTTCAAAGATATGCAGCGGAAAATACAAAGAAACAAAATACAACACTAACAAATGGATTTTACTTGGTATCCACCTCACAAGAGGTGACTAATCCAAGGATCCACACACTCACATACCCTCCACTATAAAACACACTCCTCTAGGGTAACTACCGAAGGTGGAGAAGCCTTTACAAACTCTCAATACAAGAAGAAAGGAAAGGATATGAAATACAAGCAAAAGCTTACAATAAACCCTAACCCTAACTTCTCTTCTTGCTTTTGATCCGCCTCTTGACTTGGAAGAACCTCCAAGAATCTTCAAGAACTGACGATCTGAACTTGAGAGAGAGCTGTGGAGTCGCTGGTGAAGATCTGAGATGAATACCGTAAGCCTTGCTGAAGGAAACGCTCGCCTGCAGCTAAATACGACGCTAACAGTCGGATCCTGATCGATTGGATTACTCCCAATCGATCGGGGAGGCTTTGGATCGATCAACCGATCGATCCAGAGCGCCTCTGTGCTTTCTAGAATAGCCTGGATCGATCGGCTGATCGATCCAAGGCTTATCGCGCACAAACAGCAGCTCCCAATTGATCCACTGATCGATTGGGACCTCTGGATTGATCCACCGATCGATCCAAAGGGGTTTTGTTCACGGGAACTCACCCGATCGATCGGCTGATCGATTGGGTATGATCCAATCGATCGGCTGATCGATTCAAATCTGCTGGATCGATCGGCTGATTGATCCAGATCTGCTGGATCAATCGACTGATCAATCCAGATCTTGGTTTTCGCCCAAAACCAAGTCCAAAGCCCCCTAAACCAACATCTAGTCAACCATGACTTGTTGGTACATAAAAGCTAGCATCCGGTCACCCTTGACCTGCTAGGACTCCATCAACAAGTGTCCGGTCAATCCCTTTGACCCACTTGGACTTTTCTCCTTCTGCCAAGTATCCGGTCAATCCCTTTGACCTACTTGGACTTTCCAACACCAGATGTCTGATCAACCTTGACCCATCTGGATTTCCCTTGTCTAGCTTCACTCACTAGGACTTTCCAACTGTCTGCTTCACTCACCAAGACTTTCACCTAGCTTCACTCACTAGGTTTTTCACCTGGCTTCACTCACCAGAATTTCCTTCTACCTAGCTTCACTCACTAGGACTTTCTTCTGCCTGGCTTCACTCACTAGGAGTTTCACCTAGCTTCACTCACTAGGTTTTTCACCTGGCTTCACTCACCAGGATTTCCTTCTACCTAGCTTCACTCACTAGGACTTTCTTCTGCCTGGCTTCACTCACCAGGACTTTCACCTAGCTTCACTCACTAGGTTTTTCACCTGGCTTCACTCACCAGGATTTCCTTCTGCCTGGCTTCACTCACCAGGACTTTCCTTCACATCTCAAGTGGTCAACCTTGACCAAATGGGAATTGTATCAACAATCTACCCAAATGAACACCTGCACCTGCATTGTCCATATCATCGAAGTCTTGTATTGTCAAATGTCGAAACCCAAACCAAGACTCAAGCTTGGTCAACCAGGTCAACCTTAACCTGAGGGATATTGTACCAACAATCTCCCCCTTTTTGATGTTTGACAATACCATATTTAAGTTAGGCTAATCCCATAGCCTCAACCTCCTTCATGTCACTAGGTAATGAAAGCATAAGATAAACCCTTCATTCTCCTCCTAAGAGGGCAAACTCCCTCTAGGTGATGAAGTCCTAACTTAAACCCTTCATTCTCCCCTATTGACACACATCAACAAATGCCCCATCTTTGAAAAACTCTCCCCTGAAGAGTTGCTCATCGTTGTTCACAACTTCACTCGTTGTGATCAACATGATAATGAAAGTCTCATACCCTTCATTATCCTTAACCCTACATTCTCCCATTAATGTAGTCAAATGCCCATCCTTGAGCATTTTAACTTAAACCACTTGAACAATGAGGATATCCACTCCCCATTAAAGTTCAAACGCTCAACCTTGAGCATGTTCTGAAAAGAAGGTTAACAACCTTCCAAGGTTCATGAAAAAATAGTTTTCATGTCTTTAAAGAGTCCCTCCCCTAAAGACATGGTGGTAACTTCTGTCATTGCACCAACAATGACTTGGAATCCCTAAATCTTTAGAAAACCCAAATTTAGAAGTTTTGAGGTTCATAAATTCAATAATGAAATCAAACCTCAACCTAAACTTCAATTTAGTCTTCCTCAACCAATCAATTCTTGTCTTCAACATGAAAACACTCTTTTTATGTATACAAATGTATTTTGAGGGGTTAGGAATGGTTTCCTAGACTAAACTTGGTTTGGAATGTTGAAATCAGGCTTTCCCAGCCAAAATCAGCATCTTCAATCAATTGGAGTTGGGTCCCAATCGATTGAACTGTCTTTAATCGATCCACTAATCGATTCAGCCAGTCTAGATCGATCCACTGATCGATTCAGCCAGTCTAGATCGATCCACTGATCGATCCAGCGAGCTTCTGCTCGCGAGATTTGCCTTCTCAATCGATCGCCCGATCGATTCAGGCACTCCAATCGGGTGATCGATTGAGGCACTCCAATCGATCGGGTGATCGATTGGAGTTCTGATAGTTGCTGAAATTTTATTTCAGTCAACTTCAGAAACCCCTAGAAAATTCTACAAAAATCCAAAAATTGTGAAAATTTGTGTAGACACTATTTAGAGCATATATTATCATGGAAAAATAGTTTTCTAAGAAAATACTTCATATTTTCAAAGATTGACACAAACTAGAGAACTTGCAAAAACTTTAGTGTTTTTCTCTAGTTTGTGCTCAACTATTCAATGATGGTCACTATCAAAAGATAGTCTTCATCAAAATTTTCCAAAAATATTTTTAAATGATTTTAAAAACCAATATCCCACCGTATTCCTTGGGCTTAATGCACATGACTTGTACATTAGCTTTCCCAATGATGGGAAAACACATAGCTATGTGTTTTGATGAACTTAAAACTCAAAAGAATGCACTAAATCAACATCTTGAGTTTTGTTCATCTTCCTAACATCTCACTTGTATCTAATGTGCACTAAAACACATACAAGTCACCTTATTGGTCTTTGTGAGATGTAAAGTTTGGTTTTGCCCTAATCTAGGGATCATGCATATCTATCTAGACATTTTTGAATAATAAACATCCACCAAGGATGTTACTTGTTAATTAATGTCATTTGTCCTTAAATGTAAGGAATTAAAAATTAATGCATGAAATGATATGACATACATCAAAATAAAATATTTCTCAAAAGAAACTTCCTATAACTATATGATGTATGGATGATATGACATGGTATTTTTGTGTTTTTCATAATAAAACATGAATGCAAAAGCAAATAAATATGATGTCATGGCATTTGATGGGCAAGCAAAGCGTGGCAAGTTAACATAGATAAAATACCTAGATTACCTACCTAAGTATACTTAACCCCTAGCTAACTTAAAAATTTAAGCCTTAAATTATCCACTATTTTCCAAGAAAATGTCAAAAACCAAATTTGACATTTCTTTTGCTTTTCCTAATTTGTGCCAATTTAAATTAAGCATATTCCTCAAATTTTGGCACACTTTACTCTTTTAAAGAGTAATCAATTGAGTTAAGGCTTAAATTTACCTTTAACTTCCTAAGAATATACCAAAAACCCAACTTGGTAGTTCTTATGATTTTCTCAAGTTGTGTCATTTAAAATTTCATTCAATTTCTCAAGTATGACACATTTTACTATTTCCAAGAGTAAACCCTTTATCCTTTTCATTTTCAAATGTTAATAATAACCTTGAAAATGCTCCTTGAGTGTCAACTTCATCATGATTGGGTTAACTACCCTTCCACTTAGAGTTGACACTCTCTAACCCATCTATGGGGTAGAGAAGATGCTCCTAGGAACCCAAAACCTATTGGTACTCCTTGGATGCTCTAGGTACTCACTAGGGATAACTTCCCTAGATACCTTCCTAATGACCTTGTTTACCTTCTTAGAAGCCTTGGTCACATTTTCTAGGTCAACCCTAGGGATTGCCTCCCTTGTGACCTTCTTTGTGACTTTCTTGGACTTCTTAGAAGTCTTAGTCACATTTGTTACAAAAATACTCTTAGGGATGACCTCCCTAGTATTTTTGGCTTGTCCACTAGGCCTAGAGTTGGTTCCATAGCTATACGGAACTCTATGGTAAGTAGGTACATCTTTTTTAATTTTATGTTTGTATCCCAAACCTCTATGACCCTTGAATGACCCTTGTTGTCCTAAACCTAGATTTTGCTCATTTTACCCTTTAAGGATATTTTCCATCATTTTTAGGGTCTTTTCTAGTTTGTCAAGTCTTGACCTCAAGACTTGATTTTCCAACACTAAGTCCTTAGTTTTTGGTTTTTCATTAGGTCCATGAGCATTTTGGTTTCTAGGCTTGTAGCTAAAATCCTTAGTGTTATTTCCTAGACTTTTACCTACCTTCCCAGTCCTAGGTTTGGTAGTCTTAGCATGGAGAGCCACATGATTTTCTTTAATAACATCATGCTTTCTATTCTTATGGTAAATAGCATTAAAATGATATAAATTTGTACTATCATGCTTTTTACTATTATTTAAAGGAGCAGGCTCAATAAATGTTACCTTCCTTTTTACCTTGGAGGCCCCCCCTTGAGTTAAGCTTCCTCCTTGAGCCTTGACCGCTTTCTTCCCCTTGGGGCATTGACTCCAATAATGTCCCTTTTGATTACAAGAGAAGCACACAATGTGCTCCTTGCTCTTCTTTGTTTCGGGAGCGGTCTCCTTGGGCTTCTCCTTGCCCTTTCATGCCACTTGGCCCTTCTTCTTGGCCAATTTGGGGCACTTGCTCTTGTAGTGTCCGTGTTCCCTACACTCAAAACATATAATATGACTTTTATTATTAATTGACACACTTATACCTTCATGTGTAGGGATGACACTTTCTCCTTTGGATCCGGAGGTAGAGGCTTCTCCTTCTTCTTGATCCGGCATCACCAAAGATTGTTTCCCCTCAATCCTAGAGGTGGAGATTTCCTCATCCTCATCTTCTACATGGAACAAGGAGTATGCTCCCTCCTTGCCTTCTTCATTGCATTCCTTTGAAGATGAAGCTTCTTGGACTTCCTCTTCTTCGGAAGTTGAGCATCTCTCAACTTCGGAGTCCTCCTTCTCTTGGTCTTACTTCAATGAGTCGCCCTCTTTGGATTTTTCTTAAATTTGTACAGTGGAGGAGATCTCATGAATTGTTGCCAATTTGCTCCAAAGCTCCTTGGCATCCTTGAATTCTCCAACTTGTTCCAAGATGTTGCTTGGCAATAGATTGACCAAAAGCTTGGTCATTTTGTCATTTGCCTCACATCTTTGGACTTGTTCTTGGCTCCATTTGCTTTTCTTGAGAATTTTTCCCTTGGAGTTTGTTGAAGCCTCAAAACCTTCCATGAGAGCAAACCATTGCTCTATCTCCACCATTAAGAAATTCTCGATCTTTGATCTCCAAAGATCGAAGCTCATCATTGTGAATGGTGGAGGCACCCTCGTATCGAATCCAAGTCCGTCTTGGAATTCCATTTGAAGTTGAACCTTTTGATGAAGTCTTCGACTTGTAGAATTGCTTCAACTTCTTCACCCTCTAGCTTGTTGACCCTTCCGACGATGATTCCGGTGAAGAGCGGCGTCGCTTTAATACCACTTGTTGGGACCAAATATGTAGCTAGAGGGGGGGGGGGGGGTGAATAGCTCGGCGCGATCTCCGTGTTCTTCGTTGCTTGTTTCTTCAAAGATGTGCAGCGGAAAATACAAAGAAACAAAATACAACACTAACAAATGGATTTTACTTGGTATCCACCTCACAAGAGGTGACTAATCCAAGGATCCACACACTCACGCACCCTCCACTATGAAACACATTCCTCTACGGTAACTACCGAATGCGGAGAAGCCTTTACAAACTCTCAATACAAGAAGAAAGGAAAGGATATGAAATACAAGCAAAAGCTTACAATAAACCCTAACCCTAACTTCTCTTCTTGCTTTAGATCCGCCTCTTATCTTGGAAGAACCTCCAAGAATCTTCAAGAACTGACGATCTGAACTTGAGAGAGAGCTGTGGAGTCGCTGGTGAAGATCTGAGATGAATACCGTAAGCCTTGTTGAAGGAAAAGCTCGCCTGCAGCTAAATACGACGCCAATGGTCGGATCCCGATCGATTGGATTGCTCCCAATTGATCGGGGAGGCTTTGGATCGATCAACCGATCGATTCAGAGTGCCTCTGTGCTTTCTAGAATAGCCTAGATCGATTGACTGATCGATCCAAGGCTTATCACGCACAAACAGCAGCTCCCAATCGATCCACTGATCGATTGGGACCTCTGGATCGATCCACCGATCAATCCAAAGGGGTTCTGTTCACGGGGACTCACCCGATCGATCGACCGATCGATTGGGCATAATCCAATCGATCGGCTGATCGATCCAAATCTGTTGGATCGATCGGCTGATCGATCCAGATTTGCTGGATCAATCGGCTGATCAATCCAGATCTTGGTTTTCGCCCAAAACCAAGTCCAAAGCCCCCTAAACCAACATCTAGTCAACCATGACTTGTTGGTACATAAAACCTAGCATCCGGTCACCCTTGACCTGCTAGGACTCCATCTCCAAGTGTCCGGTCAATCCCTTTGACCCACTTAGACTTTTTTCCTTCTGCCAAGTATCCGGTCAATCCCTTTGACCTACTTGGACTTTCCAACACCAGATGTCTGATCAACCTTGACCCATCTGGATTTCCCTTGCCTAGCTTCACTCACTAGGACTTTCCAACTGCCTAGCTTCACTCACCAGGACTTTCACCTAGCTTCACTCACTAGGTTTTTCACCTGGCTTCACTCACCAGGATTTCCTTCTACCTAGCTTCACTCACTAGGACTTTCTTCTGCCTAGCTTCACTCACCAGGAGTTTCACCTAGCTTCACTCACTAGGTTTTTCACCTGGCTTCACTCACCAGGATTTCCTTCTACCTAGCTTCACTCACTAGGACTTTCTTCTGCATGGCTTCACTTACCAGGACTTTCACCTAGCTTCACTCACTGGATTTTTCACCTGGCTTCACTCACCAGGATTTTCTTCTGCCTGGCTTCACTCACCAGGACTTTCCTTCACATTTCAAGTGGTCAACCTTGACCAAACGAGAATTGTATCAACAATCTACCCAAATGAACACCTGCACCTGCATTGTCCATATCATCGAAGTCTTGTATTGTCAAACGTCGAAACCCAAACCAAGACTCAAGCTTGGGCAACCAGGTCAACCTTAACCTGTGGGATATTGCACCAATAGACCGAACCTATGGGACTTAGCTGTTGGAGCAATCTAGGTGCCCTAGGTTTTGATATTTGTACAAATGTTTGAGTTAGGTTTATTGTTGTATTTGATATACATTGTGAGTGTGCATGATATAGGTACACCAAGGAAAGTCCAAGTATAATCTTGGCAAAGTAGGAAAGTCCAAGGATGAGTCTTGGCAGTGTAAGTCCAAGCATGTAGTCTTGGCAACGTAAGTTCAAGTGTGAATTGGCAATGGATGAAGTCCCGGAGGTGAGGAGCCTCTTGGTGAAGGAAGACTAGAAAATAAGGACAAGGTCGAAGGAAGCTCTAGAAGGCAAGACGTGAAGGATGGGGAGACATCTGAGGGACGCGAGACTGATGTAGGAGGCTAGAAGGCTAGGTCTAGATTGGTCAGGTGAGGACGAGTGCTGAGTGAATGTACTTGGGGTCAAATCCTAAGGTTATGATTTGACCAGTTAACTGGGGTAGGGCACAAAGTATTTCTGTGCATGATGACTACGAAAATAGTCGTTCGACACTGTAGCAGTTAACATGTACTGTAGCAATCAAATGGACACTGTAGCAACCAACCGATATTGTAGCAATTACTGTAGCAGTCGACTGGTACACTGTAACAGTCGACTGATGCACTGTAGTAGTCGACTGATAGTCGACCGTTAGCTTGTAACAGTTAAATTTCACTTAGGACCAGTCGATTGGTGGTTGTACCAGTCGACTGGTGGCGGGAAAACACTTGGTGTTTTCCTCCCGAGCTCTATTTAATAGAGCTTGGGGTACTTGTGTGAGATACGGTAAAATAAATAATAAATGATTATAGGGGAATAACCTAAAATAATTTATAGAAATTTTTAGATATTTTTCTAGATTTATTTAGAGGGCGTATGATAGTGTTTAAGGGGATAAATTATTGGGCTTAAGATGGTAAAGGAAATCATCATTAGAGGAGGGTTAAGGGGGTGGTTAGGATGCAACCCAACCTAACCTAACCCTATAAGAAGCTACAGTACCAACCATAAAAACGCCGCCTCAACCCGTTCGTGTCCACTGTGCTGCCGACGCCCTTACCATGCGCCACTTCGCTTGAGTCCCCGAACTAGTGCTGCAACGATCCTTCGCCTGAGCTCACGGTGACGAGTGGTTCGCTGCAGCCTCGTCGAAGCCACTCAGTCCCCTACCCTCGTCTACAGTATCACCGGGATTCTCCTCTCCAGATTTCTGCATTGCGTAAAGAACCCTCGGCCGGGTGAGGAGGTTGGAGCTCGGTAGACACGGGAATTGGATCGCCTGCTCTAGAGCTAGATAGTGGTAAGGATTGGTACTCCAGGTGGCTATCTCGTCTTTCCAAGGCCTAGGGCTGAGCTAAGTTCGCCGGATACTTCTTCTCCGTCGGGCTTTCCTTCGTCGACTGTGAGGGATTTCGCCATTAGGGTAAGTTGAGGTGAGGATTGATTCAATTAGGGTTTTGGTAGCTATGGAAGCTGTGATGCGTGGCCAGATGGGAGAATGAACGGATTGTGGCTTGGTTTTGGCAGGGGCTTGTTGTGAGGGGCTCGGACACCATTTCCAGTAGCTGTTCTTCATTTGGGAACCATTAGGTAAGGTTTCTACCACTATTAGATGTTAAGGTTTCATATTTAAAGGTTGGTTTCAGATTGGATTTGATACTAAGTATGTATTGATTGTGGTGCTTGTGATGTATATAGCCCTGTAAAAGCTTGGTTGGGTGATCTGTGGCAGTAGACTCCACTAGTGAGCACTTTGCCAGCAATTCCACTTTCGAACAGAGGGTTAACAGAAGGGATTATTCCTCTAAGGTAAGATTCTAGAATTTAGATACCTGTTGTAGCTTTGACTATAAATTCTCCGTAGTAATTGGGAGTTAGATCATGATTGGTAACCCTAATTATGATAGTCTAGCTTAGAGTCTTGAATTGGTTCGAGTAGATCAGAAAATGGGGATGAATGTGTCCGGATTAACTACCTGTTCTGTATATTAAGTTAGCTATTCAATCTCGTATGTATTTAGCTAAAATTGATACGCTGACACAGGACTTTGATCGAGGCGGGAGTCGTGACAAAGTTGACGTCGGATTCAGACTACATTTAGAGGCAGGTAATTCTTGACTTGCCTCTTTAGTTTTGATTTTAGTGCATGAGTTAGTTTCAGATATATAGTATCTATCTTGACTCCACTCGTATTCATTTCTTATGCTTGATACCTTGTCCACTCAATCTTCGAGCTGCTCGAATTCGTATCAATATAGTCTCATGTTGTTATCTTTGATAATTAGCATATACTAGACACTATGTATACCAGTGTGACTATTGTTTATTTATATTTTGTATTGAGCATGCGGCTTCATGTAGCATACCTGATTTCTGTTATATACGTATGATGACCGTTGCTTTATCCGCATCATGCCATAGCATGCATGTCGGCGACCATGTCTCCCTTGTGGTTGAGGGGGGTCGTTGACCAAAGCCGCACACTCGACCACTCATGGGTAGTGGTAGCGGGAGTGCGCCGCTCGTCCGTCCTGTCATGCACTCACTCGGTCACTCATGGGTAGTGGTGGCTGGAGTTGTGAGCAGCAGGGACCCTATTACGACGTAGCTAGATAGCTACTAAGCAAACTGTCCACTCGGTTACCTGAGAGTGGTAACGGCTGGAGTGGTTCAGTAGTCATTGATCCGGCCTCTCGACCATACAAGGGTTGTGGTGCAGAGAGGTGGGCAGGGTGGTCATTTCTGCATACGTTGTTGCTATCCTACATGTTTATATTGTTGTTGTTTGTTTATGTTGTTAGTTGTTTACTTACGCAGTTCTATTATCACATATCTGTTATATATGCTTGGACACTGCTTACCTTGACAATATACCTTACATGTGAACTAGGTAGTTATGAGTAGTATTGTAGTAGTTTGTGATACTTCTGACTCTATACTACTAGTCTAGGATATGGTATCAGGTATGGATTTATATGCTTTACATACACAGTAGTATCTGCTATTTATCATTCCGAGACTGTATCCTATTGTACTCCTGACACGCTATTTTACTCATGCACTGTCTATTTCCTTACCCGCTGAATCTTTATACTCACCACCCTATACATTGGTAACTTCACCAGGTAGCCGATAGTGATGCCAGTACACTTGGAGGATCCCGACTGCCAGTCCCACGTCGCTTACGAGGACGAATTTTTGATTTTGTTTATCTTTCTGGTTGTGAGTTAAACTTTTGAACTTGGTGTTGTAATAACCCTTTTGAGGACTTGATGTTATTCTGTGGTTGGTTTTGCTTTGTCGAGGAGTCAAGCCGGGTCGACCTGCGATGAGTTCCTTTTGGTATTTTGGTACTTATTATTCGTTTTCCGCTGTGTTTGATTTACCAGCCGAGTGGGCTGCTTATTATCTGCGTGGTTGTGCTTAGTTTTTGCCTTGTTGGCTAAATTTTGCATATGTATATCTGTTAGCTATGTATACTGGTTCATTTGTCACTGCTACAGGGGAGGTGTTGTACGATTTTCGTCGGACAACCTTACTCTCGGGGTGTGACAACTTGGACAAAGTTGATGAAATAGACTTGATTAAAGCCTATTAGAGTCTCCCAAGCCCTCGTGTGATTGGTGTACTTGTATTCAAGTGTTTGTGGTGAGGTTTCTCCACCGACAAGGAGCTTGAGCTAGCCAGAGGTTTTCCGGGGAGTCATCCACCGACGGATAGGGATCGTCCATCTTATGGAGAGCCATGGAGTATGAACTTTATCTCTGAACCACGTTAAATCTATGTGTTAGGTTTGCTTTCTCTTGTTAGTATTTATTTTTGTATTCCGCTGTGCATACTAATCATTGTAAGAAGCAAACGTTGGGTGAGTCGCTATTCCCCCCCCCCCCCCCCCAGCAGGCATCAAGGTTCCAACAATTAGTATCAGAGTGAGGTTAGCTCTTGTTGGACTAATCGCCAAGAGAACGGATAGAGGAAGAAGATGGAGTCGGAGGGACCTCTCGGATGGGACATCCGAATCCCACCTCCATACGAGCGCGAAGACTTCGACTATTGGAGGAAGCACATGGAGATCTGGTTCCAAATGAATTGGAACCAATGGATTACGTTGGAGGAACCATTTAAAGCTCCAACGGATAAAAAGGGAAAGCGTCTCTGACCTCGATATTGGACCGAGGAGCAAAGAGAGCAATCGAAGACAGACAAGGAGGTAACTAGAATTTTAATTAATTTATTATCTCCTAATACGGTATTGAATGTAGGTGAATACGAGAATGTAGCGACCTTTGGAAAAAGGTAATTGCGCTTCATGAGAGTCCTACACAAATCCAAGAAGAGGAAGAGCCCAAGGAGAAAGGGTCATTGGTCTAAGAAGAGAAGGACCAATCGGATGTTGTTCAACATCCGAGGAGGAGAAGAAAGATGAGGACATATCATCCACATCTTTAAGGGAGGAAAAAGTGGAACCATCCACATCTTCAAGTGAAGAAGAAGAAGAGCAATCCAAGGAAGAGGAGATCTTAGAGACTCAAGCCTCTACCTCAAATACCAAGAAGAGTGCAAAGGATCACATCAAATGCTTTGAGTGTGGTAAGATGGGTCACTACAAGAGTAGATGTCCTTCGCTCAAGAAGGTAAAGGAGGTAATCCCCAAACCTAGTAAAGTTGCTTTAAGAACTAATGTGGGTTGTAGAGATGGAGTCAAGGAGAAGAAGCATATTCGATACTTTACATGTGGTGAGTGGGGTCACTACCACACAAAGTGCCCAAGAAGAGGAGAGCTCAAGAAATTGGTGTACTTAAAGAAGTGGGAGAAGAAGAGAGCTTAACTCTAACTTCTAACTCTCCCCCTTTGATTACATTAAAAATAGGGGGTTCTTACTAAATTAAGTTGAAATTAAAGTCTAAGGAATTTATACTTGAAAATTAAAACCAGTGACTTATACTTAGGAAAATTTTTGAAAATTTTATACTAAAAATTCTGATTTTGTGATTAAAAAGTAATTTTAAAAAAAGAATTCTAAAAATGATTTTATTTGTTGAAAAATTATAAATTTTTTTATAAAGGTAAATCAGACACATCGAGAGTAGTAATAAATTTTCATAAAAAAATAACATTAATTGAAACAGTAATGGTTTATTTACTATAGAAGGATGAATTTTGAAAAAATAAATACTAAAAAATAGTTTAGAGGTTCAAAAATTCTGGAGAAATTTTCTGAGAATAGAAATGTGTACTTATATTTGTAGAAAAATTATATTTTCAAAAATTAATATTCAAGAATTTTTTATTTTAAAAGTTAGCATTTATCTAAACAATTCATCAAGATATTTCAATTGTTGGATAAAGAATATTATAAGTTTTTATCAAAAAATATATTTTGTATAAATAACTTTGCAAAATATTTTTTTTTTAAAAAAATTGAAAATAAAAAATAAGACAACAGTATAAAAAATTTAAAATTTTTCTACATATAGGAAATGAAGTCCTATTTTTCAGGAAAATTAATAACTAATTAATTTTGAACAAAAATTATACAAAAGAATTTATTTTAGCATATTAGGCAATTAAAAGAAAGACATTAAATTAAAATTAAAAATATGCACAAATTAAACTAAACATGATTTTATAACTCAATATAGGTTCCTTCCTATTTGATTAATCAAATATTTTCTAGGGAGGTATATTTTCATTATTTTTCTGATTTGACCTTTGTGAAATCTATAATACCAATTTAAATCTTTATAGTTCTTAAAATTTGAAGCAAAAAAATTTGAACATTTTAAATTTTCTATTTGTTCTTTCAAATTAGCATTTTCAATTTTTAACTTATCTAGATCCTTTATTAAGCATGATTTTGCTAAGGTTCTTTTTATTTTAAATTTTAAAAATTTAATTTGTCATTTTTAGTTTTTAATTTGCACATTGATTTTGTCATTGATTTAATGCTGAAATAAAGTTGATCAGGTGATAAGAGGTATACCTCACTTACCATGTCAGATTTGAAGCTTGATTCTCCCCCCGCTTCGTTACATTCATCTGAAGTCGCTTCTCCTTCATCGATGCTGGCTTCTGAGGTGCTTTATTCTTCATGGCTAGTCATCAGTGCTAGTCCAATGTATGCTTCTATTTCTGACTCGGATGATGAGGTTTCGCCCCAAGTGGCCTTGAGATTCTTGTGCTTGTTTTGCTTAGGCCTCTTGTCTTTTTCCTTTTTTGAGTTTCGGACAATCCTCCTTTATGTGTCCTTTTTGACACATATAGCATCGAATCTTTCTTCTATTTCTTAGATTTTTTTTGTTCTGCATTTCTTTAAATTTGCTAGATCTAAACAATTTTCTAAATTTCCTTACCATGTAAGCTTCTTGGTCTCCTTCCAAATTTGAGTTTGACTCGGGTTCATCCCTTTTTGTGACTTTTAGTGCCAGATTCTGGCTTGATTCGTTTGTTGTACTTGCACATATAGTTTCATGTAATTCTAAGGTAGAAAAGAGTTCCTCTAGTGTACTTACCTTCAGGTTCTTCGATATGTAGTATGTGTCGATTATCGAGATCTATTCTGGAGTCCTGGAAAAAGCGTTGAGTGCGTAGCGTACCGAGTCCCAGTTGATTACCGTTTCGTCGAGGTTGACTAGTCCGGTGATTAGCTCCTTGATTTTCACGTGTAGTTTAGCTACATTCTCACCTTTTCTAGATGGATGTTCGTTATCTTGTTCCGAATAATGTCCTGTCATGCTAATTTTGCTTCGGATGTTCCTTCGTGGAGTTCCAAGAACTTCTCCTAGAGGTCTTTTGCCGATGTGTAACTTCCGATGTGATTTATTTCTTGAGACGGTAATACACTTAATAAGTGATATTCCGCTCTACTGTTGGTTACAAAATCACTTTGTTCCTTCTTTGTCCATAGGTATTCTTCTTTCTCTACGCCTTGTTGATCTTTTGGAACTGTAAAATCATACTTAATTATTTAAAGAATTTCAAAGTTGGTTTTTGTTGGTGCAACCTTAGGTCAAGGTTGACCTGGGTGACCCGACTCGAGTTGACCTGACTCGAGGTATATTTTGATGTTTGACAAGAATAGAGAAGTTATATTTTGATGTTTGACAAGAATAGGAACTTGGGGGATTGTGGGTGCAACCTTTGGTCAAGGTTGACCTGGTTGACCCGACTTGAGTTGACCTGATTCGGGAAAAGTCCAAGTATGGAGACTTGGCACGGAAAGGTCCAAGCAGGGAGCTTGGCACGGGAAAAGTCCAAGTATGGAGACTTGGCACGGAAAAGTCCTAGCAGGGAGCTTGGCACGGGAAAAGTCCAAGCAGGGAGTTTGGCACGGGGAAAAGTCCAAGTATGGAAGCGTGGAAGTCGGAGAGGGCTCGGTAGCTCGCTCTCCGGACTAGGCCGAGAGGGCTCTGTGTAGCTCGCTCTGGACCGAAGTCGGAGAGGGCTCAGCTCGCCTCCTGACCAGGCCGAGAGGGCCCAGAGCTCGCTTCAGACTAGAAAGGCTCAAGGTTTAGGGTCGAAGCTCTAAACCAACAGAGATTGGATCGGTCCGTCGACCATCCGGATACTTTGTTGTTCGATCGGTCATCGACCGATCCAGGATATTAGTTATCTCGATCGGTCTCGTGACCGATCGCAACTACACAAAGAGTCAGAGTTATCGATCGGTGGTGACCGATCGAAGAAACGATGGGATTCGATAGGGGATCGGTCGTGGACCGATCCATTTATGGCCCGATCGGTCCACGCATCGATCATTTTCTGGACCGATCGAGCCATAGCCTGATCGGTCAGCCCAGCCGCTGAGTCACAACGCCAGATTTCGCTTCTTCTTTGTCTTCACAGTTCGGGATATAAAGGGTCTCGCATCAACAAAGGTGAAAATACTACTCTTCTTGCTCCCGCGATCGAGCTTTGTTAAGCTCTTCACCGCTGAAGCTTCGTGAGCTTCCTCTACTGGTTTCCAATTGAACAGTTTGTGGTTGGCATCCGTGAAGTTGTTGCTTCATCACAACGAGAAGGCAAGCAAACTAGTGTTTTACATTCATATTGTTCTTGACTTCTTGCTATTTGTACTCTGATCTTGCTGTTGCAAGAGAGATTGTGGCGAGGTTTCTCCACCCAGAAGGAGTTTTTATTAGCCGGTTTTCCGGGGTCTCATCCACCGACGGATTGATAGGATTCGTCCACCTTACGGACACGCCGAGGAGTAGGAGTATCATCTCCGAACCTCGTTATATCGTCGCGTTTGAGGTTTGATATTCTTCGTTTCGTTTCTATCTTTTATTTCCGCTACGCTAACTCAATTTGTAGGAAGAAACGAGAATTTGGGGTCGGCTATTCACACCCCCCCTCTCTAGCCGCATCCGAAGATCAAGGTTGCTCTTCGTCGGATTAACATCCGGGGGAGCACGAGCTAGAGAATGGATCAACTTGGAGAAGACATTACAATTCCACCCTTCTACGATCGCGACGACTTCACGTATTGGAAGGTAAGAATGAAGTATTTTCTTATGACTAACCTAGTAAATTGGAATTGTGTACAAGTAGGTTTTATTCCTCCGGTGGATAAAGAAGGAGAACCTCTTGAGAAGAAGAAGTGGATGAAGGAACAAATCCACCAATCCATAATCAACGACAAGGTAACGAAAATCTTTGAATTTTCATTACCTAATGATATCTTGTGTAAGATAGGTAGATACAACAATGCCAAGGATTTGTGGAACAACTTGGCTAAGTTCCATGAGGAGAGCTCCAATTCAAGTCATGAAGAGGAGTCAAGTGAGCCAAGTAGCTCACATCATGGAAATATGGAATTAGAAGTTGAGGGCTACTCAACATCTAAGGAAGAAGAGGAGGAGAGTTCTTCTTCAAGATTGGAGCAAGAAGAAGAAGCCTCTACCTCTGGAAGGGATGAAGGAGAGAGCTTATATCCATCCTCAACCCTAGGTAACTCAAGAAACTTAATTTCAAGTAAATTACATATAATGTGCTTTGAGTGTAGGGAATATGGGCATTACAAAAGTAAATGTCCAAAGAGGATTAGGAAGACTCCACCGGCACCAAAAGTCAAGGAAGCCGGAGTCCCGATACGCAAGGGCAAGGAGCACGTGGTGTGCTTCCAATGCAAGCAAAGGGGACATTATAGGAGTCAATGTCCAAGGGGGAGGCAACCTCACAAGGACAAGAGACCAAGCACATCTATAGGGGGAGCTAAGGCAAACCCTAAGGTATCTTTTAAGGCACATTCTTGCAATTCTAATAAGACACATGCTAGTAGTTTTATTGTAATTGTCAATAATGATAAGCATGATAACCATAGAAACCGATACATGTGCTTAGGTGCCAAACATGTTAGCCTAGATAAGGACAATACTAGAAATGCCAACCCTAGAATTAATTCATCTAAGGTTAAGGAAAACCTAGATAGGAATCCCAAAACAACTAGACATATGCCTAGGAATACCTCAAAGAAAAATGACAAATTAAAGTTTGAGGTATTAAAAAAGGAAAATCAAGTCTTGAGGTCAAGACTTGACACTTTAGAAAAGGCTCTTAAGAATTTGGAGAAGTCAACTCTAGGGTCTAAGGGTCAAAAATCAAAGCCCAAGGACATGAGAGGTTTGGGTCACAAACCTAAGTCTCAAGTGGTCAAGCCCACGTATCATAATGTTCCATTCGATTATGGAACAAGACCTAGGGCTAGGAAGACCATCACCAAGGTCACAAGGGGAGTCACCCCTAGAGTTGATCTTGATGAGTCCCAAATGACCAAGGCTTTAAAGCCTAGGAGGGTCATTAGGAGGGTTGCTAGGGAAGTCATCCCTAGTGAATATTTAGTGAACCCAATGAGCTCAAATAGGTATTGGGTTCCTAGGAGCGTGATTCCTTCACGCTAGATGGTTTAGGGTGTGTCAACCTTAATTGGATAGGTAGTTAACCTACTCATGGCAAAAGGTGGTATTTTAGGAATTTTCAAGGTGTAATCAAGCCTTGAAAATGAAATTAAAAATTATTCCTAAGGTGATTAGGATGTGGCAACCACATTTGAGGAATTTTCTAGGGTCAATCTAATTGGCACATAGTGATCTAAAAATCTTTAGTATATAATTTTAGGTCTATTACACTTAGGAATATAGAATTTATGGTAAAATGATCAAAATTATGAAAAATGACAACTAAGGCTAGAATTAGGTATTTTCTATACCTTTATATGTTATTTGTCATACATTGTTTTTCATATGCCATGTCATGACATCATATTTATTTTATTATCATTTGAAATGTCATGATAATGCTTAGGTTAGTTATATGTCATGCCTTATTTAAGTTTCATACTTGATGACATGACATCATGACATTGACACATGTTTTCACTTATGATATTATTTTATGCCATGTCATCATCTCTTGGATTTATGATCAATTAATTTGATTTAAGGATAGAAACACAATTTGATATGGAGATCAAATTGTTGTTTAGAAAATGCATGAGAACTTAGCTTAAGATGACCTAAACTCATATCTCACATCAAAATTGACTTGGATGTGTTTGATACACCTTAGATGTGTGTGAGATGTTAGGATTATGAGTTAGGATTAAGGTGCATAGTTCTTATACCTAGATGAGCCTAATTCGAATTTGAGGATCATAGGGAAAACTTGTGTACAAGTCATGTACATTTAGCCCTAAGATTGTGGTCCTAAATTGAATGGGTTTAAGATTATTTCAAAATTAATTTGAAAAACCTTGATGAAGCTTTTCTAGTGATAGCATTCATCATTGAGCAAGTTGATACAAAGATGGATTAACCTTGAGCTATTTCAAAGTCTTTCGAACTTTGTATCAAGATTAAAAAATAGGAGTTATTTTCATAGAAAACTATTTTTCCATGATAATATATGTTATGAGGAATGTATCCTCAAAATTTTACAATTTTTAGAATTTTCTGTAATTTTTTAGGGATTTCTGAATTTCGGGAGAAAAATCAGATCTTTATCAGAGAATCGTGGACCGATCAGAGGAGACCCTGATTGGTCCAGGGAAGTCTGGATCGGTCACTGGACCGATCCAGGGTAGTGTGGATCGGTCTGGTGACCGATCCAGTGAAGTTCTGATCGGTCTAGTGACCGATCAGAGCGTGCCAAAATGCTGATTTTCGACTGATTGTCTGAAATTTCAGCTGTGGAAGTTGGTGTTTTAGATTTCTAAGGGGTTGAAACTCTCCAAGACATTGTTGGTGCAATGGTCAAGGAGGAGTTGACCTTTAGGGGGAGTTTTACCTATTGGTCAAGGGGGAGTTGACTTTTAGGGGGAGTTTTTACTCGTCAAGATTTCTGAGGATGAGTGATATGGGATTATCACTAAGTTGATTGTTGACTTTAGTATCAAGGGGGAAATTAAGGGTTTCAATGAAAGGTGTGGGACTTTCATTAGGAAGAAACTCTTGACCTTGATTCACTCTTTTTGATGTGTGTCAAAAAGGGGGAGAATGTTCAGAGAATGTTCAAGGAAGAACATTAGAGTTTGGGGAGAATGTTCAGAGAATGTTCAAGGAAGAACATTGGAGAACTATTGGAAAACCTAAGTTAGGTTATCGGGTTAACCTAACTTGATTATGGTTTTTGTCAAACATCTAATGTTTGGGGAGAATGTTCAGAGAATGTTCAAGGAAGAACATTGGAGAACTATTGGAAAACCTAATTATGGTTTTTGTCAAACATCAAAAAGGGGGAGATTGTTGGTGCAACCTTAGGTCAAGGTTGACCTGGGTGACCCGACTCGAGTTGACCTGACTCGAGGTATATTTTGATGTTTGACAAGAATAGAGAAGTTATATTTTGATGTTTGACAAGAATAGGAACTTGGGGGATTGTGGGTGCAACCTTTGGTCAAGGTTGACCTGGTTGACCCGACTTGAGTTGACCTGATTCGGGAAAAGTCCAAGTATGGAGACTTGGCACGGAAAGGTCCAAGCAGGGAGCTTGGCACGGGAAAATTCCAAGTATGGAGACTTGGCACGGAAAAGTCCTAGCAGGGAGCTTGGCACGGGAAAAGTCCAAGCAGGGAGTTTGGCACGGGGAAATGTCCAAGTATGGAAGCCGGACATGGAAGTCGGAGAGGGCTCGGTAGCTCGTTCTCCGGACTAGGTCAGAGAGGGCTCGGTAGCTCGTTCTCTGGACCGGACGAAGTCAGAGAGGGCTCGATAGCTCGTTCTCCGGACTAGGTCAGAGAGAGCTCGGTAGCTCGTTCTCTGGACCGAACGAAGTCGGAGAGGGCTCAGTAGCTCGTTCTCCGGACTAGGTCAGAGAGGGCTCGGTAGCTCGTTCTCTAGACTAGAAAGGCTCTAAGGTTTAGGGCTGGGAAGCTCTAAAACCAACAGAGGCATTGGATCGGTCTGTCGACCATCCAAAGGATATGTTGGATCGGCCCGTCGACCGATCCTGAAACCTGTTATTTGATCGGTCTCATGACCGATCGGAGACTCTCTGATCGGTTAACCGTCGGTTTGGTGACCGATCAGTAAGAAGCGATGGGATTCAGAAAACAATAGGGGGATCGGAATGTGGACCGATCCACCTATGGCCTGATCGGTCCACAGACCAATCAGGGCTCTGCCTGATCGGTCCCCAGACCGATCAGGGATTTCCTGGACCGATCAGGCCATAGCCTGATCGGTCCAGGCCTAGCCGTTGAGTCACAACGGCTAGATTTCTGCTTCTTCTTTGTCTTCTTCACAGGTTCATGATATAAAGGGCCTCTACATCAACAGTGCTGAAAAATACTACTCTTCTTGCTCCTGCGATCTGAGCTTTGTTGAGCTCTTCACTGCTGAAGTTTCGTGTGAGCTTCCCTCGGCTGGGTTTCCAACTGAACAGTTGCTGCTGTGGTTAGCATCCGTGAAGTTGCTGCTTCATCAACAGTCGACGAGAAGGCAAGCAAACTAGTGTTTTACATTCATATTGTTCTTGACTTCTTGCTGTATTTCTTGTACTCTGATCATGCTGTTGTAAGAGAGATTGTGGCGAGGTTTCTCCACCTAGAAGGAGTTTTTATTAGCCGGTTTTCTGGGGTCTCATCCACCGACGGATTGATAGGATTCGTCCACCTTACGGACACGCCGAGGAGTAGGAGTATCATCTCCGAACCTCGTTATATCGTCGCGTTTGAGGTTTGATATTCTTCGTTTCGTTTCTATCTTTTATTTCCGCTGCGCTAACTCAATTTGTCGGAAGAAACGAGAATTTGGGGTCGGCTATTCACACCCCCCTCTCTAGCCGCATCCGAAGATCCTAACAGTTTTTAGGAATACCTCCATTTGGCGTTTCCAGTATGCAAACACCCCCTCGAACTTTAGTGGGATGAGGCTTGGTCTGGCCATTGATTTTGCTTCTGTTGGCGATTAGTCTTTCTAAAGCGTCCTAACTCTGATACTAATTGTTGGTCTCCTGACGACTGACAAGAGGGGGGTGAATTGCCTTGAAAATCAAAATCAACCTTTCTCAACGTATCAAACTAAATTAAGAACACACTAATATAGTAACAAAACATAAATGCATAAATTAAAAAGTAGAGACAAGAGAATTACTAATCATAGACAAATGAAGTTCACTCAAATCTCCTTTAGGTGGAGTATCCTCTTTACACCGTTGATAGCTTACAAAAGTAGTAGAACAAGAATAGAAGTCGTTTTACAAGTGATATTTTAAGTTACTGGGATTAGGGTTATATTTATAGCCCTAAGCAGGGCACCTGGAAGGGTTCCAAGTAGGGGTGAGCAAAAATTCGATAAAACCGAATTAACCAAACCGAACCGACCGAATTTAGGAATTCGGTTCGGTTAATTCGATTTTTGGTTTTTTTAAAAAAATTCGGTTCGGTTTTCGGTGAATTCGGTTCGGTTTCGGTTTTAAGTTTTGTAATTCGGTTAAACCGAATAAAAATATTTATTAATTTATTTTTATTTAAAAATATAATAAATAAAATAAAATCTCTTCTTTTTTTTAATTAAAATCAAATAAAGTTTTAAAATTCGGTTCATTCGGTCAAAAACCAAATTAACCGATCTTTTATCGGTTCGGTCGGTTCGGTTGGTTGAAAAAAAAATTGATTTATTCGGTTTTCGGTCTATTTGGTTCGGTCGGTTCGATTTTGACCGAATGCTCAGCCCTAGTTCTAAGCGCCTGGACGTGGATAGAATTTTATCCTCTTCGCAATGGATCATGCCACGCCAAGTTTTGATAAAATTTATGGTCCGAGCGCTCGGACTAAAGTCAACCTTTGTGTTGACTTTTTGGTCCAGGCTCTTACTCTGGCTCCACTCGGTTGGGTGATTTTGATCATCCGGAATAGGACTCAATTGAACCCATTTTTTGACCTTCGCAAGCAACCTTTCGCTCCGACTTCTCGTCCCTCGAAAACGCTGCGCGTCTCCTTTTCGTCTGCTTGCGTACTCTCTCGCAATACCTCATCCCTCGGAGGCACTGAGCCCGTCGGCTCTCTCCTGTGTCGTCCTTCTTGCTAGCTGGGTCTTTCGCTCAACTTCCTATGCTCCTAAGTTCCTGCACACTTAGACACAGGACATCAAAATAACAACATGACCTAACTTGGCTTAGTTGATCACATCAAGATCATCACGGGGTACTTACAATTCTCTGTCGCCTCATTATTATGAAGGTTATAAGAGGTGATATAAAAAGAGGATTCTCTCTGTTGGCTAGGTACGCTCACGCATTCGCATAAGCATCTGCACACATACACGTGCACATGCATCCATAATATTGTTCCACTGTTTATCTTCTTCTCCATTTTTGCTTAGCTACTATTCTGACTTGAGTGTTGAAGTGCTTACGCTAGAGACCCCCTCCCTAGTTCTCGCTCTAACGTTTCCGTTAGCTCTGTCTGTAATGTATGTAGGTCTGCAACTTCTACCTCAAGGTCTGTAGATTCTAGGTCGAAGTCTTTTCTGTGAACACTCCTACCATCTCACCGGTTGCCCATCTACTCAGTTTTCAGACGGGATCACATACCATATGCATGGCTTGAGTTGAACTATTCAAGCTTAGGAAACTGCAGACAATGTGTTCCTTGTTTATTGTGGCTAAGGACACAAACGTAGATTACCAAAGTTTGTATGGTTTTACTGTAGACAATGTGTTCCTTGTTCACTGTGGCTAAGGGCACAAACGAGGATTATAGGAGCTTTTAGGGTTTTTGATGGTACCTGATTATTTCCCGAGCACTTTGCTTGTGTGCTCAGATAAAATCTTCACAGAGGTGCTCAGTTGGTTAGAGAATGACAAATTTATTATAATGAGACAAATGATAAATTCCCGACGGGCACATACTCTCAGGTGGAAAAAATTTCTCCCACCCTCTAGGTAGCCACTTTGCGGTTATCTATAAGTTGACTCTATGATTGATCTCTCTTCACATAATCTGGGGAGAGACTATAAAGAACGTCTGAAATAAGTGTAATCATTTTTTTTCTTCAATTGAATAAAGATTTGCACTGAGACATGTTTCAATGCTCAGTTTCTCTTGAGCACTTATCTCAACTCTTAGATAATGACTTCTATCGAGCACCTATCTCAGTGACAATTTCTACTGAGCCCCTATCTCAGTTCTCAGATAATGACTTATACGGAGCACTTACCTCAGTACTCAAATAATGACTTCTATCGAGCACCTGCCTCGGTATTCATACAATGCCTTCCATTGAGTATTTTGCTTTAGTGCTCAGATAACAATTCCCATCAAGCACCTACCTTAAGGCTCAAATATTATCTTCTACCAAACACCTGGCTTTAGTGCTCGGATATCAAATTTTACCGGGCACCGGGCTTTGATTTCCTAATCGTTTGTCGAGTGGTACATGATGCCTTTTGAATGGAGGGGTTCATAGTGAATGTTTTCTCCGGGTAGCTTCTGGAGTATGCAAACTGATCGTCGAGGCTAGTGTTCAACACTATCTCCGTAAACGATATTGCTCCGCTACGGTGCTTAACGGATTGTTGCAATTCGTTCCCAAGATACAACGACGACGAATGTCTCGGAATCGTAGCACTCCGACTTCCGAGACCAGCGAACCTTTTAGTAGACTTCTTGGACTCTTGAATGCACAAGATGAGATGAATGCTTGAGGAAGAGAAGAGAAGATTGAGTGAGTATTCCATCATCTGGAGGGTTCTATTTATACTGAACGAAGAGGTTGAGTGTCCTTTGGGTGAGTGGATGTGTTCCTTGGGCTGGATCGATCTAGATCATCTATTCTGAAGGGTTATAACCCTTCACCAAGCCCACTTCAATCTCATCCATCAGATCTGAGGAGTTGTGACCCTCAGATCCGCCTATTGTCATCAGCCATCGGATCTGGATCCATTGATTCGATGCTTCAGATCAAGCCTCATCCCAGGCCGTCAGATCGTTACTCTTTGCGATCCAACGCTCTAGATCGCATCACAAGCGATCCATCATATCTATTTGATCAACGTTGATCAACGGTAGCCATCCATTCCCTAAGTCAACTGTCCAGTCATCTCCCTTTGCCCACGAGGATGTCGCATAGGCACTGCCACGTCAGGTAAGAGCCTGACACGTCACCCGCGACGATGCGTACGTGCGAAGTGCAAAGTGCGCCTACAAAGTGCCCATTGCGCACGTGCGCACGTGGCGGGTGGCGGGCTCACAGGTGCGAGCACCTGCTCGCCCTGGGCTAAGGGGTCACCTGTCCTTTTATTTTTTGTGTTAACTCCATTAACACATCTTCATTAATAAGTAGAGAATACACATCGAGAATTTCCGATGTGGGACTATTCTCCCATGCACTTTATTAATAAATAATAAATGTTATTTTGGGCTGACTTTAAACATTAATTTCTCATTCACCCTTAATCGGTTTTGAGCAAATTAATAGTCTAAATCTATCTATGCGAATCGTAGATTTCAATTTTGAAGTCAATTACGACTTTCAACAATTGATGGCTTCCTTCCTCTAAATCGTTTTGGTCCATTTAAGGCCCCAATATCCAACAATCCCCCACATGAATGGAAATTAATGCAATGCGTGTATGCATGATGACATTTTACAAGAGTCCAATTGATAAGCCACTACATCGGGAGAGGTAGCTTGTGGCTTTGAACCTTCCGTAGTGAAATGCTATCGAGTATACTAGGCTGCGCAGTGAACGTGATGTCTTGAACTGCTCAGCTGTTGGTGTATACTTAGACAATAACACCCACACAGAGATCTATCTCACCTACTTTAGGTTCTCATGGTTGGTTCCGTTTCGGCCATGGATACCATCTTGGATTCATGAGTGTTTCATTGAAGCGGCCTGTCTTCACACTCACATAGGTGACACTTCTATCAAGAGTATCCTACCATACTCCACCTTATCATGTATAGAAGTCACTAAAAGCATAAGCTTAACCTCAGGATAGAGATAAACTATCTAATGTGCTGGACCACAACTTCGTAACTTCGTTGTCCCATTGAACCAAAAAGGTTGGGTTACTGCTACTGCTTTCAGTTGTAGATTTTTAATCTCATTCCTCTTGATGAGCAGTATACTTGATCTCGACTCAACCCCTTCGTTAGAGGATCTGCCAAATTATCTTTGGACTTAACATAGTCGATTGCAATCACTCCATTCGAGATCAACTGCCTAATGGTATTATGTCTACGACGTATATGTCGTGACTTCCCATTATACATATTACTCTGTGCCCTTCCAATCGCCGATTGACTATCACAGTGGATTAGTACGGCAGGCACAGGTTTCATCCAGCTCAGAATATCTTCCAAGAAATTCTGCAGCCATTCAGCTTCCTCAGCTGCTTTGTCTAGTGCTATAAACTCAGATTCCATAGTTGACCGAGCAATGCAAGTCTGCTTAGTGGATTTCCAAGATACTGTTCCCCCACCGATCGTGAATACATATCCACTAGTGGATTTGGAGTCTTTTGTATCTGATATCCAATTAGCATCACAATATCCTTCCAACACAGCGGGATATTTTCCATAATATAATCCATAGTTCATAGTATATTTCAAATATCTGAGAACTCGCATCAATGCTTTCCAATGGGTGTCGTTTGGATTACTCGTAAAACGACTCAGTTTGTTGACCGTACAGGCAATATCCGGACGTGTGCAGTTTGTGAGATACATCAAACTGCCTATTATCCGAGAATATTCCAACTGCGATATGGTCTCACCATGGTTTTTCGCTAAGTGTTGACTTAGATCCATAGGTGTTTTCACTGTAGAGAGATCGTACGCATTGAATTTTTTCAATACAGATTCTACATAATGGGATTGTGTTAAAACTATCCCTTCTGATGTCCTGAGAATTTTAATTCCCAATATAACATCTGCTTGACCCATATCTTTCATATCAAAATTTCTGGTCAACATTTTCTTTGTAGTCATGATTACATCATGATTACTGCCCATTATTAGCATGTCGTCTACGTATAGACAGACAATTACATAGCCTTCAGGTGTGTTTTTGACATAAATGCATTTGTCACATTCATTTATTCTGAATTCGTTTGACAGCATTACTTTGTCAAATTTTTCGTGCCATTGTTTAGGCGCTTGCTTAAGTCTGTACAACGACTTAACAAGTCGACACACCTTTTTCTCATTTCCAGGAGCCATGAACCCTTCGGGTTGCTCCATATAAATTTCTTCTTCCAACTCACCATTTAAGAATGCAGTCTTAACATCCATTTGATGTATTTCAAGGTCATACAGTGCTGCAATGGTTATTAGCACTCGTATGGACGTAATCCTTGTCACCGGTGAGTATGTATCGAAGTAATTAAGGCCTTCCTCTTGCTTGTACCCCTTGGCTACAAGTCTGGCCTTATACTTGTCAATTGATCCATCAGCTTTATACTTACGTTTTAGTATCCACTTACAACCTAATGGTTTATTACCAGAAGGAAGGTCTACTAATTCCCAAGTATGATTATTCATGATAGACTCAATTTCACTATTGACAGCTTCTTTCCACATTGGAGCATCGGGTCTAGAGAGAGCTTCACTTAATGTTCTTGGTTCCATTTCTGACATGAAAGTCATGAAATCTGGCCCGAACGATTTCTCAACTCTAGCCCGTTTGCTACGACGTGGCTCTTCACTTTGATCGCCAATAGTCCTTTTATAACAACTAAGTTCGGTAACGTCATTTTTGTTTGAACTTCCGTTGTTATCACTTTCAACGTTTCCCTTTTTATTTGGGAATACGTTTTCAAAGAATATCGCATTTCGAGATTCTATGGTTGTTCCCACATATATATCAGGAATATCTGATTTGTGAACTAGGAAACGATATGCACTACTATTATGGGCATATCCGACAAATATCGCATCGAACGTTTTAGGTCCGATCTTTACTTGCTTTGGTTTATGTACTTCGACCTTTGCCAAGCACCCCCACACTTTCAGGTATTTGTACGATGGCTCGCGGCCTTTCCATAGTTCATATGGAGTTTTATCATTTTTCTTATGAGAGATTCTGTTGAGAATGTGATTTGCCGATAATATTGCTTCCCCCCACAAGTTTTGAGGTAAGCCTGAATTTATCAACAAGGCATTCATCATTTCTTTTAGTGTCCGATTTTTACGTTCGGCAATACTGTTTGATTGAGGTGAGTAAGGCGCCGTTGTTTGATGGATAATGCCAGATTCTATACAAAATCAAACGGTGCACCATATTCTCCACCTCTATCGCTCGAATTATTTTAATTCGTTTGTCAAGTTAGTTTTCAACTTCGTTTTATAGGTTCCGAATGCCTCTAGGGCTTCGTCTTTACTTCTTAAAAGAAAGACATAATAGAACTTTGTGCAGTCATCGATAAAAGTAATAAAATATTTTTTACCTCCTCTAGTTTGCACAAATTTCAAGTCACATAGATCACTATGTATTAACTCTAGAGGAGTTGTCGTCCTTTCCACCGAATGAAAAGGTAGTTTCGTCATTTTCGCTTCCACGCACACTTCACATTTGAGTGTTCCGTCAACATTGACGTTTGGTAATAAATTTAATTTGACGAGACGTTTGAGAGTATTATTATTCACATGTCCGAGTCGATCATGCCATAAATTAAAACACTCAACAATATAGCTGGAAGCATTTATTTTATTACCATCAAAATTTCGGAGTACAGGCATTACAACCATTTTGAATAGACCCTTTTCTAGGTACCCCTTTCCTACGAAGACACCATTCTTCGTAAGTACAAAGTTGTCTGACTGGAACACTAGCCTAAATCCGGCCTTGACCAATGCCGCTCCAGAAACTAGGTTCTTACTGATGTCGGGAACATGGAGTACATCAATGAGTGTTAGCTCCTTTCCGGACGTCATCTTCAGAACAACTTTCCCGAGTCCAACAATTGGCGACGTCGTGGAATTACCCATATAGATCTTGCTGCCATTTATCGGAGTATACTTGGAGAATATCGCTTTATCGGAATAGATATGACGAGTTGCTCCAGTATCAATGAACCACTGCTTCGGGTTGGTATCCACCAAGTTGGCTTCAAATACAAGCCAGTGAGATCCAAGTCCTCAAGAGAGGTTGCGACATGATTCGCAACATCCTTGGCCCTTGGTTGGCTTCTTCGTCTGCGGTCTTTGGATAGGTGTCCCGCTTTCCACGCAGAGCTGAACTTTGCTTGAGCCTTCCTTTGAACCGCTTCGACTTTTGGCGTGCTCGCTCGACCAAGTTGGACATTTCGTCTATAGTCCGCTTGGTTCCTCTGGAGTCGGATAACTTTCGATTATCCTCTTCTATTCGTAGCCTCAGGATCAGGTCTTGCAGCCCTATTTCCTTTTGCTTGTGCTTTAGGTAATTCTTGAAATCCTTCCATGACGGAGGGAGCTTCTCAATTACCGCAGCAACTGCGAATGTCTCGTTCAGCTTCATGCCTTCGGCGTCCAGATCATGCAGTATTAATTGCATATCTTGGACTTGAGATGAGACGCTTTTTGAGTCCACCATCTTGAAATCCAGAAATCGACCGACGATGAATTTCTTCAATCCAGCATTTTCGGTCTTGTATTTCTTCTCAAGGGATTCCCACAAAGATTTTGCCGTCTCCAGAGAACAATATACGTTATATAACGTGTTGTCCAAGGCGTTGAGTATATAATTGCGGCACAGAAAATCTCCGTGAGACCACGCATCGCTAGCAGCCTTACTACCTTCCGTAGCGGCTGGCGTGTCTTCGTGCAAAAACCGTACAAGGTTTAGCGTTGTTAGATAAAACAACATCTTCTGCTGCCATCTTTTGAAGTCGGTTCCGGTGAATTTCTCTGGCTTTTCTCCGTGCGGAATGGTTGTCGGAATGGCGGTCGGAACGACGGTCGGAACGGTCGTCGGAATGTCGTTGGTATCCATATCAGTTTGCAGGAAATATCGCTTACATCGCTTTCTCCGGTTAGCTCGGAGTATGCAACCGATCGTCGAGGCTAGTGTTTGACACTATCTCCGTAAACGATATTGCTCCGCTACGGTGCTTAACGGATTGTTGCAATTCGTTCCCAAGATACAACGACGACGAACGTCTCGGAATCGTAGCACTCCGACTTCCGAGACCAGCGAACCTTTTAGTAGACTTCTTGGACTCTTGAATGCACAAGATGAGATGAATGCTTGAGGAAGAGATGAGAAGATTGAGTGAGTATTCCATCATCTGGAGGGTTCTATTTATACTGAACGAAGAGGTTGAGTGTCCTTTGGGTGAGTGGATGTGTTCCTTGGGCTGGATCGATCTAGATCATCTATTCTGAAGGGTTGTAACCCTTCACCAAGCCCACTTCAATCTCATCTATCAGATCTGAGGAGTTGTGACCCTCAGATCCGCCTATTGTCATCAGCCATCGGATCTGGATCCATTGATTCGATGCTTCAGATCAAGCCTCATCCCAGGCCGTCAGATCGTTACTCTTTGCGATCCAACGCTCTAGATCGCATCACAAGCGATCCATCATATCTATTTGATCAACGTTGATCAACGGTAGCCATCCATTCCCTAAGTCAACTGTCCAGTCATCTTCCTTTGCCCACGAGGATGCCGCATAGGCACTGCCACGTCAGGTAAGAGCCTGACACGTCACCCGCGACGATGCGTACATGTGAAGTGCAAAGTGCGCCTATAAAGCGCCCATTGCGCACGTGCGCACGTGGCGGGTGGCGGGCTCACAGGTGCGAGCACCTGCTCGCCCTGGGCTAAGGGGTCACCTGTCCTTTTATTTTTTGTGTTAACTCCATTAACACATCTTCATTAATAAGTAGAGAATACACATCGAGAATTTCCGATGTGGGACTATTCTCCTATGCACTCTATTAATGAATAACAAATGTTATTTTGGGTTGACTTTAAATATTAATTTCTCATTCACCCTTAATCGATTTTGAGCAAATTAATAGTCTAAATCTATCTACGCGAATCGTAGATTTCAATTTTGAAGTCAATTACGACTTTCAACAATTGATGGCTTTCTTCCTCTAAATCGTTTTAGTCCATTTAAGGCCCCAATATCCAACAGTGAATGCCAGATATGATTCCCTAATAGCTTTCCTCTGAATACATGGTACTTAACGAATGAAGTAGTTAACGACTTTCAAATTTGATCCCTTAATTACCTTTGTCCGAATATGTGCCACTTGATGAATGAAGAGATGACTAATGATTGTCAGATCTAATTTCTTTACTAACTCATACGAGGAGAATGGAGGAGCACATGATATCTGATGTAGAAATATTTTTCTAACAGTTATATAAACATCAAGAGGATAGATCACAGGTATAAATTTCTTCTTGAGAAGTTAAGAATGGAGGAGCACATGATATCTGATGTAGAAATATTTTTCTAACAGTTATATAAACATCAAGAGGATAGATCACAGGTATAAATTTCTTCTTGCACGAACTTCTCATTGTTTTTAGTTCTTCTTCCTCTTCTTCTAATTTTGCATCCCACAAATTCTAGATCCTTATTACTAGTAATTGATTTGAGCGTTGAGATGACCACGGTAAAGCCAATCAATCCCTAATATGTGTTCTCTTTCAAGCCATCGGATCGTGGCTATTTGGGAGACCATCTAATTTCGTGAAGAGAAGGAAACAGAGAGATACACCATTAGTTATGATTAAGAAGTCTGCTGGGCTAAAGAATCTAACTAGAAGGTATACAGAGGCCTAATTCACTAGGGTTCTCCGGTATCTGTCGATCACACGTCTACTGTTGCAGTCTGCATCATCGACAGTGTGAAGTTAAACCACAACATTTACTTGCGTCACCGCAAGTCTTTCAACATTGTAGCTTAGGATGCATGGTCGACAGAAATGGACAAAGACGTTTCATTAAAGTGGTGGCTTCATTTTCTTATTAAAGACGTTCATTTGTTCTGTAGCTGTTGTTCAAAAGCTGGAGATGCACTGCGAGATGAGGGCAAAACAGAGTAACAAGAGATGGCACCGGACCACTAGCCCCGGAAGATTCCCTCCTCGCTCAGTCCTCGCTCTGCCACGAGTGGGGAACTAAATAAAAACAGTCTGATTCAGCGGGGCAGTCACGGAAGAAGCACTTACGCTTCGCTCCCTGCACCAGGTCAAAAGATCACCGCCCCTATCCATCCATCATAGCTTTTCTAGGGCGCTGGGCCAGTAAAACACTGTAAAAAGAAGTGAGCCAGAAAAGTAAAAGAGTGGAGAAGTTACCGGCCTTAAAGCCGTAGCACCGAGCACTTGCTTATGTTCTGCCGCTGGACGTTAGCAGGTTCTCTGGCAGTCATGGAGGAGTTGTCGATGGATGTGGAAATGGCGCTTCAGCCTTTGGACGAGAGCAGGTTCCTCCTTTAGCAGACATTGCTGCTCTGCTCTGCTATGCTCTGCTCTGCTCTCGTTTTTTAAGTGAAAGTAAACGAAGAAGAAACAACGATTTACTGCTCTTCATGTATGCTTCGGAGATGAAGTCATTACTGCCATGGGGATTTAGGATCCTGTGGCACTAAATATCGTAATTTATCTGAAATGCTAGTGTGTGTAGAAGTATGGTCACAGAACTAAAAAGAGAACTTAAAGCACTGAGAATGCACTCTAATCCACAACCTGTTTGACCAAGAACACTACTTTGAGCTGCTCGAACTCCGAGTTCACTGTTTCATGACCGGATCTCAAGAATTGCATATAATAAAGAGACATTAATTACATAACAAACAGAAGCAGCAGTAAGCTAAGTGGAAGAAGTGAGCGAGGGAGCTAAATGACCAGTGCCCTTTGACGGTGACTGGATCTCCAGGTGGGGACCTTGGTGCTGCGCAGTAATAGAACCAATAGGAGTCAGCAACGTGCACATCTAGTATGGGGCCCGGCAGTCATAGACCTTCCGCGAAATTTGATTGGTGGATTAAGATACAGGGCGTGTTGAACTAGATGTTGTGTTTCCTGTTTCGGCGCGCTCGTGACTAGTGACACGATTTAAGTTACGACTTAGGTAAAGATTCCTGCGTTCCGCCGGTCCTCCCTTTGGTGGAAACGCGCCACGTCATCCTCTCCGAGTCGTGACTTATACCTGGACGCGAAGCAGAGCTCTTGCCACTGCTCTCTCCGTGTCGGAAGAGAGAGAGAGAGAGAAGAGGGAGAGAGAAATAAATAAATAAAAATGAAGGCAAAGCAGAAAAGAAAGGGTAGGAGAAGAAGAAAAGGCCAGACTTTGAAATCTGGGTACGGTCTCCTGCTCTCATCTCACTTTGCCGCCTCTCTCTCTCTCTCCCCTTCCGTTCTTGTACTGCGCGTAGTGAAGCGGGCCTCAAATGGCGACGAGGAGGCGGAGGAGAAGATGGTACTGACGAAGCACAAGGTAGTGTGAGAACTTCTACTTCTATCTGTTTCTTTCGAGGGTTTCAGTGATGAATGCTTGTTCTTGACTGAGATCCAACTCGATCCGCCACGAACAATGCAGGTAACAACGTTCCTTCCGTGCTCCACGTTCTTTGCTAATCGTTGGTAGAAATGCTTGTTAGAGCTTTGATATGTGTCCTTCCGTTGCACATTTTGTGTGGGAGGCTTTTTTCCCTTTCTGTTACCCTTCTCGATTTGCTAAGAATCCCACATTCGGGTCGGTTTTTGATCTCTGCTTTTATTGGTTGTCGTTAGGACATTAAATTCGTTTATGATGTATGAGTCTATAACATAGGGTTTCTTGGAATGTTTGGTTGCAGTTTGGTAAGGAAAGGTTGGATTTCACCGCGTCTTAGGAGATAAGCGTCGTGTTAATATAGATGACCTGGGTGAAGATTGGTTGTGAAATGGAGCAGTATGAGGTTTTGGAGCAGATAGGGAAAGGTGCATTTGGGTCAGCTCTACTGGTGAAGCATAAGGTCGAGAACAAGAGGTGAGGGCGGTGATCTATCTTTTCTGCTGTTGTAGTTCTTTGCTTGCTCTATCTCCATATCATTCTCTTCCTTTCTCTTGTCTGACTCATTTCTTGAGTTCTATCTCAGTCTTTCCATTTATACTACAGGTATGTCTTGAAAAAGATACGCTTGGCACGCCAAACCAACAGGTCCCGTCGGTCAGCTCATCTGGAAGTGAGCACTTTTACTCGGCCCATGTTGAGCATATTCATGGCTGAGCCTGTATCCTAATCTTCAGCAAAATTTGCTTACTATCAGACTATTTTCCTTTGATGACTCATTTAGAATTGTGATGGCTATTGCATTGAAACTGGATCACTACTTAGAAATTATTAGACCCCTAACCCCATAGATAATTGATATTTTCAAGTTTGAGCCTTCTTCATTCATTATGATGCTGTACATGACATTTGTTTTCTTCAGATCTTGTGGTATGCCTTTAAAATAAATTTTATGGAACTCGTGGGTATGCCAGGTTTAAATGTTGACTGTCATTTGATAACTGAATGTGGATACTCAAATGATAGCTGCCTCAAGTTAAAATTTGTTCTTTATGGTGGCTTCATTTGCTTGCTACCTCATCTATATAGAATAAAAAGTCAATAGCCATCTTGTTCATATGCTCGTAATAGCATGTGTTATGGATAGTGTTTGCGTGCAATTTATTCATTTTGTTTATCTTTGCCACTATTGCAGATGGAGCTAATTTCAAAAGTAAGAAGCCCATTTATTGTGGATTATAAAGATTCCTGGGTTGAAAAGGTTTCTAAAAGTTTACTTCCCCTTGATTTATTATGATAAGTTTCTTTTCTGTTTCAGCATTTAGATTGTAAATGGATGTTTTATGACTGCACGATTTCCTAGTTTATTTTCTGTTACTCTTCGACGACAATGTATAATATATCTATGTTGTGATATCTCTTTTGATGTGATCGTCTTTTTTTGTATTGATATGCTCCTCCTTCTGTGAAGATTTAATTGTTCATATGATTTTTCTTATTTCTGACCAAGCAGTATGACATTTGCTTCTGACAGTTGTCTAGCTTACAAGAGAAGGAAATTGGCGTGGCAAAACCACAATGGCTTCTTTGGTTTTATTCCCATACAGTAGCTCCAAATAGGATTAGGAAAGGGTTCACATGTCTGAGATGATTAGGATTTACAGATTCTGTTGTTTACAAAACTTTGTATGTTATATGTCAATAACAAACTCAGTGCTGCGCGCCAAGGATACTATTCACCCAATGAAAATCTCTAAACTTGACTCCTTGGAATTTAAATTCTTGTCGCTTTTCATTTGAATTAGGAGATAATAGTTTCTCAATTTGCATCTACTTGTGTTCCTTTTGATTTTAAGGTGGGAAAGCTGGGAATATTTCAAAAGAATCCTACTGGATTTTTCATCACCAAATTTTTTGTTATTGATTTGAATTTTGTATACAACTTTTTCCAACTTTCAATTTGTGCACATGCTGTGAACTATTGTTGTTATGCTCTCTGTATTAATTTCTGGATACATCATTTGCCGACTAACTAGCGATGTGGTTGCTATCTCATAATGACTCTGTATTGGTTTTCTTTCAGGGTTGTTATGTATGCATTGTTATAGGCTATTGTGAGGGAGGTGATATGTAAGTTTTGTTTGAAGTGTAATCTAGGACCTATAGATTCATCTACGCTGAGATTTAGATATGGATATTTGATCTTTTGATGTTACAGGGCTGAAGCCATAAAGAAGGCCAGTGGGCATCTTTTTCCTGAGGAGGTAATTGATCTTAGTAACCATATATAGTATTCTAGCATATCTTTACATTATTTGTTCTCATTTTTTCATTTTCTCCTTTATCATCTTCAATTTATTCTGCTGTACTCAAACAGAAGCTGTGTAAATGGCTTGTCCAACTCCTTATGGCTCTTGATTACTTGCACAACAATCATATTCTACACCGTGATGTAAAAGTAAGTCGCATTATCATGGTAACTAAATATCACCTATGTATTTGGTCAAATTGATGGTAAGTTATATGCTTAATAACTGTCTCTTTCTACTGGATTATAGTGTTCAAATATATTCCTTACAAAGGATCAAAACATACGGCTAGGTATGTTCTTCCATTTTGTGTCAAAATTTTCAGTTTTGTATAAAATTTTATGGTCATCAACAAGATGTAGCTGACATGATATTCTCAATTGAGTTATCAACAGGTGATTTTGGGCTTGCTAAAATTTTATCTTCAGATGATTTGGCTTGCTCTGTAAGTTTTAAAGATGTTGTTAAAAAAGAATCTTAAAATATTCTTCATATTCTTTATTGTCGAGAGGCTTTGTGTCCTGATGCAGGTTGTAGGAACACCTAGTTATATGTGCCCTGAACTTCTAGCTGATATTCCTTATGGTTCCAAGTCTGATATTTGGTCTCTAGGTAAAGTTCCTTTTGCTTTTCTTACTGTGTTATAATTAGCAGATTTCTTGTATTTCCTATGAATTCAAGTTCCTTTTTTAGGTTGCTGTATCTATGAGATGACTGCTCTCAAGCCTGCATTCAAAGCTTTTGTGAGTTTTAACAATCTACAATTCTATTGCTTTTTCATTGGGTTTATAGGTAGTTAATATTTGAATTCAGTTTTAGGACAAAAGACCTTCGCTATTATTTACAATTGTTCATTGATTATTTGGTTTTGTCTATCACTGAATAAACCGGTTTAGCTCTTTTAACAGAGTTTTAAATTTGGGATTATATCACCTAGATTTGTATGGTTGGAATTTACTCAGAGGGCTAGGAATCTGTAGTCAGATTGCCAATTTTATTTTATTTTTTATTTCTCAGTATGATCTGACTTGTGTCTATTGTACCATTTTTTACATGATATCATGATTGCCAGTCTTTATCATTTCTGTAAATGCTGCCTTTCACTACCATTAGTTTTTAATGTATTGATAATTCCATTATATGGTCACACACATGAGCTTCCTGTTACCACAAAGAAAAAGAAGAGTCCAAGTAGCCAAGTAGGGAAGAGGAGATTGTAACTTTTAAAATCTTGGTCTCTTTCTTGGTTTTGCTCTTATTATGGTCACAATCCTGCATTTGTGTTAGTTTAACCTTGGTGGATGCTTAACTTTACATAACATGAAACGAAAATTTAGTGCCATTATTGCAGAAGAAACAGATTTGAAATTCAAGTTTGTATGCTCTTATGCCCCTATTCCTTATCCGGATATTTTTTAACTTCAAACAGTTGCTTGATTAGATGTCTTATTTTGGATAGATTGATTAACATCTTTTAGTAGATTTCATTATTCATTAGATTGCTGCTAAGGAATATCCTTGTTGATGATTATCATATGCCTTGATACCAAAAGATCTTGTGTGCTGTATTGCAATGTGTAATATTTAAACAGGATTACAATTCTTCTTTGCAAAATGTTTCTTTGTATCTTGGGCCTTGATGATATTAGGATGTGGTTAACATTTAACAGAACTAAAATGAAGGAATCCAGTTTGCAATTCTTTATTTTTTAAATGTTATAAAACTGACCCTCCAATTCTACTGACAATAACATGTAAATTTGTTTCATGTCTTGCAATTTTTGTTCAAGTAGGATATGCAGGCTTTGATAAACAAAATCAGCAAATCAATAGTGGCTCCTCTACCAAGTTCATATTCTGGTGCATTGTGAGCATCAGCTCCTCTCTTATTTGGTTAGCTAGACACATTAACTAATCCAATTTATGATGACATTTCTTGGTTATTGTGTGCAGTAGGGGACTTATCAGAAGCATGCTCAGAAAAAGTCCTGAATACAGGCCAAGTGTATGTATTTTGACAAAAAAAAGAGCAAAATTTGGATGTTCCTCTTTAATTCTATATTTTATTTTGTAATTCTTTTCATAGTCCATTAGATGAGTATAAATCAACAGGCTGCAGAATTGCTAAAACATCCACATCTTCAACCTTATGTGCTTCAAGTCAACCTAAAATGCAATCTTTCAAGGAATATGCTTCCTATTAACCAAGCTCCATATAATCCCGTAAGGAAAATCAGATTTCAAGATGATGAAGATGATCTTATGTGCACGGATAAGGAAAAAAGAAAGTCTTTAGGCAATGAGAGGATCTTGAAACTCATGGCTGTGGAGCAGGATACTATAAGTTCAACTCGGACTATTAAAGATTTTCCAAATTGTCAAAACCAGAAGATAAAGAATCTTTCACTTGGCAGCAGTCAAGTCGGGGAGATGGGTAGTGACAAAACAACCAGTGAGCACTCAGGTACTTTGAAGAGCCCCAAAGAAACATTTAAAACATTCATGTCTCCTAGTACATGGATGGAACCCTCAAAATCATTGCACGCCAAATCAAGACGCGAGTCGGTATGGCCATCACACTGCTTTTGTGTTTCTTATATTTAACATAATAAGGATCTACTTATTAGATCTTGATTTGGATGTTTAAAATATAGAATATTCATATCCTTTTCTGCTTGATTGTATCAATAGACACCAACTTTTACATCGTTTTGCTGGATTGCATTTCCCAATAAGCACAATCATTTTGTTTTCTGAGATGATCATCTCTGAATCACAAGCATTAAGATTTCATTTTGGATATGTAAAGCAACGGCATTGTGGTTGCTATTCTGTTAAACAAAAGATTCCATATTATCATGTTGCCTATGAAATTGATTTTTATATATTGTGCCTATTTAAAGTTCACCATAAGCTAGTCCAAATGCTTTGAATTACATAGAAGATGTTATTTATCCAAAATCTCTGTGCATCGATGCCACTATAATTCTTGGTGCACATGATCATCACTCATGACTAATATTTGGGTTCTTAATGCAGCTTGGATCACAAACTCATGCTGATAGAATTAGTCAAGCTTCTCGAAGAGCATCCCTTCCTTTGCCTACTTTTGAAACTTCTAAATCCATTTTTGGTGTTCTCCACCATGTTGACTCCCCTGATGTCTCAGTCAACTCCCCTCGAATAGATAGAATTGCAGAATTTCCATTAGCTTCATTTGAAGATCCCTTGCTAGCAATTCCCAAATTATCAGCTCATGGCTCCTCCTCAGCAACCCCACATTATGGAGACCGTTCTATCACAAAGGACAAATGCACTATCCAAATTTACCGAACTGAAGGCGACAATGGAAGTGATTCTTCAGATCAAAATCCAACAGTTGCAGCAGATGCTTCTAGCCGTGGATCATCAGAATCAAGGCAGCGGAGGTTTGACCCTTCATCGTACCAGCAAAGGGCGGAAGCACTGGAGGGATTGCTTGAATTCAGTGCTCAGCTGTTGCAACAGGAGAGGTATGATGAGTTGGGTGTCTTGCTGAAGCCGTTCGGTCCAGGGAAAGTCTCTCCAAGGGAAACCGCAATATGGCTGACCAAGAGCTTCAAAGAAACTGCTCTGTAACATAGAAATCCAACTGAATGTGCTCGTCTAACTGAAGTTTTGATGCTAGGTCTCAGGTGATTTTGTTCCAGTTCTGTAATATCAAATAGCTTGATAGGCTGATGGTTTAGTATGAGTATGTTTAGAACTAGTGGAGTAGATAATGCTTCTTAAACCTGCATGTACTACCTTCTAACAATTTGAATACTATTTCTAGCTGTTTTAGCACCCCTTCCTCTCTATATATCATTTTCTTGCCAGAATGTGAAATTTTCCTGTGCAAATGCTTGGAGAAACTTAATGGATATTGTGAAATTTCTTGAATTAGTTCAGGATAATGCATAATCTCTTTCTTTCTCGGTGACATGCTGTTGATATCAAATGGAGATGTGGCAGCAAATTCACCAGGTAGGCAGGTAGATGTTTTATCACTGCATACTTACAGGCCTATCGAGATGTTTGCTTTTATATTTCATCATCTCTTGATTTATCTATCGGCTAAATTTAGAGCAATTTATATACACTAGAAGTCGATTTTCAGAGTATCAGTCTCATTTTGGATTCAAATTTTTTATCATATTATTTTTAATCCAAGTATTTTAGTGTTGCTTTACATCAGTGGGTACTATAGATCATAGGTTTTGAAATGTAAATGAAAAAAAAAACAGAAAATGAGATAGAAAATAGTAGATTATTTCATAAACTTACACAACCACAAAATTTATAGAGCTCGATTTGTTGATAACAGTAACTGACAATAACAGCCTTTAACTTTTTGAACATTATTCGACATACTTGAATTTGATCGTAGCTGATGATCTAATCAGGTATAAATTTGAGCAGCATTGTATTTAAATATATAGATACCGGATCAGGCTTAGATGTTCGCTATCTTAATTCATTTAAATTTTTTTATGAGAAATTTGTTCTATTGCTGATATACTAATTCGAGATTTTATTCAATAAACAAAAAAAAAAAATTTATAGTGATCCGCGAATCTTTTTAATTCATAAGTGACATTCCTTTTAGAGCAGTTATAGTTAAAATAAAATGAATCGAAAAATAAAAGTGGATTTAGGGAAAATACCGAGAGATATATTTTTAATAAACGTTATTTTGAATTTTAATAATACCGAGAGCAGTTGGGTAATTTCGGAAGGGCAAATATGCCCTATTTTTTTCCGCCTCCTGCTCCTCTTCTTCTATTCTGTTCGATACCTTTCTTCTTGCTTCTTTCTTCTTTCTTCTTTCTCGGCGATGTCTTCGTCAGTGATTCCACGGGGACAGGTAACTCTCTCAGAACCCTAATTCTTCTCCTGGTTCATTATCTTAAACTCCCCCCTCTCCTATGTTTCTTTCCCCATTATTTTTAAAGGTGGATCTCGTTGATTTCGTCGATTGGAGCGGCGTCGAGTGCCTCAATCAGATAGGGAAAAATCCGATTGCCAACGCTTTGAAGCAGGTGATCCGTCGTGTGTGGCAGATATTTTTCGTAGTCGCAGCATAAACGAGGCCATAGTTTCCGTCGAATGAATGGTTTTTATTTATTTTGCTTCTCTGTCAAAATTAGGGTTATAGGGATGATGATGGTTTGCATCTGGAGAGTGACGCTGATGAGCAGCTTTTGATTTACATTCCTTTCACCCAAGTGGTTAAGCTGCACTCGGCTGTAATCACTGGCCCGGAAGAGGAAGGTGCTATACCTTTTTGTTTTTTGGCTTCGTTTTAGAATGCCATATGTTGCTACTCAGACAACTCCTGATTCCAACTCGTTGTTCATCTGAAGATTATGTCAATACGAAACTAAAAGATGCTTACAAGTTGCACACTGTAAGATTGTGAATAAGCATTCTACCTGACCTGTACAGTGAAACTTATCTTGACATACTAATTGTACTGCGGCAAGATTCATTCTTAGTGTATTTTATACAAGGGTCTTGAAACTTCTTTCAATGTCTGTGTCACTGTTTGTGTCCTAATCTGCCAATCTAGGTATCCTTTTTAAATTACTTAACGAATTAAATGACAAAACATCTGTATGATTATTAAACCTTATTATAGATAATGGTGCAGCCCATTTTTTTTTTCAAACGCATTTTCAAAAAGCATGCCACCATATGTTTCATATATGTTATCCAAGTGTCACAATTTTAATGCAAGAGAAGTTAAACATGGTCTCACGTTGCTATAAATGTTGGATTTCTTTTAGTTGTTTTTTCCTCTCTTGAACTTTTTGACATGCCCACACTTTTCTCTTAATCATCACTTCATCAGGTCCTAGGACAGTAAAACTCTTTGCAAACAAAGAACATATGGGCTTCAGGTACTTTGTGTAACTGATAGATATCCTTGTTATCAAGATTAGCTGATCATTAGGAATTTTCCTATAATGCTGCATTGTTTGTTTAACAATTTATAATATTGTAGTAATGTTAATGATCCACCAAGCGACTCCTTCAATATATCAGCTGACAATCTTAAGGTGAAGTACATATTCTTTCTTGTTGTGTCTCTGTGCTGTAAATTCTTTTGTATTAATCTTTTATGATTTTGCAGCTATATTGCTTTTACTGCACATATGGTTAATAGTTATGCTTCATATGTTGAAATTTCAGGGGAAGCCTGTTACATTGAAGTACGTCAAGTTTCAAAATGTTCGCAGGTAAATGCAGTATATAAAATTTTTGTATTAACTACAACATTCTTCAAATGTGCAAGTAAATGTCATTATGTTACTAATTTGCACAATATTTCACCAGCTTAACAATTTTTATCGAGGACAACCAAGGTGGTGGTGATGTCACAAAACTTCAGAAGATTTCACTTTATGGAACAACGTGAGTGTACATGTCATATTGCACAATTTTTTCCCCTAAATTACCTAACTTTGGTTCAATTATTGACATAGTAGAAACTTTAATTGAATAATTAACTTCACCAATCTCTATTCAATCAGATCTTTCGCTGATGGAAACCTACATTGTCTCCCATGATTTATTTTTTGAGAAAGGCATAAGTGTATAAACAAATATCTTTTGAGTATACACTCACTCAAACAAACAGGTTTTCTATTGTGATTATAAATTATGAAAAAAAAGTCATGTGCTATGACTGTAGTGCCCAAATAATCACAAGATTAGTGGGTGTTATAATTTGATAGATCTATTCATAGAACATTTGTCTCTGTTTGATGTTTGCTGGCAACCTAACGTAGTCCTCAACTTTTTTCATCCGAACTTGAGACCATCATTGACGGTTTTTAATGGATGCTATACCAAGTGTTAATTATAAAGAAAAGAATAGATCAAAATTCAAAACCTAAATTACATGTGTATGCAATATTAGGTTTGCCTAGATAAGAATCTGGTGTACAACTACTTTAGTAACAACATATCTAACAATAAAATCACTCATTGCCGAGTTTTGGTCCTTGACTACAATATATTCCATATGGTTTGGTACACATCAAAGCACGCTGTGGTAAATTTAGATGAATTTTACTCCTTTAATACCTTAAACATAGTATTTTTTTTTTAGATTAGCAATTGGATATTGATTGAATTAAATATTATTATACTAATAGCATATTGATAGTTAACATAACTCAACATATGGTAAAATGTGTTGAGACATTCAATTCCTCTTTCATTTTGGGGACACAAGCTAAAAAAATAATAAATATTGCATGAACTCATCTTGATACATGTTGATAAGTGTCAAAGCTTGTTGGCTGATGGCCTAGTATGCTAATCATTAGCATGTTCAGTATGAGCGACATAGAAGAAATTTATCTTAACTGTACATTTCAACCATGCCATCTAGCATGACACAAGGTTTCAAATCATATATTCAGCAATATTGAAACTATTGTTAACAACTTAAAGACTCAATTATTTCAGTTTGTTTATGTACTAGCCACTAGATCCCTTAAATAACTTCTCATTCTACAGAAATCGTAAATTTAATGTGCTAATCTTTACCAACTTTGTCGGTCTATAGTGTTGATTACAATTCACATTTTGTTTTTAGATTAAGATCACATTACAGATTTATAGTTTAGTAGTACTTGTAACCCTGGCATTGTAATTAAGCATACTTTTCGCGACCATATGGCCTAACATTTTATGTTGACCTAGAGGCTCTAGGCCATATTTGATGGCTTATTGATTGAGAGCCCCAGCAAAACATTTAACTAACAAGCTTCACTGTCAATTCTAGCTGACATACTGCACATCATTTTTGGATATGCTTAAATTCTATTTATCATCTTCTTGGTCTATATAAAGTTGTGAGACCACCACATCTCTACAGTATAGTCACGCAGGTCTAGAGTCCAATTTTACAGTGCACATGTTTTTTTTTCGGCAAAGAAATTCCATGTTTTATGGCAGAGACTGATCTGTTTTTTTTTGGCGTGGTGTTTGCAGGGTGGATACAACCAATATGAAAGACTTAAAAAAGATAGAAGATCATTGATTTAAAGATTTACACCACCATCCGATGAGATGCAAAAGATGAACATTACTCTTTTTCAAACAGGAAAATCATCAAATTGAACTAGTTTCTACCATGTAGCTCCTGCAGAATGTTCTTTTTATCCTTGCATTTGATTTGGTGTTCCATAGTGATGATCTGAGAATTGAGATGATTGATTTTATCAGTCATGTGGTGGAAATTTGTTGCCACGGTGTACAAGTCGAGAGATGAGAGATGCGATAGTTCCCTTTCTTTGGATGTTATCTACGCATCCATTATCTTTGGATGCGATAATTCGTTAAGGCAGTTGTGGCTTTCTTGTTAGGACGTCGCTTTAGCTCGTGAGAATGTCATGTTAGGCAGGACTTGAAGTTGGTGCACGCGTGACAGTGACATGTGAGCTGGGCTATTCTATCTCATATCACGATGGTAGAAGATGATTATACTTGTCTCAATGCTTTCTATCTCATATCACGATGGTAGAAGATGATTATGCTTGCCTCAATGTCTTTGTCAATTCATTTTAGGATTAATATGGAGAAGATAAATTATAGATGATTATTAGTGTTTGAAATAGTGATAGTCGCATGAGTAAGATATTTAACTTGGTTATATTAAGATATGAATTTCAAATCTTATGATGATAGCATTTCATGTGCTAGTCACTAGATCAATTTGAAAAGACATCCTATCTCACATCATGCAGGATGCGAGATTGCATTAAGGTTCTATTTTGTTCGTAATTTTATTTATTCTCTTTTGTATTTTTTTTTCTTTTATTAAACAAAGAAAAAAACAGTCGATTTTTACATTATTTTCACTATTTGAAATTAATCTATAGGGAAATAATATCCCAATTTCACTACTTTTAGATGACCTGGTTTCCAAGATAGAAATATAAATCATCCGAGGTACTTGAACTTGACATTCTACGCGTGTATCAAGGCCCAACAACAACCCCCCCAAAAAACAAAAGAAAAGAAAAGAAAATCAAACTGAGAGAAAATGTATCAAGTTACTATATATCACTTGATTGATGAACTATACTTTCAACTATCAGCAGCCCTGAACAAAGTGAGTAACGAGAGGAATAAATTGAGGATGTCCAGATACAACGAAATAGCTGCCCAGATATATAGATCATAGCTATAGAGTTTGATTAGATTGTTAGTTTCGTATACAATGTAGTCAGAGAATACCATTGCTGCCGGTCCGCCGTATATCATCGTGGACAATTTCCCAAGTGGAAATAGAATCTGGATAAAACCACGATGCATCATAAGTTTTTGAAGTCTTATTCATTCAGCTAAATGGAAGAGCTAAAAAAGCAAGATAGCATGGATGACCTGGATGAGAGCAAAAACCAGCACTACCCAGAGAGCAGCAAACAGAAATGGACCAAGAAAGTTCAAGTCGTGGCCCCGCCTCGCAGCCCAGAATGTGTACAGAGTGAGACTAAGCACCACTACTGCTGTGAGAATAGCAGCTTCCAAAATGACTTTTCCTGTTTGAAAGAGTATATGGCTCAGTCTAATATCAAGTCTTCTAATTGGATGAGGAATGCAAAAAACATGCTCATCAAGTTCTATATTCTTATAAACTAAAGTACTACATTTGATTCTTTTGTCGTTGTTGTTTTTTTTTTTAATTCATGCTGCATATTGGATTATAGAAAGCTAGACAAGGGAAAATACAGTAAGTATCAACGAAGTTGATTTCTAATATTCCTCTCGATATTTCTTTCTAACTACTATTCACAAAGCAATATATGCACACTTAATGGTAGAATACATATATATATATATATAGATGTTAGATGTATTATCATTTCCTAACAATCGATCCTTGATCATTACGTTAGAGATATCATATGTTCACGGTGTACTCTACACCCTGGGGCGCAATATATGCATACTCAAGAGTGCATGAAAGAGAATTAACTACTAATTCAGTATTGCAGATATGCTGAGATTTATTAAAATAACAGTCCAGAAATTTATCATGAAAACAAGGCTAATATTTAACCAATAAAATCTTAAGAAAGAGAAAGACAAATTCCAATCAAAATAAATGGTCGCTTTCCCACTGTCCAGCAAGTTATACCAACATTTTTTTTTCTTTCCAAGGAACTTTGCTTATAAACAAAGCCACTCGGGGTGCAAACATCTCTAAATAAGCAGTTTTAACAATCTCCTCAAACAAAATTTAATTATGAGATTTCACCTCCAACTGTAAGTGAATAGATGCAGTTAGAGAAGAAGAAACGTCCTTCTTGTCGAATTTAGCCATTTAATTAATAGTAGTCCAAAGAATATAAGAAGGCCTTCCCATCCTATTTTTTCTTCTGAAAATGTAGACATTGATCTCAATTATCTAATAACAAGTTTAAGAAAAATCATCCTTGCATATGGAACAATGAAAATACCATGATCACGAAGTAGTTTCGACCTTTATTTTGTTACTTACTTTCCTTCCCCTCATAGAAGAAGTTCCAGTTTAAAGAACTATTAATGATGCCAAGACCGCAATGTTATGCAGAACTTTCCATTTCCCACAAAATAATATTAAAAATGCCTAAATCGTATATTTTAATCCATGAGATAGTCATATATTAATTTCTTGCAATAGGGCAAAGAGACAAGAAGATACCATTTGTGGATGCGCGAGTCATCCCGACGGCGAAGCTGGTTGACACCGTAAACAGCCCAAGAAGAAGAAAATTGAAATGCCGTTCTTGGTATATCTACAAAGTGTTGAATACATGTGAATTAGTGAATGAAAAAGAGATGAAAAGAAAAAATATTTCATTATGAATGAGATTTTAGTCTGAGAATTTTAAGATATATTAATTGATTTATATTGGCTCACATATATGTATGATGTGAATAAATATATGAGGAGAAACTTTCTCACGTGTAGATGCGTAGGGGGTGCAAATCTAGGTGCATGCCAGATCGATCGGGATAAAATTTATCCAAATGGAACAACTAATATTTTTCCACATGGATTCTTTTTACTTGCTGCTCAAGAAGGTAACAGTTGACAATTAATGGCCAACGACTATCATTAATCCTTGGTTGTGCTCCTATATAAAGATAGATCGTGATCTTGAGCATACAGGACACAGAATGCTAAAGCGAAAGAATCTCTATTCACCTCCGTACTTCAAACTTTTTCTCCACTATGCATTTTTCACTTAGTGGTTTGCCCATGATAGCAATCGGGTACTTTCTCAATTCGTCGCGAACAACTAGTGCTTGGTTGTATCCGTGGTTTTACCGTTGTATCTTGTAGAATGGACGCCCAATCATAATCTCGAAGCATAGCCGGAAGAGGACAAATATGTTTTAAGGGAACTATTAGAAAGCAGGCCTCGACTGCTCGACCGCTCTGCCGCTCGACCACTAGTTGCTTAGCACTCAGACTCGACCACTTTGTATTCGGACTCAGTAGTTAGCTATACAAGACAACCAAGTTATCCCAAGCAGCATCCTGCTTGGTAGTTGAGATTATCCGCTCAAGCTACTCTCACAAATAAGTTGAAGTTGTACTTTCATTTCAGCTAATTTCTCAAATATCTCTGATAGATTGTGTAACATAAAGGGCACAAAACTGCAGCACATAGAAGAGACAAACAATAAAATGGAACATGAATCGGTAACCAAGAAAGATTTGAGGAAAAGGAAAGAAGACGAAAAATTACCCTACAGATCAAAGGAAGGATCGAGAGACAGATGTAGACCCCCAAACGGGCCAAACCAGCACCAGAGGAGACGAAGATATGGGAGACGAGTTTAACCAAGATGACCATGATGGCGACGGTCGTCGCCAATAATGATAATAATGAAAATAATCTCTAATTGATTTCAATCAATTGAGATTTATTATATTTGACACACAATCAAGATCGACATGAATTAAATAGGAAAAACAATATTTCCAAGTCTATTATATTACTATATTTATAATTATTATGATTGTATGCCTTATTTAATCTTTCCATTATTGTGTTTGACAATTTGTATAAATAAGCCTATTGACTTTAGTAATAAGATTATCAAAAAGCTTTATATTATTTCTTTCCTCTACCTATTGATTTCAACAGTCAACGCCAATTGGAGGGTGAGAATAAAGTAAACCTTCTTGATGAAGACATATCGGAGCTCCGGGCTCTTGGTCATGTTAGAGGAGAGTGTACGCAGCCTGCCGACCTCCAAATCTGCACCTTTCTCATACTGGGGCCGCATCTCTTCGCAGATTCCAAGAGTGGGATTCAATTCACTCATGGTTACGGTGAGGGACGAAGAAAAGGCTGGGGGTCTAATGCTAGGGTTTCAGAGCACTGGTCTAGAGGAGGGAGATCAATCAATTTAGAGGAAGAAGCAGTTGGCAGAACCAGTGGTCAGGTCTTCTTAAGAAGACGTGGCGGTTATGGAATAACGATTCAAACTTCGATGGGTGGGTCTTTAAAATCAGAGACGAACACATTAAATAATAAAAAAAAACTTTCCTTGCGATAACCAAATTAAAATGCCACTTAATATTTTTATAATCATAAAGATGTTTTTTCTAGCAATTTATCGAACCAGGTAGATGAAGTTCCGGAATATTTAAATTACGTACCTAAGTTTGAAAATAACAAAATCATGTAGTCATTTTTCCTTTTACCCGTCTTACCGTTCCCAATCGATTGACAGATTTACCAATCGATTCAGAATGATTTTGGGGTCATGTAGCATTCCACCAATCGATTGGAAACGAGTTGAAAAAAATCATTACTCGTAATATAGTGTGCCAAATTGATGTTTGAGGACATAATGTATTAAGGAGACAGACGAATACAAAAGTTTGGGTTTGGAGTGATTCAAAGTTCTCTAGGTTCATGAGTCACTTTCAGACTAAATTGGTTGATGGACATAGAGAATTATGAATCACTCCAAATCAAGACCAATATACTCGTCTAAGTTTCCTTAATACATCTATATCCTCAAATATCAATTTGAAAATTATATTGAGAGCAGTGTTTTTTTAACTTGTTCTTGACATAAAAAATTATATTGAATGTTCATTATTTATTATAAGTGGTATAATGATGATATTCAGTAACCGACATCACAAATGACTTCCTAGGATTCTCCTTTGTCGGATAATATCAAATTTTTAATTTTCTGAATAATGTAGGTCCATCAGCTATTTTTTTTTTTATCCAAAAGTGACTAATGGACAATTCCGAATCACTTCAAACTAAGACCGATCTACTCGTCCAAGTCTTTTTAATTCATCTATGTCCTCAAATATCCATGTGATACACTATATGAGAAGAGTGTTTTTTTTTAAAACTCATTTTTGATCGAGTTACTGTTACCAATCGATTGGTGGAACATATTCACGGACACAACACCATTCTGAATCAATTGCTACAATTGGTAGTAGTAACTCAATCAAAAACAAGTTAAAAAAAATTACCATTCTAAATATAGTATGCAAAATTGATATTTGAGGGTATAAATGTATTAAGGAGACTTATACAAGTATAAAGGTCTTGGTTTGGGTTGATTTAGAGTTCTTTAGGTCCATCAACCACTTTTAGATAAAATCGGCTGATAGACCTAGAGAACTCTCTATTTTTTTTTTGAAATAGAATCATGTATCTTTAAATTACCCCTCATCCCTACCACTCGTCTACAAAGCTCGGCCTCTCGTCTGAGCTCGCTACCGTCATCCACTTGAGCTCTTGACACTGCCCACTCGAGCTTGTCATTGAAGCACGAGTTCAATCTTGCCCCTCGTCATAGCTTCTTGTCACTGACCACTAGAGCCTAGAGGTTGCTATCGTCACTTGCTAGAGCATGTCATCGCCCATCGCCCATCGCTAGAGATCATTTCATTGCCCATCAGATCTCTTTGTTTTCACTATCTCAAGCTAGTCACCCATCATATATTTATATGAGCAAAAATCGAAAGGGCGCCCCTTTGCAAAATCTGAATCTCATCAGTATTTGTTTATGTTCATATTCTTGATTGCAATTAGATTCTTACAAGTTAAAATTTTTTTATCTTATATGTTAGATTGTATTATTTTAATGATGCTCTATGCCGAAAGTTTAATATTTCCTAGATCGACTGAATTCAAATAAATTGAAAAGAAGGCTTATAGATTTAAGGTTGAATATAAAATTATGATAGACAAAAACTAGCCGGACAATTTGAACATATCATTTCAAATAATCAATGATAATTTCAAAATGTATGTTTGTAAAAAAAAAATAGTTTGTAGTTGTTGTTATGATATTGCTTTGGCTGTATTAAATTTAATTGAACTTTTTATTAGTGTTTCACTTCAGTATTATTTTCAATTTTAGAGAGTATTGTTTATACAATTCTAGAGAATCATAAGTAATACACTTTTAGATTTCACAAGCAATCATTTGTTGTAGCAACACAAATTCGAAGTTGTAGCAGTTACAAAATTATAGCTACTACAATGCGGTCTTGACTTGTTCAGTCATGTTGTAGCAACTATGGTTCCATAACTACTACAACACTGGTTTGACGTGTAGTAGCTACAAATTCGTAGCTACTAGAATGTTGTCTTAACTTGTTCAATCACATTATAGCAGCTATGGTTTCGTAGCTACTACAATACAGTGTTGACGTTGTAATAGCTATGAAAACATAGCTGCTACAACATGGACTACAATTGTTCAAATACATTATAGCATCTACGATTTCGTAACTACTACAATACATGTTTGATATCTCCTTGTTTGAATGATTCTGTCACATGTAGTAACTAAACAAATATAAACCCTCAACTAGTAAAATGTCTTTAACTCTTTTCCTGCTTGTATACTCTTGCATGTCTATCAATGAGCTATGCTATAACTCTGGAATTGATGTTTCAACTCCCCGAATTAAATTTCACCAACTACTCCATTGCATTTAATTGGCTTTAACTCTAGAATTGATGATATCATACAATTATAAAGATGACCTCCTAGCGTATGTTGACCCTTCACTTTCATATCATGGCGTAAGAAACTTTGTAGATCATGGTGTGTTTGTCTTGCCGGAAACCAACCCTTTTTCGGGTCCAGATTCTTCGCTCTCCCTATCTCTGAACATCTTGACAGGGTCTTCACATCAATAGATCCTTAGATTGTCAGGTGATATTTCAACTCCGAGCAATCCCTTTTCCTTGTGTATTTGACAAAAAACTACAGAAATCACTCACATGAACTTACATCCTAATCTGCCAATATAAGCAGTGCGTTAGGTAGGATATTCAACTGCATCTAGTTTTGGCACAAGTAAAAACCTTGAAGTAATGGCAGGATCAAGCTGTGAGCGAGTTGAAGGTTGCCCTCCAAAGATTGGAAAAGACCTACGCCACACTTACCAAACTGAATAAGTGATAGAGGTTAATGTAACTCTAAAAGAGGCCATGTATCTGCTGGAAAGTAATGATTGCTAAGGGAGGGGCTTGCTTTAGAAGACCGTAGGGCCTTAAGATCATTTTTTTGATCTTTCTTCTGTTTATGTCTTATAATGACTATTTTCCTTCTGTTGTATGTCTTATAGACTTGGAAACTTTTACTTTTAATGTTGAATAGGGGGTTGATCTATCTTAGCTTGGTACAAATACATTGTAGTAGTTACAGTTTCCTAGTTGCTACAACACAAGCTTGAGGTTGTAGCAACTATGATTCATAACCTTGTATAACACGTTATAGTAGCTACTGTAACGACCCGGCCCTCTTGGCCCATTTGGCGGCCCATTTGGCGACCCTCGCGTCGTCGACCATCGACCTTTTTGTCGTCGGCCCATTTGGCGACCTCTCATGTCATCGACCGACGACCCTTGGCCGTGCCGTTACTCACTATGACTTTCCACCCCTGGTAGTGGATTTTTGCCTCCCCAGGATTCGAACTCTAAACCTCCAGGCTTAAGTATTAGAGTTTATGAATCCTGGTAACCAAGTGAGAATCTCACTTGGTTACCAGGATTCATAAACTCTAATACTTAAGCCTGGAGGTTTAGAGTTCGAATCCTGGAGGCAAACCAGCCAGTGAAAAAGTCCTAGTGAGTAACGCCAGAAAGGGTCGTCGATCGACGACATGAGAGGTCGCCAAATGGGCCGACATGAGGGTCAACGGTCGACGACCGAGGGTCGCCAAATCGCCAAATGGGCCAAGAGGGTCGGTCGTTACAATAAAAGCGCTTTTATTGTAACGACCGACTTTGGCCTCTTGGGTGACCCTTGTGGTGGCCCTTGGTGACCCTTATGTCGTCGGCCCATTTGACGACCTTTCATGTCGTCGACCGTCGGCCTCGTTACTCACTAGGACTTTCACCCCTGGCGTGGATTTTTCCCCGAGATTCGAACTCTAAACATCCAGGCTTAAGTACTAGAGTTTATGAATCTTGGTAACCAAGTGAGATGATCTCACTTGGTTATCAGGATTCATAAACTCTAGTACTTAAGCCTGGAGGTTTAGAGTTCGAATCCTGGGAGAGGCAAAAATCCACTGCCAGGGGTGGAAAGTCCTAGTGAGTAACGACACGACCAAAGGGTTATCGGTCGACGACATGATAGGTTGCCAAATGGGCCGACGACATAAGGGTCACCAGTTGGGCCGCCACAAGGGTCACCCAAGAGGCCAAAGGGCTGGGTCGTTACAGCTACGACTCTGTAGCTACTACAACACAAGCCTAAGGTTGTAGCAGCTACGAAACCGTAACTACTACAACATGTTTCGCAACCTTGTACAACATGTTGCAGCAGCTACAGTTCTGTATCTACTATAATGAGGCTCGCAGCCTGGTACAAACACATTGTAGTAGCTATGCTTTCGTAGCTGCTACAACTTGAAGTTTGTGTTGTAGAAGCTACAAAACTATAGCAACCTTGTACAAACACGCTGTACCTTGAAGCTTGTGTTATAGTAGCTATGGAACTGTAGTTGCTATAACGCAGACTTGACTTGACATTGTGGCAGCTATGTAACTATAGTTGCTACAACACAAATTTGAATTCTTCAATTACATTGCAGCAACTACTTAACTGTAGCTGCTACAAATTGACTTATTCAAGTATTATATATTGCAGCCACAACTATAGTTGATATGAAAATAAAATTATAAATTGAATACTAAAATTAATATTTAAATACTATAAATGTAAATGTATAATAGTAAATCAGTATGTCACATTACATACATCAAATATTTACTTACATATTTCAAATCTCATACAAAATGCTTAACATTTCATTGAACCATCATGACATTTACTTACATATTCAAACCTCATACAAAATGCTTAGAATTCATTAAACCATCAAATAGTTACTTATATATTTCAAACCTCATGCAAAATGCATAGAATTTCATTGCAACCATGCATTCAAATTGTTGGAGGATTTCTACAAGATCAACGATTATGACCTAGCAATAAACACGTTGTACACCTTTTCTAAATTTTGCCACTGTGTCTACTTTCAATGCGTGTCTTTCGTCATCTTCCTAGTTGTATATGACACCTAGGAGGGAGCAAATGGGGATCAGTGGGCCGACATATCCAATACTCCTTATTTCTAGTTCTATAGATAACATCATTGTATGTGTTTCTATAGTATAATGCCAAATAGTAATCTTCACAATAGTTGTAAGGATCTAGATGAACATGCCCAATTACACATATTGCAATGAGAACATGGGAAATCATGAACGTCGAACTTATGACAAGTACAATGTCTTTCAAACAAATCAACGACATATATACCAGTACTATATTGTAATAAGGATAAATACTATAATGCATCCCTTAATTACTATACTTTTTTAGTATATTTTCAACATAGGGAGTCATCTTGGTTAATAATTTTTTTACCAGTTGGCCTAGAAAATGAAACCATTAAGATAATTTTCTCCTAATGTACTCTATCATGCCACATATTGGTAATTCATGTATAGGCTTTAGGACTGCATTCATGCACTCTGAACCATTAGTAAATAACATATGGAATTTGCATATAGGAATATAGGCAATAGCTCATTTCTCCTTCTCCATTTTCGCAACACACTCATAACTCTCAATATGATACATCCTCATCTTATCCACGCCCTCACTATAAGTGAGCTTAGTGCATGCTTGTGCTACAACCCATAGCAACTTTGCAACCTCTCTATCTTTACAATTTAATATCAAGTTCTTGGATAGGTACACAATACAGTAACAGTGGTGTGACTTTGAAAATATATTTTTAACAACATGTAGTATGTAAGAATTTCTATCACTTATAATTGATATGCATTTATCCCCTATTATCTCATTTTGAAGTTTGATCAAGAACTATTCCCAAGAAAGTATGCTCTCGATTTCTATAACTATAAAAGCTATGGGGAATAATTCATTAGACCCATCCACACTAGTTGTCATCATAAGAACTCCAGGATACTTCCTTGTAAGGTAACAAACAATAATACCCATAACTTGGCGTAAATATTCAACAAATGTATGCATACATACCTCAATAGACCAAAAGACACGCTAAAAGTGACCATCATGTGTAGATCTTACATGCACCATTGTCTGATTATCTAATTCCCTAGTAAATTCATATAGATTAATGTATGATTCAGCATAATCCCCATCTGCATTAATCATTGCTTGAAGTTTAATCATTGCTTGAAGTTTACCTCTCAATGCTTTCTAATATGATATTTTCACTCCAAATCTTTTTTTAAATGTCTATTATAATCATCTTTCGAATGCACTTCTCACTAATCATGACTTGTTCTTGAATCTCACCAGCAACCCAAGAATTAGTGCACTTTTGTGGTCTCTACTTTTCCTCATAGATATAATTTTGTCAAACATAGTGATCCAAAAATTTGTAGGCCCTCTAGTAACAATTCTCCAAGCATAATGTTGAACCTTACAAATAGATTTCATTTTATAACTTCCTTTCGCTTTGTGTATGATCTCAAAGTTTTTATATATCACATAGTCTTCTAGAACTTTGATGAGTGTGTTTATATCATTTTGCATACGTTTTGTGTCATTGCATGGACATATTTTGCATAAACATCTCATTTATATTTGTTTTCATTACTTTACTTTTTTTATTATATTTTTGTTTATAGGATGTGAAAATGGAGCCAAATTGGAGCATAAAACCCTTAGAATGTGGAGTTAGAGCATAGAACATGCTCTGGTCATGTCCCATGACGTGGGCATGTTTCTACGACCGAATTTAATGGAGAATAGAGCAAAAACAAAGCAAATAACACTCAACACGGGCTGGTCGTGCCTCATCCCTAGCTTCCTACTGATCCAAACATGGCTTGGTCATGCCTAAGCTCCAATATCCAGCCAAGGCCGATACATCCCGATCATGCCTCCTAGGCACAACCATGCCTCATCCCCAAGTTCATCATTGTTTCGAACATGGGTCATACGGGAAGAAAAAGATGTTTAAAAGATCATCATATTGAAGCTTAAATCTAGGAACATGTCATGGTCGTGTCCTATGACATGAGCGTATTCCTACATGATCCTGTCCGAAAGCTGAATCAACGGACGGTGGGCACGTGGCGCTCTCCGGGTCGATGACGTGGATCTCCGACTGGTCGCACGAACCTCCGGCGAACCTGCACAGAAGTCGGGCCGGGAAGGGGTTCCCGGCGACGACCCTCCGACGCTCAAGTTAGGTAAGCGAGTAGTGAAGAAGTGGCTCCAAATATTGTAGAACGCGTACCTCCGGCGAAGGGTGAGGACCCTTTATATAGAGCTGTGAAGAGGCTCGGGCACACATACTGAGGTGCATACGTGTCCTCTGTCCATACCTCGGTATGAGTTTATCAGAAGAGCTTACCTGACACCATACTACTATAGTCCGAGCACATCTATGATGGGACAGCGGGATCCTCTGTTGTAAGATCTTGCGTATGGCCTGGTCGTTGAACATACCCGCTGTCAGGAGATGTTCCCCCGATGTTTCCTTTGTCCTTGTCTCTTCTGTTCCAGCGCCAAGCGGCCAGCCACTCGGCAGGCATAGGTCCGATCGGGCGTAGGTATCGGTCCGACCGGGTGCTCGGCTGAGAGTGTTCCACAGCAACGATGCTTTATGCTTCGGCCGAGCGGGCTATCCGCTCGGCCAGGTGACCATTTTCACTATGAGTGTCGGAAACCCACCCATGGTCGGGTTGTCTTCTGTCCGGCCCGAGAAGCTCCTGGCCGAATGTCAGGTCGGCTCGGCATCCTTCCGTTCGGCCCGGCATCCTTTCGTTCGGCCCTGCATCCTTCCGTTCGGCCCGGCATGCTTCCGTTCGGCCCGGCATGCTTCCGTTCGGCCCTGCATGCTTCCGTTCGGCCCGGCATGCTTCCGTTCGGCGCGGCATCCTTCCGTTCGGCCCAGCATCCTTCCGTTCGGCCCGGCATGCTTCCCTTCGGCGTGAATTTGGGGTCGACCTCCACGTGTCTTTGACCCTCTGCCCATGAGGGTCCGCTCTGCCATATGCCTCTGTTCAACGAGCGTCGAAACCCCTAGTCCCGTCGGGTCGTCTTTGGTTCAGCTGTGACCCCGTTCGGCCGACCGGTCTCCGCTTCTTCGGTCGGACGTCGGATACTTTGATCTCCACGTGGCGTTGACTTCCCCAAAAAGGGGGTCCCCCGTTCTTACCACCGGATCACTTGCCTCCCCTTCAAGTCTAGTCGAAGGAGGCGATTAGTACGACTGACTGGACCATCAATTCGGACGAATATATTCTGCTTCGACAGAAGAGGTTATTCACTGGATGTTGGTGAAGTATCTTTGGGTACTGGGCCGAGCGGAACACGTAGGTGATCGAATGATATTGACGGCGAGTACGAGTCCCCTTGATCGCCTTTTTCCGCTTGGAGGGTTTATAGACGCCGGTTCGTCTCTCGATTTTTAACGTCGGAGCTCGACAGTCTTCCGCTCGGAGGGTATATAGACGCCGGCTCGTCTCTCGATTTTTAACGTCGGAGCTCGACGGTCTTCCGCTCGGAGGGTTTATAGACGCCGGCTCGTCTCTCGATTTTTAACGTCGGAGCTCGACGGTCTTCCGCTCGGCGGGTTTATAGACGCCGGCTCGTCTCTCGATATTTAACGTCGGAGCTCGACGGTCTTCCGCTCGGATGATTTATAGACGCCGGCTCCTCTCGATATTTAACGCGGGCTCGACGGTCTTCCACTCGGATGATTTATAGACGCAGCTCGCCTCTCGATTTTTAACGTCGAGCTCGACGGTCTTCCACTCGGCGGGTTTATAGACCCGGTTCGCTCTCGATTTTTAACGTTGGAGCTCGACGGTCTTCCGCCGGAGGGTTTATAGTCGGTCTCTCGATTTTAACGTCGGAGCTCGGCGGGCTTCCGCCGGAGGGTTTATAGACGCCGGCTTGTCTCGATTTTTAACGCCGGAGCTCGACGGCCTTCGCTCGGAGGGTTTATAGCCGCGGCTTCTCTCGATTTTTAACGTCGAGCTCGGCGACCTTCCGCCGGCGGGTTTATAAGACGCCTGCGTCTCTCGATTTTAACCCGGGCTCGGCGGTCTTCCGCCGGAGGGTTTATAGACGCGGCTCCCTCGATTTTTAACGCCGGAGCTAGACGGTCTTCCGCCGAGGGTTTATAGCGGCCTCTCGATTTTTAACGCGTCGGAGCTCGACGGTCTTCCGCTCGGAGGGTTTATAGACGCCGGCCTCGATTTTAACGTCGGAGCTCGGCGGTCTTCCGCCGGATGATTTATAGATGCCGCCTCTCGATATTTAACGCCGGAGCTCGACGGTCTTCCGCCGGAGGGTTTATAGACGCCGACTCGTCTCTCGTTTTAACGCCGGAGCTCGACGGTCTTCCGCTCGGCGGGTTTATAGACGCCCGCTCTCAATTTTTAACGCCGGAGCTCGGCGGTCTTCCGCTCGGAGGGTTTATAGACGGCTCGTCTCTCGATTTTAACGCCGGAGCTCGACGGTCTTCGCCGAGGGTTTATAGGCCCGGCTCTGCTCTCGATTTTAACGTCGAAGCTCGACGACCTTTGCTCGGAGGGTTTATAGACGCGGCTCGTCTCTCGATTTTAACGTCAGAGCCTGACCTCCTTCCGCTTGGCGGGTTTATAGACGCCGGCTCGATTTTTAACGTCCGGGCTCGACGGTCTTCCGCCGGAGGGTTTATAGACGCCGGCTCGCTCTCGATTTTAACGCCTGAGCTCGACGGTCTTCCTCTCGAGAGGGTTTATAGGCCGCTCTGCCTCGATATTTAACGCCGGAGCTCGACGGTCTTCCGCTCGGAGGGTTTATAGACGCCGGCTCGTCTCTACATTTAACGTCTGGACTCGACGCCGGCGGGTTTATAGACGCCGGCTCGCTCTCGATATTTAACGTCGGAGCTCGACGGTCTTCCGCTCGGAGGGTTTATAGATGCCGGCTCGTCTCTCGATATTTAACATCGGAGCTCGACGGTCTTCCGCTCGGAGGGTTTATAGACGCCGGCTCGTCTCTCGATTTTTAACGTCGGAGCTCGACGGTCTTCCGCTCGGCGGGTTTATAGACGCCGGCTCGTCTCTCGATTTTTAACGTCGGAGCTCGACGGTCTTCCGCTCGGCGGGTTTATAGACGCTGGCTCGTCTCTCGATTTTTAATGTCGGAGCTCGACGACCTTCAAGGCTAATTTCAACACGGTCCGAGCGGCACGTGGTCTTCGTGTAGTCGGCCGTTCGGCCAATAATTCCAAAATGCGTTTTATCACTTTGCCTCCTTCATTAAAAGGACACAGGCGACCAAGACATACATAAAATGAATTACATCGGCGCACCTTTCACCCAGCTCGGTACGGTTGGAGGTGGTTCGCTCGGCCATCCTCTTTCCCCTTGAATGTCGATCGGATCGTTATCTCGGCCCCTTGGTGAGATGTTCTCCGGTCGAAACTCGGCTTCCGCTCGGCCTCCTGACTCTGACGTCGCTTGTTGCTCCATCCGCTCGGCTTGCGCCTTCTGTTTCTGTTGCTCCACAAGCTTAACTGCTCTTGCCTCGATCAGAGCGTCGAGCTCCTCCATGGAGAGCATCACCATATGCGGTCGTCCCGCTTCGTCCATTGCTTCCGCTCGGATGCAGGTGCGTTCCCACAGACGACGCCAAATTGATCCTGTCCGAATGCTGAATCAACGGACGCTGGGCACGTGGCGCTCTCCGGGTCGATGATGTGGATCTCCGACTGGTCGCACGAACCTCCCGCGAACCTGCACAGAAGTCGGGCCGGGAAGGGGTTCCCGGCGACGACCCTCCGACGCTCAAGTCAGGTAAGCGAGTAGTGAAGAAGTGGCTCCAAAATATTGTATAACGCGTACCTCCGGCGAAGGGTGAGGACCCTTTATATAGAGCTGTTAAGAGGCTCGGGCACACATACCGAGGTGCATACGTGTCCTCAGTCCATACCTCGGTATGGGTTTATCAGAAGAGCTTACCTGACACCATACTGCTACAGTCCGAGCACATCTATGATGGGACAGCGGGATCCTCTGTTGTAAGATCTTGCGTATGGCCTGGTCGTTGAACATACCCGCTGTTAGGAGATGTTCCCCCGATGTTTCCTTTGTCCTTGTCTCTTCTGTTCCCGCGCCGAGCGGCCAGCCGCTCGACAGGCATAGGTCCGATCGGGCATAGGTATCGGTCTGACCGGGTGCTCGGATGAGAGTGTTCCACAGCAACGATGCTTTATACTTCGGCCGAGCGGGCTATCCGCTCGGCCAGGTGACCCTTTTCACTATGAGCATCGGAAACCCACCCATGGTCGGGTTGTCTTCTGTTCGGCCCGAGAAGCTCCTGGCCGAATGTCAGGTCGGCTCGGCATCCTTCCGACGCTCATAATAGTCCGACATAGTCCGACATGACGATGAAGTTGAGTGGTACTACTCTTGGAGCTAGATATTAATTAAGTGAGTTGTCAGTAACTTACTTAATTAGTGGACATTTGTTATCTTAAACACAGGGAGACTAACACACTCATAATAAGAAGGAGCCCAAAATGTAATTTGGGATTGGTGCGGTAGTTCAATAATAGTTCTTTAGTGGAATGAATTATTATTGATGAAATTAAGTTGTGTGTTCGGGGCTAATTTCATCGGGAGACCAAACCAATTCCTCCTCTCGGTCCCTATCGTAGCCTCTAGTATATAGAGATTTATACCCACCATACCCACCTTCTTACCCATCCAATGGGGCCGGCCAAGCTAGCTTGGAACCCAAGCTAGGGCCGCCAAGACCAAGTGGATGAGTCAAGTAGGTGGCCGGCTGGGTCCTAAGCTTAGGTGGCTGGCCACTAGAATATTAAAAGGATTTTTATTAAAATTATTTCTTATGTGGATATCATGATTTTAAAAGAGTTTAAAAATTAAAAATTTCCTTTTATAACTTTCTACAAAGATTAAGAGAAGAGATTAATCTCTTTCCTTATTTGTAGTTTAAAAGGATGGTTTTAATTTTGGTAAAAACTTTCCTTATTTGTAAATCATCTACATGTTTAAAGAGAGTTTAAAATTTGAAATCTTTCCTTATTTGTTGATTAAAGAAGGATTTTAAATTTTAAGAAAACTTTCCTTTTAATCATGATCATGATTTAAAAGAGAGTTTAAAATTAAATATTCTCTTTATAAGTTTCTACAAAAGATTAAGAAAAGATTTGATATCTTTCCTTATTTGTAGATTAAAAGAGATTTTAATTTTTAGAGATAACTTTCTTTTTATCCACATGTTTAAAAGAAATATTTTAATTTATAAAATTTCCTTTTTATTAACCACCATGAAGGGAAAAATTATTTGAGAATTTTTTATAAATTTTCGGAAGCAAATTAGGAAGTTTTAATTCTTGTGTGAATTAAAATTTCCTTGATTAAAGGGATTAAGGTGGCCGGCCATTAACATGATGAAAAGAAAATTATTTTTAATTAAATAAATTTTCCTTTTCAATGGCAAAAGAATTAAGGAAGTTTTTATTAAATTTTCCTTATTTGCCAAGACCAAGGATTATAAAAGAGGGGGTAGAGGAGGCTTCAAGGCTAACGACTCTATTCTATTTTTCTCCCTCTTTTCTTCCTTGGGTGTGGCCGGCCCTTTGTTTTCTCTCCTCTCCTTTGTGTGGCCTAAACTTTCTCATGGTGGAGATAGCTTTGGTGGCCGGATCTAAGAAGGAGAAGAAGGAGAGAAAAGAAGCCTCTTTTCTAGCATCCCTTGGAGCATGGTGGTGGTGGCCGAACCTCTTCATCCTAGAAGAAGTTTTGATGGCCGAAATTTGCAAGGAAGAAGAAGGTGCTTGGTGGTTCTCATCTCGGAAGATCGTTGCCCACACAACGTCCGAGGTTAGAAGAGGAATACGGTAGAAGATCAAGAGGTCTTTCTAAAAGGTATAACTAGTAATTTTTCTTTCCGCATCATACTAGTTATTTTTGGAAATAATACCAAATACAAGAGGCATGTGATTCTAGTATTTCGAATATATTTTTCGATGTTGTGTTCTTTTGTTTTTCCTTTTCCCTTGTGATTTGATTGTTCTTTTCGGTTAACCTAAAGTTATTTTAGGAAATTAAATATTAGCTTTCCATAAAAGGTTTTGTCTAGTCGGTGGTGGTTGCTCCCATATCCAAGAAGGTCATGTGCCTCGCCACGTCAGTACTGGGAACCAATTATGGAAATTAATATTTAATGGAATTAATAACTTAAGGTGATTTGGGTCGAACGTGTTAAGTTCCGCAGGAGACCCAAGTCAAAACCTAAAAGAACGAATAGATTAAGTTTTGGATCAAACGTGTTAAGTTCCGCAGGCGATCCAAGTTTAATTTAAAAGAACACATGGTAGCTAGGAAAATGTTCAGACCTTTGTACAAAATTTTTGTACAGTGGAACCATTAGGTTTTCCGAGTAGCAACCAACAATTGGTATCAGAGCTAGGGTTTTGCCTCTGTGTATTTGGTATTAGTTTAATTATGCACATGTCATACATAATTTAGGCAGGATAATAGTAGGATGTGCTAACTTTGTGGATGCAGGATCCAACTATTATGGCTTTTAGTTATTATGTGTGTGATTGGACCCTTGGACATGTCAAGGGCATTTATATGTGTGTGCATGATTGTATTATAAAATACAGCAGGAGCTGTACTTAGTTTTATTAGGATTTTATTTTTGATCTAGATACATGTACATTCCTTTTATGGAATATAGGATAAAAAATGTAAAATTCTATTTATGTCGCGGATCGAGTCTTGCAAGGCGTGGAACCTTTTAAGGATCAGAGGCGCAGCGACAACTAGACCCGGTGGCAGTGGCCAAAGATGGCAGCAGCTAGGGTTGGTGACACACGGAGGACAGCAATAGATAAAAGCCATAATAGTTGAAAATTAGTTTTTCTATTTATTGCTTTTTTATGCTGTGTTGTGTGTGCTTGCTAGTATGCATATTTAGTAGGCTAGCATAGTTAAAATTCCTCATTTATAAATAACTAAGTGGGAGAAGGATTTTAAAGTAAATCCCATGGTCTCCATTACTGGTTTGTAAGTGATGCAAACAAGCTTGCGCGTTGGCTCTGAGTGCCTTCCTCCATAACGGATGAGCTTGTTTGTGGATCACTAGAACAGACTTCCATTTTTGGATGACTATAGGAAGTTAATTAAGAGCGTGTGATCTTCCCCAATGGAAGGGGCATAATCTTATTAATGGACTTAGTGTCAAGTAATGGTATACACTTAGACACATTTAATAGTATCCTCCCCAACGGAGTCACTACTATCACTTGTGTGACCAAAAGGAAATCAACTATTGATTTGTCATAAAACTAGATTGGCAATATAATAAAATTAATAAACCCCTCTTACAAATGTTTGAATTTGTATACGTCCACACTAACGTGGCATACAAGATTCATGGTGTTTGAGGTAATTTTATTTGTCAAAAAGTTATATTGACAAGATAGTCAATGAGTAAAACCCTCCTCTTACAAATGATGAATTTGTATACGTCCACACTAACGTGGCATGCAAAATTCACGGTGTTTGAGGTGTTGGTGAATTTAAATAATATTGTTTGAGGAATCAATGTTATTTTAAATTCAAAGAGTTTTGACCAAATATTTGATCAAAGACAGATCAACTATTAATTTTATTCGTCATAAAGAAAAGTTGACGAGATAATAAAATTAATGAATAAAATCTCCTCTTCGATTTTGTATACACAAAATTCATGGAGATTTTAAGGAGTTGATCTTGACCAAATATTTTTGTGATTCTTAGGATGTTTGTCAATCCCTAGTAGTCATACTATAGAAAAAGACTTAGTAGTCCCAATTGTAATGATTGGAAATAGGACATGGACATTAAGGTAGATTGTCTTCTTAGAACTAAGAACAATTTAGGTGTATTTAATTCATTAGTTGAAACATGTCTAGTGGTATTATCTACCAGAACCTGGAGTGTAGATACAAGATGCCATTAATCATGTCTGCAATTCATTGCAGGGTTCCAGGAAACCCGACAACTAAATGAAAGGTAAATCACCGTCCACATGGGCACTACTGTAAAAGTGGTAGCTGTTGCAGTGGGAGATGTTTATCCTTTGATAAGAATAAAATATGGATTTTAAGTAATTGTCTTTACGTACCAAGTTTAGAAAGAACCTGATTTCAGTTTCTAAACTATTATAGATATTGTGTCTATTTTGATAACAAAGTTGTTATCAAGAAAAATAGGAAAGTTATCTATTCTGGTATGATGGTTGACAATTTATAATCCAATAACTCCCACGATGCAACAAATGGAAATTAGTCACACATCTTCTAATTTTAAGAGAAAGCAACCTTCGGAAATGAACCAATTATATCTTTGGCATCTAAAGCTAGGTTATATTAACTTAAGTAGGATTCATTGGTAGCTGATGAACTTTTGTGTTCATTAGTAGTGGAAATCTTTCCAACCTACAAGTCTTACTTGAAAGGAAAAATAACCAAGAAGCTTTTAAGTCTAAGGGGAATGGAGTCAAAGATATATTGGAATTGGTTCATTCTGATTTGTGTGATCCTATGACAATCCAGACAAGAGGTAGTATCGAATATTTCATCTATTTTATAGACAACTATTCAAGATACAAATACATTTACTTAATGTACCGCAAGACTAAGTGCTTTGATTAGTTCAAAGAGTACAAGGCTGATGCGGAGAAATGTTAAAGTAAAAGTATGGAAGATAGTAGTGAGTACCTCTTGAGAGATTTTAGGAGTCACTTATCAGAAGTTGGATTTCAATCCCAACTAACTGCATCTGGAACACCCCAACAGAATGGTGTAGTAGAAAGAAGGTATAGGACTCTTATGGAATAATTAGATAGATGATGAGTTATTCAGAAAATTACCAAATTTGTTTTAAGGATATGCTCTGGAAACGGAAGTGAACGTAGTACCTTCCAAAGTCATAACTCTCTGCTCATATAGAATTGCTGAATAGGTGTAAGCCTATTTTGAAGCATATTCGGATTCGGGTAATCCAGCACATATGTTAAAGAGAGATAATGATAAGTTGGATAGGAGTTCACTTGTTTGTAAGTTATCCTAGATAAACAAAAGTAGGTTTATAGTCTTAAAAATCAGAAGGTCATTGTTAGCATCAATGACTGATTTTTTAGAAAAGGACTATATAATGAACCACGTGCTCATAACTAAATTTGTAAAGGACATGTCTAACCTAGTACCAACTGTACAAGATGAGATACCACAAGAAAACTGCAACACGTATCACAAATGATACACAATTGCAGTAAGTGCCTTGTCGTAGTGGGAGGGTTGTTAGGCAACCTAAAAAGATTCATGTTTTGGGAGAGTTTTTGGACTCGATCCCTGGAGGACATGAACCTAATCTCCGGTCATATGATGAAGCACTCCAAGATAAAGATGCAGCATCTTGGCAAAAAGTAAAGAATAATAGAATTAGAATATATGTATTCTAATAAAATCTGGAAGCTTGTAGAATCACCAAATGGTGTAAAAGCCGTTTGGTGTAAAAAGGTCTATATTAGGAAAAGAGGGATAGACAGGAAGGTAGAAACTTTCAAAGCAAGGCTAGATGAAAAAGGAAACTTTTTCACTGGTAGCCATGCTTAAGTCTATCCGCATTCTTTTATCTATTTGGCAAGTGGATGTCAAGACAGCATTCCTTAATGGAAGTCTTGAAGAAAACATCCATATAAAGCAACCAGAAGGGTTCATTGCAAAGGGCTAAGAGCATCTTGTGTGTAAGCTCAATCAGTCTATGGACTGAGGCAAAGCTTCAAGGTCTTGAAACATCCGGTTTATCAAAGTAATCCAGATCTATGGATTTAGTAACCGGATAAGTCTTGTGTATACAAAAGATGTGATGGAAACGTGGTGGTATTTCTTGTACTATACTCAGATAACATTTTTGGTAGTTGGAAACAATATCAAAATGTTGTCAGAAGTAAGGGTATGGTTGTCCAAACAATTCGATATAAAGGACTTGGGAGAATGTATATATTCTTGAGATCAAGGGATCGCAAGAAAAAAATATTTTACTTATCCTAAGCTTCATACATCGGAAAAATCCTTGCTCGTTTTAAGCATACAAAACTCCAAGAAAGGTTTCTTACCTTTTCAGGATGGAGTAACTTTATCTAAAGATATGTCTCTGTAGACATCAAAGGAGATAAAGGAAATAAAGGCAGTTCTTTATGCTACGGCTGTTGGAAGCCTAATGTATGCTATGCATGAGATCAGAAATCTGTTTTGCCAAGGGCATAGTTAGCAGATATCAAAGTAACCCTGGACAAGGACAGTGGACTGCAGTATTGTAGTACCTTAGAGGCACTAGAGATTATATGCTAGCTTACAAGGCAGTTAATTTAGTCCCTGTGGGTTGCATGGATTTTGACTTCCAATCGGATAGGGACAATAATAAGTCAACCTCGGGGTTTTATGTTTACTTTAGGAGGTAAGTCATAACTATGGAAGAGTGATAAGCATAGGTGTTTTTCTGGACTCCACCATAGAAGCTTAGTATATGGCAAGCCTCTGAGGTAGCCATAAAAGCTGAATGACTCAATAACCTCAAGATAGACTTAGATATGATTTCTGGTTTGTCCAAAAATTATTACAATTTATTGTAATAATGTTGGTGCAGTAGCAAACTCGAAGAAACCATAAGTCTATAAGGAAAGTAAACACAATAGAGCGCAAGTACCACCCAATACGAGGAATCGTATAAACGAGGAGAAGTTGTTGCCGCCTAGATTGCATCAGGTGATGACCTATAGATCCTTTCACTAAGGTCCTTAAGGCAAGAGCTTTTGATGGGCATGTTGAAGGGATGGGAATCAGATGTATGGCAGCTTAGTCTTTTAGTATAAGTGGGAGATTGTTAGAGTATATACTAAAAGCCTAGTTTTTGGTATAAACATTTATCTAGAAATAAGAATCACATTGGTCAAATGTCTACATTTATGATAAATAAAGTTGTTCAATTAATTTATATTGTAGATAACATGGTGTGTGGTGTCACACACAGAGGATCAGTACCTTATAAATTATAAACAGTAGCTCACGACCATAATGGAAAGGAACAAACCATTGGAAGGTCGTAGTGTAATTAGGTATTAGTTTATCTTAACTATATAATTACACTAGTACAATTAGAGTGTATTGAGTAGGACCATTAGAGGTCGTTTCTTTTATACTGACTTTATAAAGAAACAAAGACCTCAGTTATTATGGAAGTGTGTGCTCTTAATCCTAATATAATAACAAGCACATATATTTGATATTTATTTCTTTAATTTATCAATGGGTGAGATTTAGTTCGATGAATCAATAAGCCCGATAAGTTGGGAAATGATATCACTTATAGTGTGTGTTGTTGATTATAGAAGGAAACTGTGTCCTAGTGATCTAGGTTGAGAATGTCCCCAAGAGGAGCTCATAAGGATTGTCATGTTAAACCCTGCAGGTGGACTTAGTCCGACATGACGATGAAGTTGAGTGGTACTACTCTTGGAGCTAGATATTAATTAAGTGAGTTGTCAGTAACTTACTTAATTAGTGGACATTTGTTATCTTAAACACAGGGAGACTAACACACTCATAATAAGAAGGAGCCCAAAATGTAATTTGGGATTGGTGCGGTAGTTCAATAATAGTTCTTTAGTGGAATGAATTATTATTGATGAAATTAAGTTGTGTTCGGGGCGAACACGGGATGCTTAATTTCATCGGAGACCAAAACCAATTCCTCCTCTCAGTCCCTATCGTAGCCTCTAGTATATAGAGATTTATACCCACCGATACCCACCTTCTTACCCATCCAATGGGGCCGGCCAAGCTAGCTTGGAACCCAAGCTAGGGCCGCCAAGACCAAGTGGATGAGTCAAGTAGGTGGTCGCCAAAGCTTGGGTCCCAAGCTTGGGTGGCGACCACTAGAATATTAAAAGGATTTTTATTAAAATTATTTCTTATGTGGATATCATGATTTTAAAGAGAGTTTAAAAATTAAAATTTCCTTTTATAACTTTCTACAAAAGATTAAGAGAAGAGATTAATCTCTTTCCTTATTTGTAGTTTAAAAGGATGGTTTTAATTTTGGTAAAACTTTCCTTATTTGTAAATCATCTACATGTTTAAAGAGAGTTTAAAATTTGAAATCTTTCCTTATTTGTTGATTAAAGAAGGATTTTAAATTTTAAGAAAACTTTCCTTTTTAATCATGTTCATGATTTAAAAGAGAGTTTAAAATTAAATATTCTCTTTTATAAGTTTCTACAAAAGATTAAGAAAAGATTTGATATCTTTCCTTATTTGTAGATTAAAAGAGATTTTAATTTTTAGAGATAACTTTCTTTTTATCCACATGTTTAAAAGAAATATTTTAATTTATAAAATTTCCTTTTATTAACCACCATGAAGGGAAAAAATTTTTATAAATTTTCGGAAGCAAATTAGGAAGTTTTAATTCTTGTGTGAATTAAAATTTCCTTGATTAAAGGGATTAAGGTGGCCGACCATTAACATGATGAAAAGAAAATTATTTTTAATTAAATAAATTTTCCTTTTCAATGGCAAAAGAATTAAGGAAGTTTTTATTAAATTTTCCTTATTTGCCAAGACCAAGGATTATAAAAGAGGGGGTAGAGGAGGCTTCAAGGCTAACGACTCTATTCTATTCTAAACTTTCTCATGGTGGAGATAGCTTTGGTGGCCGGATCTAAGAAGGAGAAGAAGGAGAGAAAAGAAGCCTCTTTTCTAGCATCCCTTGGAGCATGGTGGTGGTGGCCGAACCTCTTCATCCTAGAAGAAGTTTTGATGGCCGAAATTTGCAAGGAAGAAGAAGGTGCTTGGTGGTTCTCATCTCAGAAGATCGTTGCCCACACAACGTCCGAGGTTAGAAGAGGAATACGGTAGAAGATCAAGAGGTCTTTCTAAAAGGTATAACTAGTAATTTTTCTTTCCGCATTATACTAGTTATTTTTGGAAATAATACCAAATACAAGAGGCATGTGATTCTAGTATTCCGAATATGTTTTTCGATGTTGTGTTCTTTTGTTTTTCCTTTTCCCTTGTGATTTGATTGTTCTTTTCGGTTAACCTAAAGTTATTTTAGGAAATTAAATATTAGCTTTCCATAAAAGGTTTTGTCTAGTCGGTGGTGGTTGCTCCCATATCCAAGAAGGCCATGTGCCTCGCCACGTCAGTACTGGGAACCAATTATGGAAATTAATATTTAATGGAATTAATAACTTAAGGTGATTTAGGTCGAACGTGTTAAGTTCCGCAGGAGACCCAAGTCAAAACCTAAAAGAACGAATAGATTAAGTTTTGGATCAAACGTGTTAAGTTCAGCAGGCGATCCAAAATTTAATTTAAAAGAACACATGGTAGCTAGGAAAAGGTTCAGACCTTTGTACAAAATTTTTGTACAGTGGAACCTCTAGGTTTTCCGAGTAGCAACCAACAGGGAGAAGATATAAAAGGATCAAGGAAATCCTCGCTTGAGCCATCTTGGACTAGGGGCTCTGCCCCTTTCTCGGAGAGAATTTTCTCCTTCTATAGGAAACCCTAAAACAACCATTATCATCCATTAGGATGATCTGTCCATCGTTGGATCTCGAAAACACTTCCATCAACACGAAAAATCCATGGATAAGCATTCTGCTCTCTCAATTTCATATTTTGAGTAGTATAATGTTTTCTTTGATGTATTTTGATTGTATTTCCTTCTCATGGAGTAATTCTCTAGATTCTAGGAGTAGAAAGTAGTTATGATGTATTTGTTGATGTATGAACTATGTATTTATTCTTTTCTCTATTCTATAACATGTTTACTTCTTGTTCTTGCTTAATTGTATTTGTGTGTTGAATGAAATAGGATGTGGAGGACTAATCACCATTTAGAGGAGATGCTCTAAATTATATGATCATGAGACCTAATGTGACAAGGGGTAACCTTTTAAACAGACTTTCTAGAGTCATCACCTCGAAAGGGGGCTGATTCTCTACAAGAAATTAACTTACTAGAGGATAATGGGTTTGTACCAATGTGATGTTACGAAGTAAAGTGAGTAATCTAAATTGTATGACCGTGGGAACTTATGTAACAAAGGTAACCATTTAAATGGACTTTCTAGCATTACCACTTTGCTTAATAGTGTTGAATTTATTGTAGACACTCCGGTATAATCCTCCCGGATTCATATAAGTAATTTGGATAGGAATCTCTTCAAGCAAGTAAATATAAAGGTAGGAAAGTGAACAATACTTATGACGTCAACTAGCGTCGTAGAGAAATCGAAGTTCTTGAATTGTTTCTCCAATCCAATCTCTTCCTTTAACCACTAGCTTTTCCTTGACTTCCTCTTCTCTAGGTCCTTTCTCAAATATTTCCCTCTTGCTCTCTCAACTCTCTCTCTCTCTCTCTCTCTCTCTCTCTCTCTTTCTCTCTCAATCTCTCAAGCTCATACACACTTTCGACTTTCTAGATAACTAGCTTTGCGAACTCAGTTAGGACTTAAACAATAGTCCCTATGGCTTGATATTTTATTATTTGATGACAAATCGTGCACTTAGGATTCATGACATCAAACTTTTCTAAACATTTTTCCATCAGAGAACACTTGTCCATCTTTTGGTGATTTGCCACTACTCTACTCATTTGTGCCAGCTAAATCAATTATGATAGTATCCTTGACTATATTAGGTTGGATCATCATCTGAATTAGGTTTGACTCATTCACATTAAAGTTTTCATCTCAACATTAGATGCATAGAAATCATTAGTGTTTGAGTAACCATTTTCTTGTTGCTGAAATACAAGCTGGTATTCATCTTCTAGGGACGCAAAGTTAAAATAATCTCCATCCTCTTCTAAATCATGCCCTTATCTAGATGATGCAAAGATCCATCTTCCTTCTGTGCTATAATATTAATTTCAATTTGTGTTGTATTGTAATACAGTATAGCCACCTATACATTTTGTGTTTGACTCACAATGATGTCTGTGGTTGATGGATTGCCTAGTGGATGAGGAAGACACTCATTGTCTCTCGATACTATCTATATCGATAGAAATTGATGAATCCCTAAAAATAAATAAAGTGAGTTATGAAAAAGAAATAATAAAAAACTATTTACAAACAATATATAATTTATAATTATATTATCACTACTAGATATAATGATGTAGTTGTTACAAAATCATAGATGCTACAAAGTTATGGTCTAACTATGTTGTAGTAGCTACGATTCGATAGCTACTACAATGTTCGTAGTTGCTATAATGTTGTTAGATTAGATAATTGTAGCAGTTATGAAGTTGTAGATACTGTTGGACCCTTGGTGGCTGGCTAGAAGGGGGGTTGAATAGCCCTGCACAAATTAAAAACAATACCCTTCTCAGACTTATAACTTAAATAAACACTTGCATAAATAATTAAATAAGCTAAAAGAAGAGGCTCACAGGATTTACTTGGTTACAACCGGGGAGGTTGTTAATCCAAGGAAGTTGAAGCGCAATAAAGATCTCCTTCAGGCAGAGAAGCCTCTTACAGTATTCAAGCACAGAAAATGAGAAGCTAAACTAAACAAGAGAAGCGTACAAGTGTTGAATATCAAATTGCTTGTCGTTAAAAAACTTCTAGACCAAGGTTGTATTTATAGCCTTAGTCAGGACACCTGGAGGGTTCCAGGCTTTTAGAAGGGGATAAAACTTTATCCCCTTCGTAACGGATCACAGTAAAATGTGATTTGGTCAAAGTCATATTCCGGGCACTCGGATTGATTCCGGGCGCCCGAACCTTAAAGTCAACTTTGTTGACTTTTTGCGGTCAAGACTCTCTGCTCTGGTTCTGCTCACCTCGGTCCAGATCTTTCGCTCCGCTCGCTTGGGTGATTTCGGCCAACCGAAATAACGCTCACCTGAACCCAATTTCGGCTTTCTCCTCGAGCAGGCTTCCGCTCCGGCTTCTCGTCCCTCGGAATTGTCGCGTGCTTCCTTCTCGTCCGCCAGGGTACTCATTCGCAGCTGTTCATCCCTCGGACGCACTGAGCCCGTCGACTCTCTCTCATGTCGACCTTCTCGTTGGCTGTGTCTCTTGCTCCTCGAGCAATCTTCCGCTCCAGCTTCTCGTCCCTCGGAAACATCGCACGCTCCCTGTTGGTTAGTCATAGGAAAAACATACCGGTTCCACTGTACAAAATTTTTAGTACAAGTGTCGAACCTTTCCTTAAATAACCTATTGTGTTATTTAGAAGTTAAATTAGGAATCACAGACGGAACTTAACATCATTGATTCCAAATTTAACTTATCTGTTCTTAATGGTTTAGATTTGAATCGCAAGCGGAACTTAACACTATTGATTCAAATCCATCTATGTTATTAATTCCATTAAATATTAATTTCCAAAATTGGCTTTCAGGACTGCATGGCGAGGCACATGGCCTTCTTGGATATGGGAGCAACCACCACCGCCTAGACAAAGCCTTTTAAGGAAAGCTAATATTTAATTTCCTTAAATAACTCTAGGTTAACCAAAAAGAACAATCGAATCACAAATTCGAAAAAGAAGAAAACATAAACTCGAAAAATAAATTCGATAAACTAGATCTAATTGCCTCTTGTATTTAGAATTCTTACAAAGAAAATAACTAGTATGATGTGGAAGAAAACTACTAGTTATATCTTCTCTTTGTAAGCTAATGACCTTGAGATCTTCTGTCATATTCCTCGCCTCGCCTTGGACGTCGTGTGGGTGACGATCCTCCAAGATGAACGTCACCTAAAAGCTTCTTCCTCTTCTTCTAAAATCTGGCCACCACCACCACCAAGGAGAAGAGAGCAAAAGGGAAAAGAGAAGGGAGAGGGCCGGCCACACCAAGAGGGTCTCCAAGCAAAAAAATAAGAGTTATGTCTTATGAAGCCCCCTCACCCCTTCTTTTATATTACTTGCCCAAGGTAAATAAGGAAAAACTTTTTACAAAAAATAAAATCATCTTCTAGTTTTTCCTTTTTCCTTTTTATTTTTCCTTTTCTTTTTATTGATTGATTGAATCAATCACCAACATTGATTTTTGTGATGATTTTTATTTTTAATTATGGCCGGCCCCTTGCTTGGGCACCAAGCAAGGTGGCCGACCACCTCATCAAGGGAAAAAGGAAATATAATTTTTAAAATTTTACAAGAAGAAATCCTCTTATAAAATTTACAAGCTCTCTTTCCTAAAGTAGGAGTTAAAAAAGGAAAGTTCTAAAAATTAAAACCATGTTTTAAAATTTAAAACTACTCTTATAAAATTTTCTTTTTTTTAATATGATGATAGAAAACTTTAATTTTAAAACTTATCTTCTTTTTTTTTCTTAAACCATGAGGATGGTTAAAAAAGGAAAGTTTTAAAACTTTTAAAACTCTCTATTAAAACATGGGGCCTAATTCAAATAAGGAAAGTTTTGAAAATTAAAATCTCTCTTTTAAAACTTATAGTTTTCTACAAAGAGAAGATTTTAAAAATTCAAAACAACCCTCTCTTTTTTATTTATTGTGGCCGGCCCCATCATGCTTGGTCACCAAGCAAAGGGTCGGCCCCTATAGAAGAGGATGTGGCCGGCCCTTGCTTGGTCACCAAGCATTGGACCGACCCACTTCTTAGACACCAAGAAGAGCCTTACATTTGGATGGACTTGAGGCTATAATGAGGCTACGACAGGGACCTAGAGGAGAAATTAGTTTTGGCCTTCCGATGAGCTTGAGTATCTCGTGCTCGCCCCGAACATACAACTCAAGTTCATCGATAATAACTCATTCCACTAGAGAGTTATTATCGCACTACCGCACCAATCCCAAATTACATTATGGGCTCCTTCTTATCATGAGTGTGTTAGTCTCCCTGTGTTTAAGATTACGAATGTCCACTAATTAAGTAAGTTACTGACAACTCACTTAATTAATATCTAGCTCCAAGAGTAGTACCACTCAACTTCATTGTCATGTCGGACTAAGTCTACCTGCAGGGTTTAACATGACAATCCTTATGAGCTCCTCTTGGGGACATTCTCAACCTAGATAACTAGGACACAGATTCCTTCTATAATCAACAACACACACTATAAGTAATATTATTTCCCAACTTATCGGGCATATTGATTTATCAAGCTAAATCTCACCCTTTGATAAGTCAAAGAAATAAATATTAAATATATGTGCTTGTTATTATATTAGGATTAAGAGCACACACTTCCATAATAACTAAGGTCTAGTTCTTTTATTAAGTCAGTACAAAAAGAACTTACCTAAATGGTCCTACTCAATACACTTAGAGTGTACCAGTGTAATTTATTAATCAAGATAAACTAATACTTAATTACACTACGACTATTCTGATGGTTTGTTCCTTTCCATCTTAGTCGTGAGCAACTGTTTATAATTTATAAAGACTCGATAACATGATCTTCTAAGTGTGACACCACACTCCATGTTATCTACTATATAAATTAATTGAACAATTACATTTAACAAATAAATGTAGATATTGACCAAATATGATTCTTTAATTTCAAAATAAATGTTTACAAAAGCTAGGCTTTTAGTATACATTTCAACAATCTCCCACTTATACTAAAAGACTAAGCTGCCATATCTGTTGCCATACATCTGATTCTCATCCCCTACACATGCCGATTAAAAGCTTTCGCCGGAAGGGCCTTAGTGAAAGGATCTGTCAGGTTATCTGCTGATGCAATCTTGGCGACGACAACTTCTCCTCGCTTGAGGTCTCGTATCAGGTGGTACTTGCGCTCTATATGTTTACTTGCTTTATGGGCTCGTGGTTCCTTCGAGTTTGCAACTACACCACTATTATCACTATAAATTGTGATGATCTTGGGCAAACCAGGAATCACATCTAAGTCCATTAGAAAGTTCCTGAGCCATACAACCTCTTTGGCTGCCTCAGAGGTTGCCACATACTCAGCTACCATGGTTGAGTCCGAGATGCATTTCTGCTTAACACTCCTCCATGCAATGACTCCACCTCCTAGAGTAAACACATAGCCTGACGTAGACTTACTATTGTCCCTATCTGATTGGAAGTCCGAATCTATGTAATCCACAGGGAGCAAATCGTCTGCTTGATAGACTAGCATATAATCTCTAGTCCTTTTTAGGTACTTTAATATATGCTTCACAGCAGTCCAATGTCCTTGTCCAGGGTTACTCTGATATCTGCTAACCATGCCCACGGTAAAACAGATATCAGGTCTCGTACACAACATTGCATACATAAGGCTTTCTACAGCCGAAGAATAAGGAACTGCCTTCATGTCCTCTATCTCCTTTGATGTCTTCGGAGACATCTCTTTAGATAAGGCTACTCCATGCCTGAAAGGTAAGAAACCTTTCTTGGAGTTTTGCATGCTAAAACGAGCAAGGATTGTATCTATATATAAAGCTTGGGATAGGCACAACATTCTTTTCTTGCAATCCCTTATAACTTTGATCCTAAGAATGTGTGCACATTCTCCTAAGTCCTTCATATCAAACTGTTTGGACAATCATACCCTTACGTCCGATAATACCTTGACATTGTTGCCAATTAACAAAATATCATCTACGTATAGTACAAGAAATACCACCATATTTTCGTTACACTTCTTGTATACACAAGACTCATCCGAACACTGAATAAATCCATATGACTGGATTACTTCATTAAACCGGATGTTCCAAGATCTTGAAGCTTGCTTCAGTCCATAAATGGACCGATTGAGCTTGCACACTAGATGCTCTTTGCCTTTTTCAATGAATCCCTCTGGTTGCTTCATATGGATGTTTTCTTCAAGACTTCCGTTAAGGAATGCTGTCTTGACATCCATTTGTCAAATCTCATAATCCATATGAGAGGCAATGGATAAGAGTATCCGGATAGACTTAAGCATGACTACCGGCGAAAAAGTCTCCTCATAATCGATTCCCTCTTTCTGAGTATACCCTTTCGCAACAAGCCTTTCTTTGAAGGTTTCTACCTTCCCGTCTGTCCCTCTTTTCCTTTTGTAGATCCACTTGCATCCAACGGCTTTTACACCATCAGGTGGTTCTACAAGCTCTCAGACCTTATTAGAATACATAGATTCTATTTCTGAATTCATTGCCTTTTGCCAAGATACTGCATCTATATCTTGGAGTGTTTCGTCATATGTCCGGGGATCAGGTTCATGTTTACCCGAGATCAAGTCCGAAGACTCTCCCAAAAACATGAATCTCTCAGGCCTCTTACAACCCTCCCACTACAACGAGGCACCGTCTGTGGTTGTGTATCATGTGTGACACGTGTTGTAGTTTCTTGTGGTACTTCATCTTGTACTGTTGGTATTAAAGTAGACGTGTCCTCTCTTATTTCTTCTAGAACTATTTCACTCATGGGCTTATGGTTCATTACATAATCTTCTTCTAAAAATCGAGCATTGGTGCTAACAATGATCTTCTGATTTTTAGGATTATAAAATAAACCACATTTCGTTCCCTTAGGATATCCCACAAACAGATAAACTTCTGTACGTGATTCCAACTTGTCAGTATCTTCCTTCAGCACATATGCTGGACTACCCCATATCCGGATATGATTCAGACTAGGCTTATGCTCATTCCATAATTTTATGGGAGTAGAAGGAACTGTTTTAGAAGGTACCATATTTAGAATGTACACTGTTATTTCCAGGGCATATCCCCAAAACGAATTTGGTAATTCTGAATAACTTATCATCGATCTAACCATTTCCATAAGAGTTCTATTCCTTCGTTCTGCCACACTATTCTGTTGGGGTGTACCAGGTGCAAACAATTGGGATTGAATCCCGACTTCTAATAAGTAATTCCTAAACTCTCTAAAGAGGTATTCGCCACCACGGTCAGACCGTAGTGTCTTGATACTTTTACCAAGACGTTTCTCCACATCAGTCCTATATTCTTTGAACTTGTCAAAGCATTCAGACTTGCGGCGCATCAGGTAAATGTATCCGTATTTTGAATAATCGTCTATAAAGGAGACGAAGTATTCATAACCACCTCTTGCCTGGATAGACATAGGATCACACAAATCAGAATGAACCAGTTCTAACGCATCTTTGGCTCTATACCCCTTGGCCTTAAAAGGTCTCTTGGTCATTTTACCTTCCAAGCAGGATTCACATGTTGGAAAGTTTTCCAACTTTAATGAACCCAAGAGTCCATCGGCTACAAGCCTTTGAATCCTACTTAAGTTAATATGACCAAGCTTTAGATGCTAAAGATATGTTTGGTTCATTTTCGAAGGTTCTTTTCTCTTATTAGAGTTAGAAGATATGTTATTAATTTCCATATTTTGCTTTATAGGAGAAATTGGATTTAAAGTATATAAATTACCTACCAATGCACCAGAACAGATAATCACCTTATTTCTCTTTATAACCACATTGTTACTGATCCGGTGGTAAGGATGGGGGACCCTCGTTGGCGGGAGGTCAACGACACGTGGAGGTCAATGGTCAAGAGGGTCAACCCCAAGGTCGCGCCGAACGGATAGAGGTTATGCCGAGCGGACTGGCGGGCCGACCGAGCATCCGGCCGACCGAACATCCGGCCAGGAGTCTCACAGGCCGGACGAAAGACAGCCCGACCAGGAGTCGGGTTTCCGATGCTCAAGGTGAAAGAGTCTCTGGGCCGAGCGGACAGGCCGCTCGGCCGAGCCACAGGACAATAAGGCGCAATCCCATCCGAGCACATGAGCAGGGCTTCCCCGCCAGGTCCGAGGTATGCGCATTCCCAGAGGACATGAGCGCCGAACGACTGGTCCGCTCGGCCTGGGAACAGGCAAGAGGCGCAAAGGGACAAAAGGGACAGCTGGTAACATCGTCCTTGAGACATTTGCCGCCGACAAACAGCATGGTCGGCGGCCGGAGCGGACAGAGTATCGTACGGTGGAAGTTTCCACTGTCACCTCAGGGATATGCTCGGACGATTGCGGAATGACGTCAGACATGCTTTTCTGACACAACCCTATTGAAGTATATTTAGGGAAGCATGCACATATCGAGAAGCGTGCCCACGCCTCCCCGGGGTCCTATATAAGGACCCCCAAACTTCGACGGAGGTATGCGATTCTCATCACTGTAACCACAGTAGTGTTACTTTGCTCCTCTCCTTCTTCACTGCCTAACTTGAGCGTCGGAGGGTCGTCGCCGGGAAACCCCTCCCGGCTTGGCTTCTTTACAGGTTCGCCGGAGATCCACATCACCAATCGGAGACAGCGGAGAGTGTCACGTCCCCAGTGTCATTCGACTCAGCGCTCGGACAAGATCAAATTGGCGCCGTCTGTGGGAACGTTCCTGAATCCGAGCAGATACGATGGAAGAAGCTGGACGCCAACTCATGGTGACACTCTCTCCCGAAGAACTAGACGCGCTCATCCAAGCACGGGCGGCCAAGATAGTCGAGCAACAGCAGAAGGCTCAAGCCGATCAGATAGCGCAACAGGCAACGTCAGCGTCAGGCGGTCGGGCGGCACCAGACGATTGGCCGGAGCAGCTCTCAATATGGGGCCAGAACAAAGGGGCGACCGACACTCAGGTGGAGGCCCCGCCCGCCCCGATACCATTCCATCGGGCTTTATTCCAAACTCCCTCAGAAGTCGCGCAAGCCAACCTCGACCGGGGCTCTTCGTCCGATGAGGTGCCCCTCCGCGACGCAAGGAAGGGCAAGGCGCCACGGATGGACTCGTCCCTCGAGCGGATCAATAGACAATTCTCTGAGGCCATCCTGCGCGACCCACTACCAAGGCATTACGCGTCCCCGGCGATCGGGGAATACAACGGGACCACCGACCCGGACAACCATCTGGGTAAGTTCGACAACACAGCCACTTTGCATCAATATACAGATGGTGTGAAGTACCAGGTGTTCCTTACCATCGTTTCTGGATCGGCACAACAATGGTTCCGGAGGCTACCGAACGGATCCATCACGAGTTTCAAAGAGTTCCGCACGACCTTCCTACATCACTTCGCGAGCAGCAGGCGCTACCAGAAGACCAGCGTCAGTCTGTTCGCAATCAAACAAGGCTCGAAGGAGTCGCTCCGAACCTACATCCAGTGTTTCAACCAGGTGGCCATGGATATCCCGACGGTCACTTCAGAAACTATGATGAACGCGTTCACAAAGGAGCTTGTGGACGGTGATTTCTTCCGTTCGCTCATCAGAAAGCCGCCCACAGCTACGACCACATGTTGAACAAGGCCAACGAGTACATCAACGTGGAGGAAGCTCAGATGGCAAGGAAAAAGGAAGCACCATCCGAGCCAGCAGCTCATGCCGAGCGGAAGCCGCCTTCCAATTATCAACCACCGAGAGGAACATTTTCATGATTTCATTGCATTATTTTGATTCATATATGCATGGTTTGATGTTGATTTTATAGGTTTAAACCATGGTTACATCATATTTTGTGCATCGTATCTATTTTGGACCTAGTTATAAATTATTATATTTTTGTGTTATTTGATGCTAATATTTGATTCTTATTTTGTAGGCATCAAAGGATCTTGGATTTGGATCTATTTGGCCCGAAATTGGGCTCGAATCGGAGTTGAAACGAGAAGATCAAGCTTTGAAGCATTATGGGCAATTTATCAAGAATAGGAGAGATCTGTATCATCCGTTGAAGATCTGGCCGATCCAACCTAATGGGGAGCAGATCTGAGCCATTGATGAAGATCCAAAAGTTTTGATCCAGATCTGAGTTCATCTAGCCATTGATCAAGCCCGAATTAATCTTGACTGTTCATCGAAGATTGGGCAGATCTGAACCATCCAGTGAAGATCTGGTCGATCCGACTTAAGGGAGAGTAGATCCTGATCCTAGATGAAGATCAGTACCTCCGAATCGAATTTTGGATGACTTTCACCATTGATCAAGAGCCAAATCAATCACAGTCGTCCGTTCAGATCTGGAACAGGTTGAAAACAGAAGCTGTTGGTTGCTACTCGGAAAACCTATAGGTTCCACTGTACAAAAATTTTGTACAAAGATCTGAACCTTTTCCTAGCTACCATGTGTTCTTTTAAATTAAATTTTGGATCGTCTGCGGAACTTAACACGTTTGATCCAAAACTTAATCTATTTGTTCTTTTAGGTTTTGACTTGGATCTCCTGCGGAACTTTACACGTTCGACCCAAGTCTCCTTAAGTTATTAATCCCATTAAATATTAATTTCCATAATTGGTTCCCAGTACTGACGTGGCGAGGCACATGACCTTCTTGGATATGGGAGCAACCACCACCGACTAGACAAAACCTTTTATAGAAAGCTAATATTTAATTTCCTAAAATAACTTTAGGTTAACCAAAGAGAACAATCAAATCACAAGGAAAAGAAAAAACAAAAGAACACAACATCGAAAAAACATATTCGAAATTCTAGAACGTAAGCCTCTTGTATTTGGTATTATTTCCATAAATAACTAGCATGATGCGGAAATAAAAATTACTAGTTATACCTTGTAGAAAAACCTCTTGATCTTCTACCGTATTCCTCTTCTAACCTCGGACGTTGTGTGGGCAACGATCTACCGAGATGAGAAACCACCAACCACCTTCTTCTCCTCCAAGCAAGGTTCGGCCACAAAGGAAGAACTTCACCAAAGAAGAAAACCAAAATACTAACCAAGCTCCAAGAGATGCTAGCTTTCTCTCCTTCTTCTTCTTCTTCTCCAAGTAGTATCCGGCCACCACAAGAGCTCCAAGGAAGGGAGAGAGGTTCGGCCACCACAAGAGGAAGAGAGGGAGAGGATGGCCGGCCACACCAAGGAACAAAAGAGGGAGAGAAAATAATAGAGGTTTCGTCTCATGAAGGCACCCTCACCCCTTCTTTTATATTCCTTGGCCTAGGCAAATTAGGAAATTTAATTACAATAAAATTTCCTCAATTTCCTTGACATGATTTTATTGAGAAAAATAAAATAAAATTTCCCAAATTAAAACCAATGGCCGGCCACATCAATGAAGGAAAAAATTAGACAAGTTTTAATCAACAATTAAAACTTCCTAATTTGTTTCCGGAAATTTTAAAAAATAAAATTTCTCTTTAAAATCTCTTCATGGTTGATAAAAGGAAATTTCTATAATTTTAATTTTATCAACATGTGAATAATTTTAAAGAAAATAAAAATCTCAATCTATAAATAAGGAAAGAGATCTAATCTCTTTCTTTAATCTTTAGTAGATCTTTCAAAGAGATATTTTAATTTTAATTCTCTTTAAATTATATCTTCCACATAATAATAAAATTAAAATTAAATTTCTTTTTAATTTAATTTGGCGGCCCTACTAGCTTGGGTTCAAGCTAGGGCCACCAATTTTATACCTAGGCGGCCCTAGCTTGTTCCCAAGCTAGCTTGGCCCCTATGGGTGGGTATAGAAGGTGGGTATAGGTGGGTATAGAACTCTATAAATAAGAGGCTACGATAGGGACCGAGAGGAGGAATTGGTTTTGGTCTCCCGATAAAATTAAGCATCCCGTGTTCGCCCCGAACACACAACTTAATTTTATCAATGATAATTCATTCCACTAGAGAACTATCATTGAACTACCGCACCAATCCCAAATTACATTTTTGGGCTCCTTCTTATTATGAGTGTGTTAGTCTCCCTGTGTTTAAGATATCGAATGTCCACTAATTAAGTGAGTTACTGAAAACTCATTTAATTAATATCTAAGTCCAAGAGTAGTACCACTCAACCTTATTATCATGTCGGACTAAGTCCACCTGCAGGGTTTAACATGACAATCTTTATAAGCTCCTCTTGGGGACATTATCAACCTAGTATCTCTAGGACACAGTTTTCTTCTATAATCAACAACACACACTATAAGTGATACCATTTCCCAACTTATAGGGCTTATTGATTCATCGAACTAAATCTCACCCATTGATAAATTAAAGAAATAAATATCAAATATATGTGATTGTTATTATATCAGGATTAAGAGCACACACTTCCATAATAACCGAGGTCTTTGTTTCTTTATAAAGTCAGTATAAAAGAAACGACCTCAAATGGTCCTACTCAATACACTCTAAGTGTACTAGTGTAATTATACAGTCAAGATAAACTGATACCTAATTACACTATGACCTTCTAATGGTTTGTTCCTTTCCATTTTGGTCGTGAGCTACTGTTTATAATTTATAAGGTACTGATAACATTATCTTCTGTATGTGACACCACATACTATGTTATCTACAGTATAAATTAATCGAACAACTACAACTAAATGTAGACAATTTGACCAAATGTGATTCTTTATTCAAAATAAATGTTTACAAAACTTAGGCTTTCAGTATACACTCCAACAGAAGCTACAGTGTTCTTTCTGCTTCGTCGACTCCTCCACAGCGCAGCTTCGTCCCACGGTGTCTTCTTCCGGATTTCGGCCCCTTTCTCTTCTCCAATCAATTTCCCGAGCTTCAACCTCGGTGGATATCTTCTATAGAAGCTCATCCCGATCTTCTGGAGCCATCGGGGGGGGGGGGTGTTTCCTCCAGCGGAAATCTACTCCCGGCATTTCTCTGTTCTAGCTCGATTTGGAGGTGGTCTTCCAATCGGCGACTCCGATTCCCATTAGCAACATTTGGAGGTGGTCTTCCGGTGTTCCTGAGCTCCATCCGACATCACATCACCATCCACAGTGTCATCCCAGATTCAGAGTTTGGAGGTTGCAGAAATCTAGATTTCCGGCCATTCATGGGGTTCCGTGTTATTCTAGCTCGTCCGGGGTGGTCCGTCGGCGTTGCTGAGCATACTTGGAGCTGATACGTGACTGATATTCTTCGCTGAGGTCCAGAGTTGGGTTGTCTCGACTTTGGCACTCTTGTGTGACGACAAGAGTGTGAAACTTGTATGGATTGGTTGTGAGTTGGATCGGTTAGGGTTTATTCAGTTACTATTTTTTATAGCTTAGAACAGATTCCTTTTATGTTTGTTAAGTTCTTATCATTGCAATTTAGCATTTCTTTGTTTTGTTGAAGTGTAATTCATGTTTGGTAGTTGTAATTTCATTGATACATTTAGTTTAATTCTTGTTTGATGCTTAGTTAGTTGTTAAGTTTTAAATTAGGGTTTAAATTCTGCTTTAGGTTAGAATTCAATTGTGTCTCGTTATTTCATATTTAGTTTGATGTGTGTTGATGGATTTATCACAACGTAGTGTGACAATGCGCTGTGATTTGATTATTGGCACATAGTTAGGGTTTTATTTATGCATTAGATTAATTTCTTTATTGCTGTGCTTCACTTTTGTTAGACTTAGATTTAAGTTTAACCCCCCATTTTCATATTAAAAACCCCAAAAATAGGAATAAATTACGATCCTAAAGTTACATCCTACCGTTTGTTCCTCGAGAGATCGATCCTGGGCTCGTTACTACAACATTATTGTGAAATTAAGGGGTTCATGGAATATACATTTGTACAATTTGATTAGCGGATATGACAGATTCGTATATCAAATTTTGGCGTCGTTGTCGGGGAAACACACGTTATATGCAGTGTTTGGTAATTTTGGGATTGTTCATTATTTTGATTACTTTCATGCTTATATATTCATGTGTTTGATTTTATTTGTTCCTGAGTCTTCTGATTTTATTTGTTAGTGTTTCAGTGTAAGAACAGGAAATTCCTTTCATGGATCCATATTATCAGTACTTCGGAGATTGGAGTCAAAGTTATTATTATCAGCCTCAGATTGGGATTTATGCGCCTAAATATCAGTATGAGGATGTACAAGAACAATTTACAGAGTCAGTATGGAAATGCAATGAGGTTATGCAACAAATGAGAGAGCATCAAGAACAATAATTTGCAAGGATACAAAATATTCAGAGTCAATTAGATCAGATTGCATCATCCATTAATCAGTTACAAGCACAGAACGCCAGTGAAGAGATGGATTGTGGAGCTCTTGTCAGGCCTGACACTGGATCTATTTCTTCACAAGAATTTTCTAGTTTAATTTGTGATGATGATGTAGTTGTTCAAATTTCTAATTCTACTAACGATGTTACTCTAGATGTTGTGAATGATGCAGGTATTGTTTTTTAAGATGATTTATGTGTAGGGGAATGTTTACTGGAAGCATTACCTCAAGAATCACCAAGAGATGAGGATGTAAGTGTAGGGACTTGTGCTACGGAGCCAAGCACCCAAGAATCACTACATGGAGTTGTACACTCACCAGAACTAGAGTCTGAGCATTTACTAGATGATAAGGAGGTAACAATCACCACTCCAGGTACCTTTCGGCATGACAAGGTGAGTATTTTTTGTGATACATTAGAGAATTTCATAGAGGTACCATTTATTGATTTTATTAGATGTGATGCATTTCTTGATATATGTTTTACCCACACTAATATTCTCCTATTTTCTTTTAATCCCACATGTGTGTGGGAGGTGTTTTCTTTATTGATTGTGTAGGAGAACATAAGCTTCCGGAGTGGGTGCTTAAACTGAACCGCCTCAGACCTCCAGAAAGAATTTTCAAGGGAAAAAGGATTAATAAGAAGAGTTTGAGTGGAACCAAAAGTAGTGCACTACCGGGGTGGCTTCTTCTTCTAAACCTTCTTCAACCACCGGGAATGAAAGGGGAGTTGGTTCCAATTTCGCTTCCTTTTGCAATTTAATTCATGCTTTGTTAATAAATTCTTGCTTTATACGTGTCTTTAGTTTCATACTTTTCATTTGCATTTTATTTTCATACTTTGCATTTAGTTTGGTATACATAACATTTTCATTTTGAATAAAAGTCTCTATGGAATTGTTTAGTAATACTTTTAAGATGGTAAAAGTTTTTTAAATTTGATCGTCAAATTTAGGTCATTTGAAATGATTGGATACTCTACTTACATGATTTTGGTTAAATTGGTAGTGGATTCCATTTTGATCAATTAAGCTTGATTGCATAAAAATACCTAGAGAGGATCACTTTAAGTCTATACTCTATTTTATTTTTGTGTGGCATGTTCTCATAACAATTGAACTCTAGAACTTGCTTAGTTTCTTTTCAAAGTCATAATATCATAAGTATGCATGGAAATTGAGGATTTTGTCAATTTTGTTCCCCATACTTTCCAATTCATTTCCTCATAATTTTCTTGAAACATTCTCACCTAGCATTCTAAATCTTAATTCTCTTTGCTTGTCATATTTCTTTTATTTCATTGAGAGTTTGGATGAATTGCTTGATGAGTAAGGATGTCCAAGATTTTAAGTGTGGGGGAAGGAACATCACTGAATTTGAAATGACAGAAATGGATCAAGATTTGGAAAATGTTTGAGCAAGGGCTGATTTTAGGAGATGTTTATGGTGCAAAATTCTGAAAATTCGTTTGTGAAAGAATGACTCTAATGTTCTATGCTAAATGTGTCCATTTCTTGAGTCTTATCATGTCAAGAGCAAGCTATAGTTGTTTTAGATTTAGAGAGAGTTGATACTATATTGATACATTCAAAACTCTAGGAGACACATAATGGAAGAATATGTTGATGTGCTTAATTCTGCAGAGATGAGAAAGAAACTGAAATTGGTAAAAGTTGATCTGTTATGGGGTTCTGAAATTTCTTGGTTGATTCAAGAACTTAAATTGTGGAAGAGAAACAGGTTCAGCTAGTGAAAAAGCAGTAAAGTGTGAAAAACTTAGAAGCAGTAGCAAGAGGAAGATGCAACATCAATGGTGTGCCAATATTTAGAACTAAATAAGAAACAGTTGTGGGAAGCTGTACATGGTTCTTAGATAGAAAGTTAATTTCGTTTCATGATGGGAATTTTAGAGACATGAATTGTACAGAATTGCAAGAGTTAAGAGCTGCCCAGTGGAGTTGAAATGAGGAATAAAAGGAAGGGCAAACCTGCACACTGCTGTGAGCAGTAGTTGAGGCTTTAAACAGAAATGCATAAGGAAGTTGGAAATGTAGTGCTGGAAATTGAGCAGTGAAAGAATTTTAGAAATTGAGATTGAATAGTGCTGTTGGAAATTGAAATTAAATTTGGAAGCTAAGTGCTGAACTGGAATTGCAGGAATGGACCAATTCAGCAACTCTATACTTATTGAAGACGAAGAAACAAGAACAAATTGTACTTAAGGAATTGGTAGCTGCATTTCAATGCTGAAATCTGTTATGCATTGCTGGAAGTTTTTTGAAACAAAAGTGCAGAAGTTATAGAGTTGATTAACTAACTGGACAAGGATAGATGTAGGAGCAAGACATAAAGATGTGAAGAGTTATTGAAGGTTAATAAAATGTGGAATTGTTGGAACTATATGTAATTTGCATAACCAAATCTGGAACTAAGAAGCTGATTCTGCAATGCAAAGGAGAAAGAGAATATTTCTGATCTAAGTAGCACTAAAGTATCAAGTTAACACTGTTTTGTGCCAAGTCAATTGCAGACTTTGATAAGAAGTAACCTCAAGATAAGATTTGGAATGACAAACTTTAAGTTGATACACTAACTTGAAAATTTGCTACCAAGCTACATTCTCTGGACTTGAAGCTGATTAGTCTAATTTTTCCAGCAGTGAAAGATATAGAAATCAATGAGAGGTTAAGTTAGTTGCTAAATTATTGCAGGAGATAAGTTGCTGTAATAGATGGGGAATTCTGAAATTGCCAAAGTGAGAGTGATTCCTGATATGCCTTACTGGATTGCAGTGCAGCATTGTCAAGTTTCTATCTTCACATATACCAATTGAATTATTGAACTGATCGATATCCAAATATGATGTAAGAAGATTAGAAAAGGATAGATGTCATAGCTAACCCTATTGCTAGTTGTATCAAGGAATCTGAAATAAGTACAGAATTAGAGATGCTAGAATTGTGGGTGATGCTGCTGGGAATAGTTTCTGTTTGGATTTTTAATCACAAGAAAAAATGATGGGATCTGTTGCTGCTGTAAGTGAACAACAAGGTGGAGCTGAGTCAGTAGCATAATTGTGAGTATCAAATGAAGCTTTAGAATGTCAAGTTTCAGAATTCAGAAATCTGTATAGCTTGAACTGGTATCATTAAGTTGCAGAATATGAGCTGATTTTTTCATGCCTTTAACAGAACTACATTGAATTTAATTGCTGGAATTCAGGAGTTGAAATTTTGCAGAAGTTGCAGAATGGGGTTTAACAGATTTGTTTGTGAGATAATCTGGAATTGCTTCAACATTTGAATTCTGAAACTGAGTTCAAGGTTCTGTTGAAGGAAAAGTTTAGAGGATTCTGTTTTCCTGATACTCAAATAGAACATTTCAATTTTTGTGTGCCATATTGATTATAGATTATTAACCAGAATTCATATCCAACAGAATTCTACTTGACATTTGATGTTGAACCTAGTTGCTGGAAATTTAGAATTCCTATCATGGAGGTGTTAAATAGAAAACAAACCAAGTGGAAAGGGATTTTAAATTTAGGTTACTGATTGTTCCCTTTCCGAGTTCAGAATCTGATCTACCAATTTCTGAAATTGAGTTGCTAAGATACATTTTTATGGGCCTTACACCTGCCCTGTTAGTGCAGTCTTGATATTTTTCTGCTGTGATTGTGAGAAACCTATAGAAATTTCAGAATCCAGGAATATTCAGCAACCTACTAGAATGGACAGATCTGTAGTACATTTCTCAGTGCAAATTGAAGTGCAGAATTTATAATGAAGTTTTGAATTTTGTAGATGTTGTGCCATGTTTTCTAAAATATTTTCTAGACAGTGATTTATGCCAAATCTTTTGTGTGCAAAACTGCCAAGGTGGTCTCATTAACAACAAGCTCAAATTCCTTTTTGCTGACACTAAATCCAACAAGTTGAAATTGCTTGAACTTTAGCTGAGAGGAATCCTGAGAAGATGGTTATTGCAGGAACAAAATTAAATCCCTGATTTTGGAACTGTATTGCTGCTGTGACAGAATTCTATAATCCTGCCTTGAATATGATTACTTTATGACAGAATTGAAATCTGAATTTAGAGTATCAATTGTGTGCCAAGCTCTTCTTGAAACCCTCTTATCAGTAAATGCTGCAAATGAAAACCTTTATTCCTCATTCATGAATGGTATTCAAGTTTCAATAATTGAAAATATGAAATTCTGCACATCTAAGTTCTGAAATTCTGAAACTGAAACTCTTAATTTAAGAGCTTGCATTGGTTTTCAGATTCCAGAAATGCAGTGTGTTAAGTGATTCATAACTTGTTGATACTCAGATTTTATGGCTGAAAGGTTTATGTTTGCTCCTCACCATGTTTTTCTAACAATTCTTTGTGCTCATTGGAACTTGTCTGGAATAGCAGCTTATCAAAATGATGAACTCTGAATTGATGGGAGAGTAATGCTTTTACTACTTAGGAATCAGTTCCAGTATCAAGTTTATAATCAGCATCTATTTCAGTTGAGGTTTCCTGATAGATTAGTCCTAGATGGTGTTATAAATTTTCTAAATTCTTCATATTTCGGACCTTAACTACTTCAACCTCTCAAATTCTGGAACTAACATCCAGAAAGCTTATTCCTAGAATTGAATTCAGGTAACTAAAACCTGTTACAGCTGAGTTTCCAAATTAGAATCGATTATGGACAAGCTTGAAATGAGGAAATGGATGTTCATTGAAGAATATAAAATGATGAAGCTTGAATTTTGTAGGAATATCAGCAGGAAAAATGCATTAACTGCAGTGTGCAGAAAAATCAGAATTCCTGTTTTGTGCCAATTTCTTGGACCGGATGCCTTTTGTAAGCCTAGTTTCAAATTTAAAAGAATGCAAATTTACGAGTGTTTGTTTAACTACATTTAGTGGATATCTTCAAGCTGAGAATCTGAATTCTGAATGGAAGTGCATAATTTATAATGAAGTTTGTATTTTGTGATCAAAGCTGCAATTGGTGGTTAATGGAATTTGATTTGGTCTTCTACCAATGCAATAGAGATGCACATCTTTTTGAATCTGCCACTGATAGAAACAGAGATCAAATTCTGCAGCAGAAAAGGAATTATACAGTGTGTTAAGAATTGGAAAGCATGGTGTTGCATTGTCCGAGACGGCCAACAGTTTAAGTGTGGGGGAGGGAGTTTTTCTCTATAAGGTGATATTGAATTGTTTTAGTTTCAAAATGCTGAAATTGAAGTGCAAAAACAGTGAAGAAGAAACGAAAAACAGTGGCAAACCAAAAGAGTATCAAGTGTGGAGATAGAGTATCAAGATTTATGTTTGTCATCAAATTGAAAGAGGGGTTAACTTGATACTTTGAATTGATAAAAACAAAAGGTATTCATCTCTTTTTACATCAAATTGGTCAACTTATCAAGTATATTCCTCCAATACTCTTACCTTCTCATTTTCTTCATTAATGTCTTTTCTTTTGCTACAACATTCATTTCAATTGCTCCTTTTGTTTCCATTTCAATTGTTCATGATTAAATCCTTTTGATTCATGTATGCTATGTTTTATAGTGGTGGAGAATTAGAAAATAAGCAAGCTTATGGTAGTGAAATGTTGTGAGTTGCATTGAGTGAGCTCCATTTATATGCATGCTTGAGTGTGAGAGATAGAATAGGCAAATTCCTTGTGAGATTGCAACTTGCTTAATTTTCAATTGGATTAAAACTACCATACCTACTGATTATTTTTTGCATTGTATTCATGATTGTTAGTGATTTTTAAGATGATCTTAGTTAAATTCTTTTTACTATCTTTTAGATATTGCTAGGGAATTTTCTATGGAGATGATTTTGAGTTTTCTTTACTTTCATGGGACGTTCAAGACTAAGTGTGGGGGATTTGATAACCATGATTTCATTGCATTATTTTGATTGATATATGCTTGGTTTGATGTTGATTTTATAGGTTTAAATCATGGTTACGTCATATTTTGTGCTAAATCAGAGGTATCTATTTTGGACCTAATTATAAATTATTATATTTTTGTGTTATTTGATGTTAATATTTGATTCTTATTTTGTAGGCATCAAAGGATCTTGGATTTGGATCTATTTGGCCCGAAATTGGGCTCGAATCGGAGTTGAAACGAGAAGATCAAGCTTTGAAGCATTATGGGCAATTTATCAAGAATAGGAGAGATCTGTATCATCCGTTGAAGATCTGGCCGATCCAACCTAATGGGGAGAAGATCTGAGCCATTGATGAAGATCCAAAAGTTTTGATCCAGATCTGAGTTCATCTAGCCATTGATCCAGCCCGAATTAATCTGGACCGTTCATCGAAGATTGGGCAGATATGAACCATCTAGTGAAGATCTGGTCGATCCGACTTAAGGGAGAGTAGATCCAGATCCTAGATGAAGATCAGTACCTCCGGATCAGATTTTGGATGACTTTCACCATTGATCAAGAGCCAAATCAATCACAGCCGTCCGTTCAGATCTGGAACAGATTCAAAACAGAAGCTACAGTGTTCTTTTTGCTTCGTTGACTCCTCCACAGCGCAGCTTTGTCCCGCGGCGTCTTCTTCTGGATTTCGACCCCTTTCTCTTCTCCAATCAATTTCCCGAGCTTCAATCTCGGTGGATATCTTCTACAGCAGCTCATCCCGATCTTCTGGAGCCATCGGAGGGTGTTTCCTCTGGCGGAAATCTACTCCCGGCATTTCTCTGTTCTAGCTCGATTTGGGGGTGGTCTTCCAATCGGCGACTCCGATTCCCATCAGCAACATTTGGAGGTGGTCTTCCGGTGTTCCTGAGCTCCATCCGACATCACACCACCATCCACAGCGTCATCCCAGATTCAGAGTTTAGAGGTTGCAGAAATCTAGATTTCCGGCCATTCATGGGGTTCCGGGTTGTTCTAGCTTGTCGGGGGTGATCCGTCGGCGTTGCTGAGCATACTTGGAGCTGATACGTGACTGATATTCTTCGCTGAGGTCCATAGTTGGGTAGTCTCGACTTTGACACTCTTGTGTGACGGAAAGAGTGTGAAACTTGTATGGATTGGTTGTGAGTTGGATCGGTTAGGGTTTATTCAGCTTTGTTACTATTTTTTATAGCTTAGAATAGATTCCTTTTATGTTTGTTAAGTTCTTATCATTGCAATTTAACATTTCTTTGTTTTGTTGAAGTTTAATTCATGTTTGGTAGTTATAATTTCATTGATACATTTAGTTTAATTCTTGTTTGATGCTTAGTTAGTTGTTAATTTTTAAATTAGGGTTTAAATTCTGCTTTAGGTTAGAATTCAATTGTGTCTCGTTATTTCATATTTAGTTTGATGTGTGTTGATGGATTTATCACAACGTAGTGTGACAATGCGTTGTGATTTGATTATTGGCACATAGTTAGGGTTTCATTTATGCATTAGATTAATTTCTTTATTGTTGTGTTTCACTTTTGTTAGACTTAGATTTAAGTTTAAACCCCCATTTTCATATTAAAAATCCCAAAAATAGGAATAAATTACGATCCTAAAATTACATCCTACCGTTTGTTCCTCGAGAGATCGATCCTGGGCTCGTTACTACAACATTATTGTAAAATTAAGGGGTTCATGGAATATACATTTGTACAATTTGATTATGTAACATCCACGAAATGATAAGCTATACATATGGGTAAATTCTTTAAAAAAAAAGAGAAATGGAAATAGAAACCAAAATGAAATAAAAAGGAAAAGAGGTTAAGGTTTGAACCTAGAACCTCTCACAATAGATAATGCTAAATTAGTACATGATAACCACTAGAACCATGAATGACTTATGATTTGTAAAGAGTGGGAATTGTAGTTAAAAGTGGGAGTATGATTAAGTAAGGGAACAAGAGGAAGTCAAGTAGCTATTCTCCTCTTTCTCTTGGTTAAGAAAAGAAGCAAGAAAAAGAGAAAGACAAGTTGTCTTTCCCCTCCCTTTGCTATTTTCGTGGGAATGAAGAGGGGAGAAGATGGAGAAGACAAGGGGATGAATTGGGACACTTTTTCCTCATTGGGAATAAATAAGAATGAGTGAAGAGAAGGGAAAGAAAAGTTTTGTTAATTTTTCCTCCTTCTTCTTCCTCCTCCTTCTTTCTCCTTCTTCCTTCTCCACCGAGACATAGAGCTCTCTCTCCCTCATTTCCAAAATCCAAGATAAGGTTTTCTCTCTAAGAAAACTAATTCCTAAGAAGGAGTCTCAAGGTTTACTCCTTACAAGAAAGAGAAAACAAAAGGGAGAACTAGGAAGAGAAGCTCCTTCTTCCTCCTCACAAGGGTACCACTTTCTTTAGGAACAACAAGCGAAAGGATGTAAGTATCCCCTCACCTGTGGTACAAGTTGTTTATGTTTTCCATAAGATTAGAATGCTTGAAACCTAGGGTCACCATGTTGAACTTTCGGCCAAGTGTAGATGAAAGACCTAAGAAAGCTTAAGACCTAAACTAAACATGTTCACTATGTCCCTATGATATGTATGCTATGATAGGAGATTGGTTTAGTGTTCTTATGCTTGTATGTTGCTTAAAACTTAATTTCATGCTCCTAAGGTGTTCGGCCAAGACATGAATAAAAGGTTTAGGGAAGTTCAAGACCTAAATAAGCATGTTCATTATGTTCTTATGATAAGTACCCTAGTATAGGAAGCTAGTAATGTTCTTATGTTGTATGCTTACTTAAAACCTAGATCTATGATTTTGAACTTTCGGCCAAGTGTATATGAAAGACCTAGGAAAGCTTAAGACCTAAACTAACCATGTTCACTATGTCCTTATGATATGTATGCTATGATAAGAGATTGGTTTGGTGTTTTTATGCTTGTATGTTGCTTAAAACTTAATGTCATACTCATAAGGTGTTCGGCCAAGACTTGAATAATGGATTAGGAGAGGTTAAAAATTTAGGTTATCATGCTCATGACCTTCTTTATGAAATGGTATGAAAGATTCTAAGTGTTTGCATGCTTGTATGTTGTTGGAACCTAGTGGTATTACACTATAGGGTTTCGGTCATGATGTGAATGAAAGACCTAGGAGAGCTTAAAACTTAGTCTAACATGTTCATGACTCTCCTTAGGATATGATATAAAGCTTAGGGTTATCATGTTTTGATGTTGCTTGAAAACTAGACACATGTTTCTTTATGGTTCGGCCATGGTGAATTTTAGTGTCTAAGGAAGCTTTAAACTAAATCTAGCATGCTCATGATTTCCTTTATGATATGATATGGAGTTAGCTAGATATTTATGCTTGTATGTTGTTTAGAGCTTGATTTTCTTCTTCATGAACTTTCGGCCATGATCAAATTTAGGGTCCAAGGAAGCTTAAAATTAAATCTAGCATGCTCATGAATTCCCTTATGATATGATATGAAGTTAGCTTGATATTTATGCTTGTATGTTGCTTAGAGTTTATTTTTTCTACTTCATGAACTTTCGGCCATGATAAGGATCAAGACCTAGGAAAACTTAAAAATTGGATTAACATGCTTAGGACCTTCCTTATAATATGATATGAAGTTAACATGAGATTCTTATGCTTGTATGTTGTTAGAGCTTAATTCCCTTCTTCATGGACTTTCGGCCATGAAAGAATTAGAGACCTAGGGAAGCTTAAAAATTGGATTAACATGCTTATGACTTTCCTTATGATATGATATGAAGTTAGCTTGATATTTATGCTTGTATGTTGGTTAGAGCTTAATTCCCTTCTTCATGAACTTTCGGCCATGATAAGGTTCAAGACCTAGGAAAGCTTAAAAATTGGGTTAACATGCTTATGACTTCACTTATGATATGATATGAAGTTAACATAGGATTCTTATGCTTGTATGTTGTTTAGAGTTTAAGTTCATACTCTTTGAACTTTCGGCCATGATGGGATTAGAAGCCTAGATGTGCCTCACATGCTACGTTATGAATTAAGAGATGTTATTTAATGATTCCATGCATGATTATGTTTTCTATGATAGGTGATGTGTTCATTTATACCTATGAACCATGCATGATAATGTCTCTTATGATGTGATATATGCTCAAGTATGCATGCTTTATGATATGACAATTAATATGCTCATTTATGTATGCTTATGATCCACGCATGATAATGTCTCTTATGATGTGCTATGTGCTCAAGTATGCATGCTTTATGATATGATAAGTAAAGGCCTAAGAGTTGCTTCCCTATTTATTGGGATTAAGAGCACTCTCTATGATATGACAAGTGAAGGCCTAAGAGTTGCTACCCCTTGGGGACTAAGAGCACTCTTCATGATATGACAAGATATGATATGCTATGTTATGACATGAACCATGATATGCTATTTTACTTTGTATGACTTGTACCAAGGGTGGGCTCCATAAGCGCCCCTAGGCCGACGGACTATGAACGGGTCTAGTAAAAAGGGATGGGCTCCTTAGTACGCCCCTAGGTCGACGATCGTAGTACGGACCTAGTTCCCTAGTAGGTTCGGGGCTAGCTACCCTGTCCTAGAGATTGCGCGTATTTATGTATGTATGTGGTACAAGCTGGGCCCTCATGATGATATTATGTTCAAGTACTATATGATATGTTTAAAGACATCTTGCACATGATATGACACATGTTTTAAAAGACATCTTGCATGATATGATTTATGATATGATATGCTATGCTCTTATGATTTATATGACATGATGCTCTTATGATTTATGCTTTTATGATTTATATGACATGATGTTTTTTTTTATTGATGATATGATACATCATGATATTTCTTTATGATATGCTATGCCCTTATGATTTATATGACATGATGCTCTTATGATTTATGACATGATATAGCATGATGTTCTTTATGAGATGATATGTTATGATGCTATGTTTTCACAATATGATGTTAGATGATTATGTTTCCATTGTTATATGTTTATGCGATTATGCTATGATATATGGTTTTTGTGAGTAGGAAAAGATCTTACTAAGCCTGTGTGCTTATAGCTTACTTTCCTTGTACCGCAAATAAAGGCAAAGAATGGATGAACTAGGAGAGCCGCAGGAGAGGCAAGAGATGTGTGTGGTGGTGACTTGGCTAAGACAAATAAAAGACCTGCTTATGTTATATTTTTATGTTGACATGAACTAAGTTATTTATGTTAATGTTCCGCTGTTTTACTTTAGAAAGAAATTTTAATATGCATGTATGTTTCCGCAAGTAGTAAAGTAACCCCGCCCTACTAGCAGGAGGGGCGGGCGTTACAGATTAGCGGATGTGACAGATTCGTATATCAAGGACCCCGCGCGGAGGTAGCCCGTCCTCATCAGAGGTCGCACGTCGTCCAACAAGTAGCGGCCGATCGGCCTAAACCGAAAGGGAAGATATGGACTCCCATGTTTTGTTCGCTCCATCAGTCAGCAACTCACAACACCCGCGACTATCAGAGCCTCCCCCAATCACTCATCCTACACCAAGGAGCTATCGTCGTCGATAACCTTCGCCGAATTGACGACGTCAGCACCAAAGTCCTGGCCGGCATACAGAAAGGAGATCTCCCGAGCGGCAGCATAACCAGCAGCACAGGGCCATTCCTCGGGCATCGAATGAACAACCCCGACCATCCGCTCGAGAGGAGGAGAATAGAGGCAATGCGTCGAGGGGTGAAATCAACATCATCGCCGGAGGGCCGACCGGAGGTGACTATAACAGGGCACGGAAGGCGCATGCAAGGCAGCTCACGATCCATGCAGTTGGCTGTAGTCAGGAGCGGGCGAACGAGCCCGAGATCAGCTTTGGGCCTAGGGACCTCAAGGGAGTCGAAATCCCGCATGATGACGCCCTCATCATCCGAGCGGTAATAGCTAACTACACCATTCACCGCATCTTTATTGATACAGGCAGCTCGGTTAACATAATCTTCCAGAAGGCCTTCGACCAATTGCAAATCGACAGAGTCGAGTTGCTGCCGATGACAACCCCCTCTACGAGTTCACCGGTAATAAAGTTGTGCCGGTCGGACAGGTCCGGTTGGCTATTTCGCTAGGAGAGGAGCCGCTCAGAAGAACATGGACTGCTAACTTCATCGTAGTCAACGCTCCCTCCGCGTACAATGTGATCTTGGGGCGACCGACCCTCAACGAGTTCCGAGCGGTCATCTCCACCTTCTGCCAGAAAATCAAGTTTCCAGTACAAGACCAAGTTGGAGAAGTCCAAGGGGATCAACTGGCAGCCCGACGATGTTACGTAGAGATGGTCCGAGCCGAGGCTAAATCCGCTCGGAAAGTGCCACGAGTCGAGGTAAACGCTATAACCGAAAAGCCACCTTCTCTAGGTTATGAAAAAAAGGAGGAGGTACAGATCCACCCTACCCGACCGGAGGCCATGACCTTCATAGCATCCGACCTGGAGGCAGGCCAGAAGGAGGAGCTGATCGGATGTCTCCAACGAAACTGCGACGTCTTTGCTTGGTCAACTCATGAATTGTCGGGGGTCTCGCCGAGCGTAGCGCAGCATGAACTCCACGTCCGACCAGATGCTCGGCCGGTGAAGCAGAGGAAGAGGGACTTCAACGCTGAACAAAATGTCATCATCCGAGCTGAAGTTGAGAAACTGCTGGAGGCCGACCACATACGGGAGGTGCAATTCCCGAGCTGGCTCGCTAATGTGGTACTGATCTCCAAGCCAGGCAACAAATGGAGAGTCTGCATCGACTTCCAGGATCTAAACAATGCATGCCCAAAGGATTTTTACCCTCTGCCCCGGATCGATCAGCTGGTAGACTCTACCTCGGGGTGCGAGCTGATATGCATGCTGGATTCCTACCAGGGCTACCACCAAGTGTCGCTCGCTCGGGAGGATCAGGACAAAGTGAGATTTGTTACTACGGATAGCACCTACTGCTACAACGTGATGCCGTTCAGACTCAAGAACATTGGGGCTACCTACCAACGATTGATGAAGAAAGTATTCCGGGAGCAGATCGGGCACAACCTGGAAGTCTACATGGATGATATACTTATCAAGTCACTCCGAGCGGCCGATCTTTGTACAGACATAGAGGAAACCTTCCGAACACTGAGGAGGTATGGAGTCAAGCTGAACCCCCAAAAATGTCTGTTCGGAGTAAAAGGCGGGCGCTTCTTGGGATATATCGTGACCGAGCGGGGATAGAGGCAAACCCTAGAAAGGTGAAAGCACTGCAAGACATGCCGCCTCCCAGGAATCTGAGGGAAGTGCAACGCCTCACCGGCCGGATAACGGCGTTGTTAAGATTCATCTCTAAGACAATCGATCGGAGCTTGCCATTTTTCATGATCCTGCGCCAGGCCACCAAGTTCCAGTGGGATCAGGAGTGAGACCGGGCGTTCGAAGAGCTAAAAGCCTATCTTAACTCACTACCTGTACTGACTAAACCAAACGTGGGAGAGCCGCTCCGTATATACCTGTCATCAACCGAGCATGCTGTCGGCTCGGCACTGGTAAAGGGAGGTGGAGAGGAGCAGCCAGTGTATTTCTTGAGCCACATCTTAAAAGATGTTGAGTCTCACTATACTGGTCTCGAGAAGCTCGCGTCCGCCCTAGTCCTGGTCGCACGGAGGCTCCATCCATATTTCTTGGCGTATACCATCATCGTTATGACAAACAGCCCGCTGGGAAGAGTACTCCTAAACCCTGAGGCGTCCGGGCGACTCATTAAGTGGACGACGGAGCTCAGTGAATTCGACATCCAATATCAACCCCGCTCGGCGATCAAGGCGCAGTCCTTGGCAGATTTTGTAACTGAGGTACAGAATCCTGAGCTCGAAGCTTTGTGTAAAGTATTCGTGGACGGATCGTCCACTCGGCTCGGGAGCGGAATAGGTATTTTACTACTTTCTCCTCAAGAGGAGCGGATGCACCTATCCGTCCATCTAGATTATCGGGAGACAAATAATGAGGCGGAATATAAGGCCCTCATAGCCGGCCTACAGGTCGCGCGACATGTGGGAGCCCACCGGGTGATACTGTACTCTGACTCCCAGTTGGCCACTCAGCAACTCTCGGGGTCCTTCGAGATAAACAGCGCAAGGCTCCGACTCTACGTGGAGGCCTTTGAAAAGCTCAGAACTAACTTCACCAAGGTTGTCATACAGAAGATCCCCCCAGCCGAGAACCAGTCATCGGATGAATTAGCCAAGCTCGCTAGCTCAATATCGCCGATCGTCATCCAACAGCCAATTGAGCAGGTGTCCTTGGTGGCGCACATCGACCGAATGGAAGGCCTCATATTCCCGAGCGATTGGAGAACAACCATAATAGAATTTTTGCGTTCGGAGGCCACGCCATCCGATCGGGAGGAAGCCCAGCTACTGAGGAGGAGAGCCGGCCGGTTCACCAACTTTACAAAAAGGCGTTCTCTCGCCCGCTGCTGAAATGTGTCAGCTCGGAAGACATAGAATATATTATCCAAGAAGTACATCAAGGATCCTGCGGAGGCCATCCGGGCGGGCGATCGTTGGCTAGGAAGATCCTGCTGGTCGGATACTTCTGGCCAACTCTACAGGAAGACACTGCTCGGACCGTCGCTACCTACCTTTCCTGTCAGAGGTTCCACAGCTTCTCCCATAGGCCAACGGAGAAGATGAATGCGTCTACTGTGTCCTGCCCGTTCGACCAGTGGGGTATGGATATAGTGGGGCCTTTCCCTATGGAGACCGGGCAACGGAAGTTTTTATTAGTGGCGGTCAACTATTTCTCCAAGTGGGTCGAAGCCGAACCACTGGCCAAAATAACCGAGAAGATGGTCAAAAATTTCATCTAGCAGCATATAATTTATCGGTTCGACATTCCTCGTCGGCTCATTTCGGATAATGGGCGGCAATTCGTTGGTGAGGAGCTCGGAGAATGGTGCAAAGAATACGACATCGAACAACACTTCACTTCCGTGGCGTATCCTCAGAGCAATGGTCAAGCTGAAGTAACCAATCGGGAGATCCTGCGAATACTTCGGGTTCGGCTCGATCACATGGGAGGAAGTTGGGTGGACGAGCTGCCCGGCATGCTATGGGCCATTCGTACAACCCCAAAAGAGGGAACGGGGGTAACACCGTTCCACTTGGTATATGGGGGCGAGGCGGTCATCCCAATCGAGATCGGAGTCGAATCCGATCGGATCCGAAACTACAATGGGGACAACGCCGAGTGGGGACAGCTGGAGTTGGACCTAGTTGACAAAGCACGAGCTAAATCAGTCATCCGGCTGATGGCGTACCGGCAAAGAATGAAGCAGAATTACAACAGACGTGTAATTCCCAGAGCATTCCAGGTCGACGACCTAGTATGGAAGAAGGTGAAGCCGGTCGGAGATGTGAGTAAGATGGCAGCTCCCTGGGCGGGGCTCTTCAGAGTCGTCGAGAAGCTTCGATCGGGTGCATACTATCGGAAGATGAGGACGGACGACGGCTAGAACGACCGTGGAGCGCAAACCATCTCCAGCCGTACCGAGCGGGGTAAAGGTGCGTCGGTGTAGTTTATCTCATGTATGCCTTGTTCGTCTGTATCCTTTGGCTGTAGGAGTACAAATTAAAAAAGATAAAGGATATGAACATTTGTCGCCGAACGGCAAAACTCCATGAAAACCGTCGAGCGGCGACGTTAAACTCTAGAGTCGAACCGGCGACTATAAACCCCCCGGCCCGAAGACCGTCGAGCGACGATGTTAAACTCTAGAGTCAAACCGGTGACTATAAACCCCCCGGCTCGAAGACCGTCGAGCGGCGACGTTAAACTCTAGAGTCGAACCGGCGACTATAAACCCCCCGGCCCGAAGACCGTTGAGCGGCGACGTTAAACCTAGAGTCGGACCAGCGACTATAAACCCCCTGGCCCGAAGACCGTCGAGCGGCGACGTTAAACTCTAGAGTAGAACCGGCGACTATAAACCCCCCGGCCCGAAGACCGGCGAACGGCGACGTTAAACTCTAGAGTAGAACCGGCGACTATAAAACCCCCGGCCCGAAGACCGTCGAGCGGCGACGTTAAACTCTAGAGTCGGACCGGCGACTATAAACCCCCCGACCCGAAGACCGTCAAGCGACGACGTTAAACTCTAGAGTCGGACCGGCGACTATAAACGCCCGGTCGGAAGACCGTCGAGCGACGACGTTAAACTCTAGAGTCGGACCGGCGACTATAAAACCCCCGGCCCGAAGACCGTCGAGTGGCGATATTAAACTCTAGAGTCGGACCGGCGACTATAAACCCCCCGGCCCGAAGACCGTCGAGCGGCGACGGTAAACTCTAGAGTCGGACTGACGACTATAAACCCCCGGTCGGAAGACCGTCGAGTGACGAAGTTAAACTCTAGAGTCGAATCGGCGACAATAAACCCCCCGGACGGGACATCATCGCGTAGATATACTAAGGCACAGCGTCTAAGGCCGATGATCAGCGAGCCTTGATCCTAAGGACAAGAATAAAAAATGGCGTGCGCCTACTAGCGCCGACCAGCGAAAAGCTAACGGAATGGAAGGTCGTTCGACCAAGCGGCGCAGTTGAGAAAAACACTTCAATGAAAAACTAACAGAAGTTCCATGCGGAATGAAGGTCGTTCGATCGAGCGATGCAGTTACAAGAGACACTTCATTCAAGATAACAGAGCAAAAATTGGCATTCCAAAATTACAGTTATAAGTTCGTCGATCGGGAGGAGTACAGAAAACACTTCATTCAAGATAATCGAAAACATGCTTCGGAATGGTGGTGAGAAGCACTGCATGCTCCGTAGCAGGGATGACCACGGATTTGGGGAGCTGACCCTTGGACTTCAGATAGTCCGTCGTGGTGGTGATGGCCAACTCGAAGGCAATGACCATCCGGTCGCAGACCTTCTCAACAAATTCCGTCGAGCGGATGTACTTTTGCCTCAAGGTGGCGACACGGCCTGGCTCCGCCTCCTGGTACTCCTTGAAGGTGACGCGGGAAGCATCAAGAGTCTCCTGCAAGGCCTTCAAATCGTCCTTGAGAGCCGCCTCCTCGATCGAGCGACCCTTCTTTTCGCAGTCCAGCAGATCCGCCAACTCCTTTACCCGCTATTCCAGGGCACGGGCCTCCACATTCTTCGCTTCCAAATCGGAGATAGCGGTATTCTTCCGAGTGGTTGCTAGTTCTATCTTGCGGTCATAAGTTTTGACCTGCTTTTCAAGCTGGTCAAGCATGTATGCCTGGTCGGCCGTCTTCTTCTGCTCGGCCTCTAGCTGCTCCTTGGTCTTGGCCAGCTCCTTTTGCAGCTCGGCATAGGAAGGGCCCTGAGAAGAAGACGGGCCGCCTGGACTCTTCAGTCTCTTCAGCTCCTCCTCCACCATGGCCAAGCGGTTGGCGACAGTGATGTTTTCCACCCATCTCTGATGTACGCAGAAGTGTTAAAATGTCGACCGGGAAGACTACATAAAAGAGCATAAATGAGGCTTACCCCTTTGGACTGCTGCATATGGCTGTCAGCCAGTTTGTCGAGCGGTATCATGGCAACACGGGCCCGGGCGTCCGCCCACATCTCAGCAAGGGGCCCCTTGATAGTGATCATGTGTTCAGGAGCCGTCGGCTGATCTGACTCTGTTGGAGTGTATACTGAAAGCCTAAGCTTTGTAAACATTTATTATGAATAAAGAATCACATTTGGTCTAATTGTCTACATTTGTTTGTAGTTGTTCATTTAATTTATATTGTAGATAACATAGTATGTGGTGTCACATACAGAAGATGATGTTATCAGTACCTTATAAATTATAAACAGTAGCTCACGACCAAAATGGAAAAGGAACAAACCATTAGAAGGTCGTAGTGTAATTAGGTATTAGTTTATCTTGACTATATAATTACACTAGTACACTCAGAGTGTATTGAGTAGGACCATTTGAGGTCGTTTCTTTTATACTGACTTTATAAAGGAACAAAGACCTCAGTTATTATGGAAGTGTGTGCTCTTAATCCTAATATAATAACAAGCACATATATTTGATATTTATTTCTTTAATTTATCAATGGGTGAGATTTAGTTCGTTAAATCAATAAACCCGATAAGTTGGGAAATGGAATCACTTATAGTGTGTGTTGTTGATTATAAAAGGAAACTGTGTCCTAGAGATACTAGGTTGATAATGTCCTCAAGAGGAGCTCATAAAGATTGTCATGTTAAACCCTGCAGGTGGACTTAGTCCGACATGACAATAAGGTTGAGTGGTACTACTCTTGGACTTAGATATTAATTAAATGAGTTGTCGAACTCACTTAATTAGTGGACATTCGATATCTTAAACACAGGAGACTAACACACTCATAATAAGAAGGAGCCCAAAATGTAATTTGGGATTGGTGCGGTAGTTCAATGATAGTTCTCTAGTGGAATGAATTATCATTGATAAAATTAAGTTGTGTGTTGGGGACGGGATGCTTAATTTTATCGGAGACCAAAACCAATTCCTCCTCTCGGTCCCTATCATAGCCTCTTATTTGTAGAGTTCTATACCCACCTATACCCACCTTCTATACCCACCCAATAGGGGCCGGCCAAGCTAGGGCCGGCCTAGGTATATTATTGGGTGGGCGGCCCTAGCTTGAACCCAAGCTAGTGGGGGCCGGCTAAACCAAATTAAATTAAAAAAGAAATTTAATTTTAATTTTTATTATTATGTGGAAGATATAATTTAAAGAGAATTAAAATTAAAATATCTCTCTTGTAAAAGATCTACAAAAGATTAAAGAAAGAGATTAGATCTCTTTCCTTATTTGTAGATTGGAGAGATGTTTTATTTTTTCTTTAAAAATTATTCACATGTTGATAAAATTAAAATTATAGAAATTTCCTTTTATCAACCATGAAGAGATTTTAAAGAGAAATTTTATTTTTTAAAATTTCCGGAAACAAATTAGGAAGTTTTAATTGTTGATTAAAACTTGTCCAATTTGTTCTCCAATGATGTGGCCGGCCATTGAAGATTGATTTGGAAAATTTATTTTATTTTTATAAATTAAATCATGTCAAGGAAATTGAGGAAATTTTATTGTAATTAAATTTCCTAATTTGCCTAGGCCAAGGAATATAAAAGAAGGGGTGAGGGTGCCTTCATGAGATACAACCTCTATTATTTTCTCTCCCTCTTTTGTTCCTTGGTGTGGCCGGCCATCCTCTCCTTCTCTCTTGTGGTGGCCGAACCTCTCTCCCTTCCTTGGAGCTCTTGTGGTGGCCGGATACTACTTGGAGAAGAAGAAGAAGAAGAAGGAGAGAAAGCTAGCATCTCTTGGAGCTTGGTTAGTATTTTGGTTTTCTTCTTTGGTGAAGTTCTTCCTTTGTGGCCGAACCTTGTTTGGAGGAGAAGAAGGTGGTTGGTGGTTTCTCATCTCGGTAGATCGTTGCCCACACAACGTCCGAGGTTAGAAGAGGAATACGGTAGAAGATCAAGAGGTTTTTCTACAACGTATAACTAGTAATTTTTATTTCCGCATCATGCTAGTTATTTATGGAAATAATACCAAATACAAGAGGCTTACGTTCTAGTATTTCGAATATATTTTTCGATGTTGTGTTCTTTTGTTTTCTTTCTTTTCCTTGTGATTTGATTGTTCTCTTTGGTTAACCTAAAGTTATTTTAGGAAATTAAATATTAGCTTTCTATTAAAGGTTTTGTCTAGTCGGTGGTGGTTGCTCCCATATCCAAGAAGGCCATGTGCCTCGCCACGTCAGTACTGGGAACCTTTTATGGAAATTAATATTTAATGGAATTAATAACTTAAGGAGACTTGGGTCGAACGTGTTAAGTTCCGCAGGAGATCCAAGTCAAAACCTAAAAGAACAAATAGATTAAGTTTTGGATCAAATGTGTTAAGTTCCGCAAGCGATCCAAAATTTAATTTAAAAGAACACATGGTAGCTAGGAAAAGGTTCAGACCTTTGTACAAAATTTTTGTACAGTGGAACCTCTAGGTTTTCCGAGTAGCAACCAACAGACTCGGCCATAAACGCCTCAGTGGGGAGGTGCAGGGTGGCCTTAATAGTGCGGCGCTGGCCCGGAGTCGTGTGAGCGGACGCCGAGGGATCAGAAGTCGTGCTGGACATTGAGGATAGAATGCCCGAGCGGCGGACTCGGCGGGGTACGGGAGGAAGAGAGCTGACCGGCACCACTTCGATGGGGTTCGCAAGCGGATCCAGTTGGGAGGGGTCCGGTCGGAGGAGAGTGCCTCGACCGATGGCGCTTTGCCGTGGGGAGATGCGGTGCCCGTCCGCTCGGACGCTTGCACTGTGGAGGTGGGCGAACGGAGTGGCATCTCAACACGCTGTCTCTTCTGGTTCAGGGGGAGTTCGTCGTCCGGCTCAGAGTCATCCTCCCGAACGGAAGGGCCCTTGCTAGAAGTTGCACCACCCGTCGCTTCCGCAGGCGAAGCCTGAGCGGCCGACTCCCTTGCATTTGCTTCACTCTCTCCCTCGTGAGAGCCAATCGGAGCGAGGCCCAACTGCTCCATTTCCTTGGCAGCGGCCGCCTCGAGAGCCGCCACTTTTCTCTTCAAGATCCTGAACATCACATACTCCATTACGATGTTCGCTGCAAGGAAAAGAGAAGAAAATCAGTTAGAACTCAAGGCAAATGCACAAGTAAATTTCTTACCAAAGCTGCTTGGGAGGGGGGTCCGGCTCGGACTTAAGCCAAACATATACATCACGCCTTCAGGAAGAAGCTTGTTGATGTCGAGCTTCAGACCGGCGAGCATATTGGCTGCCTGAAGATAATCTAGTCGGGTTTTATACCTCTTCAGTTCGGGGGAGGTGGGCGGTCCGACCTGCCATTTGGTCCGGAAAGGAAGTCGACCAGGGATACGAAGAAAAAAGTAGTTCTCTTTCCAATGTTTGTTGGAAGAGGGTAGTTTATCAAAAAAGACCAAACCAGGCCGAGCCTGAAACAAACAAATGCCTGGCTCGGACTGCTTGGGATAGTAGAAATAATAGAAGACTTCCGGGCGGAGGGGAATGTTGTGTATCTTAAATAATACCACAACTTCGCACAGAAAGCGAAAAGTGTTGGGAACCAACTGGGCGAGCGGAACGCCAAAGAAGTCGCAAACTTCAACGATGAAGGGGTGGAGAGGAAATCGTAGACCGATTGTGAATTGGTCGCGGAAAAGACCAAAAGCGCCGCGCGAAGGTTTGTGCGGCCGAGCAGAAGGCGAAGGTAAAATCAGTTCGAAATCAGAAGGGATGTCAAAAGCGTTAATCAGGCTCTCGGCATCACGCTGATCAAACCGCAACTCCATGGTAGTATACCATGGGCCGGGAGCAGGGTCCGCGGGCTGGGAAGAGCTGGCCATCGCCGGAACAGTGGAGGAGGCAGAAATCGGGAGAAAACACAAGGGCTTGAGGGAGATGAACGGAACAGTGACCAAAAGGCGAGAATGCGGCAAAGAACGCAAAGAAAACACAGAATCGAAGAGAGAAAGGCAGAGAACCTTACAGAAAAGATGAGGATCGAAAGAAGAGGGCAAGGGATCGCCGGAGAGCCAAGGAACGAGGTCACCGGAGCAAGGAGCGCAGGAAAAGGCTTCTGAGCACGCGACAACGAAAGTGTGGCGGAAGAAGGCGATGAGAGCTTTATAAGGATGGGCTCGATCTGCCCGAGCCGTCGGATGCAGGTCGCATAACCCGAGGCCCGCATCTAACCGTCCATTTTAAATTGATGAACGTCGCATCGGACATAAGGCGGCGGTCGTACGATGATGTCAACAGTGCCATGTGGCACTCGGTCAGAGGAGGGCATTTAATGAGCCCCATCATGAGGCAAAACCCGCATGCTCAACCATAATGGCGGAGATTTGCACGTATTCCGAGAAGATCCCGCGGACATCATCACAGGCCGTCGATAGGCCAGTTGGGCAGCCCTCGGCAATTAGCCGATCGGCGCTATTCGACCCTATAGTGGTCGAGCGGAGGCACACTTTTGGGAGTGGCAGGATGGCTGTCGCTTGACCAAACTCATAGTCCAGTCAGTCAGACTTAGCGCCTCCTTCGACTAGACTTGAGGGGGAGGCATGTGATCCGGTGGTAAGGATGGGGGACAATCGTTGGCCGGAGGTCAACGACACGTGGAGGTCAATGGTCAAGAGGATCAACCCCAAGGTCGCGCCGAGCGGATAGAGGTCATGTCGAGCGGACTGGCGAGCCGACGGAGCATCCGACCGACCGAACATCCGGCCAGGAGTCTCACAGGTCGGACGAAAGATAGCCCGACCAGGAGTCGGGTTTTCGATGCTCAAGGTGAAAGAGTCTCTGGGCCGAGTGGACAGGCCGCTCAGCTGAGCCACAGGACAATAAGGCGCAATTACATCCGAGCACATGAGTAGGGCTTCCCCGCCAGGTCCGAGGTATGCGCATTCCCGGAGGACATGAGCGTCGAGCGACTGGTCCGCTCGACCCGGGAACAGGCAAGAGGCGCAAAGGGACAAAAGGGACATCTGGTAACATCGTCCTCGAGACATCTGCCGCCGACAAACAGCATGGTCGGTGTCCGGAGCGGACAGAGTATTGTATGGTAGAAGTTTCCACCGTCACCTCAGGGATATGCTCGGATGATTGCGGAATGACGTCAGGCATGTGTTGGATCGAGACGCGCTAGAGGAGGGGTGAATAGCGCTCGCGCCTATTTCGTTCGATTATCGGAATCGTAAAAAGCGTAAGAGTTAATGCAGCGGAATAAAAACAAACATACACAGACGCAAGAGATTTTTACTTCGTTCGGAGCCTTGATCGACTCCTACTCGAAGGCCCGCGATCCTTGATCGCTTTGCGTGGGCAACAACTATAAGCTCGATAAAAGGATTACAAGATGAAGTACAAGTAAATGTAAAAACTAATTATACCGATGACAAGAATAGAATCTCAGAGCTTCGGGTCGTTGTAAACTTGTAGCAGCACTTTCGGGTGTCTTTCAGAGCAGCACGTTGGAGACAGAAGACTTGGAAATTGTTCATTTGTGCTGCTGGTCGAGATCCCTTATAAAGGGTGTTCAAGGTGCCTTCTACTATTCACCAAGGCGCCTTGAATGAGCTGAGTCAGCCGCGGAGATAAGTGCTGAACTGGTCAAACCTTATCAGGTTCAAGGCGCCTCCAACCTCTCCAAGGCACCTTCATCAAGCTGTCCAAGGCGCCTTGGCTTCCTTCAAGGCACCTTCAAGCTTGCTTCGCAGCCAGTTCAGGTTTTGCACCCGAGGCGCCTCCAAGCTCCATGGAGGCGCCTCGGACACTGTTCATCCGAGGTTAATCTTTGCTCTTTGGTCCCTGCAAGATACATTAGTCTCAAATATACCCTGCAGCACAAAGTTAGCACATAAAACATAATAGTTGTGATAATGACAGTCTCCGGACTGTCCGAGTCTGACTTCGGATTTCCGTCTGGTAACCCTAGGTCGACCCGACACCTACTGTTCCCTCTACGGGGAACGCGTCCTCACCTACTCCACTCAAGAGATTTACCTGCTGCCAGTACGATCCTCCAGATCGACTGGACTTTTGCTCAGCACTCGACGCTTCCGGACTTTCTGCTGGACATCCGCTTCCCGGCTAGTCCAGTCTTTCACCTGGTTCGCGACACCAGGACTTTCCACGTAGGGTTACCACCCCCTAGGACTTTTGCCTGAAGTCATCGACCTGCCAAGACTTTCTGTATAGGGTTACCACCCCCTATGACCTAGGGTTACCACCCCCTAGGGTTTTCTCTTTGCCTAACCGCAACTAGGACTTTCCTGAAACACTCAATTAGACTTGTTAGATCACAAAACATCTTAACTTTAAATCCTTTGCCATTATCAAAACACGAGTTTGATCGTCGAATGCTTCCTACATCAACAATCTCCCCCTTTTTGATTATGGCAACCCAAATTCAAAGTTAAGTAAAACAAATGCATAAGTATATTAAAAAGTTTTAAGTGAGCAAGCTTAAGTATATAAATTCAAATGAACACCTAACTTAATCTAACACTTAAACTTTTGTGAAGCTCCCCCTTAATACAGGGTTTCCTTTTTGAATTTTTACTTTTTAGTTTTGAATTTCCTACTCTCCCCCTTTGCCATTTATCAAAAAAAAAAATAAGCCAGTTGAAAATTATTTTCAAAAACGAGATAAGTGCTAAGTTGAAAAATAAATTTTCACCTAAAATTTTGAAAGCACTGAGTTAAATTTTGCAAAACTGTGCTTTACGACTTTACAAAGTTAGATTTCAAAGTAAGCTAAGTTTTAAAATTTTGAAAATAAAGATTGGAACTTAGCTAAGCTCTTTGCAAGTATTGGATTTTGAAAGCTATAGCTTAGGTTAAAAACTTAGCTTAATTTTAAACAATACTTATTAAATTTTAGGACAAGGAGGGAGTAGAGTAGCTAGAAATTTGGTTTAGGTTATTTATTCAAAGTCAGTTGATCCTTACGTCCAAGAATGAGTCAAGTTCAATAGATTGACTTTAAGAGGTATCAGAGCCCTAAAGATCAAGCATGCTTAACCTGAATATTTGAATTTCCTTTAGTTTGAGAGATACTTTTAGCTGAGATAAAGTTATTTTTGTCTTTACCAAGTAACTAAGCAAATTTTTGTGATATCACAACACTTTAAATTCTTAGTTTTTTAAAGAGGGAGTTTAGCAAAAAAAATTAATCAAGACTTAGTTTAGCTAAGATTTTTACTTTTTAAAATACTTTTAGCTAAACTTATGAAGATAATAGTTTTGTTAAGTATTTAACCTTAAAAAGATTTAGTTTTTCAAAACAAACTATTTTGATGAAATTTTGACAATGCTTTGGAAAATACTTAGCATTTTCAGCACAACTTAGCATTTGAAAACAATTGCTTTGAGAGACACTTAGCTAAATTTTTTTTTTAAACACTTTAAAAAGTACTTAGCTAAATGTTTTTAAAAAAATATTTAGCTAACTTTGAAAATACTTAGCTATGTTTTCAACTTAAACATGATTGCGTTGAGAAAATATCTTGCCAAGTAGCTAAGCTTAGAAAATAATTTAACTAAGTTTAGTTAGAGAAAACTTAATTAAGTACTTAGCTTTAAAAACATTTAGCTTCTTGAGGAGTTATAATTTAAGAGTCAGGTCATCAATAATTTTAATTTTAAAGCTAAGTTAAAAATAACTTGAATTTTCGAAGATATGCCAAAAATAGTTTTTAATTTTGAGGTCAAGTCAAAATTTTTAAAGAAAAACTAATTTTAAAATCGACTTAAAATCACTCCCCCTTAATTAATGTCTTAATAAATTTTTGAGTTCAGGAGTTCAAGCATGAGAGGTTAAAAAATTATTTTCCTAATTTTTCATCTCACTCAATCTAGATTAACAAGCATGTTTAGCATTTGAGTGAACGTGAGATGGAGTTGTCTTTACAGTTGATATAAAACATACGTTTTGAATTTCAAATAACTTTGAAATGAAGTTTTAAGAGATTTTTAAATGATTTTTGAAATTTAGTTTTGAAAAGATTTTTAAAATGATTTTGAAATTAATTTTGAAAAGATTTTTAAATAATTTTGAAATTGATTTTGAAAAGATTTTTAAATAATTTTGAAATTAATTTTGAAAAGATTTTTAAATAATTTTGAAAAGATTTTTTTTTAAATAATTTTGAAATTAATTTTGAAAAGATTTTTAATAATTTTGAAAAGTTTTTTAAATAATTTTGAAATTGATTTTGAAAAGATTTTTAATAATTTTGAAATTATTTTGAAAAGTTTTTCAAATAATTTTGAAATTAATTTGAAAAGTTTTTAAAATAATTTTGAAATTAATTTTGAAAAGATTTTTAATAATTTTGAAATTAATTTTGAAAATATTTTAAAATAATTTTTAAAAGATTTTTAAAATAATTTTGAAATTGATTTTGAAAAGATTTTTAAAATAATTTTGAAATTGATTTTGAAAAGATGTTTAAATAATTTCGAAATTAATTTTTAAAATAATTTTGAAATTATGTTTTAAAATTAATTTTGAAATTATGTTTTAAAATTAATTTTGAAAAGATTTTTAATAATTTTGAAAAAAATTAATTTTGAAAAGATTTTTAAAATAATTTTGAAATTAATTTTGAAATTATTTTTGAAAAGATTTTTAAATAATTTTGAAATAATTTTGAAATTATGTTTTAAAATAATTTTGAAATTATGTTTTAAAATAATTTTGAAATTTTGTTTTAAAAATCATTTCAAAATTAAGTTTTAAAATAAATTTTAAATTAAGTTTAAGTCAATTTTAATTTCTTAGTCATCTCACCCGATCTAAATTTTCAATCAGGGAACCCTATAATTGTTGTGAGATGAATTATGGTTGAATTTTAGGGTAAGCTTTAACTTTGTGTTAGATTCAGGTTTAGCTTTGGGTTCAACAAGTAAGCATTCTTTGGATAAACTTCTGGGCTATGGTGAGTCACAAGGAACTCATTAAAGTAACCATGCCTTCGAAGTTTTCCAAATAGTCCTACCCATTGAGCTTAATACTAAATCTTGGTCTAACTAGTTAGGATCCATTTAAGGGTAGCTTCGGTCAGTTCCACTTGGCCAAATGCACCAGGTCGAAGTCATATCTTCCTAGACATGCGATGCCAAAGCTTCCCTAACGTACTATCATCCAAAAATTTCACCAGTACTGTGGGTCATGTTAAACTTAGCCCGTTTTAGTCTAACCTTAATTACCTTGCCGGGTAATCTACTCTTGTTTTACCCATTTAGTGTAGATTAAGTTCAGTTACCCTGTCGGGTAGTTCAGTGGGGGGTGCCAGCTATTCTGGATCCTCCATCTATATTTTGAATCTATGATTTAATTTTGAATTTTTAATTTGATTTTGATTTTTGAATTTTGAATTTATAATTTAATTTTGAATTTTTAATTTGATTTTGATTTTTAAATTTTTTATTTTGAATTTTTTAATTTAATTTGTATTTTTAATTATGTTCGTTTTATTAATATCATTTTTCTTTTTGCTCCCCCTGGATCATAGCCTCGATAAGGTCTATCAAGGTAATAGACTTGATCCTTGGGGACCCAATATTGACCAAGTCCAACTTGATTGACCAAGTTAGACTTAGGTACCCATGCTTGGACTACCTTTCTATTATTTCTATTTACTAATGATAAATACGATTTGTATTTTTCTTTTAGTTTTAAATCCAAGTCCGGATTTGTTGTAAACGGCTTGCTGTTTTCCAAGAATCAGATCCAGATTCTTGGAACCCAAAGTAAACCGTTCCAACATGTTCTTGAGTTCTTTAACTTGAGTTTTCAAATTGGAATTTTCTTCCTCAAGTTGCTGGACTTGGGTTGAATTTCCAATTTGAACTGGCTCAGTTAAAGGACTCGAGTTAGTCACTTCCTTAAGGGTTGTTACCTCCTTTTGGAGTGACTTGACTCGAACGTTGGATTTAGCCAACTTCTTTAGTAAGTAAGGAACTAAATTTTCTGAATTATCTAAGCTAATACTAGAAATTAAAGAACTTATAATGGGTTTAGAGCCTTCGGAAACGGATACGGATCCGTGGCTTCGCTCGAACTCGGTTCTAGATTCGCTTTCGGTATCTGTCTCGTATTCGGACTCAGTTTCTGCCACAGATGCTAGTACTGGTAATGCGAGGAAGCTTGTCAGTTCTTCTTCGTCAGTCTCAGATTCGTCTGAAGATTCAGACCATGTTGCCTTCATCATCTGTTTCTTTCTAGCTTCCTCTGTCTTGCTTGTACCTACAACCAACGTAATACCTTACTCGACCAAAGTAGTGTCATATTGTTCATCTAATTCAAATAAATTGTCTATTAAATTATGCTTACTTACTTGGGTACCTTCATGTAACTGAATCAGATTCTCCCATAGCTCCCTGGCGCTTGAGAATGGGCCGGTGCGATTCAGCTCCTTATTCGTTAAGCCGCATTGTAGTATATACGTTGCTTTTGCGTTTGCTTCTACCTTTTTGATAAGGTTCGTGTCCTAGTTCTCGTACGGTAGTGGCATGCCGGCGCCGTCAGTTGGTATTTCGAGCCCGGTCTTGGTGATCATCCAGACATCGAACTCAGTTTGTAGGTACGACTCCATTCGGCCTTTCCAGTAGCCGAAGTCTTCGCCGGAGAAAAGCGGTGGACGAGTGGTGCTATAGCCTTCTTGGAGAGCCATTGAATCTTGCACGAAAAAGTGAGCAAAAACTTGTCCCATGACTTAATCCTGGATTAGTAGTGTGGTAGAAGGATAGAAATAGAAATTTACGAGTTTCGAAAAAAAATAATAAAATATTATTAAAAAATATTATTTCAAATTTTGCCAATTTCAATATTTTATCAATACTAATAAACCGTGAAAGGATGAAAATGAATTTTTCGAAAATAATTTTGGAGGGAAAAAACGAAAGGCGTTACCCTATACAAACGACAAAGCCACGAAAAATGCTTGAATGGTGGTTGCACCAGTTCAAAGCGACCCTGCTCTGATACCAATTGTTGGATCGAGACGCGCTAGACGGGGGGGGGGGGGGGGGGGGAATAGCGCTCGCGGCTATTTCGTTCGATTATCGGAATCGTAAAAAGCATAAGAGTTAATGCAGCGGAATAAAAACAAACATACACAGACGCAAGAGATTTTTACTTCGTTCGGAGCCTTGATCGACTCCTACTCGAAGGCCCGCGATCCTTGATCGCTTTGCGTGGGCAACAACTATAAGCTCGATAAAAGGATTACAAGATGAAGTACAAGTAAATGCAAAAACTAATTATACCGACGACAAGAATAGAATCTCGGAGCTTCGGGTCGTCGTAAACTTATAGCAGCACTTTCGGGCGTCTTTCAGAGCAGCACGTTGGAGACAGAAGACTTGAAAATTGTTCATTTGAGCTGCTGGTCGAGATCCCTTATAAAGGGTGTTCAAGGCGCCTTCTACTGTTCACCAAGGCGCCTTGAATGAGCCGAGTCAGCTGCGGAGATAAGTGTTGAACTGGTCGAACCTTATCAGGTTCAAGGCGCCTCCAACCTCTCCAAGGCGCCTTCATCAAGTTGTCCAAGGCGCCTTGGCTTCCTTCAAGGTGCCTCCAAGCTTGCTTCGCAGCCAGTTCAGGTTTTGCACCCGAGGCGCCTCCAAGCTCCATGGAGGCACCTTGGACACTATTCATCCGAGGTTAATCTTTGCTCTTTGGTCCCTGCAAGATACATTAGTCCCAAATATACCCTGCAGCACAAAGTTAGCACATAAAACATAATAGTTGTGATAATGACAGTCTCCGGACTGTCCGAGTCTGACTTCGGATTTCCGTCCGGAAACCCTAGGTCGACCCGACGCCTACTGTTCCCTCTACGGGGAACGCGTCCTCATCTACTCCACTCAGGAGATTTACCTGCTGCCAGTGCGATCCTCCAGATCGACTGGACTTTTGCTCAGTACTCGACGCTTCCGGACTTTCTGCTGGACATCTGCTTCCCGGCTAGTCCAGTCTTTCACCTGGTTCGCGACACCAGGACTTTCCACCTAGGGTTACCACCCCCTAGGACTTTTGCCTGAAGCCATCGACCTGCCAAGACTTTCCGCATAGGGTTACCACCCCCTATGACCTAGGGTTACCACCCCCTAGGGTTTTCTCTTTGCCTAACCGCAACTAGGACTTTCCTGAAACACTCAATCAGACTTGTTAGATCACAAAACATCTTAACTTTGAATCCTTTGCCATTATCAAAACACTAGTTTGATCGTCGGATGCTTCCTGCATCAACATCATGCTTTTCTGACACAACCCTACTGAGGTATGTTTGGGGAAGCGTTCACACATCGAGAAGCGTGCCCACGCCTCCCCGGGGTCCTATATAAGGACCCCCGGACTTCGATGGAGGTATGCAATTCTCATCACTGTAGCCATAGTAGCGTTAGTTTGCTCCTCTCCTTCTTCACTGCCTGACTTGAGCGTCGGAGGGTCGTCGCCGGGAAACCCCTCCCGGCTCGGCTTCTTTGCAAGTTCGCCGGAGATCCACATCACCAGTCAGAGACAGCGGAGAGTGCCACGTCCCCAGTGTCCGTCGACTCAGCGCTCGGACAGGATCAGTTATTAAAGGAAACTAAATATCCATCCAAATACAGTTTAGAAACTGAAATTAAATTCTTTCTAAAACTGGGTACATAAAGATAATTTCTTAAAATTAAATTTCTATTCCTATCAAAAGATAAGTAGACGTCTCCCACTGCAACATCCGCCACCTTAGTAGCATTGCCCATGTAGACAGTTATCTCTCCTTCAAATAGTCGTCGGGTTTCCTAGAACCCCTGTAAAGAATTACAGACATGATCGGTGGCTCCCGTATCTACATACCAGGTACTGGTAGATAACACCGCTAAACATGTTTCAACTACTAGAGCATGAGATATACCTTTTTTGTTCTGATTCCTACGAGGACAGTCCGCCTTCCAATGTCCTGACTGCTTGTAGATGAAGCACTTGCCCTTCGGCTTCTTCATTCCAGCCTTTTGTCCCTGAGGTTTATTCACTTTCTTTGTTGAAAAGACCTGTTTCTTCTTCTTCAGCATAGTGAATATGAGAACTGTGACGAAATATTCCTTCTGCTGCTTGTAGTTCTGTCAGAAGTTCCGCCAACGTATACTCTCTTTTATTCATGTTATAGTTCAGGCGGAACTACTCAAAATTTATGGGTAGCGTTTGGAGGATTATATCGACCTGGGTTTCCCCATCGATTTCTCCTCCAAGGACTTGTATTTCATTCAGATAAGCCATCATTTTGAGGATATGATCCCTTACGGGTGTCCCCTCAGACATGGTGGTTGTCATTAGCTTTCTCATTGCCTCTTGCCTAGCAGTCCGACTCTGGTGCCCAAAGAATTCTTTGAGATTGTTCATTATATCATAAGTTGTTGGTAAATCTTGATGCTGATGTTGCAATACATTTGACATTGATGCCAAAATGTAACACCGCGTCATCTCATCAACTTTTACCCATTTCTTATGATACTCAATCTCCTCTGGGTAGAGTCACCGTCAGGTGCATCAGGGCAAACCTCAGTCAGTACAAACTTATAGCTTTCTTTTCCAATCAATATAGTTGGGACTAGTAAGTTTGTTCTCTTTCAGTATAATGGCCAGTGGGTTGAAAGTCATCCTAAGAATCACAAAAATAAACTTTGGTCAAGACTCTAAATTTAGAATAATATTGATTCCTCAAACAATACTATTTTAAATTAACCAACACCTCAAATCACCGTGAATATTGCATGTCATGTTAGTGTGGACGTATACAAATTCAACATTTGTAAGAGGAGGGTGTAACCCATTAATTTTATTATCTTGTCATCCTAACTTTATGACAAATAAAATTAATAGTTGGTTTCACTTTGGTCACACAATACAATAGCAGTGACTCCGTTGGGGAGGATACTATTGAATGCGTCTAAGTGTATACCATTACTTGATACTAAGTCGATAGGATTGTGCCCCTTCAGTTGGAGAAGATTACACGCTCCTAAATAATTTCCTATAACCATCCATTAAGGAAATTTGATCTAGTGATCCGCAACAAACCCATCCGTTGTGGAGGGAGGCACTCAGAGCCAACACGCAAGCTTGTTGCATCACTTACAAACCAGTAATGGAGACCATGAGATTTATTAAAATCCCTCTCCCACTTAGTTATTTAAAAATGAGGATTTTAACCTATGCTAGCATATATCACATGCATACACACATATCACAGTAAATAAAAGCAATAAATATGGAAATCATTTTCCAACTATTATGGCCTTTTTCTATTACTGTCCTCCATGTGCTCCAACCCTAGCTGCTGTCATCTTTAGCCACCGCCATCGGGTCGAGTCGTCGCATCCATCTTGCTTCTTATTCCGTTGTGCCTCTGGTGCTCCAAAAGTACCACGCCTCGCAAGAATCCGATCTACGACAAAAATAGAATTTTACATATATAGATCATATATTCCACGAGGGAATGTACATGTATTCTAGATCAAAAAAATAAAATTCTAAAAATAATACAGCTCCTGCTGTATTTAATACATACAATCATACACACAAAATAATGCCCTTGACATGTCCAAGGGTCCAATCATACACAACATCTATAAGCCATAATAGTTGGAGCCTGCAACCAAAGAGTTAGCGCATCCTACTACTATCCTGCCTAAATTATGTATGACATGTGCATAACCTATTTGAATTCTAAACACACAGAGGCAACCCCTAGCTCTGTTACCAATTGTTGGTTAGTCCTAGGAAAAACGTACCGGTTCCACTGTAAAAAAAAATTTATACAAGTGTCGAACCTTTCCTTAAATAACCTATTGTGTTCTTTAGAAGTTAAATTAGGAATCGCAGACGGAACTTAACATCATTGATTCCAAATTTAACTTATCTGTTCTTAATGGTTTAGATTTGAATCGCAAGCGGAACTTAACACTATTGATTCAAATCCACCTATGTTATTAATTCCATTAAATATTAATTTTCAAAATTGGCTTCCAGGACTGCATGGTGAGGCACATGGCCTTCTTGGATATGGGAGCAACCACCACCGTGCCTAGACAAAGTCTTTTAAGGAAAGTTAATATTTAATTTCCTTAAATAACTCTAGGTTAACCAAAAAGAACAATCGAATCACAAATTCGAAAAAGAAGAAAACACAAACTCGAAAAATAAATTCGATAAACTAGATCTAATTGCCTCTTGTATTTAGAATTCTTACAAAGAAAATAACTAGTATGATGTGGAAGAAAACTACTAGTTATACCTTCTCTTTGTAAACTAATGATCTCGAGATCTTCTGTCGTATTCCTCGCCTCGCTTTGGACGTCGTGTGGGCGACGATCCTCCAAAATGAACACCACCCAAAAGCTTCTTCCTCTTCTTCTAAAATCCGGCCACCACCACCACCAAGGAGAAGAGGGCAAAAGGGAAAAGAGAAGGGAGAGGGTCGGCCACACCAAGAGGGTCTCCAAGCAAAAGAATAAGAGTTATGTCTCATGAAGCCCCCTCACCCCTTCTTTTATATTATTTGCCCAAGGTAAATAAGGAAAAACTTTTTATAAAAAATAAAATCATCCTCTAGTTTTTCCTTTTCCCTTTTTATTTTTCTTTTTCTTTCCTCTTGATTGAATCAATCACCAACATTAATTTTTGTGATGATTTTTATTTTTAATTATGGTCGGCCCCTTGCTTGGGCACCAAGCAAGGTGGCCGGCCACCTCATCAAGCGAAAAAGGAAATATAATTTTTAATATTTTACAAGAAGAAATACTCTTATAAAATTTACAAGCTCTCTTTCCTAAAGTAGGAGTTAAAAAAGGAAAGTTCTAAAAATTAAAACCATGTTTTAAAATTTAAAACTACTCTTATAAAATTTCTTTTTTTTAACATGATGATAGAAAACTTTAATTTTAAAACTTATCTTCCTTTTTTTTCTTAAACCATGAGGATGGTTAAAAAAGGAAAGTTTTAAAACTTTTAAAACTCTCTATTAAAACATGGGGCCTAATTCAAATAAGGAAAGTTTTGAAAATTAAAATCTCTCTTTTAAAACTTATAGTTTTCTATAAAGAGAAGATTTTAAAAATTCAAAACAACCCTCTCTTTTTTATTTATTGTGGCCGGCCCCATCATGCTTGGTCACCAAGCAAAGGGTCGGCCCCTATAGAAGAGGATGTGGCCGGCCCTTGCTTGGTCACCAAGCATTGGACCGACCCACTTCTTAGACACCAAGAAGAGCCTTACATTTGAATGGACTTGAGACTATAATGAGGCTACGACAGGGACCTAGAGGAGAAATTGGTTTTGGCCTTCCGATGAGCTTGAGTATCCCGTGCTCGCCCTGAACATACAACTCAAGTTCATCGATAATAACTCATTCCACTAGAGAGTTATTATCGCACTACCGCACCAATCCCAAATTACATTATGGCTCCTTCTTATCATGACTGTGTTAGTCTCCCTGTGTTTAAGATTACGAATGTCCACTAATTAAGTAAGTTACTAACAACTCACTTAATTAATATCTAGCTCCAAGAGTAGTACCACTCAACTTCATTGTCATGCCAGACTAAGTCCACCTGTAGGGTTTAACATGGCAATCCTTATGAGCTCCTCTTGGGGACATTCTCAACCTAGATAACTAGGACACAGATTCCTTCTATAATCAACAACACACACTATAAGTAATATTATTTCCCAACTTATTAGGCATATTGATTTATCGAGCTAAACCTCACCCTTTGATAAGTCAAAGAAATAAATATTAAATATATGTGCTTGTTATTATATTAGGATTAAGAGCACACACTTCCATAATAACTAAGGTCTAGTTCTTTTATTAAGTCAGTACAAAAAAAACTTACCTAAAATGGTCCTACTTAATACACTTAGAGTGTACCAGTGTAATTTATTAATCAAGATAAACTAATACTTAATTACACTACGACTATTCCGATGGTTTGTTCCTTTCCATCTTAGTCGTGAGCAACTGTTTATAATTTATAAAGAACCGATAACATGATCTTCTGAGTGTGACACCACACTCCATGTTATCTACTATATAAATTAATTAAACAATTACATTTAACAAATAAATGTAGATATTGACCAAATATAATTCTTTTATTTCAAAATAAATGTTTACAAAAGCTAGGCTTTTAGTATACATTCCAACACTCCCTTCTCGTTCACCGGTGTACTCTTTCGCAGCAACTCATCCCTCAGACGCACCGAGCCCATCGGCTCTCTCTCCCATGCCACCCTTCTCGCTAGCTGCGTTTTCCGATCGACTTCCTGTGCTCCTAAGTTCCTGCACACTTAGACATAGGGTCAAAACACCATAGGACCTAACTTAACTTATTTGATCAAATCAAAACAACCTGGGGTTCCAATAATCTCCCCCTTTTTTATGTGAGCAACCCAAGTTAAGCAACCCCTTGTTCAATTTATTGGTCCCTTGTGGTTGACAAGAGGGGAGGGAGGTGAATTACCTTGGACAATAACAAACAAAAAATACCTTTCTTAAAACTTTACAACTTGATTAAAATAAATACTTGTACAAAAGAATTAAGAAGCTAATTAATAAAATAAAGACGCCCCGAGATTTACTTAGTTAGCAATTAGGGGATTGCTAATCCAAGACGTTGAAAGCTCACTATAAATCTCCTTCAGGTGGAGAAGCTGTTGGATCATGAAAGTCGATAGAGGGGGGGGGGGGGGGGAATATTGAAATCTTTCGAAAAGAGTGACCACAACGGAAAAGTAAATGCAACGCTAACACAGAACCTTTTTACTTGGTTCGGAGCCTGTGTCGACTCCTACTCCAAGGCCCGTACTCGTTGAGTACTTTCGTTGGGTAATCCACTAGAAATTCAAATATAGATTACAAATTCAGTACAAGATTGCTAAAAAAGAAAATTACCAACAATAAAAAGAATTAGAACATAAAAGGAAAGCTTGTTGGAGATCACAGTGTCGCAGGAGCACAAGGAAGCAGATTGTCAATTCTGAGTTGTTTCTTGAGCTCCGCCTTTGACCCTCCTTATATAGGAGGCTCGGGGTGCCCTGGATCCCTTCCGGGCGCCCTGGTGTGACATAGCAGGCCCAACCAGTGAGCTCCACGTGTCGACGCTGCGATTAGGATAAAATTTACCTCCGGGCACCCGAACCACTTTTCTCCAAAAACTCCTTCTCCTGCAAGACAAGGTTAGTCCGAGGTAAATATATAATGTATATCCTGCAAAACAAAGTATTAGCACAGTTTATAATTTTAACATAAAGAGTATGAATTATATTCCGTCTCTTCGAGACCGGAATCTAGTCAAGATCTCGACTTAGAGTTCCGAAATAGTTCTAAATCGGATCGGTGACTAAGTTCCCTTCCCGGGAACCCGTTCTCACAGTCACTCCCCTCCAGTGACTTACCTTTACTTACCTACTAGACGTCCGGTCAGCCCTTCGACCCATTTGGACTTCGTGCTAGTTATCCGGTCGGCCCGTCGACCTAGCTGGGCTTCGTGCCAGACATCCGGTCAGCCCGTCGACCTATCTGAACTTCGCCTGCACACTCGATCAGAGTGTTAGACAATGACAAACCTAACTTAACCTAATTTGTCATTCATTAAAACTTGAGTTAGACCGTTAGTGCTAACTGCACCAACAATCTTTCCCTTTTTTATGGAATGACAACCTGGTTAAGTTAGTGAAAAAATATGCAAGTAAAAACAAGCATTTATTGGTTTTTTTTAAGTTAGATTTTAAATTTGATATTTTTGTTGCACTAACTTAACCACCTATCCCTCCCCCTTTGGCATTCATCAAAACCTGGGTTCGACCGTTAGTACTAACCGCACCAACAATCCGTGCAGCTCGATCAATTTGTCCCATAGCTCTTTAGCGTTCTGGTGCGGTCCTACCCGGTTCAGCTCTTCCCTTGTCAATCCGCATTGTAACGTGTTGATCACCTTGTTTCCCATCGACGCTTTCTTCTTTATGTCTGTCATCCATTGTTCTAGATCAAGCAGATTTCCGGAGTTGTCAACTGGCGGTTTGTAGGCTTTTGTGACGCCAAGCCACTGGTCGAAATTCGTCTTGAGATACACCTCCATCCGCTTCTTCCAGTACGAGAAATCATCCCCGTTGAACAGGGGAGGTCGCACTGTGCTGAAGCCCTCAAGCTGTGACATTTTAATCTGCACACAGGAGAACAAACAAGAGTGGTTCCAAGAATTGGTCTTGGATTAGTAGTGCGGGAAGAAATAAAAAAAATAACTAAATTGGTGTTGCACCAATTTAGATTTAATTACAACGGAAAGAAATTTCCAAAAAGGTAATAATACCAGTTTGGAATTATACGAAAAACTGAAACCGAAAGAAAATTTTTTTTAAAATAGATCACCCCCTTGTCTGATTGGTGGTTGCACTAAATCAGAGCGGTACCTGCTCTGATACCACTTGTTGGATCGTGAAAGTCGATAGAGAGGGGGTGAATATCGAAATCTTTCGAAAAGAGTGACCATAACGGAAAAGTAAATGCAACGCTAACACAGAACCTTTTTTACTTGGTTCGGAGCCTGTGTCGACTCCTACTCCAAGACCCGTACTCGTTGAATACTTTCGTTGGAAAATCCACTAGCAATTTGAATATAGATTACAAATTCAGTACAAGATTGCTAATAAAGAAAATTATCGACAATAAAAAGAATTAGAACAGAAAAGGAAAGCTTGTCGGAGATCATAGCGTCGCAGGAGCACGAGGAAGCAGATTGTCAATTCTGAGTTGTTTCTTGAGCTCCGTCTTTAACCCTCCTTATATAGGAGGCCCGGGGCGCCCCGGATCCCATCTGGGCGCCCTGGTGTGACGTAGTAGGCCCAACCAGCGAGCTCTGCGTGTCGACATCGCGATTAGGATAAAATTTGCCTCCGGGCACCCGGACCACCTTTCTCCAGAAACTCCTTCTCCTGCAAGACAAGGTTAGTCCGAGGCAAATATATAATATATATCCTGCAAAACAAAGTATTAACACAGTTTATAATTTTAACATAAAGAGTATGAATTAGATTTCGTCTCTCCGAAACCGGAATCTAGTCAAGATCTCGACTTAGAGTTCCGAAATGATTCTAAGTCGGATCGGCGCCTAAGTTCCCTTCCCAAGAACGCGTCCTCACATTCACTCCCCTCTAGTGACTTACCTTTACTTACCTGCCAGACGTCCGGTCGGCCCTTCGACCCGTCTGGACTTCGTGCCAACTATCCGGTCAGCTCGTCGACCTAGCTGGACTTCGTGCCAAATGTCCGGTCAGCCCTTTGACCCATTTGGACTTCGTGCCAGCTATCCGATCGACCCGTCGACCTAGTTGGGCTTCGTGCCAGACATCCGGTCAGCCCGTCGACCTGTCTGGACTTCGCCTGTACACTCGATCAGAGTGTTAGATAATGACCAACCTAACTTAACCTAATTTGTCATTCATCAAAACCTAAGTTAGTCAGTTAGTGCTAACTGCACCATCAGAAGCCTCTTACAGCAGTTAAAACACTCAATTATAAAACTAAACAAAAGAAGAATTGTTTACAAGTGTTCTATTTAGCTACTGGGATCAGGGCTTTATTTATAGACCTGATCGGGGCGCGTAGAAGGGTTCCGGGCACCTGGGCGTAGATAAAACTTTATCCACATTGTAACATATCTCAACAATTGGCGAAGAGATAAACTTTCTAGTCTGAGCGCTCGGATTAGTTCTGGACGCTCGAACCAGTCTGGCAAGTCAACAACCTTGTTGATTGCCTCCTATTCCAGCTTCATTTGCTTCAGCTCTGTTCGCTCCGGCTCCATTCGCTTGGGTGATTTCGGTCATCTGGAATAGGGTCCACCCGAATCCATTTTCTGGCCTTCTCGAGCAACCTTTCACTCCGGCTTCTCATCCCTCATAAACACCGTGTGCCTCCTTGTTGTTTGCCAGTGTACTCTTCCGTATTGTCTCGTCCCTCAAATGCACCGAGCATGACGACTCTCTCCCGTGTCGTCCTTCTTGCTAGCTGTGTCTTTCACTCGACCTTCTATACTCCTAAGTTTCTGCACATTCAGACACAGGGCATCAAAATATAACAAGACCTAACTTGACTTGGTTCATCACATCAAAACTACCACGGGGTACTTACAATCTCTCCTTTTTTGATGTGAGCAACTTAAGTTCGGGTAAACTAAAACACAAATAAGAGTAAAAATGGCAAGCACATATTTTGCATTAAAGAAAAATGAGCAAAAATAAAAAAAATATACCCTCCCCTAAACTTAACCTCTAATTTTCCCCCTTTGATCACATTAAAAATAGGGGTAAGCTGTGAACATAACTTGAAGTAAATTTAAAATAGAGTATAAGGGATAATACTATAATGACTATCATCCAAAAAATTATGAAGTTTAAATTTCAAAAAATCTGGATGTTTACAATTTATAAACTAATTTTAGAAAAATTAATTTGAAAAATATTTTTAATTATGAAAAAATTCTGAAAATTTTTATAGCGGTAAAACCGACATAATCAAAGTTGTGAAAAGAATTTTCATAAAATTATGGATTTGATTTAAGCAATAATTTATCTTTTAAAAAAGTTAATTTTTTTTAAAAAATATGTTTAAAAATAGTTTCTAGGCTCAAAAAATCATGAAAATATTTTTGAAAATGTAATAAAGCAAGTATTTTTACAGAAAAATTATTTTTTAAAAATTGAATGAAAATTAAATTTTTAATATTTAAGATATAACTTTTGTAGAAAAAATCATAGAAAAATAATACAATGGTCAAAAAAATTCAAAAAAAAAATTCTTTGATCGATAACATAATAAGAGTTCACAAAAAAATAAAGTGCACAATGATAACTCTGAAAAATATTTTTAAATTGAAGAATATTATTTTTGTTAGAAAATTTATACAAAATAATATATATAATAAATAGAAAATTCTAAAAAAATTTCTATAGAAAAGAGATGAAATCACCTTTCTTAAAAAAAATAATATCTAATTAATTTTTAATAGAAATCATACAAAGAAATTTATTTGAAAATATTAGACAAAAACTTTAATTCAATTAAAAAATAGGGCATGCGTAAAAATTTAATTTAGGCATGATTTTGGAACCCAATACAGGTTTCTTCCAACCAGATTAATCAAAAATTTTCTAGGAATAGATTATCTTTCTACTTTTGCAATTTGACCTTTATGGTATCTAAAATACTAGTTAAGTTTTCGATGATATTTGAAATTTCTTTCTAGAACATGTGAAAGATTTGAGCATAAATTATCTTTTTCTAGCATTTTAATTTTATCTTTCAATTTTATTTTTCATATATTAATTTCTCAATTTCTTCTTTTAGGCATACATATTCTTTCTTTGATTTTACATACTTAGATTTCGTGTTACACAATGATCTACTTATCATTTTAATGCACTCAGACAGTTGATTTGGAGGAAGTTTACATACTTGACTTACCATATCATTTTTCGTCGATAGATGCTCCCCCTCATCGTTGTTTTCTTCCGAAGACTCTCCCCCTTCATCGATGCTCGTCTCGGATGAGCTTTCTTTCCTTTCAAGTAGGTATTCGACTATAAGTGTTATTTCGACAATTTCCTAGGTCTTAGATTCTTCTGACGACAACTCGGTGTCCATCGAAGAGTTGGATTCAGCTTCTTTTGGTTCTTCATATAGCTTCCAGAACTTTTTCTAAAGTTCTTTTGCACTCGCGTAGTTTCCGATTTTGTCGAGATCCTGAGTAGGTAGAACGCTCAGAAAGTGGAACTAGCCTTACCATTTGCCATAAAATCGTTACGTTGCTTCTCAGTCCATCGATACTCCTCAAGTTCTTTTCCTTCTTCGCTTTTGGGCATATCAAAACCGTACTTAATCGTTAGTAAAACATTGAAATTGTTTTTAAAGTATACCTCCATTCTACGTCTCAAAATGCGAACTCCCCTCGAACACTGGTGGGTAGATGCTAGCTGCGGTCATTTCTTGTGCTTCAGTTGACGGTTAGTTCTTTTAAAGCGTCCTTGCTCTGATACCATTTGTTGGTCCCTTGCGGACGACAAGAGGGGGGGGGGTGAATTACCCTGTATAATAACAAACAAAAAATATGTTTCTCAAAACTTACAGATTGATTAAAATAAACATTTGTACAAAAGAATTAAAAAGCTAATTAACAAAAGAAAAAATGTACCGAGATTTACTTGTTTTGCAATCAGGGGATTGCTAATCCAAAATATTGAAAGCTCACTATAAATCTCTTTCAGGAGAAGAAGCCTCTTACAACAGTTAAACACTCAATTACAAAACTAAATAGAAGAAGAATCGTTTACAAGTGTTATGTTTAGCTAATGAGATCAGAGTTGTATTTATAGCTCTGATCGAGGCGCTTGGAAGGGTTCTGGGCTCTTGGGCATGAGATCAGAGCTTTATCCACATCACAACGGATCGCGATAGTTGACGAAGCGATAAACTTTCTGGTCCGGGCGCCTGGACCAGTCTGGCAAGTCAACAATCTTGCTGGCTGCCTCCCATTCAGGCTCCGTTCGCTTCAGCTCAGTTCGCTCCAGCTCCATTCACTTGGGTGATTTCGACCATCCGGAATAGGGTTCACCGGAACCCATTTTTCGGTCTTCTCGAGCAACCTTTCACTTCGGCTTCTCATCCTTGGGAAACGTCGTGCGCCTCCTTCTCGCCTACCAGTGTACTCTTTCGCAGCGCCTCGTCCCTCGGACGCACTGAGCCCATCGACTTTCTCCCATGCCATCTTTGCCCCGTGACATCTTTCTCGCTAGTTGCATCTTTCGCTCGACCTCCTATGCTCCTAAGTTACTGCACACTTAGACACAGGGCATCAAAATATAACAGGACTTAACTTGACTTAATTGATCATATCAAAATTATCACGGGGTACTTACACAATTCTTATATGTAGTAGCCACAACCACAGTCAACATAAAATTGAAACTGTAAATCAAATACTAAAAGTATTTAAATACTCGAAATGTAAATATAAAATAGTAAAACAACATGTCAAATTACATACATCAAGGATTTACTTATATATTTCAAACCTCATACAAAATGCTTAGAATTTTATTGAACCATCATAACATTTACTTACATATTCAAATATTATACAAAATACTTAGAATTTCATTGAACTATTTGACATTTACTTGTACGTATATTTCAAATCTCATACAAAATACATAGAATTTCATTGTAACCATGTATTCAAATTATTAGAGGATTCCTATAAGATCGACAATTATGACCTAGCAATGAACCCGTGTACACATTTTTTGAAATTTGCCACTGTCTACTTTCAATGTGTGCCTTTCATCATATTTCTTGTACACGGCACCTAAGAGAGAGAGCATATGGGGATCAGTGGGCTGACGTATCCAATACTCCTTACTTCTAGTTTCATGGATAACATCATTGTATGTGTTTTTGTATTGTAATGTCAAATAGTAATCTTCATAATAGTTGTAAGGATCTAGATGAATATGACTAATTGCACACATTGCATGAGAACACGAGAAATCATAAATATCAAACTTATGACAAGTACAATGTCTTTAAGACAAATTAATGACATATATACAAGTATTCGTGCTTACTTGGAATTCTATAATGGAATAAGGGTAAATATTGTAATGCATCCCCCAACTGCTATACTTTTTTAGTAGATCTTCGATAGAGGGAGTCATCCTGATTAATAATTTTTCATCAATCTACTTACGAAAAGGAAACCATTCAAATAAATTTCTCTTGGTATCCTCTATCATGCTGCATATTGGTAATTCATGTGCAGGCTTCAGGTTCATGCACTTTGAACCATTAGTATATAGCATGTGGAACCCGCGTCAAGGAAAATAGGGATCAGCTCATTTCTCCTTCTCCACTTGTGCAAACCAGTCATAGCACTCAATGTGGTACATCCTCATGTTATCCATGCACTCATTATAAGTGAGCTCATTGCATACTCGTGTTGCTGCCTGATACGGATATTGGGAGGAGGGCATAGGAGAAATTAAGATGAAAGGGAGGGGCGTTTTGGTCTTTTGAGAGGGGAGGGGTTTTTGGGGTCTTAAGGGTTACTGTAGCATACGGGGAAAGGGGGCTGCTTCGGGCTCGTTTCACGCCGCCACCGCCAACAGAAGGGAGAAGCTTCTTCTTCCTCATGCTCTCACCCTCCACGCCAGCGCTGCCGCCGGCCATCACCTCCACGCTTCTCCCTCTCTCTCGCCGCCATCCTCGCAGCGCCGGCCACAGCGACGACACTTTCTTTTTCCTCCCCACAGCGATGACGACAGCACCTTCTTCTTCCTCTCTCCCGCGACCCACACTGCCGCCGGTCACCTGTCCTCTCGCGACGCAGCCACCGGGTAGTCCACCTCCATCTGCCATCCCCTCGACTCCTCGCGCACACTGCGCCTCAAGGCCGAGGCCGCCGAAGAACACTACCGCAGCCCAAAGAGGCTTTCGGCGTCATCGGCAGCGACCTCCCTCTCCTCGCTGCGCCGCCGCCGGCTCCCCCTCTTTGCTGCGCCGCCGTCGGCAGACCGCCACCGCTCTTCTCGCTCTCGTGCACGCCGCCACCGAGGCTGCTCGTCATTGATACCTATCGTCGTCGGGACAGAACCACCCTTTTCTCCCGTTCCCTGCACAGCAGCTTGGTTCGCCGGCAGTCACCGGGCGTCGCGGCCTTGCTTGCCGACGCCTCCACGCGATATAGCATCCCGGACCAACAGCCCCCGCGTGACAACAATCCACGTGCCGGCTGTCCTTATGCCGATTTCGTCCAGGCTCCGATTCCGTCTCGTTGTGTGTCGGCCTTCGTGCCGTATCTCATTCCAGCTTCGTGTGTTGTGGTGTTTCAGCCTTTGTGCCATTGTTATTGGTCGGCATCACTGATTTGATCGTATTCTACTTTTGTTGTTATCCCGGCCTGCGTGCCGAGCCCGTATCCCGTCCTGCGTGCCGATCTAGTTTCCCGGCCTGCGTGCCGATCTAGTTTCCCGATCTGCGTGCCGGTCTCTTATCCCGGTCTGCGTACCGGTCTCTCATCCCGGTCTGCGTGCCGGTATTATATCCCGACCTACGGCTCATCTCCCGGTTCCGTGCCGCGTCCAGCTCCTCATCGTCAGATCCAGCTCTACAGCCTGATCAGAGTCATCCACTCTTCCGGGTCGCGACAACTCGAGCCGCGTCCCATCCGAGGGCGCCCCCCTGGGCCAGGGTACGTTTCTCATTCATATTTCATATGCATTTTCATTATTTCATGGCTTAGTCTTGTACTCATATATTCGTCGGATCTGCCTCGAGTATCGGGGTACCGGGGGCCGGGTCAACCCGGTCACTGGCTGCAGGTAGCGTTGACCAGAGGACTTTTTAAGACTTGGTCAACACGGGAGCCATCTCAGCACACCCCCCTCCGGGACGCAGCGACTTCGTCAACATTCTCGCCACCTCACCCAACGGTCCGTCCGACTCAGCTTCCGGACCGGATCAAATTTGGCGCCGTCTGTGGGAACACAACAGCCTGTTCTGGAACGTGAAGATGGACGACGTCGGGAGGTTCTCTGCTATTATCATAATCCCGGAGGATCTCGATGCACATATTATTTTCCATCCCCACTCCACCGGTATTCAGGAGTCGAGGGATCGAGTAGAGCTTCAGCTGGCTGACAGGTTAGTTTTTCCGTTATGTTTTTTCCCTGACTCCACGGGTATTCGGGAGTTAAGGGACCGAGACCAACCCTTAGCCGGTTGGCAGGGCTTCCCGATCAGGTACGATTACGAGCTCTGCTCTCTTTTTACGATTATAGGAACTGTTATATTTCCCTGATAAAAGAGTAAGAGCCTAGTTCCTTGACCAAAGACTAGAGCCTTCAATTGCTGATCGGACACTAGGGGCCCGGCTCCCCGCTCATACTCTAGGGGCACAGCTCCCCACTCATACACGTGGGACACAGCTCCCCTATCATAGACTCGCAGTACCACTTCCCGATCAGGACCTAAGGGCCTCGCTCTTTGATTACCGGCTAGGGACCTTACTCTCCGATCAGGGGCCAGGGGCCCAGTTCCTCGATCATGTGTGCTACAGGCTCTGCACCCTTCACCATAAGGCTCTGCATCCTCTTATTACTACAGGCTCTGCACCCTTCACCATGAGGCTCTGCATCCTCTTATTGCTACAAGCTCTGCATCTTTCATCATGGGCTCAGCATTCTCTTACTGCCATATGCACATCACTTTACTATTATTATATGCTCTGCATCCTTCACTTGTTGCGCAGCCTCTTACATCTACAGGTGTTGCTCTCTTCACCTACGGTGCTCTGCTTCCTTCTACGACTATGGACTTTGCTCTCTTATATCGGCTTCACGCTCTTCATCCTCTCCCCTCGCTCCATGGGTATTCGGGATTTGAGGGACCGAGATAGATCCTCAGTCAGGTGACAACACTCCGTGATCAAGTATGATAAATTCTTTATTCCCTTATATTGCTACAGGCTGCGCTTCTATGGGCTTCAGGGCTTATCCTCCCCCGTTCGGGGTTGAACGGTTTTCACTGGTCTTAGACCAACTTATCGGATTTCATATCTCCCTCGTTCGGGGTCGAGCGATTGTCACTGGTCTCGGACCAGCTCATTGGATTTCTTATCCCCCATTCGAGGTCGGCACCACACCGCTGTCAGGTATGACATAAGCTTTATTTCCTCATGCTGCTACATGCTTCGCTTTTACTAGCTTCAAAGCTTATCCTCCCCCGTTCGGGGTTGAACGGTTTTCACTGGTCTTGGACCAACTTATCGGATTTCATATCTCCCCCGTTCGGGGTTGAGCGATAGTCACTGGTCTCATACCAGCTTATTGGATTTCTTATCTCCCCCGTTCGGGGTCAAGTCATCGCCACCGGTCTCGGACCGGAGTATTATTACCGGTCTCGGACCAGCGCCATCGCCACCGGTCTCGGACCGGAGTATTATTACTGGTCTCGGACCAGCGCCATCGCCACCGGTCTCGGACCGAAGTATCATTACTGGTCTCGGACCAGCGCCATCGCCACCGGTCTCGGATCGGAGTATCATTCGGTCTCGACCCGCGCATCGCCACCGGTCTCGGACCGAGTATCGTCGGTCTCGACCAGCGCATCGCCACCGGTCTCGGACCGAGTATCATTACTGGTCTCGGACGGCGCCATCGCCACGGTCTCGGACCGAGTATTACTGGTCTCGGACCAGCGGCATCGCCACCGGTCTCGGACGAGTATCATGCGGTCTCGGACAGCCATCGCCACCGGTCTCGGACGGAGTATCCGCACTCCGCCTCGGTCACGAGTTATAAGTGAGCTCGCCTCACGCCCAACGACCTTCAGTCGGCCCCATGCGAGAATTAAAAGTGAGCCTGCTCACGCCCAACGACCTTCGTGTCGGTAGCCCAGACTCTCGGCCCGGTGCGAGTTATAAGTGAGCTCTGCTTTCACGCCCAACGACCGGCAGTCCAGACTCTCGCCTCAACATGAGTTATAAGTGAGCTCGCTCTCACGACCTTTCAGGTCGGCCCCATGCGAGAATTAAAAGTGAGCTCTGCTCACGCCCAACGACCTTCGGTCGGTGGCCCAGAACTCTCGCCTCGGTCACGAGTTATAAGTGAGCTCTGCTCTCACGGCCAACGACCTTTCAGGTCGGCTCCCATGCGAGAATTAAAAGTGAGCTCTGTTCTCACGCCCAACGACCTTTCAGGTCGGTAGTCCCAGACTTATGACGGTCAGGCCTCAGATTATTCTCTTCTCCCCTTGCTCCACGAGTATTCGGGAATTGAGGGACCGAGACGGATCCTCAGTCGGTTGGCATCACTTTGTGATAAGGTATGATAAAGATTCTGTCCCTTTATATTGCTACAGGTTTCGCTTCTATGGGCTTCAAGGCTTATCCTCCCCCGTTCGGGGTTGGGCTATTACCACCGAGCCCGGACCAGAGTATTACCCCCGGTCTTGGATCAGAATATCACTAACGAGCTCTCGGTCAGTCAGACCAATGCTCATTCGGTCTTCCAGAGACCAAGTCCTGGTCAGACCTTCAGATCAAGGTTGGGTCAGGCCTCCAAACTGCTTCTTTGTCAGGCCTTCAGATTGTTTTTGATGGCCTCCAAACTGCTTCTTTGTCAGGCCTTCAGATTGTTTCTGGGTCAGACCTTCAGATCAAGGCTGGGTCAGACCTCCAGGTTGCTTCTTTGTCAGGCCTGCGGATTGCTTCTGGGTCACAAGACTCCAGATCGAGTACTGGTTAGGCCTCCAGAGCACCTCCCGGTCAGGGTCCCAGACCCTCGCCCCAGTGCGAGTTATAAGTGAGCTCGGCTCTCACGCTCAACGACCTCTCGGTCGGCGCTCATCACTCGCAGCTCTACATGACACTCGTCATACTCGCTTTACTCGTCTCTCTGCCCGGCACTCAGCTCCCACGTGCCGCTCACTGGCTATTGCTCGGTCAGCATTCGTCGTTTTACTCGCCGCTCTTCTCGGCACTCATCGGGCACGCTTCGTTGCTCTGTCCGTCACTTGTCCCACCCACCGCTCACTTGCCGCTCCGCCCGGCACTCGTCACACTCACTCGAGGCTATGCTTGGCACTCATCCTCCGTGTTGCGCTCACCGCTATAGTTCGGTCGGCACCCGCTCAGTCGATACTCGCTCGGTCGTACGCTTGCTCGGTCGGCACTCACGCAGTCGCGCTCACGACTTTGCGCGTCCATCATTATCTTAATTGCCCGGTCACGATTTACGCTCGTTCGGTCGTACGTTTGTCTATTCGCTCGGCACTCACAGCTTGGCTTATCTATCAATCTCTCCATTTGTCCGGTCGTGATTTCTTGTCGCTCGCTTGAATTTATTGGAGTCGCTTGCTCGGCATCGCCTCAGCTACTCGTTCGATGTAACAAGACGAGCTCAGTGATCTGATTTCGCGTTCGGTAGCGATTCGGTTTGGGGCTTGGTCTAGTCAGTCGGACTTGCGCCTCCTTTGACTAGACTTGAAGGGGAGGCTTGTGATACGGATATTGGGAGGAGGGCATAGGAGAAATTAAGATGAAAGGGAGGGGCGTTTTGGTCTTTTGAGAGGGGAGGGGTTTTTGGGGTCTTAAGGGTTACTGTAGCATGCGGGGAAAGGGGGCTGCTTCGGGCTCGTTTCACGCCGCCACCGCCAACAGAAGGGAGAAGCTTCTTCTTCCTCATGCTCTCACCCTCCACGCCAGCGCTGCCGCCGGCCATCACCTCCACGCTTCTCCCTCTCTCTCGCCGCCATCCTCGCAGCGCCGGCCACAGCGACGACACTTTCTTTTTCCTCCCCACAGCGATGACGACAGCACCTTCTTCTTCCTCTCTCCCGCGACCCACACTGCCGCCGGTCACCTGTCCTCTCGCGATGCAGCCACCGGGCAGTCCACCTCCATCTGCCATCCCCTCGACTCCTCGCGCACACTGCGCCTCAAGGCCGAGGCCGCCGAAGAACACTGCCGTAGCCCAAAGAGGCTTTCGGCGTCATCGGCAGCGACCTCCCTCTCCTCGCTGCGCCGCCGCCGGCTCCCCCTCTTTGCTGCGCCGCCGTCGGCAGACCGCCACCGCTCTTCTCGCTCTCGTGCACGCCGCCGCCGAGGCTGCTCGTCATTGATACCTATCGTCGTCGGGACAGAACCACCCTTTTCTCCCGTTCCCTGCACAGCAGCTTGGTTCGCCGGCAGTCACCGGGCGTCGCGGCCTTGCTTGCCGACGCCTCCACGCGATATAGCATCCCGGACCAACAGCCCCCGCGCGACAACAATCCACGTGCCGGCTGTCCTTATGCCGATTTCGTCCAGGCTCCGATTCCGTCTCGTTGTGTGTCGGCCTTCGTGCTGTATCTCATTCCAGCTTCGTGTGTTGTGGTGTTTCAGCCTTTGTGCCATTGTTATTGGTCGGCATCACTGATTTGATCGTATTCTGCTTTTGTTGTTATCCCGGCCTGCGTGCCGAGCTCGTATCCCGTCCTGCGTGCCGATCTAGTTTCCCGGCCTGCGTGCCGATCTAGTTTCCCGATCTGCATGCCGGTCTCTTATCCCGGTCTGCGTACCGGTCTCTTATCCCGGTCTGCGTACCGGTCTCTCATCCCGGTCTGCGTGCCGGTATTATATCCCGACCTACGACTCATCTCCCGGTTCCGTGCCGCGTCCAGCTCCTCATCGTCAGATCCAGCTCTACAGCCTGATCGGAGTCATCCACTCTTCCGGGTCGCGACAACTCAAGCCGCGTCCCATCCGAGGGCGCCCCCCTGGGCCAGGGTACGTTTCTCATTCATATTTCATATGCATTTTCATTATTTCATGGCTTAGTCTTGTACTTATATATTCGTCGGATCTGCCTCGAGTATCGGGGTACCGGGGGCCGGGTCAACCCGGTCACTGGCTGCAGGTAGCGTTGACCAGAGGACTTTTTAAGACTTGGTCAACACGGGAGCCATCTCAGCACACCCCCCCTCCGGGACGCCGCGACTTCGTCAACATTCTCGCCACCTCACCCAACGGTCCGTCCGACTCAGCTTCCGGACCGGATCACTGCCCATAGCAACTTTGCAGCCTCTCTATCTTTATAATATGATACCAAGTTCTTGGACAGGTGCACAACACAGTAACCGTGGTGTGACTCTGAAAATGCATCCTTAACCAAGATTTCTATCACTTATAATCGATATGCATTTATCCCAATTATCTCATTTCAAAGTTCGGTCAAGAATCATTCACAAACAAGCATGCTCTCAATTTCTACATATGCAAAAGCTATATGGAAAAATCCATTGGACTCGTCTACAGCAGTTGCCATCATAAGAACTCCAATATACTTCCCTGTAAGGTGACAAACATCAATACTAATGACTCGACGTAGATATTTAACAAATGTGCGTATACATGCCCCAATAGACCAGAAGACACGCGGAAAGTGACCATCATGTGTAGACATTACGTGCACCATCGTCTCATTATCAATAATCCCATATACAATAATCATTGCGTGGAGTTTAGCTCTCAATGTTTTTTGATATGATATTGCCACTCCAAATATTTTTTGAATGTTTGCTAAAATCGTCTTTGGAGTGCACTTCTCACTAATCATGACTTATTCTTGAATCTCACTAGCAACCCCAATAACTAGTGAAGTTTTTGTGGTCTCTACTTTTCCTCATAGATGATGAGCATGTGTGCAATTTGTCAAACTTAGTGATCTGAAAATTTTTAGGCCCTCCAGCAACAATTCTCCAAGCACAAGGCTGAACCTTACAAATAGATTTCATTTTATAACTTCTTGTCTCCTTGTGTCTGATCTCAAAGCCTTTATATATCACATAATCCTCTAGACCATTTCTAAATCTTTTTCCATCATAGAACACTTGGCTAACTTTTGATGATTTGCCACTACTCTGCTCATCATCAGCAGCAAAATCAATTATGATAGTGTCCTCACGACTCCATTAGGTTGGATCGTCATCTGGATTTAATTTGACTCATTCATACTAAAGTTTTCATTCTCAACATTAGATGCCTAGAAATCATTGCTGTTTGAGTAATTATTTTCTTGTTGCTCAAATATAAACTAATCTTCATCTTCAAGAGGCACAAAGTTAAAATAGTCTTCATCCTCTTCTAAATCATATGCACCCTTATCTAACTGATGTGATGATCCATCTCTCCTTTGTTGTAATATTAATGTCAACTTGTATTGTATTGGAATACAATGTAGCCTAGCTCTTGTATGTTTTGTGCAGGTGACTCACAATGATGTCTTTGGTTGATGGATTGCCTGACACTCACTGTTGCTCGATATTATCAATATCTGAAAATAAATAAAGTGAGTTACTAAAAAAAAAATAATACAAAAATATTTAAGAACAACTTATAATTTATAATTATATTAGTACTACTAGCTATAATATTATAGCAGCTACAACGTCGTAGATGCTATAACGTTTTTATCTAATCACGTTGTAACATCTATAATTCGGTAGCTAGCTACTATAATGTTTAGGTCTAAGCACGTTGTAGCAGTTACAAAATTGTAACTGCTACAACGTGCTTAGATGTTCGACCACTCGAATGGGAATTAAACTGAATAAGACAAGACAGCAGTAGGTAGTTAAAATATAAATAATAAAAATTATTACTTACATGGGGAAGCACACTACAGATGAACGAGGAATTTTGAAGAAGAAGAATTCACAATATTTGGATAATCTTAGTTATCCATCAAGGTTATTAATGAAAATCCTGTTTGATTTAGGTAATTTGTGATTTCCAAGTAATGATTCATGTATGACACGTTAGTAAAAGGGGCATGCAACCCAGAATCGGAAAACTGAGATTTTTCTTGATTCCGGGGATAACAAAATTTTTTAGCCAATAATATCCTCCGATATTTATACTTTAGGACAAAAATATCCTTAAAATTTTTATAACAAAAATTTTATTTTAAATTATAAAAACTAAACAAAAATTAAAAATATATGTTATTTTATTTAAAAAATTAATTTGTATTTTTAAAAATATAGTAAAATTAAAATAACTTAAAGTTTAAAAAATAATAAAAAAAACGTAAACTTAAAAAAAAAACGTAAACAACTTAAACTTAAGAAAAAAACATAAATTAAAACAAAAAACGTAAAGTTAAAAAAACGTAAAATTTAAAAGGAAAATAATAATAATAATAATATATTAATTCGGTAATAGGGTGTAATACAGTAAAATATTAAATTATGTTATATATTAAAATCTTCAAAATTTTATTATATTATCTTAACTAAATCAAATAATATTAGATTATATATTTTATTTCTTATAATTTTATTATGAGAATATATGATAATAACATAATCAATGTTATATGTGATAATTTAAACTAAATACATTCTAAATATATTGATTTTTTTCCTTATTTGTCTGATAGATTTAGACAAGCTGAGAGAGAATGCTTCGGAGATCGGCGATGCGAGGCGGTGTGGTGGAGTTGATAGGTGAAGATGGTAAAGGGCGAATAAGGAATTTTAAAGGAGGAATCAAAATATTTAAGTTTTTTTTTACAGTGAACTAAAACCTAAATATATTGATTTTTTATATGATCATCTGCCCCGGCCTTGAATCGAAAGCAGATCCTCTAAGGTGGATGGACCACTATATTAATTGATTTGTACGAATCTTATCTGCTAAATACGTAAAATCTATTTAAATCAACCAATAACTTTTTATAATTCTTCAATTGTTGGTATTTTGAGAGCATGAAAATTAAAACGAAGCAAAGCGGTAATCACTCATAGTGCTTTCTTGAAGAAATCGTCGAAGAACCGCCGAAGACGTCGCTGTTGCTGTCGCCGAGAAGATCACCTCACGAAACCTCCTCGAACTCTTTCACGAATCAAATCTCGGCCTCTGGGCGTTCTTCTCTGCTCGCTGATCAACTCCCAAATGATCTCTGGTCACCTCCGCTTCACTCGCACACCTCTTGCCCTTTGGATCTGTGCATGGACGCTGCTTTTATAGGAAGCCTGAGGAAGACGAAGGGGAAAGGACACCCCTTCGTCTCCTTGACGTTTGTAGCAAAGGGACTAACGAAGGAGAACCCTTCGTCTCCAGTAACGTCTCATATCTCCCACTCGTCCAAGTCAATCCATATGGTCACATAGACCATGTTAGTCACATAGACTACAAGGTGATCATGTCACGAAAACCAGAGCGAAATTAGTCACAAAGACTAAATAAGTCACCTAGACTTTATGAGAATCAAGTCACAAAGACCAGAGCAAAATTTAGTCACAAAGACCAAATAAGTCATGAAGACTTTATGAGGATCAAGTCACAAAGACCAGAGCAAAATTTAGTCACAAAGACCAAATAAGTCACAAAGACTTTATGATGATCAAGTCACGAAGACCAGAGCAAAATTTAGTCACAAAGACCAAATAAGAACATCCATTCCATACATTAGGGAAAATGGTTCGTGCGACAGCAAGCACAATAAGCATTCAATTGCTAAGAAGATTGTCACACCTTACTTAGTTGCTCCATAGAACATATCAGAGACATAAATGTCCATAGAACGAATCATAGACATAAATAGCTTGCCTTTACCCCAGATTAAATTATTTATATCATTATGAACATCTCTAATCCCTCATATTGATCATATGTCAAGAGCATGCTCAACATCTCCAATCAAACAAATTATTCACAATTATATTTTATGTACTGAACTAAAAATGTAATCGGTACCAGTGAATAAATGTCATAGATGTAAATCAATCTTAATCTTCCTTTTTAGTTAGAATCTATTCATTCTAATCAGTCGCTTTCCTAGTTATGCTCCATAGACCAAATCATCTATAGCCAATAGGAAACATACTAAAGTAGCAGATACTGATCAGAACTTCAAGTAGATAGCTAAATAGTCACTTAGGCTAAAATTGAGATTAACTTATAATCTCAAGGGTCTCACATAGTAGAGAAGTAGGGATCCATTCTCCTACTATCCTTCTTGTCGCTATAGCATATGTGGTATGAATCACATGCTACGATGTTATTCTCTTTACAAAAAAGAGCGCATGTTTTTTTTTCAAAAATTTAACATCATACAGATTTCGATCTAGACATTCCCAATGTCTAATCCTGAATTCAACATATGAATTCTAATTTGGCCTTAAGCAGATTCAGTAAATGGTTGGTGCATTTACTCCAATCATTACACAAATGATCTCATCTTGACACAAATATCAAGACGACATTAACTTATGGATATGTCTCTATTCACAGCTACATAAGTTGTCCCATAAGCAACGGTCTTACCTCTATTTGTACTTAACAAATAGAAATGATTGCCCATGTGAGTGGACCAATCTCAATCTGCCAACATGCTTATCGAGACTTTTATTCGAATATAACAAAAACATATACACTGAATAGATCATAGCATTTTTCATTTATCAAAATGTCTTTACAATTAGTTACATTCTTCGAAGTCCCAAAGACTTCACATGCCCATGAAATGACTCTTTAGTCAATGGCTTAGTAAAAGGATCAGCAAGCATATTTCGTGTAGGGATGTACTCAAGAATCACCTTTTTGTTGTCAACAATATCCCTTACAAAATTAAATTTAATTTCTATATGCTTGTCTTTGCTATGCTTGTCTTTGCTGTGATATTTGGGATCCTTGGAAAAAGTTATTGCAGCTTGACTGTCACAGTACACTGTAACAGGACTCCCACTGTCCTCAGCAATTCTCAGATGCTTCAGGAACCTTATTAGCCAGACAGCCTTTTGCACAGCCGCTGCACAAGCCACATACTCTGCTTCCATTGTCGACAAGGCTACACAAGTCTACTTCTTGCTGTTCCATGAGATGGCGCCATCATTCAGCAAGAAGACATAGTCAGATGTGGATTTTATGTCATCAAGGTCCCCTGCCCAATCTGCATCTGTGTAGCCACTTAGGCTCATTTCTGATCCTTGGAAATAGAGACAATAATCAGTTGTTCCTTTAAGATATCTGAATATCCTCTTCATCGCTTTCCAGTGTCTCGATCCTGGGTTTGACTGGAAATGACTAACTAAGCCAACAGCATAGCTTATATCGAGATGAGTACACAACATAGTGTACATCAAACTACCAATAGCACTGGCATATGATTTCTTCTTCATTTCGGCTATTTCCTCAGGAGTCTTAGGATACATACTTTTGCTCAAGACAGTACCTTTCGCTATAGGCGTCTATTCAACGTTGCAATCTAACATATTGAAGTGTTGCAGCATCTTAGTGATATAAGCTTCTTGAGGCAAACCCAAAAGCCTCTCTGATCGGTCTCTAACGATCTTCACTTCTAAGATGTACTCTGCTTCTCCCATATCTATTATGTCAAATTGTGATGAAAGCCAACTTTTGACTTCTATCACACACTTTATGTCGCTTCCAGCTATTAGCATATCATCAACATATAATGATAAAATAACAAACTTTCCTTTTTTCTTTCTTAGGTAAACAGAATGATCCTCATTGACCATTTTGAAACCATAAGACAATATTATTTCATTAAATCTTATGTTCCATTGTCTTGACGCTTGCTTTAGACCATATATAGACTTCCGAAGTCTACATACTCTTTTCTCTTGACATTCAGTAACATAACCTTCTAGTTGTACCATATAGATTTTTTCGTCAAGATTATCGTTAAGAAAAGTCATTTTTACATCCATTTGATGTAATTCTATGTCATATTGTGCTACTATAGCTAGGATGACACGTATTGACACAAACTTTACAACTGGGGAGAATGTCTTTTCAAAGGCAGTACCCTCCATTTGGTATATCCTTTTGCAACTAATCGAGCTTTGTATCAATTAATCGATCCATCTGCTTTCCTCTTTACTTTAAGAATCCACTTATTTCCAATAGTCCTTCGGCCCGGAGGAAGATCGACTAAATCCCAAATTTGATTCTTTCTCATTGACTCCATTTCTTCATCTATTGCAACTTTCCATTCTTTTCTAATTGAGCTGCTCAAAGCTTCCTCAACTGTTCGAGGTTCCTCATCGTCAACTGGGAGAACCATCAATGCCTCATTCTCAATATCAAACCTTCTCCGAGGAATAATCTGACGACTATTTCTTCGAAGGTTAGATTGTTGAGAAACTGACTCATTCAGTGGCAAATTACTCCCACTCGGTTGACTAGATTCAGGCATCTCCTGATCTGTTGATAAAGGAACATTATCCTCCTCCTCTGTCTCATATAAAGGAATTGTCTTATCAACTTCACCTTGTATTGGGAACTCAGTTTCTAGAAAAGTAGCATCTCTTGACTCTATTTCAGAGATGTTTCCATCTTATCTCTCACCAATAAAAACATAACCTTTAGAAGTTTCAGAATACCTTATAAAGATACACTTCTTACCTCTGGGTCCTAATTTTTCATATTCGTGAGTCTTATCATGAACGTAGGCAGCTGACCCCCAAGGTCTCAGATTACTCAAATCCAGCTTTCTACCTTCCCAACGTTCATGAGGGGTAGATGGAATTGACTTTGAAGGCACTTTGTTAAGTATATAGGTCGCAACTAATAATGCATCTCCCCAATAGGAGATTGGTAAATTAGCCTGCGCCATCAAATACCTAACCATTTCAAGAAGAGCCCTATTTCTTATTTCAGCAACCCCATTTTACTGTGGAGTTCCAGGGATAGTTAGCTGTCTAATAATCCCTTTCTCATTACACATTGTCTTGAACTGATCAGACAAATATTCTCCTCCACAGTCAGTGCGCAAGGTTTTAACCTTACGTTCCAATTGATTCTCAACTTCGTTCAAGTAACGAATAAAGCAATCCAATGTTTTAGATTTGTGAGAAATCAAATACACATGACCAAAACGTGTGAAGTCATCGATAAATGTAATGAAATAAGAACTCCCATTTCTAGCCTTCATATTCATTGGACCACAAATATCCGAATGAATTAATTGCAATGGTGATTTAACCCTAATAGCCTTACCAAATGATTTTCTAGTCGTCTTTCCCGCAAAACAATGCTCACATATAGACAAGTTAATCTTAGCATGAGTGTCTAATAGGCCCTCCTTAGCTAATCTATTCATTCGTTCTTGTCCTATATGTCCCAATCTAGTATGCCAAATTTCATCATTAACATCAACATTACTAATAAGAGCAATGTTTGAAAAACAACCATCATTATTATTTGGTTCTACATCAAGAACCATAAAACCATTTGTTACAAAACCATACCCAATTAACACAGAGTTAATTCGAAGTTCTACACAACGACTATAAAAATTTACATTGTAACCTAAATCAAGAAGACAAATAACAGAAACCAGATTCCGTCAAATCTCAGGAGCATAAAGGACATCATGTAGAAACAAGGTGCATCCACCACGCAGGTTGAGCTTGCGTGTCAATTCCTTTGACTTCAATTCTTGCATTGTTTCCTACATATATTCATTTGTTGCCAGCTGGTACCCGACAGTACTCCACATATGTAGCTCGATCACGAGCTACGTGGTTCATTGCTTCTGAATCTACAATCCACAAAGGATATGAATCAACTAACAACACTGTACTTGCAACATATTGCTCATGAAAAGAAGACAAAAATGGATCTACCTTTTTAGGCTCAGTACAATCCCGAGCAAAATGGCCCTTCTTGCCACAGTTGAAGCAAGTCAACCTGCTCTTAGGTTTTTGTCCATATTTCTTTCCTTTCTTCTTGATTTGGTTTTTCGCAGCAACAGCATTAGTCTCCTTTCCTTTTTCCTTTCCTTTCCTGAACCATTTGTTCTTATTCTTGGAACCATAACCTTCAACTACAAAAGCTTGACCAGAAATCCTTGCGGATTCAATCCTCTCCACCTCAAGTTCAACATGGCGTGAGACATCAGTGAAAGTCTTGATACTCTCACTATGGGTCAGATTCTGTTTCATCGTTTCCCAAGAATCAGGGAGGGAACGAATGACTACCTTAACCTGTTGTTCATCGGTCAACGCATAACCAGCAGTCTTAAGCTCTTGAATCATGTTACCCATCTCCCTGAGATGTTGGGCCATGGTAACATTCGAGCGCTTTTTACAGCTATCAAACTTAATAGTTAGCTGATGGAGCTTACTCAGACTGACTCCACTGTACTTCTCTCTAAGGGCTACCCAGACAGCATGAGCCGATGGTAATGGCTCATATTTAAATACCAGGTCATTCATCATTGAACTAATCAATATACCCTTAGCAATTGAGTCCTTCCTTTTCCATGCCTTATAGGCATCAATGTCATGTCTGTGTTGTGATGTAGAACCATTAGTTGATTTTTCCATGATTTGATTTACAGCCTCTAGAACTTCTTGTTCCTCTAGAACTTCTTGTTCCTCAAGAACGTATTGTATCTTAAGGTGTCAAATTTTGTAGTTATCCCCATATAATTTCTCACCCTTGTTGAGTTCAACTATGATGTTTTTAGTTGTCATGATCTACATAAATAAATAAATTATTTACTATTTCAGTGTAATTCATATATGTGTAATTATTTATTGACTCAGTGTAAATTAGAGTTAGTTTACAAAATCAAGTGATAACATTGTTTCCACTCATCATTTGTATGTTCTAATCTAATCAACACTGGTCAATCATATTACACACATCCCATCTAATGAACGAATCATTATTAAAATGAACTAATCATTTTTCATATGAACTAATCATATGGATATATGAACAAATCATATCATAAAATGAACTAATCATTTCCAAATTTGTTAACATATAACATAACTTTTTATTATATAATTCTGTTCGTACAAAACGATAGAAATTATTACATGACTCAAAAACTAGATGAGCTTACACTGTTCGTATATAACGACAGTAAATGGAACACTAATAAACTAGATAAGCTAGCACTACTCCCACTAGGATAAATGCTAGAGCAGTGGGTAATTGCATCTCGTTCATCCCAGATTCTTTGATGGGTGGATCAGCCTCAGATGTATCCATCAAATCCATTTCTGGATCTTCTATTACATTCTTGAAGATCCTCCTCTAATTCTTCTGGATCCATCTCTAGATCCTCCTCGGGATTCATGTCTGGATCCTCCTCAAAATCTTCATGATTCATTTCTAGATCCTCTTCAAATTCTTCGAGGTTCATTTCCAGATCATCTTCAGATTCTTCAGGATTTGGATCCTCCTCTAAATCTTCAGAATCTATTTCTGGATCCTCCTCAGATTCTTCGAGGTCCATATATTCGGGATTTGGATTCTCTTCAGATTCATCAGGACCTCATTCCAAATGAAGTAACTGTCTGCACATCTCTGAATATGAGATGTACCCATCATACTCATCCCAAAGTTGGAATGCTATCTACCTTAGATGTTCTGATAATGAATAAACCAGATACCATCTTCTTTCTGTTTCTTGAACTGGATACCCTTCTTGCTCAAGATTCCAGAACAACCAATCGAGCCGACCAATAAGCCTACCGACTCCGTGATCCGGGTCATATTCCAGCTTCTTGATCTCCTCCCATAGCTCATGTTGTCGTTCATAGCGACCAGTCATCGTGTATATTGTTCTTTGTATCTGGAATTGAAAATCATGATGTTAGTACAAAACTGATAGACCAATAACAAAAATCGGTCTAATTCAATTCCCACATATAGAACAAAATATACATAATACACAAGTAATTAAGAAAAATAAATTTCCTTATTTTGGGGAGTCTATGTGACTGACACATAGGATCGGTCTATCAGGAATCTGGATCTTAAGCTTAGTCTATTGTCCTCATTAGAACTATTCTAATTGGACCTATGTTCTGTTATTGTTTAAGCTCATTTGAGTTAATCTCAGACTTATTAATCAAACTCAGGTTCGTTTGATTCGTCAAATTGCTTATTGGATTAAGTCTGACCCATGAGAATAAATCTAATATTTTTTTGATCAAATCTGACACAACAGAACTAATCTGATCACATTTGATCAGTCCAACTTCTGTATCAAACTCACCCCAATTGATTTAATAATAAACCGAACCGGTTAAACCAATAAATAATTTGAACCAGCTTTATGTATTATTGAATCAAACTGATATGCTTAAATCAACTAATAATTTAAATCAGATCTAGGTTTGATTGATCAAGTTGGTAGGGTTCTATTTTCATAAATTGAACCACAAATTAATTAAATATTTATTTATTTTAATTAATTAAATACATATAGGTATGTATTATTAATTAATAAATAAATATTTAATTAAATATTAATTGTTGTGCATGATCATGAAGAAGCAAAGAAAAAAACATGCATGCACTCTTTAGTTTTTATACACGTTTTTTTTAATTCTTTACTGTGCTTCGTCAAATGAGCACTGTTCATCCCTCTTTTTTTCTAATCGATTCATGAATCGATTCAATATATGAGTGAGGCACTCTGCCGTCAATTGAATCGATTCAATTCCTTATTCAATCGATTCAAATATTTGAATCGATTGAACAATCGATTAAAACAAAAAAAAACATGTATTGTTCATCTTCTTCGCGACAGAAAAAAAAACAGCGAGTTATTCTCACGTCGATTTTCATGCTTTCAAAACCATGATTTCGTGCTCTGATACCATTGTTGGTATTTTGAGAGCATGAAAACTAAAACGAAGCAAAGCAGTAACCACTCACAGTGTTTTCCCGAAGAAATCGTCGAAGAACCGCCGAAGACATCGCTGCTGCTGTCGCCGAGAAGATCACCTCATGAAACCTCCTCGAACTCTTTCACGAACCAAATCCCGACCTCTGGACGTTCTCCTCTGCTCGCTGATCACCTCCCAAATGATCTCTGGTCACCTCCGCGTCACTCGCACACCTCTTGCCCTTTGGATCTGTGCTTGGACACTGCTTTTATAGGAAGCCTCAGGAAGACGAAGGGGAAAAGACGTCCCTTCGTCTCCTTGACATTTGCAACAAAGTGAGTAACGAAGGGGACCCTTTGTCTCCCGTAACGCCTCACATCAACTCCATAAAGAGATCCTGCTTGCCTTGAATCGGTCTGAAAACATAAAGCACCTTTCCGATAATATAGCAAAAAAACAAAAAAAAAAAAACGCCCTCGTTAAAAAAACACGCCCTATTGATTTTCGCTCTATTTATATTCCAGTAATGACGCCATACATCATACCAACAAATACCACATTGCAATAAATTGCTGGACCAGTACAAAATTTTAAATGATCGACAATGACCACGTGACCACGTGCGTATTGGCCAACGACCGAACTGTGAACCTGTTTATTAATTAAGTATCAATGATGGAAATAAAGCATCACATTGTATCTTTAGGTAACATCAATGATCACAGGCCTATGCTGCCGGAAGAAAAGACTCATGTAATTGACCCAAAATAGTTGGAAGAGCAGTATCACAGGCCTATGCCGATGGATTGGCAGGCATGGGAGGTGTGTCAGCATATTTCCAATTTGATGGCTCAAAACTACCGTATGACCTAGAACCTGCAACCTCTTCTTCCCGCACTGCATCAGATAGTTCTTCCGAATCCTCCTTTGCGAGCTTTACCTTCAAAGACTCAATGTTTACATCCAAGTTCTTCACCTTGGTTGTACCTGAGAGGTCAAAATAGAATCATCAATTAAATCAATCAAGAATTTCATGGCACTCTTAGATGTTTAAAGACAAACAAGAATTTCAAATATATTATAGTAATAGAAGTTCTGCGTGCATGTAAAAGCCAAAGTTTTAACAAATTCTTTATCAGATCAAAGGATAAGACTATCTAGAAACTAGGCATAAATTCAGCATATTCCCATGAAATGACTTGGGTATGATCTTTTACAGGATGATTTCTGAAGACACTATCTGCAGATAACAGTAGCTGATAATGAAAATTCATGAAGTTTAGTCCTACTCATTTTCTCAATGATGTTATCATCTGGAGATTACCAGGAGGAAAAATGATAACCTCATGAACCTTTGTAAGTGACTTCAAGTTAAATTTTGAATAAGAGCTAAAGAGGAGACTAGAATCATTTTTTTCTGAGCCATCATTTCTGATCCATCACGACCATCTCCAAGGCTTCCAAGATTTACTGGAAGTATGGCGGTAGATTCTGCTATGAGTAAAACTTCTCCTGTCATTGACTAAATAAGCTTTATCTGCAACAACCCAACTACCTTTTTCTTGTAAATTACTAATGACATCCAATTTTATAATCTCTCGATACCAAGCGAAGACTTACCCGTTCTGTAGCTAAAGTTCTATATGCAATTTAAGATTTGTTTACAAAATTTTAAAAGGGAAGGATGCAATATTGGTCCATTCATAAGGACACTTAGTTTAAAAAATCTCTGCATAATGCAGAATTTCAATCTACTTTACCAAACATTTTTTATCGACAGCATGCATCAACCTTTGGTAAAATAGCTCTTATATGAAAAGACCAAACTCTCAAGACAAATTTTCATATAGAAACAATGATCAATGTTAATAACAGAAAATGGAAGTGAAAGATTAGGGGATGAAGATTAAAAAACTAGGAAAGGGCGCAAATAGCTCAAGAACACTGCATGCAAATATCTCTAATAGAATATTCATATAACAAAAATTCTACAACGAGAAACTGTAAAAATAGATATAGGAAAATAATTTAATTTTTCCTAAGAAGATCTCTACAGAGGCCAAAAGAACTAAGATTCTTTTTTTTTCATTTAAAGAAATTAACCTCTTCTTTCACCTAGCTAAAGGAACTAAATTCATTCCAATTAAGAAATAAATTAACTAGACTAGGGAATAGGTACCATTGCAGCAATTTGTGTGTTTGTCTGTGTGGCTCTGCACGCTTGCTTACATGATCCAAATAATTGATGGTCATCAATTATTGAAATCCCAGAGCGAATTATAAGTACTTTTATCTAATTTAGATAGATAGCAGAGTATAATAGGTGAGACTGCAACATTAACCAAGAAACGAAAGGTAGATGGGCCAAATCTTCAGTTATCTCACCTTTTGGAGTGATCACAATGTTAGAACATCTAAACGTGAAAGAGTATTATAATAAACTATTCCATTCTCAATCAACTAGACATAAAGCATTTTACAGATTAGAATATAATAGTAACATCACTGCTTCAATGGAAATTGCAATATTGATGTGTGCAAACAATTCCTTACCAGGAATAGGAACCACATCATCACCTTGGTGGAGAACCCAAGCCAAAGCAAGTTGAACAGGGCTGCAGCGATGTTTCTTGGCCAGATTCTCCACTCACAGATAAAGAACTTTGTTCTTTTCCAAATTCTCACCACTGAATCTTTCGATATTAGTCTAGTGACATCAAAGAAAAGGTAGAAATTTAACATTAGCAACTAGCATGTTGTCATCCATTTATGAAAAAATCACCTACTTCAATTTGCTAAAATGTTCAAGGTATGTTGTAGATGATGAGAGTGGATACCATATTTGTATCTGAAGGCAAATTCTCAGTGACTCCTCTACCAGCGAAAAACCCTCGTCCAATAGGGCTGTATGGAACTATTCCAATGCTGAGTTCCCTACATGAACATTTGAGGAAAAATGAGTATTAAAAATTCCAGTACTACAAAAGTAGCCCATGATACTAAAATAGGGTTAGCTAGTGCAAAATGATATGCTCCCTTATGCATCTTTGAGGTAGAAGTTAAAATGCAGGACATAGCATTTGCCTCTATGTGCCAATATATAAGTTAAAATTAGAAGACATGCTGTGAGAATGTTTGATGCTTCACACCCTTAAAATAATTGTATTGCCAAAACTACATAGATTGGTCATTAGCTCGCAGGAAGTTGGACAACTAAAGTAATTAGACCTGCAAAGTGGGACTATCTCTGGCTCAATATCACGAGTCCAAAGAGACCATTCCATTTGAATTGCAGTAATTGGATGCACAGCATGAGCACGTCTGATAGTGTTTGGACTAGCCTCAGACAGCCCAATATACTTCACTTTTCCTTCTTCCACCAACTTCTTGAGCTCCCCCATCTGCTCAACCAAATAAATAGCATGAGCCACTACATCTCAAATTTCAGAAGAACTATGTAGCAGACACGATTTTTAGAGTCAACTTACAGTCTCCTCTATCGGAACAGTCTTATCAATTCGGTGTTGGTAGTAAAGATCAATGTAATCCACTCCGAGTCGCTCGAGGCTTTCTTCACAACAAGCACGCACATACTCAGGCTTACCATTGACCACCACACCTTTTTCATCAAAACCTACAATCCCAAACTTTGTGGCTACTTGGATCTTTTCACGCGGCAATTGCTTCAAGGCCTAAACAAATATGTCAAACAGTATCAATTTCTCTTCATTCAGCACGATCTTTACCCCAGGCGAGAAATGTAGCGACGAGATACAAAACCTTCCCCAGCAAAATCTCATTTGTGTGGGGTCCATAGACATTGGAGGTGTCGAAGAAGGTGATGCCCCTGTTGAAAGCATGCTTGATGATGGCAATGCCAGCTTCTTCACTGACAGGGGAATTGTACACGCCGGTGAGACCCATGCACCCAAACCCTAGTTTAGAAACCTGGCGTGGCCACAACAAATTGGAGTGGAAAAAAAAAAGATCTTTCGGGAAATTGCAACAAAAAAATAATAATAAATAAAAAACACGATCCATGAAGGAAGGGAAGATGAACCTCGAATCCATGGCTGCCCAACTTCACTCTGGGGATCTGGACTTGGACCTGCTCCGCCATTGCTTGAATGTGAAGATTGTTGGGGATAACGGGAATCACCTGCATTGATAAGGCCCTGGCAGAGAGATCGATCGATTTTATAGGGTTTGGGAAGGGTCCAGAATTGGGTTGTTGGTTCCATGGAGAATTCGGTCGCTGGGTTGTGAGTCGTTAAAGCAACTGGTGCGGAACTGAGGTAAGCAGGGACCTCATGCAAGGTTTACGATGGGTAGAGACGTCTGACGGTGGTGCGGCAGTGAGGTAAGCAAGGACTTCATAAATATTTTATAAATATATATTTTTAAAAAATCTTATAAAATTTAAAATCTTAATTTTACACCTATACATATTAGCCCAAGCAATTCACATTAAAAATTCACAATTTCTATAAAAAAAATACATATATCATCGTAAATTCATAATCCAATTTTAAAATTCTGTTACCTTCTGATCAACTTGATCAAGCCACGGACTAATCCACCCAGTCTTCCGATCTGTGTAAGCTAATCCATTTAAATTGGCTTTTAAATGGATTAATAAAATTTTAACCCAATATATTTACATTATTTGATAGATTGATCAATTTGATGAGTTTATTTAAATTGACGGAGTACGATTATGGTTGTAAATCAAATTCAGTTATACACCCTTTAATTTGAACTTACCAAAAAAGCCTCAACATTTTTTTAATAAAAACCTTCTAATTTTTAAAATCTCAAGTAAAAAATACTTTATTTTAATATTATTATAATAGATATGATCAGGGTTGTTATAGCGTATTAGAGTAAATCAGTACAATTTATCTTACTTGTTGCTTCTCTCTGTCTATTCGCTCTTCATTTGACATGTAGTTATAAAAATTTATATTTTTAGAAGTTGCGATTGTAGTTAATATATGTGTTGGTTTTATTTTATCCTTTCAATATCAAATATATAATAATAAAATAATGTATTACCATGAGCCTTAAATAGAAGGGTATAAAATTTATTTAGAAAAATAAAATTGAGCAAATCCATGTTTGGGGAAAAAAATTAAAAGGTCACTTGCCCTAAAATACTATTTTAATATTATTGTTGTAACAATGTGGATTAAAAACACTACAATCTATTCAAAATTATTATAAATAATTTTGATCAAACTATTGCCTTCATAATAACTACTATTTTGTTCAAATATTATTGTATTTGCAGTAATTTTTAATGAAATTACTATAACGTGGAATAATTTTTATCAAAGACTATTATAACTAGTAGAACAATTTTGATCAAAATTACTATAACTTGAAATAGTTGATCAAAATGGCTTTATGTTAAAATAATTATTAAACCATAGTTGTTATAATGTTCTTATTTGTGATTTTACTATGTTATAGTAGCTACGAAATCATAGCTACTATAATGTTCTGGTCTAACTATATTATAGCAGCTATGATTTAGTAGTTTGCAGTAGTTATGATTTAATAACTGCTATAACATTCTGTTTAGCAAGTTATAGCAACTACGATTTGATAACTACTACAATATTCTAATTTAACTATGGTGTAGCAGCTATGATTTGATAACTACTATAATGTTCTAGCCTAACCACATTATAAAAGCTACTATTTGGTTGTTATTACAACGTTCTAGTCAACACGTTATATCAGTTACGATTTCGTAACTAATACAACATTCTGGTCTAACCACATTGAAGCAACTACAATTTGGTAGCCACTACAATGTTCTGGTTAGTATGTTGTAGCTGCTATGATTTGGTAGCTGCTACAATGTGGTGGTCAATTTTGGTGTAGAAAGTACCAGACTCAAGTTTTGATAATAGTAAAGGGTTTAAAGTTAAGGGTTATTGTGGTTCTAGTAAATCTGACCAAGTGTACAGGAAAATTCTAAGCAATTAGATTAAGAAGCTTTGTAGAATTTATAGGATTTGGATCAAGTCCCATTAGATCTATCTAAAGTGATCAATGAGTTTTATCTGAAATTTATTAATGAAGTTAGAAGATTTAAAATTTTGAAACTTGAATATGGAGTGAAAGAGGAAAGTGTAAAAAAGATAGATATAATGTGCAACTTGATTCATGTCAATTGACCCGTAGGTTGAATTTTTGAAAATAGATTATGTACGACTGAAAAAGTCTTAAATCTAAGACTTTAGAGAACAGTGAAATAGAGAAGTACTTACAAGATTTGGATTGGCTTATATCAAAACTGGTTAAAACTATTAATAAGTTTTGTCTAAACTGATGAACATAAAAAAATTTGAAATTCTGAAAAATAGACATGGAGGGAAAGAGGAGAGGGTAGAGAAGGTATAAAAGACGTGTAATCCTGCAATCCTGGTTCTAAGTCTCCAACATAAAATTATGAGTGTTGGTTTTAAAGGATCGGTATCATCGTGGTGTTATTTTATAAAATTCAACATCACTACATTAGGAAAATTACAATACAATAATGCTAATTTTGAAGGGTAGAGATTTGTGGTGCTATTTTATAAATATCATCACCATCGTCTTGAAAAAATCACAATATATTTGTTCGAGTTTTAAAAGATCATGACTTCATGACCATTATAGTGTTGTTTTATAAATATTGATACGACAAATAGATGTGAGTGTGGAAGTCAAACGGATCGGAGGGACGTGATAGTCAAAATCCTAAGGGGTGTGGCGATCAAAGTCTCGAGGGACTTGGCGGTCAAAGTACCAAACAAGTTAACTTGAGCGAACGGACCTCAGGCTAGCCTGTAGAGGAAGATCACGAAGCTTAGCCTAAGCCCTTAAGGAGAGAGAGACAATAGGGGCACAATTCCTAGAGTCCTGGTCGAATCCTTGTAAAAAACCACTCAGACAACCCCGAGTTCAACTGGACTTACTAGACGAGCAAGGAGGAACCACCAGATGGATTGAATCATTAACAGTCAACTCAATCGCACTGATACTTAGTCTCTTATAGTCGATCAGACTTTTTGGAAGTGGAAGTCCAATCGCATAACAAAAAGGACAAGGCCATTGTAGAAATATCACTAGAATCTATCAAGGCCTTAAAGCCTCGAAAGGCCCACCGCTAAGGGATAATAGCCAATAGCCCATCGGCCAAATGGCTCTCGGTACAATTTTGCAAAGACAGCAGGATGCCAATATGGTTGCCTTTGTTTTAGTAACATGTCTCATTATTCATGCTAAGAAAAACAACACTATATATAAGAGATCATTTCTTCCCATGCACACAAGTGCTCCCATTTGCTATTCACTATTCCTCATCAATGTCCTTTGATTACCGCTACTCAGCCCCCTCACTAACTTGAGTATCGGAGTGACGGGATTTCACCCCAACTCGTCTATTGACGTCTTCTTCCTCCTTTGTTTTGTTGTGACATGGTAGGCCCACTCATAGCTTGGAATTTCCTCTCAAGGTTTTCTTGCGGTCAGTAGGCAAGCCATCTAATTAACGGTCCATCTTCACCAACTATAGATAGGAAAAAATTTGGCGTCATTTGTAGGAACTATACCTGATTCTACAACGTAGACATGGAAGATGCTAAAAAGTTCACAGTCGTCACCTTGTCGCAAGAAGATCTTGACCTATTAGTGGCACTACAAAAAAAAAAATAGATATTTAGGGGTGAATTTTTAGGAAAAAAACAAATTCATCATAAATTTGTGATGAATTTTGTGACGAAAACAAAATTCATCACCAATTATCAACGAAATTAGTAACGAAAATAGATTTTCACAAAATAGCAGTAAATAATTTTTTGTGGCAAAATTCATTGCTAATTAGTGTCGAAATATACCATTCGTTGCAATATATAGAAAATCTGCAACAAAAAAAACTTCACAAAAGTTTTCACTAATCTAGCAAATATTGCAACAAATTGGTAACAAAATAGGATTCGTCACAAATTGGTGACAAATTTCAAAATTTGTCGTAAATTTGGGATGAATTTACATATTTGTCCCAAAATTCTAACTTTTAAAAAATCAAAATAAATGTGTCCTAAAATTAGAAGATTGTCCTAGAGAGCTCGGAATGACATGAAATAAGTTTCTATGTATTCGTATCGATCTCCTGATCACATTAATGGTCTCAAATATCTAATATAATTTTTTATAATTAAATCAAATTTATAAATCCTATTACTTAGTGAAAAAGAGTTAGAATTTGAAAATGTTAAAGACATTTTTGTTAGGATCTTAGATGGCTAGAGGGGGGGGTGAATAGCCTCTTAAAAACTTAAACACAAATTTCTACAAAGAAACTTGTTAGCACAGCGGAATTAGGAAACTAAAACAAGGAGGAAACAAGCACACTAACACAAGGATTTACGAGGTTCGGGGATAACTTGCCCCTACTCCTCGGCGTGTCCGTAAGGTGGACGACCCCTCGATCTTCGGTAGATCGCACCCCGGAAAAATTCCGGCTAAAGATCCTCCTTCTCGGTGGAGCAACCTCTCCACAAAGTCTCAAGAAATATATATGTTAAAGCACAAGACTTACAGAGCTCGGTGGCAAAGAAGAATGAACTAATGCTTACAACCACGCGAGGATCAGTGAAAAACAGAGAACTCACAGACAGCAGTTTCTCACCCGAGAGCTCAAGAACTTAGCACACCTCAACGATCAACAGAACTTTCTTGCTTTCTTACTTGCTTGTTGTTCTTTCCTCTCGCTTTTTACTGCTTCTTAAGCCCCTGTCCTCTGCTGTCACGGATCGTGGTCAATCTGCACAGAATCATCGCTGCAGTCAATCCCTCTTCCTCCTTACTGGTTCTCTGAACTCACACCAATGAAATCACAGTCGAACCAATCACCGTGAGTCAAGCGGATCGCAGCCGGATCACACCAGTAGCCGTTGATGCCTCAAATGCACCATGCGCCGCGAATCACAGCAGAAAGGCCATTTGTCGTATTCCTCTTATGGACTTAATTTGAAATTAGGCTTAGAATGATACCTGTGATCCTGCAAACTCAAAAGCTAACAGCACAGAGGGTTATATGAATCAGGCAGATCAAATGCGGTGGAGGAATCGCAGAACATCGGGTGTGTGTGGATCGATCACGGATCGATCCATGGACCGATCGGGACATATCCGATCGATGCTCACTGATCGATCGGTGAGACCGATCAGTGGCTCAGTGATCGGCCGGGGACCGATCCCCGCCTTCTTTCTTCGCAATATCATCTCCGATCGGTCTCCAAGACCGACAGATTCACCTCGATGTGCATCGAGTGTTTCGATCGGTCTGGGCGATCAGATTACCGCAGCTCTTGGTGATCCATGAAACTTAGTTTCCTTTGGATCGGTCGACGACCGATCCACTATCTTATGTGTCACTGGATGGTCTGCCGATCGATCCAATGTACCATGGAATGTCCACTTAGGTCCCTTTCGACCTAATCGGAGAACAAACTACGAGCCTTCTCCGGCTTCGTCCGGTCCGAGAACGAGCTACGAGCCCTTTCGACCTAGTCCGGAACGAGCTACGAGCCCTCTCGACTTCGTCAGTGGAGACGAGCTCGAGCCCTCTCGCCTAGTGCGGAGAACGAGCTACCGAGGCCCTCTCCGATTTCGTCGGTCCAGAACGAGCTACGAGCCCTCTCGCCTGGTCAGGAGAACAAGCTATCGAGCCCTCTCCGACTCCGTCCGGTCTAGAGCCCTCTCCGACCTCCTCGGCCTAGTCCAGAGAACGAGCTACCGAGCCCTCTCCGACTTCGTCAGGTCCAGAGAACAAGCTACCTAGCCCTCTCTGACCTAGTCCGGAGAACGAGCTCTCTCCGACTTCGCATGCCAAGTTTCCAATTTGGACTTTTCCCTTCCACTTGATCAACCTTGATCATTAATCAAACCGAGTTTAATCAACATCTGATACAAACTTAAATCCGTGTCAACATCAAAACAACAGCCAGGTCAAACTGTATCAACAATTTTGATATCCAAAAATTAATGAATTAAATGTATTGTGTCATATTCATGTTTGAGGCCATCAATGTGATTAGGAGATTGATACGAGTACATAAGAATTTATTTCATGTCATTCCGAGCTCTCTAGGGTCATCTTTCAATTTTAGAACTTTTTTTTTTAATTTTTAAAAAATAAGAATTTTTGGGCGAATCTAGAAATTCATCCAAATTGGCAATGAACATCCAAATTCATCTCAAATTTGGGACAAATTTCCAAATTCATCCTAAAACTCTAATTTTTCAAAAATTAAAATAAATGTGTCCTAAAATTAGAAGATGATCCTAGAAAGCTTGGAATGACATGAAACAAGTTTTTATGTGTTTGTATAGATCTCTTGATCATATTCATGGCCTCAAATATCTAATATATTTTTTTCATAATTAAATTAATTAGGTCAAATTTATAAATCCTTTGACTTAGTGAAAAATAGTTAGGGTTTAAAAATGTTAAAGTCATTTTAATATTCAAAAATTAATGAATTAAATATATTAGGTGAAATTCAAGTTTGAGGTTATCAATGTGATTAGAAGATTGATACAAGCACATAGAAAATTATTTTATGTCATTTCGAGCTCTCTAGGTCATCTTCCAATTTTAGAACGTATTTATTTAGATTTTAAAAAAAATTAAAATTTTTGGATGAATCTAGAAATTCATCCCAAATTGGCAACGAACTTCCAGATTTGTTCCAAATTTGGGATGAATTTCTAAATTTGTTCTAAAATTCTAATTTTTCAAAAATCAAGATAAATGCGTCCAAAAAAAAAGAAGATGATCTTAGAAAGCTCGTAATAACATGAAATAAGTTTCTATGTATTTATATCAATGATCAAATTAATGGTCTCAAAAATTAATTTCACTAACTATACTGAGGTTCATAAATTTTTAGAATAAGAATTAGATATTTATTACTCATTTATGTTAAAAAAAAAAATTATAAACCTTAGTATATTGGGTAAAAAATAATGTTTAAAGCTATTAATATGATCAACAGAACAATACGAACAAATAGGAATTTATTTCATGTCATATCGAGCTCTCTAAGGTCATCTTCCAATTTTAGGAAACCTTACTTTATTTTTAAAACATAGAATTTTGGGACAAATTTAGAAATTCGTCCTAAATTTGGGACAAATCTGAAAGTTCATCACAAATTTGGGATGAATTTCCAAGTTCATCCCAAATTCTGATTTTTCAAATATCAAAATAAATTCATCCTAAAATTAGAAGGTGACCCTACAGAGCTTGAAATGATATAAAACAAGTTCATATGTGTTCGTATCGATCTCCATCTCCTGATCACATTAAAGGCCTCAAATATCTAATATAATTTTTTCATAATTAAATTAATTAGATCAAATTTATAAAACATATGACTTAGTGAAAAAGAGTTAGGGTTTGAAAATGTTATAGTTATTATGATATCCAAAATTAATGAATTAAATGTATTGTATGAAACTTATGTTTGAGGTCATCAATGTAATCAGGAGATTGATACAAGTACACAAGAACTTGTTTCATGTCATTCTGAGCTCTCTAAGGTCATCTTCCAATTTTAAAATGTATTTATTTTGAGTTTAAAAAAATTAGAATTTTGGGACGAATCTAGAAATTTGTTCCAAATTGGCGACAAACTTTCATATTAGTCCCAAATATGGGACGAATTTTTAAATTCGTCCCAAAATTCTGATTTAAAAAAAATAAAATAAATGTATCCTAAAATTGGAAGATGACCTACAGAGATTGGAATGATATGAAATAAGTTTTTATATATTTATATCAATCTCCTAATCACATTAATGACCTCAAATATCTAATATAATTTTTTTTATAATTAAATTAATTAGATTGAATTTATAAATCCTATGACTTCGTGAAAAAGAATTAGGGTTTGAAAAAGCTACGATTATTTTGATATCCAAAAAATAATAAATTAAATGTATTGAGTAAAATTCATATTTGAGACCATCAATGTGATCAGGAGATCTATATGAGCACATAGAAACTTATTTCATGTCATTCTGAGCTCTCTATAGTCATCTTCCAATTTTAAAATATATTTATATTGATTTAAAAAAAACATAATTTTGGGATGAATTTGGAAATTCATCCAAATTGATGACGAACTTCCAAATTCATCCTAAATTTGGGATAAATTTAGAAATTCGTCCCAAAATTTTAATTTTTCAAAAACCAAAATAAATGTGGCCTAAAAATGAAAGATGACCCTAGAGAGCACGAAATGACATGAAACAACTTTCTATAAGTTCGTATCGATCTTTTGATCACATTAATGGTCTCAAACATTAATTTCACCAACTATATTGAGGTTCATAAATTTTTTGAATAAGAATTAGATATTTATTACTCATTCATGTTAAAAAATTTATAAACCTCAATATATTGGGTAAAAATAATGTTTGATGCTATTAATATGATCAGAAAAATGATATGAATTTATAAGAATTTGTTTTATATCATTCCGAGTTCTCTAAGATCATCTTCCAATTTTAGGAAGCATTACTTTATTTTTTAAAAAAAATAGAATTTTAGGATGAATTTAGATTGGAACAAATTTCCAGATTCATCCCAAATTTGGGATGAATTTTCATATTCATCCCAAAATTCTGATTTTTCAAAAATAAAAATAAATGCGTCTTAAAATTGGAAGATGACCCTAGAGATCTTGGAATGACATGAAATAAGTTTCTATATGCTCGTATCGATCTCTTGATCACATTAACAACCTCAAATATCTAATATAATTTGGGGCGGGGATGTTAGTACTCTAAGATAGTTTTGATGTAATCAACCAAATCAAGTTAGGTGTTGTTATATTTTGATATCCTATGTCTAAGTGTGTAGGAATGTAGGAGCATAGGAAGTCGAGCGAAAGACACAGCTAGCAAAAAGGATAACACGGGAGAGAGTCGACGGGATCGGTGCGTTCGAGGGACAAGGTACTATGAAAGAGTATGCTGACGAATGAGAAGAAGGTGCGCGGCGTTTTCGAGGGACGAGAAGCAGAAGGTTGCTCAAGAAGGCTGAAAATGGGTTCGAGTTAGCCCTATTCCGAATGGCTGAAATCACCGAAGCGAGCGGAACCAGAGCGGAAGACCCAGATTGAAAAGTCAACAGGAGGTTTACTTTTGGGTCCAGATGCCCAGACCTGGTCTGAGCCCCTTGATCACTTGGGCGCCCCCGGGTCACCTCACCTAGTGAATGCTGGCTCAAACCAGTCTGGGCTCGAACCCTAAACTCTTCCAGGTGCCCAGACCAGAAATATTATCGAAACGCGCACTGTCACTATCCGGTGCGATGTGGATAAAATTCTATCCATGTCCAAGCACTTGGAACTCTTCCAGACACCCCGATCAGGGCTATAAATATGGTTGTGATCCCAGATGCTAAATAACACTGAAAAAGATAGAGAAAACACTTGTGAACGTTCTACCTTTTGTTTAGCTTTGCATTTGAGTGCTTTAACTGCTGTAAGAGACTTTTCCGCCTGAAGGAGATTTGATAGTGAGTTTACTTGCCTTAGATTAGCAATCCCCTGATTGTAAATCAAGTAACTCTTTCTGTGCCTCTTTCTCTTGTTTAGTTAGTTCGTTAATTCTTTTATGCAAGTGTTTGTTTTAATCAAGCTGTAAAGTTTGATAAAGTTTTTTTTTTGAATTTATTGTATAGGGCTATTCACTCTCCTCTAACCGACCGCCAAGGGACCTACAATTGATATCAAAGCAAGGACGCTTCAAGAGGACTAACCGTTAATCGAAGCACAAGAGATGACCGAATCGAGCATCTATCCACCTAAGTTTGAAGGAGAATTCATGACTGGAAGAAAAAGATGGAGGTATTGTTTAAGACATATTTTGATTTATTACTAATTATGAAATTTGATTTTATAGCAGTAGAGGGCAAAGAAGAATATCAATGGACGAAAAAAGAGCAAGCCGACTTTGTGATAAAGGGCAAACCAGAGTTTCATCTACTTAGCATTTTACCACCTCAAGAAATCAACCGAATGAGAGCCTACGAGTTAGCCAAGGAGCACTGGGAGAAATTCCGGAACTACACAAAGGAACCTCGGAGGCAAAATTTAAGAGACGGGATCTGCTCCGAAATCATATCAGCAACCTTCGATTAGAAGAAGGCAAAACCGTTGCACACCTTCACTCAAGGATCAAGGAACTCATCACCGGACTCATGAATCTCGAAGGAAAGGTAACCAACCGAGATCACTAAGGTACATGTTTAACGTCTTTCCTAGGACTCCTAAATGAGTATCTTTAGTTAATTCTTATTATATATTTAAGGATCTAGAGGTAAGTATTTTAGAAGAGTTATTTTCAACATTTGAATTTCATGAAACAAGATATGTAGATCTGAAGGAGCCCAAGAACAGCATTGCCTTAAAGGCAAAAATGGATGAACTAGAATCAGAAACTTCTCTCGATGATGATGAAATGACATTCATGGTAAGAAAATTTTAAAAGTTATTTAAAACTAATAAATTTAATCAAGTGTAGGATAAAAGAAGAAGAAGAAAGGTAAGATGCTACCACCGCAATAAAGTAAGGCACGTGAAAGATAACTGTCTTAAATTAAAGAGCAAGGACAAGGACAAGATCAAGGACAAAAGACTAGTCCAGACAAGGAATCGAAATATAAAGGCGATGTCAGATGAAACGTCGTCTGAGTCAGAGATCGAAGTCATTGTCGGACTTGCGCTAGTGGCAAGCCACCAAAAAGATGAAGACGAAGCAAGCTCATCCTAAATGAGCATCGAGAGCATCAGTGAAGGGGGAGCAACATTAGAAGGAAGCAGCACTTCAGAGGGAGCTTCAGGTTACAAGATCGACTAGGTAAGTCAGGTACGGTCTCTACCTCCTAATAAGATCATCAGGAAAGAAAATGAGGAAAAGATTGTCACCGCTGAAGCCCAATAGTCACCTGTCACATCAAATCGCAATAATAGATTATTATTTTAGATATCTGCCTTTTTGTAGGCGTGGGCCATGTGATGGAAGGGTACGGACGATATTTATTAAGGATGGAATAAAGTAATTATCATCAAGGTTAAAATCCGTGTGCATATCACCTTGCATTTATGGCGTATGACATGCCTATTTTTGAAATGTCGGTATGCCAGTTAGGGTCCTAGATGATCGGGTAACATCAACCAATCAGAATAGTTGATCAAAGTTTACAGGAAGGTAGGGATACTCTATAGTCTAGTCAGTCAGACTTACAATCTTCTTCGACTAGACTTGAAGGGAAGGTTTGTGATACAACGAATAGGATGAGACCCTCAACGTGAGTGTGGAAGTCAGACGGGTCAAAGGGGCATGACGGTCAAAGTCCCAAGGGGCGTGGTAGTCAAAGTCCCAAGGGACATAGCAGTCAAAGTCTCAAAGGGGTTAACTTGAGCAGACAAACCTCAGGCTAGCGCATAGAGGAAGATCATGAAGATTAGCCTAAGCCCTCAATGAGAGAGAGGTAGTAGGAGTGCAATTCTTGGAGTCCAGGTCAAATCCTTGTAAAAAACCACTCAAATAGCCCCGGGTCTAACTGGACTTACTAGACAAGCAAGAGGAACCACCAGATGGATTGAATCATCAACAATCAACTTAATCGCACTGATACTTAGCCTCTCATAGTCAATTGGACCTTTTGGAGGTGGATGTCCGATCGAATAACAGAAAAGGATAAGGGCACTATAGAAATATCACTAGAACCCATCAAAGCCTTAAAGTCTCGAAAGACCCACCATTAAGGGATAATAGCCAACAATTCATCGACCCAATGACTCTTTTAACATCTTGTATAACCGTTGTCAGCAAATCACTGAAATATTCTTTGTAACCTGTGCAATGGATGCTTCCACCACTTGTGCATATAATTGATTGTTACAATTTGGGAAAGACAACGGAATGTCGTTGGCCTTATTTCAGTAACACGTCTCGTTATTCATGTTAAGAAAAACAACATGTTGACGAGTGGCTCATATTTGGATGAAGGTTAAAATGAGGGATGTCATGGAAGAAAAATCTGTTAAGATTTTTCGTAATAAAATTCTGTTAAGATTTTATATAACAGAATTTTGTTATATTTTTCATAACAAATTCTGTTACGTTTTTACCGGGTCTGGGGTTTAGCATTATTTATAGGGATCATTGTAAACCCATTGTATAACATCAAAACACAAGAATCATCAGATGTGATTCTCTTGTGTGGAGAGAATTCTAATAAAGCTTCGGCCGTTTTGTGAAGTAGGCAAGTCGCCGAACCACGGTAACTCTTCTTCTTTCTCTTCTTCTTCTTCTTCTTCTTCTTCCACGTGTTTGCTCCTTTTGTGTGTTTTTGTCTTGTTGCTCCGTGCGATCTCTTTTCTCTCTTCCTCTTCTTCGTGATTTAGAGGTTGAGAGGTGTTGCCCCTCCCTTTGCGCAACAATTGGTATCAAAGCTACAGGTTTTTGACGGATTTCTTCAACATGTCGGGGACGACTTCTGCGAAGATTGATATGGTGAAGTTTGATGGAACCGGAAACTTTGGATTATGGCAAAGAAGGCTCAAGGACTTGTTGGTGCAACAAGGCATGGTGAAGGCACTAGGAGACAGAAAATCGGAAAGCATGGAGAGATCAGATTGGGAAGAACTTCAGGCGAAGGCAGTAGCAACAATCAGACTTTGTCTTACGGATGACGTAATGTACCATGTCATGGACGAGGAGTCACCGGTGATAGTTTGGCAAAAGTTGGAAAGCCGATACATGTCAAAATCATTGACAAACAAGCTGTATCTCAAGCAGAAATTATTCGGGCTAAAGATGACAAAAGGAACCGATATGAGCCAGCACATCAACATATTCAACCAGATTGCAAGTGATCTGAAGCGGATTGATGTGAAGATCGAAGATGAAGACAAGACGTTGATGTTGTTGAATTCTCTGCCTTCATCTCCTACGTACGAGAATTTGGTTACTACTTTGATGTGGGGTAAGGAAACTCTCAAATTGGAGGAGATCACAAGTGTGTTGCTAGGTTTTCACCAAAGGAAGAAAACAAGCGATGAAAATTCTCAAGGAGAAGGACTTGTGGTAAATAGCAACCAAGAGCGTGGTAGGAGCAAATCTCGACATGGATTGGATAACAACAACAAAGCTCGTTCTAAATCGAGAAGGAGAAGGTGATCACGTGCTACAAATGTGGAGGCAAAGGTCATATTAAGAGAGATTGTCCAGAGATAAAAAAATATGTTACAGAGAACAAAAGTAGTTTGGCAAAGTCTGCAAACATAGTTGAAGAAGAAAATTCAGAGAGCAGTGATGGAGATATGCTATCAGTTATGTCAAGTTCAGAGCAGCTGACGGATGCATGAATTTTAGACTCTGGTTTTTCATATCACATGACTCCAAACAAGGATTAGTTTGACACCTATAGGGCAGTGGATTCTGGTTCAGTGTTGATGGGAAACGATGCATCATGCAAGGTTATCGGCATAGGAAATGTCAGAATCAAGATGTTTGATGGTGTGATCAGAACTTTATGTGATGTCAGATATATACCAAAGCTAAGGAAAAACTTGATCTCACTAGGCACACTGGATGGTATTGGTTGTAATTACAAATTAGTGAGCAGGGTGATGAAGGTCAGCAAGGGAGTCTAACGGTAATGAAAGGACAAAAGGTAGCAGGAAACATCTACAAGTTGATAGAGACTATAGTTGTAGGTGGAGCCGCCTCAGGGGAGTCTGAATCAGACAGTACTGTCTTGTGGCATATGCGACTAGGACATATGGGTGAACGTGGGATGCTAGAGCTTCACAAGAGAGATTTGTTGAAGGGTGTCAAAACATGCAAGCTTGAATTATGCAAATTCTGTGTTCTTGGGAAATAGAGCAAAGTGCAATTCAAGACGGCAGCAAACAAGACGGAGGGGATTCTGGACTACGTACATACGGATCTCTGGGGACCAGCCAGTGTAGCATCATGTGGAGGGCACTTGTATTTTGTGAGTTTTACTGATGATTTCTCACGAAAGGTATGGGTATACTTTATGCGTCACAAGTCAAAAACTTTTGCAAAGTTTAAATTGTGAAAATTTGAAGTAGAGAACCAAATTGGAAGGAAGATCAAATGCCTTAGGTCAGATAATGGGACTGAGTACACAGATTCAAAGTTTCAGGAATTCTGTGAGCAGCATGGGATAATGAGGCATTTCTCGGTTCGCAGGACACCTCAGCAGAATGGGGTAGCGGAAAGGTTGAACAGGACAATCATTGAGAAGGCAAGATGTCTCAGGCTGAATGCAGGGCTTGCAAAGAATTTCTGGACGGAAGCAGTTAACATGGCATGTTATCTTATTAATAGATCACCAAGGGCAGCACTAGAAGGCAAAGTATCAGAGGAAGTATGAACAGGGAATCAAATAGATTACTCTCATCTTCGAGTTTTTGGATGTCCAACCTATATGCACATATCTAGTGAGGAAAGATCAAAGTTGGATGTAAAGTCAAAGCAATGCATTTTTCTGGGCTATCATAAAGAAGTTAAAGGCTTCAAGCTTTGGGATCCTAAGGCAAACAAGGTGGTGATCAGTAGAGATGTGGTGTTTGACAAGAAAGCTATGTTACAATGTACTCAGGAAGAAGGAAAGGAAACACCACAAAGCAATATAGAGAAAGATATTGTGCAGGTGGAGCTAGAGACTCATGACTCCGATGATTCTAGCTCAGAGCACACGGAGCATTGCACTATAGCTAGTGGTAGAACGAGACGAGTCGTAAAACCACCCACTAGATACCGATTCGAAGACTTGGTATCTTATGCACTTATCACTAGTAGCGGAGATCCTACATCTTTTCAGGAGGCAATACATAGCTCTGAGAAGGACAGGTGGACGGGTGTTATGGCAGAGGAGATAAAGTCGTTGCATAAGAACCAAACGTGGGATCTAGTGGAACTTCCTGAAGAAGAGAAAGCTATAGGGTGTAAGTGGATATTCAAGAAGAAAGAAGCAATGTCAGAGGGAGAAGAAGTGAAGTTCAAGGCTCGGTTGGTAGCAAAGGGGTATTCACAGAGAAATGTTGGTGCAATATTCCCTAGGTCAAGGTTGACCTATTTGACTGAGCTTGAATTGGGTCAAGCTTGAGTTTTTATGTTTGGATTTCGATGTTTGACAATACATGTAGACAACACATGGAGATTGCAGGTGCGAATTATTCATGTGGGGAGATTGTGAAGGAGAGTCAAGTAGGTCAAGGTTGACTGGATACTTGACTGGAAAATCCTGGTGAGTGAAGCTAGGTGGAAGTCTTGGTGAGTGAAGCCAGACAGTTGTGGAAGTCCTGGTGAGTGAAGTCAGGCAGTTGTGGAAAGTCCTAGTGAGCGAAGTTAGGTAGAAGGAAAATCCTGGTGAGTGAAGCCAGGTAAAAGACCTAGTGAGTGAAGCTAGGCAGTATGGAAAATCCTGGTGAGTGAAGCCAGGTGAAAGACCTAGTGAGTGAAGCTAGGCAGATGGGAAGTCCAAGTAGGTCAAAGGAATTGACCGGATACTTGGCACAAGGAAATCCAGATGGGTCAAGGTTGACCAGACATCTGGTGGAAGTTCAAGTGGGTCATAGGTATTGACTGGACACTTGATGAGGGAGACTTAGCAGGTCAAGAGTGACCGGATGCTAGGCATGATGAATCAACAGGTCATGGTTGATCAGATGTTGGTGTAGGGGACTTTGGACTTATTTTGGGCAACAACAGGAGCTGAATCGATCAGCCGATCGATTGGCTCATGCCCAATCGATCAGCCGATAGATTGGCTCATGCCCAATCGATCGACTGATCGATTAGGTGAGTCCCCACGACAAACCTCCTCCCAATCATCAGTGGATCGATTGGGGAGAAGTGTCGTGCGAACAGAAAGCCTCCCAATCGATCAGCCGATCGATTGGGAGCCTCCAATCGATCGGGCGATCGATTGGGAGCCTCCAATCGATCGGGCGATCGATTCGGAGCTGTGATTTTTCACAATAAGCCCTGGATCGATCAGCCGATCAATCCAGGCAATTCCCAGGAGCACAGAGACGTTCTGGATCGATCATCCGATCGATCCAAAGCCTCCCCAATCGATTGAGAGCAATCCAATCGATTGGGATTTGACCGTTGGCGAAGGATATAGCTGTTGGCAAGCGTTTCTCTCGATAGATCTCTCAGCTTTCATCTCCGATCTTCACAGCGAGTTCACAGCTCCTCCACATACTTCTCATCGCCAGATCTTGAAGGTTCTTGGAGGCATTTCCAAGTCAAGAGGTGGATCTACAACAAGAAGAAGAAGCTAGGGTTAGGGTTTCTTGTGTAAACCGTGTAAGCTTTCCCTTGTATTTGCTTCTCTTTGTTTCTTGTTGTATTAAGAGTATTGTAGGGATTCTCCGCCTTCGGTAGTTACCGTAAAGGAGCGTTTTCTTAGTGGAGGGTGCGTGAGTGTGTGGATCCTTGGATTAGTCACCTCTTCTTGAGGTGGATACCAAGTAAATCATTTGTGTTAGCGTTGTGTGTTTGTTTTCTTATATTTCCGCTACACATCATCGAAGAAGCAAGCAGCGATGAGCAAGAGATCGCGCCGAGCTATTCACCCCCCTCTAGCTATATTTCGGTCCCAACAAGTGGTATCAGAGTCAGGTCGCTCTTCACCGTAATCATCGTTGGAAGGGGCTACAAGGCTAGAGGGTGAAGAAGTTGGAGCAAAATCCTACAAGTCGAAGACTTCATCAAAAGGCTCAACTTCAAGATGGAATTCCAAGATGGACTTGGATTCGATACAAGGGTGCCTCCACCGTTCACAATGACAAGCTTCGATTCTTGGAAATCAAGAATCGAGAATTTTCTTATGATGGAGAGAGAGAAATGGTTTACTCTCATGGAAGGCTTCAAGGCTCCAAGAAATTCAAAGGGAAAAATCCTCAAAAAGAGCAAATGGAGCCAAGAACAAACTCAAAGGTGCGAGGCAAATGACAAGGTAACCAAATTATTGGTTAATTTATTGTCAAGTATCATTTTTTGCAAAATTGGAGAATTTGAAGATGCAAAGGAATTATGGAGCAAGTTGGCCAAACTTCATGAAGAACTCTCCACTGCACCAAATCAAGATAAATCCAAAGAGGACAACTCATTGGAGCGAGACCAAGAGCAAGAGGACTCTGAAGTTGAGAGATGCTCAACTTCCAAAGAAGAAGAAGTCCAAGAAGCCTCATCTTCAAAGGAATACAATGAAAAGAGCAAAGAGGGAGCATACTCTTTGTTCCATGTACAAGATGAAGATGATGAAGTCTCCACCTCTAGGATTGAGGGGGAGCGATTTTCGTTGACACCGGTTCAAGGAGAAAAATAAGTCTCTACATCCGGGTCAAGAGAAGAAGAGGATGAAGAAGCTTCCATCTCCACAAGTCGAGTCGAATCTATTGGAGAAGTATCATTGTCGGAACAAGAGGAAGTTTCTACCTCCGGATCAAAAGGAGAAGATGTCATCCCTACATATGAAGGTATAAATATTTCAAATAAAAATAAACAACATATCATATATTTTGAATGTAGGGAACATGAGCACTACAAGAGTAAGTGTCCTAAATTGGCCAAGAAAAAGGGCCAAGTGGCACTAAAGGGCAAAGAGAAGCCTAAGGAGACCGTTCCCGGAACAAAGAAGAGCAAGGAGCACATTGTGTGCTTCTCTTGCAATAAAAAAGGACATTATAGAAGTCAATGTCCTAAGGGGAAGAAAGCGGTCATGCCTAAGGGAGGAAGCATGAGTAAAGGGGAAGCCTCTAAGGTAAATCGAAAGGTAACATTTATTGAGCCTACCCCTTTGAATAATGGTAAAAAGCATGCTAATTCCAATTTTTATCATTTTAATGCTATTTACCATAAAAATAGAGAGCATGATAGCATTAAAGAAAAACATATGGCTCTCCATGCTAAGACTACCACACCTAGGGTTAGGAAGGTAGGAAAAATGTTAGGCAATAACACTAAGGACCATAGTTATAAGCCTAGAAATAAAAATACTCAAAGATTTCAAGAAAAATCAAAATCTAGGGATTTACGTAAAGAAAATCAAGTCTTGAGGTCAAGGCTTGATAAAATGGAAAAGACCCTAAAAAGGATGGAAAGTATCCTAAAAGGGCAAAAAGGGCAAAACCTAGGTTTAGCACTACAAGGGTCATCCACGGGCCATAGGGGTTTGGGATACAAACCTAAAACTAAAAAGGATGTGCCCTCTTACCATTTGGTTCCATATAATTATGGAACCAACCTTAGGTCAAATGGTCAAGTCAAAAATACTAGGGAGGGTTATTCCTAAGAGTATTTTTGCAACAAACGTGACTAAGACTTCTAAGAAGTCCAAGAAAGCCACTAAGAAGATCACAAGGGAGGCAACCCCTAGAGTTGATCTAGGTAATGTGACTAAGGCTTCTAAGAAGTCGAACAAGGTCACTAGGAAGGTATTTAAGGAGGCTATTCCTAGTGAGTACCTAGAGCATCAAAGGAGCACCAATAGGTGTTGGGTTCCTAGGAGCATTTACTCTATCCCTTAGATGGGTTAGAGAGTGTCAACTCTAATTGAAAGGGTAGTTAACCCAATCATGATGAAGTTGGCACTCTAAGAGCATTTTCAAGGTTATTGTTAACCTTTGAAAATGATAAGGATTAATGGCTTACTCTTGGAAAGAGTAAGATGTGTCATAATTTGAGTATTTGGATATAATTTTAATTGGCACAAGAAATCAAGTCTAAAGAAATGCCAAGTTGGGATGTTGGCATTTTATTGGGAAGTTAATGGCAAATCTAAGCCTTATTTTAATTTGTTACTCTTTAAAAGAGTAATATGTGTCAAAACTTGAGGAATATGCTTAACTTAAATTGATAAAAATTAGGAAAAGTAGAAGAAATGTCAAAATTGGGTTTTGACATTTTCTTGAGACATTTTGGACAATGTAGGGTTTAAACTTTAAGCTAGCTAAGGTTTAAGGATACTTAGATAATTATTCTAGGTATTTTGTTTATACTAATTTGTCATGCTTTGTTTGCCCATCATATGTCATGACATCATATTTGTTCTTGCATTCATGTTTTATTATGAAAAATACAAAAATATCATGTCATGTCATACATACATCATGTAGTCAGAGGAAATTTTCTTTTGAAGATTATTTATCTTTGATGTATGCCATAACGCATCATGTATTATTTTCATTCCTTGCAAACTAAGGACAAATGACATTCATTAACATGTAACATCCTTGGTGGATGTTCCTAACCTCAAAATACCTAGATAGATATGCACGATCCCTAGATTAGGACAAAACCAAAGTTTACATCTCACTAAGAACTATAAGGTGACTTGTATGTGGTTTCGTACACATTAAATACAAGTGAGATGTTAGGATGATGAATAAAACTCAAGATGTTGATTTAGTGCATTTTTGTGAGTTTTAGGTTCATCAAAACACATAGTTATGTGTTTTCCAATCATTGGGAAAGCTAATGTACAAGTCATGTGCCTTGAGCCCAAATAACATGGTTGGATATTGGTTTTGAAAATGATTTTAAATATATTTTGGAAAACCTTGGTGAAAACTATCTTTTGATAGTATTCATCATTGAAAAGTTAGACACAAACTAGAAGAAAACATTAAAGTTTTTACAAGTTTTCAAGTTTGTGTCAATCTTGGAAAATAGGAAGTAGTTTCATAGAAAACTATTTTTTCTTGATAATATATGCCCTAAGGAATGTCTACATGAATTTTCATGATTTTTAGATTTTTGTAGAATTTTAGGGGAGTTTCTGAAATTCACTTAAATAAATTTTCAATTTTTCAGAGCTCCAATCGATCACCCGATCGATTGGAGTGCCTCAATCGATCGGGCGATCGATTGAGAGGAGTTTTTCCCGCGAGTAGAAGCTCGCTGAATCGATCAACCGATCGATCCACGCAGTCTGAATCGATCAGTGGATCAATTCAGCATGGTTCAATCGATTGGGACCCAACTCCAATCGATTGGGGATGCTGATTTTAACTGGGAAAGTTTATTTTCAGCATCTTGAACCATTTTTAGTCTATATAACCATTCCTTACCCCTCAAAACATATTTGTATATATTTAGAGGGAGTTTTCATGATGAAAACAAGGATGGATTGGTTAAGGAAGACTAAGTAGAGGTTTAGGTTGAGGTTTGGATTTATATTGAATTAATGAACCTCAAAACTTCTAAATTTGGGTTTCCTAAAGGTTTAGGGATTCCAAGTCATTGTTGGTGCAATGACAGAAGTTACGTGCATGTCTTTAGGGAGAGTTACTCTTTAAGGACATGAAAATCTATTTTTTCATATACCTTGGAAGGTAGTTAACCTTCTTTAGCGAAAATGCTCAAGGTTAGGCATTTGAATATAATGGAGAGTGGATATCTTCATTATTCAAGTGGTGTATGCTCACAGATGAGCTTTTGATGACAATGAAGGGTATGAGACCTTCGTTTGAGCGTTAAGAATAATGAAGGGTATGAGACCTTCGTTATTGTGTTGTGAATAACGAGTGAAGTTGTAAACAACGTTGGGTAACTCTTCAGGGGGAGAGTTTTTTATGTGTGCCAATAGGGGGAGAATGTAGGGTTTAAGTTAGGCCTTCATTACCTAAGAGGGAGTTTGCCCTCTAGAAAAGGAGGAGAATGAAGGAAATCCTCATTCATATTGGCATGAAGGAAGTTGAGGCTATGCGATTAGTCTAACTTAAAGGAGGTATTGTCAAACATCAAAAAGGGGGAGATTGTTGGTACAATATTCCCTAGGTCAAGGTTGACCTATTTGACTGAGCTTGAATTGGGTCAAGCTTGAGTTTTGATGTTTGGATTTCGATATTTGACAATACATATAGACAACAATGGAGATTGCAGGTGCGAATTGTTCATGTGGGGAGATTGTGAAGGAGAGTCAAATAGGTCAAGGTTAACTGGATACTTGACTGGAAAATCCTGGTGAGTGAAGCCAGGTGGAAGTCTTGGTGAGTGAAGTCAAGCAGTTGTGAAAGTCCTGGTGAGTGAAGTCAGGCAGTTGTGGAAAGTCCTAGTGAGCGAAGTTAGGCAGAAGGAAAATCCTGGTGAGTGAAGCCAGGTAAAAGACCTAGTGAGTGAAGCTAGGCAGTATGGAAAATCCTGGTGAGTGAAGCCAGGTGAAAGACCTAGTGAGTGAAGCTAGGCAGATGGGAAGTCCAAGTAGGTCAAAGGGATTGACTGGATACTTGGCACAAGGAAATCCAGATGGGTCAAGGTTGACCAGACATCTGGTGGAAGTTCAAGTGGGTTATAGGGATTGACCGGACACTTGGTGAGGGAGACCTAGCAGGTCAAGGGTGACCGGATGCTAGGCATGATGAACCAACAGGTCATGGTTGATCGGATGTTGGTGTAGAGGACTTTGGACTTGTTTTTGGGCAAAAACATGAGCTGAATCGATCAGCCGATCGATTGGCTCATGCCCAATCGATCGGCTGATCAATTGGGTGAGTTCCCGCGACAAACCTCCTCCCAATCGATCAGTGGATCGATTGGGGAGAAGTATCACGCGAACAGAAAGCCTCCCAATCAATCAGTCAATCGATTGGGAGCCTCCAATCGATCGGGCGATCGATTGGGAGCTGCGATTTTTCGCAATAAGCCCTGGATCGATCAGCCGATCGATCCAGGCAATTCCCAGGAGCACAGAGGTGTTCTGGATCGATCAGCCGATCGATCCAAAGCCTCCCCAATCGATTGGGCGCAATCCAATCGATTGGGATTTGACCGTTGGCGAAGGATATAGCTGTTGGCGAGCGTTTCTCTCGATAGATCTCTCAGCTTTCATCTCCGATCTTCACATTGAGTTCACAGCTCCTCCACATACTTCTCATCGCCAGATCTTGAAGGTTCTTGGAGGCATATCCAAGTCAAGAGGCGGATCTACAGCAAGAAGAAGAAGCTAGGGTTAGGGTTTCTTGTGTAAACCGTGTAAGCTTTCCTTTGTATTTGCTTCTCTTTGTTTCTTGTTGTATTAAGAGTATTGTAGGCCTTCTCCGCCTTCGGTAGTTACCGTAAAGGAGCGTTTTCTTAGTGGAAAGTGTGTGAGTATGTGGATCCTTGGATTAGTCACCTCTTCTTGAGGTGGATACCAAATAAATCATTTGTGTTAGCGTTGTGTGTTTGTTTTCTTGTATTTCCGCTGCACATCATCGAAGAAGCAAGCAACGACGAGCAAGAGATCGCGCCGAGCTATTCACCCCCCCCTCTAGCTACATTTCGGTCCCAACAAGAAAGGGGATTGACTATGAAGAAATTTTCTCTCCAGTGGTAAGACATATGTCAATTAGAGCGGTATTGGCTTTGGTGGCACATCACGATTTGTATTTGGAGCAAATGGATGTGAAGACGACATTTCTTCATGGAAATTTGGAGGAGCAGATTTTTATGTCACAACCTGAGGGATTTAGTGAGCCCGAACAAGAGCAGTTGGTTTATAAGTTGAAGAAATCGCTCTATGGATTAAAACAATCTCCTAGGTAATGGTACAAACGTTTTGATTCATACATGATTCAAAACGGATATAGGAGATGCGAGTATGACTGTTGCATATATGTGAAGGGCCTTAAAAATGAATCACTGATTTTCTTACTACTATACGTAGATGACATGCTCATTGTTGCAAAAAAGATGATAGAGGTTGACAAATTGAAGAGGCTACTGAGCAAGGAATTTGACATGAAAGATTTGGGATTGGCCAAAAAGATTCTTGGGATGGAAATTTACAAGAATAGAGCTGCAGGGAGATTATGGTTGTCTCAACGTAGCTATGTGGAGAAGGTGCTGGATAGGTTCAACATGAAGAATGCAAAGTCGGTGAGTACACCCCTGGCGCATCACTTCAAGTTATCCAGTACACAGTGTCCAAAGACGGATGACGAGATCCAAGAGATGTCAAAGGTTCCTTATGCCAGTGCAGTTGGTTGTCTGATGTATGTCATGGTTTGCACGAGACCAAATTTGGCTCAAGCAGTTAGTATGGTAAGAAAGTTTCTCTCAAATCCTGGTCGACCACATTGGGATGCAGTGAAATGGATTTTTAGATACTTGAGAAATATAACTGATTATGGCATCATGTTCAGTAGACAACCGGAAGATCCTTTAGTTGCTAGGTACGTAGATGCAGACTATGCAGGAGATTTAGATAACAGGAGGTCTACTACAGGATACGTATTAACTGTGGCAGGAGGACCTATTTGTTGGAAATCTATGATACAATCTATTGTTGCATTGTCTACTACGGAATCCGAGTACATGGCAGCAGCTGAAGCAGCGAAGGAAGATTTATGGCTTACAAGGTTGGTTAGAGAACTGGGTGTTCAGCAAGGTGGAGTCAAGCTGTTATGCGATAGTCAGAGTGCTATCTATTTGGCGAAGAATCAGGTGTATCATGTGAGAACCAAACACATTGATATGAGGTTTCACAAGATCAGAGAGTTGATTGCTTCCAGGGAAATTCAACTTGAGAAGGTTCACACTGCAGACAATGTTGCAGATATGCTAACAAAACCAGTTACCACAGAGAAGTTTAAGCATTGTTTGAACTTGATCCATATCTCTAGATGCTAGAGGAAGGAAGTCCAGACCTAGAGATCCAGAGATCCAGATGGAGTTTTGTCCAGATATTCGTATTCTTCGAAGGGGTGAATATTCGCCAAGGTGGAGATTGTTGACGAGTGACTCATATTTGGATGAAGGTTAATATGAGAGATGTCATGGAAGAAAAATCTATTAAGATTTTTCGTAATAAAATTCTGTTAAGATTTTTCGTAATAAAATTTTGTTAAGATTTTATATAACAGAATTTTGTTATGTTTTTCATAACAAATTCTGTTACGTTTTTACCGGGTCTGGGGTTTACCATTATTTATAGGGATCGTTGTAAACCCATTGTATAACATCAAAACACAAGAATCATCAGATGTGATTCTCTTGTGTGGAGAGAATTCCAATAAAACATCGCCCGTTTTGTGGAGTAGGCAAGTCGTCGAACCACGGTAACTCTTCTTCTTTCTCTTCTTCTTCTTCCACGTGTTTGCTCCTTTTGTACGTTTTTGTCTTGTTGCTCCGTGCAATCTCTTTTCTCTCTTCCTCTTCTTCCGCGATTTAGAGGCTGAGAGGTGTTGTCCCTCCCTTTGCGCAACACAACAGTATATATATAAGGAGTCATTTCTTCCCACGCAAGTAAGCGCTCTCATTTGCTCTTCTCTATTTCTCATCATTGTCCTTTGATCATTGCTACTCGATCCCCTCATTAACTTGAGCGTCAGAATAACTGTGCTAGGACCCCACCCCAGCCTGTCTATTAATGTTTTCTTCCTCCTGTACTTTTCTATGACTTGGCAAGCCCACTCACAGCTTGGAATTTCTTCTTGAAGTCTTCTTATAGCCAACAATAAGTCATCTCACCAGTGGTCCGTCTTCATCGAAACAAGTATCATCATCACTGTCATGGAGAAATCACAATATAATTGTGCTAGTTTCAAAGGATCATCTTTGTGGTATTAATTTTTAAAATCAACACCTATGTTATAATTTATCTAATACATTGGTGGTATTATCTAATGCATTGGTGGAATTGATCTGGGGGCGGCCTCAGGAACCTTCGGCCTCCGCCCCAACTTCGGCGCACCCTCATACTCCTACGACAAAGCCAAGGTGAACACAATGGAACAGAAACATATGTCCAAAGCCAAGGTACCACAATGGTGTTCAGTGCTGTATACTACAATCTATCAAGTATTTTACAGTCAAGCACTTTGGTTGCACACCCTATAAAAAACCAGAAGCAGAATTATGCACCAAAGGACAAATCATAAAATCAAACTTTGTGCTCCCACTGACTTAGTTGAGATGGTAGATAAATGATGGATTTATCCAATGAGTGATGAATCAAATCCTAGAATTGATGAGTGTAAATCCCTACACTTGGTATAACTTAATCTCCCATCCATCTTACCTCCCTCCCATTTATCTTACCTTTTAGTCACCATAATTTCTCTCTCGTTTGATGGTCTTAGGATGAACTGATAGGAGCGCTGAGAGCTCACATAATCACCTTTTTGCCCTATAAAATCAAACTTTGTAAAACAAGTAAAAAACTTATCAGAATCTGAATTTTTAAATTGATTGAAGCTATTTATAGGGATCTGATTCGAACCATATTTATATTTCAGTAATGATGTCATATCGTACCAACAAATACCACATTGTAATAAATTGCTGGGAAAGTACAAAGTTGGAAATAATCGGCAATGACCACGTTACCACGTCGTATTGGCCAACAACTAAACTCTGCATCCTGTTTATTAATTAAGTCTCAATGATGGAAAGAAAACATCACATTGTATCTTAGGTTAACATCATGATCACAGGCCTATACTGCTTCATGTAACTGACCCAAAATAGTAGGAAGAACAATAATCACAGGTCTATGCTGTTGCATTGGCATGCATGGGAGGTGTGTCGGCATATTTCCAATTTACTGGCTCAAGACTACCGTATGACCTATAACCTGCTACCTCTTCTTCCTGCACTGCGTCAGATAATTCTTCGAAATCCGCCCTTGTTAGCTTTACCTTCAGAGACTCAATGTTTACATCCAAGTTCTTCACCTTGGTTGTACCTGAGAGGTCAAAATAGAATCATCAATTCAATCCAGCAAGAAATTCAAGGTATAGATGTTTGAAGATAACTAAGAATTTCAAATATATTATCCTTGGTAAAAAGTCAGCCACAATAATCCAAATCTAGCAAAGAAGTTTCTGTATGTATAACAGTTATCGAAGTTTGGTAATAATGTTTGGTATTCATCATTCAAAACTGAAAACGTTCAATTCAGTTTCACAAAGCAAGTCATATCATGCAATTCTCAATTTCTCGTGATGAAATTGTAATAGAAGTACTGCGTGCATGTAAAAGCCAAAGTTTCAACAAATTCTAGATCAGATCAAAGGATAAGACCATCTAGAAACTAGGCATAAATTCAGTATATCCCCATAATATAACTCGGGTACGATCTTTTACAGGATGATTTCGGAAGACACTATCTGCAGACATCAGTAGCTGATAATGAAAATTCATGAATTTTAGTGGCTACTCATTTTCTCAATGATGTTATCATCTGGAGATTACCAGGAGGAAAAATGATAACCTCATGAACCTTTGTAAGTGACTTCAAGTTAAATTTTGAATAAGAGCTAAAGAGGAGACTAGAATCATTTTTTTCTGAGCCGTCATTTCTGATCCATCACAACCATCTCTAAGTCTTTCAAAATTTAGAGGAAATATGGAAGTAGATTCTGCTAAGAGTAAAATTTCTCCTGTTATTGACTAAATAAGCTTTATGTGCAAGAACCCAACTATTTTTCTCTCGTAAATTACTAACGACATCCAAATTTATAATCTTTCCATACCAAGTGCAGACTTACCAGTTCTGTAGCTAAAATTCTACATGCAATTTGAGATTTGTTTACAAAATTTTAAAAGGGAAGGATGCTATATTGGTCCATTCATAAGGACACTTGGTTTAAAAAATCTCTGCGTAACGCAGAATTTCAATCTAATTTACCAAACACTTTTTATTGACAGCATGCATCAACTTTTGGTAAAATAGCTCTTATATGAAAAGACCAAACTCCCAAGAAAAATTGACATAGAAACAATGACCAATGTTAATAACAGAAAATGGAAATGAAAGATTTGTGGATGAAGATTAAAAAACTAGGGAAAAGAACAAATAGATCAAGAGCACTGCATGCAAATATCTCTAATAGAATATTCACATAACAGAATTTTCCTAAGAAGGTTTCTACAGAGGTCAAAGGTACTGAGATTCTTTGTACATTTAAAGAAACTAACCCCTTCTTTCACCTAGCTAAAGGAACAGAATTCATTCCAATTAAGAAATAAATTAACTAGACTGGCAAGTTAGTACCATCACAGCAATCTGTGTGTGTTTGTCCGTGTGGCTCCACACAAACACTTACATGATCCAAATAATTGATGGCCATCAATTATTGAAATCCTAGAACAAATTATGGAGTGATCACAATGTTAGAACATCTAGATGTGAAATGGTATTTTAACAAAGCTATTCCATCCTCAACCAACTAGACACAAAGCACTTTACAGCTTAGAATATAGTAGTAGCATTACTGCTTCAATGGCAATATTGATGCATACAAACAATTCCTTACCTGGAATAGGAACCACATCGTCACCTTGGTGGAGAACCCAAGCCAAAGCAAGTTGAACAGGGCTACAGTGATGTTTCTTGGCCAGATTCTCCACTCGCAGATAGAGAACTTTGTTCTTTTCCAAATTCTCACCACTGAATCTTTCGATATTAGTCTAATGAAGTCATAGAAAAGGTACAAATTCAACATTAACAACTAGCATGCTGGCATCTATTTATGAAAAATCACCTACTTTAATTTGCCAAAATGTACAAGGTATGATGTAGATGATGGGAGTGGATACCATATTTGTATCTGAAGGCAAATTCTCAGTGACTCCTCTACCAGCGAAAAAACCTCGTCCAATAGGGCTGTATGGAACTATTCCAATGCCGAGTTCCCTGCGTGAACATTTGAGGGAAAATGAGCCTTAAAAATTCCAGTACTACAGAAGTAGCCCATGATACTAAAAATAAAGCTAGGTGAAAAATGATATGCTCCCCTATGCATCTTTGAGGTAGAAAATAAAACGCAGGACGTAGCATTTGTCTCTATGTTCCAATATATCAGTGAAAATTTGCGGGCATGCTGTGAATGTTTGATGCTTCACACCCTTAAACTAATGGTATTGCAAAAACTACATAGATTGCGCATTAGCTCGCAGAAAGTTGGACAACTAAAGTAATTAGACCTGCAAAGTGGGACTATCTCTGGCTCAATATCACGAGTCCAAAGAGACCATTCCATTTGTAATGCAGTAATTGGATGCACAGCATGAGCACGTCTGATAGTGTTTGGACTAGCCTCTGATAGCCCAATATACTTCACTTTTCCTTCTTCCACCAACTTCTTGAGCTCCCCCATCTGCACAACCAAATAAATAGCATGAGCCACTATATCTCAAATTTCAGAACTATGTAGCAGACCCGATTTTTAGAGTCCACTTACAGTCTCCTCTATCGGAACAGTCTTATCAATTCGGTGCAGGTAGTAAAGATCAATGTAATCCACTCCGAGTCGCTCTAGGCTTTCTTCACAACAAGCCCGCGCATACTCAGGCTTACCATTGACCACCACACGTTTGTCATGAATACCTACAACCCCAAACTTTGTGGCTACTTGGATCTTTTCGCGCGGCAATTGCTTCAAGGCCTGAAGAAATATGTCAAAAAACATCAATTTTTTTTCATTCCGCACGATCTTTAAGAGAGAAATGTAGCGACGAGATACAAAACCTTCCCCAGCAAAATCTCATTCGTGTGGGGTCCATAGACATTGGAGGTGTCAAAGAAGGTGACGCCCCTGTTGAAAGCATGCTTGATGATGGCAATGCCAGCTTCTTCACTGACAGGAGAATTGTAGACGCCAGTGAGACCCATGCACCCAAACCCTAGTTTAGAAACCTAGCGTCGCCACAACAAATTGGACTTTTAAAAAAAAAGATCTTTGGGGAAATCGCAAGGAAAAAAAAAGATTCATGAAGGAAGAGAAGATGAACCTCGAATCCATGGGTGCCCAACTTCCCTCTGGGGATCTGGACTTGGACCTGCCCCGCCATTGCTTGAATAAAAAAATTTGTTGGTGGTAACGGGGATCACCTGCGCTGAGAAGGCACTGGCAGAGAAATCGATCGATTTTATAGGGGTTTGGGCAGAGTCCAGAATTGGGCCCATGGAGAATTCGGTCGCTCGATTGTGGTGTGGAACTGAGGTAAGCAAATACCTCATGCAAGGTTGACTATTTGTTTGGGCAAGGATCAATTGGTTTAATATCAAATTTAGTTATACACCCTTTAATTTGAAATTACCAAAAACGCTTCAATATGTTTTGGAAAAAAAAAAAATCAAAAGACGCCCTAAAATTTACAAATCAAAATTATTTTTTCCAAAAAAAAATTAAAAGGATTTCCTATTAATGACTTTATTATAAAAACATCTTTTATTCCAATAAAATTATAGCAACTATTTGGTAATTATTACAATATATTTGAGATGAATTTATGGATCAATTTGATTAAATATGAAATTGATGATTTATCATGTTATAGCAATTATTAATTGCATAACTACTCCATAATATTAAAATAATTTTTAGTAAAAGATGATTATATTCATCTCAAACGTCTCTCATGGTCCGTACCTAAATTATATAAAAATAAATAAATCATGAGGTCAACTTATAACCTACTATCAAGTGGCTAAGGGATGAGAGGAGTATTTCCCAAGAGCATACATCCGTCGAAAATTGATCTTACTCTATTATAATAAATTTATCATCCTCTAACCAATTAGGTACCCGAAGGGACATCTACTACACATTATAGCTACTACTAGGGTAGCAGCTACTACATATTGTAATAATTATTGATAGTTGTTACACATTGTAACAATTATTGATAATTACTATAAATTATATCTATAACCTATATATTAAAACTTTGAATACTCAATTCTAAACTCTAAATATTATTCTATCAAAATACTCTACCAAATAAAATTATTTAAGTTTTATCAAAATCATTTTAAATTAATCAAAATCACTTTAAAATAATTATAGTAGATGATATAACACTTCAACAATATTGCATTAAATGTTGCACATTGTTGCATCTACATAATAGGTTGTATACATTGTAGCAACAAGTCACTACAATAACAATGAAAATAAAAATAATATTGTAGTAACTATTGGTAGTTTATAGACATTGTTACAATTACTTAATAACTTCTCCACATGATAATAGATATTTTGGAATAAAATATGATGGAACATCCTTTTGTTTTTTTAAGAAAAAAAAAAGATGTCCATTTTACGTTAATTTCTTTTTAATTTGAAATCTTCTTTTGATTGTTGTTAATTTTTAAAATCAAAAGTTAAAAAATACTTTTATTCTAGTATTATTATAGTATATATGATCATAGTTGTTATAATGTATTAGAGTAAATCAGTTCAATTTATTTTGCTTCTCTGTATCCATTGGTCGCTCTTCATTTGATACTAGTTATAAAATTTAGAGTTTATAAATTGTGATTGTATTTTATCTATGGTTGGTTTTGTAAATTATGGATGTATTTGATATGAATGTGATAGTGAATATGTTTTAGCAAATGTGTGTTACCTTACCTATGCATCCGTGAGTATCTAGTTTTTTTTTTTTAAAAAAAAAAATATATTTTCTTTAGCTTAAATATTATACCCTGACCCTTAAACCCTAAAAAAAAATTTAAAAAAAATTAACACTATATGCTAATGGAGTGTTCACGGATAAGTATATAGGGTAATATTCTCCTACTTTAGTACGTTTTAAAATTTTGTAAGCTTACTGCAGATGTGGTGTAAATAAATCAAACCGCTCATGAGCTATTTGAATCTCGATTCGATAAAAACTTGTTTCAACTCATTTAATGAGGATCGTTAAGATAAACAAACTTTACAATACTCGGCTCGTTAGCTCATGAACATGTTCGTTAGTAAGCTCATAAATCAATATTTAAATGAAAAATAATAGTTTTGATATTGAATTTATATATTTTATACTCTAGTTATAAAAAATATAGACAAATATTTAAAATTTATTTATTAGAATAAAATTATAAATTTTAATAAGAATATTATAATTTTCTTTAAATATATAATTTAGTTTTAATAAATATTTAAATGTATAATTTATATTTATTAAACTCGTTTAGACTCGATAAAAGTTCGATAAATTCGTAAGCCATGAATATATTCGTTAAATAAAGCTCGAGCTCACTTGACTATAAATGAGTCAAACTCAAGCATTCAAGAGTTCAGTTTGGTTTGACTTGATTACACCTCTAATCTGGCATTATTTTTTTTTAAAAAATGTCATATCTATATTATCTATATCTAATATTTTATCCTTTTGATATCCAATATATAGTAATATAATGATGTATTACCATGAGTCTTAAACAAGGTATAAATTTTATTTAGAAAAATAAAATTGAGTAAATCTATGTTGAAACAAAATTAAAAGGGCACTTGATCCCTAAAATACTATTTTAATATTATTATTGTAACAGTGTTGGTTAAAAATACTACAATCTATTCAAAACTATTGTAAATAATTTTGATCAAACTATTAAGGGTCATAACTACTTAAGTATTTTGTTTATTGAGTAATTTTTATTGAAATTCCTATAATGTGGAATAATTTTATATATCAAAAACTATTATAACTGGAATAATTTAGTTTTGACTAAAACTACTACAATATAGAATAATTTTGACAAATTATACTCAATGTTATATGAATTTTGGTCAAAAACTGATTCAATTACAGCTTTGGCCGAATCAAAAAAATAGAAGGTTCCTTTTGTTAGGTGGAAAATTTTAATGGGCTCAAATAAAAAAAGTTATTTTTCTTAAAAAGAAATTAAAAATAATATCACATAAGCTTTTTGGAACATAGGGTCGGTTTGGCGATTTCTAAATGTTGGTGGTTTGATTTGGATAATTATATATATTACTCGCAAAAGAATTTTACTGTATAAAAATCAAACATACTTAGTTTCCCATTGGCAAGAAAATGCAAACTCACATGCATGCATCATTAGCAACCTTTCCTTTGATTAGACATGAAATAGGTAGGTACAGACGAACTCCAACCTCTAATTAAATTAATTAATTAATTAACCAGGTTTGAGATTATAACAAGATATTCGTGGATATTATTCCCTACTGATCAACATGCATGCCACATGCACACACTGCACACACTTTCTTTCATCCTCAAAACACAGTTTATTTCAAAAACATAAAATATTTTATATATGTTTTAATTATTATTATTTGATATTCTCACAAAAAATATAAATCCTTATATATTTATATTCATTTGACAACTGTCGTACATGGTCAAAATGTCAGATCAGAAACCACAAGCTAACAAAGACTCTAGTATAGCTAGCTAGGCTTATGAGGTTGCAGGCTGCAGCTAGTCCTACACCTTCATGCCTATGAAACTCCAAATACTCCAAAAAGCTTCGAGAGGAATCAAATGAAACTCTACAAACGAAACTGAAACCCTCTCGAAGAACACAACTCATTGGACTCTCCATCAAATCACAAGGTAGGGCTCTTTGTTGCACACCAAGCATTGGCATGCTTGAGCGTACGGCTTGTATATGCATGCCTGCAGCCCTAACGCTATGATACGTACGTACTGATCGCACCCATGACTACCGAACAGGCAACCTAAAACCTAACCCTAGCATGCGTGATTCTCTGTATTCATCCCTGGAGTACGCATCCTCTATTTTGTAATCACTGATTGTATTGCCAAATCATTCATTAGATTTCGCCATATAAGGAATCACTGTTGTTCCTAAATAATGATGATCGAATCCAGTACTTTAATTAGATTATTAAGTACACACACATCACCGGTATAAATAGACAGACAGGCAGAATTAAGCTATGCAGTAGGCATGCATCTGGTATCAACTTAATCATAGGTGGTGGCTGAAACCTAACTTAAATTAATATGACTGCGACCTTGCACAATCTATAAAGTGTTTGGCATGATCATGATTAACCAAAAAAATAAACCTCTACTTTGTGCCTTCATCATTCATTAACTAATTACTTTCTTAATAATTAATTCCTAAGCTATATATATATATATATATATATCCCATTGTTTTAATTTTTGCCGTGTGCACTAAGTTAATGATTTTAAAGTTTCTTTTCGGGAATTACCATATATTTTATTGGAACTAACCATTGGATAAAAGAATACGTAGGCAAGTGCTCCTTCATCTTAGCTTTCTTCCATCTATATATGTCTCCCTTTCTCCTCTAACTCTACTCCACACCTTCCTTCCTCTAACATATTTTTATCTCTTGGTCTCTATTTTCGATGATATGTATCAGTATGGTGCACCACAAGAAGCTGAAGCTGCCAGCATGATCTGATCTAAAAAAATATAGATTTTATTATATATTTTTATTATTCATAATCTAAGTTAGGAAGATTATGGATATAGAGATATATTTAAGTAGCAGATCATGTTGCAGTTTCATCTACTGATGGGAGCACCAAATTTAAGCTCTAGATTTCCTAGTTCTGCATTCTAATCATTAGGTTTTATGAGATCATACCACATATGGAAACTGTTTTTATTTATGATCAGGACTGAAATGAGGCTTGTTTGTTTTGATTTTTGCAAGTTTAGTTTTGTGGCATGCAGTGAATTAAAATGGCCTTGATCAACGCTTACTTTTATGTTGATTCTTCTTGCACATACAGTTCTGATTAATTCTTGAGCTCTTTTATTCATCAGATTTTGTTATAAAATATGCTTGCCTTGTCTTGTTTCCTTTTTTGAGGGAAATTAAATGACAATATAGGAGAAATAGGGATGCTGTTCAAGGATTTGCATTAGAAATTCAATATAATGATAGGAAGCTATATAATGGCATTTAAATTACTGCCAAAGGATGATTATCGTGATATGTTTTAAAATTAACTGTTTTTTGCTAATGATATTTAAACACAAAGAAGTGATTTAATAAACAACACATGCTTCTAATCAAACTAAGCCTGTATTGATTTAGACAAAACACAACAGGAACAACAACAATTAGCTCAGAATTAAGAACAAAAAGTCTCTAAGACACCATAATTATACAACTACTTCTATATGTATCCTTGTGAGCATCAGGTTACTTGGGAGTACACGGCTAAGGATTTTGTTATGAAGCTATGATGTCTTCTTGCCTTGGGATCGATTTAGAGACCACCATCTGATGACAAGAAGCAGATATACTAAAAGGTACAATTGAGTTTTTAATTTAGAGCAAACAATTGTTCTTAATATTATCCTTCAACTACTATGCATTTGCTGCAAAAGTATATCTTCTATGATAACAGTTGGTTATTTATCTCAAGGTAATCATTCGCTTATTTAGGATTTCATCCGCTTAATTGATACAATTGTTGTGATTTCAGTTTCCTTTATGTTTGTTGATGCGGTGATAAGGAGGGACTCATCCCGTGGAGGATAGTTGTCACGGTAGAGGTCAAAATCAAGGCGGACAACACTCAGATATCATCGGTCGATCGGATGATCATGCACAACCGGGGGGAGAAGGTTCCGGGCCGATCCCGAGTGGAGAAGGTTCTGATCCGAACTCGTCTTTAGCATAGGGAGGTGTCGAATGATTGACGCTCGATGGAGTATTAGGCGTCGGACGGAGGAGGAGACGATGTGCAGAAGTCGGGCCGAGAGGCTACCCCGCTCAGCCAGGCAGCAGGACTCGACATTGGCAGAGCAGAACTTGGGCCGAACGGACGTGACACAAGAACAGGGAAGTTCCGGCCGAGCGGACGAGACACAAAAATAGCGAAGTTACGGCCGAGTGGACGGGACACAAGAGTAGTGAAGCTCCGGCCGAGCGACCAATCCGCTCGGCCTAGCAGCATACTCCCTCTGTTATCCATCGACATCCTTTTGGGAGTTAGTGCCGCTGACACTGAACATAGACAACCAGAAGATCGTACAGCGGAAGCTTCCACTGTCACTTCAGAGATATGCTCGGTCTGTTAAGGTACTGTGTCAGATACACTTTACTGACAAGTCGTTTTAAGGAAAACTTTGGAAAGCGTGCTCACCTTGGGGAGCGTGCACGCGCGCTACAGGATCTCTATATAAAGAGGAGGTCCAAGTATCGGTGAAAGTATGCAATAGACATTGTTCTTGCTATTGTTCATTCTTGTTGTTGCTCCACCTTCTACATCATCGTCGGTGACTGACTTGAGCGTCGGAGGGCCAACGCTAGGGACTTTTTTCCTGGCTCGGCACTGACGTAATCTGTGTTGTAGGTCGGAGTAGAGTCTACAGGCAGTCAGCAGGAGCGTCACATCCTCAGCTTTCCATCTCATCGATTTTCGAACAGAATCATATGTGGCATCGTCTGTGGGAACTTAACCTACATCCGAGTTGAGAAGATGGAGGACGCTGGACGACTCATCACCGTGACGCTCACCAAAGAGAAGATCGACATGTTCGTGCAAGTCCGAGCGACAAAGATGTTCGATCAGTAACAACAACAGGCACTAGTCGATCGACCAGTACAACAGCTGGCGACGTTGACAGTAGGAGGGCGAGCGGGATTGGAAGACCGACCGGAACCAATTTCCATATGAGGGTAGAATAGAGGTCCGACTGGCACGCAGGAAGTGTCGCTCGCGCCCATGCCATTTCATCGTGCCTTGTTCCAAACCCTCTCAGAAATAACTCAGGCGAACTAGGAAAGGGGGTCATCTTCGGACGATACTCCCGTTCGGGATGCACGAAAAGGAAAGGTGCCTAGAAGTCACGCTTCGCCTGAGCGGATCAATCTGTAATTCTCTCAGGCGATCTTGTGTGACCCTCTACCCAAGCACTATACCCCACTAGCGATCGGGGAATACAATGGAACGACCGATCCAGATGATCATCTGGATAAGTTTGATAACGTGGCCATGTTGTACCAGTACACAGATGAGATGAAGTGTTGAGTCTTCCTCATTATCCTCTCCGACTCGACACAACGCTGGTTCCGAAGACTGTCGGATGGATCAATACGCAGCTTCAAGGACTTCCGAGCTGCGTTCCAGCATCATTTTGTCAGCAGCCGACGTTATCAGAAGACGAGCGTCAACCTCTTTGTCCTAAAGCAGGGGCCCAAGGAAGCACTCCGAGCGTACATCAGGGATTTCAATTAAGTAGCCTTTGATATCCCCTCGATCTCATCCGAGACGATGATAAACGCCTTCACTCAAGGGCTGGTTGAAGGAGAGTTCTTCCGATCGCTCATCAGGAAGTCGCCCAGGGACTTCGACCACCTGCTCAAGAAGGCCAGTGAATACATAAATGTGGAAGAAGCCCAGGTAGCGAGGAAGAAGGAGACGTCGGTCAAGCCCGTGTCGACGCCCGAGCGGCAATCATCGAGCAACCACCAACCACCCAAAGGGCCAAGAGCAGAGGAAGCACGGCCACACCAGGAGGCAAGGACACATGTCATGCAACATGTGGCCTCCAGTCGGCAGAAGATGACAAGAGGCAAGGTATAGATGCCCATGTTATACTCCTTTCACCAGTCGATGACGCACAACACACACGACTGCTATGATTTGACGAGAGGTACTGCCGCCGATCTCCAACTCCTGATTGATGGCATAGACAACGATCTACCGAATGATGAGAGGACGAAAGAAGGGCGCCCGAGTTGCACCATCAGCACCAGGGGAGGGATAACACTGATCCTTCCAGAGTCTCGACTGAGCGAAATAGACTCTTTGCTCGTGAATAAGAAAATAGAAGCAACGTCGCTCGAGGAGAAATAGACATGATCGCCGGTGGGCTGATCGACGATGACTCCAACAGAGTCAGAAAGTCATACGCTCGGCGGCTGGAGATCCACATCATAGGATGCAGCAGGGAGAAGGCAGAAGGACCCAAGATTAGCTTCGGCCCCAGCGATTTGGAGTAGAGATCCCTCACGATGCCGCACTGATCATTCGGGCAGTAATTGCTAATTATACTATTCACCAAACTTTTGTGAATACAGGGAGTTCAGTGAACATCATCTTCAAGAAAGTGTTCGATCAATTACAAATCGATCGAAACGAGTTGCTGCCCATGACGACCCTTCTCTATGGTTTCACGAGCAATGAGGTACTGCCGCTCGGACAGGCTTAACTGGTCATCTCGCTCGGGGAAGAGTCACTGAGGAGAACCAGGACCACAAATTTCATCGTGGTGGACGCACCGTCGGCCTACAACGTCATCTTGACCCAACCATCCCTCAACAAATTTCAGGCGGTGGTGTCTACATATTGTCAAAAGATCAAGTTCCCGATGGACGACCGGGTAGGCAAAATCAAAGATGATCAACTGACCACTCGGAGATGCTACGTCGAAATGGTCAAGTTTGAAGCGAGAAGCGCTCAAAAAAATCCGCGCTTGGAGGTGTACACAATCACTAAAAAGCCTCCTACATTAGTGTACAAAGAAAATGAGGAGGTTCAGATCCATCTCAGCCGAATGGAAGCAACCACCTTTATCACCGCCGACCTGGGGGTGGAGAGGAAGGCAGAGTTGGTCGCCTGCCTTAGACAAAATCATGATGTGTTCGCATGGTCGATACACAAGCTTCCCGATCTCTCCCCGAGTGTGGATCAGCATGAGCTTCATATCCAACCGGACGCTCGACTGGTGAAGCAAAGAAAGAGGTACTTCATCGCAGAACAAAATTTGAACATCCGGGCGGAGATAGAGAAGTTGCTGGAGGTCAGCCATATTAGGGAAGTTCAATTCCCAAGCTGACTCGCTAATGTCATGTTAGTCTCCAAGCCAGGCAATAAATGACAGATCTACATCAACTTCCACAATTTGAACAAGGCGTGCCCAAAAGATTTCTATCTGTTTCCTAAGATAGACCAGATGATTGACTCAACGGCGGGTTGCGAACTGATCTGCATGCACAACGCATACCAAGGGTACACCAAGTGTTGCTCGCCCGAGAAGACAAAGAGAAAATCAGTTTCATTACGGCCGATGGAATGTACTACTACAATGTTATGTCGTTCGGACTCAAGAATGCTGGAGTCACTTACTAGAGGCTGATGAACAAGATGTTCCAACGGCAGATCGATCGTAATATGGAGATATACGTCGACGATATATTAATAAAATCCCTTCGAACTGCTGACCTGTGCGTAGATATCGAGGAGATCTTCCGAACGCTGAGGGCTTATCGAATAAAGCTGAATCCAAGCAAATGTCTATTCGGCGCGAAAAGTAACCGCTTCCTGGGTTACATCATCACCGAGCGAGGCATTGAAGTCAATCTAAGCAAAGTCAAAGCGTTGCAAGACATGCCGCCGCCTCGGAACTTGAAGGAAGCTCAACGGTTGACCGGTCGGATCACGGTGCAGTCCAGATTCATATCTAAGTCCTCCGACCGGAGCTTGTCATTCTACAAAGTGCTTCGCCGAGCTACAAAATTCCAGTGGAACACCGAGTGCGACCAAGCATTAGAAGAGCTTAAGGAATATTTTAACTCCTTGCCTGTATTAGCCAAGCCAATTGTTGGTGAGCCGCTCTGGATCTATTTATCATTCAATGAGTATGCAGTTGGGGACGACTCTAGTTAGGCAAAATGGCCAATAGCAACAACCTGTATACTTTTTAAGTCATATATTGAAGAATGCAGAGTCTCACTACACCGGTTTGGAAAAATTAGCTTATGCTTTGATTCTTGCCGCTCGGAGGCTTCATCCATATTTCCTCGCACATTCAATTATCATGCTGACTAACAACTCCTTGGGACGAGTCCTTCTCAACCCCGAGGCATCAAGAAGATTGATCAAATGAACAATTGAGCTGATCAAATTCGACATACAATATCAACCTCGAGCGACAATCAAGGTTCAAGCCTTGGCAGATTTCGTCATAGAGGTCCAGAGTGTCGAGCCGAAGGCAACGTGGAAGATATATGTTGATGGTTCGTCCACTCGGCAGGGTACCGGAATCGACATATTGCTCATCTCACGAAGGGAAGACCGAATGCAACTTTTCGTTCGACTGGACTATCGCGCCACTAATAATGAAGTAGAGTATGAGGCATTGATAGTCGACCTACAGGCAGTCTGGCATGTGGGAGCCGTTAAAGTCCTCATCCACTCAGACTCTTAGTTAGTCGCTCAGTAGTTATCTGAGACGTTCAAGATAAGCAATGCTCGACTCAGGCTCTATGTGGAGGTCTTCGAGAAGCTGAAGACCAACTTTCAGGAGGTCATTATACAAAATATCCTCCGATTAGAGAACCAGTCGACAAATGAGTTAGCAAAATTAGCCAGTTCATTATCACCAATCGACATACGACAACCAATTGAACAGGTCTCGCTCATGGCACATATTAACCGAATGAAAGGAATAACCTTCCCGAACGACTGGAGGACGACTTTGACAGAGTTTCTATGGTCGGGAGTTACACCTGCTGATCAGGAAGAAGCTCGTTTGCTGAAGAAGAGAGTCGGACGGTTCACTTTGGTCGGGGACCAGCTTTATAAGAGAGCCTTCTCCAGGCCCCTACTCAAGTGCGTCGGATCGAAAGATGTCGAATATATTTTGCGGGAGGTGCACCAAGGTTCTTGCGGAGGCCATCCGAGCAGTCGTGCGTTAGCTCGAAAGATACTCCTGGCCGGATATATTTGGCCGACCCTCCAAGAAGATGCCGCTCGGACGGTGGCCACCTGCTTACCCTGCCAAAAGTATTACAACCTTCTGCACCGACCGATCGAAGAAATGAAGGTGTCCACACTGTTGGCGCTACTCGGAATTCCATTATGTTTCCTTTGTATAAAAATTTATATAAGCGCAAAACTTTTCCTAACAACCGGTGTGCTTTTCAGAAGTTAAACTTGGATTATAAACGAAACTTAACATTATTAATCCAAGTTCAACCCATGTGTTCATCAGAAGTTAAACCATATTACAGAAGTTGATTAAATATCTATTTCAAGGATTGGCTTCCAGGTCGTTGGCGAGGCACTCGACCTTCTTAGATATGAGATCATCCACCACTTCCAAGTCAAAGTCTTTCAAAAAAATTAAATATTTAAACTCCTTATAGTAAACCCTAGGTTAAACTATAGAGACCTCAATCAAAGCACAAGATCGCTAGCCTCTTGTGTTGATACTTCAGGATCCATTCAAAGGAAAAATAAACTAGTACACAGCAGAAACAATTAACTAGTTATACCTTTCTTTGTAGCTTAAAGATCTCTTGATCTTCTGCTATATTTCTCTCCTCCTCTTGGACGTCGTGTGAGCGACGATCTACAAAGACGCAAAAACCACCCAAGTCCTTCTTTCTTCCAAGACTTTTGGCCACCAAGGGATCAAAGCTAGGAACACTACCTCTTGTTCTTCTTTCTTCCTTGCAACCCGCCGACCACAAGATGATTGAAGCCTCTTGATGCTGCCGGCCTTAGGTGAGAAAGCAAAGAGAGAATAAGAATATGAGGGGGTCGGCCACAAGGAGAATAAAAGAGGAATAGAAATAGTGTAGATGATTATTTCCTCTAAGGCACCATCTACCCTCTTTTATAATCCTTGGTAATGGCTAAAAAGGAAAGATTTTAACAACAATTAAAATATCTCTTTTAAATTTCTTATTGTGGATGGCTACAAAAGAAAAGTTTTAAAATTTAAATCCCTCTTTTAAACATTGTAGATGACTACAAAAAGGAAAGATTTTTAAAATTAAAACCTTTCTTTTAAATCATGGTTATAAAAAAGGAAAGTTTTAACAAAAATAAAATCTCTCTTTTAAACCATTGTAGATGACTACAAAAGGATTTTTTTTTAAATTTAAAACTCTCTTTTAAAACCATGTGGATGAATTTAAAAAAAAAGAAGGTTTTTAAAATTTAAAATCTCTCTTTTAAAACATTGTAGATGGCTACAAAAAGAAAGATTTAAAAAATTAAAACCCCACTTTTAAACCCATCTTAGTCGGCCCCTTGCTTGGCACCAAGCAAGGGATGGCCAGCCCCTTGCTTGGGCACCAAGCAAGAATGTGGCTGGCCATAAGGATGACTTGGGTGCATGTGATGCTTTATACATAGAGGCTACAACAAAGACCTAGAGGAGGAATTAGTTTTGGTCTCCTGATGAGCTTGAACTTCCTGTGTTCGACCCGAACACCCAACTCAAGTTCATCAATAATAACTCATACTACTAAAGAGTTATTATTGAACTACCACACCAATCTCATATTACATTATGTGCTCCTTCTTATCATGAGTGCGTTAATCTCCCTGTGTTTAAGATATCGAATGCCCATTAATTAAATGAGTTACTGACAACTCACTTAATTAACATCTAACTCTAAAAGTAGTATCACTCAACTTCATTGTTATGTTGGAACTAAGTCCACCTGTAGAGTTTACATGACAATCCTTTTGAGCTCCTCAAGGGGACATTATCATCCTAATAAATAGGACACAGTTTCCATTTATAATCAACAACACACCATATAAATAATATTATTTCCTAACTTATCGGGCCTATTGATTTAATGAATAAATCTTATCTTTTGATAAATTAAAGAAATAAATACTAAGTACATGTGTTTGTTATTATATCGAAATTAAGAGTACGCACATCCATAATAATAGAGATTCTGTTCTTTTATGCAGCCAGTATAAAAGGAACAACCTCAAATATGTTGGTTGCTACTCGGAATATCGTATCGGTTCCCCTATACAAAAATTTTGTACAAGTACTGAACCATTCCTAACAACCTATTGTGTTCTTTAGAAATTAAATTTGGAATCGTAAACAGAACTTAACATTATTGATTCCAAATTCAACTTATCTGTTCTTAGTGGTTTAGACTTGGATCACAAACGATGTTTAATTATTGATCCAAATCCACCCATATTACAAATGTTGGTTGCTACTGGAAAACCTAGAGGTTCCACTGTACAAAAATTTTGTACAAAGGTCTGAAACTTTTCCTAGCTACCATGTGTTCTTTTAAATTAAATTTTGGATCGCCTGCGGAACTTAACATGTTTGATCCAAAACTTAATCTATTCGTTCTTTTAGGTTTTGACTTGGGTCTCCTGCGGAACTAATTAACACGTTCGACCCAAATCACCTTAAGTTATTAATTCCATTAAATATTAATTTCCATAATTGGTTCCCAGTACTGACGTGGCGAGGCACATGACCTTCTTGGATATGGGAGCAACCACCACCGACTAGACAAAACCTTTTATAGAAAGCTAATATTTAATTTCCTAAAATAACTTTAGGTTAACCGAAAAGAACAATCAAATCACAAGGAAAAAATAAAACAAAAGAACACAATATCGAAAAACATATTCGAAATACTAGAACGTAAGCCTCTTGTATTTGGTATTATTTCCATAAATAACTAGTATGATGTGGAAAAGGAAAAACTACTAGTTATACCTTCTAGAAAGACCTCTTGATCTTCTACCGTATTCCTCTTCTAACCTCAGACGTTATGTGGGCAACGATCTTCCGAGATGAGAAACCACCAACCACCTTCTTCTCCTCCTAGCTAGGTTCGGCCACAAAAAGCTTTACCAAGGATGAAGAACAAAACACCAACCAAGCTCCAAGAGATGCTAGCTTTCTCTCCTTCTTCTTCTTCTTCTTCTCCAAGTAGTATCCGGCCGCCATAAGAGCTCCAAGCCTTTGAGAGTTTCGGCCACCACAAAGAGGGAGAGAGGAAGAGGATGACCGGCCACTCCAAGGAATAAAAGAGGGAGAGAAATAATAGAGGTTTTCTCATGAAGGCACCCTCATCCCTTCTTTTATATTCCTTGGCCTAGGCAAATTAGGAAATTTATTTACAATAAAATTTCCTTAATTCCCTTGACATGATTTAATTGAGAAAAATAAAATAAAATTTTCCCAATTAATCTCTAATGGCCGGCCACATCAAAAGAGATAAATTAGACAAGTTTTAATCAACAAATTAAAACTTCCTAATTTGTTTCCGGAAATTTTAAAAAAAAATTCTCTTCAAAAATCTCTTCATGGTTGATAAAAAGAAATTTCTATAATTTTAATTTTATCAACATGTGGATACTTTTTAAAGAGAAAATAAAATATCTCACCAATCTACAAATAAGGAAAGAGATCTAATCTCTTTCTTTAATCTTTTGTAGATATTTTACAAGAGAGATATTTTAATTTTAATTCTCTTTAATAAATTATTTCTTCCACATAATAAAAATTAAAATTAAAATTTTTTTTTAATTTTATTTGGCCGGCCCCCACTAGCTTGGGTTCAAGCTAGGGCCGGCCACCCCAATTTATACCTAGGCCGGCCCTAGCTTAGTTCCCAAGATAGCTTGGCCGGCCCCCTATTGGTGGGTATAGAAGGTGGGTATAGTACTCTATAAATAAGAGGGTACGATAGGGACCGAGAGGAGGAACTGGTTTTGGTCTCCCGATAAAATTAAGCATCCCGTGTTCGCCCCGAACACACAACTTAATTTTATCAATAATAATTCATTCCACTAGAGAATTATTATTGAACTACCGCACCAATCCCAAATTAAATTTTTGGGCTCCTTCTTATTATGAGTGTGTTAGTCTCCCTGTGTTTAAGATATCGAATGTCCACTAATTAAGTGAGTTACTGACAACTCATTTAATTAATATCTTAATCCAAGAGTAGCACCACTCAACCTTATTATCATGTCAGACTAAGTCCACCTGCAGGGTTTAACATGACAATCCTTATGAGCTCCTCTTGAGGACATTATCAACCTAGTATCTCTAGGACACAGTTTCCTTCTATAATCAACAACACACACTATAAGTGATACCATTTCCCAACTTATCGGGCTTATTGATTTATTGAACTAAATCTCACCCATTGATAAATTAAAGAAATAAATATCAAATATATGTGCTTGTTATTATATTAAGATTAAGAGCACACACTTCCATAATAACCGAGGTCTTTGTTTCTTTATAAAGTCAGTATAAAAGAAACGACCTCAAATGATCCTACTCAATACACTCTGAGTGTACTAGTGTAATTATACAGTCAAGATAAACTGATACCTAATTACACTACGACATTCTAATGGTTTGTTCCTTTCCATTTTGGTCGTGAGCTACTGTTTATAATTTATAAGGTACTGATAATATCATCTTCTGTATGTGACACCACAACTATATTATCTACAATATAAATTAATTGAACAACTACAATTAAAAGTAGACAATTTGACCAAATGTGATTCTTTATTCATAATGAATGTTTACAAAGCTTAGGCTTTCAGTATACACTCCAACAACAAATTCAATTAAATATTAATTTCAGAGATTGACTTCCAAGTTAAACATGGAGAGGCACTAGGCCTTCTTGGGTATGAGAACATCCATCACTTTCTAGGCAAAGCCTTTCAACGAAATTTGATATTTAATTTCCTTATAGTAACCTTAGGTTTAACCAAAAAGAATAATCAAATCACAAGTTCGAAAAACAAAAGAAACACAAAATCGAAAACATAAATTCGATTACCTAGATTCATTAGCCTCTTGTGTTTATTATTTCAAGATCTAAATAAAAGAATGAACTAGTTATGATGCGGAAACTAATAACTAGTTATACCTTTTATATCTTATAGACCTCACAATCTTCTGCCATATTCCTCTTCTTATCTTGGACGTCGTGTGGGCGACGATCTACCGAGATGAGAATCCACCCAAGCTTCCTTCTTCTCCAAGCAAGTTTCGACCACCAACAATCTCCTAGAGATGAAGAACTTCAGCCATCAACCAAGCTCCAAGGATGCTAGAAAACAATGCCCCCTATCTCTTCTTCTTCTCCAAGCAAAATCCAGCCACCAAGATCTCTCCAAGAAGATGATGCCGCCGGCCACTTAAGAAGAAGAATAGGGGAAGAGGAAGAAGAGAGGGTCGACCACCACAAGGAAGAGAAGAGAGGAATATTAGATGTATGTTCTTATGAGGTGAGGCACCTCTACCCTCTCTTTTATATTCCTTGGTCTTGGCAAATAAGGAAAGTTTTAATAAAAACTTCCTTATTTTCTTTGTCATAGAAAGGAAAATTTAATTGATTAAAAAAAAAATTCCTTTTCTCTATTAATGTGGTCAGCCACCTCAATTCCTCCAAACAAGGAAAGTTTTAAACACAAAATTAAAACTTCCTAATTTGTTTCAAGGAATTTTTAAAATAAAAATTTCTCTTTAAAAATTCCCTTCATGGTTGGTTATAAAAGGAAATTTTTATAAATTAAAATCTCTCTATTAAAACATGTGGATGATTACAATAGAAAGTTTTCTCAAAATTAAAATTTTCCTTTCAATCTACAAATAAGAAAAGATATCAAATCTATTCTCTTAATCTTTTGTAGAAACTATAAAAGCAAATATTTAAATTTTAAAACTCTCTTTTAAACCATGAGGATGGTTCAAAAAAGGAAAGTTTTATCAAAAATTAAAATATTCCTTTTAACTACAAATAAGAAAAGATATCAAACCTTTCTCTTAATCTTTTGTAAAAAGCTATAAAAGGAAAGATTTAAATTTTAAACTTTCTTTTAAATCATGGCTTCCACATGAGAAAAGATTTTAAAAATTAAAATCCTTTTAATTTTATTGTGGTCGGTCACCTAAGCTTGGGTTCAAGGTAGGGCCGGACACACTTCAACCCATCCAAGCCATGTCTTGGCCGACCCTTGCTTGGGCTCCAAGCTTGGCTTGGCCAACCACCTAAGGATGGGTAAGAAGGTGGATATAGGTGGGTATAAGACTTTATAAATAAGAGGCTACGACAGAGACCGAGAGGAGGAATTGGTTTTGGTCTCCCGATGAACTTGAGCTTCCCGTGTTCGCCCCGAACACCCAACTCGAGTTCATCAATAATAACTCATACCACTAAAGAGTTATTATTGAACTACCACACCAATCTTATATTATTATATGGACTCCTTCTTATTATGAGTGTGTTAGTCTCCTTGTGTTTAAGATATAGAATGTCCACTAATTAAATGAGTTACTGACAATTCACTTAATTAATATCTAGTTCCAAGAGTAGTACCACTCAACTTCATCGTCATGTCGGACTAAGTCCACCTGCAGGGTTTACATAACAATCATTATGAGCTCCTCTTGGGGACATCATCAACCTAGACTACTAGGATACAGTTTCATTCTATAATCAACAACACACCATATAAATAATACTATTTCCCAACTTATCGGGCCTCTTGATTTATCAAACTAAATCATATCCTTTGATAAATTAAAGAAATGAATATTGAGTATATGTGTTTATTATTATATCATGATTAAAAGCACACACTTTCATAATAATAAAGGTCTTGTTCTTTTATGCAACAAGTATAAAAAGAACTTACCTTAAATGGTCTTGCTCAATACACTCAGAGTGTACTAGTGTAATTTTATAATAAGATAAACTAATACCAAATTACACTACGACTATTCCAATGGTTTTTTCCTTTCCATCTTAGTCGTGAGCTATTGTTTATAATTTATAAGGAATTGATAACATGATCTTCTGTATGTGACACCACACACCATATTATCTACAATATAAATTAATTGAACAACTACACTTAGCATATAAATGTAGACATTTGACCAATGTAATTCTTTATTTCAAAATAAATGTTTACAAAAAGCTAGAATTTTAGTATACACTCTAATAAAATGGTCCTGCTTTATACACACATAGTGTACTAGTGTAATTTTATAGTCAAGATAAATTAGTACCAAATTACACTACAATCATTCCAATGGTTTGTCCCAATCCATCTTGGTTGTGAGCTTCTATTTATAATTTATAAGGAATTGATAACATGATCTTCTGTGTGACAACACACACCATGTTATCTACAATATAAATTAAATGGACAATTGCATTTAACTAAATGCAGACATTTGACCAATGTGATTCTCATTTCAAAATAAATATTTATACAAAAAGCTAGGCTTTTAGTATACATTCTAAAAATCTTCCACTTATACTAAAAGACTATGCTGCCATATATGCTACCATATATCTGATCCTCATCCCCTCAACATGCCCATCAAAAGCTCTTGTTGGACGGGCCTTAGTGAAAGGATCTGCCAAGTTATCTTCTGATGCAATCTTGACGACAACAACTTCTCCTCGCTTTACGATGTCTCGTATCAGGTGGTACTTGCGCTCAATGTGTTTACTTGCCTTATGGGCTCGTGGTTCCTTCGAGTTTGCTACTGCATCACTATTATCACAATAAATTGTGATAATTTTAGGCAAACCAGGAATCACATCTAAGTTCATCAAGAAGTTTCTGATCCATACAACTTCTTTGGTTGCCTCAGAGGCTGTCACATACTCAGCTTCCATGGTGGAGTCCGAAACGCATTTATGCTTAACACTCCTCCATGCTATGGCTCCACCTCCCAAAGTAAACACATACCCTGAGATTGAGTTACTATTGCTCCTATCTGATTGGAAGTCTGAATCCGTCTAACCCACAGGGAGCAAATCATCTGCCTGGTAAACTAGCATATAATCTCTAGTCCTTTTCAGGTACTTCAATATATGGTTTACGACAATCCAATGCTCTTGTCCTTGGTTACTTTGATATCTGCTAATCATGCCCACGACAAAACAGATACTCAGTCTCGTACATAGCATTGCATACATTAGGCTTCCTACAACCGAAACATAAGGAACTGTCTTCATGTCCTCTATTTCCTTTGATGTTTTAGGAGACATCTCTTTAGATAAAGGTACTTCATGCTGAAAAGGTAGAAAATCTTTCTTGGAGTTTTGCATGTTAAAATGAGCTAGAATAGTATCGATGTATGAAGCTTGGGATAAACACAACATTCTTTTCTTACGATCCCTTATTACTTTGATCTCAAGAATATGTCCACATTCTCCCAAATCCTTCATATCAAACCGCTTGGACAATCATACCCTTACGTCTGATAACACTTTGACCTGATTACCAATAAGCAAAATGTCATCTATGTATAGTACAAGAAATATCACCACGTTTCTGTCACTCTTCTTGTATACACAAGACTCATCCGGATACTGAATAAATCCATAAGATAGGATCACTTCATTAAACCGGATGTTCCAAGATCTTGAAGCTTGCTTCAGTCCATAGATAGATAGATCGAGTTTATATACAAGATGCTCTTTGCTCTTCGCAATGAATCTCTCTGGTTGCTTCATATAGATATTTTATTCAAGACTTCCATTAATGAAATCTATCTTGACATCCATTTGTCAAATCTCATAATCTATATGAGTGACAATAAATAAAAGAATCCGGATAGACTTAAGCATGATTACCGACGAAAAGATTTCCTCATAATCGATTCTCTCTTTTTGAGTATACCCTTTTGCAATAAGCCTTGCTTAGAAGGTTTTCACCTTCCCGTCTGTCCCTCTTTTTCTTTTGTAGACCCATTTACATCCAAGGGCTTTTACACCATTTGGTGGTTCTACAAGCTCCCAGACCTGATTAAAGTACATAGATTCTATTTCAGAGTTCATTGCACTTTGCCAAGATGCTGCATCTTTATCTTGGAGTACTTCATTATATGTTCAGGGATCAGGTTCATGTTCACCAGGGATCAAGTCCGAAGATTCTCCCAAAACATGAATCTATTAGGTTGCCTAATAACCCTCCCACTACGACGAGACACTACTTGTAATTGTGCATCATTTGTGACACATGTTGCAGTTTCTTGTGGTATCTCATCTTGTACCATTGGTACTAAAGTAGACGTGTCTTCTCTTATTTTCTTAAGAACAATTTTACTCATGGGCTTGTGGTTCATTACATAGTCCTATTCTAAAAATCGGACATTGGTGCTAACAATGACCTTCTGATCTTTATGACTATAAAATAAACCACCTTTCGTTCCTTTAGAATAACTCACAAACAAGCAAACTTCTGTACAAGATTGCAACTTATCAGTGTCTCCCTTCAGTACATGTGCTGGACTACCCCAAATCCAAATATATTTTAGACTAGGCTTATACTCATTCCACAATTCTGTGGGAGTAGAGGTTACTGACTTAGAAGGTACCAAGTTCAGAATGTACACTGCCGTTTCCAAAGCATATCCCCAAAATGAATTTGGTAATTTTGAATAACTCATCATTGATCTAACTATTTCCATAAGAGTCCTATTCCTTCATTCTGTCACACCATTCTGTTGGGGTGTACCAGGTGCAGACAGTTAAGATTGAATATCGGTCTCTGATAAGTAACTCCTAAACTCTCCTAAGAGGTACTCACCACCAAGATCAAACCATAGTGTCTTGATACCTTTACCATGACATTTCTCCACATCAGCCTTGTATTCTTTGAACTTATCAAAGCACTCAGACTTGTGGCGCATCAAGTAAATGTACCAGTATCTTGAATAGTCGTCTATAAAAGAGATAAAATATTCAAAACCACCTCTTGCCTGGATAGTCATAGGTCCACACAAATCAGAATGAATCAATTTCAACACATCTTTGGCTCTATACCCCTTGGCCTTAAAAAGTCTCTTGGTCATTTTTCCTTCCAAGCAAGATTCGCAGGTTGAAAAATTTTCCACCACTAATGGACCCAAAGGTCCATCAATTATTAGCCTTTGAATTCTACTCAAGTTAATATGACCAAGTCTTAGATGCCAAAGATATGTTTGGTTTATTTCCAAAGGTTGCTTTCTCTTATTAGAATTAGAAGATGTGTTATTAATTTTCATTTATTGTATCGTAGAAGTTATTGGATTTAGAGTATACAAATTGCCAACCAACGTACCAGAATAGATAACTGCCCTATTTTTCTTGACAACTACTTTGTCATCAAAAGAAACAGAATATCCATCCATAAATAGTTTAGAAACTGAAATCAAGTTCTTTCTAAAACATGATACATAAAGACAATTTCTCAAAATCAATGTTTTATTTCTATCAAAAGATAAATAAATATCTCTGACTGCAACAGCCGCCACTTTTGTAGCATTGCCCATGTAGACGGTAATCTCCCTTTCATGTAGTCGTCGAGTTTCCTGGAACCCCTGCAATGAATTACAGACATGATCAGTGGCTCCTGTATCTACACACCAGGTACCGGTAAATAACACCACTAAACATGTTTCAACCACTAGAGAATAAGATATACCTTTATTGTTCTCCTTTCTGCGAGGACAACTCACTTTCCAATGTCCAAACTGCTTGCATGTGAAGCACTTGCCCTTCGGCTTCTTCACACCTACATGCGGCCCAGTCCTTAGAGATCGATTCACTTTCTTTGCTGAACTAACTTGTTTCTTTTTCTTCTTTCTGCCTTTCGGCTTAGAAGCAGAAATATTTTCAGCAATGTGAATTTGAGAACTTTGACGAAATAGCTCTTCTGCTGCTTGAAGTTCTGTCAGAAGTTTCGCCAACGAATAAACTCTTTTGTTCATGTTGTAGTTCAAGAGAAACTACTCAAAACTTTTAGGCAGCGTTTAGAGAATGATATTGACATTGGTTTCTCCATCAATTTCTGCTCCAAGGACTTCCATCTCATTCAAAAGAGCCATCATTTTGAGGATATGATCCCTTACAGGTGTCCCCTTAGTCATGGTGGTCGTCATCAAGTTTCTTATAACCTTCTGCCTAGCAGCCCGATTCTGGTATCCGAAGAGTTCCTTGAGATTGCACATCATGTCATAAGCGGTAGGCATGGCCTGATGTTGATGTTGCAGCACATTTGACATAGAAGCCAAAATGTAACACCCAGTCATCTCATCTGCCCTGACCCATTTCTTATAATACTCAATCTCCTCTTCACTAGAATCGCTATTAGGCAGGCTTAGACAGATCTCAAAAAGTACAAACTTGTAACCTTCAGCAGTTAAGACAATGTCCAAGTTTCGTTTCCAATCAATGTAATTGAGACCAGTAAGTTTGTTTTCTTTCAATATAATAGTAAGAAGATTGAAAGATATTTGAAATCCTAAGAATCATAAAATATTTGGTCAAAAATTTAGAATTTAAAATAATTTTGATTCCTCAAACAATATCATTTAAATTCACCAACACCTCAAAACACCATGAATTTTATATGTCATGATAGTGTGGACGTATACAAATTCAAACATTTGTAAGAGAGGCTTTTACCCATTAATTTTATTATCTTGTCAACCTAACTTTATAACAAATAAAATTAATAGTTGATTTTTCTTCGGTCACACAAATAATAGCAGTGACTCCGATGGAGAGGATACTATTAAATGTGCCTAAGTGTATACCATTACTTAATACTTAGTCCATTAAATAGGATTGTGCCCCTTCAGATGGAGAAGATTACACAAACCTAAATAATTTCCTATAATCATCCATAAAGGGAGTTTAATCTAGTGATCCACAAACAAACTCTTCCGATGTGGAGGAAGGCACTCAAAGCCAACGCGTAAGTTTGAATGCATCACTTACAAACCAGTAATGGAGATCGTGGAATTTAAATGATTCCTCTCCCACTTAGTTATTTAAAACGAGGAATTTTAACATGCAAACAGACATAACACATATAAATAGCATAAAAGGCAATAAATATGAAAAATATTTTTTTAACTATTATGGCCTCATCCATAACTACCCTCCGTGTGCCACTAACCCTAGCCGCCAACGGATCATGTCATCGCGTTAATTTTGCTTCCTTTTCTACTGCGCCTCTAGTCCTCCAATAGCACCACGCCTCGCAAGGATACGATCCACGACAAAAATAAAATTTTACATTTATCGATCATATATTTCACAAGGAAATGTACATGTAATCTAGATCGAACAGAATGTAAAATCTTAAAACTAATACAGCTCCTGCTGTATTTAATAATTACAATCATGCACACATATAAAATGCCCTCGACATGCCCGAGGGTCCAAATCACACACAAACACAATAGAGTCATAATAGTTGGAACTAGGATGCCTGCAACCACATAGTTAATCTATTTGCACATCCTACTATTATCCTGTCTAAATTTATGTATGAAAAGTGCATAATTTAACTGAAAATCAAACACACAGAGGTAGAAAACTAGCTCTAATATCAATTGTTGGCGCTACTCGGAATTTCGTTTTGTTTCCTCTGTACAAAAATTTATACAAGCACAGAACTTTTCCTAGCAACCCATGCACTTTTCAAAAGTTAAACTTGGATTGCAAACGAAACTTAATATTATTAATTCAAGTTCAACCCATGTGTTCATCAGAAGTTAAACCATATTACAGAAGTTGATTAAATATCTATTTCAAGGATTGGCTTCCAGGTCGTTGGCGAGGCACTCGACCTTCTTGGGTATGAGATCATCCACCACTTCCTAGTCAAAGTCTTTCAAAGAAATTGAATATTTAAATTCCTTACAGTAAACCCTAGGTTAAACTACAGAGACTTCAATCAAAGCACAAGATCACTAGCCTCTTGTGTTGATATTTCAAGATCCATACAAAGGAAAAATAAACTAGTACATAGTGAAAACAATTAACTAGTTATACCTTTCTTTGTAGCTTAAAGACCTCTTGATCTTCTGCTGTATTCCTCTCCTCCTCTTGGACATCATGTGGGAGACGATCTACCAAGACGCAAAAACCACCCAAGTTCTTCTTTCTTCCAAGACTTTCGGCCACCAAGGGATCAAAGCTAGGAACACTACCTCTTGTTCTTCTTTCTTCCCTGCAACCCGCCGGCCACAAGATGGTTGAAGCCTCTTGATGCCGCCAGCCTTAGGTGAGAAAGCAAAGAGAGAATAAGAATATGAGGGGGTCGACCACAAGGAGAATAAAAGAGGAATAGAAATAGTGTAGATGATTATTTCCTCTAAGGCACCATCTACCCTCTTTTATAATCCTTGGTAATGGCTAAAAAGGAAAGATTTTAACAATAATTAAAATCTCTTTTTTAAATTTCCTATTGTGGATGGCTACAAAAGGAAAGTTTTAAAATTAAAATCCCTCTTTTAAACATTGTAGATGACTACAAAAAGGAAAGATTTTTAAAATTAAAACCTTTCTTTTAAATCATGGTTATAAAAAAGGAAAGTTTTAACAAAAATAAAATCTCTCTTTTAAACCATTGTAGATGGCTACAAAAGGAAAGATTTTTTTAAATTTAAAATTATCTTTTAAAACCACGTGGATGACTTCAAAAAAAAAGAAGGTTTTTAAAATTTAAAATCTCTCTTTTAAAACATTGTAGATGGCTACAAAAAGAAAAATTTTAAAAATTAAAAACCCACTTTTAAATCCATCTTGGTCGACCCCTTGCTTGGGCACCAAGCAAGAATGTGGTCAGCCATAAGGATGACTTGAGTGGATGCGAGGCTTTATACATAGAGGCTACAACAGAGACCTAGAGGATGAATTGGTTTTGGTCTCCTGATGAGCTTGAGCTTCCTATGTTCGACCCGAACACCCAACTTACAATAATAACTCATACTACTAAAGAGTTATTATTGAACTATCACACCAATCCCATATTACATTATGAGCTCCTTCTTATCATGAGTGCGTTAATCTCCCTGTGTTTAAGATATCGAATGTCCATTAATTAAATGAGTTATTGATAACTCACTTAATTAACATCTAGCTCCAAGAGTAGTACCACTCAACTTCATTGTCATGTCAGAACTAAGTCCACCTGCAGGGTTTACATGACAATCCTTATGAGCTCCTCAAGGGGGCATCATCATCCTAATAAATAGGACACAATTTACTTCTATAATCAACAACACACCATATAAATAATATTATTTCCCAACTTATCGGGCCTATTGATTTAACGAATAAATCTCACCCTTTGATAAATTAAAGAAATAAATACTATGTACATGTGCTTGTTATTATATCAGGATTAAGAGTACGCACATCCATAATAACAGAGGTTCTGTTCTTTTATGCAGACAGTATAAAAGGAACAACCTCAAATAATCTTGCTCTATATACACAGTGTATTGGTGTAATTTTATAGTCAAGATAAATTAGTACCAAATTATACTGCAACTAATCTAATGGTTTGTCCCAATCCATCTTGGTTGTGAGCTTCTATTTATAATTTATAAGGAACTGATAACATGATCTTCTGTGTGACATCATACACTATGTTATCTACAATATAAATTAAATGAACAAGTGTATTTAACTAAATGCAACATTTGACCAATGTGATTCTCATTTCAAAATAAATGTTTATACAGAAAGCTAGGCTTTTAGTATACATTCTAACACACAGTATCTTGCCCATTCGACCAATGAGACGCGGATATCATTGGGTTATTCCCCATGGCGAAAAGTCAGCGGAGATTTTTGCTCATCGCTGTGGACTACTTTTCGAAGTGGGTGGAAGTCGAGTCGCTTGCTAGAATATCCGAGAATATGGTCATTAAGTTTTGATCCGGTGGTAAGGATCGGGGGCCCACAGAGGAAGGGGTTTATGACACGAGAGAGTCAAAGGTCCGGCCGAGCAGGGAGGAAGTCTCCTAGCTGACCGGCCTGAGTAGACCCCGGGCCGGCACGAAGACAGCTCGACCTCGGGTTGAGCTTCCGGCGCTCACAAGCTTCTTTATAGAGGAACCGCTATGCCGAGTAGCTAAGCTGCTTAGCCGAACTACAGAACAACTGTTGGTGCAAGCCGCACCAGAATTAAACCTGAGTTTTGATGTTGTCAAAAGTTTAAGTTAAGTCTTGTTATAATCTAACAAGTTGACTGAGTGTGCAGGATGTTTACTGAACCAAGAAAGACCTAGTTGGAGGTTAGGCAGGAGAAATCTTAGCAGATCGTGAAACTCAGGTGTAAGTCCAAGGAGGTCAAGAGGACCTGAAGCTTGGCAGTATGATCGAGAGGTCTGGAGGACCTAATATCAAGAGAAAAGTCCTAGCGAGCCGATCAAAGCTAAGTGAAAAGTCCAAACTAGATCTGGAGGATCTAAGTTTGGCGGATAGGTTGAGGTAAACAACTGGAGGAGTGACAGTGAGGTCGGGTTCCCGAAGGGAACAACCTTAGGTCGCTGATCTAACTGAAGAAATCGGGAAGGTTTCCAAGTTGAGATCAAGACAGTTATACTGTCTTTCATATTATTAATCTTGCATTATATTACTACTGTTCTAACATCTGTTTTGCAGGAAATAGTTTTTTGCTTAACTTTCTGTTACAGGACCGACTGGATCAGTCGACCGAACAAAATCAATACAAAGCAACTAACATCTCAGAACAGATCATATCAGAATCCGATCAAAGACCGATCGGTCGACCGAACAGTAAGATCGGTCGACCGAACCTTAGTGACTCAGCACAAGATAGATCTTCAGTATCGATCAGGAGCAAAGGAAATAAGCTGATCGGTCGACCGAACCTGGGGATCGGTCGACCGATCCAATCAACATTTATTCAGCATTAATTGATGATCTCGGCAGAATCACGACGAACAGGGAAGGAGGTTATTCGGTCGACCGAAAGGCATGATCGGTCGACCGAACCATTAAAGACCAGTAAATGCGAAAGATCGAGCCAGCTTCAAACTTCAGTCAGGAAGGAAGGGAGCGGGTTCGGTCGACCGAATAGTGGGATCGGTCGACCGAACCTCCAGTACATCTATAAAAACATGCTCGAAGACAGAGGCAAGTGATAGAATTTTCTGATCATCTTCAAGTCTTCTCCTTGCGTACGGATTGTGCTACAAGTCTTCGACTCCGCAGATCCACTTCGTCCGAAAGTGCCGACCGAGCTTCAACCTATACATATTTGTCGGTATATTTTTTTTATTGCACTTTATTTTAATAAGATAGTAGGATTGTTACTATCTTATTCTATTTGTACTTGTACGATCTGCTTCTCTTCGAGGATTTCGGAGAGAAGAGTTTTAGTGATTTGCCTATCGGTGCGGTCAAGGACCGCGGGCCTTCGAGTAGGAGTCGAGCTAGGCTCCAAACGAAGTAAAAGAATGTGTCTCTTTATTTAATTTCCGCTGCTTAACTTTGATTTTTAATATACGAAAAGAAGAGTTTTAAAAAACGATATTCACCCCCTCCTCTATCGCAACTACTCAATCTATCAACAACTAGTCGGTGCCCCATCCGAGTATGTGACCGAGCGGCCGTCTCGCCCGGTCCAAGTGTTGGTGCGGGAAGCATCCGACGATCGAAACTAAAGTTTTGATAATGGCAAAGGATTCAAAGTTAAGGTTATGTTGTGATCTAACAAGTCTGTTTAAGTGTTTCAGGAAAAGTCCTAGCTGTGGTTAAATAAGTGAAAACCTTAGGAGGTGATAACCCTAGGTCATAGGGGATGGTAACCCTATGCGGAAAGTCTTGATGGGCCGATTGCTTCAGGCAAAAGTCCTAAGGGGGTAACCCTAGGTGGAAAGTCCTGGTGTCGTGAACCAGGTGAAAGACTGGACCAGCCGGGAAGCGGAAGTCCAGCAGAAAGTCCAGAAGCATCGAGTACCGAGCAAAAGTCTAGTCGATCTGGAGGATCGCACTGGCAACAAGTAAATCTCCTGAGTGAAGTAGGTGAGGGTGCGTTCCCCGTAGAGGGAACAGTAGGCGTCGGGTCGACCTAGGGTTTCAGGTCGGAAATCTGAAGTCAGACTCCGACAGTCGGGAGACTGTCAAACTTTAAATTCATTATTATTATGCACTAACTCTGTGTTGCAGGTACTCTGGACTAACGCATTTTGTAGGTACCAAAAAACACAAGCTAAGCTCGGATGTACAGTGTCCGAGGCACCTCGGGTGCGAGCCAGAAGAAGCCAGCGCAGCACAATCCAAGGCGCCTTGTACCAAGCTGAAGGCGCCTTGAACCAGGCGTTGAAGGCGCCTTGGACAAGGCTTGAAGGCGCCTTGAACCAGGCGTTGAAGGCGCCTTGGACAAGGCTTGAAGGCGCCTTAAAGGTGATAAGGCGTGACTTCTTTAGCGTTGATCCACGCGTGTGACTCGGCGACCTGGAGGCGCCTTGGATGAGCTTGGAGGCGCCTCCAGCACTGTATAAAAGAACCTCTCGAGCAGCAGCCTCATTAATCAAGTATCAAGCGATCCATCTACAACGTGCTGCTAACGAGAGGCTCCAGCTAAGCTGCGACAAGTTTCCGACAACCCGATGCTCCGATTTCTGTAAATTTTGTTGTCGGTATTGCTTAGATTTTCTGTGCTCATTTCATACTTGTACTATTGACGATATTATAGTTGTTGCCCACCGAAAGCGGTCAACGACCGCGGGCCTTCGAGTAGGAGTCGAGATAGGCTCCGAACGAAGTAACCTCTCGTGTCTTTTGTGTGTTTGTGCACTTTTATTTCCGCTGCTTTATAACTCGATAGTTTTACGAATTTAAAAGAGTGAAAGTCACGAGCGCTATTCACCCCCCCTAGCGCTTTCGATCCAACAATTGGTATCAGAGCGGGATCGTTTTGAATCAGTGCAACCACTATTCAAAACATTTTTTTTCGTGTTATTTTCAGATTTTTTGAAATCAAATTAGAATTAGCTTAATAGCTACATTCTAATTGTTTTATTGAATCTGTTTTGCTCGAGGTTGGTACAATACCACTCGAGCTCGTTTTCCCTTCTTTCTCCCGCACTACTAATCCAAGACCCAGTCTTGGAACCGGTTTTATTGTTTTTGTCATTCAGGATTTTAAATGGCCCAACAAGAAGGTTTCGACACCGTTCGCCCCTCACTTTTCTCCGGAGAAGACTTCGGATATTGGAAGGGGCGAATGGAAACCTTCCTCAAGACACAATTCGACACATGGATGATAATCAAGACCGGACTACAACTGCCATCCGACGAAGACGGCAAGCCAACACCCTGCGAAAAATGGGAACCGACCATAATCAAGAAGGTGGAAGCTGATGCCAGAGCAACCTGCACCCTCAAATGCGGACTGACCAAAGAGGAACTCAACAGAGTTGGACCTTTCTCCAGCGCAAAAGAGCTTTAGGAGAAGCTGATCGAACTCCACGAGGGAACCTCTGACACAAAAGTAAGTAAACGTGACTTGTTGCTTAATAAATTGTATAACCTAAAAATGCAGGAAGATGAGACGGTCTGTCAACTCCACGCATGTATACAAGAGATCCTCAACTCCCTCCACGCAATCGGTCAAAAGGTCGAGAATAGGGACATCATAAGGTATGCACTCAACTCTTTTCCTAGGAGTACATTGTGGGCATCAATGGTAAATGCCTACAAAGTCTCCAAAGATTTATCTTCAATTAGATTAGACGAGCTATTTTCAGAATTCGAACTTCATGAGCAGACTAATACACAACCTTCTGAGAAAGAAATTGCTTTGCTTGCAGGTACCGGTGGAGCTCGCGAATCAAGATCACGACGAAGAACCAAACAGGAGCCGGAAGCAGAAACCGACTCAGATGAAGAAGACAATGAACTAACCATTGAACTCATGAACCTTGTGAAGAGACTCTACAAGAAGAAGAAAGGCTTTAACAAGAGTTACCTAAAGAAGGCAGTCCAATCCAAGGAGGCCCAACCGAATTCTAAAGTAAAATTTGAGGTGATATGCTACGGATGCAACCAGAAGGGACACATCAAGGCCAACTGCCCTAACCAAAAGGAAGCAAAGAAGCAGAGAAGGAAGAAGGCCCTGAAGGTGACATGGGATGAATCTTCCTCAGAAGACGATGACGACGAATTCGATCAGACAAGTTTACTGGCGCTGATGGCCCAGGACCAAATCAACCTGTCCGAGAGTGAAAGCGAGTTGGAGGCCGAGTCCGAGCGAAGCCACGGATCCGTATCCGTTTCCGAAGGGCCCGATCCCTCTGTAAGTATCTCTCGACTCAATAATTTAGTTAATTATTTGTTATGAAAATTAGCTAAATCAAACCTTAAAGTCCAGTCACTTCTAAAGGAAGTAGAAGTCCTTAAAGAAGTGACTAACTCCGAATCTTTGACTGAACCAATTCAGACTGAAAATTCAACTCAAGTCCAAAAACTTGTAGAAGAGAATTCCAGCCTGAAAATTCAAGTCAAGGATCTGGAGAAAACACTAGAACAGTTTTCTTTAGGTTCTAAGAATCTTGACCTAATTCTTGGAACACAAAGAGTCATTTACAATAGAACTGGTCTATGATTTAAACCAAACAAAAAATATAAATCTTATTTATCTCTTGTACAAAGAGCAAATAGAAAAACAGCCCAAGCATGGGTCCCCAAGTCCAAATTGATTAGTCAAGTTAGACTTGGTCAATATTGGATCCCGAAGGATCAAATACACTACCTCGATAGACCATATCGAGGCTATGATCCAAGGGGAACAAAAAGAAAGACGATATTAATAAAACAAACATAATTCAAAATTCAATATTAAATTAAAAAATTCATAATTAAATTAAAAAATTAAAAATTAAATTAAAAATTAAAAATTAAAAATTCAAATTTGAAATTCAATTAAAAATTAAAAATTCTAAATTAAAAATTCAAAATTCAATTAAAAATTCAAAATTCAATTAAAAATTCAAAATTAAATTAAAAACTCAAAATTCGAAATTCGAAATTCAATTTGAAATTAATTCAAAATTAAAAGTAAAATTCAACTTAAATCAAATAAAAATAGAAGAAGGATCCAGAATAGCTGGCACCACAACTAAATTACCCGACTGGATAACCGAACTTAATCTACCCGACAAGGTAACCGAACTTTACTTACCCGGCAGAGTAAATAAGGTTAAATTAAAATGGGCTAGGTTTAACTTGACCCACGGTACTAGTGAAGTATTGGATAATAGTACATTGGGGAAACTTAGTTATCGCATGTCTAGGAAGATATGACTTCGACCTGGTGCATTTGGCTAAGTGGAACTGATCGAAGCTACCCTTTATGGATCCTAACCAGTTAGACCAAGGTTTTGTACTAAGTTCAATGGGTAGGACTATTTGGAAAACCTCGAAGGCATGGTTACTTTAATGATGTCCTTGTGACTCACCATTAGGGCTGGAATTTTTTACATAATTCCCGACCCTTCCCGACTCCCAACCCGTTCCCGTCCCGAATTTTTCCCGACCCGAATCTTTCCCGACCCAAGTGGTCGGGATTTTTCCCGACCCGACTAAAATCGGGAACAGGATCGGGTACAAAAGTTCTACCCGACGGGCTTCCCGACCCGACCCGAATATATTAATAATAATTTTTAATTCAACTTTTTTAAAAAAAATAATATAAAAAATAGGTTTAAAAATTAAAATATCAAACTTTAACTGCAGTATGATTTTAAAAAACATAAAAAGAAAAATAGAAAAATAACTAAACAGTAATTCAGTAAAGTAGCAAACTAGGGTTCCGTTGTTACGCATCTCAATTCTCAAATTCTCATTCACTTCTCGATTCGTCCTTGTGCGAACCCTAGAATCGCTGCTCAGGAAGGCGGCTGCTTGAGGATCGAGGCGCAATGACGAACAATTGGCTTGCTGGTGAGCGTCTCGTGATTCCTTCTGGAGAAAATCCCATCTTTGGAGGATTGGATCGCAAATATTTGGTAGATGATTTCGTAGGGTTTCTCGATCCCTCGCCGTCTCATTAGATAGTTTTCCCGGGAGGATTTAGGGTTTAAGTCGGGAGATTCGGTGGATTGTTCTATTTGGTGTGAAATTCAGCTTGTTGTTCGAGCATCTTCCTTTGATCGGAAAAGGGTGATTAGCTAGAGCAGAAAAGATGAAGCTGAGGAGCAAACCAGATGAAGATGAGGCTGACTTCTTCCCTTGCCCTCCGAGGGAAAACTGGTCTGTTGGGTTGATCAAATTCATCTCTTTTCTGGTCATATTCATGGACGGGGTCGTCATAGGCTTGTCAGCGAGTGGTCGCTTCACCCGTTCCTTCAATTCACAGACCGAAATCTTTTTCCCGAGTACAATGTACATGGCCAACTGTGATAAGGAGTTTTTGAGCTTCAAGAGTTTTGTGACTCCTGAGCATTTGATGCATAGTATGACAGATGAAGAGATATTCTGGAGAGCTTCTATGGTGCCGAAGATGGAAGAGTATCCATTTCAAAGGGTGCCAAAGGTGGCCTTCATGTTCATGACAAGAGGGCCTCTGCCCTTAGTGCAATTGTGGGACAGATTCTTCAAAGGCCATGAGGGGCTGTATTCAGTATATGTCCACACACTTCTTGATTACAAACTTAATGTCTCCGAAAGTTCTGCGTTCTACGGTCGGCAGATCCCTAGCGAGGTGAGATTCATCTTTTGTTTTTGAAATGATGTCTCCTGTGTATACTTAGTATCAAAGGTTAAAATCATAATTGAAGTGCTACCCACTGCCGTGTCAAGCTTTGCAGATGCATGAGGCTTTCACTGGTTTTATTATTCCTAGCAATCTACTCTTCTTATTCCAAGCAATCTACTCTTATTATTCGATCGAACTGATATTGAACCCAAAATGCTACTGTATAATAAAAATATTTGAACATTCGGGATATCATCTCCCTACCCGACGGGATCCCGAACATTCGGGATCCCGAACATTCGGGTCCCGACACTTGTCGGGTACGGGATCGGGAAAAAAATTGATTCCCAATTTTTATCGGGACGGGAATTGGGTAAGATGGTTACGGGACGGGTCCCTACCCGATTCCACCCTTACTCACCATAGCCCAAAAGTTTATCCAAAGAACGCCTGCTTGTTGAATCCAAACATAAACCTGAATCTAACACAAAGTTAAATATAACCCTAAAATTGAACCTAATTCATCTCACAAAAATTGTAGGATTACCTGATTGAAAATTTAGATCGGGTGAGATTACTAAGGAATAGAAATCTAAAAGAGAATCAAATTTGAAATTCAAATTCAAAATTAAATTCATAATTAAAATTAATTCAAATTCAAAATTAAATTCATAATTCAAATTAAAATTAAATTCGTAATTAATATTATTTTTTCAAATGAAATTAACTCAAAATTATTTTTCAAAAATTAATTAACTAAAAATTATTTTTTTTTTCAATTAGAACTTTTAAAAATTATTTTAAAATCTTTTAAAACTTAATTTCAAAATTATTTGAAAAATTATTTAAAAATCTTTTAAAACTTAATTTCAAAACTATTTTAAAAACTTTAAAAAAATTATTTTAAAAATCTTTTGAAACTTAATTTCAAAATTATTTGAAAAAGTCTTTTAAAAAATCATTTTAAAAATCTTTTAAAACTTAAATTCAAAATTATTTGAAAAGTCTTTTAAAAAATCATTTTAAAAATCTTTTAAAACTTAAATTCAAAATTATTTGAAAAGTCTTTTAAAAATCTTTTAAAACTTATTTTCAAAATTATTTGAAAAATCTTTTAAAAAATCATTTTTAAAAAATCTTTTAAAACTTATTTTCAAAATTATTTGAAAAATCTTTTAAAAAATCATTTTTAAAAAATCTTTTAAAACTTAATTTCAAAATTATTTTAAAAATCTTTTAAATAATTATCTAAAATCTTTTAAAACTTAATTTCAAAATAATTTGAAAAATATTTTAAATAATTATCTAAAATATTTTAAAACTTAATTTCAAAACTTATTTGAAAAAGTCTTTTAAAAATCATTTTAAAATCTTTTAAAACTTAATTTCAAAACTTTTGAAAAAGTCTTTTAAAAATTATTTTAAAAAATCTTTTAAAACTTAATTTCAAAAATATTTGAAAAATATTTTAAAACTTAATTTCAAAATTATTTGAAAAGTCTTTTAAAAATTATTTGAAAAAATCTTTTAAAACTTAATTTCAAAATTATTTGAAAAATCTTTTAAACAATTATCTAAAATCTTTTAAAACTTAATTTTAAAATTATATGAAAAATTCTTTTAAATCTTTTAAAAAATTCTTTAAAAATTAGTTGAAAAATATTTTTAATACCAATTTTAAAATCAATTTCAAAATATTTTAAAAATTATTTCAAAATTACTTTCAAAATATTTTAAAAATCATTTCAAAATTACTTTAAAAATCTTTTAAAATACCAATTTCAAAATATTTTAAAAATTATTTTAAAAATCTTTTTAAACTTAATTTCAAAATCATTTAAAAAATTATTTGAAAAATCTTTTGAAAATCAATTTCAAAATCATTTAAAAATTATTTGAAAAATCCTTTGAAAATTCATTTCAAAAATCTTTTGAAAATCCATTTCAAAATCATTTAAAATTTTTTGAAAATAATTTCAAAATATTATTCAATTAATTTCAGAATATTATTTAATTAATTTCAAAATATTAATTAATTTAAAAGGGTTTAAAAATCTTTAATTCTCAAATCATATTATAAAATTATGATTGCAAATGTTAACTCCAATTAATTTTCACTATAGTCTCAAAGTTTAATGTTTACTAATTTGAAATTCAAACTTATATTTTCAATAGTTTTATTAACAAAGTTAACTTTATCTAACACTCACTCATAAGCTAAACATGTCTGAAAACCTAGAATGGGTGAGATGGAAAATTAGGCAATAAGCAAGTAGCTAAAGATTAGATAGTTGGCGAAGGAAATGGAGATTGTAAGATTGATCAAAACAATTTGGATAATTTAACATCTATTTAACCTGACTCATGCTTGGACTTAAGGACCAACTAAATTTAAATAAATAACCTAAATTAAATAGTTACTCCCTCTTCGTCCTAAAATTTAACAAGTTCTTGCTCCTATTTTTTTCAAAATTAAGTTTTTTTTAAGCTAAGTACCTTTTTTAACTGAAGCTACATTTTCCAAATTCAATCTTTGCAAAAGACTTAGCTAAATGATTCATATAGCAACTTTCTAACTTTCTCAAACTTAGCTAACCTTGAAATCTAACTTTACAAATTTTTGCTAAAATATTTTTCTAAGTTACCTCTTAGATTCATTCCTTACTTAGCTAAAAGTATTAAAAGCATATACTTGCAAAATTTAACTCATTGCTTTCAAAATATTTCTGCTAAGTAAAAAGAGACTTCAAATTTTTTTAGCTCCAAAAAAAAAAAAAATTCTTTAAAATCTAGCTAAGTTTTTCTTCTAACAAATTTTCAAAATTTAGCTAAGTATCTTTCAAAAAACAACTAAGTTTCAAAAGAAGTCAACCATATATTAACCTTTTAAACTTAGGTGAAAAATATTCCTTTTAAGTCATCTTTCTCCCTTAGCTAACAGTTTTTCAGTAAAATTTAATTATAAGCTAAGTGTTACACAAGCATTTTTTCCCTTCTTTCAAAGCCAAATCTGTTTTTCTAAAAAGTTAAAACTTGTTTTAAACTGGCTTGTTTTTGATAAATGGCAAAGGGGGAGAGTAGGAAAATTCAAAAGTAAAAGAAAGTCTAATTTAAAAAGAAAGCCCTGTATTAAAGGGGAGCTTCACAAAGTTTAAGTGTTAGCTTAAGTTATGCTTGTATTTGAAATTTATATACTTAAGCTTGCTCACTTAAACCTTTTAAATATATTTATGCATTTGTTTTACTTAACTTTGAATTTCAGTTGCCATAATCAAAAAGGGGGAGATTGTTGGTGCGGGAAGCATCCGACGATCGAACTTGAGTTTTGATAATAACAAAGGATTCAAAGTTAAGGTGTGTGGTAATCTAACAGTCTGAATGAGATTGCAGGAAAGTCCTAAGTGTACTTAGGCAAAAGCCCTAACTGTGGTTAGGCAAGGTGAAAACCCTAGGGGGTGGTAACCCTAGGTCATAGGGGGTGATAACCCTATGCGGAAAGTCTTGGTGGGTCGAGAGCTTCAGGCAAAAATCCTAGGGGGGGTAACCCTAGGTGGAAAGTCCTGGGGTCGCGAACCAGGTGAAAGACTGGACCAGCCGGGAAGCGGAAGTCCAGCAGAAAGTCCGGAAGCTTCGAACGCTGAGCAAAAGTCCAGTCGATCTGGAGGATCGTACTGACAACAGGTAAATCTCCTGAGTGGAGTAGGTGAGGACGCGTTCCCCGCAGAGGGAACAGTAGACGTCGGGTCAACCTAGGGTTTCCGGTTGGAAATCCAAAGTCAGACCCGGATAGTCCGGAGACTATCATCATATTCTATTATCATATCTATATTGTTGTTTTGTGCTAACTTGGTTTTGCAGGGTATGTGTTTGGGACTAACACTTTTTGCAGGACCAAAGGAGCACAACTTAGCCTCGGATGCAAAGCTGAGCTGGCTGTGAAGCAAGCTTGGAGGCACCTTGAAGTAAGCTCAAGGCGCCTTGGACTGGTGGATGAAGGCGCCTTGAAGGGATAAGTCACGACCAGTTCAGGCTTGATCTACGCGGGCGACTCGGCCATCCTGGAGGCGCCTTGGATGGATTTCAAGGCGCCTTGAGCACTATATAAAAGCAGCACTCGACCAGCAACTCGAAAGCACTTCCTCTAAGCAACCTTTCTTTAACGTGCTGTCAACGAGACGACCCAGAAATGCTGTGAATACTTCCCGACGACCCGGAGCTTCAAATCTGATATTTCCTAAGCGTCGTTGGTATTTTTAATTACTGTTTTAAATTGTATTTAGCTTGTAATAATTTCGTGCTTCTAGTTGTTGTCCACGGAAAGCGATCAAGGATTGCGGACCTTCGAGTAGGAGTCGCTACAGGCTCCGAACGAAATAAATCCCTTGTGTTTGTGTGTTTGTTTTTATTCCGCTACGTTTATTTACTCGACTGCTTTTACGATTCCGAAATGAACAAAATAACCGCGAGCGCTATTCACCCTCCCTCTAGCGCTTCTCGATCCAACACATAATAGCAATATCTCAACTAAGTGAAATTTGGATTGAGCTAGTCTTGGAGATACTTAGCAAACCATCCTTGATCACTGTGCTTTCATTTTGCTTTTCTTTTTTGTGTACAAAAACTACTGATGATGTTGCACTAGGCAAAATCACAACAAATCACTCTTGGTTTTATCATTATATTGATCACCTCAATCTAGAAGGTCTATTTGCTATGGAGGTAGAAAGCAGCTTTCGAGGAAGATTTGCAAAAGCCATGGCAAAACTAACCTCCTGTAGTTTGTTTATCTAAGCGGAAGCGATTTAGGCTTAACTTGCTTCTGTCCGAAACCGAGGAGAGGCAGGTGGTGTTCCATGATGTGCACCATGGAGACATAGATCACCGGACAACACAAGTATTGCCACAGCCTTATCTTTGATCATCGAGGTGGTGCAATGACCGAAGGAAGGTGATAAACAACCTGCTCAGCAGGAGTTGATGACAAAAATCTTCGTCTGGTCAGACTGGGTGAGCAACCGGGTGTGATTGTGCCCGCCTTCGTAAGTGACAATCATCATCGAAGGGTCTTCCAAGCACCTTTCAACATGTTTCCTTGCAGGGCAACCCCTCATGCTGCTGCATTTGTAATATCCCCTGCATTGTTTTTTCAGTAAACTTAAGCAAACCTTCACTAACAAAAATTAGCAGTCCTCATCATAACTAAAATGTTGTAAGCTGAGAAGCCGCCGAGTAGTGTAAAATTCTTGAAGCATGAGACTTATTCCTTAACGTGTTTATGGATTTTTGGATTGGTTAAAGTGTACTTCCAATTAGGTAAATGTGCTATTAAGAGAATCAAAACTACTGATGCAAAGAGGAGAAAAAAGGTTTATGGGCCGGAAATACTTCAGCCAAAAGTGTATAAATGCAAATAAGCACAATCAAAGTATTTTGCTTATCAGTTATCACATGGATTGGAAAAAAAAAAAAAAGGAGGAATAGATTCAGTTGGAAAGGAACCTTAAGATAAGTAAGCAAAATTGCCAATTCTGTGAACTAGTCGAAGGGGCAAAACGGTTGAGTTTTAGCGAAAGGTTACTGACTCAAACTGAAATAGCGATAAACAACTAATCTAGATAAACCTAAGTGCATGATTTGGGTGTGCTTTGAATGATAATCTCTTCCTCAACTTTTTCAGAGCTGCCTCTTGCTCTTCCTGATGAATCAGACAGTTAAGAACTTAACCATGATCAATGCCCATGCATTTGCAATCAAACTGAAGAAACATAAATTGTTCACCATAAGTATTGCTGGGAAGTATTATCCGCTAATGTTTGTTTGAAAACAACTTCTCTGTCATCCTTTCTTTAATTTAAGATTGTTTGAATTAAATTGTATTAATGTTTAGGCCAAACATGTATTGATCATCTGCTAAATACTAAAATAATTATTCAAGAAACCTAAAATCATATGTTACTGATACTGTAAACTTTTGAAATTGGTCACCTGCCAAGCCTCTTCCATTTCTCTGTTGTATCTGCAAAGTTAATAGTAGGGAAATCCAAAATATACGTGACCTCATTAGTGTAGACGTAAAGCAGACGATGAGCACAACCCATCAAATATATTATGTTTTAACAAATTCGTATTAGTTAATTAGTGCAATTCATGTTGGTTTTCAGAGACCAATGTTTTAACAAATGCAAGGTAAATATGGAGAAATGAAATATTAACACCATCTCAGAAGGATTCATGCTAAAAATAGTAAAAAATATTCCAATGTGCACACCAGCGTACACATTGGCAACTTATATACACCAATAGAGAGTATTAACAGAAGAAAGCGTACCCGGATCCTAGCTTCAGACTGATTTTTTTCTGCCTCCAAAGCTAGGTGTTTCTGTTCCAACTTGGAGTAGAACTGAAGAAATCAGAGGAAAAATGATTAAAATTAAACTGATTAAAATGAGAACACTAAAATTAGACTTAGTACATAGAGATGGTACCTCCTTTCTCTTGTCTGCACGCTCACTGCATCTGAAACTAGGGGCAGTTGCTACAGTTGTTTTGCCTCTCAAAGTTCTTACAGATGGTGTAGCTCTATGATATAAGTTCAGGAGCAATTAATAAATAGACAGTATAAATAGAGTAGAAGATATAATTATATAAGGATACAAAGCAAAAGAGTGAGACTCTTCTTCATCTGCTTGCGTTGCATTATGAAGTTGCAAAGGCTTCCTGGATGTGAGAAGTGAGTTTCTCTGCAATACCAACAGGATTAGATTCACAATTGATCATTCTTTAGATTTCCCAATTACATTTCCAGAAGAATTTGAGATGCTTTCAAGAATAGAATAAGCCATATAAATTTGGATTCAAAACTTGTGATCTTCTTGATCTGTTGATAGGATGCATGCATCGAGAATGGTGAAAAGTTCCTTCTTTTTTCGCAAAATCACTTGAGAATATACAGGATCACAATGCAGATCACATCAATACATTCAGGACAAGCTAAGTACAAAACCTAGTAATATGATATATGAACTGCTTAATAGATTTCTAGGAATGCTCTAATTTTTATCACAAGTTGATAGTTTGAAGTAAAATAAAAGTCATCCTTAAAAAATTCAGATGTCATTCAGGGACACAATAAGAAATAACATCATGGACAATTAAGCAGTTTTTATACCAATGGATAGGTCACCTGAGGCTTGTTTGTGATATTTCTGGACTGGAGATATTCTACAGTTGCGTGTTTGCCTGCATTCACAGTTACAGAAATGATAGAGTGATGTCCACCAGAAGCACGCTTTTCAGTTGCAAGAGTGAAAGGCTGAGGAACAGTGCGGTTAGACTGTGAATTTCCAGAATTAGCTGGTTTCAGTGCAGCTGACTTTTTTTGATTTAATGACTTGTGAATAATGTGCTTATTTTCTGCTGTATCGTCATCCACACACAGATCACTGAGAAGAGGCAGTTCTTGTTGCCTATGAGAATTCTCATCATCTAGCATCCTTACTGCATGGTCTGACTTTCCATCAAAAGCCACTTTAATGATTTCCCCACCCATTAACCTGCCATAAGAACCAACATAATGAAAATATAACAATGTGCACAGAATGATTGGCCAAAATTTTATCATATTGACGGTTGGGAAAAGAAACATAAAAATTAGAAGAATACCTACGTACTAGAATCTTAAACATCTAGCAATCTCAATAGCTATGGGAATTTCCTCAGGATTCTTAACAATTAAGAAATTATAAAATGTAGAACTGAAAGTTTGCTTCACAAAATTCTGTCAAATATTTCAGTTTTTCCATTGCAAGAGGGGCTGGGCTGGCTAAAGTTACCAACAACATGCGTGTGCAAGGCTAATCACATCATATAGACAAAACAAAAGGAGAAAATATAAGAGCAAATGGCTCAAGAAACATAAGTTGGTGTCACAAAGAAAATCCAATTGTCTTACAGTAGCAAGAATAACTAAAACAACTGAGTGATTAATTTTGTTAATTTGATTCATTAAACAAAAAAAAATACCGAGAAACTGCACTATTTCACTGTTTATTACACAAGAAAAAAGAAGTCCATTATACAAGATGTTAACACAACAAGTGCTATGTAAAATGAGATGGCCGGCAAATTATATTAGGATTTCCTTGAGAAGATATTAAGGGAATATAGCTTAGATGGTAGAGCACTTACTTAACATAGCATGTGAGCGATGGGGATAAATATTCCACATCTTCAATTTTTGACTTCTTTTAATGGAAAAATATAACCTTGAAGTCACAGGTTTGAATCGCGGAAACAACTTTTTGCAAAATGCAAGGTAAGATTGCAGACAATAGACTCAATATAATTCAACCCTTCCCCGGGACTTGTACTAGCGAGAGCTTCATGCACTCGACTACTTTTTTTTTTTTTTTGTGGAAAAATATCTTTTATTATAATTATCAAAAGTTTCACTAAAAATGGTTAATTCAACACGCATGGAAATATTATTAAAAAAAAAAGGGGATGTAGCTCAGATGGTAGAGCGCTTGCTTAGCATGCGAGAGGTATGGGGATCGATACCCCACTTCTCCACATTTTCATTAAATTTTTTGGAAAATCTTTCATAAATAAGCTGTACAAAGTGAAAAAAAAAACTTCAGATAAAGGAACACATAGTACATATAGAAATGAAAAATAAAAATGAGAGTTAACTAATAATGGAAAATTCAACATTAAGTTATCTTAGCAATTTGAGGGAATTTTTCAGGATTTTAGACAGGTAGCACACCATGTATTCAAACTTTTCCAATGAAAAAGAATGGGGATGTAGCTCAGATGGTAGAGCGCTCGCTTAGCATGCGAGAGGTATGGGGATCGATACCCCACTTCTCCAAATTTTTATTATATTTTTGGGAAAATCTTCCAGCTTGTTTGACTTCAATTTCCCTTTACAACACCAAAATAGAAGATCTAGTTACGATTGGAGCTAAATTTTTGTATCTTCATGATCCTTAGTCATACTTATTCAATTGGAAGACAGGATCCCGTTCAAAAAAATTATGTTTCACGACTATATAATCCATTTTTGTTTTTAATAAATAGAAATGAATTTCTAATAGGCTTTGGATACAAATCGTGAGAATGTATGTTCTTGAAAAAAATAAACCGAAGGAACGAATAGTACATATAGAAATGAAAAATAAAAATGTGAGTTAAGTGTTCGAACCCCAGCTACGGCGTATTTGCAAGAATTTTTCCTCCAAATGCGGGGGCGTAATCAAAGGATGCTAAGCTTCTGGGTTGATTGTCGCGTGCGTTTCCCGATTTACCCGATGGCCGGTAGGAAACTTCCGTGGGACCGGACTGATCACCCCAGGAATAGTCAATGAGGCTAACTGAGATTATCATTTTTTCCCCCCAATGAAAAAGAGAGGGAATGTAGTTCAGATGGTAGAGCACGCTCTTAGCCTACTAGAGATATGGGGTTTGATACTTCACTTTTCTAAATTTCTGTTGTATTTTTTGGAAAATCTTTCATAAATAAGCTGTACAAAGAAGAACTACATAGTACATGTAGAAGTGCAAAAATAAAAATTAGTTAACTGAGTAATGGAAAATTCAACATTAAGTTATCTTAACCAATTTTGGGAATTTCTTCAGGATTTTAGACAGGTAGCACACCATTCATCCAAACTTTCAAGGTGGTAACCACCATACACGTCCTAATTTTTTGTGTTTTATCATTTAGTATTTAGAGATTTGACTAAGGCAAAAGGTATGAAGTTAAAAGGTTACGACTCATAAAACATCAAAAACATCATGAGGTGCTACAAAGAGAATCTGACTTAGTTGTATAAAAGAAGAATAAACCGAAATTTAGTAATTAGTATATTTAGTTTTTTTTTAACCAGAAAAAGAATACTAAACCAGTCATGAGGATTATACCCTTCAGATAGCTCTATGTGAGAAAGAATATAGCAACTGCAGAAGATGTTAGCCTAACAGTACCAGCAAGTGATAGATACAATATTAAGAATAGCTTCAAATTCTTAGAAGACCAGCAAGTAACATGGGATAATGTACTGATTAGCTTTCAATCGTCATAACTACATTTCATTAAGGGGTGTAGCTCAGATGGTAGAGCTAGAGGCATGGGAATCAATACCCTGCATCTCCAGTTTTTTTTTTTTTTATTTTAATCAGAGCGGAAAGAAATTGGAACAGGATGCTAAATCGAAACAGGAAGCCACTATTTTTTTCGGCACAACCATAATTTGAAAGATTTTAACCATTAGCATAAAAATTACCGTCACATTGTGAATATTTCGAATCGGAGAGAAAGTGACAAGCATAAACACCGACTCATAAAGAAGAACAGTATGCTTATTCATACCCTAGAATTAATTGAACCAGCGTCTGCAACTCTCAATTATTAGCTACCCAAACTCCATAGAGATGCCCCATCGAAGCAGTAAAAGTGCTACTAAACCCACAGAAGTAGGAAGAAAAGGGAAAAGAAATTACTGCACAGATCTAAAATATTCACAATGTCGAGGAAGAAAAGATTGCGTCAAAACAATTTGTCGAGGAGAAAAGACTGCATTCAAAACTGTTCCTGGTGCAAAGAAATCCAGCAAAATTCCAAGCAAAGAAAGAAGATTCTAAATGTGAATCCCTCGTCCGATTAAGAACACTCACAAATTACTTTTCGCTCGCTCCAATATTTGATTCCAAAGAAAACCAAGGTGCCAAAACCTAACGAGACAGAGGGGGAAAAAACCAACCAATGGCTTGCGATTTCACCTTCCTCCGCCTCAACTATCCTTCACTTTCTCCTTATCCCACCGCTGCCGTCCGCCGGCCCCTTCGCTTTCCTATCCGCTTGCGAGTTGCGAGCTTGGCTGTACTCCTCTCCACGGCGTTACAGAGTGGAGATGCTCCCTGTTACGCCATTTATAGCACCGCATCGCCGTTTAGCGACGTAAGTTAACGGCGGTCGGTGGAACCTTCCCGCGTTATGCATTCGAGTTGTTCGCAGGTAAATCTGGTCCCTCGTGTCGTTTCGAGAGCGGTAAGACTACCTCCATCTGGGGGTCGTGGCGGGACCCTCACGTCAATCCGGCAGGTAACCCGACGCGCGAACTACTTTTAAATATACTTTCTGCACTTATTGTTTATACTCGACATTGTACCCGAATTTTAATTGATCACTTTCGATACTTTGCCTATCACGGTGCCAGTAAAACGGTTGAATTTTTTCAAAGTGAGTAACTTCCATTCAAAATTTTCCTTTTTTTTAGTGACCGCCGACACGTAACGACCGATATGCCACGGCTGACTCTAGGACAAATAACGGGACAGAAACGGGAAAACTGATCGCCAGTTCCGCTACTATAGCAGCAGGACTCCGTTATATTACCGCTACGATAATATATCAGGATTTTAGTAGCGTACTTAATTTCTCTCTTGCGAGTTTTGCGTAGTTTAGGGGTTACACCAAATATCTTAAATTCCTTCATTTTAAAGGAAAATATTTATTTTATTTTTTTAAGTTTTGATAATCCATCGATTCTTTTATTTTTAAATTTTTAAAATTTTTAAAAATAAAAAATTCTGTAAATCATAAATTCAAAACCTATAAATACATATATATTATATTCCGTGCATAATTAAAATTATTTATCTTAATAGTATAACCCAAAAAGAAAATCTAAACCTATAAAAAAAATCTTAATACTTAAACTCATTATAATCTAACTTCTAAATTTTAAAATTTTAACCATAAATACATATAATATATCCCGTGAACATCTATAATTTTTAATCTGAAACACTATAATCTAAGAGGGAAGTCTAAATCCTATAGGAAAAGTCTTATTAACTCAAAATCGTTATAATCCTACTCCTAAATCCTAAAATTTTGAACCCTAAATATATATAATATATCTCAAAATAAAAAAAAAAATTAAAAAAAAACTAAAAGGAGTCCAGGCGCCTGGATTAATTCCAAGCGTCTGGACTATTTTACCGGACACCTGAATTAATTCCAGGATCCATAGCATATCAAAATTATATATATATATATATATATATATATTTGACTGATTTTTAAAAATGTTAATGTTTAGGTGAAAGGTATACTTATTAATTTCATATGAACTTTGTATGAAAAAATATATTCTTATTCATTGTTTGATTCTATTATTTATGTTATTAATATGATATTAAAAAAGATATCGACCTAAAAAATGACCCATATCTTTAGGAATGCCCCTCCATTAGATGTGAACTTGGTAGCTCTTTTGAAAAACAAGTAATACCATAAGTCTCTTTCAATTTCATCCCAAAAAAAAAAAAAAGAGAAATATATATAATAAACAAAACTTCTTCCTATAATTTACAAAAATTTTACAAGTCTTCTTTGAAACAAATATTATCATAATGTTCAAACCTAGGATAATACTTTAATTAGGGTTAATTAATTGGATGAGATGTTATTAGGTTAGGTGAGTCTTTATGTCGATGTCTAAAAAGGATATTCGTAGGATGGATGGGCCAAGATTTCACTACATGCCACCTTTTTTTATTAATCTTTAATAGAGCAAATGAAGATATAATTTAGATTACAAATATATATATATATATATATATATATATATTTAAAAAAAAAAATAGAAATGGTGGAAAATTGCTAAAAGTCATGTGTTATCCAATGGGACCACATTTGCTAAACCATAATGTTGGTATGGAAACATCCGACGATCGAACCTGAATTTTGATAATGACAAAGGATTCAAAGTTAAGGTGTGTGGTGATCTAACAGTCTGAATGAAATTGCAGGAAAGTCCTAAGTGTACTTAGGCAAAAGCTCTAACTGTGGTTAGGCAAGGTGAAAACCCTAGGGGGTGGTAACCCTAGGTCATAGGGGGTGATAACCCTATGCGGAAAGTCTTAGCGGGTCGAGAGCTTCAGGCAAAAATCCTAGGGGGTAACCCTAGGTGGAAAGTCCTGGTGTCGCAAACCAGGTGAAATACTGGACCAGCCGGGAAGCGGAAGTCCAGCAGAAAGTCCAGTCGATCTGGAGGATCGTACTAGCAACAGGTAAATCTCCTGAGTGGAGTAGGTGAGGACGCGTTTCCCGCAGAGGGAACTGTAGGCGTCGGGTCGACCTAGGGTTTCCGGTTGGAAATCCGAAGTCAAACCCGGACAGTCCGGAGACTGTCATCATATTCTATTATCATATCTATATTGTTGTTTTGTGCTAACTTGGTTTTGCAGGGTATGTGTTTGGGACTAACACTTTTTGCAGGACCAAAGGAGCACAACTTAGCCTCGGATGCAAAGCTGAGCTGGCTGCGAAGCAAGCTTGGAGGCGCCTTGGACTGCTGGATGAAGGCGCCTTGGAGAGCACAGAAGGCGCCTTGAAGGGATAAGTCACGACCAGTTCAGGCTTGATCCACGCGGGCGACTCGGCCATCCTGGAGGCGCCTTGGATGGATTTCAAGGCGCCTTGAGTACTGTATAAAAGCAGCACTCGACCAGCAAATCGAAAGCACTTCCTCTAAGCAACCTTTCTTTAACGTGCTGTCAACGAGACGACCCAGAAGTGCTGCGAATACTTCCCGACGACCCGGAGCTTCAAATATGATATTTCCTAAGTGTCATTGGTATTTTTAATTATTATTTAAAATTGTATTTAGCTTGTAATAAGTTCGTGCTTATAGTTGTTGCCCACGGAAAGCGATCAAGGATCGCGGGCCTTCAAATAGGAGTCGCTACAGGCTCCGAACGAAGTAAATCCCTTGTGTTTGTGTGTTTGTTTTTATTCCGCTGTGTTTATTTACTCGATTGCTTTTACGATTCCAAAACGAACGAAATAGCTGGGAGCGCTATTCACCCCCCCTCTAGCGCTTCTCGATCCAATAATTGGTATCAGAGCGGAGTCGTTTTGAATCAGTGCAACCACTATTCAAAACATTTTTTTTTGTGGTATTTTCAGATTTTTCGGAGTCAAATTAGAATTAGCTTAATAGCTATATTCTAATTGTTTTATCGAATCGGTTTTGCTCGAGGTTGGTACGATACCACTCGAGCTCGTTTTTTCTTCTTTCTCCCACACTGCTAATCCAAGACCCAGTCTTGAAACCGGTTTTGTTGTTTTTGTCGTTCAGAATTTTAAATGGCCCAACAAAAAGGTTTCAACACCGTTCGCCCCCCACTTTTCTCCGGAGAAGACTTCAGATATTGGGAGGGGTGAATGGAAACCTTCCTCAAGACACAGTTCGACACGTGGATGATAATCAAGACCGAACTACAACTGCCATCCGACGAAGACGGCAAGCCAACACCCTGCGAAAAATGGGAACTGACCTTAATCAAGAAGGTGGAAGCTGATGCCAGAGCAACCTGCACCCTCCAATGCAGACTGACCAAGGAGGAACTCAACAGAGTTGGAGCTTTCTCCAATGCAAAAGGGCTTTAGGAGAAGCTGATCGAACTCCACGAGGGAACCTCCTACACAAAAGTAAGTAAACGTGACTTGTTGCTTAATAAATTGTATAACCTAAAAATGCAGGAAGATGAGACGGCCTGTCAACTCCACGCACATATACAAGACATCCTCAACTCCCTCCACACAATCGGTTAAAAGGTCAAGAATAGGGACATCATATGGTATGCACTCAACTCTTTTCCTAGGAGTACATTGTGGGCATCAATGGTAGATGCCTATAAAGTCTCCAAAGATTTATCTTCAATTAGATTAGACGAGCTATTTTCAAAATTCGAACTTCATGAGCAGACTAATACACAGCCTTCTGAGAAATAAATTGCTTTGCTTGCAGGTACCGGTGGAGCTCGCGAATCAAGATCACGACGAATAACCGAACAGGAGCCGGAAGCAGAAACTGACACAGATGAAGAAGACAATGAACTAACCATTGAACTCATGAACCTTGTGAAAACACTCTACAAGAAGAAGAAAGGCTTCAACAAGAGGGACCTAAAGAAGGCAGTCCAATCCAAGGAGGTCCAACAGAATTCTAAGGTAAAATTTGAGGTGATCTGCTACGGATGCAACCAGAAGGGGCACATCAAGGCCAACTGCCCCAACTAAAAGGAAGCCAAGAAGCAGAGAAGGAAGAAGGCCCTGAAGGCGACATGGGATGAATCTTCCTCAAAAGACAACGACGACGAACTCGATCAGACGAGTTTACTTGCGCTGATGGCCCGGGACCAAATCAACTTGTCCGAGAATGAGAGCGAGTCGGAGGCCGAGTCCGAGCAAAGCCACGGATCCGTATCCATTTCCGAAGGGCCCAATCCCTCTGTAAGTATCTCTCGACTCAATAATTTAGTTAATTACTTGTTACGAAAGTTAGCTAAATCAAACCTTAGAGTCAAATCACTTCTAAAGGAAGTAGAAGTCTTTAAAGAAGTGACTAACTCCGAATCTTTGACTGAATCAGTTCAGACTGGAAACTCAACTCAAGTCCAAAAACTTGTAGAAGAGAATTCCAGCCTGAAAATTCAAGTCAAGGATTTGGAGAAAACACTAGAACGGTTTTCTTTAGGTTCCAAGAATCTTGACCTAATTCTTGGGACACAAAGAGCCGTTTACAATAGAACTGGTCTAGGATTTAAACCAAAGAAAAAATATAAATCTTATTTATCTCTTGTACAAAGAGTAAATAGAAAAGCAGTCCAAGCATGGGTCTCCAAGTCCAAATTGATTAATCAAGTTGGACTTGGTCAATATTGGATCCCGAAGGATCAAATACACTATCTCGATAGATCATATCGAGGCTATGATCCAGAGGGAGTAAAAAGAAAGACAATATTAATAAAACCAACATAATTAAAAATTCAATTAATTCAAAATAAAAAATTAAAAATTAAAAATTCAATTAAAATTCAAAATTCAAAATTCAAAATTCAATTAATAATTCGAAATTAAATTAAAAATTCAAAATTAAATTAAAAATTCAATAATTCGAAATTAAATTAAAAATGTAATAATTCGAAATTAAATAAAAAAAATTCAAAATTTAAAATTCAATTAAAAATTTGAAATTAAATTAAAAATTCAAAATTTAATTAAAAATTTGAAATTAAATTAAAAATTCAATAATTCGAAATTAAATTAAAAAAATTCAAAATTCCAAATTCAATTAAAAATTCAAATTTAAATTCAAAATTAAAAAAAAATTAAAATTCAATTAAAAATTCAAAATTAAATTAAAAACTCAAAATTCGAAACTCAATTCGAAATTAATTCAAAATTAAAAGTAAAATTCAACTCAAATCAAAATAGAAGGAGGATCCAAAATAGCTGGTACCCCCAACTAAAATTACCCGACAAGGTAACCGAACTTAATCTACCCGACAGGGTAACCAAACTTTACCTACCCGGCAGGGTAAATAGGGTTAGATTAAAATGAGCTAGGTTTAACTTGACGCACGGTGCTGGTGAAATATTGGATGATAGTATGTTAGGGAAACTTAATCATCACATGTCTAGGAAGATATAGCTTCGATCTGGTGCATTTGGCTAAGTGAAACTGACCGAAGCTACCTTCTATGGATCCTAATCAGTTAGACCAAGGTTTAGTACTAAGTTCAATAGGTAGGATTATTTGGAAAACCTCGAATGCATGGTTACTTTAATGATGTCCTTGTGACTCACCATAGCCCAGAAGTTTATTCAAAGAACGCCTGCTTGTTGAACCCAAAACTAAACCTAAATCTAACACAAAGTTAAACAAAACCCTTAAATTGAAACTAATTCATCTCACAAAATTATAGGATTCCCTGATTGAAAATTTACATAAGGTGAGATGACTAAGTTAATTCAAAATTTAACTCATAATTAAAATTAATTCAAAATTAAACTCGTAATTAAAATTAATTCAAAATTAAACTCGTAATTAAAATTAATTCAAAATAAAAATTAATTCAAAATTAAACTCATAATTAAAATTAATTCAAAATTTAACTCGTAAACAAAATTAATCCAAACTTAATTATTTTCAAAATTAATCAAACTTAATTATTTATTAAAATTAATTAGATTAAATTAATTGACTTAAATTATCTTTCAAAAATTAATTAACTTAAAATTATTTTTCAAAATTAATTAACTTAAAATTATTTTTTCAAAATTAATTAACTTAAAAATATTTTTCGAAATTAATTAACTTAAAAATATTTTTCAAAATTAATCAATTTAAAATTATTTTTCAAAAATAATTAACTTAAAATTATTTTTCAAAACTTAATTAACTTAAAATTATTTTTCAAAACTTAATTAACTTAAAATTATTTTTCAAAATTAACTTAACATAAATTATTTCTCAAAATTAAATTAACTTTTAATATTTAATCTAAAAACCTAATCAATAGAAATTAATAACCTCTCAAAACTTAATTAATCATAAACTTCTTCAACGATAAATAAATTAAAAAAAAACACGTGGCGCCTGAACAGAGGCACCTCCCACACAAGGGAGGCACCCTCAACAGCGGCGGGAAATCTCCCGCCGACCTGATTAAGGCGCCTCGGACCATCTTTAAGGCGCCTCCAAAGGCGCCTTAAGGAGCCTTTAAGGCACCTTCATTCCGCGATTTTTCCACGAACAAAAGGCTTCTTCTGTTCGTCTTCTGCCGAAACACAACACGAGGTTCTCGTGTGATCTCTCTCCAACCAAGGCGCCTTCAACCCATCTCTTCCTCCTCTAATCCTAGAAATGCCTCCTAGGTTTACTCTAAACTCTTCTCAATTATTTATTACATAAATTTCGTGCTAGTTTTCTTGTATAATGTCAAAAATAGGAAACGTCGCATTGTTGATCTTACACTGGCTAGGGCCCCTTCCACGGACCCTAGATTCCCCTCGGAGCAACATAGGATAGATTTTGCCAGGTTTACCTTTGAGTCCATTAAGCCTAGGTATATAGGTAGGGAATTTTTATCCCAATTTTGTCTACTCGCAGTCCAGATGATAGACTACTATCATCTAGGTAAACTGGTTGACTGCACCACTACAGTGAATCAAGACCTGTGTGCCCAGTTCTATCACAACCTTAAAAAAGTTGATGATAACACCTATTCCACCAGAGTTGGTGGCACTGATCGTCAGTTTACTCCCTCCCTGCTTCGCACTAGCTTAGAGCTTAGGGAGTCTCAGTGTACATTTTTATGTTACCCGAGTAGGGAGCTACCTTTTGGTGATCCCTATTCTCACATTACCTTAGATGACATCTACATGTATTTTTTTGGGGAGGAGAGACCCTTTGGCCTGACTGAGTTCAGGTCTACTCTTCTTCGAGTTCAAGACTATATTATGTACAGAGTCCTGACAGTATGCATCCTACCCATCACATCTCGAGACATCTCGAAGATGCGACCATCCCACTCATTCTTTGTGTACGCTCTTAGCCAGCGCCTAGATATAGACATTGCACTGCATATGTTTTATAACATCATTCAGGCATCTAGTACAGTCACGACTGGAGTGATTCATATGCCCTACTGCCATTTCCTGACCCAGATATTCTCCGGCTCTAGGATAGACATTACCAGAGGGACACTCATCCCACTTACCATTTATGATGAGTTAGGTCAGCGTAGTCTTAGATTAGCAGGTGCAGAGGTCACTGCCGAGGGGATTCTGGCCTAGAAGGGCCGACCACCGCCAGTCGCTGCTCCTGGTGCTCCAGAGGCCGAGGACGTACCAGGTGAGGGTGAGGAGTGGCCCGACTTCCTGGCAGAGGACTTTTTCGCAGATCCTTCCACCTCTATCGGACCCTCCACATCAGCCGGGCCTTCGACTTCGGCTCCTCCCTCCGTCGAGGACAGACTTACTCGGCTCGAGATTCAGTCCATTCAGACGTGACGGGCTGTGCTAGATAGCCATCACTTCCTCCGATCTCTCCGATCCGAGATAGCTGCAGGGTTCGCGTCTCTCCGAGGTGAGATACAGCACCAGGGACAGCCTCAGCCGGCACCCGAGCAGCCTCTTGCACCACCTCCAGCTGACGACCCTCCAGCTGATGATCCCGCTCTTGATGATCCTGCCTTTTGAGACTATTACTTGATGTATTTTGGACATACACCTATTTGTCTTCTCAGACGGTATTAGTATTTGGTTGACATCTACTTACTCATGTTTATTAGTTTTTAGTTGTTTACTGAAATAGGAATGTGTTGGGTAGAATAGTTATTTTTAATCAGTTTCCTAAAACTTTTTTTCTATCTTTTAAATTCTAGGAAAATATTGTTCTTAAAATTCCAATTTTACTAGACTTTCAAAAATATGGAATTAGCTTAGGCTCTACCCTAGAAATCATGTTCCCCTAGATTTAAGCCAGAGCATCTCACAAACACCTAGGCTTACCTTGCTTGTGTTTGAAAAACATAGAACGACGTGAGATGCATAGGGTACAGCCTGGACTCAAGAATGCTTATATCTGTGCATCAATATGAGTCTGGGCGTTAAATATATACCTTATTAACAGTAATCAGTTTAAGTCATCCAGCCTTAGTCAAATCTAATTGGACCAAATGACTTAACTTGACTAACCAAGTGAAAGCTATTGCCCTCTAGGCAATAAGCAAGTAGCTAAAGGTTAGACAGTTGGTGAAGGAAATGGAGATTGTAAGATTGCGCATGCTTTAGGGATCTGATACCTGATCAAAACAATTTAGATAACTTAACATCTATTTAACCAGACTCATGCTTGGACTTAAGGACCAACTAAATTTAAATAAATAACCTAAATTAAATAGTTACTCCCTCTTCGTTCTAAAATTTAACAAGTTCTTACTCCTATTTTTTCAAAATTAAGTTTTTTTATTAAACTAAGTGCCTTTTTTAACTGAAGCTACATTTTAAAAATTCAATGTTTGCAAAAGGCTTAGCTAAGTGATTCATATAACAACTTTCTCAAACTTAGCCAACCCTGAAATATAACTTTATAACTTTTTGCTAAAATATTTTTTAAGTTACCTCTCAGATTCATTCATTACTTAGCTAAAAATATTAAAAGCATATCCTTGCAAAATTTAACTCATTACTTTCAAAATATTTCTGCTAAGTATTTGTTTGGCTCCAAAAAATTCTTTAAAATCTAGCTAAGTTTTTCTTCTCACAGATTTTCAAAATTTAGCTAAGTATCTTTCAAAACACAACTAAGTTTCAAAAGAAGTCAACCATATATTAGCTTAATCTGTTAAAACTGTTAGGATCTTCGGATCACGGCTAGAGAGGGGGGTGTGAATAGCCGACCCCAAATTCTCGTTTCTTCCTACAATCTGAGTTAGCGCAGCGGAAATAAAAAGTAGAAACGAAAATGGAGAAGATCAAACCTCAAACATGACGATATAACGAGGTTCGGAGATGATACTCCTACTCCTCGGCGTGTCCGTAAGGTGGACGAATCCTATCAACCCGTCGGTGGATGAGACCCCGGAAAACCGGCTAATGAAAACTCCTTCTGGGTGGAGAAACCTCGCCACAATTTCTCTTGCAACAGCAAGATCAGAGTACAAGAAATACAGCAAGAAGCCAAGAACAATATGAATGTAAAAACACTGGTTTGCTTGCCTTCTCGTCGACTGTTGATGAAGCAGCAACTTCACAGATGCCAACCACAACAGCAACTGATCAGTTGGAGACCCAGCCGAGGGAAGCTCACACGAAGCTTCAGTAATGGAGAGCTCAGCAAAGCTCAGATCGCAAGGAGGAAGAAGAAGTTTTTCTTCTTTCCTTTTTTTTTTTTTGTAGAGGCCTTCAACCTCGATTTATAACCTGAACCTGCGAAGAAGAACTTGGACTTTTCTTGTGCCAAGTCTCCATACTTGGACTTTTTCCCATGCCAAGCTCCCTGCTTGGACTTTTCCATGCCAAGTCTCCATACTTGGACTTTTGCCGAATCAGGTCAACTCAAGTCGGGTCAACCAGGTCAACCTTGACCAAAGGTTGCACCCACAATCTCCCAAGTTTGTATTCTTGTCAAACATCAAAATACAACTTTTCTATTCTCGTCAAACATCAAAATACAACTCGAGTCAAGTCAACTCGAGTCGGGTCATCCAGGTCAACCTTGACCTAAGGTTGCACCAACAAAAACTTGTTTTAAACTGGCTTATTTTTTATAAATGGCAAAGGGGGAGAGTAGGAAAATTCAAAAGTAAAAGAAAGTCTGATTCAAAAATAAAGCCCTGTATTAAGGGGGAGCTTTACAAAGTTTAAGTGTTAGCTTAAGTTATGCTTGTATTTGAATTTATATACTTAAGCTTGCTCACTTAAACCTCTTAAATATATTTATGCATTTGTTTTACTTAACTTTGAATTTGGGTTGCCATAATCAAAAAGGGGGAGATTGTTGGTGCGGGAAGCATCCGACGATCGAACCTAAAGTTTTGATAATGGCAAAGGATTTAAAGTTAAGGTTATGTTGTGATCTAACAAGTCTGTTTAAGTGTTTCAGGAAAAGTCCTAGTTGTGGTTAGGCAAGTGAAAACCATAGGGGGTGGTAACCCTAGGTCATAGGGGGTGGTAACCCTATGCGGAAAGTCTTGGTGGGTCGAGTGCTTCAGGCAAAAGTCCTAGGGGGGTAACCCTATATGGAAAGTCCTGGTGTCGCGAACCAGGTGAAAGACTGGACCAGCCGGGAAGCGGAAGTCCAGTAGAAAGTCCGGAAGCATCGAGCACCGAGCAAAAGTCCAGTCGATCTGGAGGATCGCACTGGCAACAGGTAAATCTCCTGAGTGGAGTAGGTGAGGATGCGTTCCCCGTAGAGGGAACAGTAGGCATCAGGTCAACCTAGGGTTTCCGGTCGAAAATCTGAAGTCAGACTCGTACAGTCGGGAGACTGTTAAACTTTAAATTCATTATTATTATGCACTAACTCTGTGTTGCAGGCACTCTGGACTAATGCATTTTGTAGGTACCAAAAAACACAAGCTAAGCTCGAATGTACAGTGTCCGAGGTGCCTCCATGGGGCTTGGAGGTGCCTCGGGTGCGAGCCAGAAGAAGCCAGCGCAGCACAATCCAAGGCGCCTTATACCAGCTGAAGGCGCCTTGAACCAGGCGTTGAAGACGCCTTGGACAAGGCTTGAAGGCGCCTTAAAGGTGATAAGGTGTGACTTCTTCAGCGCTGATCCACGCGTGTGACTCGGCGACCTGGAGGCGCCTTAGATGAGCTTGGAGGCGCCTCCAGCACTGTATAAAAGAACCTCTCGAGCAACAGCCTCATTAATCAAGTATCAAGCGATCCATCTACAACGTGCTGCTAACAAGAGGCTCCAGCTAAGCTGCGACAAGTTTTCGACAACCCGACGCTCCGATTTTTGTAAATTTTGTTGTCGGTATTGCTTAGATTTTTTGTACTCATTTCATACTTGTACTATTGACGATATTATAGTTGTTGCCCACCGAAAGCGGTCAACGACCGAGGGCCTTCGAGTAGGAGTCGAGATAGGCTCCGAACGAACACTACAACAAAAATGGCTTTTCGCAGCACGCAAATTCACTTTTCGCAGCGTGCATTGCGTGCTGCACAGTTAAAAGCTGTTGAAAGTCATAAATTATTCGCGGCGTGCTTTTGTGAGCTGCAAATAGTATTTTCTGCAGCGCGCAAAGCACGTCGTGGATACTATTATCCGCGGCGTGCTTTGCGCGCTGCGGATAGTATTTTCCGTAGCGCGGAAAGCACACCGCGAATAATAGTATCCGCGGCCTGCGTTGCGCGCTGCGAAAAATACTATCCGCAGTGCGCAAATGTATGCTGTTAATGGTCTTAACTATATTAAAAAAAATTGACAAAAATAATAAATTAAAATTTTACAACAAATTTAGTACAAATCAAATTCATACAGAATTAATAAAAGTCATAGCTTTTCATTATACCACAAAAACTCAAAACATCTAAAACAATATATGAAATCTCTAACAAACTAGCAATTACATAACAACAATTCAACTTACAATCCAAACAAATTAGTATAATATGTATCAATCACACAATACTATAAATTTAGATAATCATGCGACCGTGCTTCCTATTGCATCATCGAGAAACTGCATTTCATCATTTGGTCGAATTAGGTCCACCTGAAATTGAACACATGTACCAACTCACAAGTAAAAAACAGCTTGAACACATGTACAAGGAGGTACAGAAAAAACATTTTACGCTGTATAAATAGAGATCTTAAGTATAAATTCTTATGAAAAACAAGATCAGTGAAATAAAATACTAAAGGAATCTAAAATGAGTGGACATGCTTACTATTTTCTCTCCAACAGCTTGAGTACTAGGCTCCCCATTTTTTTTTCTTGTGACCTTCAATCTAAACTTGCAATCTTGTAATTTTTGTATCTACCAGACTTGTCTTTTCCTTAAATATAGAAATATATACAAAATCATTACGACACAATTCAAAAGATACATATATCATTACTTATTACTTAAATTATTAAAAATTAAAAATAATTACCATAATGTGAGTCAAACGAGCATAACCTACCTGAATGGAGAAGTCTCAAATCCTGTTAAGGCACTACCACAACAAATCTACTGATATTTTGAGCTAGAAAATCCAAATTGGATACGCTTCAGCTGTTACCGATAAGAATTAAATCCACGTAATTATTTAACAAAGAATATACAAGAAACTAAGACGGAAAAGTGAAACTGTTCGACCAAAAGGAACAACAATTACATAATATCTTTCCGATCTTGTAGCAGCAAATCAAACTCAGAAAAGCAAGTAGCATGGAAGTTCCATCTCAGATATGCTCGTTGAGAAGAACTACCTTAGCACAAATCATGGAGCTTTCTAGATATGTAGCAAGCCAACAGAGACCAAGCCAACACTCAAACACCATCACAATGCAAGACCAAACACTACTGTGCGGAAAAGAATTAGTGCTATCAATTCAACAGTACATTAAAGACATGAATCTAGTGGCAGACTTATATATAACATGCTTGCGAATATAAGTAAATACCTCTTCGTTCAAAACACAATTTGAAGATTATCTAGGTCTATGTATGTCATCTTAGGGTCCTCTGCCATTTTAGTATCAAATAGAGGAGTAGCCAGCTTGGGAGGGTTCTAAACAAAGGTGAATCACTCATTAAGACAAAAAATCTCCAAAGCAATCAAACATGCAAGTTAACTTTTTGATTACCAAGAAAGAAAATCACATATAAAAAATTGATTCCTACATCATTATATTTTAAACAAATAAATATCATGTATTATTCACACAAGTTTTACAAAACTTGTAATTACAAAACTTGAAAAAACCTATCATTATATTTTAATAGGTAGAGGTAACTGACAAAGTTTTTCCTTGGTATTATGTCCTTCCATCATGTAATTGCCACAAAGTTAATTTTTTTTATGGATAACAGTATATAAATATGATCATTCTTTGGCCTGTGCCAAACAGATTTGCTATTGTTATAAGAGAGATAGTTCAATAAACTAAATTGCAAATGAATCATAGAGATTGCAGGAACCTAAGTTGAAAGAAAACGTTTAATAAACCTAAGAGGTAGAAACATGGGAGAATTAGGATATACACAAACCTAAGAGGAGATGAACTCTTATCCATTAGATTAATTCTAAACTAAATAAATCTACACACAATCAACAACTAATTACAACATGTATCAACTAATGATATACCAATCATACTAACTGATCTAGTAATCCAATTAACCCTAATTCCTACACCTTACCTAAAATCACAGCTACTGTTAATGCTGGAACAAGTAGAGCAGAACCAAGAACACCTACAGTACACAGAACCTCACCTCACAGTAGTGCTTGTTGATCCACAGCACTCAACCTCATTGGAATCAATCGGATCACAACAGGAGGTCAAGCAGGGAGATCACTGATCAATTAACCATCCTTCTAGCCTCTTCCCGGCAGCTCAAGAACACCTCCCTGATACCAACATCTCCAAATCTGTAACCTAATTCAACCGAAAAGAAGAAGAGGATCGGTAACAGAGAAGAAGACATAAGCTTACCTCAATCGGTTGTCTCCAGAAGGTATCGCCCAATCCGATCCACTTTGAGGAGCCACGGATCGTTATGTGAACAGCTCAAGAAGGAGGAAACGAAGGGTCAATCGGTCGGAAACAACCAAAACCAAGCCCTCCACCGTGCCCTAGCCACCTAGCCATCGTCGCTCACGCGTAAGAACCGGCCGAGGAAGGGATCGCTCCATCGGAAGAGCTTGGACAGCGTCAGCACCTTCAAGAATCCGACGACGGTCCTCAGGCGATGCGAAGAGGCCCAGATCGTCGGAAAGCAGTTGCCCTCTGTCGGCGTCGGGTGCGTCGGATCTTCCACGTGAGAGAAGAGAGAGATCAGACTGAGAAGGAGAAGGGCTTCGGCTGGATCTGAGCTTAAGGGTCGATTCCGGCAGAGAAAAGATCGCCGGAGCTGAAGCTTGCTCCGTCGGCGTCGATTGTCCGCGAGAGAGAACAGAGAAGAGAGGGAAGTCGGGTCGCGAAGGGTTGGGGAAGAAAGGTTCGGTGTTTGGGAAAGAAAATACGGAAAAAGGATTATATAAATAAAACATTTCCTCACTTAAATGGGTATCCCAAACAGGCTTTATTCGCGCCGTCAATTTGTCCCCTTAAAACCCGTCGTACGAGCTCCGAAAAATTTTCAGAAAATTTCTAAAAATTTTGGAAAAATTTTATAAGGCTATTTCCCAAATAACCTTATTATTTAAATTTTTCGATATCTTACAGCGTGCAGTGTGAGAAGTTTTTCGGCGCCGTAGGGAAAAGTGCGGAGGGTGTGACAAGTGCGGTGGGTGTGTGCCGTAGGATTTATTATTAACCGGATCTAACATGATATTTTATTTTATTTTTGTATTATTTTTAAATAAATGTCATTATAAGGTATTTATTATGACACTTAGAAATAAGTGTCATCAATTTTTCTGTAGTGGGAGAGGAAGCGACGATGACTTCGGCGGCTTTGATCCGGTTTATGTTTTTAACCTAGCATTTTTTTTTATTTTAATTGTGTTTTTTTACTTATTACATTTTTATTTAATTACTTACTTTTAAGTTTTTCTTTACTTATTTTTTTAACCATGTTTATTATTGATCGGCTTTTGGGGTTGGATGTATTTTTTTTATTATTTACATATTTTTGTTTAATTTATTTTTTTTAAAGATAACTATATTTTAAACTATAATTTAAAAAAAAATTTAGAGTTGGTCCAAACATGCTGGGTCAAAACACATTCCTTTTAATCATGGTCGTAAATAATAATTTTTTATTATTATTATTTTTTAAACTAATCGCAGCACGCTACATGCCGTTAATAATTTTAAAAAGTATTCGCAGCGTGCTTATTTTTGCATGTCGTTATTGTTATTAAATATTTATAGTATTAACGACATACTTTTAATGTGCGCTGTTAATATCTAGACGTAATTTTTTTTCTTCTTTAAGTTTATACTATTAACAGCGCGCATCAATATGCACGCCGTTAATAATACTATTAACGGCGTGCTTTTAATGTGCGCTGTTAATAGCAAGCTGCGAAAAGCTATTTTTGTTGCAGTGGAAGTAACCTCTCGTGTCTTTTGTGTGTTTGTGCACTTTTATTTCCGCTGCTTTATAACTCGATAGTTTTACGAATTCGAAAGAGTGAAAGCCATGAGCGCTATTTACCCCCCCCCTCTAGTGCTTTCGATCCAACACCGAGGTGCGTGTATACCTGGGCGCCCTGGAGGACAAGCGATCAGCCTGACCGACCCAATTAGAGACAAAGAGCTTAAAAGAGGACAAAAGGGGCAACTAGTGATATCATTCTCGAGACGTCTGCCGTCGACAAACAGCATGGTCGGCGGCCGGGCCGTACCAAGGATCGTACGGAGGAAGTTTCCGCTGCCATGACAGAGATATACTCGGGCAATTGTGGTATGGCGTCAAGCATGCTTTTCTGACACAGTCATTCCAAGGTATGCTTTGAGGAACATGTACGCATTGGGAAGCGTGCACGCGCCTCTCCGGGGTCCTATATAAAGACCCCCGGACTTCGACGGAGGTATGATTTTTCTCCTCATCTACTGTAGCCGCAGTCTCTATTCTGCCTCTGTTTCTTCTCGCCATCGCCTGAATTGAGCATCGGAGGGTCGTCGCCGGGAACCCCTTCCCGACCCGACTTTGTTGTAGGTTCATCGGAGGCTTACGTCGCCGTGAAGATCACCTGGGAGCAGCAGAGAGCGCCACATCCCCAGTTTCCATCGACTCAGTGCACGGACAGGATCAAATTGGCATCGTCTGTGGGAACGCACCTGAATCCGAGCTGAGAAGATGGAAGAAGCTGGACGCCTCCTCATGGTAACACTCTCTCCCGAGGAGCTCGAGGCACTCATCCAAGCGCGAGCCGCAAAGATGGTTGAGCAACAGTAGAAGGCCCAAGACGAAAGGATAGCGCAACAGGCTGCCTTGGTTTCTGGAGGCCGAGCGACAATGGAGGACCGACCGGAACAATATTCTACCTGGGCTCAGAACAAGGGGCAGACCGGCACACTAGGAGACGCGCCGACCACCCCTATTCCATTCCATCGGGCACTATTCCAGACTCCGTCGGAGCTGGCCCTAGCTAACCAGGGATCGTCCGATGAAGCACCTGTGCGGGATGCCAGAAAGGGGAAAGCGCCACGCGCGGAGTCATCCCCTGAGCGGGTCAATCGCCAGTTCTCTGAGGCAATCTTTCAAGACCCTCTTCCAAAGCATTACACTCCAATATCGATCGGGGAGTATAGTGGTGTAACCGATCCGGACGACCATCTCGGTAAGTTTGATAATGTTGTCACTCTTCATCAATACACCGATGGAGTCAAATGTAGAGTCTTCCTTACTACATTGTCTGGTTCGACTCAATGCTGATTCCGGAGGTTGCCAGACGGATCAATTAAGAGCTTCAGAGATTTCCGAACGATATTCCTCCATCACTTTGCCAACAGCCGACGTTATCAGAAGACTAGTGTCAGCCTCTTTTCCATGAAGCAAGGGCCAAGAGAAATTCTCCGAGCCTACATCAGCGCTTCAACCAAGCAGCTATGGACATCCCCTCGGTCTCGTCTGAGACAATGATGCATGCTTTTACACAAGGCTTAGTCGACGGGAAATTTTTTTGCTCGCTCATCAGGAAGCCGCCTCGCGACTACGACCACATGCTGAAAAAGACAAGTGAGTATATTAATGTGGAAGAAGCGCAGGCGGCTCGAAAGAAGGAAGCGTCGGGCGAGCCCCTAGCCCAAACCGAACGGAGAGCACACATCAACCAGCAACCGCCAAAAGGACCGCGTGCCGAGGGGATGACGCCACCTCAAGATTCCAGGTCGCAAGCCGTTCAGCACATTGCGGCCGAGCGGCCTCGACAAAAAGGCAAGGTATGGACGCCCATGTTTTGCAAAATCCATCGATCAGCCACCCATAACACTCGGGATTGTCGGAGTCTTCCCCCGGTCAGCCAACCTGAGCCGAGGATCTATCGCCGCCGGTCACCTTCACCGGACAGGCGAGCTCATCATCAGCACGTCGAGCAGAGAATAGTTAGGCGTTCACCCGAGCGGCATCACCATCCATCAGTAGCAACAACACTAGCCAAGGGCCAACCCTCAAGTCTCCCACGGGCAAGCCAGACCATCCGCTCGGGAGGAGAAAATAGAAGTAATTTCGCTCGGGGGGGGGGGGGGGGGAATCAACATCATTGCTGGTGGGCTAACTAGTGGTGACTCCAACCGAGCCTGCAAGTCGTATGCCCGACGACTGGAAATACATGCTGTAGGATGCAGCCAGGAGAAGGCGAGCGGGCCGGTGATCAGCTTTGGTCCCGGCGACCTCGAGGGAATCGAAGTGTCGCACGATGCCGCCCTCATCATCCGAGCGATAATAGCAAACTATACTATCCATCGCATCTTTATTGACACAGGGAGTTCGGTCAACATCATCTTCAAGAAAGCGTTCCACCAGCTCCAGATCGACAGGGCGGAGCTACTACCGATGACCACACCCTTGTTCAGATTCATGGGTAACGAGGTTCAACCAGTCGGACAGATTAAGTTGGCCATTTCGCTCGGGGAAGAGCCACTCAGAAGGACGCAGACTGCTAACTTCATCGTTGTAGACGCTCTCTCAGCGTACAACGTCATTTTGGGCCGACCGGCTCTCAACGAGTTTTGGGCAATCGTCTCAACTTTCCACTAGAAGATCAAATTCCCCGTGGAAGACAGAGTGGGAGAAGTTAGAGGCGATCAGTTGGCAACGCGGCGTTGCTATGTGGAGATGGTACGAGCAGAGGCGAGATCCGCTCGGAAAGCCCCCCGTATCGAGGTAAATATTATAACCGAGAAGCTGCCTACTTTTGTTTATGAAGAAAAGGAGGAGGTACAGATTAATCCGACTCGATCGGAGGTCACGACGTTCATAGCCTCCGACCTAGAGGCAAGCCAGAAGGAGGAGCTGACCAGATATCTCCAATAAAACCACGATGTCTTTGCGTGGTCGACGCACGAGCTGCCAGGAATCTCGCCGAGCATTGCGCAACATGAGCTACATGTCCGGCCGGACGCTCGGCCCGTCAAGAAAAGGAAGCGGGATTATAGTGCCGAGCAAAACGTCATAATACGGGCGGAAGTCGAGAAGCTTCTGGAGGCCAGCCACATACGCGAGGTGCAGTTCCTAAGCTGGCTCGTAAATGTGGTGCTAGTCTCCAAGCCCGACAAAAAATGGAGAGTCTGCATCAACTTCCGTGACCTGAACAAGGCGTGTCCGAAGGATTTTTACCCACTGCCCCGGATTGACCAAATGGTGGATTCAACCGCCGGGTGCGAACTGATATGCATGCTGGATGCATATCAGGGTTATCACCAGGTGCCACTCGCCCGGGAGGATTAAGAGAAGGTCAGTTTCATCACAGCGGACGACACTTATTGCTACAACGTCATGCCGTTCGGACTGAAGAACGCAGGGGCTACGTACCAGCTATTAGGATCCTTCGTACGGAGGCTAGAGAGGGGGGGTGTGAATAGCCGACCCTAAATTCGCTTTCTTTCTACAAGTCGAGTTAGCAGCGGAAATAAAACAGTAGAAAGGAAACGGTGAGAAGATCAAACCTCAAACTCGATGGATGTAATGGGGTTCGGAGATGAACTCCTACTCCTCGGCGTGTCCGTAAGGTGGACGAAGCCTACCAATCCGTTGGTGGATGAGTCCCCGGAGAACCGGCTAATACAATATACTCCTTCTAGGTGGAGAAACCTCACCACAATGTTTCTTGCACAAGCAAGATAGGAGTACAACAGATACAAGAAAGCAAAAAAAATAATATGAAACACTTGCTTGCCTTTCTTGTTGACTGGAGTGATGAAGCAGCAGCTTCACACCAGCAGCAGCTGCCGAGAATCCAGTCGAGAAGCTCACGCGAAGCTTCAGCTGCGAGGAGCTCAGCAAAGCTCTGATAGCAGGTAAGAGCAGAAGCTCTAGAGCACAAGAACAGAAGTTCTAAGGAGGAAGCAGTAGCAGCAACGAAGCCCTGTAGCTTCTTTTATACCTGCGAAGAAAACGAAGAAACACAGAAGAAATCTAGCCGTTGCGTCGCGGCTAGTACTGATCGATGCGTGGACCGATCGGGTTCCATGGATCGATCCACGACCGATCCTATTCCTAGCCTTCCCTGTTTTGGTCTCGATCGGTCCATGGACCGATCGAGGACTCTGATCGGTCCACGATCGATCAGCTCGATCGGTCTAGGGACCGATCAGCCGATCGGTCCCCGCACCGATCGAAAGCTCCTGCAGAGTTGCCCAACTCTGCGTGGAATTGGTCACGATCGGTCCGGGGACCGATCAAAGTGATCGGTCCCCGGGCACCGTCGGTAAGCCTGAACCATGATCGCCGTTGTCATCCGATCGGTCACCTGGACCGATCGATACCTAACCCGATCATTTGGATCGATGCGGACCGATCCGAGCTTGATTTTGCCCAAATCCCAAACATTCCAAACCAATATCCGGTCAACCTTGACCTATTGGTGCATCATGCTTAGCATCCGGTCCCTTGACCCGCTAAGACTCCCCACCAAGTGTCCGGTCAATCCTTTGACCCACTTGGACTTTCCTCTTCGTGTCAAGTATCCGTCACTCCCTTGACCTACTTGACCTTCTCAACACCAGATGTCCGATCACCTTTGATCCATCTGGATTTTCCTGCCCGGCTTCACTCACGGGACTTTCACCTAGCTTCACTCACTAGGGTTTTCACGGCTTCACTCACCAGATTTCCAATCTGCCTGGCTTCACTCACCAATTTTCCAATGCCTGGCTTCACTCACCAGGACTTCCACTTTCACCTAGCTTCACTCACTAGGATTTTCACCTGGCTTCACTCACAGTATTTCCATCGCCGGCTTCACTCACCGGGACTTCTCCGACCGCCTGGCTTCCTCACCGGACTTTTCCCGTGCCAAACTCCCTGTTTGACTTTCCCGTGCCAAGTCTCCATACTTGGACTTTCCCCGCGCCAAGCCCCCTGCTTGGACTTTTCCCGTGCCAAGTCTCCATACTTGGACTTTTCGCGTGCCAAGCTCCCTGCTTGGACTTTTCCCAAATCAGGTCAACCAGGTCAACCTTGATCTAAGGTTGCACCTACAATCTCCCAAACACCTATTCTTGTCAAACATCAAGAATACAACTCTTCCACAAATGTCAAACATCAAAACACAACTCGAGTCAGGTCAACTCGAGTCAGGTCAACCAGGTCAACCTTGACCTAAGGTTGCACCAACAATCTCCCAAACACCTATTCTTGTCAAACATCAAGAATACAACTCTCTTCTCGTCAAACATCGTCAAACATCAAAACACAACTCGAGTCAGGTCAACTCGAGTCAGGTCAACCAGGTCAACCTTGACCTAAGGTTGCACCAACAATCTCCCCCTTTTTGATGTTTGACAAAATCCAAAATCAAGTTAGGTTAACCCGATAACCTAACTTAGGTTTTCCAATGTTCTTCCTTGAACATTCTTCCAAAACCTACACTCTCCCCCTTGGGACATCTCTCCCCCTTTTTGACACACATCAAAAAGAGGGAATCAAGGTCAAGAGTTTCTTCCTAATGAAAGTCCCATACCTTTCATTGAAACCCTTAATTTCCCCCTTGATACTAAACTCAACACTCAACTTAGTGACAATCCCATATCACTAATCCTCAAAAGTCTTAAGGAGTAAAAACTCCCACTAAAAGTCAACTCCCCCTTGACAATTAGTTAAGACTCCCCCTGAAGGTCAACTCCCCCTTGACCATTGCACCAACAATGTCTTGGAGAGTTTCAAACCTTTAGAAACCCGAAACTCAACTCCCACAGCTGAAATTTCAGACCACAGTCGAAATTCAGCAAATCCAGCACGCCTGATCGGTCACCGGATCGGTCCCCAGACCGATCCAACCTTCCCTGGATCGGTCCGGTGACCGATCCAGCCTCTGAAATCAGAGATTTCTGATTTTTCTCCCCGGGAGAAATTCAGAAACTCCTAGAAAATTCCAAAAAATTTCAAAAATTGTGAAATTTTGAGGATACATTCCTCATAACATATACTATCAAGGAAAAATAGTTTTCTATGAAAATAACTTCCATTTTTCAATCTTGATACAAAGTTCAAAAACTTTGAAATAGTTCAAGTTTAACTCAACTTTGTATCACAATGTTCAATGATGAATGCAATCACTAAGATAGCTTCATCAAGGTTTTCCAAATCAATTTCAAAATGATTTTAAACCTTTTAATTTAGGACCATAATCTTAGGGCTAAATGTACATGACTTGTACACAAGCTTTCCCTATGATCCTCTATTTCTTGAATTAGGCTCATCTAGGTACAAGAACTATGCACCTTGATCCTAATTCATGATCCTAATATCTCACACACATCTAAAGTGTATCAAACACATCCAAGTCAATTTTGATGTGAGATATGGGTTTAAGTCATCTTAGGCTAAGTTCTCATGCATTTTCTAAACACCAATTTGATCTCAATATCAAATTGTGTTTTTATCCTTAAATCAATTTAAATTGATCATTAATATAAGAGATGATGACATGACATGAAATAATATCATAAATAGAAGCATATGCCAATGTCATGATGTCATGGCATAAAGTTTGAAACTTAAATAAACATGACATATAAAGAACCTAAGCTTTATCATGACATATCAAATGATAAAATTAACCATGATGTCATGACATGTGAGGCAAATAATCATGGCAAGATTTAGCATGAATAAGACATACCTAGATTACCTATCTAAGTATCCTTAGCTAATACTTAAGCTTTAACCCTTGATTGCCCTAATATGCCAAAATCCTAATTTTGACACTTCTTGAACTCTAGATTCATTCATGCCACTTAAAGATCAAATTTATCCCCAAATCTTGGCATGTTTCATTTTTCCTCAAGAGTTCTCTAGATTTTCCCAAATTGTGCCAATTGAAATTAACATCATCATTTTCCATGATGGCACATTTTACTCTTCCAAGGAGTAAATATTCCATTTCATTTTCAAAGGTTCCCAAAAACCTTGAAAATGCTCCTTGAGTGTCAATTTCCTCAAAGTTGGGTTAACTACCCTTCTAATCGGAGTTGACACTCTCTAACCCATCTATGGGGTAGAGAAGATACTCCTAGGAACCCAATACCTATTAGAGCTCATTGGGTTCACTAAATATTCACTAGGGATAACTTCCCTAGCAACCCTCCTAATGACCCTCCTAGGCTTTAAAGCCTTGGTCATTTGGGACTCATCAAGATCAACTCTAGGGGTGACTCCCCTTGTGACCTTGGTGGTGGTCTTCCTAGCCCTAGTTTTTGTTCCATAATCGAATGGAACATTATGATAAGTAGGCTTGACCACTTGGGACTTAGGTTTGTGACCCAAACCTTTCTTGTCCTTGGACATTGGTTTTTGACCCTTAAACCCTAGAGATGACTTCTCTAAATTCTTTAGGGCCTTTTCTAGAGTGTTAAGTCTTGACCTCAAGACTTGATTTTCTTTCTCTAAAACCTCAAGTTTTAATTTATCATTCTTTCTTGAGGTGTTCCTAGGCATATGTCTAGTTGTCTTGGGGTTTCTACCTAGGTTCTTCTTAGCCTTAGATGAGTTAATCCTAGGGTTGGCCTTCCTAGTATTGTTCTTATCTAGGCTAAGATGTTTAGCACCTAAGCACACATGTTGATTTCTATGATTATCATGCTTATCATTCTTGACAATTGCAATAAGACTACTAGCATGTATCTTATTAGAAGTGCAAGAATGAACCTTAGCGGATACCTTAGGGTTTGCCTTTGCTCCCCCTTTACACGTGCTTGGTCTTTTGTCCTTGTGAGATTGCCTCCCCCTTGGACATTGACTCCTATAGTGTCCTCGTTGCTTGCATTGGAAGCACACCACGTGCTCCTTGCCCTTGCATTTTGGGACTCCGACTTCCTTGATTTTTGGCGCCGGTGGAGTCTTCTTAGTCTTCTTTGGACATTTACTCTTGTAATGTCCAAATTCCCTACACTCAAAACACATTATATGCAATTTACTTGAACTTAAAGTGTTTGAGTTACCTAGGGTTGAGGATGGATGGATGCTCTCTTCTTCATCCCTCCCGGAGGTAGAAGCTTCTTCTTCGTGCTCCGATCTTGAAGAAGAACTCTCCTCTTCTTCTTTAGATGTTGAGTGGCCCTCAACTTCTAAATCCATTCCTCCATGATGTGAACTCCTTGGCTCACTTGACTCCTCTTCATGACTTGAAGTGGAGTTCTCCTCATGGAACTTTGCCAAGTTATTCCACAACTCCTTGGCATCGTTATATGCACCTATCCTACACAAAACATCATTAGGTAAAGAGAATTCAATGATTTTCGTTACCTCATCATTGATGGTTGATTGGTGGATTTGCTCCTTGGTCCACTCCTTCTTCTCTAGGGTTTCTCCTTTCTTGTCCATCGGAGGCTTGAAACCTAATTGAACACAACTCCAATTTTCAAGGTTAGACATAAGAAAATATCTCATTCTTACCTTCCAATACGCGAAGTCGCAGCACTCGTAGAAGGGTGGAAACGTAATGTCTTCTCCGAGTCGATTCATTCTCTATCTTGTGCTCCCACGGGTGTTAATCCGACGAAGAGCGCGCCTGGCTCTGATACCACTTGTTAGGATCCTTCGTACGGAGGCTAGAGAGGGGGGGTGTGAATAGCCGACCCCAAATTCGCTTTCTTTCTACAAGTCGAGTTAGCAGCGGAAATAAAACAGTAGAAAGGAAACGGTGAGAAGATCAAACCTCAAACTCGATGGATGTAACGAGGTTCGGAGATGAACTCCTACTCCTCGGCGTGTTCGTAAGGTGAACGAAGCCTACCAATCCGTCGGTGGATGAGTCCCCGGAGAACCGGCTAATACAATATACTCCTTCTGGGTGGAGAAACCTCGCCATAATGTTTCTTGCACAAGCAAGATAGGAGTACAACAGATACAAGAAAGCAAAAAAACAATATGAAACACTTGCTTGCCTTTCTTGTTGGTGGAGGATGAAGCGGAGCTTCACACCACGGCATTGTCGAGAATCCAATGAGAAGCTCACGCAAGCTTCGCGAGGAGCTCGACAAAGCTCGATAGCGGTAGGCGAAGCTCTAGAGCACAAGAACAAGTTCTAAGGAGGAAGCGATGGCGAAGCGAAGCCCAGCAGCTTCTTTTATACCGAAGAAAGCGAAGAAACACAGAAGAAATCTGGCGTTGCGTCGCCTGGTACTGATCGATGCGTGGACCGATCAGTTCCATGGATCGATCGGACCGATCCTATTCCCTAGCCTTCCCTCTGTTCGTCTCCGATCGGTCCATGGACCGATCGGACGGAACAGCCTGATCGGTCCAGAACTTCTCTGATCGGTCTAGGGACCGAGAATCTCCTGATCGGTCCCTGCACCGATCGAAGCTTCCGCAGAGTTTCCCAACTCTGCGTGGAATCTGTTCGGTCTCGATCGGTCCGGACCGATCAGTCTCAAGTCGATCGATCCCGCACCGATCGGTAAGCCCCGTAACCATGATCGCTTCATTTGTCATCGATGGTCACTGCACCGATCGAGATACCTAACGATCACCGGATCGATGCAGACCGATCGAGCTTGGTTTTTGCCCAAATCCCAAACCTTCCAAACCAATATCCGGTCAACCTTGACCTATTGGTGCATCATGCTTAGCATCCGGTCACTCCCTTGACCGCTAAGACTCCCCACCAAGTGTCCAGGTCAATCCCTTTGACCCACTTGGACTTTCCTCTTCGTGTCAAGTATCCGGTCACTCCCTTGACCTACTTGACCTTCTCAACACCAGATGTCCGATCACCTTGATCCATCTGGATTTTCCCTGCCCGGCTTCACTCACGGGACTTTCACCTAGCTTCACTCACTAGGGTTTTCACCGCTTCACCAGGATTTTCCACTGCTCGGCTTCACTCACGGGACTTTCCCTGCCGGCTTCACTCACCAGGACTTCCACTTTCACCTAGCTTCACTCACTAGGATTTTCCGCTTCACTCACCGGGATTTCCATCTGCCTGGCTTCACTCACGGGACTTCTCCACTGCTCGGCTTCACTCACGGGACTTTCCCCTGCCAAACTCCCTTTGGACTTTCCCTGCCAAGTCTCCATACTTGGACTTTCCGCGTGCCAAGCTACCTGCTTGGACTTTTCCCCGTGCCAAGTCTCCGTACTTGGACTTTTCGCGTGCCAAGCTCCCTGCTTGGACTTTTCCCGAATCAGGTCAACCAGGTCTATCTTGATTTAAGGTTGCACCTACAATCTCCCAAACACCTATTCTTGTCAAACATCAAGAATACAACTCTCTTCTCGTCAAACATCGTCAAACATCAAAACACAACTCGAGTCAGGTCAACTCGAGTCAGGTCAACTAGGTCAACCTTGACCTAAGGTTGCACCAACAATCTCCCAAACACCTATTCTTGTCAAACATCAAGAATACAACTCTCTTCTCGTCAAACATCGTCAAACATCAAAACAAAACTCGAGTCAGGTCAACTCGAGTCAGGTCAACCAGGTCAAACTTGACCTAAGGTTGCACCAACACCAGCGACTCATGAACAGGGTGTTCCGGAAGCAGATCGGGCGAAACCTAGAGGTATATGTTAATGATATACTCATTAAATCATTCCGAGCGGCCGACCTCTGTGCAGATATAGAGGAAACTTTCCAGACACTATGGGCATACAGGATCAAGTTGAACCCGCAGAAGTACCTATTCGGAGCAAAAAGTGGTCGTTTCCTAGGCTACATAGTCATCGAGCGAGGCATTGAGGCCAACCCTAGAAAGGTCAAAGCGCTACAAGATATGTCGCCGCCCAAAAACTTGAAGGAAGTCCAACGCCTTACGGGCCGCATAACAGCGCTATCCCGGTTCATCTCTCGGATGACCGATCGGAGAATGCCCTTCTTCAAGATCCTGCGTCGGGCAACCAAATTCCAATGGGATGAGGAGTGTGACCGAGCGTTCGAAGAATTGAAGACCTACCTAAACTCATTACTGTATTAGCTAAGTCATCTGTCGGTCCGCATTTATTTGTCTTCAACCGAGCATGCGGTCGGTCCAGCGCTAGTCCGGCAGAACGGCAAAGAACAGCCGGTGTATTTCCTTAGTCACATTCTAAAGGATGTTGAGTCCTGCTACACTGGTCATGAGAAGCTTGCCTTCGCACTTGTTCTAGCCGTTCGAAGGCTCCGGCCCTATTTCCTGGGGCATACGATCATTGTCATGACGAATAGTCCCTTAAGCCGAGTTCTACTGAACCCTGAGGCGTCCGAGCGGCTGATCAAATGGACCACAGATCTTAGCGAGTTTGACATATAGTATCAACCCCAGACGGCAATCAAGGCGCAGTCGTTAGCAGACTTCATCATGGAGGTACAAAATCCCGAGCCCTAAGCCACCTAGAAGGTGTATGTAGATGGATCCTCCACTCGGCAGGGAAGTGGAGTAGGCGTGCTGCTGGTCTCCCCCCACGGAGAATGGATGCACCTATTCGTACGGATGGACTACAAAGCAACCAACAATAAAGCGGAGTATGAGGCGCTTATAGCAGGTCTGCAGGCTGCTCGGCATGTGGGAGCTAGCAATGTTTTAATTCATTCAGACTCACAGTTGGCCTCTCAGTAACTTTCAGGAGCATTTGAGATAAGCAACGTTAGGCTAAAGCTTTATGCGGAAGCCTTCGCCAAACTAAGGGCCAGTTTCCGAGAGGTGGTGGTACAGAAGATCCCTCGCGCGGCCAATCAGGCTGCAGATGAACTGGCTAAGCTAGCCAGTTCGATATCACCAATCGTCATTGAGCAGCCAGTCGAGCAAGTGTCCCTGGTCGCCCACATCGATCGGATGGAGGGACTCACATTCCCAAATGACCGGCGAACGGTTATAACCGAGTTTCTGAAGTCCGGAAAAACGCTGTCCGATCAGTCGGAGGCACATCTACTCAGAAGAAGAGCTGGTCGGCTCGTCCTCATTGGCGATTAGCTTTACAAAAAGGCATTCTCCAAGCCTCTGCTTAAATGCGTCGGACAGGAGGATGTGGACTATATTTTGCAAGAAGTACACCAAGGCTCATGTGGCGGGCATCTGGGCGATCATTCGTTGGCAAGGAAGATTCTTTTGGCCGACTATTTTTGGTCGACTTTACAAGAGGATGTCGCCGGACAGTCGCCACATGCTTATCCTGCCAATGATACCACAGTTTCTCACATCGTCCCGCGAAAGAATTAAAAACTTCCACGGTGTCCTGCTCGTTCGATCAATGGGGCATGGACATTGTGGGACCATTTCCAATGGCGACCGGACAGCGAAAGTTCTTGCTAGTAGCAGTGGACTATTTTTCCAAGTGGATTGAAGCCGAGCCACTAGCTAAAATAACCGAGGAAATGGTCAAGAAATTTATATGGCAGCATATCATTTGTCGGTTCGGCATCCCGCGGCGGCTCATCTCCGATAATGGGAGGCAGTTCTCGGGTCAGCAGCTCAAGGAATGGTGCGAGGGGTGCGACATTCAGCAAGCCTTCACCTCTGTAGCATATCCCCAAAGTAACGGGCAAGCCGAAGTCACCAATCGGGAGATCTTACGAGTTCTCTAGGCTCGGCTCGACTATGAAGGTGGCAGTTGGGTAGACGAGCTACCCGTGGTATTATGGGCTCTCCGAACAACGCCCAAAGAGGGAACAGGAGCGACCCCCTTTCACCTGGTGTACGGTGGAGAAGCCATCGTCCCAGTAGAAGTCGGGATAGAATCCGACCAGATCAAAGTCTACGACGAGAACAATGCTGAGCGGAGGCATTTGGAGCTGGACTTGGTGGACGAGACGCGAGCCAAAGCCGCCGTTTGGTTGATGGTGTATCGGCAGAGGATGAAGGAAAACTACAACAGACAGGTAATTCCCAGATCTTTTCAGGTCGGCGATCTCGTCTGGAAGAAAGTCAAGTCGGTCGGCGACGTGACCAAGCTGGAAGCTCCTTGGGCCGGGTCATTCAAGATTGTAGAAAAGCTCCATTCGGGCGTCTATTACCTCGAGGATGAAGATGGACGGAAGCTAGAGCGACCATGGAGCGCGAATCACCTCCAGCCGTACCGAGCTGGGTGAAAGGTGTGCTATTGTAACTCATAATGTTCAATCCTGTTGTATCTTTTGACCGCAGGAGTAAAATCAAAGGAACAATTTATGCCGAACGAAGACCGTCGAGCGGCGACGTTAAATCCCAGAGTCGGACCAGCGACTATAAACCCTCCCGGCCCGAAGACCGTCGAGCGGCGATGTTAAATCCCAGAGTCGGACTGGCGACTATAAACCCCCCGGCCCGAAGACCGTCGAGCGGCGACGTTAAATCCCAGAGTCGGACCGGCGACTATAAACCCCCCGAGCGGCGATGTATACGAACAATTCAGGCCGAATGAAGACCGTCGAGCGGCGACGTTAAATCCCAGAGTCGGACCGGCGACTATAAACCCCCCGGCCCGAAGACCGTCGAGCGGCGACGTTAAATCCCAGAGTCGGACCAGTGACTATAAACCCCCCGGCCCGAAGACTACCGAATGTCGCTCGGAAAGAATGCGTTCAAAGAAGTAACATCAACAGAATCAGAGTTTTTATATTGACTCGTTGTCTAAAAATACAAAGACAAGCAGGCTAAAAGTAAGATTAAAGCGGATAATATTAACTCGCGGAACGGCGAGCATACAGATGAAACTTCAAAACATAGACAAAGGCAAGCTAAAGGCGCTCCTCACTCCAGGACATCGAAGGTGGGCTCGGGGATGGTTTCTAGCAGGTCGGCCAGGTCTTTTGGAGGTATAGAGGTCATCTCCGGGAGATGGCCCTTAGCCTTCAGATAGACAGTTGTTTCCCGGATGGCTTCCTCAAAGGCCAGGACTAGCCAATCGCTAAACTTCTCACCAAATTCGTCCGAGCGGAAATAGTTCTGCTTCATTACTGCGAAGCGGCCTGATTCGCCGTCTTGGTATTCTTTAAGTGCAGCTCGGGCAACTTCGAGAGCGTCTTGGAGATCCTTCTTATCTCCTTGAAGTTTAACTTCAGCAGCCGATCGGCTCTCTCGCTCGGTGGATAACAGGCCAGCCAATTCTTGGACGCGTTGTTCCAGCGCTCGGGCCTGCACATTCTTCGCGTCTAAGTCAGTAACAGCCTTATTTTTCATGTTGGTCGTCAGCTTCATCTCTTGGTCATGAGACTTAACCTGGGCTTCAAGCCCAGCTACCCTGGTCTCCAGGCCAGAAGACTTGTGTCGCTCGACCACTAGCAGTTTCTCCGTTTTGTTCAGCTCGGACCAAAGCGTGGCGTATGAGGGCCCCTGAGCTGTCGCCCCTCCGGAAATTTGAAGCTTCTTCAACTCTTCCTCCAGCGCAGCCAGGCGGTTGTTGATCGCGACGTTCTCCACCCAGTTCTGCGCTCAAACGAAATAATATCAAGAACCAAGTTAAATAACCATGTAGCAGGTTGAGGAGCATACCCCGATAGCTTGCTGCAAGTGGTTGTCGCCGAGCTGACCAGGAGTCATCAAGGTAACTCGGGCCCTCGCATCCTCCCATATTTTGGTGAGTGGTCCACGAATAATGATCTGATGCTCCGGGGCAACTGACCGATCAGTCGCCAGAAGAAATTCTTCTGTAGGGAGATGGAGGATGGCCTTAACCACTCAACGGCCGCTCGGATCCGACTGAGCTGAGGTTGAGCGGCCAGATGACTCGCCGAGCGGAGCGGAGATTATACCGGAGCGCCTAAGCCGAAGATGAGCTCGTGGCTGGGAACTGACGGGCTGCGCTCCAAGTGAAGCCACAAGCAGATCCAGCTGGGAGGGAATTCGGTCCGAAGATATGGCCTCGACTGAAGCGGGGGCCGGGGTGATTGCGACAGAGGGGGCGCCGGCCTGCTCTATCATCGGTTCCACAGATGTAGCGAAGTGGGTGTGAATGTCCGTCCGGCACCGTTTGCGTATTACCAATGGGGAGTCCTCGGCCGAGTGCCCCGCGTCTTCCGACGCCGGATGTCTGGCAGACGAGATAACATCACCGACCGATTCAGTTGCAGGGATCCGAACGACCAACTCTCCAACTGCGGTTGGAGCTTCTTCGCTTTCACCCTCGTGTGAGCCGACCGGTTCGATGCCCAGATCGGCCATCTCCTTAGCTGCCACCGCCTCTACCTCGGCAGCTTTCAACCTCATCAGATCAGTAGCCTTGGCACGACACATGATGTCGGTTGCATAAAAGAAGAATAAATTAGTTAGATCAAAAGGAAGGGGGACGAGGAAAACGATTACCCATGCTGCTCGGAAGTTTCGTTCTGATCGGGCTCAATCTGAATATGTACAACACCCCATCGCAAATCAACTTGTGGATGTTGAATCTCTGCCCAGCCAGCAGATTGGTTACCTGGAGGTAATCTGGCTGGCTCTTGTATTTACCAAGGTCCGGCAGGCTCGGCACAGTGGTCTGCCATTTAGTGCGGAAAGATGGCCGCTCGGGAAAACGAAGGTAGAAGTAGTTTTCCTTCCAATGTTTAATCGAGGTCGGCATCTTGTCGAAGAAAACAAGACCGATCCGCGACTGGAAGAGAAAAGTGTCCCACTCGGACTGTTTGGGATAGTAGAAATAGTGGAAAGTCTTGGGAACTAAGGGAATGTCGTACAGCCTAAAGAGGACAACTACCCCGCACAGCAACCTAAAGGAGTTAGGGACGAGTTGGCCGAGCGGGAGGCGGAAGTAGTTGCACACCTCAAGGATGAAAGGATGAATAGGAAAACGTAGACTGGCCACAAATTGGTCTCAGAAAAAGCAAGCAGTGCCGATCGAAGGATTGTGTGGCCGATCGGAGGGGGTGGCTAGTATTAGTTCATGGTCAGATGGAAGTTCGAAGGTTCGAGTGAGGCTCAGCGCATCCCTCTCGTCGAACCGACTCTCTGTGGTGGTATACCAGAGGCCGGGGACGAGGTCGGACTGGTGAGAGGAACTGGCCATTGGTGATAAGGGCTAAAGCAAGAGATGGCAAAGGTTAAGGAGAAGAATGGCCGGAACAGTGTCTAAGGGGGGCGCGAATACGGCGAGAGTGCAAAGAAAAACGCAAAAGAACTGAAAGGAGAGGAGCGAGGGAGCCTTACAGAAGATATGACCGAAGGAGGAGGCGAGGGATCACCGGAGCGCAGAGAAACGATTTCGCCAGAACACTGAACGAGATTAAGCGGAAGCCCTCGGATGCGCACACGCGATAACACGAAGCGGCTGGGGAAGAGGAGATGCCCTTATAAACGTTGGGCTCTATCGACCGGAGCCGTCTGATCCAGGTCACGAGATCCGAGGAGTAAATCCGACCGTCAAATTCGAAAAGCCAAAGGTCACATCATCTCTGACAGCTCGAGCAAGCTGTGACGGCTGCGTGACCACGTGACGCCCGCTCACAGGTCACATTTAATGAGCACCATTATGTGGGCATGATTGCATGCTCAGCCTTAATGGCGTTGATTTGCACAAATCCTGAGGAGTTTCTAGGAATACCAGCATTGACCACTGCCGGAGCGGCGTGACAACCACCGGCAAACAAAATTTGCCAAGTGCTAACCGGTGACGTGCCGATCGGCATCACCCATTTGCGTAGTCCCCGATCGGATAGACACTAACATCAGTAGCCGAGTGGCAGACATGCCACCGAGCCAACAGTCCAATCAGTCGGACTTGCCGCCTCCTTCGACTAGACTTAAAAAGAAGGCACGTGATCTGGTGGTAAGGATCGGGGGCCCATAGAGGAAGGGGTCGATGACACGGGAGAGTCAAAGGTTCGGCCGAGCAGGGAGGAAGTCTCCTGGCCGACCGACCTGAGTAGACCCCGGGTCGGCACGAAGACAGCTCGACCTCGGGTTGAGCTTCCGACGCTCACAAGCTCCTTTATAGAGGAACCGCTATGCCGAGTAGCTAAGCTGCTCGGTCTAACTACAAAACAACTAGTCGGTGCCCCATCCGGGTATGTGACCGAATGACCGTCTCGCCCGGTCCGAGGTGCGTGTATACCCGGGCGCCCTGGAGGCCAAGCAATCAGGCCGACCGGCCCAATTAGAGACAAAGGGCTTATAAGAAGACAAAAGGGGCAACTAGTGATATCATTCTCGAGATGTCTGCCGCCGACAAGCAGCATGGTCAGCGGTCGGGCCATACCAAGGATCGTACAGAGGAAGTTTCCGCTGCCATGACAGAGATATGCTCGGACAATTGCAGTATGACGTCAGACATGCTTTTCTGACACAGTCATTCTAAGGTATGCTTTGAGGAACGTGCACGCCTTAGGAAGCGTACACACGCCTCTCCGGGGTCCTATATAAAGACCTCGGGACTTCGACGGAGGTATGATTTTTCTCCTCATCTACTATAGCCACAGTCTCTATTCTGCCTCTGTTTCTTCTCGCCATCGCCTGACTTGAGCGTCGGAGGGTCATCGTCGGGAACCCCTTCCCGGCCCGACTTTGTTGCAAGTTCATCGGAGGCTTACGTCACTGTGAAGATCACCTGGGAGCAGCAGAGAGCGCCACGTCCCCAGTTTCCATCGACTCAGTGCACGGACAGGATCAAATTTGTTTGGCAGAACATCATATGTCGGTTCAGCATTCCACGCCAGTTCGTATCAGATAATGGGAGACAATTCGTCGGTCAGGGGCTCAGAAAGTGGTGTGAGGGATATGACATCCAACATGCCTTCACCTCTATAGCCTGCCCCCCAGGGCAATGGACAAGCCGAAGTCAGAAATCAAGAGATCCTCAGAGTTCTACACGCTCGGCTCGACCACGTCGGAGGCAGCTGGGTCGACGAGCTCCCCAGTATGTTGTGGACCTTTCACATGACCCCGAAGGAGGGGACTGGCATAACCCCCTTCCACTTGGTATATGGCGGTGAAGCAGTCATCCCCGTGGAGGTCGGAGTAAAATTCGATCGAGTGCAGTACTACGATGAAGGAAACGCCGAACGGAGGCTCATGGAGCTCGACTTGGTGGACGAAACGCAGGTAAAAGTAGTTGTTCGGCTAATGACGTACCGACAATGGATGAAGCAGAACTACAATCGAAGGGTGATCCCGAGGTCCTTCCAGGTTGGCGATCTCGTATGGAAGAAAGTGAAGTCGGTCGGCGACGTCACCAATCTCCAAGCCCCATAGGCGGGACCTTTTAAGGTCGTGCAAAAGCTCGGCTCAAGCGCCTACTACTTGGAAGATGAGGAGGGAAGGCAGCTTGAGAGGTCATGGAGCGTGAATCATCTCCAATCCTATAGGGTTGGATGAGAGGTGCACGAGTGAATACATATATTTTCGTATGTTTGTATGTTTCCCAAACACAGGGCAAATATGAATAAAAGCGAAGAATGCTACTCTTGAGATGTGTCTTCCTCAACGGTCGAGCGGTAATATGAATAAAAGCGAAGAATTCTACTCTTGAGATGTGTCTTCCTCAACGGTCGAGCGGTGACCTTAAACCCTGGTCTACACTAACGGTCGAGCGGCGACCTTAAACTCTGGTCTACACCAACGGTCGAGCGATGACCTTAAATCTTGGTCTACACCAATGGTCGAGCGGCGACCTTAAACCCTGGTCTGCATCAACGGTCGAGCGGCGATCTTAAACCCTAGTCTTCGCCCAGTCTACATTAATGGTCGAGTGGTGACCTTAAACCCTAGTCTACATCAACAGTTGAGCAGCGACCTTAAGCCCTTGTCTTCACCGACGGTCGAGCGGTGACCTTAAACCCTTGTCTTCACCGACGGTCGAGCGGCGACCTTAAACCCTTGTCTTTACCAACGGTCAAGCGGCAACCATAAACCCTAGTCTACATCAACGGTTGAACGGTGACCTTTAACCCTTGGCTCGATAAGCGGTCAAGCACCGGTCTTATAATTCAAGAGAGATGAACGACCGACCATGAATACAAGCAACTCAAAAGCTCCAAGTCTTCAAAATGCGATGACCGTTCGAGATTATGCTCCTACCGATCGGAAGGTCACGAAGTAGGCGATAAGCAGCTCACAATCTCACTCGAGGGTTTGCATGGCAACACGAACCAAAATATGATTCAAATCAAAAGGGGACAAACACATAATAAAAGATCGCCAAACGGGCGATCATTTATTAATACTTGAAAGATTACAAACATATCCCAAGAGGGTTACAAACATAATCACTGTAGTAAAGCTCACTTTAGATAATCCAAGGCATCATTGGGCAATGATTTAATCAGCTTATCTGGGTTGATGACCTTACTCGATAAAGCAACAGAGATGTAGCCGCCTATCTGGAGTTGGCCGAACATCCCTTCAATCGCTAGGTCGAACAGGAGAAGTGCCCGGTCAGCGACCTTGTTATTGAAAACGTCCGAGCGGATGTAATTCCTCTTCATAGCCTTAAACCGGCTAGGCTCGGCATCTTGATAAGTTTTCAAGGCCGCTCGAGAGGCCTCCAGCTCGTCCTTCTTGGTAGCCAGCTCATCATTTTTTGCGGAGAGTTGGCCTCGAAGGGTAGTTTCTTCACCGACTTTGCAGTTCGGCGACCAAAAACTCTTTGGCTTCTTTAAGTTTCTTAGCGAGGGCCCAAGCCTCTTTATTCTTCAAGTCCAAGTCTTTAATGACTCGGAGTTTCCTCGCATTGGTCGATTTGATCTTAGCGTCAAAGGTGGTGACTTGCTTATTAAGCCGAGCCAGCAGAGAGGCCAGCTCTGCGCTCTTACCCCGCTCGGCCTCAAGCAACACAGTGCTCTTCGCCAGATCGACCCATAGCTTAGCCACCTCAGTATTTGTCTGCTCCTGAGATGCGGAGGATGTTGGTGCAACCTTAGGTCAAGTTTGACCTGGTTGACCAGACTCGAGTTGACTTGACTCGAGTTGTGTTTTGATGTTTGACGAGTTATGTTTGACAATGTTTGACGTGAACAGAAAAGTTGTATCTTGATGTTTTACAAGGATACAAGCTTGGGAGATTGTGGGTGCAACCCGTGGTCAAGGTTGACCTGGTTGACCCGAGGTGAGTTGACCTGACTCGGAAAAGTCCAAGCAGGGAGCTTGGCACGGGAAAAGTCCAAGCAGGGAGCTTGGCATGGGAAAAGTCCAAGCAGGGAGTTTGGCATGGTGAAAAGTCCAAGCAGGGAGCTTGGCACGGGAAAAGTCCAAGTATGGAGACTTGGCACGGAGAAGTCCAAGTATGGAAGCTTGGCACATGGGAAGTCGGAGAGGGCTCGGTGAGCTGCGTTCTCTGACCGTGGTCGAGAGGGCTCGGGAGCTCGTTCTCTGGACCGGATGGAAGTCTGAGAGGGCTCAGCTCTCCCAGGCCGTGGTCGAGAGGGCTGGGTAGCTCGTTCTTTGGACCGGATGTGGAAAGTCCCGTGAGTGAAGCCGGGTAGTGATAAGTCCCGGTGAGTGAAGCCGAGCAGTGGGAAAGTCCCGTGAGTGAAGCCGGCGGTGGGAAAGTCCCGTGAGTGAAGCCAGCGGTTGTGAAAACCCTAGTGAGTGAAGCTAGGTGAAAGTCCCGGTGAGTGAAGCCGGGCGGTGGGAAAGTCCGTGAGTGAAGTCGCAAGTTGGAAAGTCCCGTGAGTGAAGCCGGGCAGTGGAAATGAAGTGAGGCGGTGAAAATCCTAGTGAGTGAAGCTAGGTGAAAGTCCCGTGAGTGAAGCCGGCAGGGAAAATCCAGATGGATCAAGGGTGATCGGACATCTGGTGTTGAGAAGGTCAAGTAGGTCAAGGAGTGACCGATACTTGACACGAAGAGAAAGTCCAAGTGGGTCAAAGGGATTGACCGGACACTTGGTGGGGAGTCTTAGCAGGTCAAGGGAGTGACCGGATGCTAAGCATGATGTACCAAGAGGTTAAGGTTGACCGGATATTGGTTTGGACTTGGTTTGGGCAAAACTAAGACCGGATCGTCAGTGACCGATCCATCTGTCGGTTTCGACGGGCCGGAGACCGATCGAAGCGATCGATGTGCCTGGAGCATCGACGGCCTGGGACCGATCGGAGAAGCCCTGATCGGTCCCCGGACCGATCAGGTACGAGTGCAGAGCCGGGCAACTCTCGTGAAAGATTCGATCGGCGGGACCGATCGGATAAGACCTGATCGGTCTCCATGACCGATCGAAGAACTCGACCGATCGGTGGAGCCCGATCGGTTCAGGACTAGCCAGACTCAAGCCAGGTTATTTCAGCTTGTGTTCGGCCTTTTTGCTTGTGTTCGCAGTTGGCTCGGGATATCGGAGGTTATAAAAGGAGATCGAGGGCGCAAGCTATCCTCTCCTTCTTCTCCAAGCTTCCCTTCTTCTTCTGCCTCTTCTTCTTCCGCCTTTGAGTTTGTTGAGCTCTTCGTTCTGAAGCTTTTGTGAGCTTCCACTCAGCGGGACCAACCGATCGATTCTTGTTGTTGTTGTGGTTGGATCCGAGAAGCTGCTGCTTCATCCAGTCGAAGAGAAGGCAAGTAAGCGAAGGTGTTTCATACATTTGTATTGTATTTTGCTTCTTGCTGCTTTCTACTCCTGTATTGCTTCTGCAAAACATTGTGGCGAGGTTTCTCCACCCAGAAGGAGTGATTATTAGCCGGGTTTCCAGGGTCTCATCCACCGACGGATTGATAGGCTTCGTCCACCTTACGGACACGCCGAGGAGTAGGAGTATATCTCCGAACCTCGTTACATCGACGCGTGTTGAGGTTTGATTTCTCCTCTTTCGTTTCTATTATTTTTATTTCCGCTACGCTAACCCTAATCGTAGGAAGAAACGAGCAATTTGGGGTCGGCTATTCACACCCCCCCCTCTCTAGCCGAGTACGACGATCCTAACAAGTGGTATCAGAGCGAGGTCGCTCTTCGTTGGATCAACACCCGGGGGAGCACGAGTTAGAGAATGGAGTTATTTGGAGAAGACGTCACAATTCCACCTTTCTACGATCGCGACGACTTCGCGTTTTGGAAGGTAAGAATGAAGTACTTTCTTATGACTAACCTTGAAAATTGGAGTTGTGTTCAATTAGGTTTCAAGCCTCCGATGGACAAGAAAGGAGAAACCCTAGAGAAGAAGGAGTGGACCAAGGAACAAGTCCACCAATCGCTAGTCAACGATGAGGTATTGAAAATTTTTGAATTTTCTTTACCTAATGATGTTTTGTGTAGGATAGGTGGATATAACGATGCCAAGGAGTTGTGGAACAACTTGGCAAAGTTTCATGAGGAGAACTCCACTTCAAGTCATGAAGAGGAGTCAAGTGAGCCAAGTAGCTCACTTCATGGAGGAATGGATTTAGAAGTTGAGGGCCACTCAACATCTAAAGAAGAAGAGGAGGAGAGTTCTTCTTCAAGTTCGGAGCAAGAAGAAGAAGCTTCTACATCTGGAAGGGATGAAGGAGAGAGCGTTCATCCATCCTCAACTCTAGGTAACTCAAGCCATTTAGTTTCTAGCAAATTACACATAATGTGCTTTGAGTGTAGGGAATTTGGACATTACAAGAGTAAATTGTTAGAGTGTATACTAAAAGCCTAGCTTTTGGTATGAACATTTATCTAGAAATAAGAATCACATTGGTCAAATGTCTACATTTATGATAAATGTAGTTGCTCAATTAATTTATATTGTAGATAACATGGTGTGTGGTGTCACACACAGAAGATCATGTTATCGGTTCCTTATAAATTATAAACAGTGGCTCATGACCATGATGGAAAGGAACAAACCATTGGAAGGTCGTAGTGTAATTAGGTGTTAGTTTATCTTAACTATATAATTACACTAGTACACTTAGAGTGTATTGAGTAGGACCATTTGAGGTCGTTTCTTTTATACTGACTTTATAAAGAAACAAAGACCTCGGTTATTATGGAAGTGTGTGCTCTTAATCCTAATATAATAACAAGCACATATATTTGATATTTATTTCTTTAATTTATCAATGGGTGAGATTTAGTTCGATAAATCAATAAGCTCGATAAGTTGGGAAATGATATCACTTATAGTGTGTGTTGTTGATTATAGAAGGAAACTGTGTCCTAGTAATCTAGGTTGAGAATGTCCCCAAGAGGAGCTCATAAGGATTGTCATGTTAAACCCTGCAGGTGGACTTAGTCCGACATGACGATGAAGTTGAGTGGTACTACTCTTGAGCTAGATATTAATTAAGTGAGTTGTCAATAACTTACTTAATTAGTGGACATTTGTTATCTTAAATACTGGAGACTAACACACTCATAATAAGAAGGAGCCCAAAATGTAATTTGGGATTGGTGCGGTAGTTCAATAATAGTTCTCTAGTGGAATGAATTATTATTGATAAAATTAAGTTGTGTGTTAGGGCGAGCACGGGATGCTTTATCGGAGACCAAAACCAATTCCTCCTCTCGGTCCTTATCGTAGCCTCTTAATTATAGAGTACTATACCCACCTATACCCACCTTCTTACCCATCCTATAGGGTCGGCCAAGCTAGCTTGGAGACCAAGCTAGGGCCATGGGTATGTTCATGGGTGAATTCATGTGGCCGTTCCTATTAAAATAAAAAGGAATTTTAATTTTAAAATTTTCTTATGTGGATAATATAATTTAAAGAGAGTTTAAAATTTAAATCTTTCCTTTTATAAGATTCTACAAAAGATTAAGAGAAGAGTTAAAATCTCTTTTCTTATTTGTAGATTAAAAGGTTGATTTTAATTTTGGTAAAACTTTCCTTTTAATTATATTCATGATTTAAAAGAAAGTTTAAAATTAAAATTCTCTTTATTAGTTTCTATAAAAGATTAAGAAAAGATTTAATATCTTTCCTTATTTGTAGATTGAAAGGAGATTTTAATTTTAGAGATAACTTTCCTTTTGGAAATTATCCACATGTTTAAAAGAAAGATTTTAATTTATAAAATTTCTTTTATTAACCAATCATGAAGGATTAAAATTATTGGAGAAATTTTTATAAATTTCTAGAAACAAATTAGGAAGTTTTAATTTTGTTTTAATTAAAACTCTCCTTGTTTTGGGGAGAAGAGTGGCCATTATAATTTGAAAAGAAAATTATTTTAATTAAATAAATTTTCCTTTTCAATGGAAAAAGAATTAAGGAAGTTTTTATTAAATTTTCCTTATTTGCCAAGACCAAGGAATATAAAAGAGGGGTAGAGGAGGCTTCAACGACTCTATTCTATTTTTCCTCTCTTTTCTCCTTGGGTATGGCCGACCCTTTCTTTCCTCTCCTCTCCTTTGTGTGGCTGAAACCTTCTCATGGTGGAGATAGCTTTGGTGGCGGATCTAAGAAGGAGAAGAAGGAGAAGCCTCTTTTCTAGCATCCTTGGAGCATGGTGGTGGTGGCCGAACCTCTTCATCCTAGGAGAAGTTTTGATGGCCGAAACTTGTAAGGAAGAAGAAGGTGCTTGGTGGTTCTCATCTCGGAAGATCGTTGCCCACACAACGTCCGAGGTTAGAAGAGGAATACGGTAGAAGATCAAGAGGTCTTTCTAAAAGGTATAACTAGTAATTTTTGTTTCCGCATCATACTAGTTATTTTTGGAAATAATACTAAATACAAGAGGCATACAATTCTAGAGTTTCGAATTTGTTTTCGATATAGTGTTCTTTTGTTTTTCTTTCCCTTGTGATTTGATTGTTCTTTTCGGTTAACCTAAAGTTATTTTAGGAAATTAAATATTAGCTTTCCATAAAAGGTTTTGTCTAGTCGGTGGTGGTTGCTCCCATATCCAAGAAGGTCATGTGCCTCGCCACGTCAGTACTGGAAACCAATTATGGAAATTAATATTTAATGGAATTAATAACTTAAGGTGATTTGGGTCGAACGTGTTAAGTTCCGCAGGAGACCCAAGTCAAAACCTAAAAGAACGAATAGATTAAGTTTTGGATCAAACGTGTTAAGTTCCGCAAGCGATCCAAAATTTAATTTACAAGAACACATGGTAGCTAGGGAAAGGTTCAAACATTTGTACAAAATTTTTGTACAGTGGAACCTCTAGGTTTTCCGAGTAGCAACCAACATAAATGTCCAAAGAGGGTTAGAAAGACTCCACCGGCGCCAAAGGTCAAGGAAGCCAGAGTCCCAACACGCAAGGGCAAGGAGCACGTGGTGTGCTTCCAATGCAAGCGAAGGGGACACTATAGGAGTCAATGTCCGAGGGGGAGGCAACCTCACAAGGACAAAAGACCGAGCACGTCAATAGGGGGAGCGAAGGCAAACCCTAAGGTAACATTTAAGTCTCACTCTTGCAATAAGACACATGCTAGTAGTTTTGTTGCGATTGTTAATAATGATAAGCATGTTAACTTTAGGAACCAATATATGTGCTTAGGTGCTAAACATGTTAGCCTAGGTAAGGACAACACTAGAAATGTCAATCCTAGGATTAACTCATCTAAGGTTAGGGAGAACCTAGGTAGAAATCCCAAATCAACTAGACACATGCCTAGGAATACCTCAAAGAAAAAGGATAAATTAAAGCTTGAGGTATTAGAGAAAGAAAATCTAGTCTTGAGGTCAAGACTTGACTCTTTAGAAAAGACTCTTAAGGATTTGACTCTAGGGTCTAGGGGTCAAAAACCCAAGTCCAAGGACAAGAAAGGTTTGGGTCACAAACCTAAGTCCCAAGTGGTCAAGCCCACTTATCACAATGTTCCATTAGATTATGGAACAAAATCTAGGGCAAGGAAGACCATCACCAAGGTCATAAGGGGAGTCACCCCTAGAGTTGATCTTGATGAGTCCCAAATGACCAAGGCTTCAAAGCCTAGGAGGGTCATTAGAAGGGTTGCTAGGGAAGTCATCCCTAGTGAATACTTAGTGAACCCAATGAGCTCCAATAGGTATTGGGTTCCTAGGAGCGTGATTCCATCACACTAGATGGTTTAGGGTGTGCCAACCTTACTTGAATAGGTAGTTAACCTAATCATGGAAAAAGGTGGCACCTTAGGAATTTTCAAGGTCTAATCAAGCCTTTAAAATGAAAGTGAAAATTATTCCTAAGATAATTAGAATGTGCCAACCACATTTGAGGAATTTTTCTAGAGTCAATCTAGTTGGCACATAGTGATCTAAAAGTCTTGAGGATATGATTTTAGGTCTATTACACTTAGGAATATAGAATTTATGGCAAAATAATCAAAACTATCAAAAATGGCAATTAAGGCTAGAATTAGGTATCTTCTATACCTTTACATGTTATTTGCCATATATTGTTTGCCATATGCCATGTCATGACATCATATTTAATTTAGTATCATTTGAAATGTCATGATAATGCTTAGGTTATTTATATGTCATGCTTTAGTTAGAGTTTCACACTTTATGCCATGACATCATGACATTGGCACATGTTCCATTTATGATACTATTTTATGCCATGTCATCATCTCATGCATTTATAATCAATAAAATTGATTTAAGGACTAAAACACAATTTGATATGGAGATCAAATTGTTATTTAGAAAATGCATGAGAACCTAGTTAAGATAACCTAAATTCATATCTCACATCAAAATTGACTTGGATGTGTTTGATACACCTTAGATGTGTGTGAGATATTAGGATGATGAGTTAGGATCAAGGTGCATAGTTCTTGTACCTAGATGAGCCTAATTCGAAATTGAAGGATCATAGGGAAAACTTGCGTACAAGTAATGTACATTTAGCCCTAAGATTGTGGTCCCAAATTAAAGGGTTTAAAATCATTTTAAAATTGATTTGAAAAACCTTGATGAAGCTTTTCTAGTGATAGCATTCATCATTGAACAAGGTGATACAAAGATGAGTTAACTTTGAGCTATTTCAAAGACTTGTGAACTTTGTATCAAGATTGAAAAATGGAAGCTATTTTCATAGAAAACTATTTTTCCATGATAGTATATGTTATGAGGAATGTATCCTCAAAATTTTACAATTTTTGAAATTTTCTGTGATTTTCTAGAGGTTTCTGAATTTCGAGAGAAGAAAATTCAGAAATCAGAAATTAGAGGTCGTGGACCTATCAGGAGGTTCCCTGATCGGTCCAGGTCTGTTTGGATCAGTCACTGGACCGATCTAGAGGGAGCCTGATCGGTCTGGTGACCGATCAGGGCGTGCTAAATTGCTGAAATTCGACTGGTTGTCTGAAATTTCAGCTCGGGAGTTAGTATTTTGAAGGTTTGAAACTCTCCAAGACATTGTTGGTGCAATGGTCAAGGGGGAGTTGACCTTTAGGGGGAATTTTACCTATTAGTCAAGGGGAGTTGACTTTTAGGGGGAGTTTTTACTCCTAAAGACTTGAGTGATATGGGATTATCACTAAGTTAATTGTTGACCTTAGTATCAAGGGGGAAATTAAGGGTTTCAATGAAAGGTATGAGACCTTCATTAGAAAGAAACTCTTGACCTTGATTCACTCTTTTTGATATGTGTCCAAAAGGGGGAGAGTGTAGGTTTGGGGAGAATGTTCAAGGAAGAACATTAGAAAACCTAAGTTTGATTATGAGTTTTGTCAAACATCAAAAAGGGGGAGATTGTTGGTGCAACCTTAGGTCAAGGTTGACCTGGTTGACCAGACTCGAGTTAACTTGACTCGAGTTGTGTTTTGATGTTTGACGAGTTATGTTTGACAATGTTTGACGTGAACAGAAAAGTTGTATCTTGATGTTTTACAAGGATACAAGCTTGGGAGATTGTGGGTGCAACCCGTGGTCAAGGTTGACCTGGTTGACCCGAGGTGAGTTGACCTGACTCGGAAAAGTCCAAGCAGGGAGCTTGGCACGGGAAAAGTCCAAGTATGGAGACTTGACACGGAGAAGTCCAAGTATGGAAGCTTGGCACATGGGAAGTCGGAGAGGGCTCGGTAGCTCGTTCTCCGGACTGTGGTCAGAGAGGGCTCGGGAGCTCGTTCTCTGGACCGGATGGAAGTCGGAGAGGGCTCGGTAGCTCGTTCCCCGAACTGTGGTCAGAGAGGGCTGGGTAGCTCGTTCTTTGGACCGGATGTGGAAAGTCCTGGTGAGTGAAGCCAGGTAGACGGATAAGTCCTGGTGAGTGAAGCCAAGCAGTGGGAAAGTCCTGGTGAGTGAAGCCAGGCAGTGGGAAAGTCCTGGTGAGTGAAGCCAGGCAGTTGTGAAAACCCTAGTGAGTGAAGCTAGGTGAAAGTCCTGGTGAGTGAAGCCAGGCAGTGGGAAAGTCCTGGTGAGTGAAGCCAGGCAGTGGGAAAGTCCTGGTGAGTGAAGCCAGGCAGTTGGAAAGTCCTGGTGAGTGAAGCCGGGCAGATTGGAAATCCTGGTGAGTGAAGCCAGGTGAAAATCCTAGTGAGTGAAGCTAGGTGAAAGTCCTGGTGAGTGAAGCCGGGCAAGGGAAAATCCAGATGGATCAAGGGTGATCGGACATCTAGTGTTGAGAAGGTCAAGTAGGTCAAGGGAGTGACCGGATACTTGACACGAAGAGAAAAGTCCAAGTGGGTCAAAGGGATTGACCGGACACTTGGTGGGGAGTCTTAGCAGGTCAAGGGAGGGACCGGATGCTAAGCATGATGTACCAAGAGGTCAAGGTTGACCGGATATTGGTTTGGACTTGGTTTGGGCAAAAACCAAGACCTGGATCGGTCTGGTGACCGATCCACTGATACTGTGGTTTCCTGATCGGTCTGGAGACCGATCAGAAAGCGATCAGTGTGCCTCTGTGAGCTTACTGATCGGTCTGGGGACCGATCAGCAGGAAGCCTGATCGGTCCCCGGGACCGATCAGGGTACGCACAGAGAGTTGGGCAACTCTCTGTGAAAGCATTCTGATCGGTCTGGGGACCGATCAGCATAGAGCCTGATCGGTCTCCATGACCGATCAGAAGAACCCTGGACCGATCAGGGTGGAGCCTGATCGGTCCAGGACTAGCCGTTGTGACTCAACGGCTAGGTTATTTCGGGCTTCTGTGTTCTGGCCTTTTTGCTTGCAGGTTCGCAGGTTGGCTCAGGATATCAGAGGTTATAAAAGGAGATCGAGGGCTGCTACAGTTATCTTCTTCTTCTTCTCCGAAGCTTCTGCTTCTTCTTGTTCCTGCCTCTTCTTCTTGCTGCTGCAAGTTCTTCTGCGAGCTTTGCTGAGCTCTTCGTTCCTGAAGCTTTTTGTGAGCTTCCACTCGGCTGGGACCAACTGATCAGTTGCTGTTGCTGTTGTGGTTGGATCCGAGAAGCTGCTGCTTCATCCAGTCGAAGAGAAGGCAAGTAAGCGAAGGTGTTTCATACATTTGTATTGTATTTTGCTTCTTGCTGCTTTCTACTCCTGTATTGCTTTTGCAAAACATTGTGGCGAGGTTTCTCCACCCAGAAGGAGTGATTATTAGCCGGGTTTCCGGGGTCTCATCCACCGACGGATTGATAGGCTTCGTCCACCTTACGGACACGCCGAGGAGTAGGAGTATATCTCCGAACCTCGTTACATCGACGCGTGTTGAGGTTTGATTTCTCCGCTTTCGTTTCTATTATTTTTATTTCCGCTGCGCTAACCCTAATCGTAGGAAGAAACGAGCAATTTGGGGTCGGCTATTCACACCCCCCCTCTCTAGCCGAGTACGACGATCCTAACAGAGGTGTAACAACCACCCTTCTTACTACTCCCTAAGGGTGACCGTTACTGTTCTACTAACTCTACTTAATCGGTTTATTAAAAATCTCTAGGAAAACCCTACCGAAAAATTTCGGCAGAGTCCCCCCTGTACCGGTGACCATTTTCCATAATACAAGTATAATATACTCAGCCACAGGCGGCTGGAAATATATCTCAATCAACCACGCAGTTTAATAAGAAATGAAAACTAACCACAACCACGCAGTTTAATAATTCAAATCATGCAGATAATGAAAGACCGAAAACATACTTCTTACTACATAATTTTCTTATCAACTTAATAAGAAATTAAACTAAACAAATTCTTAAACTAAATGAGTTCTTTAGCTAAGTCCCAAGGACCTCCATAGTCCACACATCACACACTCCTCTTGCATCTCCTTGTCGCCTTCCTTCACTGTATCTTTTCTTTCCCTTTATCTGCAGTAGGAGGAAATGCAGTCTATAAGCATAAAGCTTAGTGAGTGCTATCTACTCACAAAAACTCGATATGCATGTATATAAATAAAAACATGCTAAATCTGTATGCTAACATATAAAACTACTCATGCTCATATATAGCAAAGGAAATCATGCTAACTGAAATGCTAATCATTGTATAGCTAAATATGCTCATAAACCAATAAGGGAAGCATACTAAACATGAAAAGCTACTAAACATGTAAAGCTACTAAACATGTAAAACTACTAAACATGTAAAGCTACTAAACATGTAAAGCTACTAAACATGTAAAACTACTAAACATGCTCATAAGAATAAAACTATAACAGCATGCTGAAAGCAAATAAAACTAAACATCCTGAATAATCTAATAGCAAGAAACAAATAAAACTACTACTGCATGTTTCAAATAACAAGAAACTAAACTTTCTAATTCTAAACATATTTGAAGCTTGTTTCATTTGTTTCAAAACTTATACTTTAATACTTCAAAATAATAATCAACTTCTCTTGGGCCCGGCATTGTACCACTTTGCGCGCATTCTTAGTAAGAATCGAGGTAGCTAATCCCGAAACTACTAAGATACTTCTAGGCCTTGTGCCTAGGGGCATCTTGGAGCCCATCCCTTGGACCTTGTGTCTGGTACATGCCCTTTAAAAGTAAAATACTTATTATCTTAATTACTTCTTCTTTAAATGCCTTGGCATTTTAATAAGCACTTTGTGTGCCAAAAATCCCTAAAGTCTTGACTTTGGGATCTACTTAAGGCCTTAGCCTTTTTCTTTCTTTTCTTTATCTTTCTTATACTTGTTAATACTTCTAACAGAATACTTCTTTAAAGAGAAACTGAAATGTTTAAGCAAATTCTATCTTTGAAAATGCTTAAACCAAAAAAAATTGCCTACTATGCTAATAAAATTCTGCATATTAAGCTTAATAAAAATCTGTCCTAAAATTGAAGTTCTACATGCAATACTTATCAAAATCTGCAAGCAATGCTTATGAAAATCTGCTTATTAAAAATCTGCATACTATACTTATAAAAATCTGCATGCTATACTTATAAAAATCTGCTTATTAAAAGTCTGCATACTATACTCAACAAATCTGCTCATGCACATCTATTAGCAAAGGAAAAGAAATCTGCTCATGCTCGAATATTAGCAAAATGGTAAACTGATCATGCTTAATTATTAACAAATGGATAATTGCTCATGCTTTACTAACAGCAAGGGAAAAATCTAAACGGCATAGAAAACTTTTAAAACATGCTGTGATAAGAGCAAAGAAAGTTAATCTAATCTTACTAATCATGCTACAAAATAGAGCAAAAAGAAAACTAATTTGATCTTGCTAAATGACACAAACGTAACAAAAATGCTAATGTTTGCATGCTGGAACTTACGGCTGTTCATGCTCTTGAAATGCCAAGAACTGAATCTGTTCATTAATAAGGAACATAAGGAGACATGCTTGAAGATGAACTAATCAGGCTCTTCAATGGCAAGGAAATTCAAGCACAAAACATAACTCAAAGAACTAAAACAGCAAGCCAAATCAATGCCTAGTGTTGTCTTGAATCTAATCCGAAGGCTTTTAAGTAAAGATTTCTCTCACAGCAGTATCATAATTCTAAGTGCTACACTTAGGTTCAAAACTGAACAGCAAGGGCTGTTCTTGCCCACTAACAAACTAACAGATCCAAGGATCTCCTAGAACAAGCAATGCCTCTTTAAACATACTACAACAGAACATAAAGGAGCAAATAGAACTCGAAACTACTAGCAGATTCTGTATAGCTTATTCCGAAAACAAAGAAGGATACTAAAGCCCTAAGAATCATCTTGTACAACATGTTCCGGAATATTAAAGAATCTGTTCATGCTCGGCAAGGAAAAGAAGAAGGCAAAAATCGCGGAACAACTCCTACTACAGGTGAGTAGCAACTCACCTTGCTTCTTTAACTTACAACCGACGAAGATGAAGGTTCTGTTGGGATCCTTCGTACGGAGGCTAGAGAGGGGGGTGTGAATAGCCGACCCCAAATCGTCGCATTTCTACAAAGTAGGGTTAGCGCAGCAGAAAATAACACGTAGAAACGAAGGAAAAGAAGACAAACCTCAAACAAACCGATGTAACGAGGTTCGGAGATAAACTCCTACTCCTCGGCGTGTCCGTAAGGTGGACGAAGCCTATCAATCCGTCGGTGGATGAGTCCCCGGAGAACCGGCTAATAAATGCTCCTTGTGGGTGGAGAAACCTCGCCACAATACTTGTAACAACAAGAAAGGAGTACAAGGAAAACAAGAAGCAAATGCAAACAACAATATGAATGCAACACTCGCTTGCCTTCTCTGTCGATCGGAGGCGATGAAGCAGCAACTTCACAACCCAAACGCAGCAGCTGATCGACGACTGGAAGCTCACACGAAGCTTGCGAAGAAGAGCTCAACAAAGCTCAAGCACCAGAACAGCAGCTCTGTTGCAGAAGAGAAGAGAAAGAAGCAGTAGCACAGAAGATGCCCTCGTCTCCTTTATGTTGGAGGATCGGTGGCCGGCTTGAAGGGGGGGTTGGATAGCTAGGCCACCCCCAAATCGATTTCTTCTCTACAATACGTTAGTTTGCGCAAGCGGAAATATAGAAACTAAAACAATGAAACACAAACGAGAATACAAACGCTAACACGCTCGATGTAACGTGGTTCGGAGATTGCTTGCTCCTACTCCACGACGTGTCCTTGAGGTGGACGAGCCCTTGATCCTTTGGTGGATCAGTCCCCGGCAATCTCCGGCTAAAGCTTCTCCTTCTCGGTGGAGCAAACCTCTCACAAAGTTCTCTTCCTCTTTACAAGATGAAACTTAGGGCTAGAAGGAAGAGAGTTGGCTTGGAAGCTTTGGGCAAGATTCAGAAGGTTTACAATGAGTATCAGAACCCCTTCAATGCCCCAAAGCTCCCTTAAATAAGAGGAAAGAGTTGATCATCAATCAACTCAAACCCCGACACCAGTCGATGGTCCATGCACCAGTCGATTGGTGCTAGCCGTTAGGCAACACCAACGGCTCTCTTTAGAGCCCGTTTTCTAACGGTCATGTACCGATCGGTGGTCTTAGGACCACCGGATCGTCCTAGTCGAAAAGCAGAATGTTTCTGCATTACTGTGAATTGTCGATCGATCATGGTCCCATGACGATCATTGGTCCCAGACATTCACTCCTCTCATCCTTTCCGGAGTCGCCTTTGAAGTCCTCTTCCTCGGCCTTCGTCCCTCAGATGCACCCGAGCCCGCGGCTCCTCTCCGTGCCATCCTTCACGCTGCCTTGAAGTCCACTTCCTTCGGCTCCACTCCATTGCTCCTCGTCCGTGCGGTCCCTCGGATGTCTTCCACACCATCCTTCACCGACTCAACGATCCGAGCCCTTGGATGAGCTTCCCGAACTTGGTCACACCAAGTCCTTATGTGTTCCACCAAGTCCTGCATGACTCAAACACATATCAAATACATATGAAAGCCTAACTTAAACTCTTTGACACACACATCAAAACCTAGGTCGATTGCACCAACAATCTCCCCCTTTTTGATGTGTGGCAATATGTTTAAGTTAGGCACCAATAACAACTTTGAAAAGTACAGGCAATATGTAAATATGAAGCATAAAACCCAAGCTCCCCCTTAACACATGCTCTTAATCGTAATTTTCAAAGATTTGCACCCAAGTAGATTTCTAACTTAAACCTACCCATTTCTCCCCCTTTGACACCATCAAAAATATTGTACCAGATACGTACACATACTATGGTATCAGTTCCAACCAAATTTGAACCAAAAATTTGATTTTAAAGACCAACAGAATGCTGAAAGGCTGGTACCAGTCGACTGGTATCTGCACCAGTCGACTGGCACAAACTGAACATCAATTTCAGCCTACGGCAGCCAACTTCAGAAATCCATAAAAAATTCAAGAAAATTCGAAAAATCATGAAATTTTGAACACATATTTCTTATAATGTTCTTTAACTAAGAAAAATATGTTTTCATGAAAAGTCAACCTATTTTCAAAATTTTGACCAAGTTTCAAAAATATCAAAAACATGCAAGTTTGTATCAATTTCAAGCTCAGTTTTGCAATCATATGTTTTAAAATAGCTAGACCACAGTAAATAAAACATAGAATTGTTTTCAAAACATTTGAAATGTCCAACTATGATCTATGGGCAAGATGTCCATTAATTAAACATTTGCTTTCCCCATAGTTGGCCTATGATCACTAAACATTGATACACTTCATAACTCATCAAAATGCTATAAGCATAAGTGAATTACTTGTATCATCCTAATATCTCACATTCATGGTTAGAAAATAATACAAATCATTGTGAGATAAAGGTAACCTCTACTTAGCCCTCTTGATCATAAATCTCTATCAAGGCTAAGTCCTCCCCCTTAAGGTCTCAAGTCAACCATATAGGAAAAATTTGAATTATTGACTTCTATGGTTGACTTGCCATAAAATCCTCTAACCCTTGAGGATTGATTTTGGCACCCAATAGAAATTCTTTCTAATTGGGTTGACCAAGTACTCTTTGGGGATCCATTTCCTATCTATGGTCTTTGTCTTGGATTGCCCCCTAGCAAGTAGACAATGATAGGTCTTTTCATTATTTTGTTCATTGTATCCTATCCCATTTTTCTTAAAACTTGCCCTTTGGCTCCCAATGATCATATTTAGGGTTTTTGAGCCAATTTCAAATTTCCTAAGGGCGTTGGTAAGGTATTCTACCTTTTCCCTTAATTTCCTATTTTCCTCTTCTAAACATGAATCATTTGAACTTGTAGAGGAAACATGCATATCATTTTCCCTAAGAGTCATGGATTCTAATTTTTCTTCAAGCATACAAATATCATTTTTCAAAGATTTGTTTTTCCTTTTTGCCTTAAACAAATCATCATTTGTACTTTTAATAATTTTAATTAAAACATGAGGAGGAAGATTATATACCTCACTTACCGAGAAGTCCGAATCCGAAGTTTGACCTCCCCCTTCACTTGAGCTCCCTTCTTCATCTTCACTTGAACTCCTTCTTTCTTCTTGTTCGGATGAGGTGGAAGCTACATCATCAATCCCCATGAGAGCAAAATTGACTATGTGATGCTCTTCTTCCTCCGATGATGATGAAGGATCATCCCATGTTGCTTTTAGGTTTTGAGCCTTCTTCCCTTTTTCTTTTGTCTTCTCCTTCTTCTTCTTCCCTTCCTTCTTTTTCAAGAGAGGACAATCATCTCTTATGTGTCCTTCTCCTTGGCAATTGTAGCAGATTATCTTCCTTGTCCTACTTTTACTTCTCGAGCTTTTCCTAGCATGAGATTTGTTAGAAGAAAAAGATTTAAACGCCTTTCTCATCTTTCTTACCATATATGCCTCTTGATCGCTATCCATTGAGGCACTTGATTCTTCGGAGTCGGAAGATGATGGTGATGAAGATTTCTTCTTCTTTCCCTTTCCCTTGTTTGCCACAAGGGCTACTCCTCTTGATCTATGTGCTTCTTCATCTAATCCTTCAACTCTTGTTTCATGGAGCTCCATTCTTGAGAAGAGTTCATCTAGAGAGGATTTCTCTAGGTCCTTTGATATGTAGTATGAATCTACAATGGAGCTCCAAGTTGTGGTTCTTGGGAAAGCATTTAGGGCTTTTGTCATCATGTCTCGATTTGAGAGTGTCTCACCTACACTTGTTAGTCCATTAATAATTTCTTTAATTCTAGAATGTAAAGTTGATACCTTTTCTTCTTTCTCAAGCTTGATATTGTTGAGTTGAGTTCGAAGGAGGTCTCTTCTTGCCAATTTTGCTTCCGATGTCCCTTCGTGAAGCTCCACTAGCTTTTCCCATAATTCCTTGGCGCTTGAGTAGCTTCCAACCCTTGTTATTTCTTGTTGGGGAAGAACATTATGTAGATGATGGATTGCCTTGGCATTTGCTAGATGCTCTTCTTTTTGCCTTTTGGTCCATCTTGTTATGTCGATTGTCTCATTGTGTTCATCCTTGGGCTCTTCAAAACCACTCCTCATGATTAGCATAATGTCAAAATCGGTATTAAAGAATACCTCCATTCTCCTCTTCCACCAAGAGAAGTCTCCTTCGAATTTGGGTGGATGAATGTTTGAGCCGGCCATTTGATGATGTTGTTCTTCTTGGCGATTAGTCCGAAGATTTCCTGTTGGAGGATCGGTGGCCGGCTTGAAGGGGGGGTTGGATAGCTAGGCCACCCCCAAATCGATTTCTTCTCTACAATACGTTAGTTTGCGCAAGCGGAAATATAGAAACTAAAACAATGAAACACAAACGAGAATACAAACGCTAACACGCTCGATGTAACGTGGTTCGGAGATTGCTTGCTCCTACTCCACGACGTGTCCTTGAGGTGGACGAGCCCTTGATCCTTTGGTGGATCAGTCCCCGGCAATCTCCGGCTAAAGCTTCTCCTTCTCGGTGGAGCAAACCTCTCACAAAGTTCTCTTCCTCTTTACAAGATGAAACTTAGGGCTAGAAGGAAGAGAGTTGGCTTGGAAGCTTTGGGCAAGATTCAGAAGGTTTACAATGAGTATCAGTAACCCCTTCAATGCCCCAAAGCTCCCCTTAAATAAGAGGAAAGAGTTGATCATCAATCAACTCAAACCCTGACACCAGTCGACTGGTCCATGCACCAGTCGACTGGTGCTAGCCGTTAGGCAACACCAACGGCTCTCTTTAGAGCCCGTTTTCTGCCAACGGTCATGTACCAGTCGACTGGTCTTAGGACCAGTCGACTGGTCCCCTTAGTCGAAAAGCACAGAATGCTTCTGTGCATTCATGAATTGGATCAGTCGACTGGTCCCATGACCAGTCGACTGGTCCCAGTACATTCACTCCTCTCATCCTTTCCGGAGTCGCCTTTGAAGTCCTCTTCCTCGGCCTTCGTCCCTCAGATGCACCCGAGCCCGCGGCTCCTCTCCGTGCCATCCTTCACGCTGCCTTGAAGTCCACTTCCTTCGGCTCCACTCCATTGCTCCTCGTCCGTGCGGTCCCTCGGATGTCTTCCACACCATCCTTCACCGACTCAACGATCCGAGCCCTTGGATGAGCTTCCCGAACTTGGTCACACCAAGTCCTTATGTGTTCCACCAAGTCCTGCATGACTCAAACATATATCAAATACATATGAAAGCCTAACTTAAACTCTTTGACACACACATCAAAACCTAGGTCGATTGCACCAACACTTTATACCTGCGAAGAAGAAACAGCGAAGAAACTAGCTGTTGCGTTGCAACGGCTAGAACCCTGATCGGTTTGTGGACCGATCAGGCCCTGCGCTGATCGGTCCCCAGACCGATCAGTCAGTGCACAGAAACATTCTGTGCGTACTCTGATCGGTCTGTGGACCGATCAGGCCACAGCTGGATCGGTCCACAGATCAATCCCAACTCTTGGCTTTGAAGCTCTTCCTTCCGCGACATCGTCTCCTGATCGGTCGCCACGACCGATCAGGGAAGCTCCTGATCGGTCCACAGACCGATCAGGCGTCTTTCTCGCGGCTACTGATCACCTTCTGATCGGTCTGCAGACCGATCAGATACCGATCAGTAGCACACTGATCGGTTACTGATCGGTCACCAGACCGATCAGATAACTAGTGACTTGGTTTTTGCCCAAACCAAGTCCCAAGCCTTCCAAACCAACATTCGGTCAACCTCGACCTGTTGGTACTTCATTCCTAGCATCTGGTCACTCCCTTGACCTGCTAGAATTCCCCGCCAAGTGTCCGGTCAATCCCTTTGACCTACTTGGACTTTCCTCAACACCAGATGTCCGATCATCCCTGATCCATCTGGATTTTCCCTTGCCTGGCTTCACTCACCCGGACTTTCACCTGGCTTCACTCACCAGGACTTTCCAACTGCCTAACATCCCACCAGGACTCTCCCGCCTGCTTCACTCACTGGACTTTCCAACCGCCTAACATCCCGTTAGGACTTTCCGCCTGGCTTCACTCACCGGGACTTTCACACCGCCTAACATCCCAGTTAGGACTTTCCCACTGCCTGGCTTCACTCACGGGACTTTCCACCTGCCTAACATCCCAGTTAGGACTTTCCCTCGTGTCAAGCTCCCTGCTTGGACTTCTCCGTGCCAAGTCTCCATACTTGGACTTTTCCAGTGCCAAGTCTCCATACTTGGACTTTTCCCATGCCAAGTCTCCACACTTGGACTTTTCGCGTGCCAAGCTCCCTGCTTGGACTTTTCCAGTGCCAAGTTCCCTGCTTGGACTTTTTCCGTTGCCAAGTCTCTATACTTGGACTCTTTCCCGAATCAGGTCAACCAGGTCAACCTAGACCTACGGTTGCACCAATAATCTCCCAAACATCTATTCTTGTCCCATATCAAGAATACAACTCTTCCACGAGTGTCAAACATCAAAATACAACTCAACTAGGTCAACCTTGACCTAAGGTTGCACCAACAATCTCCCCCTTTTTGATGTTTGACAAAACCATAATCAAGTTAATGTTCTTCCTTGAACATTATCTAGAACATTCTCCCATTCTCCAACACTCTCCCCCTTTTTGACACACATCAAAAAGAGAGAATCAAGGTCAAGAGTTTCCTCCTAATGAAAGTCCCATACCTTTCATTGAAACTCTTAATTTCCCCCTTGATACTAAACTCAACAATCAACTTAGTGACAATCCTATGTCACTAATCCTCAAAAGTCTTAAGGAGTAAAAACTCCCCCTAAGAGTCAACTCCCCTTGGCAATTAGGTAAAAACTCCCCCTAAAGATCAACTCCCCCTAAAGATCAACTCCCCCTTGACCATTGCACCAACAATGTCTTGGAGAGTTTCAAACCTTTAGAAACCCGAAACTCAACTCCCAAAAACTGAAATTTCAGACACCTGCTGAAAATCAGAAACTGGCACGCACTGATCGGTCCTAAGACTGATCAAAAACCCCCTGGATCGGTCCCCAGACCGATCCATGCTTCATTGATCGCACTGGATCGTCACTGATCGGTCACCAGACCGATCAGGCCTTCACCAGATCGCACCAAGCTCTCTGGATCTTACTGGATCGGTCTGCAGACCGATCAGGACTTCCCTGGATCGGTCCCCAGACCGATCCAGACTCTGACAGGAGATTTCTGAAATTTCCTTCCCGAAATTCAGAAACTCCTAGAAAATTCCAGAAAATTCGAAAAATTGTGAAATTTTGAGGATACATTCCTCATAACATATACTATCATGGAAAAATAGTTTTCTATGAAAATAACTTCCATTTTTCAATCTTGATACAAAGTTCAAAAACTTTGAAATAGTTCAAGTTTAACTCAACTTTGTATCACAATGTTCAATGATGAATGCAATCACTAAGATGGCTTCATCAAGGTTTTCCAAATCAATTTCAAAATGATTTTAAACCTTTTAATTTAGGACCATAATCTTAGGGCTAAATGTACATGACTTGTACACAAGCTTTCCCTATGATCCTCCATTTCTTGAATTAGGCTCATCTAGGTACAAGAACTATGCACCTTGATCCTAATTCATGATCCTAATATCTCACACACATCTAAAGTGTATCAAACACATCCATGGCAATTTTGATGTGAGATATGGGTTTAGGTATCTTAGACTAAGGTCTCATGCATTTTCTAAACACAAATTTGATCTCAATATCAAAATATGTTTTTCATCCTTAAATCAATTCAATTGATTATTAATGCAAGAGATGATGACATGGCATAAAATGGTATCATAAATGAAAACATGTGCCAATGTCATGATGTCATGGCATAAAGTTTGAAACTTAAATAAACATGACATAAAAACTAGCCTAAGCATTATCATGACATTTCAAATGATAATAAAACTAAACATGATGTCATGACATGTGAGGGCAAACAATCATGGCAAGATTTAGCATAAATAAATATACCTAGATTACCTATCTAAGTATCCTTAACCACTTGGCTAACTTCAAATTTAATCCTAGATTGCCCCAAAATGCCAAAATCCTAATTTTGACACTTCTTGAACTCTAGATTAATTCATGCCACTTAAAGATCAAATTTATCCTCAAAACTTGGCATGTTTCATTTTTCCTCGAGAGTTCTCTAGATTTTCCCAAATTGTGCCAATTGAGATTAAAAATAAAATTTCCAATCTTTAGGCACATTTAACTCTTCAAAGGAGTAAATGATAATTCCATTTCATTTTCAAAAGTTCTCAAAACCTTGAAAATGCTCCTTGAGTGTCAATTTCCTCAAAGTTGGGTTAACTACCCTTCTAATCGGAGTTGACACTCTCTAACCCATTTATGGGGTAGAGAAGATGCTCCTAGGAACCCAATACTTATTAGAGCTCATTGGGTTCACTAAATATTCACTAGGGATAACTTCCCTAGCAACCCTCCTAATGACCCTCTTAGGCTTTAAAGCCTTGGTCATTTGGGTCTCATCAAGGTCAACTATAGGGGTGACTCCCCTTGTGAGCTTGGTAATGGTCTTCCTAGCCCTAGGTTTTGTTCCATAATCGAATGAAACATTATGATAAGTGGGCTTGACCAATTGGGACTTAGGTTTGTGACCCAAACCTTTCTTGTCCTTGGACTTGGGTTTTTGACCCTTAGACCCTAGAGTCAAATCCTTAAGAGCCTTTTCTAGAGAGTCAAGTCTTGACCTCAAGACTTGATTTTCTTTCTCTAATACCTCAAGTTTTGATTTATCATTTTTCTTTGAGGTATTCCTAGGCATGTGTCTAGATGATTTGGGATTTCTATCTAGATTTTCCTTAGCCTTAGATGAGTTAATTCTAGGGTTAGCATTTCTAGAATTGTTCTTATCTAGGCTAACATGCTTGGCTCCTAAGCACATGTATCGATTTCTAGTGTTAACATGCTTATCATTATTGACAATGGCAATAAGACTACTAGCATGCATCCTACTAGAATTGCAAGAATGAGCTTTAAATGTTACCTTAGGGTTTGCCTTAGCTCCCCCTTTACATGTGTTTGGCCTCTTGTCCTTGTGAGGTTGCCTCCCCCTTGGACATTGACTCCTATAGTGTCCCCGTTGCTTGCATTGGAAGCACACCACGTACTTCTTGCTCTTGCATGTCGGGACTCCGGCTTCCTTGACCTTTGGTGCCGGTGGAGTCTTTCTAACCCTCTTTGGACACTTACTCTTGTAATGCCCAAACTTCCTACACTCAAAACACATTATGTGTAATTTGCTTGAAATCACAGTGTTTGAGTTACCTAGGGTTGTGGATGTAGATGAGCTTTCTTCTTCATCCCTTCCGGAGGTAGATGCCTCTTCTTGCTCCGATCTTGAACAAGAGCTCTCCTCCTCTTCTTCCTTGGATGTTGAGTAGCCCTCAACTCCCAATTCGCTTCCTCCATGATGTGAGCTACTTGGCTCACTAGGCTCCTCTTCATGGAATTTTGCCAAATTGTTCCACAATTCCTTGGCGTTGTTGTACCTATCTATCTTGCACAAAACATTATTAGGTAAAGCAAATTCAATAATTTTTGTTACCTCGTCATTGATTTCGGATTGTCGGATTTGCTCTTTCGTCCACTCCTTCTTCTTGATAGGTTTTCCTTCCTCATCCATCGGAGGGGAAAACCCTTCTTGTACACAAAACCAATTTAACATATTAGTCCTAATAAAATACATCATCCTTACCTTCCAATATGTGAAGTTGTCGTGAGACTCGTAGAAGGGTTGAATCGTGACATCTTCTCCATAGAGATCCATCTCTAGCCCGTGCTCCCCCGGGTGTTGATCCGTCGAAGAGCGGCCTCGCTCTGATACCACTTGTTGGGATCCTTCGTACGGAGGCTAGAGAGGGGGGTGTGAATAGCCGACCCCAAATCGTCGCGTTTCTACAAAGTAGGGTTAGCGCAGCGGAAAATAACACGTAGAAACGAAGGAAAAGAAGACAAACCTCAAACAAACCGATGTAACGAGGTTCGGAGATAAACTCCTACTCCTCGGCGTGTCCGTAAGGTGGACGAAGCCTATCAATCCGTCGGTGGATGAGTCCCCGGAGAACCGGCTAATAAATGCTCCTTGTGGGTGGAGAAACCTCGCCACAATACTTGTAACAACAAGAAAGGAGTACAAGGAAAACAAGAAGCAAATACAAATAGCAATATGAATGCAACACTCGCTTGCCTTCTCTGTCGATCGGAGGCGATGAAGCAGCAACTTCACAACCCAAACGTAGCAGCTGATCGACGACTGGAAGCTCATGCGAAGCTTGCGAAGAAGAGCTCAACAAAGCTCAAGCACAGCAACACTTAGAATGAAGAAGAGAAGAGAAAGAAGCGAGAGTACGAAGATGCCCTCGTCTCCTTTATACCGAAGAAGAAACAACGAAGAAACTAGCGTTGCGCTGCGCAGTTAGAACCCGATCGGCCTGCTGGACCGATCAGTTCGCGCGATCGGTCCCTGACCCGGACACGATCGTCGGTCACGTAAACATCATGCGTACTACGATCGATGCGTGGACCGATCAAAGACAATGAATCGGTCCACGACCGATCCCAACTCTTGGCTTTGAAGCTCTTCCTTCCGCGATCGCCGTCTCTCGATCGGTCGCCCGGCCGTCGGGAGCTCTGATCGGTCCACGACCGATCGGGCGTCTCGCGGCATCGTCACCTTCCGATCGGTCCGCGGACTCGATCGAATACCGATCGAGCACACTATCGGATTCGATCGGTCACGGCCGATCGAGATAATCCAGTGACTTGGTTTTGCCCAAACCAAGTCCCAAGCCTTCCAAACCAACATTTGGTCAACCTCGACCTGTTGGTACTTCATTCTAGCATCTGGTCACTCCTTGACTGCTAGAATTCCCCGCCAAGTGTCCGATCAATCCCTTTGACCTACTTGGACTTTCCTCAACACGGATGTCCGATCATCCCGATCCATCTGGATTTTCCTGCTCGCTTCACTCACGGACTTTCACGGCTTCACTCACCAGATTTCCACCTGCCTAACATCCCGTTAGGACTTTCCCTGCCCGGCTTCACTCACGGGACTTTCCAACCGCCTAACATCCCAGTTAGGACTTTCCCACTGCTCGGCTTCACTCACGGGACTTTCACCGCCTAGCATCCTAGTTAGGACTTTCCCACCGCCTGGCTTCACTCACGGGACTTTCCACGCCTAACATCCAGTTAGGACTTTCCTTCGTGTCAAGCTCCCTGCTCTTTTCTCTGCCAAGTCTCCATACTTGGACTTTTCCAGTGCCAAGTCTCCATACTTGGACTTTTCCCGTGCCAAGTCTCCACACTTGGACTTTTCGCGTGCCAAGCTCCCTGCTTGGACTTTTCCAGTGCCAAGTTCCCTGCTTGGACTTTTTCCGTTGCCAAGTCTCTATACTTGGACTCTTTCCCGAATCAGGTCAACCAGGTCAACCTAGACCTACGGTTGCACCAATAATCTCCCAAACATCTATTCTTGTCCCATATCAAGAATACAACTCTTCCACGAGTGTCAAACATCAAAATACAACTCAACTAGGTCAACCTTGACCTAAGGTTGCACCAACAGGTTCTAGGGTTCGGATAACTTGAGTGTTCGGCTTCTTCTTGCGCCCACAGATCCTCCTCGACGATGGTGATCGCACACGGTTGAGGACCCGCCGGAAAGTCCCTTCGCCGGCGCCGAAGACAAAGCTAGGGCTTCGTTTTCGCCCAAGCACAGAACGGCGCCGCTCTGTCGCGTGAGAAACAGAGAAGAAGAGGAGAAAGTTAGGTCACGGGAGAAAATAAAACTCCCTTTATAACTAGGATATTCGATTACTAACTATACCTTATATATAATTCGTTCTTTCCTTAATTAACAACAATCGCTGGCACAGTTGGTTCGCTGCGTTTTGCTTAAGGCGCAGCTCACGGGTTCGAGTCTCGGCTGCAATCATTTTTCTTTCTATTTATTCCCTAATCATTAACTACTGCTTAACTAGAATATCTCTCATTCTTTAATAAGAAATGCCCGCTGGAACAATTGGTTGGCTGTGTTTAACCGAAACCTCTGGTCGCGGTTTCAAAACCTCAATCGAGCGTTTAATTTTCTTTTTATTTTAACTGTTCTTAAATACTGCTTAAATGTATTTCATCCCATATATGTTTACATAAAGGGCGCAGATCAGTTGGCTAGCTGGATTCGGTTAAGGTTCAGTTCAAGTCCGAGGTCCACAGTTCGAATCTCACCTTCAACGTTTTTTTTTTAAAACTTCTTTCTTTTTGTAACCCTACTAAACGACCTCCAAAAATTACGTAAAAATACTCTAAAAATTTCTAAAAATCTCTAGAATATTTTAAAAGTATTTCCAAATATTTTTATGAACTTTTAGAACTTGAAATAGGGAAAATTGGGTCGTTGCAAGAGGATTGGTCGCTCAACGCTTTTAGCTTCTTGACTTCCTCCTCCAAAAATGCGAGTCTTTGGCACATGACCAGACTCTCTACCCAATACTACGAATAACCAAGAAAGTATAAGCGTCAACCAGGGATAAATTGAGAAAATACAATAAGACACAACACTTATCCCAGTGGACATCTGGGTGCAGATATCCGCAAGCACCCCCGGAGGCATCATCGTTGCATGAGCTCGAGCGTCATCCCATATCTAGGCGAGCGACCCCTGGATAATTATTTGGTGCTCGAGGGCTCAAGATTCAACGCTAGCCGACTCATGCCATTCTTCAGTCGGTAGATGGAGAACCACCGTTATATGGTGCTGGCCGCTCGGGGCTGACTAGGCCGAGGTCGCTCGCCCGAACGGCCGAGACGAGGATGCCGGACGGATGCCGAATTTTTTAACCTTCAATGGTGGTGGCATGAAGGCCACTGGTGGCGCAGAGAGTCCCTTGTGGCAGGCCGGATGATGATGACGTCCGATCAGACGACGTGGGGGCGATAGTCTCTTGAACAAAAGCGGGGATTAAAGTTTCAACCTGTTCGGTGGACCGCACCGCACCACCGAGGATGCGGAGCGTGATGAGGGCTCCACCCGGCACCTCTTATGCCTAATCAGCGTCTCTTCTGAGGAGGCCAAGCCCGACACCCCCTCGACCTGAACAACCGGAAGTCGTTCGGAGGGAGGGTGTGATCCACCAGCAGCTTCACTACTTGGCGTCCGGCTGGCTGCCCCTCTGCTCACCAAGACTGGAGCCGCTTCGCTCTCGTCTTGTGGGTCTTCTTGAGAGCCGATCGGCTGCAGACCGCGACTCTCTAACTCCTCTATAATCGTTGTGTTGATCGTGACATCCGCAAGCTTAGCCTTGCCAGCCAGACACGCACGTAGCATGACTTCAGCTGCAAAAGAGGAAGAAAAATCAGTTAAAATCAAAGGAAGGAGTGAAGGAGTTGCATACCTAGGCTGGACGGAAGCCGGGTGTGGATTGGACTCAGGCCAAAAATGTAGAGGACACCCTCCAACAGCAATTTGTGAATGTCATACTTCTGACCGGCCAACACTAAAGCTGCGTTGAGGTAGTCCGATCAACTCTTGTACTGTTTCAAGGGAGGTTGACTCGCCACTTCGAGCTGCTAGTGGGTCAGGAAGTCTGGACGCTCGGGAAGGCGTACAAAAAAGAAGTATTCCCTCCAATGCTTGTTGGAGGTCGACATTTTGTCAAAGAAAACTAAGACCACTCGGGCTTGGAAAAGAAAAGTCCCCGGCTTGGACAATTTCAGGTAATAAAAATAGTGAAAAATCCGGGAAGTGAGAGGAATGTCATGCAGGCAGAATAGAACAACTACCCTGCACAACAGTCGAAAGGAGTTCGACACTAATTGATGAAGGAAGATGCGAAAGTATTTACAAATGATGGGAAAGAAGGGATGAATAGGAAACCACAGACTAGCGGTAAACTGATCCCTAAAAAATGTAAGACAGTCGGGCGACAGAGAGTTTGGCCGATCAGAAGGAGAAGGAAGAACAATTTTGTATCCAGAAGGAAAATCAAAGGCGGCGGTCAGACTCTCAACATCACCAGCGTCAAACTTGGACTTAGTAGAGGTATACCAAAGCCCAGGGACGCCGACAGGCAATTGTGTGGAACTCGCCATCGCAAAAAACACAAAGGCAATGAAAGGATGCGAGCAGAAGGAAGACTACTGGAAGAATATCGCCGGAATACAGAAAGAAATGTCGAAAAACTTGAAGACGGGTGTGATTAGAAGGAAGCGTACTAGAAGGTCCCCGGAGGAGCAGGAAATGAGGAATGTCGTTGGAGCACAGACGGAGTTATCGCCGAAGAGCTCGAAGACGGAGATGCGAAGGAGGAGGAGGCGACGCACACGGGTTTATAAGTCTCGGGGTCGGACAACCTGAGCTGTCCGATCTAGGTCGCGGAAACCCAGGTAGAAATCGGGTCGTTGAATTTGAAACGGCAAACGTCATATCGCCACCGGATATCCGCCTATCACGGTAAGCGTGCAGCGGCAGCAGGCAAGACATGTGGCGCCTCGCCACAGGCCAACATTTAATGAGGGCAATTAAAAGGCATTGGGGCGCGCTCAGCCATAATGTGCAGAGATTTGTACGATTTCCTAGAAAGATGGGTGACATAAGCCCGAATTGCGTTCGCCCAAGATAGTGCAAGAAAAGGTTTCCAAGTATAAATGTTTGTTGTGCCGATCGACTTAAGGGAGCAGACGTATGTCCGAACGACAATCTTCAACAAGCCAACTGGCAAAGAGCGGTCACATAGCCGACCATTGCACCACGTTGGTCAGATCAGAAACCATGGAGTGTCAAAGCCAATCAGGGGGAAAGCTACACAGATAATTTTTTCCAGTCAATCGGACTTGCAACCTCCTTCGACTAGACTTGAGGGGGAGGCATGTGATGCGGTGATAAGGAGGAGCCCCACCCCGCGGAGGATAGTTGTCATGATAGAAGTCAAAGTCAAGGCGGATAATGCTCAAATATCACCAGTCGGTCGGGTGATCATGCCCGACCGGGGGCAGAAGGTTCCGGGACGATCCCGGGTGGAGAAGGTTCCGATTCGATTCCACCTTTGACATAGGGAGGTGTCAAATGACTGACGCTCAATGGAGTATTAGGCACCAGATAGAGGAGGAGATGATGCGCAAAAGACGGGTCGATCGGCTACCCCGATCGGCCAGGAAGCATGACTCGATATTGGTAGAGCAGAACTTGGGCCGAGCGGACCTGACACAAGAACAAGCGAGTTTCGGTCAAACGGACGAGACACAAGAATAGTGGAGTTACGACCGAGCGGACGAGACACAGGAGTAGTGAAGCTCCGGCCGAGCGGCCAACCCGCTCGGCCTAACAGCATACTCCCGCTGTTATCCATCGACATCCTTTTGGGAGTTAGTGTCGCTGACACCAAGCATGGACAACCAGAAGATCGTACGACGGAAGCTTCCACTGTCACTTCAGAGATATGCTCGGCCTGTTAAGGTACTGTGTCAGGGACACTTTACTGACAAGTCTTTTCAGGAAAAACTTTGGGAAGCGTGCTCGCCTTGGGGAGTGTGCACACGTACTACAGGAGCTCTATATAAAAGGGGGGTCTAAGCATCGGCGGAGGTATACAATAGACATTGTTCTTGCTACTGTTCATTCTTGTTGTTGCTCCGCCTAGATCATTGTCGGTGACTGACTTGAGCGTCGGAGGGCCAATGCTAGGGATCCCTTCCCTGGCTCGGCATTGACGTAATCTATGTTGTAGGTCGGAGCGGAGTCTACAGGCGATCAGCGGGTGCACCATATCCCCAGCTTTCCATCTCATCAACTTTTGGATATGATCATTTGTGATAAGGGGAGTATTGAAAGTTATCATGAATATAAATGAGAGTCAATTGGATATTGAGTTGGGTTAAAGTTAAGAAGGGTCAACGAGGCCATCCTCTTTTCGATTGAGCCAATCTATCAAAATTGACCGGTCAGTCTCCCAAGATCGACCTGCCAGGGTTGGCCCACTAGTCATCCTGGCCAAGCCAACCCATTAGTGCAAACTCCTTAGTCTTCCAAGGTTGATATGCCAAAGCCAAGTAGCCAACCAACCAATCTTCTAAGGTCGTCTCGCCAGGGCTAACCCGCCAGTCTTCCCAGCCAAACTGACCCACTAGAGCCGACCGGTCAGTTTTCCAAGGCCAATCTGCCAAAGCTGACAAACTAATCTTCCAAGGCCAATCGGCCAAAGCCGAAAGACCAGTCTTCGAAGGCTAACCTGCCAGTCAGTCCAGTCAAACCGACCCCCCGGTTAGTCCAACCAATCCGACTTGCCACCCACCGGGTGGTTCTATACTGACTTTAGGAGGTGAGCTCCTCAACCGGATATCTAGTTTATGTCTGATCGGCTCTGTCATTCCGACGCTCCGACTCATCTCCACTCCAACCTGATGCCTCTCCCAGGCTCAAATACCCAGACATTATAGCATGTTGGCCTCTTGTGGTTTGTTAGAACACATGAGTGTCCAAACACGTAAAGTAGTATGCATGACATAACGTGATCTCTTCAAGATCTCCACAATATAAGATACGAGTGGCATGACCCCCTGATACCTTTGACATTATACATTCTTTAATGTGAATATGACATTTTGTTAGAAGTACATCATCCCCTTTGACAGACATGAATGTGACACATCACTCCTTCGTACTATAAAGAATCTCACCCCTACAAACCTAGGATATTGAATATTCATTGCTACATATACTCATATTTTATTTATAACCACCCGTTCGGCACTAGCATTAACAGCTCAATTGGCGGAACCGATCGGCATATTTCAATCGGCAACGACTTCACATGCAAAATATCCAAACAATAGCAGAAGTTGATCAATTGCATAGTGATAAAAAATTCCAAAGTACATTCACAATAGCCATCAAACTCCAAGGTACCAAATCCGATCGGCTAAAGCAATTTGGCAACATTAATTGATTCAGCAGCCAAATGAAAAACTTCTCCAATTGGAAAATGTCGATCAGCAACCACACAAATCTTTCATTGGCAATTAGAAGCTTCTCATCCAATTATGGGACCATGCAACTAATTTCAAATGGCAGCCCTCGACTTCACTCGGAACATGTCGTTCGGCAGCCCTCTTGATAATTCTTTAGTTGGAAAGAATTCAATCGGCTTCACTCATCATTCCACTTTATCAATGAAAATTTCAATCAAATTCTAGATTGACAAAAGCCGTGGGCAAGTTCCAAGGCAATTCGAATGAGAAAGTCCAATTTGCTTCATTCGGCAATTCAAAATTTCCATTCAGTTGCAAATGACTCAGTCTCATTGGCTTCCAGTGAAACAATTCCCAATTAGTTTCGGGTGGCAAAATTCATTTGGCAATCTCAATTAAGCGGATCGGCAAGATCCAACCGCATGTAAATGGATAAATTCTGATTGATATACAAAAATTCCAAAAAAAGTTCACAAGGCCAAAGTCCAACCATGGCTCGGCCCCACCGATGGAAAAATTAATGATTGCTTGTACGGTGTAACTATGAATGGTCACCCGCTCGACACAAATTATCGTCACATATTTAGCTATTTTTACTCTGACTCTACAATCCGGAGCAATTCAATCTAGCGATAGATTTAATTTAGTTAGTTGGACTCACACCTCCTTTAATTAAATTTGAAAAAGAAACTTGTGATACGAGAACTATTGAAAGCTACCACAAATGCAAATTAAAGTTAATCGGATGTTGAGTTAGGTTAAAGTCAAAGAGGGTCAATGGGACCATCTCTTTTTGACGAAGTTGAATCTACCAGAGCCGACCGACCAGTCTTCCAAAATTGATCCGTCCAAGCCAATCCACCAGTCTTTCTAGCCAAGCCAACCCACCAGAGCTGGCCAGTCAATCTTCTAAGGTTGATCCGCCAAAGTCGACCGGTCAATCTTTCAAGGTTGACTTGCTAGAGTCGATCGATCAATCTTTCAAGGCCGACCCACCAGTCTTCCATACCGGACCGACCTGCCAAAGACAACCCGTTAGTCTTCCAAGGCCGACCCGATAGAGCCAATTGGCTAGTCTTCCAAGGCCAACTCGCTAGAGCTGACCGACCAGTCTTCTAAGGTTGACCTACTAGTTAGTTCAGTAGAGCTAACCCCCTAGTCAGTCAAGTCAAGCCAAGCCAACCTACCACCCACTGGGGATGATCAGCTTCTCGATCGGGTATCCAGCTCATGTCCGATCGGACGCTCCAGCTCATCTCCACTCCAACCCGACGCCTCTCCTAGGCTCAAATACCTAGACGTTCTAGCATGCGGGCCTCCCGTTGGTTGTCAGAACACATGGGTGTCCAAATACATGGAGTAGTATGTATGACATAGCGTGATTGCCTCAATATCTCCACAGTACAAGACGTGACTGACATGACCCTTTGATACCTTTAACATGACACATTCTTTAATATGAGCATGACATCTTGTCAAAAGTACACCATCACCTCTGATAGCCATGTGACGTATCCCTCCTTCATACTATAAAGAGCTCCACTCTCATGGACTAAGGTATGTTGGATACTCATTATTATATGCACTCAAATTTCATTTACTCAGCTACTATTCATCTTTCCCACATTTTTATATCTCCGGAGATTTGACTTGAGTATCGAAGTGAAAGGCCAGGGCAACTCGGTCTCCCTCTAATGTTCCGTCTACCTTTTCCTACCTTCTAGCAGTCTTGCATACACCATTGACGGAAGACTTTCTAGCACCCTTGGTCTCCTTTTCTTAATTTTTCTTGAAGGTCTAGCGATTTAGCCTGTCTAGAAGATAGCTCACCTTCTTCTCCCTCCAAGTCATGATTATATTACGTGATCTATATTATAGCTAGCCCACCGACATGTTGTAAAATAATAAAGCAATATCAAGCAGTATTATTTTTGCACAAAAAGTCCCCTTTTATTCACTCTGAGAAGGTATGAAGCAGTGTCGCGTCCCTTTCTCACGCGCGGAACCAAACTCTGGTTTGGTTTTGGTTTAGACCGAAACCAAACTGGTTTGGTTCAGACTGAACCAAACCAGCAAAAACAGACCGGGCCGCCCGTGAGCGCAGGGCCCACGGGCTGGGAATTTGCACCCCCCTTTGCGCACGTGACGCCCGGTTTATGGATTTCCGGCTCGAACCCCCAAATCCACTCGATTTGGACTTGGCCCGCGCATGCGTGTAGGTCCTCTTATCATTGCTAAGCAAGGATAGAAGGATTTCCTATATAAGCCCTTCCAAGCTTCTCCACTTAGCAATGTGAAACTAAAAACACTACAAAAAAAATACTTTGAATTTAAAACAAAATTCAACACGACATTCCAGTTTCACCAATTTTAGACGGATCAGTTTGCAATTTGATTAGCAAGAGAAGAAAGAAGCATATGCGAAGCGATGGTTCCGTTGTTATTCTAAATTTTGATAGTTTGAACAAGAGTTAAATTATAAACGTTGAGTGTTGTTTTGATATGTTTGAGTAGGAATTTGGAGTTTGGAGAATTCATGCTCAATGAGCTAGGTTGATTCGACATGGCCAGGGTACGTTGACCCACTCGATGACTTGAAAGTTGTAAAATAAAAAAATGGATAGTATAATTAAGATATCTAAGGGATTGCAAAATGAGAAATACTGAGATGACATTGAAGTAATCTAGAGTGATGATTTGGCATCACCAAGTTGACAACTCGATTACTTGAGGTTTATAAACGTTTGGAGAAGGTTGAATGAGACTAATGGAGGGATTGCAAGACATAAAGCATCAAGGTGGTGAGGATTATCCTATGGGTATAATTAAGTTGGTACTGGAATGATATAATTGTTTCATCAATATAGTGAAGATGATAGTCAACGGAGTAGAATAAGTACGTAGGTGAAGAGGAGTTCGGATCCTCTGTCCCCAAATTTTTCTATCTCCGTATTTTCTTATTGATCGGACGGATCAGATTACATCTCAAGGATACCTTACACAACACGAGGATACTATACATATCTTAAGAATGTCATGATATTTTGAAATGCAATCTGGTCCGTTCGATCAATAGAGGATACAGGGATAGAAAAATTTGAAGATAGAAGATTTGAACTGGGTGAAGAATGATAAATGAATGAGTAGGGGTTGAATAACCTGACAAGTTAAAATGCTTAATTTTTGAAAAAAAATCTATCGATAAATCATTGATAATGAAGTAGGAGAGAGGACTACTGAACCATATAAAATACTCATCGTTAGCCATTGTAAATGTTTTTCTGGTGTATATTTTATTCCCGATGAGTAACGCAATTTTAATTAGATGATATTAGATCCAACGGTTCACAACCGGTTCGCTGCATGAACCGGCATATAAAACCGGTCGGCTTCGATAATACCGATCAACTTGTAATAATAAAATAAAATTATAAATTAGTTTTTCCTCTTTCTCTTATGGCTCAGCGTCGTACGTCGTCCTTCTCCTTCGATCCCTTCCCCCTTCGCCTTCGAATCTATCCTCCAATCCCTCTCCCCGCCGCCTACTACTCGGACTTCTCCGCAAAAATCCCAACTTGGTCTCCGCCCTGCTGTCGATCCATTTGCGCCGCCCTTCCGCCACGTGATTCGCAGATCAATGCGGCGCCTTGGTCCGCAGGGAGCAGTCTCCCGCCTCCTCGGTTCCCGTTTATCATGAAAGATTGGATTCGGGAGGCAGCGTGAGGGACTTAAGAAGAGACTTGGTCGACGGAATGGCAGCGGCCGCGGTAGCGGCAGTGGTGACGGTGAAGCGGAAGTTGCTGGTAGCGTGCATGACGTGCCCAGTCTGCCACAAGTTAATCCGGGATGCCACCACCATCTCTGAGTGCCTGCATACGTGTGAGTGTGCCTCCTCATCCTCCCCTTCTGGTGCTCTAATCTGAGGGCCTCCGTTTCTTCCGGCCCCTCCAATTTGACGTCTTTCGCCGATTCATGGTGTTTCTCTGTAGTTGTGCATGTTGTTTTATAGTTTATTCCTAGAGTGGAGTTCTTCGATCTTGGTTTACGCGATTCCTCGGTTTCTTCTCGTGTGAGAATCAGATCTTTGATTTTTTTTTTTTTTTTCCCTTCTTCTTCTTCTTCTTCTTTCTATGGAAGATTCAGAAATTTGGGGAGTCTCTAGGTTTGGAAACTTACCTTTTGTCGTTTTGAGTTTTTCCCACTTTGGTATGAGGCATTATGATGGGATGGCACATGACGCCAAGTATATATTTTTGCCTACATATAGACAAAGAAGTAAGTTAATACGTAAAGCGGGCATTGAAAGTTAAAATCTTCATTTCTTTTTCTTGATACATGAAGTGGTTCCTGCTATCAAAAATAGAAGATTTTTGCAAGTCTTCTCCACGTTAATGAACTGAGATAGTTGGATAGAGAATGCCCGCAGGAGGTGAAATCAGTGCTAGTCCACAAAAGTTCTTGATAAAGGTGGCATCTAAGTTACTACTTTGATTGTGCACTCGCAAACAAAAGGAGAGATTGTCTGTGATGCCTTTCTGAGGCGTGAAAATATACTCATGTCATTGTTGGCACTTTCCAGAAAATAGGAAACAAGAAATTCTTGGCACTTGGATTAATTTTACAACTAAAACTTCAGTCTAGTTTTTCTTGAGATCAAATTCTGTATTCATGTTTGATTGTTTCGTAGTCATTTTTGGCAATTTCTGTTAGGTAGTATAGACCGATCCATAATATAGACTCACTTATTTTTTGGAAAAATTATTTGGTGCTGCAGTTGAGATAAACTGGTGTAGTTTCTTTCAACTTCCTGAGCCTTCAAATAGACTATTATACCTAAAAGTTGACTTTTCTTGAGTAGATAGCATCTTTTGCTTTAGTTATTTTCACTTTGGACATAGCATCTCCCAACACACAGGTGTCTCTTATGTCATTCAGTATTTCTTATCCCAACACACATTTGAGAACTATTGCTGTCTTTGATGATAGATTTTGTCCTTCCATCTTGTGTCTGAGTTGTATTGTTTTTTTATTATTGATGTTTTGCTTTGTCATTTGGAAGAAATTTTCAATTTTTTTGTGGAAAAAAAAAATCTTTTTCATACTTTGATCTTCAAATAGTTTGCAGGAAGTGTATATATGAAAAACTCACAAGTGAAGAGGTAGATTGCTGTCCTATATGTAATATTGAACTGGGCTGTGTCCCTATTGAAAAGCTAAGGTAATTTGCTTTCCTTTGTTGTGCTGGTGCTGTTTGCATTATGTTGCTTATTATAGTTTCGCACTAGGTTTTGGTATACAAATTGTTTGAAGTAGCTATTATATTATCCAGGTTCTGGATTTCTGCAATATTATAGTGAAAACCTTATTGTTGACTGGATTATCAATATCTAAACTTCCAACTTAGTTTTTTTTTCACTTTTTGGATCTGCTGGAATAAAAAATAGTTTCACTGACTTATAAAATAGAGGCACAGCTTCTATCTTTGACTTCAAACGGTATGTGTTTATCACCTTTAACTGCTCTCATGTCATGTGTCAGTGCTTCTTCCCAATTCCATTATTTGGAGGAACTGATTGTTCCCCGAGATGGGGTTGACCTGTCTGTAGGATTGGCGGGATTTGTTCTGTGCATCATAGATTATGTGAAAGTGCAGCATATGCAACAGTAGGGGAGGTTTCTTGTGGTATGAAGGCCTCAAGCAGGTAGTAGTGTGTCAAACTTCTGTGGGTGAAAGGCTGTATTGTTCAAGGCTGGGTGGTAAGCCAGAGATCAAAATATGCAATGTGCATAGTAGAGTTCTGAAGCTGGAATGGTAACCTCATTAGTTTTGAATTTGTATGATAAGTTTAGGGAATGGCTTGGCTTTAAGTAGCAGCATCCTCAAATGATTTATGAGTTGCGGTAGTTTAGTGTATAGCCTGGGGTTGTTAGCCTTTTTTTAGTTTTTGTCAGTTGTTGTCTAGAGCAAGACTTTCAGTTTTAGTGACAGGATCCTCTCTTGTCATTCTATCTATTTTCTAAAAGAACACTGCATTTCAATCTTACTATATTAAGGATGTTATGAGTGTTACAACAATTGTGAAATGCCAATATGCTGGGCAATTGTGAAATGGATTTTTGGTTAAATCTGAAATTCCTTGTTTTATACTTTGAGTTTCTGATACAATATGTCTCTCTTCAAGCATATCCTAATTTTGGTACCATCTGCAGAGCTGACCACAATCTACAAGATTTGAGATCTAAGATATTTCCTTTCAAAAGGAGAAAGATTGAAGCTCTTGAAAATTTTCCTCTTGTAACATTTCCTGCTAAAAGAAAAGAGAGATCACTTTCATCATTAGTAGTCGACACTCCTCAAATAGCAGCACAGACAGCTTTGCATGGAAGGCGAACAAGAGCTGCTGCTAGAAAGGCTGCAACATTTTGTGGACAAAGTCCGGATATTCAAGAATCCATAAAGAGGATGGATGATAAAAATCTTGATGACCTTCCTGAAAACTCATCTGCTAATCCAAACAAGCTGAACCCTTGTAGAAAACAGGCAGCAATCCTTTTTCCTAATTTCTTCTTTCCTTGTTTTACTGTTTCTAAAGTTTTGTGTTCTTTTAAGATTTTAAATATAAGTTCACCCTGCATTAGTGTACATGTTTAACTTTGTCAATACTTTCTCAGACTTCTTCAAATATGGAGCCATTCAGCACTACTCCTATCAAACATTCATTGAATGGAGGGGACTCCTTTCGGAATAAGACTGAGCCCTGGAAACCTTTAGATTGTCTAGCTGAAGTGGCAAAGTCTTTTAAGTCCAGCCCACAGAATCCTGTTATCAATGCAGAACTCATCAGTGCACAGAATGGTGAAGCTAATATTAGTCAAACTAGGTCACACAAATTCAAAGTCAAGGACGAGAAAAATGACATCATCCAAATGCCTCTTGTAGCAGCAAAATCTAAAAGGTTGCAAGGGATCAATGGAAAACAGAAGGGTACTATGTCATCATCTCAAGCACCAATTGATGCAACATCTGGGCCATGTGACAGAAGAATTTGCCCAATATGGTTTCAGTTAATTGCTTCCTTAAACCAGTTATGGTCTTTTCTCTCGTGGAGATTGTATAATCACCATTCTTACTTCATTTCTGTTTTGATTTTTATTCATTTTAATGTATTTTTTTTCAGGGAAGGAGATTCACCTCTTCCCCAGATACCAAATAGTTATTTGAGGATTAAGTGAGTTTAATTATCATGATCCTACAATCTCATGCATAATTTGTCTATAGTTTTAACTTGCCACTGTTTTCCTTATCCTTTTCATTTAGAATTTTTTCAGTTTCCCGTAGTTTTTGTTAAAAACCATCAATTCCAGTCTCAATTGCACGTGAAAAGGTTGAGTTGAATTAGACCTTGGCGGATGAGTGGGTTTACATCAAGGTATCTGATCACAATAGTCAGGACTTACAAATGATGATAATGATAATAGTTCAGGTCAATCATGTGTAGTTGTATAACTACAATTATTTTGTTAAAGACCTTCCAGCAAGGAAATTTTAGTTGCTAAAAGAATCCAGAGCACATGCATAAGGATCAATGATAGTTAACGTTGCAAACTAAAGATAAACCTGGTTACATTAATTATGCTGATCTTTGTCATTCTGTTAATGCTGACTTAAGAAGGATGGCCTGCGAGAACGATCTTAGGGAAGGACCTCATGCTTGATGAACCTTATTTTTATCACTTGGTATTCATTTTTTTTATCTTCCATTTGATGACTTTTCTGGTTACCATATTTCAGAGATGGCAATGTACCTGTTTCTTGTATCCAGAAGTACCTTGTCAGGAAGCTTGACCTTCACAGTGAAACCGAGGTAATTTATTGAGTTTGCCTAACGTTGGTGTATTTTGCTTGAGTGCAACCCTTGAGATTGTATGATGATCTGAAATGTGTGTTACTTTACTTTTCCTATCCTTCATAAAACATTAATAGTTTGGTAAAATATCAGTTGCATTAATGCTACATAATGTGTACAAAGAAGAAACAGCTAGCAGATATCCTCTAAAGACCCTCCATTAATTTGCAGCCGAATGCCTGAATCAAAAGAATAGCTGCCCTCCCTTAATAAAATATCCTCCAAAGATTCTTCCATTAATCTACAGTCGAATGCCCAAATCAAAAGGATTTGTTTTTCTTAAGAGATGGCAATGTACCTGTTTCTTGTATCCAGAAGTACCTTGTCAGGAAGCTTGACCTTCACAGTGAGAGGTAATTTATAGAGTTTGCCTAAAGTTGGTGCATTTTGCTTGAGTGCAACCCTTGAGACTGTATGATGATCGGAAATGTGTGTTACTTTACTTTTCCTATCCTTCATAAAACATTAATAGTTTGGCAAAATATCAGTTGCATTAATGCTACATAATGTGTACAAGGAAGAAACAGCTAGCAGATATCCTCTAAAGACCCCTCCATTAATCTACAGCCAAATGCCTGAATCAAAAGAATAGCTGCCCTCCCTTAATAAAATATCCTCCAAAGATCCTTCCATTAATCTGCAGTCGAATGCTCTTTATCGGTAGTCTTCATCTAGCAGTGACACCGTTTTGTTAGATGTAGCTTTGGAGAAGAAATTAGCTGAAATATAACTGAACATAATGTCAGTGCCTTCTATTTTCTTCAGCACATTGAGTGACTATATAAAAATCAGTGTGCATGAGTTAAACAATTAATTAGTCATTAAGATTAAAATCAGTACAAGGACGCCTTAGCATATGTAAGCTGGAACTACATAACTCAGTCTTCTTTGTATAGCTTTATAAGTGTTGATCCCCGCCTAATCTTCTTATGGTTCTTCTCTGACACTTAAAGAACTTGAGTTGCGCGGTCAACTGTCCATTTATGTGCAATATCTGGTACAGGTATGACCTACAGAATATTCAAAAATGTAGTATTTGGCATTTCTAGAAAAGACCTAGGCTGCCTTGGGTAAGGCTAAGATCATATCGTTAAGTTTTTCTTATGTCTGTGTTTGAGTTTATCAAACGTTAATACAGGCTTAAAGTTATTTGATCAAGTCAAATACTTGTCCTAGGAGCCTTGTTTGCTTACTATGAGCTGGTTATAGGACAGAAGATCACAGATATACTTGCTAGCAAATTGATATGTCAGTGACCAACTACTTGCGACTATATCCAGAAAACTTGATGTATAAGTAGCTATTACAGAGTTATGAAGCATCCCGGTATATCCAACTGTAAGACTCTTCTTCCTCGCATAATAGACAGTAGATGGACAACAGACTGAGTTTCTCTCTGCAAGCTGCAAGTGTATATGTTCATTCCAAATCTTCTCCATACTATTATTCTGCTCATTAGTTTGTTAAAACAAACCTAATCAGCAGCAGATGTAGACCCAATTTAAAAAGATATATACACACAGAAAATTTCCTAGTAAATACATGCACTTCCCTCGCGATTCTTTGCCAAGCTGTACTTGTATGCTTTAAGGAAGACTATTAAGCCACATCAATGACATTCAAAAGGTTCGATGATACCAATTGCATTCTTTGTTAGTGTCTTGACACTTTATCTATTTAGGCATCCTTCATGGTCATTTCTGAAAAATTTAGTGCATAGCAAATGGAATGTTGGTTTAAAACAGTCAAAAAGCGATGAGATATGACATGGCTAAGGTTCTTGCACTGTCATTGTCGCATAATTGCCTTCAGCTCAACTACTGTTGATGGTGAATGCAGGTGGGTATCATGTTTCGCGGCCAGGCAGTGAGCCCGACTACATCTTTACACAAGTTGCTGGTTCAATGGCTAAGAGTGGGCTCATCACAAAGATTGCCAACCTCCGCCGGAACCTCAGGCAAGGAGTTTGTCATGGTGCTAGCCTACAGTCGATCCAAGGTGGACATTCCAGCTTAACGAACGATTGACAATTTCTTTTGAACTCTTAGCTGATCCTCTACCATTTGTTCATTGAATCGTTGTACGCGATCTTGTTTATTGCTTTGTGGCTCTCGTACTCAATCTGTGATATAATAGTGATTCAGAGGCAAACCAAAGTAAACTAAATATTTTGTATTCTTTATCATACAATTTTATTTTCTTCACATCTCAAAAGAGTTAAACAAATAATAAAGGATTCAATGATACATTATGTTCTAACTTATGTAGTAGTCAATAAGAGTGGCATATGATCATATCATGAATGATTATCAAATGATTACACATGTAAATTATTTCAAAGAATAAAGATATAAATTTATCATGCAAATGTGTAAATACAATCAATATTTGTCACTTTGGACAGCACAAATTGTTTAATGAACATGTATTTCTAGGGTACTGATATATATTGGAAATTATGGATCCCCAAGTTTCTATATATATATACAAATAAGACAAATAATAAAGTGAGGATAAAAGAATTAATTAGATTAATAAAAAAAAAGGGCAGAGACAATCATCAGACAAACAATAAATAGATTTGGAATATTGAATCATTAAAAAGATTTCGATGAGATATGGAATCATTTGATATGTTTGTATCTATCCATAAGATTATATCTCAATTTACTAGAGATTTGTTTAACCTAATCTAGTAATATAACTCATTTAATTCTGTCTTTTTCAGGCAAATAATTGTACTAACAACTTAAGAAAATAAATTCATTATCATTCCTAATTCAAGGGCCAGATAACAAATATGTCCGAAATATATGGATGAAAATACAAAATCCAATTTTGTTTAAATCGATCCCTTTGAAATTCAAAAGACAACAATTTAGACCTCTCTTGCTTCGACCTCTCTGCTCTGCTGCTGGTGTTTCCTGCGCACTTCCCAATCACATGGGCGCCATGGGAAGGTCAGCATCACATTAACTCTAGGGTTCTTCCCGTTCGCCAAGGTCGGCCCTTTGATCCTGTCTGTTATCCTCTCATTCTGTAGCAGCGCAAGAATTGATGCGCGTTTTGAGGATTTCTCAACATTTGTTGAGCTCAATAGGAATACCCGTCTAACATAGCTCAAGTTATCTGTTTTGTGATGCTTTGAATCAATCTTGGTGGCCAAAATATGATTTTGTCGTTTCCTCATTTTGCATGCTGAAGTAGGTTTAGAATGCTTTTTTTTAGAACAAGTTTGGGTTCTTTATTTTGTTTCTTTGTTTATATCTCAATTTATCTATTTTAACCCTTTATCAATTCTTATGTATCATCTTCAGTTGGGACTTTTGATCCTCCAGAGCTGTCCAAAATGGAATTTTAGGTTAATCTAGAGCTGTGGCTTTGAGATGGAGGAGGTGGAGAGGGCTAATAGAGCTGCAACCTTGAGCTGTCACAGAGTTCTTAGCCTCCTTTCCCAGCCTCAACATAAAGCCCAATCTTCAAACTTGTTGAGTGAGACGCGGGATGCTGTTACAAGATTCAAGAAAGTGGTTTCTTTGCTTACCAAAAGTTCTGGCCATGGAAGAGTTAGGGTTGCCAACAAAGCCATATCTCCCTCCTATCACAATAAACTCCTCTCAGACAATCAATTGTTGTCGAAGATGGAGCACAGTCCCAATCCATACCAACAACTTCCAAGAACTAGTTTAGAGGGAAAAGTTCACTTTTTGGATTCAAGTGCTAAGAACCCTTTCCAACTATCCCAGAGGAGCCTCTTTGACAATCAACATGTGCCACTGACCTCGTCGTCAAGTCATTATCAGCTTCTTCAGCACTCATCGAGGAATGATCCCAGGTATCAGCTTCACCAGCAGATGAAGCTCCAGGCTGGCATGTTTTGGAGGAGTAATAGTGCCATCAACATTAAATTTGAGAGTTCTAGTCACACACCTTCAGCATCAACCACAAGGTCTTTGTTGTCTCTAAGCATGGATGGTAGTGTGGCTAGCTCGGATGGAAAGCCATTCCATCTGATTTGTGGACCAGCTTCGTCTGACCCAGTAAATCTGCACCTGCCTCCCAAGCGGAGGTGTGTATGTAGAGCTCAAGATGGAAATGAAAAATATGCCACATGCAGCCAGTCACATTGCTCAAAGAGAAGGTGAGGTCGTGGATGTTATTTTCTATCAGAGATGGAGCTGTGATTCTAGGGATTGAATTCAACTGTTGCTAACTATACTATTATCTTTAGGAAGCTAAGAGTTAAGAGAACCATTAAGGTGCCCGCTGTCAGTAATAAGCTAGCCGATATCCCGCCCGATGACTACTTGTGGAGAAAGTATGGACAAAAGCCAATCAAGGGATCTCCTCATCCTAGGCATGTTATCTCATACCAATCTCCTTTTTCACAGGTTAAATCATGCACTTAGGTTTATCTAGATTAGTTGCTTATCGCTATTTCAGTTTGTGAGTCAGTAACCTTTCGCTAAAACTCAACTGTTTTGCCCCTTCGACTAGTTCACAGAATTGGCAATTTTGCTTACTTATCCTAAGGTTCCTTTCCAACTGAATCTATTCCTCTTTTTTTTTTTTCAATCCATGTGATAACTGATAAGAAAAATACTTTGATTGTGCTTATTTGCATTTAAACACTTTTGGCTGAAGTATTTCCGGCCCATAAACCTTTTTTCTCCTCTTTGCATCAGTAGTTTTGATTCTCTTAATAGCACATTTACCTAATTGGAAGTACACTTTAACCAATCCAAAAATCCATAAACACGTTAAGGAATAAGTCTCATGCTTCAAGAATTTTACACTACTCGGCGGCTTCTCAGCTTACATTTTAGTTATGATGAGGACTGCTAATTTTTGTTAGTGAAGGTTTGCTTAAGTTTACTGAAAAAACAATGCAGGGGATATTACAAATGCAGCAGCATGAGGGGTTGCCCTGCAAGGAAACATGTTGAAAGGTGCTTGGAAGACCCTTCGATGATGATTGTCACTTACGAAGGCGGGCACAATCACACCCGGTTGCTCACCCAGTCTGACCAGACGAAGATTTTTGTCATTAACTCCTGCTGAGCAACTTGTTTATCACCTTCCTTCGGTCCTTGCACCACCTCGACGATCAAAGATAAGGCTGTGGCAATACTTATGTTGTCCGGTGATCTATGTCTCCGTGGTGCACATCATGGAACACCACCTGCCTCTCCTCGGTTTCGGACAGAAGCAAGTTAAGCCTAAATTGCTTCCGCTTAGATAAACAAACTACAGGAGGTTAGTTTTGCTATGGCTTTTGCAAATCTTCCGCGAAAGCTGCTTTCTACCTCCATAGCAAATAGACCTTCTAGATTGAGGTGATCAATATAATGATAAAACCAAGAGTGATTTGTTGTGATTTTGCCTAGTGCAATATCATCAGTAGTTTTTGTACACAAAAAAGAAAAGCAAAATGAAAGCACAGTGATCAAGGATGGTTTGCTAAGTATCTCCAAGACTAGCTCAATCCAAATTTCACTTAGTTGAGATATTGCTATTATGGTTTAGCAAATGTGGTGCCATTGGATGACACATGACTTTTAGCAATTTTCCATATATTTGTAATCTAAATTATATCTTCATTTGCTCTATTAAAGATTAATAAAAAAAGGTGCCATGTAGTAAAATCTTGGCCCATTCATCCTACTAATATCCTTTTTAGACATCGACATAAAGACTCACCTAACCTAATAACATCTCATCCAATTAATTAACCCTAATTAAAGTATTATCCTAGGTTTGAACATTATGATAATATTTGTTTCAAAGAAGACTTGTAAAGTTTTTGTAAATTATAGGAAGAAGTTTTGTTTATTATATATATTTCTCTTTTTTTTTGGGGGGGATGAAGTTGAAAGAGACTTATGGTATTACTTGTTTTTCGAAAGAGCTACCAAGTTCACATCTAATGGAGGGGCATTCCTAAAGACATGGGTCATTTTTTAGGTCGATATCATTTTTAATATCATATTAACAACATAAATAATAGAATGAATAAGAATATATTTTTTCACCAAATTAGACAAAGTTCATATGAAATTAATAAGTATACCTTTCACCTAAACATTAACATTTTAAAAAATCAGTCAATATATATATATATATATATATATATATATATATATATATATATATATATATATATAATTTTGATATGCTATGGATCCTGGAATTAATTCAGGTGTACGGTAAAATAGTTCAAACGCTTGGAATTAATCCAGGAGCCTTGACTCCTTTTTTAATTTTTTTTTTATTTTGAGATATATTATATACATTTAGGGTTCAAAATTTTAGGATTTAGGAGTAGGATTATAACGGTTTTGAGTTAATAAGACTTTTCCTCTAGGATTTAGACTTCCTTCTTAGATTATAGTATTTCAGATTAAAAATTATAGATGCTCACGGGATATATTATATGTATTTAGGGTTAAAATTTTAAAATTTAGAAGTTAGATTATAATGAGTTTAAGTTAATAAGATTTTTTTATAGGTTTAGATTTTCTTTTTGGGTTATACTATTAAGATAAATAATTTTAATTATGCACGGAATATAATATATATGTATTTATAGGTTTTGAATTTATGATTTACAGAATTTTTTATTTTTAAAAATTTAAAAATAAAAGAACGATGGATTCTCAAAACTTAAAAAAATAAAATAAATATTTTCCTTTAAAATGAAGAAATTTAAGATATTTGGTGTAACCCCTAAACTACGCAAAACTCGCAAGAGAGAAATTAAGTACGCTACTAAAATCCTGATATATTATCGTAGCGGTAATATAACAGAGTCCTGCTGCTATAGTAGCCGAACTGGCGATCAGTTTTCCCGTTTCTGTCCCGTTATTTGTCCAAGAGTCAGCCGTGGCATATCGGTCGTTACGTGTCGTCGGTCACTAAAAAAAAGGACAAATTTGAATGGAACTTACTCACTTTGAAAAAATTCAACCGTTTTACTGGCACCGTGATAGGCAAAGTATCGAAAGTAAACAATTAAAAGTCGGGTACAATTTCGAGTATAAATAATAAGTGGAGAAAGTATATTTAAAAGTAGTTCGCGCGTCGGGTTACCTGCCGGAATGACGTCAGGGTCCCGCCACGACCCCCAGATGGAGGTAGTCTTACCGCTCTCGAAACGACACGAGGGACCAGATTTACCTGCGAAGAACTCGAATGCATAACGCGGGAAGGTTCCACCGACCGCCGTTAACTTACGTCGCTAAACGGCGATGCGGTGCTATAAATGGCGTAACAGGGAGCATCTCCACTCGGTAACGCCGTGGAGAGGAGTACAGCCAAGCTCGCAACTCGCAAGCGGATAGGAAAGCGAAGGGGCCGGCGGACGGCAGCGGTGGGATAAGGAGAAAGTGAAGGATAGTTGAGGCGGAGGAAGGTGAAATCGCAAGCCATTGGTTGGTTTTTTTCCCCCTCTGTCTCGTTAGGTTTGGCACCTTGGTTTTCTTTGGAATCAAATGTTGGAGCGAGCGAAAAGTAATTTGTGAGTGTTCTTAATCGGATGAGGGATTAACATTTAGAATCTTCTTTCTTTGCTTGGAATTTTGCTGGATTTCTTTGCACCAGGAACAGTTTTGAATGTAGTCTTTTCTCCTCGACAAATTGTTTTGACGCAATCTTTTCTTCCTCGACATTGTGAATATTTTAGATCTGTGCAGTAATTTCTTTTTTCTTTTCTTCCTACTTCTGTGGGTTTAGTAGCACTTTTACTGCTTCGATGGGGGATCTCTATGGAGTTTGGGTAGATAATAATTGAGAGTTGCAGATGCTGGTTCAATTAATTCTAGGGTATGGAAAAGCATACTGTTCTTCTTTATGAGTCGGTGTTTATGCTTGTCACTTTCTCTCCGATTCGAAATATTCACAATGTGACGGTAATTTTTATGCTAATGGTTAAAATCTTTCAAATTACGGTTGTGCCGAAAAAAATAGTGGCTTCCTGTTTCGACTTAGCATGCTGTTCCAATTTCTTTCCGCTCTGATTAAAATAAAAAAAAAAAACTGGAGATGCAGGGGTATTGATTCCCATGCCTCTAGCTCTACCATCTGAGCTACACCCCTTAATGAAATGTAGTTATGACGATTGAAAGCTAATCAGTACATTATCCCATGTTACTTGCTGGTCTTCTAAGAATTTGAAGCTATTCTTAATATTGCATCTATTACTTGCTGGTACTGTTAGTCTAACATCTTCTGCAGTTGCTATATTCTTTCTCATCTTCTCATAGGGCTATCTGAAGGGTATAATCCTCATGAATGGTCCAGCGCAGGACTGGTTTAGAATTCTTTTTCTGGTTAAAAAAAAACTAAATATACTAATTACTAAATTTCGGTTTATTCTTCTTTTATACAACTAAGTCAGATTCTCTTTGTAGCACCTCATGATGTTTTATGAGTCATTACCTTTTAACTTCATACCTTTTGCCTTAGTCAAATCTCTAAATACTAAATGATAAAACACGAAAAATTAGGACGTGTATGGTGGTTACCACCTTGAAAGTTTGGATGAATGGTGTGCTACCTGTCTAAAATCCTGAAGAAATTCCCAAAATTGGTTAAGGTAACTTAATGTTGAATTTTCCATTACTCAGTTAACTAATTTTTATTTTTTCACTTCTACATGTACTATGTAGTTGTACAACTTATTTATAAAAGATTTTCCAAAAAATACAACAGAAATTTAGAAAAGTGGAGTATCAAACCCCATATCTCTAGCTTGCTAAGAGCGTGCTCTACCATCTGAACTACATTCCCTCTCTTTTTCATTGGGGGAAAAATGATAATCTCAGTTAGCCTCATTGACTATTCCTGGGGTGATCAGCCCGGTCCTACGGAAGTTTCCCACCGGCCATCAGGGTAAATCGGGAAACGCACGCGGCAATCAGCCCAGAAGCCTAGCATCCTTTGATTACGCCCCCCATTTGGAGGAAAAATTCCTGCAAATACGCCGTAGCTGGGGTTCAAACACTTAACTCTCATTTTTATTTTTCATTTCTATATGTACTATTCGTTCCTTCGGTTTGTTTTTTTCAAGAACATAAATTCTCACGATTTGTATCCAAAGCCTATTAGAAATTCATTTTTATTTATTAAAAACAAAAATGGATTATATAGCCAACATAATTTTTTTGAACTGGATCCAGTCTTCCAATTGAATAAGGGAAATTTGGTGTTGTAAAGGGAAATTGAAGTCAAACAAGCTGGAAGATTTTCCCAAAAATATAATAAAAATTTGGAGAAGTGGGGTATCGATCCCCATACCTCTCGCATGCTAAGCGAGCGCTCTACCATCTGAGCTACATCCCCATTCTTTTTCATTGGAAAAGTTTGAATACATGGTGTGCTACCTGTCTAAAATCCTGAAAAATTCCCTCAAATTGCTAAGATAACTTAATGTTGAATTTTCCATTATTAGTTAGTTAACTCTCATTTTTATTTTTCATTTCTATATGTACTATGTGTTCCTTTATCTGTAGTTTTTTTTTTTTCACTTTGTACAGTTTATTTATGAAATATTTTCCAAAAAATTTAATGAAAATGTGGAGAAGTGGGGTATCGATCCCCATACCTCTCGCATGCTAAGCGAGCGCTCTACCATTTGAGCTACATCCCCATTCTTTTTCATTGGAAAAGTTTGAATACATGGTGTGCTACCTGTCTAAAATCCTGAAAAATTCCCTCAAATTGCTAAGATAACTTAATGTTGAATTTTCCATTATTAGTTAACTCTCATGTTTATTTTTCATTTCTATATGTATTATGTGTTCTTTTATCTGAAAGATTTTCCAAAAAATTTAATGAAAATATGGAGAAGTGGGGTATCGATCCCCATACCTCTCGCATGCTAAGCGAGCGCTCTACCATCTGAGCTACATCCCCTCTTTTTTTCTATTTTTTTTAATTATATTTCTATGCGTGTTGAATTAACAGTTTTTAGTGAAACCTTTGATAATTATTAATAAAAGATATTTTTTCACAAAAAAAAAAAAGTAGTCGAGTGCATGAAACTCTCGCTAGTACAGGTCCCGGGGAAGGGTTGAATTATATTGAGTCTATTGTTGCAATCTTACCTTGCATTTTGCAAGAAGTTATTTCCGCGATTCAAACCTGTGACTTCAAGGTTATATTTTTCCACCAAAAGAAGTCAAAAATTGAAGATGTGGAATATTTATCCCCATCGCTCACATGCTATGTTAAGTAAGTGCTCTACCATCTAAGCTATATTCCCTTAATATCTTCCTTCTTAAGGAAATCCTAATATAATTTGCCGGCCATCTCATTTTACATAGCACTTGTTGTGTTAACATCTTGTATAATGGACTTCTTTTTTCTTGTGTAATAAACAGTGAAATAGTGCAGTTTCTCGGTATTTTTTTTTGTTTAATGAATCAAATTAACAAAATTAATCACTCAGTTGTTTTAGTTATTCTTGCTACTGTAAGACAATTGGATTTTCTTTGTGACACCAACTTATGTTTCTTGAGCCATTTGCTCTTATATTTTCTCCTTTTGTTTTGTCTATATGATGCGATTAGCCTTGCACAAGCATGTTGTTGGTAACTTTAGGCAGCCCAGCCCCTCTTGCAATGGAAAAACTGAAATATTTGACAGAATTTTGTGAATCAAACTTTCAGTTCTACATTTTATAATTTCTTAATTGCTAAGATTCCTGAGGAAATTGCCATAGCTATTGAGATTACTAGATGTTTAAGATTCTAGTACGTAGGTATTCTTCTAATTTTTATGTTTCTTTTCCCAACCGTCAATATGATAAAATTTTGGCCAATCTTTCTGTGCACATTGTTATATTTTCATTATGTTGGTTCTTATTGCAGGTTAATGGGTGGGGAAATCATTAAAGTGGCTTTTGATGGTAAGTCAGACCATGCAGTAAGGATGCTAGATGATGAGAATTCTCATAGGCAACAAGAACTGCCTCTTCTCAGTGATCTGTGTGTGGATGACGATACAGCAGAAAATAAGCATATTATTCACAAGTCATTAAATCAAAAAAAGTCAGCTGCACTGAAACCAGCTAATTCTGGAAATTCACAGTCTAACCGCACTGTTCCTCAGCCTTTCACTCTTGCAACTGAAAAGCGTGCTTCTGGTGGACATCACTCTATCATTTCTGTAACTGTGAATGCAGGCAAACACGCAACTGTAGAATATCTCCAGTCCAGAAATATCACAAACAAGCCTCAGGTGACCTATCCATTGGTATAAAAACTGCTTAATCGTCCATGATGTTATTTCTTATTGTGTCCCTGAATGACATCTGAATTTTTTAAGGATGACTTTTATTTTACTTCAAACTATCAACTTGTGATAAAAATTAGAGCATTCCTATGCTCGCTCTCTATTAAGCAGTTCATATATCATATTACTAGGTTTTGTACTTAGCTTGTCCTGAATGTATTGATGTGATCTGCATTGTGATCCTGTATATTCTCAAGTGATTTTGCGAAAAAAGAAGGAACTTTTCACCATTCTCGATGCATGCATCCTATCAACAGATCAAGAAGATCACAAGTTTTGAATCCAAATTTATATGGCTTATTCTATTCTTGAAAGCATCTCAAATTCTTCTGGAAATGTAATTGGGAAATCTAAAGAATGATCAATTGTGAATCTAATCCTATTGGTATTGCAGAGAAACTCACTTCTCTCATCCAGGAAGCCTTTGCAACTTCATAATGCAACGCAAGCAGATGAAGAAGAGTCTCACTCTTTTGCTTTGTATCCTTATATAATTATATCTTCTACTCTATTTATACTGTCTATTTATTAATTGCTCCTGAACTTATATCATAGAGCTACACCATCTGTAAGAACTTTGAGAGGCAAAACAACTGTAGCAACTGCCCCTAGTTTCAGATGCAGTGAGCGTGCAGACAAGAGAAAGGAGGTACCATCTCTATGTACTAAGTCTAATTTTAGTGTTCTCATTTTAATCAGTTTAATTTTAATCATTTTTCCACTGATTTCTTCAGTTCTACTCCAAGTTGGAACAGAAACACCTAGCTTTGGAGGCAGAAAAAAATCAGTCTGAAGCTAGGATCCGGGTATGCTTTCTTCTGTTAATACTCTCTATTGGTGTATATAAGTTGTCAATGTGTACGCTGGTGTGCACAATAGAATATTTTTTACTATTTTTAGCATAAATCCTTCTGAGATGGTGTCAATATTTCATTTCTCCATATTTACCTTGCATTTGTATTACTAGTACATGTGCTGAATGGTAGCTGAATCCTAGTACAAGTGCTTAACATTGGTCTCTGAAAACTAACATGAATTGCACTAATTAACTAATACGAATTTGTTAAAACATAATATATTTGATGGGTTGTGCTCATCGTCTGCTTTATGTCTACACTAATGAGGTCACGTATATTTTGGATTTCCCTACTATTAACTTTACAGATACAACAGAGAAATGGAAGAGGCTTGGCAGGTGACCAATTTCAAAAGTTTACAGTATCAGTAATATATGATTTTAGGTTTCTTGAATAATTATTTTAGTATTTAGCAGATGATCAATACATGTTTGGCCTAAACATAATACAATTTAATTCAAACAATCTTAAATTAAAGAAAGGATGACAGAGAGGTTGTTTTCAAACAAACATTAGCGGATTATACTTCCCAGCAATACTTATGGTGAACAATTTATGTTTCTTCAGTTTCATTGCAAATGCATGGGCATTGATCATGGTTAAGTTCTTAACTGTCTGATTCATCAGGAAGAGCAAGAGGCAGCTCTGAAAAAGTTGAGGAAGAGGTTATCATTCAAAGCACACCCAATTCCTAGCTTCTACCATGAGGGTCCTCCTCCGAAGGCTGAGCTAAAGAAGGTAATGCCTTAGACCTTTGCATCGAGTCTCCTTGTAATTCAACATTTAAGTAAATTAAATATACAAAAAGTAAGTAGATTGTCATTTTACTAGAGGATGGAATTCCACTGTCTGTTGCAAATTTAATTACTGAAAATCATCTCCATGTGTCATAGGATTAGGATGGTTAACTATTTCATGTCTTGCCGAGTTTAATTACTGAAAGCGTCATACTTATTGGTGCATGCCTTGCACAGTCCCGTATCAAATGTCCAAAAACAAGTCGTCCTCTTGCATAATGAAGCAGATCCTAACTTCCTAATTTTTCCCCATTTCTGTTGATTGGTTTGTGACTTCACTCCATTTCTAGGTAGTAGTTTCATCTCCTACTATTCTGTAATAGCTATTTTTCAAGTTAGTGCATTTTCCTTGTACAAAGGTACCTCCTACTCGAGCGAAATCCCCAAATCTCACTCGAAGAAAGAGCTACAACGATGCCACCCCAGCCGAAGGACTCAACTGTGCTAGAACTTGCGGACAATCTCATCATTACTGTTCCATTGTTGACACTGAGGATATGAATAAGAATGTGAAAGGCAGAGAAAACATCAAATGCAGGCTCACTGTTATTGATCAGACAACAGCTGCAGTTATGTTACGGACATGAAATGCATTTTGGATTTTAATTTACCTCACAAAAATTTCAACTTGTATCTAGATGGTGTGATGTTTGCGGAGCCTTTGAGACCAAATGGTGTGATGCTTAATGCTGTAAATTGTGTTATTTATATACATGCATGTAAAAAGATGAGAGTTGCTTACTATTTATTATTTATTTTCCAAGGAAGAGGTGTGTATATGTATCTGTGCTAAACTAAAGAGCAGGCAACTTGACTGCTTGTTATTTGTTTGATTTGATGTTATTTTTGTGAAAACATTTCTCTGACTCGAATATTATTTTCAATTAGTGAAAATACTAATATATAATCATCTGAAAGAATAGATGTAAGGTTTACTAGCTCAAATGCTCAACTTTATTAACTGGTCCTTGAAACAGATAAAGCAAACAAACAAAAGAGAAATAGACGCTATATCTTAAAGAGAGATCCTGAAATAAATAACCCGGACAGCATTATGAAGGTCCTTACTATATCCTTGAGGATGAGACAGATAGCATATCCTAAAATACAGAAGAAGAAGAAGAAGAAAAACTCAAATACCTCCTCTTGATTACCTATCAATCTATCATAATCTATCACAATTTATTATACAGGCGCTGCGCAGGTTGTTCGGAAGTGACCCGTTTGATTGCACCGACTACAATGCACGATCCGCTTAGCTCGTCCTTGATCTTCCGAGCGAGCTCTCTTCTTTCTTGGCCTTGCAGGAGGCCTAAGCGACTTCGGTGGATTAACTACTAAGACAATCTGATTATTGGCATTTTGGTTTGAGTCGGGCATTTCCCTCCAAAGGCTCTTGTCTGGAATTGGATGTATAGTCTGTGAATATGCCTTCCGATATGTCGCCACAGTGAAGCAGCTTTCTGTGTAGCGATGAACATTCTGTCGGCATGAGAGAAGTGCAGCCACTCCATGAGCACAGGGCAAGCCATAGAGCTGCCAACCCCGGCAAAGGCAACAGCGGTTGCGAATGTCCACAATTATGCTTCCTTCGCGAGGAGACACCACTTCGAATTCCGCTTCATTTGCTCTTCCAACTTGATAGCCCCTTGCATGTTCTATTGCATCAGAGACACGGCGTTCAGCAGATGGCACGAGGATTGTCGTCCACTGCATGCTTACTTCACGTCGCTCGTTAAACCAAGTCATCAACTGCCGCCTGATGTACTCCATCATCTGGATTATTGGGAGTGAAGAAGCTTCGAGTATCCAACCATTAATCGATTCAATGATATTTGCTGTGAGGTGTCCAAATCGAGTTCCCTCAAAGAAGGCGGTTGCCCAAAGACGCGGTGGAATCCTTCCGATCCAGAAGGCAGCTTCAGGTGATATTTGCTCAATTTCTCTTACTTTAGCATCAAATTCATAGTCTGTGAGAGCATGAGCAGCTCCCCAGAAGATATCAACAAGTGCAGAGTTGCTGAACTCTTTGCGGAAACTCTCAGTGAGATGCTGCATGCAGAACCCATGGAAGGCAGTTGGGAAGTTGAAGTCGACGCCATCAATAATTCCTTTCTGCCTATCTGACAAAATTGTGAGCCTCGGCATGTTCTCCGTATTGGCCTCAAGTAAAGCATGCAGTTCAGATAAAAACCATATCCAATTCTCGTCAGTTGCATCATCAACAACCCCAAAAGCTAGAGGAAATAAAGCACCATCTCCATCAAATCCGGTGGCCAAGAGTAAGGTTCCCAGATATTTGCTCTTCAGAACAGTCTTATCTAGCCCAATCAAAGGTCGGCATGCATTTACGAAACCATATATTGAGGCATAGAATGAGATAAATAGTCGTTGAAAACAATCATCTTCTGGATTTTTGTATACATTAGCAATGCTTCCTGGATTGGTCCTCTTAATTTGCTCGCAATAGTGTGGCAAGAGACGATATCCTTCCTCGAAGGACCCACGAACTGCAGCCATAATCCTCTCCTTTCCTCTCCATGCTTGCTTGTAGGACAAAGTTATTCCATGCATGCGGTGGATCTCTTCTAGTATCTCCTTAGGCTTGTACTGCGGGTTCTCCCGAAGCTGTTCCTCAACAGAACTTGCCACCCACTCAACTGATGCCTGTTGATGCCCAAGATGGTAAATTCCGTTGCATGTATGAGTCTCATTGATGGTCCTGATAGTGAAGTTTGGCACACCAGGGAGCTTTGCTGCATGGATGCGCCAAGGGCAACCGTCGGCGGCACACTTTGCTGTGAAGCGTGTCTTATCAGATTTTACAGTTTGGATTTCAAAATGGCAAGCAATGGCTGCATCCCGTATAGCTCGTCGACAGCTCTTGACATCTGCAAATTCCTGTCCCACAGTGATCTGGTGGTCTGGACTCACAACCAGTGCTCGGGCCTGCAATACCTGAGGAACTACCAGCTGACCCTGCAACATCTCTTGCGTCAATCCGAGGGCAAGCTCCTGCTCATGGTCCACTGAGAGCTGGTCCAAGCTATGATCAACACTGAGATCATGGGTATCAGCGAGAGTCAATTCATGGTTGTCTGATATACCCAATTCATGACTCTGTGCAAGGCCATCTTGATCGGCATCATGATTCTGTCCTAAAGCCAAGTCCTCGCCATCATCGTGGCCATGGTCATGGTGGTGCTGGTGGTGATGGTGCCCCAAAACTAGTTGACTCTCATGTGAATGCCCAAGTACGAGATCATGATTGTGGGATTGGCCTAGACCGAGATTGTGGTCATGAGGGTGCCCAAGAACCAGACCATGCCTCTGTCCAAGTCCTAAACCCTGACCTTCGCCAATAACTAGCTCGTGATTCTGGCCAAGAGCCAAACCAGGATTTCCAAGAACCAAATCATGGTCAGCCATCGATACGTAGCCTGAAAAGGAAAACTTTATTAGAACAGCTGAAAACTAGCCCATCAATCAGTGCCAAATTTTAATCCTTGATAGACACATGTGAAAGGCAACCATAATTAAATCAGCGTCACTAGAAAACTCAATCATGAAAGAAAAATGACAACTTGGTGATATTCTGAAGCTCAAAATTCTGAATTTTCATCTCCATAACCAAAGACACAGGCAGTAGCATTTGTATGAATTCGATCAAAATCCCAACGGTTTACTTCAAAACGCAAACTTGAACGTAGGAACACAGCATCCGGAAACAGAAAAGCAGCAAGAATACCTCGTTCACACGAAACGCGGACTCGAACACCACCAGACTCGAAGGAACGCCGGCAAGATTCGATTTTTAATGAGGGAAAGCGCAAAGCACCGCAAAAGGACGCAGAACCAGCAGGGCCACCCGAGGCGGAGTCGAGATGAACGATAGCAAGATCTAGGGCCTGATTTGGGTGGGAAGAAAGGAGGAGGAGGAGCCTCCTTCAGGAGGCGGGAAGGAGGGAGGAAGAAAAGAGATTTGAAGGCAGGGCGAGGGGATTTAGAAGGCGAAGAAGGGAAGAAAAGGGAGGGTTTGGGAACGGAAGAGGGCAAAAGGGCAGAGGCGAACGGCAGGAGATGGCCGCCGATGCGATAAGGAAAGGGGGCATTTAGGTCAACATCTGGCAACACCGCTTCATATTTTGCGGCAATATTACGGGGCTGCCCTTGCGTGACCTCTAACGGGTCGGATATCTTCTGTGGATCCGATAACTTGAATTGGAGTATACACAAATGCGAAGTATTCTTTCTCCGACAAAAATATCTTTTATTTAGTATAAAAATAAAATTTAAACACTACCAATTTTACTTGCTAAATAGTCAGTGACAAAGCTCAAAAATAAATTGTACAAACGTATCATTATTTTCTTATTAATTCTTAATTTAAATATCTAAAATATTATATATATATATAGATAGATAGATTTCTACCATTGATAAATCATATACAATCTCTAGTTTAATAGTAGTTATCATTCTTAATTACTAGAAGATTTGAATTTTCTCTGTATGGTAGTGCTCATCATTACTTAATATATTAATATATTAAATATTAATTTCTGGTTATATTCAACAAATCAGAGTGGCGCAGCGGAAGCGTGGTGGGCCCATAACCCACAGGTCCCAGGATCGAAACCTGGCTCTGATAAATTTTGATATTTTTTTTTACAAATTTCATTTGGTCTGATTTGTCGGGCTTAAACAAATCCGGCCCATATTTGACTCATTAAGGGGCCCATCACCCACTGCTTATTCAAACCGTTTGACACTCATTTCAGAAATTGTAATTTAATCGAGTTATGGTCGATATTTCTCAACGGTCGTTGGAAATTAGTTTAAAATATTTTTAATATAAAAAAAACCATTTTATGCTTGCAGTTGATCACTAACTATTATGTAATTTTTATTTATAAAATGGCATAAATAAAATACCTGTTAAATTGTTGTATTAATACATAAATTGACAATGGTAGCAATTAATACATAAATAATGCACTAACTAATGCACTCAACCAATATCCAAATTATATATTCACTTCCAAAATTATTAAATGACACATTATTTTTTAAAAAATCTTTTTTTTTATTTCAATGGGCCCTTAAAATAGGTAGTGAAGGTGATTGGAAAATTATGACCGAGCTAGCTACTTGAATGATTTGATCCAAACGCAACTAAGTTAGTCATGATTTTCCCGATGACGCTTGAGCATGAAATTAGAGTTAGGTCTTGACCTTCCTGGGAGGCATCGCAAGTGGTAAGACATGAGTCGCACAAATCTAATTATTTAAGATTAATTTTCAACAGGGACATTTATCCGACGTAATTAATTTCTAGAAAGTTCGATTATGAGTGCCGGGCTACTTATTTCTTTTACGGATTTTTTAAAAAAATCATCTCTAAATAATTGATAGACAAAGAAAAGAATGAAAAAGACTACTATGAAAAAGTTAAGCGATTAGGTAATTTTAAAATTCGGTGGGATTTGTGTATTTGAAAAGTTTCAATTCATTATTTTTTAAAAAAATCAAAAATATATTTAAAAAATTAAAAATCATTATCAATTGCCACAAACTCATACTTTATTTATTTATTTATTTCTTTAATTATTTATTTTACTAAGAAATGATGGGGAAGCACCCAATTGACCAAGGGAAGAAAGACGTCCAAAAAAACCAATAACACGTCTCAGCAATTGAAATCTCAAATCGCCAACTTTGACTCAATTTCACTACGTCTCTCAACTGCGGAAAATGACGTTATTTATTTCAAAAACCAATAATCATTATTTATTTATTTATTTTTAAATAGACAATTCGAATCGAAAGCTTCAATATATTATTATTATTATTATTATTATTATTCGGATCGATTAGATTAGTTTGCAGCCCTGGTCGAAAGAATGGCGGTCTACGCGGTGTGGAGGAGGAAGAAGAAGAAGAAAATAGAAAGGAGGAATATATAAATGCAATTAAATCGAGGATCGCCATGGCGTGACCCTCTTCCCTTCTCCATCGCTTCTTCACCTTCCGCTTTCCTCTTCGGTGCCGTTTTGTTACCGGAAGAAATAGCGGGGATGGTTTTCCGTCGGCGGCCGATGCGGATTCCGCAGTTGATCCTCCTTCTCCTCGTTGCCTCCGCTGCCGTGGTGTTTGCCGCGCAACATCCGGCCGAAGCGTTCAAGGCAGGCCTGAGGCTGGAGAGAACGCTGCCGACGAAGGGCGTCCACCTGGATCATCTACGAGCCCGCGACCGCTCCCGCCATGGTCGGTCCTTGCTCGGCACGTCCGGCGTCGTGGATTTCCCCGTCGAGGGCTCCGCCAATCCCTTCACCGTTGGGTGTGTGCGCTTTCTGTTTGCGAAAAAGTTTCCTTCCTTTTTTTGCTTCTTTTGTCCTCTTGTTTTTTTTTTTTTTTGTGGAAAGAGGAATCTTTGTGTTCAATTCCTATGATTTTGGAATTTATTCAGATTGTTCGTTGTTAGGATGCCAGATTCCTGTTCTTTCTTATGAAACCGTCATTAGTAATTACTAATCAATGTCTTTCCCTGCTGTATTCATTGCTCTTGGTTTACGGATTTAAATTTTGTTTTGCTTGTTTACGTTGATGCTTAAGCTGTCTTAATCTGGCTATGTAACTTCAGGCTTTATTACACTCGCGTGAGACTGGGGAACCCAGCTAAAGACTATTATGTTCAGATCGATACAGGGAGCGATGCCTTGTGGGTGGTATGCAGTCCTTGCGATGGTTGCCCAAGTTCTAGTGAGTTGAATGTATGATCTCTTCCATCTTAATTGGGATTTCTCTCGGTCTATTACATGAAGCTGCCTCTTGTTTTGACAAACTTGTTTGTATCATTATGATTTCTGTATGTGTTTGTCATTACTTGAGTGTTTGTTTTTTTTAAAAAAAAAAATTAAACCTGTTGGTGTCATATTTTTTGGAGCTTTGGTTGCATAAGTTGTTGTTTTCTCGTATGCAGATCCAACTGAACTTTTATGAACCGGACAAGTCATCCACATCTACAGTCCTTACTTGTTCTGACGATCGTTGTAACTCTGCTCTCCAAATTGGAGAGGCCATGTGTCCTTCTGCCTCTTCAAGTGATGCCTGCAGTTACTCCTTCAAGTACGGTGATGGGAGTGGAACTGCTGGTTATTATGTATATGATACTATCTACTTTGATACAATTACAGGAAATCAACAGCCATTGAATTCTTCAGCTCAAATTGTTTTCGGGTATATATTCTTACAAGAACTATACTGACATACTGGTGTTTTCATGTTATTTAAATTTTTAACCAATTGATATCTCCAGGTCAGGGCAGAATTTGTACCTTATATGTAGTTGTTTATGTGTGTTAATAACTTTTGATGCGAAGGACAAATGATCTTGAATTGGCACTTTTCTGTTCAGCTTGAGTACCATCAATGATAAACTATTATATGCCATGTGACATTGCAAGTTTTTTGTTTTTTGAATCTTCCTGAGCAACAAATAATGAAATGCCATAAACACGTAGACCCCATAACTCTACTGTTGTTTTTCCTGACAAGTATTTCATAAACAAAAACTCAATGGCAATATATGGTATCATGTATTAGAATCGGTAATTGGCTTCTTTTAGTTAAAGAGTGTGTTTCAATGTATGCTGTAAAGTAGATGATAACTTTTAGTTTCTTTGATCAATAATAAATACCTTTCTGCTTGTTGAATCCTTTTTGTTTTCTCCACAATTCACTCTTTGATACTGAAGATTACAAGAAGCAAACTGTTACACTTACAATTTGAAATTAACTTTTACACAGATGTAGCAGCTCACAATCAGGGGATTTGACAAAGTCAGACAAGGCAGTTGGTGGGATTTTTGGGTTTGGACAGAACGGATTATCTGTCATTTCACAACTGTCTGCTACAGGTGTTGTACCTTCAGTTTTTTCTCACTGCTTGAGGGGTTCAGAAAGTGGTGGAGGTATATTGGTTCTTGGGGAGATTGTGGAACCGGGTATTGTCTACACCCCGCTTGTGCCCTCCCAGTAAGTGCTTATTGATACAAGATTTTTTATCTTGGTAACCAGAGAAGTCACTCTGGTTTTTTCTCTATGTTGTAAGATTTTAGAATTGTGGAATTTTTTGTGCATTCCTTGGCATTACTAAAACATTCACTCTCTCTTAAATAGGTGTCTTTTTTTCTAACTAATGAAACTTTCTTTCTAATTCTTGCTTATCGTCATTCATTTGTTTATTTTTAATTATTAATTTGAACAGACTGCATTCTCTTGTAGAAATTCAAGTTCAATTTTCTATTGAAAGTCATTGTTGCTTTGAGTAGTCTTAAGGTCTGGAAACTTTGCTTTTAGTAATCCTTGGTCGAAGAAACTTTGCACTGAAATTTCGAAGTGAAAAAAAAACTCTGAACAAAACTGAAGGTAGAAGAACAAAAATTTTACACTAGTTCTTTTAGGTACACTATGAAAATTTGCTAATTCTTTCGTTTTGGTACGGATTGTTCTGCTTTTGCCTATGATGTTTTACTTGAATATTTTCCCCTGGGTCTGTTTTTTTATTTAATTTAGTTTTTAGATTTTACATATACTGATTGCCTTCGTTTGCACATTAGGCCTCATTACAATGTAAACTTAGAGAGCATTGCTGTCAACGGCCATACGTTATCCATTGACTCATCAGTGTTCACCACAACAAACACCCAAGGAACCATTGTCGACTCTGGTACCACATTGGCTTACCTTGCTGAACAAGCTTATGAGCCTTTTGTTAATGCGGTAAGTTAGCTTGTTGCCTCTAATGCCTAAATATCTCTATGTAATTGGGAAAATATTGAGAATTTTTCTGCTGATTACCATCGTTTTGTGAATCAATATTTGAACTACTATTCTGATTCCATGCATACTTGCAGATAGTGGCTTCTGTTTCATCATCGGTGCGTTCAGTCCCTGCTCCTGGTGGAAATGAGTGTTTTGTGACTTCCAGCAGGTTATTCTGACACACCACATAGTGATTCTTCATTTTTGGAGCAATTTAACTTGTATAACAAAATGGTGCAATGCTTTTGAATTTACTAACACTGTTAATACATCTCTTAATTGCAGTCTTGATGAATCATTCCCTTCTGTCACACTGAACTTCAAGGGCGGTGCTTCCCTGTCACTAAATCCTGAGGACTATCTATTACAGCAGGGTGCTATTGTAAGTTACTACTTGTGTTATTACTGAATTGTCAACCGTTTACAAGAGTGCTTGATTCTATTGAGGTTTACAAGTTTATTGGTATGACATTCTGAGAATGCACAACATTATCATAATATCTGATAGGTAATATCAATTGTCCATGTTCAGGATAATACAATCATATGGTGTATAGGCTTTCAAAACAACCAAGGTTCAGGAATAACCATTCTAGGAGGTTCGTAGACTAAACCTTCATTCACTTTGTGTGTTCGATTATCTTGCACAACTTGCATGATATCCATGAGCAGCATTTACTAGTATCAATGAATTTGTTACTGAATGATTATAAAATGCTAATCTAACAAAAAATGCCTTAGTTTCATCATATGCTTCATAAGGCTGTTATTTTCACGTTTTTGGATCTAATTAAGATGTGCATGTGGATCCTTCTCTGCAGACCTTGTCCTGAAGGATAAGATAGTTGTTTATGATTTAGCTAATCAGCGCATCGGCTGGAGGAGTTACGATTGTAAGTCTCTAATCACTTACAAATCCCCTTGTTCCTTTCATCGCCAATCTCTTTTTGCATGACTGCTCAAACCTTGTCCTAAATATGCATCTCCTCTCCAGGTTCTCAGTCTGTCAATGTTAGCACATCGCCTAGCAGGAACCAGTTCCTAAACACTGGACAATTCAGCATTAATGGAGCATCGCACATCATTTACCACAAACTGCTATGGACTGCCACGGGATTTTTGTTCTTGTTTCTGTTCTTTATGTGAGCAGCTCACCAAGACAGCAGACCACACACAGATGACAGATAGAATTACCTTCATTCTCTTTAAACGCTATTTGATCTGTATACAGATGGTATAGATTGATTCTTTTACTGATGTTCTTAGATGGATATTGCTGCCATTTCTGTGTAAATTTGATTGTAAAGTGTATCTGTCACGAGTTTATACACGTTCAGATGTTTCTGATGAGTTCTTAATAAAAACAACCAATTCAAACAAACAAACGAACGAACAGTCCAAACAAGTAAACAACCAATCCAAACAACCAATTCAATAAAATCATATATGCAATTAATCAATCTTTAATTCAACAACCATTCCAAACAAATTAATACGGTGATAAGGAAGGGTCCACCTGTCACAAGTCAGTTGACATGATGTCGATCAAAGTCAATACGGTCAACGTTGGGGTTTATGGAAAGAATCTCAGCCAAAGGTGACTGTCTGTTTATCTCGATCGACAAAGGAGTAGGCAGAGCGGATCACCCGGCCGGTCAGATTAGCGGATCACTCGGCGGGCCGCCTGAATGGACATCATGAGCCGGTCGGACGAATGAACAAACCCGTAACTGGTTGTTTCGGTCGGTAGGGAAGTGAGCCGCTCGGACCGTCCTTCCGGCACAAGGAATGACATTACACAGGAGGGGACGAGAAAATAAAAGAAAGTACTCCGTCTATCATTAAATATGAAGAAACCAAGATAAAGTAGAACACTCCATCTATCAGTAATACACGGAAGTCAAGATAAAGAAGTCTTTCTCTGATAATTAATATCATTAAATAAGGACAGATGAACGATCATTAAGAAATGTATAAAAGGATATGTAGGGATGAGGAAGGACAAGATTTATCTATTTATCAAATTCTCATTCTCTCTTTCTAATTTTAATTTGAACGTTGGAGTGCCAATGTCAAAGACCCTTCCCTAATTTAATTTAATTTTATAAGATTAAAATCTTCATTCTATCAGTAGTCTCTTCATCCCGGATTTTTCAATTTTCTTGGTTCGGACATAAACAATAACTTTTAAATTTGTTCAATAAAATTTTTAGTCGAAAATATTTTTCTCTTTTAGACAATTCGTAAGTGCAAGCAAACAGACGATCTTTTTTTACCTCGTCCCAACATTAATGACCATTCTAATAAAACGCACTATTCACAATGACTATGACTATTTATATAAATAACTCTATAAATGGCAAAAAAAAATGATGCTGGTTGACTTACAAAAACATTTAAAAAAAATAAAACATTTAATAAAAAACCAATTTTGTAGTTTACCTTACCCAAATCGGATACGATGAAATGAATGCTCGTAAATTCGCGTTCGCTCGCCGAGTGGGGCGACTCACCCTGCCTCGTGTCTAGCTCGCCGCGACTCTTGGCGACTCAGTTCGCGCCACTTGGCCGTGGACGGCTTCCTTTCCAAATGAAGAATAATAATAATTAATATTATTAAATAATAAGCCTTCTTAAGTTACACGCTCGTAGTTGGCGTCTTCCCTCCTTACCCTCGAGGTCACCTGCTATTTATGACGCCAGGGAGGGAAGGATTCCAAAGGCCGCGAGGACGCCATGGACTCACCTCGCACGCTTCTCTTCCATGGCGGCGGCAGAGGAGCGAAGTTGGCGGCGGTGACGGTGGCTGTTTTCCTTCCTCTGGTTTTGGTGTCCATGGTGATCCTTGCTGTGGACTCGAAGTCCTCTTCAACTTGGGCTTCCTCTTCTTATGTTTCCCTTCCTCCTCCTCTTCTTCCTCCTCCTTCTCCTCCTCCTCCTGATGGTGGCGGCGGCGGCGGCGGCGGTAGTGATGGTGGTGGTGGCGGCGACGGCGGCGACGGCGGCGACGGTAGTAGTGGAGGAGGGGAGTTGAAGCTTGGCGCCCCGAGCCCGGCGCCGGAGCCTGTGAGTTCTTCTTCTGTTTATTCCGATGTTGTTTTGGTAATTATTTTTTTTCCTTTTCCTCCATTAATTAATTAATAAATTAATTATTTTAATAAAGGAAAGTTTATGATTTTGTTGAGGGAAAGAAAGAGAGATTTTAATACACACATTCTTCTGTATTGTAACGTCTTCTGATTCATTAGCTGTATTTCTTTTATATCTTTCCTTTTTCTTTATAATTGTCATTCACTTAATTTATTTATTTTCTTAACAAATGGGAGACAAAAAAAATATATATATATATAAGAAAGATTTGGAGTCGTGATAGAATCTGAAACTCCATTCTTTACTTAAATTTCACTCTCTCGTGTAAATGGAAATGCTTCCATGGACACAAATAATTTAATAAAAATACTTTTTATATAATTTCTTTTAATCTTCAATGTTTTACTTCATATTGTTTTTCTTTCTCTAAATTTATCATTTAGGATTTATTATTATTATTATTTATTTTTGTTAGGCAATATCACCAATTGGGTACAATATTGAGATGGACACTAGGACTTTACAAGGAAAAACAAGAAGAGATGTCAAATTAGACAAGCTTGAACATGACTTAGCCAGAGCTCGAGCTTCTATCAAAAAAGCATCATTGAATAAAGAAGTGGAAGAGCTCGACAAAGACTATGTTCCACAAGGCCCATCGTATCTGAATGCTTATGCTTTTCACAGGTGACCAAGGTTAATTAGTTAGTTTAATTTTTCTTTTTGTAGATTCCATTTCGATAAATAATACTAATAGTAATAATAATAAATAATTTTCTCTTGTAGGAGTTATTTGGAAATGGAGAAATTGTTCAAAGTCTATGTGTACGAAGAAGGAGAACCGCCCTTGTTCCATGATGGACCTTGTCGAAGTATATATTCTTCGGAAGGAAGATTCATCAATAGCATGGACTTGGATAGTCATTTTCGAATCAGGGATCCTAGTTTAGCCCATGTTTTCTTTCTCCCCTTCAGTGTTGTGAGGATGGTGAAGTTGATCTACAAGCCGAATTCACACGATATGTCGCCATTAATTAGAACCATTTCCGACTATATCAATGTCGTTTCCGATAAGTATCCGTATTGGAACAGGAGTCTCGGTGCCGATCATTTCATGCTCTCGTGTCACGATTGGGTAATACGAGGAACCTAAAGCCTAATTGGCCTCCTCCTTTATCTGTATAGTTTGATTCTAGATTTGATCATTGATGAATTATGTGAGTTGTGCTTGTATGCATTGCAGGGGCCTTATACTTCCCAAGCTATTCCTCTCCTCTACAATTCTTCCATTCGCGCCTTGTGCAATGCAAACACATCGGAAGGCTTCAATCCTGCAAAAGATGTATCGCTCCCTGAAATAAACCTGAAGACCGATGACATTTCGAGCATGATGGGAGGGCCACCAGCTTCCCGGCGTCCCATCCTCGCATTCTTTGCCGGTGGCGATCACGGTCCTGTGAGACCTTTGCTTCTCAAAGCATGGAAGGGCAAAGACCAAGATGTCCAAGTCCATGAGTACCTCCCAAAGGGGGTGTCCTACTACGACATGATGAGGAAGAGCAAGTTTTGCCTTTGCCCGAGCGGATATGAGGTTGCAAGCCCGCGCATTACGGAGGCAATCTACCTAGGTTGCGTTCCGGTGACGATCAACGATCACTATGTGTTGCCATTCAGCGATGTGCTCAATTGGAAGGCCTTCTCGGTGCAGGTGGCAGTGGAGGACATCCCGAACATAAAGACGATTCTATCCGGCATCTCTTCCAGGCAATACATAATGATGAAGAGGCGAGGGGAATTGGTGCAAAGGCATTTTGTGGTGAACAGCCCGCCGAAAAGGTTCGACGCATTCCATATGATCCTTCACTCGATATGGCTGAGACGGCTAAACATCCGCATTGATCAACAAGATTAGTTCACGTTAGACTAAAATTTTGGTCCATTGTTCGATTCTTTGCAATGCTCCTGTATACTACAGGGAAATTCTGGGTATATTTCTAACCGTAGAGGTTATTCTTGATGACTGCTAATATACAGCTACAATCTTAGCTTCTGTGAATGCAGTTAGTTTCCTTTTGGTCATGAGATAGATCGAATAGATAGGATTATAGGAAAAAAATGGTGAATATGATCAAAACAAAATAATAATACTGTGAAAGGATTCGAAGAACATGTAATGCTGCGAAGAATTAGACATGCATCAGTTTGCATCGATCGATTTCTTAATCGATCGCAGGACAGACCACATGGCAGTGGATGCAAAAAACAGGAGAAAACCAGTCAAGATGGCGTACTTCAATCCGAGATTCACCAGCAGATTAACCAGCAATCCAGCAAGAACCACGCCGACAAGATTGGCAGAGAACGCCGACCAGAACGGCATGTCGAGGATCGCCGCGACCATGGCTCCCGTCCAAGCTCCGGTGCCCGGAAATGGCACCGCAACGAACAGCATCAGACCCAGCCATTGGAACTCCTCCACCGGCGCTGCCTTCTCCTTGGCTCTCTCGAACAGAAGGTTAACAAGCCGGGTTGCTGCATCGCTCTTCTGGGAGACGAAAGATGCGAACTTTTTCAAGTAGAGGATGAGGAATGGCACGGGGACCATGTTTCTGCGGAAGAACAGATCGTATCAGGAGTCAGATTTCGGTGAATTTGGGAAAATTTGCGAATCGGGGCAAAGTGAAGTGACACGAACCCTAGAACGGCTAGAACTGTGATAGCGAGGGGATGGATCTGCATCCAGTATCCGACCGGGATGGCGCCGCGGAGCTCTAGAACTGGGAGAGTCGCGAGAACGAAGACGACGAGTTCATCGGCCCAACCTAGTCGTCTCAGCGCAGTCGCCACCTGTAACCCGAAACCGGATGCTCTTATGGAGTCGGCGGCGGTGGCGGCGGCGGCCAGAGAAGCGCCGCAACAAGCAAAGGCGAGAGCTTTCCAGACCACCGCGATCAGGAGAAGCCTTCGAAGCCCGGACCGCTTCGATTCTTCTGCAGCAGCTTCACACGAGCATGTCGTCGAAGAACCATTGCAGACAACAGATCGAAAGGAGGAGACGAGAGAGTGGTTGAAAGAAGCAAGCTTTGGTCCGAAAGGTAGGATTTTTGATGGGTGGGAGGGTTTTGTGGGGGAATGAAGGAAGATCGAAGGGCTCCTTGAGGTTGAAGAAGATGAACAGAGATTGAATCTTCTTCTGGTTGCAAAGAAGGTGGATGTCGCAGCTGAGAGCGCAATTGTAGCAGAAGCCATCGTTGAATTTCTGGAAGAGAAAAGGGTGGAAAACGAAGGACTTTGGTATCGCAGTTAACGATCTGATTGCGAGAAAAACGAAGCTTCTTGTCGACATTTCTAATTAAATAGGCAAAAATCAAAAGAGCTTATTATTCTTTTTTATTTTACCTATCAAACATTATTATAATAGTTTTGATTAAAGTATTATAACGTGAAATAGTTTTAAAAAAGGTTGCATGAAACTTGTAAACTATGCTATACAAGAATTCTCATCCGGAAAACAAACAGAGGCAACGCAGAGAAGCTTGACAATAAATGTGCTGAGCTTCATGTAAATCAATAACCTTAACCAGAATATTACGAGATGTAGCAGCAGTGTGCAATAATGGTTCTTATAGCACACAATTAACATAAAACTTTTGGGCTATGCTGCACAAGAAATTCTAGTCAGGAAAACAAACATAGCAATAAATATTATCAATTCGATTTATTATAGCCTTCTAAACAAGCTTAACCAATGATAAGTTTGCTCAACAAAATTGTTGTTGTGGGTTACAATCCCTGAAGGCAAAATAAATAGCTACCACAAATGCATGCGTTCGACATAAGAGTTAAGCAGCCACCTGTTAAGGAATTCCCCCTGCCCAATAAAGCAACCTGAGTTGCGATCTTCAGTGAAGAATGGAAAGTTGAAAGCATTCAGCAACTCCTGTACAGAATGCTTGACCAACGACGAACCAGTTACCCTGCTACGACGACCCCAGCCGGTGATGATCTCAACACGTTGCGGGCATACGCCTGAAGCAAGCATCTGTCGGCGGAACCAGGCAAGTGTCCGGGACAATGCAGTAATGGCAGTGCCCTCGGACATGACATGGAGATTGATGTTCCAATTAGACCTCTGAGTTTCCCTGACCAAATCAGGGTACACATTTCTCTCTGCAGCTACCTCCCAAATCAGTCCAGCCTCCTCCTTGAGGCCTGATTTACGAAGGAAATCAACAATGGCATCCACAAGCCCCCTCTTGCTCTCCCTGTCTTCACTATGCACCAAGTTGAAGAAACCACTCGCATGTGCCTTGACATTCTCTCCGTTTGGTTCTGGATCTGGTAAAGACAGCAAAAAAGAATGAGCTGGATGGCCTGTGATGGCCATGAGCTCGCAACAAGGGCCCATCTCGTGTGTTGCAGTACAACAGCTGAGGAGAAGGGTGTATGTCTGAAGAGAAGGAACCAATCCCAGTCCTAGCATGTTTACCAAAAAATCATAGGCATCGGTGAAACTGTGTACCTTAAGAAATGCACTTATCAATGAGTTGCACGTAGGCACATTAGGTTGCAGACCAGCATCAAGCATTGCTTGATACCATGCCCGAGCCTTTTCAACATTTCCAGCTTTACCCCACAAATCCACCAAAAGCCCATATACAGGTTCATCAGGCACCCAATCCCTTGTCATTTCCTTAAAAACGGCTTCTGCTTCCTCAAGATAACCATCATGACCTAGGGCCTCCATCACAATGCTATATGTAATCATATCAGGACGAAAACCAGCAACCTGCATTTCTTTATAAAGCTTCACCACCTTGGGATAGTTTTTGCGTTTGGCGTGAAGATGGATCATAATGTTGTAAGTAACAAGGCTAGGTTCACAACCTCGTCCATTCATCTCATGAAACATATTAAATGCATCAGAAAGATGGTCACTTTTTGCAAAACAATTTACCATTGTAGTGCATGTATAAGTGTCCAGTGAGATGCCTTCTTCTTGCATCTTCTGATATAAATCTAGCGCAACTTCCAAGTGGCCAGCTTTTGCATATATGTCAATGAGTGTACAATAGGTTACTTGATCTGGCCGGTGACCAAATTTCTGCATCTCCAGGAACACTTTGACAACTTCATCCAAATAATTAGCACGGCCATAAACATGTATGAGACGGTTGTAAGTTACCTTAGTCGGTTGACAACCATCCGCAGCCATCTCTTCTATGACTCTTCTCATTGCAGCAAATTGCCTAGCATGTCCAAGGATGCCAATCATGGTAGTGTAAGTGTGCCCATCATGCCTAAACCCAGGTTGTGATCTTAACCATTTGAAAAATTCAAGAGCCATAAAGTGATCATTGAGTGATTTCAACACTTGATTGGCTTGGTATGGATTGATCTTGTGTTGCAGATTGTTCAAAGCCTCTTTAGCTGTTGATCCCCATTTCAACTGCTGCAAAGTCTGGCGATATAGATCAATCACATATCCTGATTTTGCCTTACGATTAGCAGATGGATAACTTCCAACATGTGCCTTTGCATATCTGACTGGATTCTGGAACCTATTGGTGGATCCAGCAGTTTCCATAGATGAACCTGTCATTTTCTTTTCGGAGGTCCCTCCTGGCTTTAATTCAGAGGAGAGGTCATTAGAATGAAATTTCACCTTTTGCCGACTAGACTGTCTTTGGCATTTTGCATCAGACGAAACACCATTAGTACCAACAGATGATCCAATCAGACCCATACCATTTTGCTTAACACTCGCATTAGCAGATGATGCAGGTTTGTCTACAGTGTTAATGGAACAACTGGAATAGAAGTTGAGGGCATCTATCCTCTTGGAACAATCAGATGTATCAGCTAACTTGTAGTTAGAAGGCACAGTCTCATATGACGATTTAGTCTTAGCAACATTGAATTCATGTAGTTTGCCATTAGAAACTATAGCTTTGTGTGATGTGTTAATACCAGCAACACTAATATCATGTAACTTGCCATTTGAGGTTATAATCTCGTGCGATGCCTTAATATCAAGAACACTGTTTTGTAGATTTGATTTTGTTTCTCGGGTCTTGTCAGATAAAATGCCAACAGTTCTAATACCTGTCTTCACAAAGTGTCCAGTTGTAATCTTAGATGTGTCAACCACGTCAATCTTTGCAGAAGCATTCAAACTGTCTGGACCTGCTTTTGGAGGACTTGAGTCAGATCTCAGGGAGGACGAAGAGGAGATAACATGTTTAGCTGAGACTATATAGCTGGACTTCTGCTGGCTAATAGGGCCTACTGCATTTTGGGAGTAGGGCGGACCAGATTTTGTTGGAGCAACACCTACTGCAGTGGCTTTGATGGCTCTATCTTGTTCTATTTTGGGAACACAAGCCTCATCATCTGAGCAAGTGCCTTTAGCACTCTCTGCACAACCATTTCTCGTACCATTAAGATATAATTGCCGAGCATAGTGAGGCAGAGAGCCCAATTGCTTTGCCCTCAACATGATCTGCAATCAACCATGACAAATTATAGGAAAAGGGACCTTGGACATAAAACAAAGAAGGAAACTCTCAATTAATAAGCAATCAACTCTATACTTATTTCCAACCATAGAAAAGTTACAACATTATTCAGTGGATTGTGGGGGAAAAAAATCTCAAAGATTAATAACAGAATAAAAGAGCTATTTCTACTCCATATATTTCCTGGATGGTGTTCACTTGTCCTACATGAACACACAATTATCAAAATACCTCAAAATGTGCAAATTCAATATTTGGGCTGTCAAGCAGAGTTCTTCAACATTACCATGTGATTGTAGTCCCAATTATATGCAGTCCACATGAATCCTAGCCCTCTATACAAGTTTGTTGGGTAGTGTTAAAAATTAACACTAAATATACCCACAAATAGGAAGAGCAGTCTGGAAATTTTGGCATAAACAGCACTCCTTATAAATGTGATTAGGGGCATGACCAGAGTAAAATCAGTAATTGCAGAGAAGACAAGGCATATTTAGTATCACAGCCAATGATTTCAATACTTTAAAATTTTATTAAGGAACCACATTTGGTTCAATATCATGATAAAGTAATCAGACGTCTAGGGTTTTGTTGAAACATGAATTAACAGATTCTAGAGTGGTTAAAAATAGAATGGAAAGCTTTAGTTACTAAAAATTGAAATCTTAGCATACTTACTGCCCCTGTTATTTTTACTCTGGAGTTGGAAGTTCATTTGATGTGGCCATTGCCTTCATGCTTGAAATTCTTTAAGCTCGCCTAAAAGGAACAAATAGTTGAATTGTCAAAGCTGACTTTTTTAAATCTTGTCTTGCTTTGTAACCTTATGATCTGTTAGCTGAATATTAGTTATGAACAGAATCTATTTTAGCAGGAGTTGTAATCATAATGGAATAGCTGATAACAAAACAGGTAGAATCCCCAGTAGAATGCAAAGTCATAAATTTGCACCTGTTAACATCATCTAAACGAATTGAACATCAGCGGATACTCAAAGCACTGTGCCTAAGTATGCATCTATATGAGAAAAGAAAAAAATTGCTCATTGTTCATAGAGAATGACTCAATGCATATTAAGTACAACTAAGGAAACAAAAACTTCAATAACAAAAGTAAGACGAATAGATTAGCTTCCTTTGAGTTGGTTCTACCTAGTTCTCCGTCCGTGTCATAGAGGGTGAACACTCAAAATTCACTCCTTAAATATTCATATTTCCTATTTATTCATCAAACGAAAAAGATTTAAAAAATATTTATCGTTTTTTCATATTCATCAAATTCTAATTAGTTTCCTAATATTCATGTAAAAGAACCTATAGTTGACTTATCCCTTGCTCATAATCAATCTATTCAATTTCTTCGTCAAGGAAACAAGCCCTAGAAGCATACAGAGTAGAACGAGTAACAAACTTAAATCCAAGCTAAAATTTAAAAAATCATATGAGCCTAGACAGCCATCTAGAAGACCAACCTCTCCTGCACCAAGGACACTTACAACAACCAAAATCCAGCAAAGGTTTCCCCATTAGAACGTCAACTTTTCAACTCTCCACTTCAACCAAAACTCATTAAAAAAAACGCCAGGAGTTCACTTTCCTTGGGGATACACAGCAGATTCCGGAGAGAATTGGCATCTCGAACAGGAATAAAAAGAAACAAGAGGGGAAAAAAAATTTCTCCTACTTACAGAAACTTTTTCGACAGAAGAAACAAACTCTCCTTTACCTTACCGCAGCTTCAAAGTCCGAGAGAAAGGAACAGCGGCGGCGCCGTCCCTAACTCTCCAAGCACCGAAAGCTTCTCCTCCAAATACGCCGGAACGGAGCCAGGGGAGAGGAATCGAGAAAGGCTGCGCAAAACCCTACTTTTTTCAAAAGATTTCAACACATGCGGCGTTTTATGGACTGCCTACGACTACCATTCTTCTTCCCCTCTTGTCGCCTTTCCATTCTCACCGCCCAGCGCATCTGCTTCCTTCGATCCCTCCTCTCCGCCACACCCCGAATTAAGTCACGGCTGATGTGGTCGGAGAACAGCTCTGCAGTTCGTTACCTAGGTCGTGCTTTAATTGGAATCGGATTGAAAACGTTGCTGTTTACGCCTGCCTGTTATCGCCCTTCAACGGCTTAATCGCACGACGTCCACTCACCTCCTTTGACTAATTGCCTTAAAAGTATGGGCCCCAGAATCAACTGTGAGATGTGCAATCAATGGTACGTTTTGAGTGGGGAAGCCCAACCTGCCTTGCGCGCCAAGTCAGGGAAATTTCATCGACAGGTGTTTACTGGGAGGAGAAAAATACTTTAAGTGCCATTGGCATTCTACATAAAACTTCCGAATGGGTTCCACAGTATCAGCGAATATGAAGCAGGTATAAATTCGGTAAGAGACGAAATAAAGAAAAAAACATTTAAGCGGTATATTACGATGCCAACATGGACGCCTTCCAGTATCCATTGAATACAGCGGGCCCGCAATAAGGTATCGTCAACCAATCATAGGCATCATTGACAAGGATATTCCCACCAGTAACCGCGGGGTTAGCTGTTGAGAGTACGTATGGGCTTCCCGTGAGCCACGGGCAATGATTTGCTGTGTGTGGTAACGAAGAACGGGGAATAGATTTGGTACGGTTTGAGCATGAGATGGTGACACGTCACTAGCCATTTATGTGGGCGATAGGTGGCCTTGTATTTTGAATATCAAAAGAATGATTTTTTTTCTTAAAATAATCAAGATGCCCACATGGATCCTATGAAAATTTTCTATTGCATATAAGACTTAAATAAAAAAAAATTCGAACAATTTTTAATAAATGATGATTGAAAATATGAACATATAAAAGTAGAGATAAAGAGATCCTATTATAGATAGATCATTAATTTTATATTAAAAGTTTTTTTTTTATTTTGTTATTATTTTAAATTAAAGCATATATATATATATATATAGAGAGAGATTCTTTTACACGTAGGTACTTAAGGGTGGATACAAATCTAAGACATGAATTGTACTGAATTAAGATTGACTTAGGTACGAGCACGACCTGCGTACGTTGAATGCCGGACAGATTGAGACAAGATTTGCCCAAGTGAATGAACCAACATTTTGTCACTTGAATTTCTTTTTGCTACCTACTCAAGAGTGTAACGGAAGCATTCATATAAAATTAAAGACAATTCTGTAATGTCTCGACATTAATGGTGATATTAAACTCATTAATAGTGATTTCGTAACGTCTCAACATTAATGGAGTTATTAAACTCATTAATAATGATTCTGTAACGTCTCAACATTAATGAAAATATTAAACCCATTAATGGTGATATTAAACCCAGCATTAAATGACTATAATTTGGTCATTCATTGCAGGTAATGTGAGAGCTCCTATATAAGGAGGCTGAATCTTGAGCAAAAAGAGAAGCGGAAGATAAGCAAAAGAGAAAGCGAGAGGAAGAGCAGGAAGCGAACCTCTGCACACCCGCGTTCTCTCACAAAACTCTCTCAGTTGTGCATAAGTTCGGCTGAACTGCTCGTGATAACACTCGGGTGCATTCTCAGTTCTCCACGAACAACCAGTACCTGGTTGCGTGCGTGGTTTTGCCATTGTATCTTGGGAAATAGACGACCTGATAGAATCTCGAAGCACAGCCGGAGGTGGAACGAACATGTTTCAAGGAAACTGTGGTGAACGTAGGCCTCGGTATCTTAGTCAACGAATTTTCTTCCCGATTCGGTGATCAACTACAATTCTACTACCCATCACATCAACTCCGTAACTCAGACCACTGGAAGTTTGGCAGAACCAAACCTACTGGCAGCCTGAGATTATCCACTCAGGTCATTTCAACAGATAAGTTAGAATTGATTTTGTGTAATTTTAATTATGTAATTTTCCCAATATCTTTGGCAACAGATTGTCCAACAATCTTGAAACAAATTCGAGTTCTGTGGAGATGGCCACAAAACAAAGTGTTGAGTTGCAACAGACTCAACACCTTAAAGCTCCCTCCACCCTGATTGGAACTGTGGCAATCAACCATGGGGAAAGGTCAGAGAAGTTCATTTGAGTGAACTTCAAGAGGTGGCAGCAGAAGATGCTCTTCTACTTAACCACGCTCAATCTGGTTTAATTCTTAACCGAGGACCCTGCCAAGCGTGCTGAGGATGTTGATGCATAGACTCTCAGTGCAGTGGAGGCATGGACTTATTCTATGTTCCTTTACCGAAACTGGGAGTCCCTGGACAAGAAGTATAAGATGAAGGATGCAGGGGCCATGGAATTCATAGTGGGTCAATTCCTAGATAACAAGATGGTTGACTCCAAGATGGTGATCAACCAAGTCCAAGAGCTTCAAGTGATCTTGCACAAGATCCACTCAAAAGGGATGGTTCTAAGTGAAACCTTCCAGGTGACTGCTATTATTGAGAAGTTGCCTCCAGGCTAGAAGGACTTCAAGAACTACTTGAAGCACAAGCAGAAGGAGATAAATGTCGAAGAACTCATTGTTAGATTTCGTATCGAAAAAGACAACAAGAGTTTAGAGAGAAAGCTATTCTCTCAAGCTACTATGGAAGAAACGTGGTCGAGCACGGTCAAAACTCAAAGCGTAAGAACCCAAAGACTTCCAAGATGGGACCCAAAAGAGGTGTTAAAAAATTTTCTGGAAGTGCTTCAACTGTGGTCGAGCTGGTCACAAATCTTCGGAATGTAGAAAGCCGAAGAATAAGCAAGAGGCTAACCTGAACGAGGGATCTGAAATGGCTGACCTCTGTGATGTAGTCTCCGAACTGAACCTGGTTGGTTCAAATCCATGACAATGGTGGATCGATACTAGAGTCACCAGACATGCCCACTGTAATAAAGAGCTGCTCCACAACTTTGAAGAAGTCAATGGAGGCAAGCTGTTCATGGGAAACTCAGCAACCTCAGAGTTTATGGGCCAAGGAAAAGTGATGCTGAAGATAACCTCGGATAAGGACCTTAGAACAATGTGTTGTATGTTCTAGAGATTCTGAAGAATCTAGTGTCTGGATCACTGTTAAGTAAGCATGACTTTTGCATTGTTTTTGAGTCAGATAGAGTTGTGTTGTCAAAGAATGAAATACTTGTAGAAAGGGGCTATGTATCTGATGGATTATTCAAACTTAATGCAATGACCATTATACCTAAGATAAATAAAAATAAAAGTTCTTTCACTTATATTCTTGAGTCTTTATGTTTGTAGCATGATAGATTAGGACATGTTAACTACGATGTGTTACATAGATTAATAAATATGCAAAGCATACTTATATTCCACCTTGACCCAAAACACAAGTGTAGATTTGTGTTGAAGAAAAAAATACCCAAAACACAAGTGTAGATTTGTGTTGAAGCAAAAATGACAAGGTTATCATTTCAACATGTTGAGAGAAACATCGAACCACTTGGGCTAATTCATACCGATGTGTGTGACCTCAAAGGTACACCAATACATGATGGGAATAAATTCTTCATCACTTTTGTAGATGATAACACGAAATATTATTATGTGTATCTTCTCAAAAGTAAGGATAAAGCTTTAGAGAAATTTACTCTATATAAGAATGAGATTAAAAACTAACTTAATAAGAAGATTAAGGTGGTTCGAAGTGACCAAGGTGGTGAATATGTATCACCGTTCGCTAGTTGTGTGCTAAACATGGGATCAGACACGAAATAACAACTCCTTATACTTCTCAGAAAAATAGAGTTGCTCAGTGAAAGAATTAAACTCTAAAGAAGATGATGAATGCTCTTCTATTGAGCTCTGGATTGCCAGAGTTCATGTGGGGGAAAACTGTGTTAACAACTAATTACCTTTTAAATAAGGTATCTTGGAAGAAGATAGATAAGAGCCCTTATGAGTTGTGGAATAGAATACAACCATCCTATAAATATTTATGAATGTGGGGGTGTCTTGTCAAAGTGTTGGTGCCTAATCCGAAAAGGATTAAGATAAGACCAAAAACTGTTGATTACATATTTATTGGATATGCATATAATAACAATGTGTATCTATTTTTTATGTATGAGTTACAAATACCAGATACACATAAAAACTTGATAATAGAATCGAGAAATACCTCGTTCTTTAAGCATGTATTTTCGTATAAGACTTGAAAGGATACTAGCTCCTCAAAACGATCATATAAAACACAAGACGAAGAAGAAGATGATGAACTAGTCGAGATTAAGCTTAGATGGAGTAAAAGAGCTCGGGTGGAAAAATCCTACAGATCAGATTTTGTCACTTTTATATTGAAAAGTGAGCCCCAAAGTTACTCTGAAGCCTTAAGCTCTTTTGACGGACCTCACTGAAGAGAGGCAATTACATCTGAAATAGAATCTATCTTGCAAAATCACATTTAGGAACTTGTGGATCTTCCTCCCAGAAGTAAACCATTAGCTTGCAAGTGGATATTAAAAAAGAAATTGAAGTCAAATGACACAATTGATAAGTATAAGGCTAGATTGGTGATCAAAAATACCAACAATGAAAAGGCCTTGATTACTTTGATATGTATTCTCCGGTGTCGAGAATAACTTCCATTAAAGTATTGTTGGCTATAGTTGTTCTATGGAATCAGGAAATATATTAGATGAATGGAAAAACAACTTTTCTAAATGGGGATTTAGAAGAGGAAATCTACATAGAACAACCTGAAGGGTTTTCTGTGCCAGGATAGGAAAATAAGGTTTATAGATTGGTGAAGTGATTATATTACTTGAAATAAGCACCAAAATAGTGTCATGAGAAATTTGATAATGCCATGAAGGAACGTACATTCAAGATTAATAAGTATGATAAATGTGTCTATATGAAAACCACAGAGAATGACTACGCTATCTTGTGCCTATATATAGATGACATACTTATCATTGTGAGTAATAATAAGATAATTAAATCCACTAAAGATATGTTAAACTTAAGATTTGACATGGAAGATATGAGCCTAGATGATGTGATTGTAGGAATCAAAATTCTTAAAATGATAGAAGGACTTATTCTTAGTTAGTCTGATTACGTGGATACAATTCTTAAGAAATTCACCAAGGGTGATACTGCGTTAGCACGAACACCGATAGATATAAGTCAATATTTATCAAAAAATTAAGGTGAAAGTATCTTGCAGATAGAGTACTCTTGAGTGATTGGAAGTTCGATGTACCTGATAGTTCTACATGACTAAACTTGGCCTACGCAGTAAGTAAACTAAGTAGATACACGAGTAATTCAAGTGTTGAGTACTGGAAAGGGATAACAAGAGTATTGAGGTGCTTGAGGTATACTCATGAATATGAACTGCACTATATGATATATCCTACCGTGATCAAAGGATACAACGATGCGAATTAGATATCTGACATAAAAGACTCTAAGACTACGAGTGAATATGTATTCACTCTGGAAGGTACAACCATTTCCTGGAAATCTTTTAAGAAAACAGTAATAACCAGATCCACGATTGAATCTAAGTTTATAACTTTTGACAAATATGGTGAAGAGGTTGAATGACTATAAAAATTCTTAGAAGATATTCCAAGATGACCGAAACTTGTGCCGACAATTTATATACATTGCGATAGTCAATCATCAATTGATTGGGCACAGAGCCATCTGTATAATGGTAAGTCTAGACATATATGTCATACACATAAAACCATTAGACAACTACTCTCAACGGAAGTTATCACTATTGACTATGTAAAGTTAAAGGATAACCTAGCGGATTCGCTAACCAAAGGGTTAAATCAAGAATTAGTTACAAGCTCATCACGAGGAATGAGTTTGATGTCATTGTCAGCGGTCAGTGCAGATGACATCCAACCTATATTGATTGGAGATCCCAAGAACTAAGTTTAAATGGATAACTAATTTACACTGACTAGACATACTATGAGGGATAACTTAATAAAACAGTGACTGGACTAGGCTAAGTCGATGGATTTTTAATGATCAAGAAGAGTAGATGGTTACTCTCGAGGGATCACCTATATGAGAAAGAAGTGGAGCCACTTTGAAGAGAATTGGAGGCATAATTCTTAGAGATTCTCATAGAACCAGGCGTGTTCATGGTCAAGAACGAATACACTTATAAGAACTAAGTTGTATCAAAGAAAGTCTTGGGTGAGATTTGTCAATGCTTATAGAGATGGCAGAACAGTTCAAGGATATCATGTCTACTGTCAACCAGAAAAAAAATAAATCTTTACAAGGGAAGGTTCAAAGGGTAAAACCTACCTATCTTATACTTGACTCAACTATTGAATGCTGTCACATATTATGTATTTTATTCATATGGGGGATTGTTGGTAATATGAATGAAATAAAGAGGTGGAGAGGAAGAGACTCTACTGTGCATGAGTTGTTAGTCTCACATTAGAAGTCTCTTGGCTTTATTGTTGGTTTAAATTATGACACCTGTATTGATGTTGTAAACATATGCATGGGGAGAGACTCTCCTCACGAGTGAGTGCGCAAGGGTGGGTGTAAATCTAGGGCCCGGATTATACTGAACCAAGGTTAACTAGTGTGCGAGCATGACCTGCGCATGTTGAATGTCGGACAGGTCAAGACAAGATTTACCTAAGTGAATGAACCCACATTTTGCCACCTGAATTTCTTTTTGCTACCCGCTCAAGAGTGTAACGGAAGCATTAATATAAAATTAATGATAATTCTATAATGTCTTGACATTAATGGTAACATTTAACTCATTAATGGTGACTTCATAATGTCTCAGCGTTAATGACACCATTAAACCTATTAATAATGATTCCGTAACATCTCAGCATTAATGAAGACATTAAATCCATTAATGGTGACATAAACCCAACATTAAATGACAATAATTTGGTTATACATTGTAGGCAAGGTGAGAGCTCCTATATAAGGAGGTTGGATCTTGAGCAAAGAGAGAAGCGGAAGATAAGCAGAAGAGAAAGCGAGAGGAAGAGCAGGAAGTGAACCTCTATCCACTTGTGTTCTCCAACAAAACTCTCTTAGCCATGTATATGTTCGACTGAACTACTCGTGATAGCACTCGAGTGTATTCTCAGTTCGCCATGAACAATTAGTGCTTGGTTGCATGTATGATTTTGCCATTCTATCCTGGGAAATAAATGACCCGAGAGAACCTCGAAGCACATCTAGAGGTGGGATGAATCTATTTCAAGGAAATTGCGTTGAACACAGGTCTCGATATCTTAGTCAACGAATTTTCTTCCCAATTCAATGATCGACTCCCAATTCTACTACGCACCGTATCAACTCCGTAACTTGGACCACCGGAAGCTTGACAGAACCAACCCCGCTAGTAGCCTTAGATTATCCACTTAGGTTAGCTCAATAGACAAGTTAGAATTAATTTTGTATAATTTTAAATCTATAATTTCTCCAATATCTCTGACAACAGATTGTGTAACAATGTTTTGAGCTCTAATATAGTTGAGCAGACGACACAAAAAAAAGAAAAACAGCGTGCAAAGTCCACACACATTATTCAGTAATAGAAAGCAATCCAGTAGGATTAATCGATTTAGTAATAGTGAGTCCTAATGAAGGGCAAATGATCTTTTACACCTTCTAACTTCTGTTTTGTTTTCCAATCTGAATTTGTCCATTCTTAGAGTATAGTGATGCCTGTACTGTGTTGGTTGAGAGTTGAATACATAATATTTATTAAGGTATAAATGTAAAATAGAAAAAATATCTCAAATACTAGGAGACAAATAAATAAAAAAAATTAAGGAAATATTTTTTAATAAAAGAAATATTCTCTAATACACTCCCTCAAAACAGTGTCCTAAAGATGACACTAATTTTACTATAAATAACTAATCACTAAAGTGAAGAAAGAGACTTGGTGAGTGCACTGATTAACAGTAGAAATATGAATAACTCGTAATTCGGAGAACTGTAACAAATCACGAACAAGTGATAATCAATGGCTAAATGCTTCATCCAAGAATAAAAAGCAAGGTTAGTAGAAAGATAGGTAACACCCAAATTATCGATGAAGAGTATGACAGATATGATAACCGGAAGAACCAGTTCTGTTAGAAGTGATTTAATCCATTGAAACTCTGATGTCACAGAGGCAATGATATGATATTTGGTCTCAGTCGAAGAGCGTGAAATCGTGCGCTACTTGGTAGATTTCCATGAAACTATATTATCACATAAAAAAATAATAAACACACAAGTAGAACATTGATCATCTGGATCTCTAGCCCAATCTGTATTGGAGAAGCCATGAATGGTGAGACCCACTTGTTAGAACTTAGTTGCATCAAAGGACAGAGACTCATCATGCGGAGTAAGATGCGAGCAATAGCAATGGGAGTGGGAACTAGTTAGAGTAAAGTATGTTGTGTTTGGAGAGAAGATCAACGACATACACATACTTTGCTGGGACAAAAGAAGACAACTTGAGGTTGGGTGAACCTTAACCCCACAAAAGAAGGAAAGAGCCCCAAGATTTGACGTACTATAGCGTCAATAAAAGAAGCATCACTACCTGTAATAATTAGATCATCAACATATATAAGAAAATATATAACAATACTATTCTGATGATAAACAAATGAGAAGGTGTCAGTCCGAGAGGCGATAAAGCCAAGAGAGGCTAAGAAGGTGCAAAACTCTAAATACCAGGCGTGTGGAGAATGCTTCAAACCATATAGCGTCTTTTGCAGACAACACATATGATCCAGAAATTCAGCACCACCCATACCCGAAGGTTGCACCATATAAACCTCCTTTGTAAGACGACCATTGAGAAACACATTATTGACATCAAGTCGGCAAACACACCACCCCCAATTCACAACTAGACTAAGGACAATGTGAATGGTTACCAGGTTAATAACATGGCTAAATGTATCATGAAAGTTAACACCAGGATGCTGTTACGCTTCCGCAAGTGCACGAATATGTCGTCAGTAATAAAAGATTATCGATCCCACGAGGACTGGTTAAAAGTACTAGCGATTGTTCACGTAGAATTAGCTAAACTATCGATGGTTGTAAGTTAACTATTTCCTAAGAGGAAAGGGAATGGGAAAGTAGATGTGAGAACTAACAAAACAAAAGAGAGAAATGTTAACTTGGCTTGGGAAGAGTTCTAGGAGTTCGGTTTCGTTGTGGTGGAACCTAATGTATCATGTTCTATCTTTTCCTCATTGTCAATCAACATGCATTCACCGGAAGTTAAAGCTGCTATCCTTAAGCACTAAACAGAGAAGATCCCTGTGAAATCCTGTTACGGTTAACCCCTGTCACTAGGGCGCCTCGGTAGATCACAAGAATATAAATCCAATCAGTATCATTAAGAATAGAGATAGGGGTTTGGTTCGGTCTCTTACTTCCTTGTGGAGAAGTTGTCTCTCCTTTCAAGGGAGTATCCTAGATGTCCGTGAACGGGTTACCCCTGTCACTATGGCCCCTTGGGTATATGATCTAAGATCCTCTCTTTACGAAATTAGCAATTCTTACACAATTGACCAATATGACGAGATAATCTCAGTGAGTCTCATGCATATCAAATAGAAACAAAGCAAGTAAAATCATCCAATAAGTAAAGGCATAAACATGAGTCTTACATCAAACCCTATCCACAACTACTCCCTGATCCTAGAACAAGAGATCTACCCCATAGACACCGAAGAAAAATCCAAAGATATAATACAAGTAAGCATACAATCCTCAAATGAGAAGAGAGAAAGAGAAAAGATACTTATTTAATAACATCGAGTGATCTTCGGGTCTAATCCTTTGCTTCTGGAGTTGATGCGATGATGACGGTGATCTCGGAAGTCTGGGATAGCGTGGAACGACACCAAGGTAAATCCTTTATGATGGCTCACCTCCTCCCCCCGAGAAGAAGAGCTAAAAGCCTTTATATAGGCTAGGGCACGGGCGCCGCATGACCGTGTGGACATCCTAAAAGCTCTTCATGTTTTTGAGTAAAGTGGCACGATCGTGCCATGTCTGCATGATCGTGTCTTGCTTTAGCTCGGGCTGCACTGCACGACCGTGTGAGGTTCACACAGTCGTGTGGTTCTTGGCTGCTGGTAGTGAGGCACGACCGTGTAAGGTTGCATGACCGTGCTCTGCTCTCTCTCGGTGAATGTCCACACGGTCATGCAAGGTTGCACCACCGTGCTCTACTCTCTATCTGAAATCGCCACACGGCCGTGCAGGGGTGCACGGTCGCCCTCTGCTTTGCTCAGGTGCATCGATAATCGTTGTTTTCGCTCCAAAAGTTGTCCCTGTCAACACAAAACCAAACAAAGAGCAGATCTCCGACAAAAGAGTAATAAATACTGAATAAACGATAAGAGAGATGATCGTGCAAAGAATATACACAAATAAAGCAAGTGAATGTGCATTAAAGCATGCATAAACGATCATAATATCTACGCACATCACACCCCCAGACTTGAAACTTTGCTTGTCCTCAAGCAAAATATTGCAATATGTGTTCATGAGTTCCTATAGTGTATCATAATCCCTAGTGTACTCGCCTAACTCTATCAACTAGTTTCATTGATAAGCATGATTGTGGAGTAACTTAAGTATGGCCTAAGCATAATTTCTTTATGCTCAGTGCAATAAGTAACTCAGACTCTTCAAGTTTTAATTTTCTGTCCTAATTAAGTCGTCATACAATTGAATTCCTAATGTTCTTGGTGATAGGCACTTACCTGCCACACACTTGGTTTATTTTCCTTAAATCAAATAAGGTCTCAAAGGATACTACTTGGAATCAAGATAAATATAACATTTATTTCCCTAGTAACCTAACTTGGTTTCAAAGGGGTAAATTGTTAGTTTCCACTCACGACAATTATTTTTTTATTCCTTATTCAACTCTTTTTCTTATTATTATTATTATTATTATTATTATTATTATTATTATTATTATTATTATTATTATTTGGTGCTATAGAGGTATAACACTAATCACAAATGCCAGATGCATATATTGGGATTTAGATTTTTTCAAATGAGCTTCCATGATCCGAGGTCATCCAGTAACTAAAATGTAACTAAGGAATCCCCATGGGAATAAAAGTACTAAGCAGATTGGATGAATCATAACTATTTCAAAATATTTCTACTATTCAAGCTTAAGTACTTTTGTGAAGTGAAAGTAAGATCCTTAAGGTTAGGCCAAGACTTATACTAAACTCCGTACAATCCTGAACTTATTTCATGCTACTAAAGATAGAGAAAGGAGGTACACTAAACATACTAACATTATTTCTACAACACATAAACTAAGAAAATACACGTGCTAGTCATTTTATTATTGGACAAGTCAGCAGAGGAAGTAGAGGGTTTGATGTTTTCAAATATACCTCAAAACTATAAGTGGGAAAAGAAAGTGCAAATGAGATGCAAGTAGAAATATAAAACTAAAAGAAATAAAAATGAAATACAAGTAGATACAACAAACTAAATAAATTTGTAGAAAGAAAGAAAGAAAAGAAAATGACTCAACATAACTCAGGTTGTGCAAACAACACCCTCCTCCTAAAACAATAAGGGCAGAGGAAGAAACCTTCCCTAATATTATCAAGGCCTTAAAAAGAAATATCCAGAATTAATAGACACATTTTCTATCATTGCCCATAAATAATACAAGTTTGAAAGTCTTACAATTTCTTCTTTACCGCCCCTTCCAAATATCGTGTTCCTCATCATCATATGGACATATTGAAAAATTGGATTAATGATACTAGTACCATTAGAAACATGTGGATTAAAGCAAGACTATCCACCAATTTGCTCCCATAAATTTGAATTTTCAAAAGCAAGTAGGATTATGTAAGCTCCATCCTTAGGCAAATCATAACATACATTAAAATCCTCAAGACTCCATTCATAGTCATCATTAAATAAACAAATTTTAATTTTCCTCCTCCTTGAATATTATCAACAGTGATGGAGCTTAAAATTTCCAAAACGATACGAGAATAAGTTGGGTACTTCATGGTCATTACGTTAGTCCAACCTATTCTATCAAGCAACCAATCAATATCATTCCTAAACCCCAGCACTTCCAAGGTTTCTTGGTCCATAAACCTAGTGCTCAAAATAGCACGTTTGGATAAAGAGTGATAACGATGCAATTGTTCATCACTAGAGAAAGTAATGCCGAAGTTGTTAGATATACCTTTGAAGCATGCATTCCCCTTGTTTGAGACAACCAACAACTCTTTTCCTTTCCTTTGACGAGAGCTCTCTTCAATGATATTCGACATCACAGATGACGGGAGAGGTAGATTTGAATGAGATGAATGTGGGAGATGTTGGTGCAGGAAGCATCCGACGATCGAACCTAAGTTTTGATAATGACAAAGGGATTCAAAGTTAAGATTCTCTGTTATCTAACATGTTGAATGAGTGTTTCAGGAAAGTCCTAACTGCGGTTAGGCAGGTGAAAACCCTAGGGGGTGGTAATCCTAGGTCCTAGGGGTGGTAACCCTAGGTGGAGAAAAGTCATAGCTGCGGTTAGGCAAAGGGAAAAACCCTAGGGGGTGGTAACCCTAGGTCATAGGGGGTGGTAACCCTATGCGGAAAGTCTTGGCAGGTCGATAACTTTAGGCAAAAGTCCTAGGGGGTGGTAACCCTAGGTGGAAAGTCCTGGTGTCGCGAACCAGGTGAAAGACTGGACTGGCCGGGAAGCGGATGTCCAGCAGAAAGTCCGGAAGCGTCGAGTGCTGAGCAAAAGTCCAGTCGATCTGGAGGATCGCACTGGCAGCAGGTAAATCTCCTGAGTGGAGTAGGTGAGGACGCGTTCCCCGTAGAGGGAATAGTAGGCGTCGGGTCGACCTAGGGTTTCCGGTAGGAAATCCGAAGTCAGACCCGGACAGTCCGGAGACTGTCTTAAACATTCTTTATTATCCATACTGTTATTTTGTGCTAACTTTGTGTTGCAGGATGTTGTTTGAGACTAACATATCTTGCAGGTACAAAAGAACGAAGATTTGCCTCGAATGAACAGTGTCCGAGGCGCCTCCATGGGACTTGGAGGCGCCTCGGGTTCAAAATCCTGAGCTGGCGCGAAGAGCAGGCTTAAGGCGCCTTGGATGGGTTGAAGGTGCCTTAGACAGCTTGGAGGCGCCTTGAAAGGGTTTTAAGGCGCCTTCAGGTCGCGGCAGTCAAAGGATTATCCCAGCGAGCAGATCGGGATAAAATTCTCGTTTAAGGCGCCTTGGAGCTTGTTTAAGGCGCCTTGAACACTATTTATAAAGGGGGTTCGACCAGCAGCTCAGAACAACAAGATTCAAGTCTTCCCTCTGCATTTAGCTGCTAACGAACTCGTCCCGAAGTGCTGCAACTCGACACCGACAACTCGAAGCTTCAATTTAGTATTTTCCATTGTCGGTATAAGACTACTTACTGCATTACTTGTAAATCATCTTTTGTATACTTTCGAACTTATAGTTGTTACCCCCCGGAAGCGATCAAGGATCGCGGGCCTTCGAGTAGGAGTCGCCTTAGGCTCCGAATGAAGTAAAATTGATCTGTGTCTTTGTGTTGTTTGTTTTTATTCCGCTGCGTCTTTACTCGAGTGTTTTACGAATCGAACGAAATAGCCGCGAGCGCTATTCACCCCCCCTCTAGCGCATCTCGATCCAACAATTGGTATCAGAGCGGGGTCGCTTTGAACTGGTGCAACCACCATTCAAGCATTTTTCGTGGCTTTGAGCGGGGTCGCTTTGAGCGGAGTCGCCTTACGCCTTTCGTTTTTTCCCTCCAAAATTATTTTCGAAAAATTCATTTTCATCCTTTCACGGTTTATTAGTATTGATAAAATATTGAATTTGGCAAAATTTGAAATAATATTTTTTAAATATTTTTTAATAATATTTTATTATTTTTTCTCGAAACTGGTGAACTTCTATTTCTATCCTTCCATACCGCACTGCTAATCCAGGATCAAGTCTTGGTACATTTTTTTTTGCTATTTTTGTGTGTAAGGTTTTTTTAAAATTGGCATTCCAAGAAGGATTCTGCACCGTCCGACCGCCGCTCTTTTCTGGCAAGGACTTTGGATACTGGAAGAACCGGATGGAATACCACCTCAAGACGCAAGTCGAGATGTGGATCATCATCCAGACCGGACTCGAACTTCCACGTGATGACACCGGAGAACTTATCTCATGCATCAACTGGGATTCAAGCACAATGAAAAAAGTTGAAGCCGATGCCAAAGCAACCTGCATGCTACAATGTGGCCTAACCAATGAAGAACTGAACCGCATCGGCCCCTTCGCAAGTGCAAAAGAGTTGTGGCATAAGTTGATAGAACTACACGAGGGCACTTCCGACGCTCAAGTAAGTAAGCATAATTTAATAAATGATTTATTTGAATTAGATGTGCAGAATAATACTACTTCGGCCGAGGAGGGTATTACGATGGTTGCAGGTACAAGTAAGACAGAGGAAAAGATATGGTCCGAGTCTTCAGATGAATCCGGGTCCGACGTAGAAGAACCGACGAGCTTCCTCACTCTACCAGTACTAGCAACCGTGGCGGAAATTGAGTCCGAGTATGAGTCAGAAACCGAGAGCGAATCCGAGACTGAGTCTGATCGAAGCCACGAATCCGCATTCGTTTCCGAAGGACCAAAACCCACTGTAAGTTCACTACTCGTAGAATTTCAATTAGATAACTTGCATGAATTATTACCTTACTTAGTAAAAAAGTTGGCTAAATCCAACGTCCGGGTTAAGTCGCTCCAAAAGGAGGTAACAACCCTTAAGGAAGCGACTGACTCGAGCTCTTTAACTGAGTCAGTTCAAATTGGAAGTTCAACTCAAGTCCAACAACTTAAGGAAGAAAATTCCAATTTGAAAGCTCAAATTAAAGAACTTAAGGACACGTTGGTGTTGGTTGCTACTCGGAAAACCTAGAGGTTCCACTGTACAAAAATTTTGTACAAAGGTCTGAACCTTTTCCTAGCTACCATGTGTTCTTTTAAATTAAATTTTGGATCGTCTGCGGAACTTAACACGTTTGATCCAAAACTTAATCTATTCGTTCTTTTAGGTTTTGACTTGGGTCTCCTGCGGAACTTAACACGTTCGACCCAAATCACCTTAAGTTATTAATTCCATTAAATATTAATTTCCATAATTGGTTCCCAGTACTGACGTGGCGAGGCACACGACCTTCTTGGATATGGGAGCAACCACCACCGACTAGACAAAACCTTTTATGGAAAGATAATATTTAATTTCCTAAAATAACTTTAGGTTAACCGAAAAGAACAATCAAATCACAAGGGAAAGAAAAACAAAAGAACACAACATCGAAAAACATATTCAAAATACTAGAATCACATGCCTCTTGTATTTGGTATTATTTCCAAAAATAACTAGTATGATGCGGAAAGAAAAATTACTAGTTATACCTTTTAGAAAGACCTCTTGATCTTCTACAGTATTCCTCTTCTAATCTCGGACGTTGTGTGAGCAACGATCTTCCGAGATGAGAACCACCAAGCACCTTCTTCTTCCTTGCAAATTTCGGCCATCAAAACTTCTTCTAGGATGAAGAGATTCGGCCACCACCACCATGCTCCAAGGGATGCTAGAAAAGATGCTTCTTTTCTCTCCTTCTTCTCCTTCTTAGATCCGGCCACCAAAGCTATCTCCACCATGAGAAAGTTTCGTCCACACAAAGGAGAGGAGATAAAAGAAAGGGTTGGCCACACCCAAAGAAGAAAAGAGGGAGAAAAAATAATAGAGACATTCACCTTGAAGCCTCCTCCACCCCCTCTTTTATAATCCTTGGTCTTGGCAAATAAGGAAAATTTAATAAAAACTTCCTTAATTCTTTTTCCATTAAAAAGGAAAATTTATTTAATTAAAAATAATTTTTCTTTTCTATTTGTAATGGCCGGCCACCTTAATCTCTTTAATCAAGGAAATTTTAATTCACACAAGAATTAAAACTTCCTAATTTGCTTCCGGAAATTTATAAAAATTTCTCAAATAATTTTTCCCTTCATGGTGGTAAATAAAAAGGAAATTTAATAAATTAAAATCTTTCTTTTAAACATGTGGATAAAAAGAAAGTTATCTCTAAAAAATTAAAATCTCTCTTAATCTACAAATAAGGAAAGATATCAAATCTTTTCTTAATCTTTTGTAGAAACTAATAAAAGAGAATTATTAATTTTTAAACTTTCTTTTAAATCATGAACATGGTTAAAAAGGAAAGTTTTCTTAAAATTTAAAATCCTCCTTTAATCAACAAATAAGGAAAGATTTCAAATTTTAAACTCTCTTTAAACATGTAGATGATTTACAAATAAGGAAAGTTTTACAAAAATTAAAACCATCCTTTTAAACTACAAATAAGGAAAGAGATTAATCTCTTCTCTTAATCGTTTGTAGAAAGCTATAAAAGGAAATTTTAATTTTTAAACTCTCTTGTAAAATCATGATATCCACATAAGAAATAATTTTAATAAAAATCCTTCTTAATATTCTAGTGGCCAGCCACCTAAGCTTGGGACCCAAGCTTTGGCCGGCCACCTACGGTCTTGGCCGGCCCTAGCTTGGGTTCCAAGCTAGCTTGGCCGGCCCCCTTGGATGGGAAAGAAGGTGGGTATGCGGTGGGTATAAATCTCTATATACTAGAGGCTACGATAGGGACCGAGAGGAGGAATTGGTTTTGGTCTCCCGATGAAATTAAGCATCCCGTGTTCGCCCCGAACACACAACTTAATTTCATCAATAATAATTCATTCCACTAAATAACTATTATTGAACTACCGCACCAATCCCAAATTATATTTTGGGCTTCTTCTTATTATGAGTGTGTTAGTCTCCCTGTGTTTAAGATAACAAATGTCCACTAATTAAGTAAGTTACTGACAACTCACTTAATTAATATCTAGCTCCAAGAGTAGTACCACTCAACTTCATCGTCATGTTGGACTAAGTCCACCTGCAGAGTTTAACATGACAATCCTTATGAGCTCCTCTTGGGGGCATTCTCAACCTAGATCACTAGGACACAGTTTCCTTCTATAATCAACAACACACACTATAAGTGATATCATTTCCCAACTTATCGGGCTTATTGATTCATCGAACTAAATCTCACCCATTGATAAATTAAAGAAATAAATATCAAATATATATGCTTGTTATTATATTAGGATTAAGAGCACACACTTCCATAATAACTGAGGTCTTTGTTTCTTTATAAAGTCAGTATAAAAGAAACGACCTCTAATGGTCCTACTCAATACACTCTAAGTGTACTAGTGTAATTATATAGTTAAGATAAACTAATACCTAATTACACTACGACCTTCCAATGGTTTGTTCCTTTCCATTATGGTCGTGAGCTACTGTTTATAATTTATAAGGTACTGATAACATGATCCTCTGTGTGTGACACCACACACCATGTTATCTACAATATAAATCCCTCTGAACAACTACATTTATCATAAATGTAGACATTTGACCAATGTGATTCTTATTTCTAGATAAATGTTTATACCAAAAGCTAGGCTTTTAGTATACACTCTAACAGTTGGAACGGTTCACCTTCGGCTCCAAGAATTTGGATCTGATTCTTGAAAAATAGCGAGCCGTTTACAACAAAACTGGACTTGGATTTAAAACTAAAATAAAATACAAATCATATTTATCGCTAGTTAATAGAAATAATAGAAAAATTCTCCAAGCATGGGTGCCAAATTCAACTTGGTTAATCAAGTTGGAACTGGTCACTATTAGGTCCCCAAGGATCAAGTCTATTACCTTGATAGACCATATCAAGGCAATGATCCAGGGGGAGCTAATAGAAAAACAATATTAAGAACATAATTCAAATTAATATTCAAATTAAATTCAAAATTCAAAATTCAATTAAAAATTTGAAATTAAATTAAATTCGAAATTAAAAGTAAATTTCAACTTAAGTTAAATAAAAATAGATGGAGGATCCAGACTCAATGGCATCCCTAACTGAACTACCCGATAGGGTAACTGAACCTAATCTACCCGAAATGGGTAAAACAAGAGTAGATTACCCGGCAGGGTAATTATGGTTAGATCAAAACGGGCTAGGTTTAACTTGACCCACAATACTGGTGAAGTTTTTGGATGATAGTACGTTAGAGAAGCTTGGGCATCACATGTCTAGGAAGATATGACTTCGACCTGGTGCATTTGGCCAAGTGGAACTGACCGAAGCTACTCTTAAATGGATCCTAACTAGTTAGACCAAGGTTTAATATTAAGCTCAATGGGTAGGACTATTTGGGAAACCTCGAAGGCATGATTACTTTAATGAGTACCTTGTGACTCACCATAGCCCAGAAGTTTATCCAAAGAATACTTAATTGTTGAACTCAAAGCTAAACCTGAATCTAATACAAAGTTAAACCAGACTCTTAAATTCAACCATAATTCATCTCACAACAATTATAGGGTTCCCAGATTGACAATTTTAGATCGGGTGAGATGACTAGGAAATTAAATTATTAAAATTGACTTAACATAAATCAAGTTAATTAATAATTAAATTATTTTAACTTGAATTATTTTCAAATCTAAATTATTTTAAAACTCAGTTTCTAAATCATTCTAAATTGTCTGAAATTATTTTTCAAAGATTAATTAACATTAAAAAAAATTTTATTAACTTTTAAAATTATCTTTCAAAAATTATTTTCCAAATTTAATTAACTTTAAAATTATTTTTCAAAATTATTCAACTTTAAAATCTTTAACTCGATCCTTTCAAAATTATTTCAAAATTATTTTTTTAAAATCTCAAATTTCAAAATTATTTTTAAATCTCAAATTTCAAAAATACTTTAAAAATTATTTAAAAATCTTTTCAAAATTAATTTCAAAATCATTTTAAAATCTTTTCAAAACTTAATTTCAAAATCATTTTTAAAATCTTTTTAAAACTTAATTTCAAAATCTTTTCAAATTTAATTTTAAAATTATTTTCAAAATCTTTTCAAAATCATTTTAAAATCTTTTCAAAACTTATTTTCAAAATCTTTTCAAAATCATTTTCAAAATCTTTTCAAAAATCATTTTAAAATCTTTTCAAAACTTAATTTCAAAATCATTTTAAAATCTTTTCAAACTTAATTTTAAACTTATTTTCAAAATCATTTTAAAATCTTTTCAAAACTTAATTTTAAAATTATTTTCAAAATCTTTTCAAAATCATTTTAAAATCTTTTCAAAATTTATTTTCAAAATTATTTTCAAAATCTTTTCAAAACTTAATTTCAAAATCATTTTAAAATCTTTTCAAAACTTATTTTAAAAATCTTTTCAAAATCATTTTAAAATCTTTTCAAAACTTATTTTCAAAATCTTTTCAAAATCATTTCAAAATATTTTCAAAATCATTTTAAAATCTTTTCAAAACTTAATTTTCAAAATCATTTTAAAATCTTTTCAAAACTTAATTTTAAAATTATTTTCAAAATCTTTTCAAAATCATTTTAAAATCTTTTCAAAACTTATTTTCAAAATTACTTTAAAAAATCTTTTAAACTTAATTTCAAAATTATTTTCAAAATTACTTTAAAAATATTTTAAACTTAATTTCAAACTTATTTTTAAAATCATTTTAAAAATCTTCTAAAACTTCATTTCAAAATTATTGGAAAAATCTTTCAAAATCATTTTAAAATCTTTTCAAAACTTATTTTCAAAATCTTTTCAAAATCATTTTAAAAATCTTCTATAACTTCATTTCAAAATTATTGGAAAAATCTTTCAAAATCATTTTAAAAATCTTTTAAACTTAATTTCAAAATTATTTTCAAAATTACTTTAAAAATCTTTTAAACTTAATTTCAAAATTATTTTCAAAATTACTTTAAAAATCTTTTAAACTTAATTTCAAACTTATTTTTAAAATCATTTTAAAAACTTCTAAAACTTCATTTCAAAATTATTGGAAAAATCTTTCAAAATCAATTTATAATCTTTTCAAAACTTATTTTCAAAATCTTTTCAAAATCATTTTAAAAATCTTCTAAAACTTCATTTCAAAATTATTGGAAAAATCTTTCAAAATCATTTTAAAAATCTTTTAAACTTAATTTCAAAATTATTTTCAAAATTACTTTAAAAATCTTTTAAACTCAATTTCAAAATTATTTTCAAAATTACTTTAAAAATCTTTTAAACTTAATTTCAAACTTATTTTTAAAATTATTTTAAAAATCTTCTAAAACTTCATTTCAAAATTATTTGAAAAATCTTTCAAAATCATTTTAAAAATCTTTTAAAACTTCATTTCAAAATTATTTGAAAAATCTTTCAAAATCATTTTAAAAATCTTTTAAACTTATTTTCAAAATCATTTTAAAAATCTTTTAAACTTCATTTCAAAATCCTTTGAAAAATACTTGAAAAACTAACTTGAAATTCTTGCTCCCCTAAATTTACTAGACTTACAAGAATATGAAATTAGCTCTGAAGGAAATGGAGATTTGAAGTTTGAGCATGCTCATACTTTAGGACTCTGATACCTGAACAAAACAATCTGGATAACTTAAAATCTATTTAACCTCATGCTTGGACTTAAAGACCAACTAAAATAAATAACCTAAATTAAACATTTAGTCACTCCCTCTTTATCCAAAAAAAAAATTCTTACTCCTATCTTTTCGAAATTAAGTTTTAACGCTAAGTACCTTTTAAACTGAACCTACATTCATTGTTTGCAAAAGGCTTAGCTAAAGTGACTCATATAGCAACCTTCAAACTTTCTCAAACTTAGCCATCTTATAAATTTTAACTCTAAATGCTAAAATACTTTTCTAAGTTAAAAGTATTAAAAAGCATATTTCTTTACTTGCAAAATTTAACTCATGGCTTTCAAAAGACTTTTGCTAAGTAAATTGAGACTTCAAATTTCTTTACAAACAATTTGGCTCCAAAATTTTTAAAAAAAATCTAGCTAAGTTTTTCTAACTTTAGTTAGGTATGTCTTTCTAAAAACAACCAAGTCTCAAAAGTGGCTAAAGGCATCATTCGAAATCATCCATATATTAGCCTTTTAAACTTAGGTGAAAAATATTTCGTTTAACTAAGTTTTCACAAGCCTTCTTCTACCTTCTCTCAAAAAGATTATTTTCTTAAAATCTTAAAACTTGCTTTCAACTGATTTTTGATATATGACAAAGGGGGAGAGTAGAAGAAAATTCAAAGAATTAAAGAAAATTAAATTCAAAGAATTAAAGAAAATTAAATTCAAAGAATTAAAGAAAATTGAAAGAAATTCAAATTTTAAAAAGTGAGCTTTTATTAAGGGAGAGTCTTTATATTAAGGGGGAGCTCTGCACTTAATTTAGCTCTGCACTTAACTATCATTATGCTTGTATTTTCATGCTTATCTTTTAATGGCATTATTTTCTTAACTTTGAATTTTTGTTGCCATAATCAAAAAGGGAGAGATTGTTGGTGCAGGAAGCATCCGACGATCGAACCTAAGTTTTGATAATGGCAAAGGGATTCAAAGTTAAGATTCTCTGTTATCTAACATGTTGAATGAGTGTTTCAGGAAAGTCTAACTGCGGTTAGGCAGGTGAAAACTATTGGTCCCTTTGGAGGCCGACAAGAGGGGAGGGGTGAATTGTCCTACAAAATAAAATTTGAACCTTTCTCGGATTTCAACTATATAATAAACATTTGTAATAAATAAATAAAAGAGACTAAGTAAAGAAAAGCAGACACCAGAGTTTTACTTGGTTTGCAATCAGGGGATTACTAATCCAAGGAATGTAAGCGCACTATCTGATTCTCCTTTGGGCGGAGTAGCCTCTTTACAACGTTGACAGCACAAATGAAAAGAACAGAATTGAAAGCACAGAAGGAATTGATTACAAGTTCGTTATTTTGATCTGTACAAACCAGTGCTATATTTATAGCACTGGTCGGGGCGCCCCGAAGGGGTTCCGGGCGCCTTGGGGGGATAAAACTTTATCCCCCAACGTTCAGATCGAGTTTGACTCGATCTGGTCAAAAACCTCGTTCCGGGCGCTCCGAATGGTTCCGGGCGCCCCGGATGGTTTCGGGCGCCCCGGACTCCAAAAGTCAACTATGGTTGACTTTTTCCGTCCGGTCGCTCCGCTTCGGTTCAGCTCGTCTCGGTCCGGGTCTTCTGTTCCGGCTCCACTAGCTTGGGTGATCTCGGCCATCCGGAATAGGGCTCACCCGAACCCATGTTCCGGCCTTCTCCTCGAGCAGCCTTCCTTCTCGGTTTCTTGTCCCTCGAGCGTCGCGCACACTCTTCTCGTCCACCGGTGTACTCTTCCGCGGACACTTCGTCCCTCGGACGCACCGAGCCCGTCAGCTCTCTCCCCGTGCCGTCCTTCTCGCTAGCCGCATCTTCCGCTCGACTTCCTGTGTTCCTAAGCTCCTGCACACTTAGACACAAGGGTTAAACAAACGCAGGACCTAACTTAGCTTGTTTGATCACATCAAAACACCTTGGGGTTCCAACAATCTCCCCCTTTTTGATGTGAGCAACCCAAGTTAAGTTAGGGTAACCATATGCAATAAAAACGATTTATATTCAAATAAGTCCAAATATTTTTTCAATTGAAAAATTATATAACCTCCCCCTAGACTTAACATACTTCTCCCCCTTTGATCACATAAAAATTGGGGTTATAAATAAGTCTAAGGTAAATTCAAACAAAAACTTTAAGTGTAAAATATTTAATAATGTCTAAGTAAAATTCAATTTAAAGACACTCTTCAGAATTTTAAGTGTAAAAATTTTTCCAATTAAAAAAAAAAATTCTAAGTTAATATTCATAAGAAACAATTCTAAGTCAATTAAAAAAAATTATAAGGCAATATTAAAACAAATTCTACGATAACTTAAAAAAAATTCTAAGTCAATTTTCATAAAAATTTCTAAGAAAAAAAATTTAAATATTTTCTAACACAAATTGAATAACTCTTTTAAAGCATTAAGTAATTTAATTTAATGCTTTTTCAGTTAGTCAATTAAACTTTTCATTTCGATACTTGGCTTCCAGGTCGTGGCGAGGCACTAGGCCTTCTTGGTTATTGGAGCAACAACCACTTCCTTAGACAAAGCCTCATAAAGAAATTAGTTGTTTAATTTCCTTGTTGAAAATGCTAAGTCTAATTTTTAATTTTAAATTAAATAGGTTTTTGGAACCCAATAGAGGTTCCTACCTACAGGATTAACCAAGTATTTCCTAGGTATATAGATTTTTGATATATTTCTAATTTGATTTTGATGAAATCTATAATACCAATTTAATCCTCCATAATTTCTAAAAGTAGAAATATTTGAACCATTGGATTTTTTCAATCTTTCTATTTCTTCTTTTAGTTTTTCATTCTCAATTTTTAATTTTTCAAAATCCTCTATAAGACATGATTTTGCCAAAATTCTCTTTATTTCTAAAATTTCATTTTCTAATTTGGCATTTTTATTTTCTAATTTATACATGGATTTAGTCATAGCTTTGATACCAAAGTAAAGTTCATCAGGGGGTAAGAGGCATACCTCACTTACCATATCAGACTTGAAGCCTGAATCTCCCCCTGCTTCGCTACTTCCATCTGAGGTCGCTCCCCCTTCATCGATGCTGGGTTCTGATATACTTTGTCCTTCGTGGCTTGCCATCAGTGCAATCCCCGCATATTCTTGAGCTTCTGATTCAGATGAAGAAGTGTCGTCCCAAGTTGCTTTTAGGTTGTGTTTCTTGGGTGTCTTCATTTTGACCTTCTTGAGTTCTGGGCAGTCTTCCCTTAGGTGTCCCTCCTTCTGACACTGGTAGCATCGTACCTTTCTTCTACCTTTTTGATTCTTGTTATTCTGCATTTTAAATTTATTAGATCTAAAAATTTTTTTAAAGTTTCTTACCATGTACGCTTCTTGATCGTCTTCGGAGTCTGACTCGGGTTCATTCTTATTGGTTGCGTTCAGCGCCATAGTCTTGGTTGTGTCTTTTGATATCTCTGCACATCTAGTTTCGTGTAATTCAAGGGTAGAAAATAACTCTTCTAAAGTACTTACCTTCAGGTCTTTTGAGATGTAGTAAGCATCGACGATTGATGTCCATTCCGGAGTTTTTGGAAACGCATTGAGCGCGTAGCGTATAGTGTCCCGGTTTGTTACCGTTTCACCAAGATTTTTGAGACCAGTAACTAGTTCTTTTACCTTTGCATGTAGACCGGCTACTTTCTCACCTTTCTCCAGACGGATGTTCATCAGTTGGTTGCGGAGGATGTCCCTTCTAGCGAGCTTTGCTTCGGACGTGCCTTCGTGAAGTTCCAAGAACTTCTCCCAAAGTTCTTTAGCAGATAAGTAGTTTCCGATGCGGTTGACCTCTTGAGGCGGTAACACGCTCAACAGGTGATGTTCCGCACGGCTGTTTGCTACCGACTCATTCTGCTCCTTCTTTGTCCAATCGCTCTCTTCTTTTTCTTTTCCATCTTTATCTATTGGAGCTACAAAACCATATTTCATAATAAACCGAATTTCAAAATCTGTTTTTAGGAATACCTCCATACGACGCACTGCGAAGTTCCCTCGAATTTTGGTGGAACGATGCTTGGTCCGCCATCTTGTTGCTTCGATCGGCGGTTAGTCCTCCGGCGCCTTGCTCCGATACCACTTGTTGGTCCCTTTGGAGGCCGTAAAGAGGAGGTGAATTGCCCTACAAAATAAAATTCGAACCTTTCTCGGATTTCAACTATATAATAAACATTTGTAATAAATAAATAAAAGAGACTAAGTAAAGAAAAGCAGACACCAGAGTTTTACTTGGTTTGCAATCAGGGGATTGCTAATCCAAGGAATGTAAGCGCACTATCTGATTCTCCTCTGGGCGGAGTAGCCTCTTTACAACGTTGACAACACAAATGAAAAGAACAGAATTGAAAGCACAGAAGGAATTGATTACAAGTTCGTTATTTTGATCTGTGCAAACTAGTGCTATATTTATAGCACTGGTCGGGGCGCCCCGAAGGGGTTCCGGGCGCCCTGGGGGGATAAAACTTTATCCCCCAATGTTCAGATCGAGTTTGACTCGATCTGGTCAAAAACCTCGTTCAGGGCGCCCCGGACCCCAAAAGTCAACTATGGTTGACTTTTTCCGTCTGGTCGCTCCGCTTCGGTTCAGCTCGTCTCGGTCCGGGTCTTCTGTTCCGGCTCCACTAGCTTGGGTGATCTCGGCCATCCGGAATAGGGCTCACCCGAACCCATGTTCCGGCCTTCTCCTCGAGCAGCCTTCCTTCCCGGTTTCTTGTCCCTCGAGCGTCGCGCACGCTCTTCTCGTCCACCGGTGTACTCTTCCGCGGACACTTCATCCCTCGGACGCACCGAGCCCGTCGGCTCTCTCCCCGTGCCGCACTTCTCGCTAGCCGCGTCTTCCACTCGACTTCCTGTGTTCCTAAGCTCCTGCACACTTAGACACAAGGGTTAAACAAACGCAGGACCTAATTTAGCTTGTTTGATCACATCAAAACACCTTGGGGTTCCAACAAAAACCCTAGGGGGTGGTAACCCTAGGTCCTAGGGGGTGGTAACCCTAGGTGGAGAAAAGTCCTAGCTGCGGTTAGGCAAAGGGAAAAACCCTAGGGGGTGGTAACCCTAGATCATAGGGGGTGGTAACCCTATGCGGAAAGTCTTGGCAGGTCGATGACTTCAGGAAAAAGTCCTAGGGGGTGGTAACCCTAGGTGGAAAGTCCTGGTGTCGCGAACCAGGTGAAAGACTGGACTGGCCGGGAAGCGGATGTCCAGCAGAAAGTCCGGAAGCGTCGAGTGCTGAGCAAAAGTCCAGTCGATCTGGAGGATCGCACTGGCAGCAGGTAAATCTCCTGAGTGGAGTAGGTGAGGACGCGTTCCCCGTAGAGGGAACAGTAGGCGTCGGGTCGACCTAGGGTTTCCGGTAGGAAATCCGAAGTCAGACCCCGGACAGTCCGAAGACTGTCTTAAACATTCTTTATTATCCATACTGTTATTTTGTGCTAACTTTGTGTTGTAGGATGTTGTTTGGGACTAACATATCTTGCAGGTACAAAATAACGAAGATTTGCCTCGGATGAACAGTGTCCGAGGTGCCTCCATGGGACTTGGAGGCGCCTCGGGTTCAAAATCCTGAGCTGGCGTGAAGAGCAGGCTTAAGGCGCCTTGGATGGGTTGAAGGCGCCTTGGACAGCTTGGAGGCGCCTTGAAAGGGTTTAAGGCGCCTTCAGGTCGCGATAGTCAAAGGATTATCCCAGCGAGCAGATGGGATAAAATTCTCGTTTAAGGCACCTTGGAGCTTGTTTAAGGCGCCTTGAACACTGTTTATAAAGGGGGTTCGACCAGCAGCTCAGAACAACAAGATTCAAGTCTTCCCTCTGCATTTAGGTGCTAACGAACTCGTCCCGAAGTGCTGCAACTCGACACCGACAACCCGAAGCTTCAATTTAGTATTTTCCATTGTCGGTATAAGATTACTTACTGCATTACTTGTAAATCATCTTTTGTATACTTTCGAACTTATAGTTGTTACCCACCGGAAGCGATCAAGGATCGCAGGCCTTCGAGTAGGAGTCGCCTTAGGCTCCGAACGAAGTAAAATTGACTTGTGTCTTTGTGTTGTTTGTTTTTATTCCGCTGCGTCTTTACTCGAGTGTTTTACGAATCGAATGAAATAGCCGCGAGCGCTATTCACCCCCCCCCTCTAACGCATCTCGATCCAACAGGAGATGGGTGGTAGCACTTTTGGAAACTTGTGGGAGGAAGGAAAGAGAAGGGGGGGGGGGTATGAGGAAGGAGATGATGGTGGCGGCACGGCTGCGTAAGCCTCTACTCACGCGTGCCCTAATAGAAGTGGAATTGGGTCGGGTCGTGTAAGAATCCGCACACCCTCCTCTTGATAGCTTGGCACGGTCGTGTCAGTTGACACGACCAGTTCTTTCCTCCTCTCGACCGCGATCGCACCGCCGTCCCAAATCTGCACGGCCCGTGCCCTCTTCCCCTCTGGTGACTTCGCACGGTCATGCCATTCGACACGACCATGTATTGTTCTTTCTTTGCACAAGCCACACGGCCGTGCGGGGTCGCACGACCAGTGGCATTTCTTCCTCTGTTAGCTTCACACGGCCGTGTGGGGTCACACGGTTAACTCTCATACGCGTGTAGTCCTCTGACGCCTCCACGCTCATGAAACGATCACGACCAGCTCATGGAGGTTATACACATCTTGAAAACAAAGATCCGACAATAATAAAAAAAACTTCATTGAACTAAATAGAACGATAAATTGATAACAAATTAAAATGAAAACCCTTAGGTTGCCTCCCAAGAAGCGCTTGTTTTAAGTCTTTAGCTCGACCCCATATCAGTTAGTGTGGACTAAACCCATGGAAGCATGACTCTCCTCCTAGGGTTAATGCTCCAGTCTGCTCCTTCAGTTTCACGCGTGTAGGATAGATGTACTTCTCTTTTCTTGTTGGAGGTGACCGCTCTTAGAAACTGCATTCCTCAACTTTGTATATATTCATCTTGCTAGAATTTTCTTGAGAAGAAGAGACGTAGTTAGGAGAATCAGATAAATCGAATTCCAACCTTTCTTTGCCAATCTCCAAGGATAACTTGTGATTTTTCACATCGATGAGGGCTCCAACGGTGGTGAGGAATGGTCTTTTGATGTGAGTAAATATTATGATAGTTTATGTATATTTTTATGCACATTCACTTGTTTTATACGTATACATTCCTTGCATGATCACCTCTTTTATCATGTATTCATCATATATACTCTTTTGTTCGGATATCTGCTCTTTGTTTGATTTTGTGTTGACAGAGACAACTTTGGAGCGAAAACGATGATTGTCGACACGCGCACCTCCCCTCCCCTCTCTCTCTCCCCCCTTTAAATGTTCGTTCTGCCCCTCTATCTTTTTTTATTTTTTTTTTATTTTTTTAGTTTTATTTTTAAATTTAATTTAATTTATTAATTTTTTCATTCATACTTATATATTTTTAAATTTTTATTTAATTTTAATTTTTTAATCAATTTTATTTATTATTTTTCATTAATACTTATATATATTTTTAATTTATTTAGTTTTATTTTTTAATTAATTTTGTTTATTATTTTTCATTAATACTTATATTTTTTAAATTTTATTTAAGTTTTATTTTTAATTAATTTTATTTATTATTTTTTTAATATTTATTTAGTTTTATTTCTTTAATCAATTTTATTTATTATTTTTGAAGAAGGTTAGATTCAAGTACGATTTGAGCTTATAGAAGAGATTCAACAAAATAAGGATCTATATGATCAACTTTATCCAGATCCAAATTGGTAATCAATCTATTATTCTCATTGAATTATTTCGAGCCGTGGACGCCAGAAATATATTGGATGGACGCTATGCTTTTGGGAATTGTTATCGCATCAAGGTACAATCTTGTACTTCATACATTTGGTGAGAATATTGGGAGTTGTTTTACTCACTTGCCATTAAGAACTCTTCCAGTTTCAAACCAAGAGCGTCGAGAAATAGCTATTGCTCATGTTGACAATCACTTCGTACAAGTTTTCTTACATCCTCATTATCCTGTACCACCCATTCCAACTTAGTGGTGGCAACATTCATCGTATGAAGCTAAAGGATGAGTCACTCGTTATAAGACACGTGTTTATTTATGGTACGAAGTAATAGGTGCACCACCATCAAACGCGTCGGGAGCAGAATTTGGAGGCAATTTTGATTAAGATTTCTATTTTTATATATTTTCATTTTTTTTTGTATTATTATATGTACTCTTCATTTGAAAAAAGTATGTTTGTTCTTAAATTACGAATGTGTTCACTATTAATTGTTAGCATTTTTGTTAGTTTTAAATATAAACTAAAAATAAACACAAATTATAAACATATAAAAAAATTATTAAAAAAATAAAACTGATAAAAAATTGATTAACAAAAAAAAATCAATAAAAAATAAAATTTAAAAAAATCAATTGAAAAAATAACAGTATTATGAAAAAAAATAATAAATTAAATTAATTAAAAAATAAAAACTAAATAAAATTTATATAAAACTGAAAAAATAAGTATGGATAAAAAATAATAAATTAAATTAATTAAAAAATAAAATTTAAAATATACTGAGAGCTATTTTTAAACAAAATTAATTAAAAAATTAAAACTAAATAAAAATTAAATGAAATAAAAAAAAAATAGAAGAAGAGACTACATGCGTCCTTTGGCATGAAGAGAAGGGCGAAAGAAGAGGAGTGTGTGTCAGACCGGGGGAGCAGCTCTCTAAATAAAATAAGCATTATCTGCAAATTCAGAAAACAAAATTTGGAACCGCCAACATGATTGACATAACAAACTTACACTGCTGAATTAATGTAAAGATCCTTCAAGTCACTCTTCAACTCCTGGTTCGCATTCTCCAGATCAAAGAATGCCTGCTATGAATATGAACAGTTCACTTGGGATCTCAACCACAAATCAGAACAACGCGATATGAAAGATGAAGGCAACTAGCCTGAGCCACAGTGTCTTCCAACTCAGTCGGTTCTGCACCCTTATCCTTTAGGATCTTCTTCCTTGCGGTAAACATTTTTCCTAATATTTACTAGGTCTGCAAAAGAATGAAATCCGAGATATTAGTTTCGAACTGTGTCATCCGCATGTCTTAATAACATAAATTCATCTCTCTCAACATTTACATGGGATTAAACACCCAAAAACTAAAATAATAAAATCTATTGTTGATCAATCCAATGAGCAATGAACACAAAGAAATTATCTTGGACACATAATGCGAGATGCAGATTTCTACGCTAGGTTCAATGGATACGGTGAGCAATGAGCGCTACGGAGATGAAGAAATTAGAAAGCGAGAAGCACTGCTAGATGAAAAGGAATAAACTTTCGGACTAAAATAATATTTCAGCAATAAAACGCTATAAACATATCACTCTATAAATAGATTTAAGGGAAGAACTGACAGCAATACCATAAAATTGTAGGTGGAACAAAAAGACATGTAGCGCAAATTAAATTGTTAAGATAAAACAGCCAGATCGATGCTAAGGCGAGCTTGTGATTTGGATTGGCAACAACAAAGTAGTAAAATACTAAATGTTGCATCAAAGAATAGAAATAAAGAATGTCAGAGAGGGGTTCGCCGGAGAAGGGTTTGCCGGAGAGGAGTTGGAAGGAGAGGGCGTGAGAGGAGGAGTTGGATGGAGAAGGTCGGCGTGAGATGAGGAGTTGGGAGAAGGGTTCAGGATAAAAAATGATCGGAAGATGAGGAGTTGGATGGAGAAGGGTTGGCGTGAAACTTGGGGTTTTCTACTCCTTGCTTGATCCAACAGTTTGTATTAATCTAGATTTAGACGAAAACTTAACAATAAACAAAACTTTTTAAAAATCGTTGTCGTAGACACTAAAAAAAGACTATTAGACAATGCTTTTTATGAAGCGTTGTCTTTGACCCATAAAAATCACTAATAGACAACGTTTTTTAGAAAAGTGTTGTCTATTAATCAGAAAATAATGAAATAGACAACGTTTTTCACTAAAAGTGTTGTTAAAAAAAATAGACAACGCTTTTTAAAAAAAACGTTGTCATTTAAGTGTTGTAGAATCACAATTTTCTTGTAGTGATAGTTGGAAGAGAGTTAATGATGGAGAAAAATGTGCATTTATTATTCATGTTGGTTCCTTGTCTTCATCACATAATAGATATGTGAAATGTGCTCAAGATTTGATGAAACCAAAGTAAAATATTGACAAAGTAATGAATGCTCAGTTTACGGAAGAAATTGTAAAGAATACACTATGTGAATTTTGATGATAGACTTCGCCACTAGTTACTTCGACAATTGTTAATTACGAAGTAATATATGTTAATATACTTCGGTAATAAAATTGGCATAGTAAATACTATTTTAGACTTCATAAATTAAAAGAAATGGGTTTCATTTATAATTTTAAGTGAGAATTTACTTCGTAATATGTATTTGATGAAGTAATAAGTGTCAAAATGAAATTTATAATTTTAAATGATAAAGTAATAAGTTTGAACCAATTGAAACATGAGTTAAACCGGTTAATTTTTTCAACTCAACTAATCTCCACGGTATTAAACCCCTAGCTTTATTATGTTTTCTCTATACATGCACAACCCTCTCTTCATTGCTTCCCGACTTTTGTTCTTCTCCCGACTTTTTTTCTTCCTAACTTTTTTCTTCGCAACGCGACATACAGGTTCAATGCGGCGATTTCCTCTTCTTCATCAAGGTTCGACGATTTTCTTCTTCATCAACACGGCCTGCTAGGTTTCCTTCTTCTTCATCAACCCGATAGGCTAGGGTTGTGTTCTTCAGCGATGCGACCATGCTAGGGTGTTTGCCGCTCGATTCCACTGTAAGATCCTCTCTCTTACTAGTATTGTATTTGTTTTCTTCTAGATTGAAACTCTTCTTTTGTTAATCTTCAAGATCTTAGCAATTTGTTGGTGAGATCCTCTTGTCAATCTTCCCGTGATTCCCATGAAGATTGTCTTCTTTGCTCTTGGATCCAACTTTGACTCCTTAACATGAGAGTATATGGTGGAACTAAACATATGTAATAAATCATATTCAATAGTGGGTTCTCTAGATCAATACTGTTGTTGTCCCAACAATCATACCACCTAAAAAATATTACACATATTTTTTTTTTCTGGATTCCCTTCATTATCACAAGTGCACCAGATATGACCCTCATTATCCCATCTTTTGCCCTTACCTAGAAACCTTTTGACTCTAAGGTTCCTACATAGATGAGATTTCTTATCAAATCCGGCATGTAATAAACACCTGTTAAGGTTCTGACTAATCCATCTTGGTTCCTCAAGCAAATTAAACCAATCTCATATATGTTCAGAGGGAAATTACTTGTTGTGTAGACAACTCCACCTCTTAGTTCTTTAAAATTAGAAAACCATACTCGATTGGGGGACAGATGGTGGCTATAAGCTGAATCTAGCAACCATAAGCTATAATTACCTGTTAATGGTGTAGTAGCAATTGAGAGGTCTAAATCTATATCATCCCACTCAATTACATTTGACTCGGAGACACCCTTCCCTTTTTAGTTTGCTTTTATTTCTAAATTTGGGACAATCTTTCTTCTAGTGTCCTTTTTCTGGACAATAGCCATATTCATCTTTACTTAATTTTGACTTTGACTTATATCTTCCTCTCAATCCTTTCTTTTGACTCTACGAACGACCTCTAACAACAAGAGTTTCTACTTCTACACTTGTGTTTCCTTGCTTTTCTTTCTCTCTCAATTTATAACTATATAAGGAAGCAGTTACCTCAATAAGAGACAACAAAAAATTTTCCCATGAAGTAAAGTAGTTTTAAGATACTCAAACTCATCAGGAAGCAATGCCATCAACATCAGAGTAAGATCATCATCATCACAAGTCACATCCACATTTATCAAATTAGTTACCAGCTGATTTAAACTAGTAATGTGATCATTCATAGTGGTATCTGAAACATAGTTAATTAAAGTGGAACAATCTCTTCTTCATGTAGAGTTTGTTCTGACTGCTTTTCTTCAAGAATTTTTCCTCCAGTGCTGTCCATAATCTATTTGCAGAAATTCCTTTAGAAAATGCATATTCTACTCTATAGAAAGGCACAATCTAATAGTAGCACACGTCATTCTATTGATCATCTTCCATTCTTTTTCCTTAACTTCATCCGGTTTCTCTCCTTCAATAGCAATGTCTAGACCCGGCTAGAAAAGGATATCTTGAGCCTCACTTTGCTACATACCGAAATTATCTATGTTATCAAAAATCTCCACTACAAATCTAGCATTAAACACTGCATTTCTGGCCAAGATCGAAGATGAAGAAATTATTGTTGTTGATGTTATTTTTACTACAAATTTTAGTTAATAGTGGAACAAAACACAATGCTTAAATTTCTTTTCGATGTGATACTCGACAATAACTATTAACTAAACATGCAAGAGAACACTGGATATTGTGCTAACCAACCCATATTATAAACAACTCAATACCATTAGAAGTTAGTTTATTAATGCTAATAAAATTTATTCATACCACACACCTACCTCTTTGAAATGTCTCTTCTTAATTCTTTCATTAGAATTTATAAATTAAAGTTCCATGGGTTTTACATTTTGAACTACATGTATTTTTTAACTTTTGTTTATTCACTTTAATATCTTTTAATTTTGACCTATTTGTTTGGAGATTTTGCTTGATTTAAATGAATAAATCTTGGATATACTTGGATAGAAGGTCCAAACAGTATGAGGAGGGCATGGGGTATGTTATGTGTTAAGAGAATACACATAGAATTTGATGAAGCTATATTTGGACGTCCTAAAAGTGTATGGTTGCTAAGAGAAGATATCTTACGCTTTATGGAGATGAAAGAGATAGGTGCTAGACAAATTTTGGTTTGCATGGGGTATGTTATGTGTTAAATACAATATTTGTTCACATGTTTTGCTTTGTTCACAAAATTTATTCACATGCTTTTGCTTTGGTTTACATGGGGTTTATTTATATTTTTCATTACTTTGCCATTACCTTGCAATTACCTTGCAGTTACCTTTACAAATACATGAAAAAAGAAAATAGAGCTCAGTATGTGTCATTTGTGGATCCTGGTCACATACCTACATGTGGTGTGGGTGAAGAAGGTAGTAAATTATCACAACATATTGATGCTCAGTTGGGAGCATCGAACAGAGATAGCATATGCTTCATCCCATATAACACTGGGTAAGATTTTAATTATTTATCATTTCCTACTACATGTTAGTTAATGTTATATTTTTTATTTATGTAGGTACCATTGGATCTTGACTATAATTAATGAAGATAAGAATATGATATATTTATTGGACTCTTTGAGTAACAGGATCCGAGATCATGCTTGACAAACTATTGTGACCAAGTAAGTAGTAACTTATGCTGATTTTGAATGTATTCAATTCATTATAGGTTGAAAAAATAATTTTCTATTTTTTACAATGTAGTGGGGGCAAGATATACAATGCATCCAGGGGTATTTCAAAAGGACCAGGTTTTAAACAATTGACAGTATGTATTGTGACTATATATTTAGACATCAATTAATAACTCTTATTATTTGAATTGTGACTTCTTGCATGACATTTTCAATTTCATTAGGGTAATCTTAAACAAAATGGTGGCGTTGAATGTAAATATTGTGTGATGCAGTACATGAAAGAGATAGTGTTGGATGAATATCCACAATTGGAGAGGAAGGTGAATATTTTTTTTTATGAAATATTAAGTCATTTTTTATTGATCCTCAAACTTTTGTCAATGATTCAGTTTGCAGCATCAAAAACCAAACAGTATTACAATCAATCTCAGTATGATGAAGTCAGAAGTGAATGGAGTGAATTCGTCTATTTCTATGTGGGTGCCTAAGTGTAGTCTATGTTACAAATTTTAGATTGTATTTAGAGATTTTTGGATACAAAAGTTTTTGGGTTATGGTTAAACATTTCTTTTATGAATACACTTTTGGATTGTATTTGATAGATATTTGTGATATATTTGTTCAATTTTAGTGATGAAAATTATTGTGTTATAGCAAAATATTATGATATATATTTTTGTCAATTAAATTTGTATTGTAGTAAAATATAGTCAACTATTTCTATACTATAAATAAAAATGATGAAGTAATACAACACATAAGACTTCAATAAATTTAAATAGTGTCGTAGTTAAAGAAATTATTTACTTTGCCATGTGTTTAAAATTGTTGAAGTCGTTTGTATGTATTACTACGCTAACTTGAATTGTTGAAGTGTAGTAATATATGCTTTCCTACTTCCATACTATGACGAAGTAATACAATAACAATTACTTCGATCTAGCTAAAATATGCAGAAGTAATATTAAATATTTACTACACCATAATATAAAACATTGTGAAGTCGTATCTCCTTTAAACTTCGTCAGACAATGTAACCCATGTAGTAATATATCATCAACTACTTCGGTTTTTTTACTGGCCCTGATGAAGTAATAACACTTTTTTACTTCGAAAATGGTCCGATTTTGAACTGGTTTTGGACCGGTGATAGACTTCGGTAATCGTGTGCCGAAGTAAAAAATTTACCCTTTTACTTCACGTGCATCTACTTCGGTAAATATCTACCTATTACTTCGGATAATATCCGAAGTCTATTGCCAATTTTCACATAGTGATAGGTTACGTCTAAAGGCAAAAATTGCAGGTTTATTATGGCTTGCAACTCAAGGATGTCCTTTTAAAGGTCATGATGAATCAAAAAGTTCCTTAGACCGTGGAAATTTTATTTAATTGTTGAAATTTCAAGCACATTTAAATGATGAAATTATAAAAGTTGTGTTACATAATGTCCCACAAAATGCTAAATACACTTCTCCACAAATTCAAAAGGAAATATTACATATTCTTGCTAATAAAGTGAGAAGAATGATTCGAGATGAATTGAGAGATATCAAGTTTTGTATTCTTGTTGATGTAGCTCAACATGAATCTAAAAAAGTGCAAATGACCCTTATTTTAAGATTTGTTAGTAATTCTTATTTTTTTGTGGAACGTTTCTTTGAGATTTTGAGTGTTGAGAAAGCAACATCGGCAAACCTTAAGGAATTAATTTTTGACATCTTTGTTCAACATAATATTCAAATCCACAACATGAGGGGACAAGGGTATGGCGGTACTAATAATATGAGTGGTGAATGAAATGAGCTTCAAGCATTATTTTTTAGAGATTGTTCATATGTCTATTATGTACATTGTTTTGCTCAGCATTTACAGTTAACATTGGTTGCAGCTGCTAAGGATGCACCTTCTATTTGGTAATTCTTTTCTTATCTGACTTCCACTGTAAACTTCGTTACCTTGTCTCCTAAACGCCTTAGTGATTGACAATCTACTCAACAAGAAGAGATTGCATATATATTGGCTATTGGTGAGCGTGAGTCTGCTACAGGGGCTAATCAAATTGGTATATTGCATAGACTTTGTGCTATTCGTTGGAGCTTTCATTATAATTCTGTTTGGAACTCGATAGACATGTATGTAGCAACTTGTAAGATTCTAGGAAATCTCAATGAAAATGAGTCAAATGGTGCAATACATGGGGAAGCTAGTGGTTTATACAGCATAATTATGAGTTTTGAATTTGTATTTGTATTGTTTTTGATGGAAAAGATCTTGGAAACCACAAAAGACATTGTGAATACTTTAAAATTTGTCTCAACCACAAAAGCAATCCTTCTAAAATTTAGAGAAGATGGTTGGGATAAATTTTTTGAGAAAGTAAAGGTTTTTTGTGAATGACATAATATTGAGGTGCTTAATATGAGTCGTGGTTATAAAGTTAGTCATTATTGCAACAACAGGATCATGTCACAGTTGGGCATCATTATCACTATGATATTTTTAATGTTGCAATAGATTTTTAAGTGACAGAACTAAATTATAGATTCAGTGAGATAACAATGGAGCTTCTTGCTCTCTGTTCAACTTTAGATCCTACTGATTTATTTAAAAATTTAATGTGGGTGACATTTGCAAGCTTGCATCAAAATTTTATCCTGATGATTTCACTCAACAAGAAATTCATATTTTGAAAGATGAATTGGAGCATTATCAACTTGACATAGTTTGTGATCCTGAGTTTCAACAAATTTCTATTCTTTCTACATTATATAGAGAAATAGTTGTGACAAAAAAGGATGAGAGTTATATTATGATTCAGAGATTCATTTGTCTTGTATTGGGTCTTCCTGTATCAACTGCAACAACAGCGAGAGCCTTTTCAATCATGAAATTTCTCAAAATGGCATGTCGCAACAAGATGGATGATGATTTACTTTCCGATTGCATGATTCTCTTCATAAAATGATAATTGTCTGAGAAAATAGACATTGAATTGGTAATAGATGAATTTTATACTCTAAAATTTCGTCGAACACAACTTAAATAGATATTGAAGTATTTGTATGAAATTTAAACTATATAAAACGATATTGATATATAAATGTTATATGTTTATTAAATGTTCATTATACATGTATGTATTATTATTTTCGTAATTTAGCCCAAGGTAGTTAAAGATCTTGGCTATGCATTTTCTCTCTCTCTCTCTCTCTCTCTCTCAAAAAAAAAAAAAAAAACAATCAATAGAAATTTCTCTCCTCTTTCTTATTCTTTAATGTGAGGCTTCAGATAATTCTTCTCCATTCTTGCATTTCAACTGTAACAACAACGAAAGCCTTTTCAGTCATGAAATTTCTCAAAATGGCATGTCGCAACAAGATGGATGATGATTTACTTTCCGATTGCATGATTCTCTTCATAAAACGATAATTGTCTGAGAAAATAGACATGGAATTGGTAATAGATGAATTTTATACTCTAAAATTTTGTCGAGCACAACTTAAATAGATATTGAAGTATTTGTATGAAATTTAAACTATATAAAATGATATTGATATATAAATGTTATATGTTTATTAAATGTTCATTATACATGTATGTATTATTATTTTCGTAATTTAGCCCAAGGTAGTTAAAGATCTTGGCTATGCATTTGCTCTCTCTCTCTCTAAAAAAAAAAAAAAAAAAAAAAAAAAAAAAAAAAAAAAGCCAATCAATAGAAATTTCTCTCCTCTTTCTTATTCTTTAATATGAGGCTTCAGATAACTCTTCTCCATTCTTGCATTTAAAGCTACTTGCTGTTCGTTTTTTTCACCTCAATTATAGCAGCTTAGTGAACTCAAACTTTATTAAAGGTAAATCAACAAAACCTAGTGGTAATTTTCTTTCCGTGATGCCATTTAATTAAAAGCTCACGAGATGCTTTATGGCACATCTGACTCAGTAGGACAGTAGAAATTTATGGCTCTTCCACACAATAACTGTCTGGCCGTAGCTTTGATCAGTAAAATTATCATCTTGGTTTTCCATAATGCTCGCTAAAATAGATATATACAATCACTGATATGCATACATATGAGCATTTGTGTAGTTTTAGTAGTTTGTCGTAGTAGAAGTTTTCACTCCTGACGTTCGAACTGTTAGGCCGATTCAGCTATAGCTAGACGAAGCTTGTGAGACGTAGCTGCAGATTAAGTATATTCACAACACCAGTAACACATTCTCTTGCAGGAGTTAGAACAAACACTTACACTGCACTGGAAATCAGTGCAAACATACAAGTCACACGACTGCTAGGTAAAACCAAGCACTACTTGCACAAGCTACTCTGGCTACAACATTTATGCATGGCCTCTTCATGGCGTGATGCCGCCGCCGAGCCCGCTACGGGAGCCACCACCAGGACTACCGAACCCACCAAAGCCGCCGCCACCGGTTCTGCCACCGAGCCCGCCAAGTCCGCCACCACCAGTTCCGCCACCGAACCCTCCAAGTCCGCCACCACCGGTTCTGCCACCGAGCCCACCAAGTCCGCCACCACCAGTTCCGCCACCGAGCCCACCAAGTCCGCCGCCACCAGTTCCGCCAAGTCCGCCACCACCGGTTCTGCCACCGAGCCCACCAAGTCCGCCACCACCAGTTCCGCCACCGAGTCCACCAAGTCCGCCGCCACCAGTTCCGCCAAGTCCGCCGCCACCGGTTCTGCCACCTAGCCCACCAAGTCCGCCGCCACCGGTTCTGCCACCGAACCCTCCAAGTCCCGTTGAACCTCCAAAACCTATAGGGCCACCAAAGGTTGGCAGGGTGCCGGGGATTCTGAATCTAGGCAGGCCGCTGGGAATCCCGAAGGCCGGCAGCGTTCTGGGGATTCTGAAGCTCGGCAGGACGCCGGGAATCTGAAAGGTCGGCAGGCCGCTGGGGATGCCGAAGGTCGGCAGGCCGCTGGGGATGCCACCGAATCCGAGACGGGGGATGTGCTTCTCGTCTGCAAGTCCTGAACCAGTGGCAGCAGGGCTACCTCCGGGCGGCACTGTGGTGGTGGCTGCTGTAGCTTGGTGAAGGCTGGTGGGAATGGTCCTGGCTCTTGCTTGACCAAGTGCCAGGAAGAGCACACACACCATGGCAACCAAGCAAGATCTTGCCATCTCCCCTCTCTCCCTCCCCCACACACACACTGGACCCAAGAGTTTCAGGTCTTATAAAGAGAGATCAGTCAGGTCGTGAATTGGCGCCAAAACAGAGCGTCTGAATCAGGTCGCTCGGTTTTCTTGTTGAACTTGGAGGTCTGGTTTTGGTTCGGGGTAAATGCAAACAACAGAGATAGCAAAAGCTCATAATGGTCTGGCAAAGATGTCTTCACTCTTACCGATGTAGCAGAATAATAAATATCGCTATCTACCGATGAGGGTATGGTATGTATCTGCCGTAAACACGGTCAGATGCAATACTAATTCGAAGTCAATACACAGAAAAGAAAAATCCATTGTTTTGTTGAACTTCAAATTATATTTCATAATCTGAAAATCAAGAGAATCCACAATAGACGATGAAGGTGGTAAAAAATAAATATGTTCGTTTTTAGTATTTTTATTAATTCATCTCAAGATCAATACGAAGTAAGTAAATCATGGGACGACTATTCACTTTTGGAATAGTGACTAGCATATAAGAGATGTATATCTCGACTTTATCAAAATTCGAACTCCAGATCTCGTAATGATAATACTTCATGCACTAGTCATTGGTTCATCCCAAGAGAACAATAAATGATCAATTGTGGTAAAAAGATGAATACATTCGCTCTTAGTATCCTTGTCAATCTGTCTCAGGACTAATACGAAGGAGATAAATCATAGATGATTACTAATCTTTGGAATCAATGACCTAAAGGTTCAAGGACCTTGCCTCGAGTGTTTTCCCAATGGAGCTCAGCATTCATTCACACCGTGTCAATCTCGGATTGAACACATGCAGCAGTTTACATAAGCTGGACCAAATGTTGTTGGATTTTATCTCTTTAGGGGTTTAATTATAATCTGTATATACGAATCGAACTCAACATGGTGAAATTATCTAACTTTAATTTATTAGATTTCGTATATATATATATATAATCATTTAATCTGATATTATTTATAATTTTTAAATTGATAACGGATCAGATCTGCTATATAAGAGAGAGACCAGACCCTCGTTGAATTAGAGTATCTTGACAAAGAATTTTGGCTTTGTCGCCCTAGTTCCTTCAAAAGATCTCCTCCTTTTTCCTCAGGGATTTCCAATTCAATGACGATGTTTCTTCCGCTGCATTGAGGTTTTATCGTTGTTATTGTTCATTGTTTGTTTTATTATATCATGCATGCGATGTTACTAGATCTTCGTGCTTAGGGTTGTATTTCCTATATAAGTTTTTGTTCAATTTCTAAAATTCATACAACCTAGGAAATAACAACTTCTATCAATTAGTATCAGAATCATATATTCATTGTTTGCTATGGCACAACAGTATATGATTTTCGTTGATTTGTTGTTCTTTATGCTACATGAAATTTTCCTAGTATAAATCACATTTGATTGCTGAAAAACTTTTGCAAATAAAACTTAGGAAAGACTTGATCTTCTAGGTTTTTCATACTTTTCATGAAGAACAATAGTAAATTACCGCTCTCTTCAAGAAGAAACGTCACGACTTGATCTGTTTAGGGTAAAATTGTAATGATGTAATTAATTGCCTTAGTAGGGCAATCGATTACCAAGCCAAAGTTTGTGAACAGAATCGATGGGAATCAATTGACCTGGTCTATCAGTTGGCACTAATCGATGCATTAAGTCAGCAATCGATTGGCACGATGTGATTAAACACGGTACCAATTTTAAATCAATTACTGGTCCGACTGCTATGGACAATAGATTGGAGATTGTCACCAATCAATAGATAACTTTGAGATCGAACATAGAAGCGATTAGAATCAATTAGGTCAATCGATTGAAGCTACCAATCGATTGGCAATCTTTGCCAATCGATTAATAGCCTTAAATCGTGACAGAATTGATTTAATTGATCAGTCAAATCGATTGAAGGCATTCACCAATTGATTGATGGACATGAAATCAAGCACATAATGCTCTGGGATCAACTGGCAAATCGATTGGTGAACATCAATCGATTGCCAAGGATCAACAATCGATTGGAGCACGTGATATCGAATATGGAAGGTTCTGTTATTGATTAATAGGATTGATTGATTATCACCAATCGATTGACATACACCATCAATCGATTGATGCTCATATAGTCAAATATAGTATACTTTTAGATTGATTGAGACAATGGATTGGATCATACCAATCGATTGTCATACAGTATCAATTGATTGAAAAGCCTAAACTAGAGCTATTAAAGTTGATCAAGTGATTAACTATTTGATTAAGGTTCCTAGGATTTTCTTGATTCTATTTACCCATGTACTACTAAATTGAACTATTGTATCGGCCCAAAGGAAGACACATTAGGTAGATTTAGTGCATTTATATCGGTAGACGTATATCTATGTTAAAAGTAATTGGCCAAAGGAAAATTACTTTTATGTCAGATATATGTTCAAAGTATCTTTTAACGTTGTTATGAGCTATATACTATTATATAACTCATATAAAGTATCATATTATGCGTACAATGGGTCGATCCAAAAGAAGACTCATTTTGTGGCCAATTAAAGTTTGAATTATATTAAAGAGTACCGCTAACAAATTACATTTTAGTCCAAAAAGTAAACTATAATTTTGTATTTGGTATCTCATAAAGTGCTCATTTATATGCATTTAAATTTTATTTTATTTGCATAATCATATGTTTTATTATATGACTTATATTTGTTCTTGCCCTTAATTAAATCGTGAGCTTACATTATTTTCTTTCTTTTAATTTCAGCGCGATCAGTAACTACTAGTATTAATAACATCCCTATATTAACTAGTTTAAATTTTACTGAATGGAAGAGTGTGTTATCATAGTCTTAGACTGTATGGACTTAAACTATGCATTAAGGCACGATCGCCCCGCGCTCCTGACAAGTGCTAGCACTATGGAGCAGAGAGTAACATTTGAAAAGTGGGAGTGATCAAATTACATGAGTCTAAGTATCATGTGATTTTATATTCCGACACCAATTAAAAGCTCAATAACTGAGAGAGAGGATGCTAAGAGTTTCCTTAGGCATTTAGCATATCTATTCATGATAAACAAAAAGGTCAAGACTATTTCACTTCTTTTAAAGTTGATAACTATGCGGTATTATAACAAGGGAAATATTAGTGAGTATATTATGGAGATGTCCAATATCACTACACATTTGAAAGCATTAAAAGTTGAAATGTCTGAGTCTATATTAGTATATTTCGTCTTAATGTCTCTACCTGCACGGTTCACTACTTTTAAGATTTCTTATAATACTCAAAAATAAAAGGTGGATATTAAATGAGTTTATAGCTCAGTGCGTGCAACAAGAGGAAGGACTGAGGTGTGAAACACCTTAGAGTACTCACTTAGCATTTAGTTCCCAAAGTTTGAGCAAGAAGCGAAAGAGGATCAACAATAAAGAAAATAAAAAGTAAACTACAGATTCTAGGGGTTTTGGCCATAAGGAGCATAATAAACATGATAAGGAGTCTACTTATTTCTTTTGCAAGAAGAAATGTTATATGAAGAAAGACTGCCCAAAATACGCTAACTTGTGTGTAAATAAAATGTAAACTTCTTAACTTTATTAGTTCAGAAGTCAATTGATTATTATACTCACTGCCACTTGGTAGATAGATATCAGTGTTATTGCTCACATAAGTGTCATTATGCAAGGTTATCTCAGGAGCAGTCTTCCCCTTAATGGTAGAAGATACATCTATATGGGGAATGGAAAGAAGGCTAAAATAGAGTTGATTGGTATTTTTAGACTTTGTTTATGAACTGATTGGTAAGATCGAAGGACTTTAGATATCTCTATACCCCAACAATTCCCCCTCAAACGAAGAACCATAGGATCATCAAATAGAAAGTCTATCCATTTGATTTCTGATCCTCGACCCATTAGGTCTTCCTATCCCTCAGTCCAACTGAATTATTAGGACTTCCTTGCCCCTCAGTCCAACTAACTTACTAGGTCTTCCTTGCCTAGCCACAACTAAGGTTTCTTTGCCTGGCTATCGACTAGGACTTCTTGCTTGATGTCTGGTTCTCTTAATATAGACATGGGAGTCTCTACTTCCTTTATTCAAAGTGAATATTCTACTGACATAACTCGATTAGACCATAACTCTTGTGCATAGTCAGTGGTTAGATTTTCGGCAGTCCAAGCTCTTATACCAATTGTTAAGACCGAATAAATTTTGATATCTCCACAATAGTATGGTATTGTCTACTTTGGGTCTAAATCCTCATTATTTTATTTTTAGGCTTTACCCAAAAGACCTCATAACAATGAATATATCTTTCTCGTATAAGCTCATGATCTTTCCCATATGTTTTTAATGTAGGATTTTATTTGCAACCTTACAACCCCAACACTGATATCTTTCTAGATTTAGAAAATATATTTATTATACCATCCATCTGACGGAATTTAATTTTAATTTCTTATTTAAACAAATCAAGTTATTCTTATTCATCTGGAAATAAAATTTTCAGTATTTTCTTTAATTCAGTGTTGGTTGACAATGGTTCCTTAGTTGATATATTTTATAAATTAAACACTTTAACTCCTATGGTTGATAACATGATTATGCATAGTATAGGTACAAAACGTAAATTGACTAATGAGAATTCATCCATGCTGTGACATAGCATTTAGGTCATATGTCCAAACAATACCTAGAAAGGTTAATGTCACATGAAATTCTTGATTCCCTTAGCATGTTATACTTTGATGACTGCATAGAGAGTGTTAAGGAGAAGACAAATAACAAAAGAAATTAGGGAGTAAGTCGATATAGTGATGTCTTGGAGCAAATATATACGGGGATTTGTGACTCATTCCCTAAGACATCTTAGAATAGACATACATATTTTATTAACATTATAAATGATTACTCTTAATTTGGCTATTTGTACCTTATTTATAAAAAGTCACAATCTTTGGACATGTTCAAAATTTTTAAAGTTAGAGTTAAAAATCAACTAGGTAAGAAAATTAAAGTCGTTCAATCCAATCATAGAGGTGAATATTATAATCGATATAATGGATTAGGTAAACAACGTTCAAGGCCTTTTTCTAATTACCTTACTAAGTGTAAGACTGTGTCTCAATATACCATGTCTAGTACTCTCAATCAGAATGGTATAACTAAGCATCGCAATTGTACCATAAAAGATATGGCAAGAATTATGATGACTTTTATTTTTGTACCTGAATCTTTGTGGGATGAATCACTCAAGACTGCAGTTTACCTACTTAATATAATACCTAGTAAGGTAATAACTAAAATTTCATTTGAGATGCAGATGGGTAGAAAGGATAGTATTAGACATTTACACATCTAAGATTGTCTAGCTAAGGATAAGCCTTATAGGCTTAATGAAAAGAAACTGGACTCAAGGACCGTTAGCTATAATTTTGTGGATTACTTTGAAAAGTTTAGTGGGTATAAATTCTATAATCTCTCTAATAGATCTTCTTTGAAACAAAAAAAATGATAAATTCATTGAGGACAATAAGAGTACTAAGGTTAGAGAGATACTCTCGAGGAAAGAGTGAGCAATTCTCCTATGATCACTACTAGTGCAATTAGTACCGATATGATTTCCATACTGTACATTATGGATATTTCACATTAATGGGAGTAGTGAATCAAGATATACCCATGCCTTCTCTAATGTAATTGGAGAATCCTTTCACTCAAAATGAGATATTGTCTCATATTGATGAGCAAATATCTCAACCACCTCAAGCACAAGTGTCTTTAAGGTGATCCATTAAGTGTTGGGGTTGGTTGGTGCTAGAGGGGGAAGAGGGTGAATAGCTCGTCGCGCTCCGTATGCTTGCTTCGTGATGATGTGTAGCGAAAAAGAACTCGAAGCAAACACTCACAACACTAACACAAGGGATTTACTTGGTATCAACCTCAAGAAGAAGTGACTAATCCAAGGATCCACACACGATGCGCTCTCCGCTATCAAAAACACTCCTTCTCGGTAACTATCGGAGGTGGAGAAACCTCGTACAACACTCACACATACAACAACTCAACGCAAGAAGAAAAATACAATGAATACAAATAAAAACACTCTCTTCTTGCTCACTTGTTGCTTGTAGTTGCCTTTTGAACCTTGGAAATGCACCAGCACTTGTCCCCAAGAGCTTCCAAGACTAGCGAGGAGTGTTGGAGAAGATCGCCTGAAGATCAGGAGAAGAGTTGCGAAGACGAAGGCTCGCCTCATCTTTATACCTTGCGCTTCTAGGGATCCCAATCGATTGAGCTTACTCCCAATCAATTGCCACGTCAGATCAGCGTGATCCCAGCCATCCAAAACATACATCCTGCGCAACGGTCATATCCTAATTGATCGGATGATCGATTGGGGAGGCTTGAATTGATTGGATTTAGAGCGCCTCTATGCTCATGCTGGAAAGGCCTGAATCGATTGACCAATCGATTCAGCGTTCCTCGCGTCGCGCGAGAAACCCAACCCCAATCGATCGGCTGATTGATTGGCCAGCTTTCTATACTCACGACAATTGCTCTCAATTGATCGACCAATCGATTGGGCCACTACTTGTCGCAGCACTCTCCCAATCGATCGGCTGATCGATTGGGCTTCAGTTCAATCGATCAACTGATCGATTGACCACCCTTAACTTACTTAACTCAAGATCAAGGGTCCCCAATTCTAACATCTAGTCAACCATGACCTGTTAGAACTCCTCATGCCTAGCGTCTGGTCAACCTTGACCTGCTGGGACTTCTTCACCAAGTGTTCGATCAATCATTTGACCCACTTGGACTTTTCTCCTCATGCCAAGTGTCTGGTCAACCTTGACCCACTTGGACTTAGCGTCTCGTGCCAAGTGTCTATTCCTCCATGACCCACTTGGACTTCCTTTTACCAAATGTCCGGTCCCTCTTGATCCATCTGGATTTCCTCGTACCAAATATTCGAACAATCCTTTAAGTTACTTGGACTTCCCAATACTAGGTGCCCGATCAACCTTGACCCACCTGGATTTCCACGTGCCAAGCATCCGGTCAACCCTTTGACCTACTTGGACTTTCTAACACCAGGTGTTCGGTCAACCTTGACCCACTTGGATTTCCACATGACTGGCTTCACTCACCATGACTTTCACCTACCTTCACTCACTAGGATTTTCATCTGTCTGGCTTCACTCACGAGGACTTTCACCTGCCTAGCTTCACTCACTAGGACTTTTACCTGCCTGACTTCACTCACCAGGACTTTCACCTGGCTTCACTCACCAAGGCTTTCACCTGGCTTCACTCACCAGGATTTCCAACTGCCTAGCATCACTCACTAGGACTTTCCATCTGTCTGGCTTCACTCACCAAGACTTCCAACTGCCTAGCTTCACTCACTAGGACTTTCCATCTTCCTGGCTTCACTCACCAGGTCTTCCAACTGCCTAGCTTCGCTCATTAGGACTTTCCATCTGCCTGACTTCACTCACTAGGACTTCCCAGTCAAGTATCCGGTCAACCTTGACCTACTTAACTCTTTTTCACATCAACTTGGTCAAACCTTGACCAGAGGGAATTGCTCCAATAATCTCCCCAGTCGGATGATTGTACCTATAATCTTCATATATTGTCAAACATCGAAATCCAAACATCAAGACTCAAGTTTGAGCCAACTCAAGCTTAGTCAACCTGGTCAACCTGACCCAAGGGACCAATATTAAGTATAGGAGATCCATGATTTCTCATGATTGTGTTTATCTCCTCAAGAGCATAAGTTTGACATAGGGTTGAAAAATGATCCTGTATTTTTCTAAGAACTTAAACAATGCTCTTACCCTAAAAGATAGATAAATGTCATGTAAGAAGAGTTAAAGTTTATAACAGACAATGACGTTTGAGAACTTGTTGAAGTATCTGAAGGTACAAAATCTATTGGTTGCAAATGAATATTTAAAACCAAGAGAAATTCAAAGGGCAATGTTGAAGAGTATAAGGATCGTCTTGTTACCAAGGGATTCACTCAGAAGGAAGATATTGATTACAAGGAAACTTTCTCGCTGATTTCAGCGAAAGACTCTCTTAAAAAGTCATGACATTTGTATCTCATTTTGATTTAGAGGTACACCAGATGGGCGTAAAGACTGCATTCCTAAATGGTGACATTGAGGAATCTATATATGGTGCAACCGGAGAACTTTGTGTTAGAACCCCGTGGTAGTTTTGATGTAATCAACCAAGTTAAAGTTATGTCCTGTTGTTTTTAAACCTTGTGTCTAAGTGTACATGAGCTTAGGAACACAAGAAGTTGAGCAGAAGACGCAGCTAACGAGAAGGATGATAGGGGAAGGGAGCCGATGGGCTCGTTGTATCCGAGGGACGAGGTGCTGTGGAAGAGTATACAGGTGGAAGAGAAGGGCGTGTGCAACATTCCGAGGGATGAGAAGCCGGAGTGGAAGTCTGCTCAAAGAGAAGGCCGGAAAATGTGTTCAAGTGAGCCCTATTTCGGTTGGCCAAAATCACCCAAGAGGAAGAGCCAACAGAAGAGAGTGAAGCTCGGTAGCTGCTAAAGCCTCCTGCTGGAAGGCACCTTCAAGCACTTGAAGGCGCCTTCAAGCCTTCATGGAAGGCGCCTTTAATGTACATGGAAGGCGCATTCAATGTACATGGAAGGCGCCTTTGACTAGGCTGATTTTAGTCGTTGCCAAAGGATAAAGATTTATCCTTTGGTGCATCACTAGAGGCGCCTTCCAGTCTTACGGAAGACACCTTCAAGTCATGGATAAGATTTTCTAGGGGCTATAAAAAGACCTCTGGATCTAAGAAATAAACAACAACTCCTGTATTCTTTTCCTAGCAATAGTCTGAGAAATTAACGAGTGTAAGAGGCTTCTCCACCTTCACCGAAGGCTATTTTTAGAGCTTTTATTTGTCCTTGAATTAACAACCACTTAGGTTATAACCAAGTAAACCCTAAGCCTCGTCCTTCATTTTCTTGTTATTTATTTTAATTATGCTATTGTTGCTAATCTGAGTTGAACGGTCAAGAAAGGTGTTGTTTTACTTCTTAACAGATAAACTCAACCCCCCCCCCCCTTGCCGGTCATACCTGTTCCAACAAGTGGTATTAGAGTCAAGATGTCTCAGAAGGACTAACCGTCGACTGAAGCAACAAGACGATAGCCGATGCAAGCATTCACCCTCCAAAATTTGAGGGAGACTTCTCGTAATAGAAATGTCAGATGGAGGTATTCTTTAAAACGGATTTTAAAATTCTATTAATTATCAAATATGGGTTTGTAGTTCCAAAAGATAAAGAAGAATATCAGAGGACGAAGAAGGAGCAAACCAACTTCGTGGTGAGTGGTAAAGTAGAGTTCCATCTGTTGAGTGTCCTTTCGCCCCAGGAGGTCAATCGAATCGGTAGCTACGACTCCGCCAAAGAGCTCTGAGAGAAGTTCCTAAAATTCCATGAAGGCACTTCAGAAGCGAATTTAGCAAGGCGAGACATCCTCCAACCCCAGCTAACAAACTTGTGGATGAACAATGGAGAAAAAGGTAGTGTAACTCCAAGCACAAATCAAAGAACTTATCACTCAGCTCAACAATCTCGAAGAATCGATAACGAATTGAGATGCAATCTGGTATGCGCTCAACGCCTTCCCAAGAACTCCAGAATGGTCATCCTTAGTAGATGCATGCTACATCTCTAAGGATTTTGAGGTAAGTACACTAGAGAATTTGTTTTCTACTTTTGAACTTCACGAAACTCGATGTGCAGATTCTAAAGAAATCAAATAGTCGAACAACAATCTTGCCTTGAAGAAAGAAGGAAGATCCTGACTCCAAAACATCCATCGACGAAAATGAAGCAGCACTATTGGTAAGGAAGTTTAATAAGTTTATTCAATCTAATAAATTTAAGTCGTAGACAAAAAGGGATTATCGAAACAAAAGGAAAGTCTGATGCTACAACTGCAACGAAGAAGGGCACATCAAGGATGAATGCTCTAAACTAAAGAAAAAGGAGAAGGACAAGGGCAAAACACCAACAAGATCCAAGCACAAGAATTTAAAGGCCACTTGGGATGAATCATCGTCCTTTGAGCCCGAGATCGAAGAATATGTCGGACTAGCCTTAGTGGTTGACCATCGAGAAGAGGATGAAAGTAGCTCAGAAATGAGCATCGATAAAGGGGGATGATCATCAGAGGAAAGCTGCGATGAAGGGGGAGCATCAGATCATGAGGTAAGTGAGGTACATACACTATCTCCTGAGCAATCTTTTAATTTTATCAAAATACTTTCTAAAAATTTGTACAAATTAAAAAAAAAACATTAATTTGAAAAGACAATTAGCTAAATCATGTCCCTTAGAAATGCATGATAATTTAAAATTAGAAAATGATAAATTAAAAATTGAAATTGAAAAGTTGAAAAATAATCATGCATGTTTGAGTTTAAGCAAATCAAAATTTAAAAAGTATGGTAGACTAAACTGCTATATTAGAAAACACCATGGACAACTTAGAAAAATCTTCATAAGTTATGTACCCCCTAAATTTTTAGTTAACCCAGTAGGAACGAACTTATATTGGGTTACAAAAATATATTTAAATTGAATTAATTTTTGGCATTCAAAAAGAAAATTAAATGTTTAATTTCTTTAAGAGACTTTGTCTAGAAAGTGGTTGTTATTCCAATAATCAAGAAGGTCTAGTGTCTAGCCACAGCCTGGAAGCTAATTATTAAAATAATTATTTAATTGACTAATTGATAACTATTATAATCTTTTAACAAGTTAAAGCTTTTTTAATTAGTCAAAGTATGTCTTTAAGGAAATTTTTTTCTATTTGAATTTTTTTTTAACTATCTCCCAAAAATTAATTTCAAAATTTTCTAACTTTTTCTGTTACTTTTCCCTTTTTTTGATGTGATCAAAAGGGAGGAATAGTTACAAGTTTAGGTGGAGTAAGGGACAGTACAAGTTTAGGGGGAGTAAGGGACATTTTTTTAAAATCGCATTTTATTGCCTAATTTAGTTTTGCAACTTAATGCATGTTAATACTTAACTTAATTTTGCAATTTATTTACAAAATTTATGTTAGTGCAATTTGTTTGTCCCCCCCCTAACTTGAACTTGGGTTAATGCACATCAAAAAGGGGGAGATTGTTGGAATCCTGTGATAGTTTTGATGTGATCAACCAAGTTAAAGTTAGGTGTTGTTGTGTTTGAACCTTGTGTCTAAGTGTGCAGGAGCTTAGGAACACAAGAAGTCGAGCGGAAGACGCAGCTAACGAGAAGGATGGCATGGGAAGGGAGCCGATGGACTCAGTGCATCTGAAGGACGAGGTGCTGCGGAAGAGTATACCGGTGGACGAAAATGACGTGCGCGACATTCCGAGGGACGAGAAGCCGGAGCGGAAGCCTGCTCGAGGAGAAGGTCGGAAAATGGGTTCGGGTGAGCCCTATTTCGGTTGGCCAAAATCACCAAAGCGGAAGAGCCAGCAGAAGAGAGTGAAGCTTGTTGGGACCTTGACGTCCGCTAGAGGGGGGTGAATAGCGTCTCACCCAAATCATCGCTTCCTACGCTTGTTTGTGCACAACGGAAATATAAAACAAATCTAACAAATAGAAAGATACACCTAGAGGCAATAACTAAGACAATCAAATCTCTAACACGTTTATGTAACATGGTTCGGAGATCACTTACTCCTACTCCACGGCTGTCCGTAAGGTGGACGATCCCGATTCGTCGGTGGATGACTCCCCGAAAAACCTCCGGCTAGCTTGAGTAGCTCCTTGCGGGTTGAGAAATCTCGCCACAAACTCACACAAGCTCTTGATCACTCAAGAAGACCTTGAAGACTCTAATAGGGGCTAACCACCTCTATTTTCATCAACCTTAACCAAGCTTTTAATGCTTGGTTATATAGGCCACGAGTTGGAAAACCCCGCCTACCAGTCGACTGCCAAAACCATCAGTCGACTGCCCTCTGTGGAGATTCGACCGTTACAATCCAACAACTCGATATCAGTCGACTGATACTTCCATCAGTCGACTGCTGCATACTAACTGAATGAACAGAAGCATTCTGTTCGCTCCCAGTTGACTGTCCGATCGATTGCACCAGTCGACTAATGAAAACACCAGTCGACTACTACAATACTATTATAGTAACGCTACAGTAAAACCCTAATCCTAGGATTTAACCCCACGTACATTCACTCATCACTCGTCCTCGCCCGACCAACCTAGACCTAGCCTTCTAGCCTCCTCCATCAGCCTTGCGTCCCTCGGATGCCTCCCCATCCTTCACGTCTTGCCTTCTGGAGCTTCCATCAGCCTTGTCATTACTGTCGGGTCTTCCTTTGCCAAGAGGTCGCGCCTCCGGGAATTCATCCATTGCCAAGTCACACTTGGGCTTACGTTGCCAAGACTACATGCTTGAACTTACACCGCCAAGACTCATCCTTGGACTTTCCTCCTTTGCCAAGATCACCCTTGGGCATTCCTTGTTGTACATATATTCTGCATACTCACAATGCATATAAAATACAATAATAAACCTAACTTAAATCTTTGCCCAAACATCAAAATCTATGGTACCCAGATTGCTCCAACAAAGCTCAGTAGCTGTTAAAGCCTTCTGCTGGAAGGCACCTTCAAACACTTGAAGGCGCCTTCAAGCCTTCATGGAAGGCACCTTCAATGTACATGGTGTTGGAACCCTAAGGTTGTTTTGAGGTGATCAAATAAGTTAAGTTAGGTCTTGTTTGGTTTAACCCTTTTGTCTAAGTGTGCAAGAGCTTAGCACAGGAAGTCGAGCGGAAGATGCGGCTAGCGAGAAGGACGACATGGGGAGAGAACTGACGGGCTCGGTTCGTCCGAGGGATGAGGTGTCGCGGAAGAATACACCGGTGGATGAGAAGAACATACGCAATGTTCGAGGGATAAGAAACCGGTGAGGAAGGCTGGTCGATGAGAATGTCGAAACTTGGGTTTGGGTGAGCCCTTTTCCGGATGGACGAGATCACCCAAGCAAGCAGAGCCGAAGCGGAAGACCCAGATCGAGGCGAGCTAAACCGGAGTAGAGGGCCCGAATTGAAAAAGTCAACATTATTGACTTTCTTGGTCCGGGTGCCCGAAACTCGTCCGGGCGCTCGAAACCCGTCCGGGCGCCTAGACCAGTCCGGGGCGCCCGGAACCCTTCCGTGTATCCAGATCGCGGTCAAACACAATCTATGCAAAAAGGGATAAAGCTTTATCCCCCTTCCAGGCGCCTAGAACCCTTCCAGGCGCCCCGACCAAGGCTATAAATATAGCCTTGGTCCAAGAAGCTGAACAACAACTTGTAATCCATTTCTATTTATTCTATTTATCTTTGTCTGCTGTTAACGTTGTAAGATGCTACTCCACCCGAAGGAGATCTTCAGATAGTGAGCTTCATTCTCCTTGGATTAGCAATCTTCTGATTGTAAACTAAGTAACTCCTTTGTGTCTATTTCCTATTTAATTAGTCTCTTTATTTTAAATTACAAGTATTCTTAATTTAGTTATAAATCGAGAAAGGGTTGATTTATTTTTTCAAGGTGATTCACCCCTCCTCTCTTGTCGGCCTCCAAAGGGATCAACAAGTCGTATCAGAGCGAGGACGCTTCAGAAGGACTAACCGCCGACGGAAGCAAAGCAACCAATGGTCAGACCAAGCATCGTTTCACCAAAATTCGAGGGAGACTTCGCACACTGGAAATATCGTATGGAGGTATTTTTGAAAACATACTTTGAAATTCTTTTAATAATAAAATATGATTTTCTACCTCCTACGAATCAAAATAGAGAGGAAAAATTAGAAAGTCTTTGGACGAAGAAAGAATAAAATGATTCCGTAGCAAATAATCGAGCGGAATATCACTTGCCGCCTCTAGAAGTCAACTGCATTGGAAGCTACTCGTCGGCCAAAGAACTCTGGGAAAAATTTTTGAAACTCCACGAAGGCACATCCGAAGCCAAACTTTCAAGGGGAGATATACTTCGAAACAAACTGATAATTGTAGGTGCAGCGAAGGCCGGCCAGAGGGGGGTGAATTGCTTCTGAAAATAAAAAATACTCTCCTCAAGGCGGAGAAGCCTTTTACACAATGGAAAGCTCAGACAAGTTGCTAGGAATGACTACAGAGTTGAAAGAACAATTGATGAATAATTCCTAGCTCCAAGGGCTTTTATATAGCCTCTGGAAATTCTATCTCAGAGGTCCAAGGCACCTCCAATAGAGGTCCAAGGCGCCTCCAAGGGAGTGAGCGGATAGAACTCTATCCGCAGCACAAACGGTCATTTTGACCAGATAAAGGCACCTTCATTAAGCCTTGAAGGCGCCTTCAAGCCATGATGAAGGCGCCTTGAGCTGCCTTTCCAGCTCGTTTTCTTCTTTGCTTCAACTTCCGAAGTTCCATCCTTTTGGGTGATTCCGACCAACCGAAATAGGGCTCATCTGAACTCAGTTTATGGCCTTCTCCTCGAGCAGTCTTCCAACCCGGCTTAACGTCCCTCGAACGCCACGCACGTTCGTCTCACCCACTGGTGTACTCTTCCATAGCTCTCTCGTCCTTCGGACGCACCAAGCCCGTCGGCTCCCTTCCCGTGCCGTCCTTCTCGCTAGCTGCGTCTTATGCTCGACTTCCTGCGTTCCTACGCTCCTACACACTCAGACACAGGGATTAAACACAAAGCAGAACCTAACCAACTTGGTTGATCACATCAAAACTGTTGGAGTGTATACTGAAAGCCTAAGCTTTGTAAACATTTATTATGAATAAAGAATCACATTTGGTCTAATTGTCTACATTTGTTTGTAGTTGTTCATTTAATTTATATTGTAGATAACATAGTATGTGGTGTCACATACAGAAGATGATGTTATCAGTACCTTATAAATTATAAACAGTAGCCCACGACCAAAATGGAAAAGGAACAAACCATTAGAAGGTCGTAGTGTAATTAGGTATTAGTTTATCTTGACTATATAATTACACTAGTACACTCAAAGTGTATTGAGTAGGACCATTTGAGGTCGTTTCTTTTATACTGACTTTATAAAGGAACAAATACCTCAGTTATTATGGAAGTGTGTGCTCTTAATCCTAATATAATAACAAGCACATATATTTGATATTTATTTCTTTAATTTATCAATGGGTGAGATTTAGTTCGTTGAATCAATAAACCCGATAAGTTGGGAAATGGTATCACTTATAGTGTGTGTTGTTGATTATAGAAGGAAACTGTGTCCTAGAGATACTAGGTTGATAATGTCCTCAAGAGGAGCTCATAAAGATTGTCATGTTAAACCCTGCAGGTGGACTTAGTCCGACATGACAATAAGGTTGAGTGGTATTACTCTTGGACTTAGATATTAATTAAATGAGTTGTCAGTAACTCACTTAATTAGTGGACATTCGATATCTTAAACACAGGGAGACTAACACACTCATAATAAGAAGGAGCCCAAAAATGTAATTTGGGATTGGTGCGGTAGTTCAATGATAGTTCTCTAGTGGAATGAATTATCATTGATAATATTAAGTTGTGTGTTCAGGGCGAACACGGGATGCTTAATTTTATCGGGAGACCAAAACCAATTCCTCCTCTCGGTCCCTATCGTAGCCTCTTATTTATAGAGTTCTATACCCACCTATACCCACCTTCTATACCCACCCAATAGGGGCCGGTCAAGCTAGCTTGGGAACCAAGCTAGGGCCGGCCTAGGTGAACCCAAGCTAGTGGGGCCGGCCAAATTAAATTAAAAGGATTTTAATTTTAATTTTTATTATTATGTGGAAGATATAATTTAAAGAGAATTAAAATTAAAATATCTCTCTTGTAAAAGATCTATAAAAGATTAAAGAAAGAGATTAGATCTCTTTCCTTATTTGTAGATTGGAGAGGTGTTTTATTTTCTCTTTAAAAATTATTCACATGTTGATAAAATTAAAATTATAGAAATTTCCTTTTATCAACCATGAAGAGATTTTAAAGAGAAATTTTATTTTTTAAAATTTCCGGAAACAAATTAGGAAGTTTTAATTGTTGATTAAAACTTGTCCAATTTCTCTCGATGTGGCCGGCCATTGAAGTTTGATTTGGAAAATTTATTTTATTTTTCTAAATTAAATCATGTCAAGGAAATTGAGGAAATTTTATTGTAATTAAATTTCCTAATTTGCCTAGGCCAAGGAATATAAAAGAAGGGGTGAGGGTGCCTTCATGAGACACAACATCTATTATTTCTCTCCCTCTTTTGTTCCTTGGTGTGGCCGGCCAACCTCTCCCTCTCTTCCTCTTGTGGTGGCCGAACCCTACTCTTCCATTGGAGCTCTTGTGGTGGCCGGACACTACTCGGAGAAGAAGAAGAAGAAGGAGAGAAAGCTAGCATCTCTTAGAGCTTGGTTAGTATTTTGATTTTCTTCCTTGGTGAAGCTTCCTCTTTGTTGGCCGAACCTAGCTAGGAGGAGAAGAAGGTGATTGGTGGTTTCTCGTCTCGGAAGATCGTTGCCCACACAACGTCCGAGGTTAGAAGAGGAATACGGTAGAAGATCAAGAGGTTTTTCTACAAGGTATAACTAGTAATTTTTATTTCCGCATCATGCTAGTTATTTATGGAAATAATACCAAATACAAGAGGCTTACGTTCTAGTATTTCGAATATGTTTTCGATGTTGTGTTCTTTTGTTTTCTTTCTTTTCCTTGTGATTTGATTGTTCTCTTTGGTTAACCTAAAGTTATTCTAGGAAATTAAATATTAGCTTTCTATTAAAGGTTTTGTCTAGTCGGTGGTGGTTGCTCCCATATCCAAGAAGGCCATGTGCCTCGCCACGTCGAACCTTTTATGGAAATTAATATTTAATGGAATTAATAACTTAAGGAGACTTGGGTCGAACGTGTTAAGTTCCGCAGGAGATCCAAGTCAAAACCTAAAAGAACAAATAGATTAAGTTTTGGATCAAACGTGTTAAGTTCCGCAGGCGATCCAAAATTTAATTTAAAAGAACACATGGTAGCTAGGAAAAGGTTCAGACCTTTGTACAAAATTTTTGTACAGTGGAACCTCTAGGTTTTCCGAGTAGCAACCAACAATTGGTATCAGAGCTAGGGTTTTGCCTCTGTGTATTTGGTATTTAGTTTAATTATGCACATGTCATACATAATTTAGGCAGGATAATAGTAGGATGTGCTAACTTTGTGGATGCAGGATCCAACTATTATGACTTTTAGTTAATTATGTGTGTGATTGGACCCTTGGACATGTCAAGGGCAATTTATATGTGTGTGCATGATTGTATTAAAATACAGCAGGAGCTGTATTTAGTTTTATTAGGATTTTATTTTTGATCTAGATACATGTACATTCCTTTTATGGAATATAGGATCAAAAATGTAAAATTCTATTTATGTCGCGGATCGAATCTTGCAAAGCGTGGAACCTTCTAAGGACCAGAGGCGCAGCGGAACTAGGAGCAAGATGGATGCGACAGCTAGACCCGGTGGCGGTGGCCAAATATGGCAGCAGCTTGGGATGACAACACACGGAGGACAATTAGAGATAAAAGCCATAATAGTTGAAAATTAAATTTTCTATTTATTGCTTTTATATTGTGCTGTGCATGTTAGTTTACAAGTTTAGTAAGTTAGCATAGTTAAAATTCCTCATTTATAAATAACTAAGTGGGAGAGGGATTTTTAAGTAAATCCCATGGTCTCCATTACTGGTTTGTAAGTGATGCAAACAAGCTTGCGCGTTGGCTCTGAGTGCCTTCCTCCATAACGGATGAGCTTGTTTGTGGATCACTAGAACAGACTTCCATTTTTAGATGACTATAGGAAATTAATTAAGAGCGTGTGATCTTCCCCAACGGAAGGGGCATAATCTTATTAACGGACTTAGTGTCAAGTAATGGTATACACTTAGGCACATCTAATAGTATCCTCCCCAACGGAGTCACTATTATTATTTGTGTGACCAAATAATACCAACTATTAATTTTATTTGTCAAAAAGTTAGGTTGACAAGATAATAAAATTAATGGGTTAAAACCCTCCTTTTACAAATGTTAAATTTGTATACGTCCACACTAACGTGGCATACAAAATTCACGGTGTGATGAGGTGTTGGTTAATTTAAAATAGTATTGTTTAAGGAATCAATATTATTCTAAATTTAGAGTTCTGACCAAAAGTTATTTGTGATTCTTAGGATGACGTTCAACCCACTGTCCATCATACTTCAACAAAATAGACTTACTGGACCTAATTACATAGATTGGAAAAGGAACCTGGACATTGTTCTGACTGCTGAAAGCTATAAATTTGTACTGACTGAACCTTGTCCTGATGCACCCACTGGTGAATCTACCCAAGAGGAGATTGAATATCATAAGAGATGGGTAAAAGCGGATGAGATGGCGCGGTGTTACATTTTGGCTTCAATGTCAAATGTATTGCAACATCGACATCAAGATTTACCAACAACTTATGATATTATGAACAATCTCAAGGAGCTCTTTGGTCATCAGGATAGGGCTTCTAGACAAGAAGCTATGAGAAAGATAATGACCACCATGCAAGAGGGTACTCGTGAGGGATCATATCCTAAAGATGATGGCTTATCCGAACGAGATAGAGATCCTTGGAGGAGAAATTGATGGAGAAACCCGGATCGATATGATCCTCCAAACGCTACCTAGAAGTTTTGAGCGGTTCCTTTGAACTATAATATGAATAAAAGGATTTAATCATTAGGGGAACTACTGACAGAACTTCAAGCAGAAGGATTATTCGTCACAATTCTCAAATTCACTTTCTTGAAAATGGTTCTACTTCTAAACCGAAGGAAAGAAGAAGAAGAAACAAGTGGCTCGAAAGAAAGTGAATAAATCTCAGTGTACGGGTTAAAGCTGGAGTGAAGAAGTCGAAGGGCAAGTGCTTCATCGGCAAGCAGTCAGGGCAGGACTGTCCTCGTAGGAAACAAAACAAAGGTATATCTCATGCTCGTTGTTGAAACATGTTTAGCGGTGTTATCTACCAACACCGTGTGTGATACGGAGCCATCGATCATGTCTGCAATTCCTTGCAGGGTTCCAGGAAACCGACGACTATCTGAAGGGAGATTACCGTCTACATGGGCAATGCTACTAAGGTGGCATCTGTTGCAGGGGAGACGTCTACTTGTCTTTTAGTAGAAATAGAAATTTGGTTTTAAGAAATTGTCTTTATGTACCGGCTTTAGAAAGAATTTAATTTCAGTTTCTAAACTGTTTTTAGATGGATATTCAGCTTCTTTCGAATGATGTAGTTATTAAAAGAAATAAAGTGATTATATGTTCCGGTGCATTAGTTGGCAATTTGTATATTTTAAATCTAATTTCTTCCACAAAGCAAAACATGGAAATTTATAACTCATCTTCTAATAAGAGAAAAGAACCTTGAAATGAACCAAGCATATCTTTGGCATCTAAGACTTGGTCATATTAATTTAAGTAGGATTCAGAGGCTTATAGCTGGACTTTGAGTTCATTAGAGTTGGAAAATTTTCCAACTGTGAATCTTGCTTAGAAGGTAAAATGACCAAGAGGCGTTCAAGGCCAAGGGGTATAGAGCAAAGAAGTGTTAGAGTTGGTTCACTCGATTTGTGTGGTCCTATGTCCGTCCGGCAAGAGGAGGTTTGAATATTTTGTCTCTTTCATGGACGATTATTCAAGATATGGATACATTTACCTAATGCGCCGCAAGTCCGAGTGCTTTGACAAGTTCAAAGAATACAAGGCTGATGTGGAGAAACGATTAGGTAAAAGTATCAAGACACTACGATCTAATCGTGGTGGCGAATACCTCTTAGGAGAGTTTAGGAATTACTTATCGGAGGTCGGATTCAATCCCAATTGTCTCTGGAACACCCCAACAGAATGGTGTAGCGAGCGAAGGAATAGGACTCTTATGGAGATGGTTAGATCGATGATGAGTTATTGAATTACCAAATTCGTTTTGGGGATATGCTCTGGAAACAGTATCGTTCCGAACTTAGTACCTTCTAAATCAGTTTCTTCTACTCTCATAGAATTGTGGAATAGCGAAAACCAGTCTAAGACATATTCGGTTTGGGGTAGTCCAGCACATGTCCTGAAACCAGATCTTGATAAGTTAGAATCTCGTATGAAGTTCGCGTGTTTGTAGGATATCCCAAAGGAATGAAAGGTGATTTATTTTATAGTCCTAAAGACGGAAGGTCATTGTTAGCACCAATGCCCGGCTTTTAGAAGAAGACTATATAATGGATCACAAGCCCGAGTAAAGTTGTTTTAGAAGAACTTAGAGAGGACATGTCTACTTCAGTACAAGTACAAGATGAAGTACCACATGAGACGCAACACGTGTCACACATGATACACAACCACAAACGATGCCTCGTCGTAGTGGGAGGGTTGTGAGGTAACTGAAAGATTCATGTTTTGGGAGAGTCTTGGACTTGATCCGGGTAAACATGAACCTGATCCATGATATGAAGCACTCCAAGATATAGATCCAGCATCTTGGCAAAGACAATGAATTCTGAAATAGAGTCCATGTACTCTAATAAGGTTTGGGAGCTTGTAGAACCACCGATGGTGTAAAAGCCGTTGGATGCAAGTGGATCTACAAAAGGAAAAGAGGGACAGACGGGAAGGTAGAAACCTTCAAAGCTAGGCTTGTTGCAAAAGGGTACACTCAAAATAGGGAATCGATTATGAGGAGACCTTTTCACGGTAGCCATGCTTAAGTCTATCCGGATACTCTTATCCATTGCTACTCATATGGATTATGAGATTTGGCAAATGGATGTCAAGACTTTCCTTAATGGAAGTCTTGAAGAGAACATCCATATGAAGCAACCGAAGGGTTCATTGAAAAGGCAAAGAGCATCTAGTGTGCAAGCTCAATCGGTCCATTTATGGTCAAGCAAACTTCAAGGTCTTGGAACATCCGGTTTAATGAAGTAATCGGTCATATGGATTTATTCAAAGTCCGGATGAGTCTTGTGTATATAAAAAGTGTAGAAGCGTGGTGGTATTTCTTGTACTATCGTAGATGATATTTTGTTATTTGGCAATAATGTCAAGGTATTATCGACGTAAGGGTATGGTTGTCCAAACAATTTGATATGAAGGACTTAGAAGAATGTGCACACATTCTTGGGATCAAAGTTATAAGGGATCGTAAGAAAAGAATGTTGTGTCTATCCCAAGCTTCATATATAGATACAATCCTTGCTCGTTTTAGCATCAGGATTCAAGAAAGGTTTCTTACCTTTTAGACATGGAGTAGCTCTATCTAAAGAGATGTCTCCAAAGACATCAAAGAGATAGAGGACATGAAATCAGTTCCTTATGCTTGGTGTAGGAAGCCTAATGTATGCAATCTATATACGAGACACGATATCTTTTCGTGGGCATGGTCGAGATATCGAGTAACCTGGACAAGGACATTGGATGCATAAAGCATATATTAAAGTACACGAGAAGGACTAGAGATTATATGCTAGTTTACCAAGACGATCGCTCCCCATGGGTTACAGATTGATTTCCAATCGATAGGGATAACGATAAGTCTACATCGGGCTATGTGTTTACTTTAGGAGGTGGAGCCATTTCATGGAGGAGTGTTAAGCGAAATGCGTTTTGGACTCAACCATGGAAGCTGAATATGTAGCTCTGAGGCAGCTAAAGAAGCGGTATGGCTCGGGAACTTTCTAATGGACTTAGATGTGATTCTGGTTTGCCCAAAATCATCACAATTTATTGTGATAATAGCGGTGCGCATTGCAAACTCGAAGGAACCACGAGCTCATAAGGCAAGTAAACATATAGAGCGCAAGTACCACCTACGAGATATTGTGGAGCGAGGAGAAGTTGTCATCGCCAAGATTGCATCGGCGGATAACCTGGCGATCCTTTCACTAAGGCCCTTCGTGAAAGCTTTCGATCGGCATGTGGAGGAATGAGAATCGGATGTATGGTAGAAGATATGGCGACTTAGTCATTAGTATAAGTGGGAGATTGTTGGAGTGTATACTGAAAGCCTAAGCTTTGTAAACATTTATTATGAATAAAGAATCACATTTGGTCTAATTGTCTACATTTGTTTGTAGTTGTTCATTTAATTTATATTGTAAATAACATAGTATGTGGTGTCACATACAGAAGATGATGTTATCAGTACCTTATAAATTATAAACAGTAGCTCACGACCAAAATGGAAAAGGAACAAACCATTAGAAGGTCGTAGTGTAATTAGGTATTAGTTTATCTTGACTATATAATTACACTAGTACACTCAAAGTGTATTGAGTAGGACCATTTGAGGTCGTTTCTTTTATACTGACTTTATAAAGGAACAAATACCTCAGTTATTATGGAAGTGTGTGCTCTTAATCCTAATATAATAACAAGCACATATATTTGATATTTATTTCTTTAATTTATCAATGGGTGAGATTTAGTTCGTTGAATCAATAAACCCGATAAGTTGGGAAATGGTATCACTTATAGTGTGTGTTGTTGATTATAGAAGGAAACTGTGTCCTAGAGATACTAGGTTGATAATGTCCTCAAGAGGAGCTCATAAGGATTGTCATGTTAAACCCTGCAGGTGGACTTAGTCCGACATGACAATAAGGTTGAGTGGTACTACTCTTGGACTTAGATATTAATTAAATGAGTTGTCAGTAACTCACTTAATTAGTGGACATTCGATATCTTAAACACAGGGAGACTAACACACTCATAATAAGAAGGAGCCCAAAAATGTAATTTGGGATTGGTGCGGTAGTTCAATAATAGTTCTCTAGTGGAATGAATTATTATTGATAAAATTAAGTTGTGTGTTCGGGGCGAACACGGGATGCTTAATTTTATCGGGAGACCAAAACCAATTCCTCCTCTCGGTCCCTATCGTAGCCTCTTATTTATAGAGTACTATACCCACCTATACCCACCTTCTATACCCACCAATAGGGGGCCGACCAAGCTAGCTTGGGAACCAAGCTAGGGCCGGCCTAGGTATAAATTGGGGTGGCCGGCCCTAGCTTGAACCCAAGCTAGTGGGGGCCGGCCAAATTAAATTAAAAAAGAATTTTAATTTTAATTTTTATTATGTGGAAGAAATAATTTAAAGAGAATTGAAATTAAAATATCTCTCTTGTAAAAGATCTATAAAGATTAAAGAAAGAGATTAGATCTCTTTCCTTATTTGTAGATTGGAGAGGTGTTTTATTTTCTCTTTAAAATTATTCACATGTTGATAAAATTAAAATTATAGAAATTTCCTTTTATCAACCATGAAGAGATTTTAAAGAGAAATTTTATTTTTTAAAATTTCCGGAAACAAATTAGGAAGTTTTAATTGTTGATTAAAACTTGTCCAATTTGCTCTCCAATGATGTGGCCGTCCATTGAAGTTTGATTTGGAAAATTTATTTTATTTTTCTAAATTAAATCATGTCAAGGAAATTGAGGAAATTTTATTGTAATTAAATTTCCTAATTTGCCTAGGCCAAGGAATATAAAAGAAGGGGTGAGAGTGCCTTCATGAGACACAACATCTATTCTTTCTCTCCCTCTTTTGTTCCTTGGTGTGGCCGGCCAACCTCTCCCTCTCTTCCTCTTGTGGTGGCCGAACCCTACTCTTCCATTGGAGCTCTTGTGGTGGCCGGATACTACTCGGAGAAGAAGAAGAAGAAGGAGAGAAAGCTAGCATCTCTTAGAGCTTGGTTAGTATTTTGATTTTCTTCCTTGGTGAAGCTTCCTCTTTGTTGGCCGAACCTAGCTAGGAGGAGAAGAAGGTGATTGGTGGTTTCTCGTCTCGGAAGATCGTTGCCCACACAACGTCCGAGGTTAGAAGAGGAATACAGTAGAAGATCAAGAGGTTTTTCTACAAGGTATAACTAGTAATTTTTATTTCCGCATCATGCTAGTTATTTATGGAAATAATACCAAATACAAGAGGCTTACGTTCTAGTATTTCGAATATGTTTTCGATGTTGTGTTCTTTTGTTTTCTTTCTTTTCCTTGTGATTTGATTGTTCTCTTTGGTTAACCTAAAGTTATTTTAGGAAATTAAATATTAGCTTTCTATTAAAGGTTTTGTCTAGTCGGTGGTGGTTGCTCCCATATCCAAGAAGGTCATGTGCCTCGCCACGTCAGTACTGAGAACCTTTTATGGAAATTAATATTTAATGGAATTAATAACTTAAGGAGACTTGGGTCGAACGTGTTAAGTTCCGCAGGAGATCCAAGTCAAAACCTAAAAGAACAAATAGATTAAGTTTTGGATCAAACGTGTTAAGTTCCGCAGACGATCCAAAATTTAATTTAAAAGAACACATGGTAGCTAGGAAAAGGTTCAGACCTTTGTACAAAATTTTTGTACAGTGGAACCTCTAGGTTTTCCGAGTAGCAACCAACAAAAACAACCACGGGGTCTAACAATCTCCCCCTTTTTTATGTGCATCAACCCAAGTTCAAGTTAGGATAAAAATAGACAAACAGTAATTTTAAAGAAATTACTAAACTAACATTTTTAAGCATAAATTTATAATTAAAATAAATTGCAACTATTTAATTAAGAGTTTAAATAGAATTTTTCAAAAATATTTTTAAAACTCAGAGTTTTGAAAAAAAATTCTCCCCCCCCCAACTTGTACGTAAACTTATACGTTTCTCTCCCCCTTTGATCGTAGCAAAAACGGGGTAATAATAAGAGAATATGATATTTATTTAAAAACTATTTAGCAAATTCTTAAGTTAAAAATATTTCTGAGAAAAATGAATTTTTAGAATTTTGAAAAAAAAATTCTAAGTAAAATGACCTTAAAAACATTCTAAGTAAAAATTTTAAAGATTTTCAAAGATAATATTTGAAAAACTTTCAAAGCATTATTTAATTCTTGTTTAATACTTTTTCGGAAAGTTAATTAAATATTTTATTTCAATATTTCAGCTTTCAGGTCGTGATGAGGTACTAGGCCTTCTTGGTTATTGGAGCAACAACCACTTCCTTAGACAAAGCCTCATAAAGAAATTTTAACGTTTAATTTTCTTGCTAGAAGCTTTAATAATAAAAGAAACTTAGTCTAATAAAGCTTTTGGAACCCAATAGAGATTCCTTTCTACTGGATTAATCAGAAACTTAGGGGGTATATAATTCTTGGGTATTTTCCTAAGTTGATCTTGATGATGTTTAACATATTAGTTTAATTTTCCATAAATCCTAAGTTTTGACTTTTGAAAAACATTTGTTTTAAAACATGCATCAATTTTCAAATTTTCAATTTCTAATTTTAAATTATCATTTTATGATTTTAATTTATCTAAAATTCTATTTAAGTCAACATTTTCTTTTTCTAATTTGAATAAATCTTTAGAAAGAGACTTAATAAATTGAAAGGACTAAGTCGGGGTTAGATTACGTACCTTACTTACCTGACTTGGTGATGCTCCCCCTTCATTGCAGCTTTCTTCCTCTGATGTTTCTCCCCCTTCATCTATACTCATCTCCGAGCTTGACTCTTCTTCCAACTGATGGTTAGCCAGCGCTAACCCCGAGAAGGCTTCGACGTCTGATTCAGAAGAAGACGAATCTGACCAAGTGGCCTTCAGGTTCTTCTGTTTGGAGGAAGATTGTCGCTCTTCCTTTACTCTTCCCTTTTTCTTCAATTTTGGGCAGTCATCTTTGATGTGCCCTTCTTCGTTGCAGTTGTTGCAACGAACCATTCTTCTCTTTTGCTCATGCCTCTTTGTCTGCGATCTAAATTTATTAGAATTAAAAAACTTATTGAAACACTTTACTAGTAGTGCTGCTTTTGATTGGTCGATCGAGGCTTCGGAGTCAGAACCATTTGTTCTTACCTTTAAGGCAATGTTCTGACTTGTTTTCTCCACTTCATTGGGCTCTGCAATCCGAGATTCGTGAAGTTCAAAAGTTGAAAATAAATTTTCTAAAGTACTTACCTCGAAGTCCTTAGAGATGTAGTATGCATCTACTAAGGACGCCCATTCTGGAGTTCTGGGGAAGACGTTGAGTGTGTACCGGATCGAATCCCGATTCGTTATTTCTTCTCCAAGGTTGCTTAGTTGAGTTATTATCTCCTTAATCCTTGCTTGAAATTGCGCTACCTTCTCACCTTGGTTCATCCGGATGTTCGTAAGTTGAGTCTGGAGGATATCGCGTCTTGCAAGCTTCGCTTTGGATGTACCTTCGTGAAGCTCCAGGAATTTTTCCCAGAGGTCTTTTGCGGAGTCGTAGCTTCCGATCCAACTTACCTCTTATGGTGGCAGCACGCTAAGCAGGTGGAACTCTTCCTTTCCGTTGGCGACAAAATCGGCTTGCTCCTTCTTGCTCCACTGATGCTCTTCTTTGTCTTTCGGAACTTCAAAACCATATTTCATAGTTAGTAAAATATCGAAGTCGGTTTTAAAAAATACCTCCATCTGGCGTTTCCACATCGCGAAGTCTCTGTTGAACTTCGGGGGATGAATGCTTGTTCCGGCCATCTTCTTGATCTTCGTGCTTCAATCGGCGGTTAGTCCTTCTGAGGCGGTCTGGCTCTGATACCAATTATAGATGCAGCGGAGGCCGGCAAGAGGGGATGAATTGCTTCTGAAAATAAAAAATATCCTCCTCAAGACTTGCAACTCAAAATAATAAACAACAGTAAAATAAACAAAGAAACAGACTCAGCGATTTACTTGGTTACAACCAAGATGGTTGTTAATCCAAGGCAGAAGAAAAGTGCTCTGAAAAGATCTCCTTCTCTGAAGGCGGAGAAGCCTTTTACACAATGGAAAGCTTAGACAAGTTGCTAGGAATGACAATAGAGTTAAAAGAACAATTGATGAATAATTCCTAGCTCCAGGGGCCTTTATATAGCCTCTGGAAATTCTATCTCGGAGGTCCAAGGCGCCTCCAAGGGAGTGAGCGGATAGAACTCTATCCGCAGCGTAAACGGTCATTTTGACCAGATGAAGGCGCCTTCATCAAGCCTTGAAGGCGCCTTCAAGGTGAAGGCGCCTTCAAGCCATGATGAAGGTGCCTTGAGCTGCCTTTCCAGCTCGTTTTCTTCTTTGCTTCAACTTCCAAAGTTTCGTCCTTTTGGGTGATTCCGACCAACCGAAATAGGGCTCACTCGAACCTAGTTTCTGGCCTTCTCCTCGAGTAGTCTTTCGACCCGGCTTAACGCCACTCGAACACCGTGCACGTTCATCTCACCCACCGGTGTACTCTTCCGCAGCTCTCTCATCCTTCGGACGCACCGACCCCATCGGCTCCCTTCCCGTGTCGTCCTTCTCGCTAGCTGCATCTTCCGCTCGACTTCCTGCGCTCCTAAGCTCTTGCACACTCAGACACAGGGATCAAACACAAAGTAGGACCTAACCAACTTGATTGATTATATCAAAACAACCACGGGGTCTAACAATAAATATCCATTTGGAAAAAGGTGAAAAGGTAGTCGATCTACACACAAAGGTAAAAGAACTAATCACCGGACTCGAAAACCTCTGAGAAACGGTAACTAACCGGGGCACGATACGCTACGCACTCAATGCCTTTCCCAGGACTCCAGATTGGACCTCAATAATCGACGCCTACTACATCTAAAAGGACCTGGAGGTAAGTACCCTAGATGAACTTTTTTCCACTTTAGAATTACATGAAACCAGATGTGCAGGGACAACAAAAGAATCAAGTCAGATTATGGCGCTAATTGCAACCAAGAAGGATGAACCCGAGTTAGACTCAGAAGAAAATTAAGAAGCTTATATGGTAAGGAATTTTAAAAAATTATTTATATCTAATAAATTTAAAGAAATGTAGAATAAGAAAAATCCAAGAAATAGAAGAAGGGTTCATTGCTACCAGTGTCAAAAGGAAGGACACTTAAAAGATGATTTCCCAGAACTCAAGAAGAATAAAGTCAAGATACCCAAGAAGCACAAGAATTTGAAAGCTACTTGGGACAGCAGTTCATCATCTGAGTCCGAAACATAAGAATATGTCGGACCAGCACTCATGACGAGCTATGAAGGACAAAGTACATCAGAAGCCAGCATCGATGAAGGGGGAGCGACTTCAGATGAATGCAATGAAGCAGGGGGAGAGTCAAGCTTCAAGTCTGCTATGGTAATGGTAAGTGAGGTATGTCTCTTACCTCCTGGTCAGCTTTATTATGGTATTAAATCTATGGCAAAATCTATGTACAAATTAAAATGTAAAAATAATAAATTAAATAATGAAAACTTACAAATAAAAAAAAGTTTAGTAAAATCATATCTGATAGAAGATTTTGATAAAGTAAAACTTGAAAATGATAAATTAAAAGAAGAAATAGAAAACTTGAGAAATCCTACTTATTCAAATATTTCTGATTTTAGAAACTATAGAGGATTAAACTGGTACTATAGGTTTCACAAAAGTCAGATCAGAAAAATATTAAAAGCTTATGTACCTAGAAAATACCTGATTAAATTAAAAAACGTGTTTAAATTAAAAGAATAATTAAGACTTAGGGCTTTCAGATAGAAAATTGAATATTTGAATTCATTAAAAGACTTTGTCTAGCAATGGTTGATGATCCAATAACCAAGAAAGTCAAGTGCCTCGCCACAACCTGGAAGTCGATTTCTGAATTAAATATTTAATTGACAAACTGCTAAGCATAAAATAGTTAATTGCTTTCAATATTTGTCAATGGTTTAACACTTATTAAAATTTCTTCTAAAAATTTCACTTAGAAAAATTCAATATTTAAATTATTTCTGTTAAAAATATTTTTTTAAGTTATTTATTTCGTTGCACAAAAATTTTATTTTTAACTTAGAAAATTAAATTATTCTTACTTAGAAATCTTTTTAATTAGAAATTTTTCTGCCTGAAAATTTTCTCACTTAAAATTTTTTTTAACAGTTGAAATTTTATAATTTATTGCAAACTTTTTTTAAGTGTTAGAGTTAACCTTAGACTTGTTAAGAAATCCCATTTTTTATGTGATCAAAAGGGGAGACAGATATATTAAGTCTAGGGGGAGGTATAATTTAATTTTTAACTAAAAAATCTTATTTTCAAAATTAATTATCTTTACATTACATTTTTTCGTGCATTTGTTTACCCTACCTTAACTTGGGTTGCTCATATCAAAAAGGGAAAGATTGTTGGAATCCCAAGGTTGTTTTGATGTGATCAAACAAGTTAAGTTAGGTCCTGTTTGTTTAACTCTTGTATCTAAGTGTGCAGGAGCTTAGGAGCACAGGAAGTCGAGCGGAAGACGCGGCTAGCGAGAAGGATGGCACGGGAAGAGAGCCGACGGGCTCGATGCGTCCGAGGGACGAGGTGCCGCGAAAGAGAACATCGATGGATGAGAAGAACGTACGTAACGTTCAAGGGACGAGAAATCGGGGAGGAAGGCTACTCGAGGAGAAGACCGGAATTTGGGTTCGGGTGAGCCCCCACTACAACAAAAACTGCAAACGACAACGGATATTGTCCGTTGTCGTAGGGTAAAAAAACCGTTGTAACTGAGAGTGTTGTAGAATGTATTGTCCTATGACAACGATTTTGAATCCATTGTCTTTGTAGACATTTGACAACGGTTTTTATTCATTGTTGTTTATTTGCCCAAAATTTGGCTACGAAGGATACAACAACGTTTTAAAACCGTTGTGGTAGATAATTTCAACAACAGAAATAAACCGTTGTGGTAGATACGTTTTACAACAGATATAAACTGTTGTGGTAGATAATATTTGACATGCTTTGTTTTTTTTAACAATAGTTTTAATATATTTTACAACGGATAAAGCCATTGTCTTTTATCACTTTTTACAAAAAAAATTCGTTGTGGTTTACCTAGTTTTTACAACATTTTTAACTCTTGTCTTTAATGTTCATTAATACCAAACAACCAATCTTATTTTACTATAAGCAAACCACCAATACAAAACTAAATATTTACTACATTAAATCCAAAATAAACATCCATATATAATTTATCTTGTAGCCACATATACAAAAACATACAAAATGAGTTGTTACTCATCAAAATACACATGTTTTCCATTACTCTCCATATATACACTAAATCACATGTTTTCCATTTGCTGTTCTCCATATAGCTTTTAATTTACAAAATAGCAAGGCAAGCTACATCTAACAAAGCTCACTTCTTGCATCAAAAAAACTCAAGCCGCCTCACGAATTGGCAGACCTGCAAGAGAAAAGTTTAACAAAACTTATCAAATTCCAGAATTCCAAAAGGAGAATGTAATTAACCAAATGAAGGAAACAAAAACAAAAACAATAACCAAATGAAGGCAAAAACAAACCAAATGAAGGAAACAAAAAGAGGTGTTTATTTGAGAATAATAGTACATGGAATCTACTAGGAGCAGTGATACCTAGCTTAGCATAGTTTACTAAATAATTAGCACTACATGAAGCTAACATTATTTAAGTGAACTATCATGCAAGATCAATAGAATCCATGCAAAGCGCAATACATCCATTAACATCTTGAAACAAAATATTCAGGCAATTTTCTGTGCCATTTTCCAAACTGCATTACCTTTGAGACCTGGTAGGCACAATATGCTTTTCCATTTTGCAAGTAACAAGTTGCCAAGAGCTGTAAATTGATCTGCAATAAACAGACCCATCACAAAAGCATAAGTGAAAGTAAAAAACATGGGTTCAAATCCTATCCAATTAAAACTTGAACCAAAAGAATTGGATCATCATGATGAGTTATGGTAGGGTGAATTGTTTGTAGAGCTAAAACAATTCCACAAATTCCTCAAAATAGAAATCACATACGCACAGCTTTAATAATTACATAGGACACCTAAAAGAACCAAAGTGTCAATCAAATAAGTGTAGATTAAGAGCTATAATATTCACTACATTCTAGCTGGAAAAAATAGATTTTTCATTCCCATTTCATCAATACAAAGAGAAAATCTAACTGCAACTGCAGTATATAGAGCAAAACAAGAAAATCTAACTAGAAAAATAGCTGCAATGCACATGCAATTCACGGGTAATTTACACTGCTCGTCCAAGCAAAAGTATATAGAGTAAACTATTAAGAAATCAAACTTTGTATATCAATATACTATGGATCATACACGAAATGCCTTTACAAGCTCTTCATTTCATTATTCTCAAGGAATCACTAACATGCATATAGATTAACATAGTTGTGCTTGATGAAGCATCATAATTGTCATTCGCGATTGTAAAAAGCAAAAATAATAAATTATAGGAGGAAAAACATGATGAAGTCATGGCATATAGACAAAAACCATAAGGAGAGTACAAACAAGAAATTTGTAGAGCAACTCATAAGATACAAAAGGTCATCATCTAACAATTCACAAAGAGATAACTTCCACATTGTCAGTCCTTGCATAATTCGGAAACAACTAAATAAGCTACTCACACAACCCAGCCATATTAATTTCGGACCACAAAGAGAGGCAATAAATAAGGGAAATGTCAACTAATTCTGCTCATGGTAGAAATGCAGAATTATTGGCAGTAAGGAATCAAAATCAATAAGTCATGGAGTTACAAATAAAGTATTCAACCATCTTTTGAAGTCTAGTAATTTATACCTAGTAATGAATATAGTCTAGTACGCAATCCGCCTATTCGGATCGCACTTCGTCAATTTCTTCATTGGAGTAAATTATTTTCTTGAACTGTTAACAAACCCAGATTAATTTAGTAAAAAAATCAGTAATGAAGAAGCAAAGTCAAATAAAAGAAATTATTTGAGAAAATTGAGAATATGTCAAATATTACCATTGAGCTAAGTGAATCCATCTCGCCGGTAGCATTTCCTTCAATAATTTCTCTCATAAATTTCATCACATAAAACCCACATTGTTTAGCATCAGGTTGTCGAGGACCCTATGTTAACAAAAAATTATCAACGAATAATGCAAAATTAAATAGTTTTAAATTAATCACAAGTAAACATATGTGTGTATATAAAATATACAAACCTTTACGACTTCCCACATAGGCTTCTTTTTCCCTTTCCTTTACTTGTTCGAATTGAACAATTTCAAGCTCCTTTGTACAACAAGAGTTGACAAATGAGTAATAAATTAAATTAAATGCTTAATTAAAAAACAAATATGTACTCATATATCCACTACATATTTCTAGTCCTCATAACGATTGCGATGATTAAGTGAATCGAACAAATAAACCATCTCCACATAAGGGTCGATGATAGTCAAAATCCAATGACAACTATGCACAAAACAGATAGTCAATACATAAATTCAACAGAATTGTTGAAATAAATCTATTAAAAATGAAATTGTAATATTTATTTACCCAACATTGTGAGGTGCCAAAACTAGCTGATTTTTTGTTGCACCACTCAGCCTATCAGCCAACACACTTGCCCAGTTATTCAAGTATTCAGTCTTTTCATTTTTGTCATGTTTGGATACATATGGCATTACTGGAAGTGTTTGTGGATCCACAAATCTGAACTTACCGACCTTGTTTTCTTTTTTCATCTTTTTGAAGAGAAAACTTCCATTCAAGCAAAAAAATGTTAGCCTGTTAATACAAATAAAATGAAAAAAATGAGTGATGTGAAAACTTACCACATGTAAGCAACCAGAAAATTAGCAGATATTGGCTCCAACTCATAAATAGGTGTGATGTCTTCAATGTTCACTAGCAGTTCATACTCATGGTCAAAGAAATCATTATCAAAAACAATTGATATAGTTTTTTTGGGGCTGTCCAAAACACGCATAGAGTAATAGTACAATAAATGTAATGACCGTGGCACATTTGATGGCAAGACAAGGTTACTTCTTTTTGCAACACTTTTCTTCCTTTGAGGCTTCTACAAATTGCAAATGTAAATATGTTAGTAGAAAGTTTTATCTCTTATGTTCAGCATCTTTCTGAACAACCCTTTAATTGGGTTTCAATTACCATCAATGTTCTTGTTCATGCATGTAACCTTAATGTACAGATTACATGTGTGTGCTAGCTCTTATATATCTTGTATTACTAAATTGTATCCAACAAATACGTACAACCTTTAATCAAAATCTAAGAACGTTTGGTTGGAAAAATCCAGCTAAACAACTATGCCAAGCAAATGAGAAAAAAACCAGAAAACCATACACTGACCAAATCAGAAGCTGAAAATTTGTGGTTGCTGAAACGATTCCTCAAAAATTCCCAATGAAGAATTAAATTTGTACTCACAGTGTGGTAGCCGAATGAGTCAGAAATTTACCTCATTGTTCATCACTACCCAATGTGCAGGCCAAGCAACATGGGTCCCAATTGCACCACCAATGGTGTCACATTCATTTGCAATGGGAAAGGGCAACCTTGATGAATTCTCCACAACCTCATCAATCGAGACGCGCATGCAATTCATGGGTAATGGGACACCATGAAGTACTTTTCCATCCCCATTGGCATGAATAACTGTACCATAGGCCACAATATTGGACTTTGATTCCAGTGACAGTGCAACTGGCATACCCTAGAAGACAATCAATCATGTCACACATTGATGGACTCATTATTGCAAATAATATTAAGTATCCACAATTAAATACATATATACCTGCAAAAACTCAGTCTTGCATAAAACTTGCATGTCCTCATCATTCAAAATTTTACTCTTCTCTGGTTTGATCTTATCCTCACTCGTGGTAGGCAACTTCACTGAGCAACTACCTTTCTCCTCAAACTCAAAGTCGCATCCACCCTTTTTGAACATTTCTTCAAGTTTCTATATGCGTGTATCTTGTTCTACTATCCGTGCACTTTGTTCTGAGATTAGCTTCTTTGCATCTAACAACTCCTTTTGATGATGAAGGATTAAGTCACCATCCTGCAGAGGAGTATTCCAGATTTTGGAAACATTAAAATAGATTGTTGGAGTAATATAACCTCCAATCCCCCTAACACGCCCAGCATGTTCTTCAGAATCTAGTGCATTTGTGAGGATATCTTTCCTAGCCCCTTCAAACTACAGCTTCCCCTCCTTTTTTTGTTGAACGTAATCATCCTAACATGGCCAGACAAACAAAATAGTTACTAACAACAAAATTAATCAATAAAAAATAGTTATTTTTCATGTATCACATACAATCTTTTTTGCTGTAATTTTGAGATCGCCTTTAAATTCACCCTCCTTATTGGCTCGTCCTCTCTTCCAAACAATAGCTCGATTTATATCAGCATCATTACATAAATCAGATGCCTACAAAAAAAATGAATCATGCCCTGTTCCTACAAAATTAGATTCAAAAATAAACCACCAGCTTTAACATACTCACAATTTCATCAACGAAACGTGCATATCCTTTACGGGACAGCCGATGAGGGTATACGTTCTGCCTTCTTCTATTCTTTTGTTCATCACTTACTCTCTACTTAAAAATTAAAATCAATTAAGTTCACTATCAACATTCAAAATATATATATGTGAACTTTAATGCAAATTGTCTGTGGTGTAGAGAAAAAATAGCAATCTATGGAAGGTTCAAGGAAACAAACAGTTAGAGAAGCCTTAGAATTACACAAGGAAACAATTAATGTTATCTGTTAGAAGTATTGTTATAACAATTATCTCTTCTATTAAGAAACAAAGCAAATGAAAGAGAGATAATGTTATCTAAGTCATTATCAAAAACATATTGCTTGTTTCTTCGACTTTATGTTATAACAAAAGTAAAGATTTCAGAAAGGAGTAAAAGTATGAACCCTAGCATCGAGTAGATTTGCGTAAGATAAAAACCCCCATAGTATGGGTTTTTTCAGAAGGTGGAGAATTGGAAATTTTAAAACTGACAGCGAATAAATGAATCACACTATGTTAAATAAAGATCCTATTGTAGAACATCAGTTAAGGACCATTAGGACTATCTTCTAAAAATTAAAATCAATTATGAATCTTACCCTGAAGTCGGCAGACATGCGAGTTATTACAAAGGAACTCCAATCCTCTTGTGAAATATTATAGCCAATCGGGGGATCTTTCAACTCATCAGGTTTATCTAGCTTGCTGAAAACAAACTTTTGAGTGAGAAAAGCTTTATATTGATGTCATTTATTATTTGCTGAATTTAAACATCCTTTCCTCCAAGTTGGGTCAATATTGTACGTCAACTGTAAAAACACATAAAAAATGTATCAAGCACGTTAAATATAGCATAACCACAGCCTACTGCTTATTTAAGTTCTCAAAGCATTCTAACTTACATTCACCGATTCCCATATTAACTCTTTAACATCATTTGGCACCTGCTTCCATGATTTGTAAGTTATTGAGATCTTTTCTCGAACGAAAACGCCAATGTAGCTTTGTATTTCACCCGCAAATTCTCCAACTGGTTGTCCAATTTTATTGAAGATAACATCCTTTTTAATTCCTTGGACCCTTAACCTAACAAGCCTATCCAAACGTGTATGCCCCCGCGATGTTCTTGTTGACTCCGTTTTTGTAGATTTCATTGAAGTTTGACCCTCGCAACTATTGTTAGTGGCAGAATATGAAGAACTTTCTTTAGCCTTCTGAATCCTCAGTAATCTCTTTGCATTAGCTGCCATATTGTCCACATCCAGATTCTGATGAGAACCCTATTTCCTGCAAAAGGCAGTAACCTGTTAGGCATTTAAATTATAGAGAAAATAAAGCGAGAATGAAGACAAATGATAGTTATATTACAATAAGAATAAATATGTTAACAAAATATATCAACAAACAAAATTTACACACAGGTTAAACAATAGATTACACTTAATTATTGTCAATCCATGTCCCATCACAATCTTCACGAACGCATGATGGTTCATTTTCATCTATGGCGTCAACGTCCATTGATTCCATTGATATAAACCCTCCTGTGAAACTTGGATAGTGGATTGTAGCATTTTCCAACTCATCACCATTTATGTATTCCATATGATCCCTAGTAGGAGTGGCAAGTACAACATGCCATGCAGGATCTTGAGGATCTTCAATGTAGAATATCCGCTTTGCTTGACTCCCCAAGATAAAAGAGTTAGATTTAAATCTAATTATGTTGAGGTTTTCCAACGTGAAACCAAGGTCATCAACTTTAATACTGGTATTATTCTCAACCTAATTACATTTAAACATCGGAACTTGAAAATTGTGATAATCAAGTTCCTAAATTTCTTGAATAACTCCATAGAAAGTCATGTCCGACACAATTGGATTTTTGTCCTTCGCACTAGCAACTTGCATTGTCTGTGCAACTAAGCTTACTCCGGAGTTTTGAACATCTCGTGTATCATCGCGCTCTTTTGTATGATACGTAACTCCATCAATCAAATAACTAGAGTACTTCAACACTTGATTGCTAGGTCCGCGCGCTATCCACTTCAATCTTTCTGATATTTGAGAGTTGGAATTGCCAACTGCTCTCACACGATCACGTAACCAGCCAATAAACGTCCGGTTATGCTCATCTTGTAGCCACTTTTTGGATTTGGCTTTATGAGGAAAGCTTGAGTTCAAAAATTCCAGGTGCTCCTTAATAAACAGATTAGGGATAAGTTAATTAATGGAATACTAATAAGTTAATTAGTAGAACATAAGAACAGTGCAATAAATATAAATAAGTAAGAGAATTACTCGATATAAGGTTCAACGTCAACATCATTTTCCAAGACATAACGATGTGCTTGATGCAACTCATCATGACAAGTTGAGTGTAATATTGAGCTAGATAGAGGCCTAGTAAGTTGTACTTGCCGATACCTTGATGGGATCCCAATTGTATGCACACTAGACATGTAATCCGAGCAAAATTCCACAGCCTCTTCAGCAATATAACATTCGGCTATACACCCTTCAGGACGATTATGATTTCGCACATACCCTTTCAAGATCTTCATGAATCTTTCAAATGGGTACATTTGCCTATACCAAACCGGTCCACACAATTTGACCTCCCATACAAGATAAACGGTTAAATGAATCATTATATCAAAAAAAGATGGGGGAAAATATTTTTCAAGCAAACACAACACTGTCACAATCTCTCTTTGTAAATCATTCAGCTTCGAGACATCACTTTATTACATAGCATGTTGAAGAAGCCACAAAATCGAGTGATAGTATCTCTAACATGTTTAGTCAAGACATCACGGATGGCGACTGAAAGTAATTGTTGCATCAAAGTGTGATAGTCGTGTGACTTAAGGCCAATAAGTTTCAAGTCTTTCATCGACACCAGATTTTTAACATTGGATGAATATCCTGTGGGGACCTTTATTCCAAACAAAGATTTGCAAAGTTTTCTTTTCTCATCCTTACTTAGTGTATAACAAGCCGCTGGCAAAAAGGTTCTCTTCTCCCCCATCTTTGGTGCCAAATCAATCCTCAAATTCATCTCCACAAGGTCTAGTCTTGCAGCTACTCCATCCTTTGATTTTTCCAGGAATGTCAAGCAAAGTACCGATCAGACTTTCACACACATTTTTTTCAATGTGCATTACATCAAGAACATGTCGAACATGTAGATGTTTCCAATAATCAAGTTCAAAGAATATAGATTTCTTTTTCCAGCATGATACAGTTTCACCTTGCTTTAACTGAAACTTCCCATTTGCTTTTCCCGAACGATAATTAATTCTTTCAACTCGATCCAAAATTTCATGCCCAGTTAATGGTTTCGGTGCGGGGTTAAGCTCTGGGTTCCCATTAACTGCTTTTTTGCCTTCGATAAGGATGATTTGTAGGAAGAAATCTTCTATGGCATGTATAACTCATTTTTCTACTATGCTTCAACCTTGTCGAATATGTTTCTTCACCACAAATGGGACATGCACAATATCCTTTCACAACACAACCTGACATGTTCCCATATGCAGGAAAATCATTGATTGTCCATAGTAAGACAGCCCTAAGCAAGAAATTCTCTTCTCGACATCCATCATATGCATCAACACCTATATCCCATAATATTTTTAAGTCATCGATCAAAGGTGCTAAGTAAACGTCAATATCATTTCCCGGTTGTTTGGGACCTAAAATCAACAAAGTCAGCATCATAAATTTTCTCTTCATACACAACCATGGAGGAAGATTGTAAGTGATCATCACAACTGGCCAACAACTATATGTAGAACTCATCAAACTATGGGGATTAATCTCGTTTGCTGATAAGGCCAATCTAAGATTTCTAGGTTCAGCAGCAAAATCTGGCCACTTGTGATCCACTACTTTCCAAGCGGGCGGATCAGCCGGATGACGCAAGTAACCGTCAAGTACTCTTTTATCAGCATGCCAAGTTAACTCCTTACATATCTCCTTGTTCCGAAATAATCTTTGAAATCTTGGAATAGGCGGGAAGTACCAAAGGACCTTTGCAGGAACTCCATTTATCGTACCTTTTTTACCCAACTGCCATCTAGACATCCCACATACAGGACAATTAGTCAAATTCTCATGCTCCTTCTGGTATAAGATACAATCATTAGGGCAAGCATGAATTTTCACATAATGCATCCCTAATGCACATAAGCTTTTCTTTGCATCATACAATGATGAAGTCAATTCATTATCATCAGGAAGCATTTCTCCAAACAAACTTAGTAAATCTGTGAAACTTTCGTCACTCCAACTATATTTTGCCTTCAAGTTATACAATTTCACAAGTGCAGATAACTTTGTAAATTTGGCACACCCCGGATATAAAGGTTTATCAGCATCTTCAAGTAGCTTATGAAATTGGTTTGGATTCTCTGCATAACTATCAAATGCAGCATGTACCATATCAATAGGTTCCTCGCCAAAAGATTTCTGTTCATCTTTCATTGAGTTATTGTATTCAGTCTTTTCACCATGCCAAATCCATTTATGGTATGTTAAATTTATACCATTACAATACAAATGTGCCCTTATAATGTCAACATTTCTCTTCTGTAGATTACCACATCTTGAACATGGGCAAGGTATTTCATTCGGATCAGTAGCATTTCGTAATGCAAATTGCAAGAAAGACTCTACCCCAACCTCATATTCATTTGATAACCTATTCTTTGACATCCAATCTTTGTCCATTTTTTATAACTATCAGCCCAAAACGCGTCAAAACCTACCTTCAAAAAACTATACATCGTACAACAAGTTCAAAACATAATCTCAAGTACCAAATACTATAATAAAACATTCATGGTAATAGAGTAATACACGACATAAACCAACCGGACAGAAATGTGTTGTGAGATTTTGTGAGAACTAATTAATAAATAAATGGTGATATTAACAAATCTTGGGTGTACATATATACAAGAGGATCAATTGGAAAGATTATTGGCTAACAAACCCTCACCCTAGTTGTTACAATGCCTCTCAACTTATTTGGTCATGTTATTATCTCAACTCTTGATCTAATCTAATGTTTGCGTTTATGTTAAAAAAATACATGTGTCTTGATCTAATCTAATTATTTTTAAAAAAAATATATTCCTTAATAAAATTAAATGAGCATAAATAATAAAGATGACATTAATTAATTATTAAAATAATGAGCAAAAAATAATGAACTTCGGATTCTGAAATTCAATAAGAGAACAAATTATAATTCAATGTGCAGTTGTAAAGGATGTAAAAAACCTAAACTTGCACTAGATAAGAAAAAAAAACTAAAAATGAGCATGAACGTACAAAAGTGTCAACATATGTCTAAAGAGCCAAAGGAAACAAAATTAAAAGTGTATTGAGCAATTACCACAAGAAACCAACTCCGTTCACATGGAACAGAACAAAAAGCCAAGAAGCCCATGGAAATGGGAAGAACAATCAAACGGGCAATGTGCGAAACAACTATAAACTTCAATCAATAATCAAAACAAAAAGGAAGGACTTTCTTCATTTCCCTTCTACCAATTTTCTGTTCCCCCAAATTCCATCTCCGTCCATCAAGTGGCAAGTCGTGCAAGACCTAGAAAACCTATCCAAACACACTATTTCGACCAATAAAAGTGAATAACAAACAGAAATCGATGCTTAAAACCAACACCTTCAGAGATCAAACACCACAAACTTTGACATATGAGCAGGCAAATGGCATGATGAAACAAATCAAAAGCTAAAAATAAGAAGAAAAGAGAATGTTGAGCTTGCAGATACAAGCATAGTGGAATCAAAAGTAGGTTTTAATTTTGAGACAACATTTATGAACGAAGACAAGACCTAGGTTATGAATCTACCTTGACTATGGCTCTAGCACAAATCCAAAGAAGACAAGAGCTAGGTTATGAATCGACGGACTAGGAGTGCAACCTTTGCCGAAGAAATACACCTCGTCCGATCAAAAGGTTCCATGAGCGAAAGAAGCAGCAATGGAAGGTCAAAGGGCCTCGTCGAACTCAGAAACCCGCTCACCAGGGAACGAGAGGAGCACACCGTCGTGGAGGAAGATCCAGGGGAGGCGTGAAGAGATTGTATGAGGAGAGGGAAAGAAAATTGCCTTAGGTTCGAGAGCGTGAAGGAAAAACATGGCGCCGAAAAGAAAACAGCGAGGGAAAGGAAAACAGCGAGGGGGGAAAATGACCAAATTCAATTACAACAGTTTTTTCAAAACTGTTGTCGTAGCCGCTAAAAATGCGGATAAAGACAACGGTTTATAAAACCTTTGTAAAAAGTGTTGTCGTTTTAAAAAAATATAGCTCAATGACAACAGTTTTGCCAAAACCGTTGTCTTTTATATTTAATGGAGAGTTCAAAGACAACGGTTTTGGCAAAAACCGTTGTCTTTGAGCAAATATGCAACGCTTTCTCTTAAAACCGTTGTCGTAGGGGTGTTGTCGTTTGCAGTTTTTGTTGTAGTGACTTTTCTAGATGGCCGAGATCACCCAATCAAGCAGAGCTGGAGCAGAAGACCTGGATCGAGACGAGCTGAACCGGAGCAGAGGACTTAGATTGAAAAAGTCAACACTATTGACTTTCTTGGTTCGGGCGCCTGGAAACCTTCCAAGTGCCCGGACTTGGATTTTATCCAGATCGTGGTCAAATGCGATCTATGCGAAAAGGGATAAAGTTTTATCCCCTCCCAGGCGCCTGAAACCCTTTCAGGCGCCCCGACTAAGGCTATAAATATAGTTTTGGTCCAAGAAGCTGAACAACAACTTGTAATCCATTTCTGTTTATTCTACTTGTCTTTGTGTGATGTTAATGCTGTAAGAGGCTGCTCCGCCTGAAGGAGATCTTCAGATGGTGCGCTTCATTCTCCTTGGATTAGCAATCTTCTGATTGCAAACCAAGTAACTCCTTTGTGTCTATTTCCTATTTAATTAGTCTCTTTATTTTTAATTACAAGTATTCTTAATTTAGTTATAAGTCGAGAAAGGGTTGATTTATTTTTTCAGGGCAATTCACCCCTCCCCTTTTACCGGCCTCCAAAGGGACCAACACATGGAAGGTGCCTTCAATGTATATGGAAGGTGCCTTTGACCAGGTTGATTTTAGTCGTCGCCAAAGGATAAAGCTCTCTTCTTTAGCACCTTACTAGAAGCGCTTTCCATCCCTATGGAAGGCGCCTTCAAGCCACGGATAAGATTTTTCAGGGGTTATAAAAAGACCTCTTGACCTAGGAAATAGACAATAACTCCTATATTCTTTTCCTAGCAATAGTCTGAGCAATTAACGAATGTAAGAGGCTTCTCCGCCTTCACCGAAGGAGATTTTTAGAGCTTTCATTTGTCCTTGGATTAACAACCACCTAAGTTGTAACCAAGTAAACCCTGCATCTCTTCCTTCTTTTTTTTGTTGTTTATTTTAATTATACTATTGATGCTAATCTGAGTTGAATGGTCGAGAGATGTGTTGTTTTACTTTTTGACAGATAAACTCAACCCCCACCCCCTTGTCGGCCCTACCTGTTCCAACACTTTGAGTATGAGGATTCAAAACACCTAGTATGTAAATTAAAGAATTTCATTTATGGTTTGAAATAGGTGTCACGTCAGTGGTTCCATAAATTTGATCAAGTGGTTGTCTCATTTAGATTTAAGGAGAACCCTGTTAATTAGTGTATATATGTCAAGTTGAGTAGGAGCATGTTTGTAATACTTGTCATGTATATGGATGACATATTGCTTGTGAACAACAATAAGAGTATGTTGCATAAAACTAAGTCATTTCTATCTGGTATTTTTGAAATAAAATATTTTGATGAAACATCCTTTGTTTTAGGTATACATATATATCATGATCGTTCATAATATATTCTTGGACTATCATAAAAGGCCTATATTGAAAAGGTACTTATAAGTTATAACATGTAAAATTGTACACCTGATGACACCTATGTCCAGAGGTGACAAATTCAGTTTGCAACAGTGTTCATGGCTTGAACTTGAAATAAAGGAGATGGAGCAGTTCCTTTATGCATCAGCTATGATAAATCTCGTGTATTCATATGTCTGTACATGATTAGATATATCATTTATAGTGGGGATATTATGCAAATATGTAAGTAACTCAGGACCGTCGTACTATAAAGCAGTAATGAGAGTGATGCGGTATTTGCAAAGAAATAAAGGATATATGCTCATATATCGGAGGCCAAATCACTTGGAGATGATTGAATAGTCATACTCTATTTTTTTGGATGTTTGAATAACAGGAGGTCCACTTCATGTTATATTTTCATGCTTGTTGGGGGCTATATCTTGGAAGAGCGTTAAGGAGACGCTAGTAATCACTTCTACTATAAAGGCAGAGTTAATAGCATGTTATGAAGCATCCAATCACAGGATTTGGCTGCGGAACTTTATCACAACATTACAGATCATTGATGGTATTAACAGACTATTAAGGTCAACTATGATAATAAAGTCATAAAACTTTATATCAAGAACAACCGCAGTTTGTCAAAGTTCAAGTATATCGATATCAAATTTCTATCGGTTAAAGAAAGAGTTCAAAGTCGTCAAGTAATGATAAATCACATCAAGAAATATTTACATGTTGGCATATTCACTCACCAAGAGCGTAGTGCATATGGTGTTTCATGCGCATGTTGTGAATATGAGAGTTCTTCTTATGGAAGAAGTACTTATCTAGTAGAAATATATATTTATTTTATTTCTCTATGGTAATAAAGATAAATATTTTATTTTGATTATTATATGTACTTACAGTTTAAAATATTAATGGGAATAATATGTTTGTTTGAAACTTTGAAATAAAGTATCATGATTTACTATTATTGTTAATATTTGATGTTTTATAAATATGATATAGATTCCTTTTGAAAATATAAGGTTTAGATTATGAATTACTAATGCAGTTTAGCATTAAGTATTTTATAAATATGATCAGACCTTTTTGAGTCACTTTAGGACTAGTTGAAAATTAACATGTATTGATCACATTTCATATAATTTTTATACTATATCCATATCATGATTTATGTTATTAATGACATTAATATTGTGATTACTGTTAGGACTTGTTGCAGTTATATATAGTATATATGACCTCTTTAATTTAGTCTGATAGCAATAACGTTAATAGATTAGATTGTTTATAGAGTATTTTATACTTATAAAGTTTAATATCAACTACAGTTATACTCGTATGTCATATACAACTCACATATAGTTCAGGTGGAGCATTGTTGGATTGTATCTTTTTAGGCGGGCTTAATTGTAATTTATATATGTGAATATGAACCGAACCGAATCTGTCGGAGTGATCTAACTCTGTTCTCTTGGGTTTTTGGTTATTGGATGCGGATTATATGTGTAAAATTCTTTAGTCAAATCTATTATATATTGGATGATAACGGATCGCATCCACTATATAAGGGAGATGTCACCATTGGATTAGGGCATCTTGACATCTCTTTTGTTCCCCATTGATGAAGAATTTTGGCGTTGCCACCCTAATTCCTACGAAATATCTCCTCCTTCCTCATAAATTTTGGTTCAAGTACAACGCTCCAAGACGATGTTTCTTCAGCTGCATTCAAGTTTTATCATCGTTACTACAATTTCTTCATTGTTTTGTTTTAGTATGTTATGCATGAGATGTTACTATATCTTTATGCTTAGGATTGTATTTCCTATCCGAGTTCTTATTCAGAAAATAACAACTTCTATCAATGGTTCAATTTCACACGTACCAAAGATAAAAATAGGACAAGACAGTACTTAATTAATCTTCTCGACAATCCTAATTGATCCGGTGGATGATGGGCTGACAGCTTGAGAGCTCTGAATAAATCACCTCTAGAAGATTGGATGAGGGTCGGATTACCTCTAGTTAGGTGCTTCCTTACCGGGTGTCTCCTATAATCGGATCAGCAAGTGACGAGGCCACCTCTGGATTTAGCAACAAGAATAAGCAGTGTCCGTCGTTGATGTGGGATAGGAGAAGGATGGACACCAAAGATACATCCGACTCTAGCAAAGATTAGTGGCATGATGAATGCCTCACAATCGTCTTTAGAGCGTAACACAGACGGTGGACGTATAACATCTCTGACATAACAATCAGGAGTCAATTCTTAAGAATTGACGACCTGAGGTTTATCCCATTACTAAATCCGGAGCTTCCTACGACTGATATACGAGTAGGAAAATTACAACCACTGAGTGAAATTAGTAGGGAGGTTAACCTCGACAAAATCACACCAATGCGTAAGTCAAACATGGGCTCTATTTTGATTGAGTCTCTACAGCATGACTTCTATTATTTTCGCCACATCACTAATATTTTAGAGTATCACTAATGGGTTTTTGGAATTATGGTGTCACGGTAAAATATTCACATTGTCACCCAGTTATTCATGATTTCGATCGTTATGATGTATTTGTAGAAATTTTTCATTTAAAAAATAAAGACGTAACTAAAAGATGTTAAACTTCTAAGTTGATCGTCGTATGCACTTCTTAATTTATCCTGATAACAAATAAAAAAATTTATAAGATTAAATTAATTATTTCAAAAATAATCAATGAAATTAAGATTATTACCTCTTGTTCTCTCCATGTGCCCATTAAAGATACTTGAATGCAATCAAGGACTGGGGACAAAGAATCAGGGTGGTAGTTGATGTTTCAGGTCCATGAAAAATAGTAGTAATTCATATGTAAAATGAAGTTTTAGAAATTTGATTTTGCCCTCATCATGCTTTTTCTTTAAACTTGTCGCACTTGGATCAATCTAATCTTTGGTTTTCAATGAATTGGCCCGAATCGATCAGTCTGGTCTGAGTTCATGTTCTTCTATTCATCCCATGGCAGATTGGACTCAACAAGACTCGTTCAATTGGAACAAATTGATCAGCCATCTATCGAGAGTAAACTCAAAATATTCATCTAGAATCGACATAAAGCCATCAATTAGTGTTAAGTCGCATTCCATTTAATCAATGTAGTAGGAAGTAGCTGAGGACAATTTTCTTTTTTTTTTCATTTATTTAAAAATCCAAGTTAATTAATTTGGATGGATCAACCAATCAAGTCGTAGGCATTAAAAGGTCATTTAATTCTATTATTCTGGTCACTAATACTCATCGATGGCAAGACTTTTGTACCAATAATCACATTTATTTTAAACTTAGTAAATACAGCATTGGGCAGTGCAAATTTATGTCTAAGTTGGCTCTTAACTCACCTATCAATTTCATTTAAAGGTAATGCATGTGTAGTTTTTAAACACTCGTTTTGTCCGCTACATCCTTAATGAGTTAAGTATAAGATGACATACAACTTTAGCACACTCTCTTACGGACGTTTGCTCTAGCGTGCATAGCCCAAAACCGCTTTCACTATAATAGCCACTGTTAAACTTACATATGGTCCTCTCCACTTTTTTTTTTTTTTTTTTTTTTTAACAGGATATCTAGATTTTATGAGCCAATTAATTCCAAAATATATTCTCATATTTTATCCATCAAGTAAATTCAAAAAAAAAAAAAATAAGATGACAGACTGACGTGAGACCTCAATGTCACCAGTTGTTCGAAGATCATCACATACATAAGTTGTGTGGATTTCAAACCCTAACTACTTAAATAAAACACTCCGTCTCTTTGAGCATCCATAATGATATTAATATATGAGACATTAACGTCGACATGGATGCACTATAGCATTAACACATTCAGTTCTTTGAACACATTAATGCATGCAAATAAAATAAATAATAAAAAAAATAAAACTTTGGCATTAACGCGTGAAGGCGGCATTGTAGATGCCGCATTCATTTTGATTTGAACATTAATATATATCACCTCTTCACATACCGATTATATTAACATTTCATTTTTATTAATACACTCATATTCATTTAACATTAATATTGATTATTTATGAATTTTACTATTCATTTATTCATCCTTAGAGCATCCCATTGCAACATTAATGGAGGTGTTATAACACCCGATGTTAAAGTCTATAACACCCCTTCACATTAACATGTTCATAATATTGAACATGTTAAAGACAACATGAGGTGAGGTGGTCCAAGGCTGGCCCACCCCAATGATTGTATTTTTTTTTAATTATATTTATTTAAAAAATATAAATTTTAAAATAAAAAATAAAATGGGTAAATTATAAATAACAAAAATATTAATAATAATATTATTTATTTTTTAAAATGATAATAATTTGATTTTTTTATCTACTTGTTTCCAACTGTTTAGATTTGTATTTTGTATTATTTTATTTATTTACAATTTATTTTTTATTTCATTTGAATTAAATTTTAAAAAATAAAAAGTTTGTAAGTTAACTGTTATTATTAAATAATAATAATAATTTTAATATTTTAAAATATATTTATTTAATATGATATAATTTTAAGTAGATTGTGCGACCCATGAATAATGAATATTAACGTTAAAAGAAATATGGGTAAAAGAAATAGGTTGTTATAACGAATATGTAGCAGTAGACCCTATGTTTTTTGATGAAATGATGGATATTATAACCTGGATGCATTGTGGATGTTCTTAGAGCATATGCAATTAGAGCTGTCAGACGGGCCAACCCGTAGCAGGGTGGGTTGGCCTGTGGCGGGCCAATCATTTGGTGGGGCGGGGCGGGGCGGGCCAACCCATCAACTTAGCGGGTTGGGAAATTTCCAACCCAACCCAATCCAAAGCGGGTTGCGGGTTTGGCGGGCCAACCCGCGGGCCCATCAATTTTTTAAAAAAATTTAAAAAATGTTTCATATCTTCAAAATTTTACTTCGGAAAGGTTTCATCAATCAAATGTATCCATAAACATATATTTTAAATATAAATTGACATAAATGAGTAATTTTCTTGGATGAAAATTACTATTTTTATTTCAAAATTATAACAAAGAAAGATAATAAATTGACATAAAACCTCACTTACATGTGTTTCTCAACCCGCGGGTCAACCCAAGCCCATCGCGGGCCAACCCGCGCGGGTCGCGGGCCTAGGCGGGTCGGCCCTCCGCGGGTTTAGGTTGATAAAATTCTAATCCAATCCGCTTAAATTATTTGACAGGGCGAGCCAACCCGACGGGTCCAACCCAAATTGACGACTCTATTTGCAATGTAGATGTTAAACGGTGTTATAACAACCTCTTGTTGTTAAAAACATTGGGAAGGGGATGTTATAACACCTTTTGCTTGAACATGTTCAAGACTTTGAACGTGTTCAAGCAAAGGTGGGGTGGGCCCGTCCCTGACTGGCCCACTCCATGTGTATATTTTTTTAGTTTTTAAATTTTATTTATTAAAAATTATAAATTTTAAAAAGTAAGATTATTATTAAAAATAATAATAATTTAACTATTTTAAAATATAGTTATTTAATATAATATAATTTTAAGATAATTGAGTGGACTGTGAAACTCATAAATAATAAATATTAATGTTAAAAGAAATGTGGGTGAAAGAATGATATTGTTATAATGAATATGTGATAATAGACTTCATATTTTTGATGAGATACTGAATGTTATAATGATGTAACGTTAAGGATATCCTTATTCTTTATATCCAAAATGTATTTGTTTATATTTTAATTTTTTTTATATAATATTTGTTCATTAACAATATTTAAGAATTGAATGTTATTATTAATTCGTGGGTGCTATAACGCTGATTCATATTAATTTATAATACTATTTAATTATTATAATATCCACATATTACCATACCAATATGGATGCTCTTTCTATCACACCGCAACAAATATAAACATCATATCATTAATTCAGGACTATTATAACAAGTCAATCACAAGCATGAGCACATTCTTTTAAGTATCCTCTCCCGATAATTTTATTTATCAAATATCAAATTTATTCACCAACATATAATTCATTTGAATTCTAGTGACATGCTCAAAACTTCCGAATGTGAGCGTTTTTTAAAGTTATTTATTCAGCATTTTACTAAACTGACCAGGTTTATTCCAAGATTTCTCATTTTCCTATCTAATTTTCACAATATTAAAGTCAACGCATTCACATTATATCCCATCTTCTTCGTTTTTTTTTTTTTGCATTAAAAAATTTATTGTTGTCGAATTCAAATTTAAGTAGAGATGAAACCCCATTAAGTTTGTTGTTGGTTATAATCGGTCCGGGGCTATACTGCTATGATAAAATATTTAAATTATCTTTCAAATATTCATGGTTCGATGTTTAATTATAATATATTTATAAGAATTTTTCTTTTAAATAAGGTGCCTAATCAAAAGATGTTGAACTTCTAAATTATCCGTATACATTTTCTGATTTATCTTAATAACCAATAGACCAAATTGATGATCCTAAAAATAATCAATGAAATTAACTAAAATTATTATTTTTTAATTATAATCTGCACTAATTTTTTAAGTATTATTATCTATATAAATTTTATTAAATTTATTTTTTTTAACAAGATAAATAAATAAATTAAACCATCAAATATGAAGTCAATTGTGGCAAAAAGTGAAACACTCGCCCTCAACGTCATTGTCATACTCAACCTAAGGTCATCACGAGGGATCAAATATGAAGTCAAGAAATTTCATGAAGTGGAGATGTTTATTTAAAATTAGATTGGGTCGAACAAAATACAGTGGTGAAGATAAGGAATATATTAATTTAAATTGGGATTGATTTATTTTTTATTTAATTAAATTAAATTTAATTGGATTAAATCAGTTGATGAATTTAATTTTTTTTTTAAAAAAATAATCTTTAGTTTTTTGTTTGTATTCTTTTCAAGGTACGCACCTCTCCAAGTCTCCATGTTTTTTTTCCTTTTTAATAATAACTTAGTTATTTTTTTTCTCCTTCTCTTGCACTTCCTCTTTCCAAGAATAACCCTCCTTTTATTATTGTTTTTTTTTTTTTTGACTAATAGTTGTTATTAATGATAAGATGTGATATATAAATATTATTATAAAATGAAAAATAAAAAAACATATAAAATAGGAAAACATATAAAATACTATAAAATAAATAAGTATATTTTCTAATAATAATTATTCTCTAATAACTAAGAAATAAATAAGTATTTATTAATAATAATTATTTCCTAATACGTCCTCTAAAGATGGTGTCCCAAAAATGATGTCAATCTTGTTGCAAATAGCAAACAGCTGAGATCGAGAAAGTGACTTGGTAAGTGCATCAGTCAACTGATCCTCAGCGGGAATATGAGTAACTCGTAGTTCGGAGGCATGCACCAGATCACAAACAAAATGATAGTCAATAGCCAGATGCTTCATCCAAGAGTGAAAAACAGAATTAACTGAAAGATAGGTGGCACCTAAATTATCAATAAACAGCATAGCAGGCGTGGTAACCGGAAGAAGCAGGTCTGTCAAAAGTGACTTAATCCATTGGATCTTAGATGTCGCAGAGGCAATGGCGCAATATTGAGCCTCAGTCGAAGAGCACGCAATCGTGCGCTATTTGATAGATTTCTAGGAAACCGGATTAGCACCCAGAAAAATAATTAATGCACCCATAAAATATCGATCATCTGGATCTCCTGCCTAGTCCTCATCGGAGAAACCATGAAGAGTAAGAGGTGTATCCGCAAGAAGACGAATGTCAAAATCCTTAGTACCATTGAGATATCGAAGTAGACACTTCACAGCGCCCCAATGCATCTCTGAAAGAGCATGCATAAACTGTAAGAGCTTATTAACCGCAAAGAAAATATCAGGACGAGTCATACGGAGATGTTGTAAGCTCCCTTTACACTTGTCGGAACTTAATCGCATAAATAAAACAAAGACCCATCATGTAAAGTAAGACGAGAGCCAGCAGCAATAGGAGTGGAGATTGGCTTGAAGTCAAGCATGTGGTATTTGGAGAGAAGGTCAATGACATACTTTTACTGAGACAAGAGAAGATCATTTGAGATTGGGCGAACATCAACACCGCAGAAGACGGAAAGAGCCCCAGATCCTTAATCATAAATTTTGTATAAAGTTTACATACCATGACGTTAACAGAAGAAGCATCACTCCCTGTAATGATTAGATCATCAACATATATAAGGAAATAGATAAGAGTACCATCCAGAAAATAAACAAATAAGGAGGTGTTAGCCCGAGATGTGACAAAGCCAAGAGAGACCAAGAAAGTATGGAGCTCCAAATACCAAGCGCGTGGAGCCTGCTTCAGGCCATAAAGCGCCTTCTGCAAATGACACACATGATCCAAAAACTCAGCACTGCGCATACCCGAAGGTTGCACCATATAAACCTCCTCTTCAAGGCGGCCATTAAGAAACGCATTGCTGACATCAAGTTGGCGAAGAAACCACCCCCAGTTCACAGCCAGACTAAGAACAATGCGCATTGTTACTGGATTAATAACATGGTTGAATATATCATGAAAGTTAACACCAAGACGCTGATGAAAATCCTTGGCAACAAGGCGAGTCTTATACCGATCAATTGTGCCATCAGAATTATGTTGAATGCAAAACACCCACCTGTTACCCATAATATTTTGGTCTGGCAAAGGCGGGACAATAATCCAAGTTTGATTACGGAGAAGAGCATCATACTCTTCGTGCATGGCCTGTACCCAATTCGGATCTTTGAGCGCCTGCGTGATAGAGGAGGGTTCACAGGGTTGTGAAATGCTAGTATGAAGAAGATACTTTGGATTGGGTTTGTAGATGGCATTTTTAGAGCGAGTTTGCATGGGATGTTGGTTTTGAGAAGCGAGAGGGGGATAAAGAGGCGGTGAGCTAGAGGGTAAGTTGCCACCAGGTATCGTGGGCGGCCCGACAACAAGAGGTGGTGATGGCGGTGGCGATGACAGCGGTGAAAAAGCCAGTTGCGAGCGGCTATGACTAGTTGCAGGTTGCGGAACCAATGACGGAGGATCCCACGAGAGGACTGGTGCAGTAGAGAGCTCATAATCAATGTCTATTACTATGGAATCCAAGGAGGAGGTGATGATAAATGGAAAAACATACTCCACAAACTTAACATGACGAGACACAAAAACTCTTTCGAGAGTGACATCATAACACAGGAAGGTACTCTGGGTGAGAGAATATCCCAAGAAGACACAAGAGATTGACTTTGGATCAAGCTTGTGGTGAGAGTAGGGGCACAACCATGGAAAATATAGACATCTGAAAACTCGAAGCTTAGAAAGATCAAGAACAGTGATGAACAATTTTTCAAAAGAGGGCATGTGGGAAAGACCGACCTTAGGCATGCGATTAATCAAATAGATTACCGCAACAAAGGCATAAGGCCAGAAAGTGAGTGGAATAGACGCTTTGTGCAATAAAGTGATATTAGTTTCGATAATATGACAATGTTCAAAGTATCCATTGTGTTTAGGAATATGTGGAGAAGTGGTAAGGTGACTGATACCATGAGTAGTAAGAAAGGAGCGAAGAGCTAATAATTCACCTCCATTGTCAGTGAAGAGTGTTTTGATAGTCATCGAAAATCGATTTTCAACAAGAGTTTTGATTGCAATAAAGATAGAGCATACATCTGATTTTTTTCGTAAGGGATAAAGCTATATATACTTTGTAAAATGATCAACAAAGATAACATAATATTTGAGTCCATCAAATGATAATATAGGAGATGTTCAAACATCAGAAAAAATAATATCCAAAAGAGCACGAGACGAAATACTAGATTTATGAAAAAGCAATTTATAACTCTTATTAATATTGCACGAAGTGCATGAAAAATTAGATAAAGTATCCGCAGAAAATAAAAGACCAAAGGATAATAAAAAACGTTGCAAAACATCTAATGATGGATGACATAAACGACTATGCCATAAGGAAATAGATGACGAAACAGACACAAAAAAGGCGGAAGGAGATGATAGCGGAGATGCAAATTTTGACCAGTAATAAACATCATCTCTATGGACCCCACTGACCAGTGTCGCTCCCGTACAACAATCCATCACCTGAAAATATGAATCAAAGAAAATAAATGTAATAGGATTAGTAGCACAAAGTGCAGCGATAGAAATCAAATTTTTTAACATAGATGGCACAAATAAAACATTAGAGAAAACTAAAGGGAAAGATGGAATGGAGAAAGAGAAAGAACCAGTGTGTGTAATGGGTAATCTAGAACCATCACCAATGACAATGCTATCATTCCCAAAGTAAGGCTCATGCAACGAGAGAATAGTGAGATCAGTGGTGACATGATGAGAGACACCAGAGTCGAACACCCATTCCTGAGAATCAGACGGAGGTGTAAAATGAACAGCAGTGTGCGCAAAAGGTGCACTATACGTTAGATGTAGAGCATGCAGAGGAGTCCGCGGAAGCAGGGCAAGCATCGAGGCAGTCATATGACCACACTGACGAGCAAAGTGACCTTGAACACCACATATCTGACAGCGCCCAAGATAACGATTGGGACTGAACACAACTTGATGTGCAGGAGGACGCGCAGACATCCCAGGAGTAAATAGGTGTGACTAATGGGACATCGACGAAACTTGCTGGCGACCACCAAGATAGTTTGAATACCTATTATGAGAATTACCTGCCAAAGCCACAAGAGCAATCATTGGTGTCAAAAATAGAAATGGTGTCGAGACTTTTAATTGGGCTTCATAGCTAAGGAGCTGCTCAAATATCTCATCAAAGGTAATAGGGACGTCACGAACTTGCAGAGCATGTGAGATATTGCAATAATCTTGGTTGAGACCATTCAAGACACGAATGAAGAGCTCATCAAAATCAACTTTGACATTCATAAGCGCAAGAGCGTCAATATTTCTTTTGATGTCCTGCATATAATCAGTGATAAATCGGTTACCCTGTTGAGGGCTAGCAAGATTTTGACGATAAGTCATAATCCTGCTACGTGAGGGAGCAACATAGGTTCTCTCCAGCGTCTACCATGCGTCTCTAGATGAAGTTGATGAAGAAATAAATTGCACAAGAGTAGGAGACATCGAACCTATAATAGCGTTGAGGAGAAGTTGATCCTGACGGAGTTAGAGAATATGATCAGGATTCATCTGAGGGAGAATGACATCTGTAGGCGCTATCTGCGCAGGGGGCAAGGACGTGAGCTATCAACAAAAATCAGTAAGTCATATCCGAATAGAAGAGACGTGAACTGCAAGCGCCAGGTAGAGTAATTGGAGGTGGTGAGTTTCAACGGTGCTTAAGCATTAACGTTGAGAACCACAAGGACAGAAGGTGAATCAGGAGTATTTGTGAGAGATAGCTGGCGAGTGATGTCGTCGGCGGCAGCCATTGTAGATGGCAGCTGGTGGATATTGTGGAGAAAAGAAAAAAAGATTGATGTTAAGGTTAGTACTCTGATACCATGTTGACGATAGAATTCATATACTTTATTAATAATAATATGTGGTATATAAATATCAATACAAAGTGAAAAATAGGAAAACACATAAAATACTATAAACATATAAAATACTATAAAATAAAAAATTATTTCCTAATAATAATTATTCTCTAATAATTAGGAAACAAATAAGTATTTCCTAATAATAATTATTCTCTAATAATTAGAAAATAAATAAATATTTATTAATGATAATTATTTCCTAATAATAACAATCATGGTGGTCATTATCCCTCTCTAATCAAAGCAGCTCTTATTTTATATTTCCTTATCAAAATAGTTGGAAAAGTTGATAAAACTTTCATTCTTTTTGTTTTGGGTTCACCCTTGTAGTTGTGTGTTTTTTAGGATAATAAGATATAATGTAATGATAGTTTTCTATTACATATATAATTTATTTTATTTTTATAATAATACGAAGGGCAACCTTTGATGCATATATTTTTTATCTAGGTTTTATAAGTTTTAGAATTTACCGTTTTCAATTTACATAATTTAAATTTGAAGGCATACATACATGGACTTTTTTATCGGAAGGAACGATCATATTTTTTATTTATCCAAAAATATATCCTAATTTTAAAACTACTAAAAATATATATATATATATATAAAATATTATTATTCTCTTCCTATCCTTCTTGTCAATTTTCTAAATCTCCTTTCTTTCTTATCATTTTTTAATGTATCTTTTTTTCAGGATTAAAAAGGATATGATGTGTTCTTATATTATGCTCATTTTGATCTAATATGTTCTCATATCAAATTCACGATGGACCTTATATTGGATCATATCAGGTCCAGTGTGGATCTGATATTTTTCAATATCATACATGTCAGACCTGATATAAAAAATATTAAGCTCACGCTAAGTTTGGTATGAAAAATAGCGTGGGTCTGATATGATTTAATATCAGGTCCAGTATAGATTTGATATTTTTTTATATCAAGTTGGTTGACGGAAGGAATAGGAAAGGAATAACATTACTTTTTAGTGCTGTTTTGATAGTTTTAAAATTATGATGTTTGTTTTAGTAAATAAGAAATATGGGAGTTACTTTGGTAAAAAAAAACCGTAGATACATTGAGGACATAGAAAAATCTAAATTATTTTAAAGTAAAATAATATAATTTTTGAATCCTTTTAACATATTAATTTTATCACCTAGCATAAATTAAGGGTATTAATTTTTTAAATAAAAAAATATAATTGAAATTATGATATTAAAAAAATTAGATAAGAAATTATGAAATTTCTGTTCAGTTAAATCTGATCATATTTGGCAGGTCAAACTGTCACCTGGCAGCCTTAGGTTGCCTCTCCTTACGAAAGGAAATAAATTATGACTTTCATCCAACAATAAAAACGACATTCCGCATCCCTTAAAAATTGATCCAGACCTATTAAATATAATACCCTTCATCGACCAACTAAATCAGCCCGCGACAGCGACACCCTGGAAATGGCCACATTTGTTACCGAGCACGGGATTTGGTCATGACAGGTGGACCGCTCTGTAGATTTCAGCCATAAATGTAAAAAAGACACTTTCCCGTCCCACTTATTGCACCCAGCAAACCGTACCTTCCTTCCGAATTCTAAAAGCGACGGCGTGGAAGTGGGACCGTGTAATTAAATTAGGTAAGAAATACAGGTAGAATAATTGAGAGTAGCACAAAGGTCTGGCAATCTATTTATACTCTCTCGTGAGCGAGAAAAGTATCCGGCTCATCGGCACCGCCCAAGGCATGGCTGCTCCGATCACCTTCCACCTCGTCTCCGCCGCCGTTCCCCTCCTCCTCCTCATCCTCCTATCCGCCGACAGCCTCGCCTACGCTGACCAGGTACACGACATGTTACCCGTCTATGGACTCCCCGAGGGGCTTCTCCCCGACTCGGTCGTGAACGGCACACTCTCGGAGAACGGCGAGTTCATGGTGGAGCTCGCGTCGCCGTGCTACATTCAGTTCAGCTACCTCGTCTACTATGAGAAGATCATCCGCGGGAAGATCTCCTACGGAGCCATCTCGGATCTCTCCGGGATCCAGGCCAGGCACTTCTTCCTCTGGGTCTCCCTCACTGCCATCGAGGCGCATCCGGCCGACGGCACCATCGAATTCAAGGTCGGATTCCTCTCCGAGTCCCTTTCCGCCAGCGAGTTCGATAGCATCCGACAGTGCAAGGCCAAGGCTTTCGGCCGCGGGTTCTTCCCAGAAGAGTTGCTTCCGGCCATTTCAGAGGTCAGTAGTTTTTTTTTTTTTTTCCTTCTGGTAAATGGATCAAAAGATTTGTTGCTTAATTTTTTTCTCTTGCTGTTCATTAAAGATTTCTTTCTCTTACTCTCCAGGTTTAAAGCTGCCACCGCTTACCATCAAATCTGGCTGTTTGTTTTCGAAGTCGCCATGTTTTGTGAACGTATATCTGGAGATTGTGTGAATAAGGTGTATCGTAATTTATAGATTTGCACCCTGAGACCATTGTGTATCGGTGTTATCTCTGTGTGTCCATTGAACTATTTCTGTCGATGTCGAAGTTCTTTCTCAGTAATAAATGATAATTTAATGTCATGTTAATATTATCTCAAGTGCCCTGTTCTCAAGTGTAAAATTTTATGATTATATTTCTAATTCATTAGTCTGTAACCATTTCCTATTATCATGCCATTATTGTTGAGCAAGGTGCTCTCTGGGACGGACTAGCGGATTCGTTGGACGGGCAAATCATCTTTTGCCATCATCATTATTGGGTAAGAATCAGGAAATTAGCATTTTTTTTAAATAAAATAAAAGGGTGTTTCATTGGATATTTTTGTTGGTATATAGACCTTTAAAGTTTTATTATATGTTCGACAATATATTCAATAGTCTAGTTAGGTTTGATCGAGGATTATCCAAATAAGATTTAATATTTAAAAGTCTAATAAGATTAAGGTTGACAGGATAACTAATAAAAATGTAAAGTCTATGAAGAAATTGACAAGTCTAGAAAGATCAAGATGACCTAGTGGTGTCAAAAATGATCACGACCCGCCAAATCGACTCGAGTTGATCCAAAAAAAATCAAATTTGGGTTGGAGGTTTTTGGATTCAGGTTCAAATTGGAGGTTTTTGGATTGATTTAGTTTCAGGTTATGTTCAGGTTGATTCAGATTGACTTAAATTTATAATTCAAGACTTTTTTTAGGTTAAATTAAATTATATTTTAAAAATTAAGATATTTTATATACATAAATAATAAAATGTAGTATAATAATAATCAAACATTGAGATAAAAGTGGAAAAAAAAATCCAGACTATTCAGGTTATCTGGATTCGAGTTAAGGGTTTTTGGGTTGAGTTCGGATTTAGGTCAGGTTAGAATTTTTTTTGTAATCAATCTTCAACTCGACCTAAACCTATCCAACTGAATTGACACCCCTTAGGTGACTGGATGTTTGACAAGGGTGAGAAGTTTACCGAGTGGCTGACAAGTCTAGACAGTTCAATTGACAGAAGGTCTCACAAGGATGAGTAGTCTACCAAGTCACTAGAAAGTCCAAGCAGGTCGATGCTTGGTAAGAGAAAAATCCTAAGGGAGTGAATCATAGATAATGAGAAGTCTTAGATGAGTGAACTCCGAGCAAAAGAAAAACCCTAGGAGAATAAATCCTAGGTAAATGAGAAGTCTTAAATGAGTGAACTCTGAGCAAAGGAAAACTTTAGGGGAGCGAATTCTAAGTAATGAGAAGTCTTGGAGGAATGAACTCTACGCAAAGGGAAATTCTACGACAGTGAACCCTATGTAGCCAGAAATCTTAGTAGATCTGATCGATTAGATACTGAGCAGAGAATGCTCAAACAAGTCTAGAGGACCAGATGTTTAGCGAAAAAGTTGGGGTAAACTCCTGGAGTGTAATGGTTCTTATGAGAAGAAGAATAATGAGGTCGTATCTGAGTCGGGGCAAACCTTAGACATTGATATGACCGAAGAAACCAACAAAGGTTGTTGGTGCAATTTGCACTAATAATCAAATTCAGATTTGTGTTCTAATTCATTTACCAAGTGTGCAAGACTGAAAGACTTAATAGGGATCAGACACTAGGTTGAAGTTCAGTTGGGTCAGGGAGAATCAGATGATTGGCAAGATGTCCAGCTGAGTCAAAGAGGACTAGGCAACTAGCAGGAAGTCCAGTTAAGTCAGGGAGGACCAGATGACTAGCTGAAGTCCAGATGAAACATTTGCCAAGAAGACCTAGTGGGTCAAGAGATCAAGGTCAACTAAGTCCACAAATGGTAAGTAAAAGTAAGAAACCAAATGAGAGATTAGTGAGAACGTGTTCCCTATTGAGGGAACAACAAACATCAGTCCGACCTAGAGTTTCAGCAAAATCTAAAGTCAAGATCAGACAATCTAGACATTGTCCAATATAATACTTATTTTTTCATATTATTATCGATTTTGCTAACTTTGTGGTGCAGTAAATTAAAGTTGAAAGTTGGTTGGAAAAAGAGTCTCCAAGCACCCAAGAAGGGTCCAGGCAGTCGGAGGTTCGAGTGCCCTGAGTGGGTCTATACACTTGGATGGGGTCGAATTCAGTTGCACATGTAGCTATGTTGGTGTGCTCTAATTGGGCGGCACATGTTAGGGTCTAGGCACCCGGAGTTGGATCAACTTTCATAGATAGAGCTTCACCAAGGTGCAACCACGTTTGCGATTCAGGTGCCTAGAGGTGGCTTAGGTATCCGGAGGTGGTTCAGGCGCTCAGAGGCGGATAATCTAGCGACGAAGCAGGATCAGATAGGCCTCAATCCTCGAGGGTGGTCCAGGCGCCCGGAAAGGGCTATAAAAGAAGCTTCGACTAGCAGCATCAAAACATCAATTGCTACAACTTTTGTACTCAAGAAATGCTCTGAAAAGCTCTCTACGATGTCGAAACACCACTCCGATGATTACGCCCAAGGTAGCAAAAGGTGATGTGCTTGCCCCCCGTGCCTCCGCTAGCCCGCCTCCGACGACTACGCCTAAGCTTCAACACAAAGTCGTTGGTATATTTGTATTTACTTACTTGCACTTTAATTTTCTATATCATTGTAATTATTTGAGCTTATAGTGGACTGCCCAAAAAAATCATTCAATGAGTGTGGACCTTGGAGTAGGAGTCGTCGAATGCTCTGAACCATGTAAAAGAAACTTATGTTAGTCATGTTTTTTGTCTAATTCTTTTTCGCTACTTTCTCTTGTGTTTTTATGAAAAAGTGACTTGCGCTATTCACCCCCACCTTCCTTTATCACTTTACGATCCTACAGAGGTTTCTAAATCGAACCAAGAGAGTTCTATCTGTCTATCTTATTCATGCATTGATATATGTTTCTAACTCTATTTTACAGGATTATTGTTGGTGCATGTTGCACTAATAATCAGGTTTTGATGTATGATAAATAGGTTAAACTTAGATGTGTTAGTTGTCTAACCTTTCTACCAAGTGTGCAGGACTAAAAGATAGAGACCTAATACTAGGTTGAAGCCCAGTTAGGTCTGGAGGACCTGATAACTAGCACGAAGTCCAAATATGTTAAAGAGTGACCTGATATTTGGCAGGAAGTCCAGTAGAGTCCACGAGACTTAACAACTAGCTGAAATCCAGATGGGGCATCTGGCAGGAAGACCCGGTGGGTCAAAGAGTCAAGTAGGTCTGCAATGATGAGGTAAGTACAGGATGAGAGAGTTCTAGTGAGGGCGAGTCCCGATTAGGCGATGTAGGCGCCGGTCCAGCTTAGAGTCATTTTGGAAGTCTTGGGAAAACAGGATCTAATTAATAATCATTCTGTTCATTTTATATTGTGCTAAATATGTGTTGTAGGGTATGTTTACTAATACTTTGATGCAGGAAGAAAGTTGGAAAACTCGGGTTCTAGGCGCCCGGATTGCTTAGCTTCCAAGCGCCTGGAGCTCCGGGTGCTTGGAGTTGCTCCAAGCGCTCGGAATTGGACGAACCCGATAAGTGGTAGGATGAGGCGTTGCACTCTAGTTCATTGGCACATGTTAGGGTCCAGGCATCCAGAGGGGGTCTGGGCGCCCGGAGGGCGTCCGGGCACTCGGAGGTGGATAAAACTTTGTGGATTAAGTTTTGACGAGGTGCGGCCACATCAACGGTCCAGGCAATCAGAAAGGAGATCCAGACGCTCAGAATATCCTATAAAAGTAGCATCGACCAGCAGCTTCAAATCATCAATTACTACAACTTTTGTACTCATGTGTTGTTCCAAAAAGGTCTCAAGGATATCAAAAAGCTGCTTCGACAACCAACAATCAAGTTTCATTATTCTGTTGTCGGTATAATTTAATTACTGCATTATACTTGATTTTATAATAATTTTGTGATTATATTGATTGTCCAACTAAAACACTCAACGAGTACAAACCTTGAAGTGGGAGTCGTTGAATGCTCTGATCCAAGTAAAAAAAAACTTGAGTTAGCGATTGTTTTATTTTCCGTTGTGTATTCTCATGATTTTCGAAAAAGTGACGAATACTATTCACCCCCTCCCTCCTCTAGCGTCTTTACAATCATACAAGTTGTATCAAAGCGAGATCACTCTGAATTGGTGAAACCACCAATTGGACAGGGGTTTCTTTTTTGACATATATATATATATATATATATATATATATATATATATATATATATATATATATATATATATTTATTGGTTTCTTTTTCATTTTTCTTTACAATTAGTCAGAATTATGCAATCACCTCTTTTAACAAATTTATCATAATAATTTTATTTTTATTCGAACATGGTGCAATACCATTCGAGCCATTCTTTACCTTTATTCTCCCGCACTACTTACTTCAAGATTTAGTCTTGGAATATCTCGTTAAAATTGTGTTATGCAAGAAAAATGGTGAACAAAGAAATGCTCGGACAAAATGTCAACGAATCACCACCATACGACCAAGAATATTTCAACTACTAGAGGTGAGGAATGGAGTACTTCTTGGGAAGCAAAAATATTGACTATTTGTTGATATTGAAAAAGACTTCTCGGGACTCAGAGTTGAACAAAAAGATAACTGAGTTAATTTGTACAATTTTACCTAACAATGTATTATGTAGATTAGAAAAGTTCGAGATGCATACGAGCTTTGGACCCAGTTGATCAAGCTTTAGAAGCAACCGTTGAAGCTAGAGGATCAAGTCAAAAGTGAATCCAGACTCGAGTTCAACTAAATGAAGAAACCTACTAAGTTAAGGATTGCGTTCAAGGTTAGTACAATTTATCAAAATGCTTATATCGGTAGAGAATTAAATAATGTGTATAATAATTTAGATAATTATGAAATTACCCCTAGTATAATACATGATAATCTAGATTTGCATAAATCAAAGTTAATTAAAAATTCAAAAGATTAAATTGATAATTTAGAAAATGGGATTATTAATTCTAAAAATTTAATTAATTTTAAAATTTAATTAATTCAGAAAATTTTAAAATTTTTTATTTAATTAATTCAACAAATTCAAAGTTAAATAAAATAGTTGATAAAAATCTTAAAAAATTAGAAATAATTAATAATTTAAATATTAAGATAAATTTTAATTTAAAACTTAAAAATGACAAAATAGATCTAGTTAAAATTAATAAATGTCTTAATAAAATATTTGATAATTTAGATTATGTCTAGAAGTTTCTATTCAAAATCAAGATAATTTAATTAATAAAAATTTAAATCATAAAGATAATAATCTTAATAAAACTAATCTAATAAATTCAATTAATAATATAAACTTAAAAGACAAAGAAAATATAAATAAAAGGATAAATTTAAATAATTTGAAGTTAAAAATTAATAAAAACTTAAATATTAAAGATAAACTTTTAAAGAAATATAATTTAAATAATTTAACAAATTAAAAATTAAAAATTAATAAAATTAATAAATAATATTAGTGATAAACCTTTAAAGAAAGATAATTCAAACAATTTAATAAATTTAAAATTTAAAATTAATAAAGACCCAAATATTAAATATAATCTTTTAAATAAGGATAATTCAAATAATTTAATAAATTTAAAATTAAAATAAAATTTACATCTTAAATATAGTTTGTTAAAGAAAAATAATTTAACCAACTTAATTAATTCAAAATTAAAAAACTTCAATTGAATTGAAACTATAATTAATTAAAATATTAATTAAACCTTAATCAAAACTTAATTAAACTTAATTAAAAAATATTCTATGATTTAGGGGAGACATCAAATTAGTGGGCACCTCCAAAATATACTCTACTAAGTTGGATAATTAGGATTAAATTAGAAAGATAATATGATTCTTGTCTAACTTAGTATCAAGATGGGATGAGATGACAATACGTTAGAAAAGCTTGGTCTAAAGAGTCAAGTAAGGTAAGACGTACCTTGCTTGGTCTACTTAGCTAGGTAGAACTAACTGAAACTACCTCGTCGCATTTACTAGTTAGACCAAGGTTTATCAGTAGGAAAATTAAATGTCTAATTTCTTAAAAAGACTTTATCTAGAAGTAGTCATTACTTCAATACCCAAGGAAGACCCTGTGTCTCACCATAGCTGGAAGCCAATTTTTTAAATATACATTTAATTAACTGATGGTTAAACCTGAATCTAACATAAGGTCAAATTATCTTCAAATTAAAATTTCAACATAATTCATCTCACCACACTATAGGATTATCTTGGTTGAACAATTATACCAAGTGAGATGACAAAGGTAAATTAATATTAAATTATAATTAAATTAAAAATTCAAATTGAAAATTGAAAACATTAAGATTAAAAAATCCTTTAAAAATCTTTTTCAAAATTATTTTAAAATTATTTAAAATTTATTTTTAAAATTCCTTTAAAAATTATTTTAAAAATTATTTTAAAAATTCTTTTAAAAATCCTTTGAAAATTATTTAAAAATCCTTTTAAAATTATTTAAAATCCTTTGAAAATCTTTAAAAAAATTAAACTAAATTCAACTCAATTTAAATAAATTTCACTTTAAATTTAACTTTAATTAATAATCTAACCTTAGTTGATTAACATTTATTGAAATTATAATTTAACATTAATTAATACCTTAATTAAATTAAATTAAATATAACCTAATCTAACTTAATTTAATCAAATTGCTTTATTAAGGGGGTGTTTGGTTAAATGATGGGAATGATTATGAGTATGAGTTTGATAATAAGGTGGAATGGGAATAGGAATGAAAATGAAATCCATCAAGTTATATGAGTTTGGTTGATTCCCATAAATCTAGTAATCATTCCCAAAATGTCATTCCCAAACCCACAATCCAAACACTATCTTTTACTATCATTCCATTCCCTCATTCCCAAACCCATCAACCAAACACCCCCTAATTAACATAATATAATCAAAGTTTAACAACATTAATTAAAATTTTAACTCTACTCTAATTAACTCCTAATTTAACTTAAACATTTAATTTAATTTAATTAAAAATTTACTTCAATTAAACCTTAATTAAAATTTGACATTTAATTAAAAGTTTATAAAATTCAATCTTAATTAAAATTTTAATCAACCTTAATTAAAAAAACTTGATTTAATTAACTTTTCCTAATAGATTAACCCTAATTAAATCTTAACCGTATTTAACCTTCTACTAACTTCAACTTAATTAATCATAATTTAACTTTAATTCAAATATTAACTTTAATTAATAATTTAAACTTTAAGAAATTTAATTCAACTTAACTTAATTTACATTAAATCTAATTAAAACATAGACTAATTAAACTTAATCAACATAGCCTGATATTAATCTTTCAGGAATAATTGATTAATAATTAAATTAAATAATTTTATTTTCATCAAAATTAATTAACAATTAGAATGAAAAAAAAACTAGTTTTTCAAAATGATATATTTTCTAGAAATTAGTATTCCCAACTCTAAGTTCTCTAAATACTTACGTAGAGCTCCTTACAGCTAATAAGGGCAACCAAATGTGTCAGGTTAAGGGGGGAATTTTATTCAATACTTGAATAATTTTTTAATTATTTGAAAAAGTAGTGACATATATAATCGCCAAAATTGTTTGATAAATTTTGTTTGAAAAGTTAGTTTTAAAAAATTTTGCTTCGAAAAGTATTCAAAACTCGTTTGAAAAATTTGTTTGTTTTTGAAAATTGGTTGACAAATATGTTTCCAAAAGATTTTGGAACACATACTTGGAAAATATGAAAGTGTTTTCAAAAACTTGTTAAAATATTTTTAAAAAAGATTTTTTTAAAAAAAATGTCTGTTTTCAAAAACTTGTTTACTTGAAAATTTATTTGAAACTTTACTTGAAAATTTATTGCCAAATATACTTGAAAAAATTAGTTGAAAACTTGTATGAAAAATTTGGTTCTCAAATTCTATCTATTTTGCTGAAATATTTGCCCTTGGTTCAAATCAACTTCAAAAATTTGACCGATTTTTGAAAAACTTATTTGGAACAGTTGAAAATTGAAAACTTATTCATTGAAAATTGTGGTGCAAAAATTCTACTTGGACATTTAAAAAAAAAATGTTTTCAACAATTGATAAATAGAACAACTACTTGCATTTTGTATTCTTAAAGCATCTTAATTGTTCTATTATGCAAATGATTGTATTTACTTGTGTTTAATGTGTTGCATCATTTTTTTTTATGTATGTCAAAATGGGAAGATAGTGTATTAGGTTAGAAAAATCAACTCACTTTACTCAAATTTAGAAAAGCTAACTTGGATTACATGTTTAATGCTTATTTTCATTTTTTTTTTCTAACTTTAACTCAGGTTGTCATTACATGAAAAAAGGAAAGATTGTTGGTACAGGTTGCACTAATGATTAGGTTTTGATGTATGACAAATAGGTTAAAGTTAGATGTGTTGGTTGTCTAACTTTTCTACCAAGTGTGTAGGACTGAAAGATAAGGACCTGACATCAGGCTAAAGCTCAGTTAGGTCTGGAGGACCAAATAACTAACACGAAGTCCAAATAGGTCAAGGAGCGATATGCTATTTGGCAGGAAGTCAGTTGGTTTTGCGAGACCTAACAATCAGCTGAAGTTCAGATGGGGCATCTGGCAGAAAGACCTGGTGGGTCAAAGAGTCAAGTAAGTCTGCAATGGTAAGTGAGGTAAGCACTAGAGGAGAGAGTTCTAGTGAGGGTGAATCCCAGTTAGGGGTTGTAAGCATCGGTCCAACTTAGAGTCATTTTGGAAGTCTAAGTTGAGACCATGACTAGATCCTGATCTTGGGAAGACAAGATCTAATTAATAATCATTCTGTTTATTTTATACTATGTTAACTCTGTGTTGTAGGGTATTTTTACTAAAGCTTTAATGCGGGGAAAAAGCTGGAAAACTTAGGTTCCAAGTGCTCGGATTGCTTCTAGGCACCTAGAGGTTCGAGCGCTCGAAGTTGCTCCAAGCGCCCGGAATAGGCCGAATCCGATAAGTACCAGGATGAGGTGGTGCACTCTGGTTGGTCGGCACACGTCACCGGAGGGGGTCCGGACGCCCGGAGGTGGATAAAACTTTGTGGATGAAGTTTTGACAAGGTGCAACCACATCAGCAATTCAGGCGCTCAGAGAGGAGCTCCAAGCGCCCAGAATAACCTATAAAAGCAGCTTCGACCAGCAGCTTCAAATCATCAATTGCTACAACTTTCGTACACACGTTGCTCTAAAATGGTCTGGGGGATATCAAAAAGCTGCTCCGACAACCAACGATCAAGTTTTCATTCTTCTGTTGTCGGTATAATTTAATTACTGCATTGCACTTGATTTTGTAATAATTTTGTGATTATAGTGATTGTTCAACAAAAACACTCAGTGAGTGTGGATCTTGAAGTGGGAGTCGTCGAAAACTCTGAACCAAGTAAAAGAAACTTGAGTTAGCGATTGTTTTATTTTCTGTTGTGTATTCTCGTTATTTCTGAAAAAACAACGAACGCTATTCCCCCCCCCCCCCCCCCCCTCCTCCTCCTCTTCTAGTGTCTTTACGATCCTACAATTATTACTTGTATTATTACTGTTTTAATTTTATTTTGCAGAAAAGAAAAGTTCTCGTTGACCGAGGGTTTCAGTCAACTAATTCAATTGGATAAGCATAGGGAGATTCAAATTGCTGCAAAGAAGGAAAGCTTGGTTTAGTTGACCGATCAAAGGATTAGTCGATCGAATCCCATTTGGAAAGATATTACGGATATGATTAGATTGTTGCAAGAAAGGAAATCTCTGAGGACTAGTCGACTAAACAAGGTTTAGTCGATCAAAAATTTAGATTTCGCGGGATCAATCAAATCATAATAGTGCAAGCAAGGAAAGGAGTTGGGACTAGTCGCCTGAAAAATGTTCAGTTGATTGATAAAGTTTAGTCGACTAAACGGTTTCCAATTGACTGATACAGGCCTATAAAAGAAGCCTAAGAGTCCGAGGCTCAAAAAACAATTCTTCAATTATTAGATCTCGCTCCTATGCTTTTGTTCGTGTAAGTTTTGCAACTATGACGTCGTAAGACTCTCCAACAACCCATGCTTAATTTGTATCTCCATGTTGTCGGTATAATCTTTCTACTTGCATTTACATTTAAGGAGACAGTAGTGTTGTTACTATCTTTATTTTTCATTGTACGAGTTTACTTCTGAAAGTTTAAGAGAGAAGAACTTTAGTGGATTGCCTATTTGAAAGTGATCAAGGATCACAAGCTTTAGAGTAGTAGCCGTTGGACAACAAACCAAGTAAAAAAAATTGAACTGTATTCATATTTGGTTTTCTTTATTCCGTAACTATTTTGATTTGATTTACGAAACAAAAAAAAAATCTAAACGGACGAGATTTACACCCCCCCCCCTCCCTCCCTCCCTCCCCTCTCGTCTCTTTCGATCCAACAATTTTATTGTCACGACCTGGAGACTCCCGTCCCTATATGAGGGATAATTATCAATGAATAATTTAATTATCTGTCACTATTAACGATGGATTAATAAATATTCTATCACTATTAGTGACTGATAATTAAATAAATCGTCACTATATTTTCTATGTATATGGTATTTAATCTTTTGCCTGCAAACTAAAGCACCGGATAATTTAATTATTTGTCACTATTAGCGATGGGTAATTTAATTATTCGTCGCTATTAGTGATGGATAATTAATTATCCATCACTATATTTGGGATATTAGGGTTCACCCATGGTCGATCTTCCCGTTAAGTGAAGTCGGGTCCTAATGAGTGAAGCTAGGTAGTGGAAGTCCTGGTGAGTGAAATCATGCCCTAGTGAGTGAAGCTAGGTGGTGAAAGTCCTGGTGAGTGAAGTCTGCCCAGTGAGTGAAGCTAGGTGGTGAAAGTCTTGGTGAGTGAAGCCGAGCCCCAGTAAGTGAAGCTAGGTGGTGGAAGTCCTGGTGAGTGAAGCCAGACAATGGAAGTACTAATGAGTAAAGTTGGGCAACCTGGTGTCGGTCATTTTGCATGTCACAAGGCGCTCCAAATTAATTAAAATTGAAACTCATTAAAACTAAGACAAGTGTTGTAGTAACAAGTCCCAAGTCGTATTTTTTTTTCCAAGGTTAACTAGTGAGTGTGTATATGAATTCTAGATTCGGATCAAATTAAATTCTTACATTGCCAAGGTAAGTTCGACTCTTTCATTTGATTCACATTGAATATTGAATTCTTCTACAATCAAAAAGAAAATCTAAGAAGGTACATTCTCATCAAATTTACAACAATTAAACTAGAGCTCATATACATCATTGATTCAAATGATTTAATCCCTATCTCTACAACTCATAACACAGTAAATGACACATTCAAAATCTCATCACAATTTTAAGAGCCGAGCCTAACATTTCATCAACATCACACTCAAGTTCAAAAATTAACTCAATAGCCAAATCTTATATACTCAATCACAATCAACACTTGAACTCAGAAACTCTTTCGCAATAATATTGTACAAAGATGATCAATCAAATATTCAGATTAAGCATTCAACCAGTAAACTCAATCGCAACAACAATCAATCTCAAGAGCTCAAATTAAAATCCAACATACAAGCAAAATAACTATCACAAGATCGATTTTATTGAACAAGGCAGTGCTAAACCTAAATATCAAACTAACAAGTTAGTAGTAACTAAACTACAAATCCAAAGTGAACATAGATTGCAACCTAATAAGTAGTTTCAACAAGATGGGAATTTTAGAAACTCAAACGAAATTGAAATTGCAAGAAAAAGTATCAGATCTGAAGATCTGAGCCAGGTTTGAGAACAAATTAAAGACAAAGATAAAGAAAATCAAAACCCTAGCATTCCACAAACCCAATCCAGAACTAAAAACCCTCTACTCTGCTGTGAAAACAGAGTTGCCATCGGAACCTCCCATCAAGCACTCAACAACAAATCTCTAACCTCCAGCTATTACCAGGGAATGATCACAGCTCCAAGAAACCTCCCTTAAAGCTCTCACTCGTCTGATAACCTCACCAGCCATAGAACAAAGCTCAGGTTCTGTGAATTGCATACCAGATTGAATGGACACGTCGATCCAATGTAGCTGCGGAATAGAATGCGAAAAAGGATCTGTGACTCAAAGAAACCTCTCTCTGAGCTCAGTTGGATATGGAATTCACTAATCAGAAACCTCCCCGATCAGGATTGCGGCGGTGGAACAAAACCCGAATCGTGGCTGAAGAAACCTCCCTTCTACCATTCTCTGATCACTGGATGATGAACGCCGACAGCTGGATCGCCGTCGGAGAAGAATCTAAGCTCATCGGATCTGGAAAGATGGAACGCGGAGCTGCGGTCATCGCTGCGAAGAAGAAGCAGAAACAGTGGAAAATCGCGAACGCCCGAGCCCACTGGAAAACACTGTAGCTTTTGCGTTTTAAATCATCTTCAATCTGATCGGACGGCTGAGACTAATTTGGGCTTGATCAATGGCTGGATCAACTCAGATCTAGATCAAAACCCTTGGATCTTTATCTATGGTTGTGATGTGCTTCCTCGTAGCTCGGATGGCTCAGATTATTGACGGATGGCTCAGATCTCTCTGATCTTCAATAGACGGTCCAAAACACTCCAAGGCTTGATCGACTTGATTAGCCCTTGATTTGAGCCCAAATGTGATCTGATTTGATCGAGTCCATGACCCTTTTGATGCCTACAAAATAAGAATCAAATATTAGCATCAAATACTATGAAAATAGGTTAATTTGCAATTAAGTCCAAGATCACATGTAATTATGAAATATGGTGTAAATGTGAAATTAAACTATGAATAGACCAATAAAAATATGCATTATGAATCAATATAATATAGCAAAATCATGGTTATCAAATCCCCCATACTTAGTCTTGGACGTCCCGTTCAAGTCAGGAAAACTAAAAATCATCTCCACAATAATCCCCTTGCAATACCTAGAAGTTAGTAAAAGGTAATTAACTAAGGTCATCTTAAAGATCACAAACAATCATGAATACAATCCAAACAATAATCAGTAGGTTTGGTAGTTTCAACCCAAATGAAAAATTAAGGAAGATGCAATCTCACAAGGGATTTACCTATTCTAGCTCTCACACTCAAACATGTGTATAAGTGGAGCTCACTCAATGTCACTCACAACATTTCACTACCATAAGCTTGCTTATTTTCTAATTCTCCACCACTATAAACATAGCATACATGAATCAAAAGGATTTTATCATGAAAAATTGAGATGAAAGCAAGAAGAACAATGAAAGTAAATGAAATGACAAAAGAAAAAAAATATCAATGAAGAAAATGAGAGAATTAGAGTATTGGAGGAATATACTTGATGAGTTGACCAATTCAATATGAAAAGAGATAAATATCATTTGTCGTTACCACTTCAAAACATCAAGCTAACCTCTCCTTCAATTTTAATGGCTAACTTAGAATCTTGATACTCTATCTTCCATATTTGATACTCTTTTGATGTGTCATTTTTCAATTTCTTTCATTCACTGTTCTTCCATTTTTCCATTTAATTTCCAGCATTTGGAAGCTTAACAATCTCGCATAATGTAATGGAGAAGAGTTTGCTCACCCACACTTAAACTTTTGGCCGTCTCGGACAATAAAAAACATCATGCTCCACTTTCTTGATACACTTTCAGATACATTTCTTGTGTCCATTCTGCAATCTACAGAATTTATCTATTTCTCCCTCTGTTACTGTGGTGAATTGCAGGTACAAATTTCTCATAATGCAGCAACTCTTGAATCAGTTATCCAACACATATTTTCATTGAATTTAAATAGATAGGATCATCAAAAACAGGGTTTGCTGGTTAGAAACAGAATAAATATTACATGAGTTCCATATCTGCAGAAATAGAATCAAATGTTTCAGAAAATTTGAGTTTAGATTCTGGAATCGAAAATCAACAACAACTTGAAAGCAATCTAACTGAATTCTCCAAGATTCAATGAATTTTGACTAAATGAAATTTCAACAATCAAATTACACCCTGAAATTTCAACAACCAAATTGATACTTAAAATTTAGAACTGAATTTCTGCAGAAAAATATTGCTGGTCAATCAGATACAACAACAGTCAATAAAATCAGAACCAAAGTATCAACTTAGGTTGTCAGCTTGTGTATCACAGTTGGGTCTGTAGAGCAGCAGATTTCATAACAGAATTTCAGAAACTTCCATAGCAATAACAATCATTCTTCTGACTTTTTAACTGTAGCGGAGCTGGACCATTCCAACAATCTCTGCCATTGGTCATGCATGCTTTAACTCATAGCAAAATTAAGAAAATTGAATTACAGAACCAAATGCTTTACATCAGTTTAAATTGTACAGAATTCAGCTTGGTCATGGATAGTATTTGATACTAGGCTGATTCAATGCAAGTTTCCAATTTCAGAGCTTCGGTTTCTGAATTTGTAAACACATAGAATATTGCATTGAACCATGAAGAGTTAAGCTAAATTAAAGATTTCATTTAAAACTAAAAATTCAGGAAATCGAATCCAAGCTATTTATGATCAGAAATCACAATTCAACTTAGCATACAACATTTCTTCCAGTTTTTTCTATTTTTCTGGTAAAGAGCAGCACTAAGACTTGGCACAAGATTACTCTTGTTGTCTTCCTTCATCATGAATTAAAACAAACCAAATTCCTTCAGCATTTCAATACTGCAAAAATAGAATCTAAATATGCTTCTTGTGCATTCAATTACTAAATTCAGATACAACTGTTAGAATTTAAAACTGTTGAAGTTCAGGAAATCCGATAGCTAAGTTTTAGTTTTCAAATTCCTCAATAGTATCACAGCAAAACAAATTCAGAGTATCAGTTTTCTGCATTTCCATTCCAGGAATCAGCTTCACAAGTATTTGCCCTTATACAAGTTCAAACATCCTGTTTATATTGAGTTGAGTCCTACACTAGCTTATAGACATTTCCAAATTGCCACATATAAATTCAGAGCACTTGTTTCAACTGAGTTTCAGAAATTCTGAATTTTTAGACCAACAATCAGATTCAAGGAAGTATTACAGAATTCTGATATGGACTCTGCAAAAATTGTACTACCCATTCAAGCAGAATAAATTTCAAACAAATTAAAAGGAATCAACTTCAATCCAGAAATCAACAACTCTTAGAAATTCCTACACAATAACTAAATTTCTCTTCCAGGTTCATAATTACTCCACCTTAACTGAGGAAGATGTGAGCTTGGAAGAGGGAATCATTTGACACTCATAACAATGCTGATCAAAAATAGAATAAAGGATTGGCACAAAACTTGTATCAAGCATGTCATTGTTCAAGATTTTGGTCCTGCAGCCTTTTACAGATTTAAATTAGTTCTTTACTACATTTCAGCAGTTTAAGCATTTCTGATTTTGCCAACTTGTTCTCTATTACTTACGTCACAGCTTCTCAATCTTCCATACTTAAAATTACTTCCATACTTCATAAATAGAGTAACAACTCTGAACCTATTCTATTTCTCAAACAATTCATCAGCTCAGAATCATTACTGCAATTCACAGCTTGTGATCACAACTTCAGCAACAGATTTCTTGTACCTTGCCTGGCTCTGTTCACTGCTGTAAGCTTCAGAAACCGAGGGCTCAGTTTCCATATTCAGAATCAAGAACCAGCAGCAACATATTTCAATTCCTTGGATTGACCACTTGGATTCATCACGAAACTGCATAAGGAACTTGGCACATAGCTTATAACAGCTGATATATCACAACTGCATCTTTCACAAAGCTGCCCATTCAGCACTTATTTTTTTCTGTTCTGTTATAAATGAGATTCCCATAGTCGCATATGTTGTTTCAAAAGACACTTGGAAAGGAAAGAACATCAAATGCCAATAAGATAATAATAGTTGCACTTGAAATCCCACTAATCAGAAAAATGCAAGAAACTTAACACATGACATCTGCTTCAGATTTCTTGTCTTCATAGCACAGCTTCTGCATTTACCACTTCAAAAACATGCAGTGAAGTAACATCCACCACTTGCACAAAACATTTTTCTTTTTATAAACAAACATTCTACTGATTCTTTGCACTGCAATGCAATTGATTCCAGGTTCTAGTTCTGAAATTCAAGTGCAGGATCATTCTTTTAGAGTGTTGTCATTGAAGACTGTAATAAAATTGATTGTAGTTCTTGAATTCCAACTCCAAACAAGTTTGGTACAACATCAGTAGCTCATTCTGGAACTAAACTTTGGCACTTCAAATTCGGAACTGTAAGAACAGAAAATAGAAAGAATGCAGAATTTAATTTCAGAATCAGGAATTAAACTAAACATGTTTGTTGTTAATCCTCAAACTAAATTACTGAATTCTGTTTGCTTTTGTTCCATAACACCCTATCAAACAACCAGAATTTATCAAAATGTTTCACTGAAATTCCAGAACTGAAAAATTGGAATTTGGTTTGAATCATGGAAAACTCAAGCTATAAAGATTTCTTCTTACAGAATTAAGACTATGCTTGAGCATTACACTGATCACAAAGTAAGAACTCGATCCAAGTTAGAACTTTCAGTTACAAATCTGGGCACAACAATTAAGAAAGAATAACTCAACTCATCTTCCAAAAATTCAACAATCTGGGCATTAGTTTTCAGCTTCGTGAACTCTGTTTCAAAAACAGATTTATCACCCAATTCTGCTTGATACTTCCTTTAAATTGAAAGATTTGCAAAGAACTTGGCACAATCTCTATTTCTTACGAAATAACAAAACTTCTAAGCCAAATCTCCACTTTGATTTATCACTAATTAGGGGTCTGTAACAAAATTGAGTGTTAACTTAAGCATTTCTGCAGATTTTGCAGAATTCCATACCTAAAGAATTCAGCTTCATGTCAACTTCTTTTCCTAACATAGCCTCTCCAATTTGATCTATATGTTGAAATGCAGGAAAAGAATCTGTTTATCAAAGAATTAAAGCTACCAAAGAAAGGTACAGAAGCTCAGCAACCTGGTTCAGCATCAAGTGTCAAGTAGAACTCACTTGGTTATGAATTCTGGCTAATAATCTGTAAACAATATGACACACAAAAATTAAAATGGTCTACTTGACTATCAGCAAAACAGATTCTTTTATTTTTTTCTTCCAACAAAACCTTGAACTCAAATTTCAGAATTCAGGATATTATTCTTCATAAATCAATTCAGCATCATTTTGTTGCTTCTATTGTCAAATTCCTGAAGCATGCTCCTCAAATCTGCATCACAGCTACACAGTTTCTCCTTTTTTTTTTATATTACAACTCTAAGGATTCAAGTAACCAACACTTTGAGAAACATTCCTTGGAGTTTATTTCGTGTAAACATTCTTAAGAATAGGTTGTCAATGATCAAACAAGAATTTAACTTGAATCCTTCATTAATTAGGGACTTGCACAAGAAACTTCGACTAAGCATTCAATCACAATCAACACTTGAACTCATAAGCTCTTTCGCAATAACATTGTACAAAGATGAACAATCAAATCTTCAAATTAAGCATTCAACCAGTAAACTCAATCGCAACAGCAATCAATCTCAAGAGCTTAAATTAATATCCAACATACAAGCAAAATAACTATCACAAGATCGATTTTATTGAACAAGGCAATGCTAAACCTAAATATCAAACTAACAAGTTAGTAGTAACTAAACTACAAATCCAAAGTGAACATAGATTGCAACCTAATAAGTAGTTTCAACAAGATGGGGATTTTTGAAACTCAAACGAAATTAAAATTGCAAGAAAAAGTATCAGATCTGAAGATCTGAGCCAGGTTTGAGAACAAATTAAAGACAAAGATAAAGAAAATCAAAACTCTAGCATTCCACAAACCCAATCCAGAACTAAAAACCCTCTACTCTGCTGTGAAAACAGAGTTGCCATCGGAACCTCCCATCAAGCACTCAACAACAAATCTCTAACCTCCAGCTATTACCAGGGAATGATCACAGTTCCAAGAAACCTCCCTTAAAGCTCTCACTCGTCTGATAACCTCACCAGCCATAGAACAAAGCTCAGGTTCTGTGAATTACATACCAGATCGAATGGCCACGTCGATCCAATGTAGCTGCGGAATGGAATGCGAAAAAGGATCTGTGACTCAAAGAAACCTTCCTCTGAGCTTAGTTGGATACGGAAATCACTAATTAGAAACCTCCCCGATCAGGATTACGGCGGTGGAACAAAACCCAAATCGTGGCTGAAGAAACCTCCCTTCTGCCATTCTATGATCAATGGATGATGAACGCCGACAGCTGGATCGCCGTCGAAGAAGAATCTAAGCTCATCGAATCTAGAAAGATGGAACGCGGAGCTGTGGTCGTCGCTGCGAAGAAGAAGCAGAAATAGTGGAAAATCGCGAACGCCCGAGCCCACTGGAAAACACTGTAGCTTTTGCGTTTTAAATCATCTTCAATCTGATCGGACGGTTGAGACTAATTTGGGCTTGATCAACGGCTGGATCAACTCAAATCTGCATCAAAACCCTTGGATCTTCATCTATGGCTGTGATGTACTTCCTCGTAGCTCGGATGGCTCAGATTCTTGACAGATGGCTCAGATTTCTCTGATCTTCAATAGGCAGTCCAAAACACTCAAAGGCTTGATCGACTTGATTAGCCCTTGATTTGAGCACAAATGTGATCTGATTTGATCGGGTTCATAACCCTTTTGATGCCTACAAAATAAGAATCAAATATTAGCATCAAATACCATGAAAATAGGCTAATTTGCAATTAAGTCCAAGATCACATGTAATTATAAAATATGGTGTAAATGTGAAATTAAACTATGAATAGACCAATAAAAATATACATTATGAATTAATATAATATAGAAAAATCATGATTATTACAACCCTATGGGGAGGTAACCCTAGGTAATGAGAAGTCTTGAAGGAGTAAACTCCAAGCATGTGTGATCGACTGGTTTCTGATTGACCACGTGTGGTCGACCGGACCAGTGAATCCTAAAATTTGTTAACACTGTTTTACTTTACTATTTTATCTATTATGATAACTCAGTGTTGCATGTAAGTCTTAGTAGATCATCTTGGTCATATACTAAGCAAGACTAGAGAAAGTCCAAACCATGGAGGACTAGATATTTGGTAGGTAAGTGGAGGTAAGTCACTGGAGGAGAGTGACTCAATAAGAGCGTGCCCCGATTGAGGAGACTGTAGGCGTCAGTCCAATTTAGGTCCATTTCGAAAATCGAAATTAAGATTCTGACTAGATTTTGGTTTGGAGGACAGGGTCTAAGTCATAATGTAATACCCCGGTTCTGAGATTCTAGTTAAGTATGACTTAAAAGGTTAGATGGTACTATCCATATCACCAAGGTGCACATTCCTTTTCAAAAGCCCAAACATAAGAACTCCAAAGTTAAGCGTGCTTAGCTTGAAGAAATCTGAGGATGGGTGATCTCCTGGGAAGTTTTCCAGTATGTGTGCGAGTGAGGACAAAGCACGCTGAAAGGATCTCCGGTGGTCTGTGGAGCTAGTCGTCAACCTGATGGCAATTCTGGTGGCGTTCTCGGTTCAACTTTGCGACCGTGAGTGTGCCTGTGGCAGGAGCACCCAGGGCACCACCTAGCGAGGGAGATTATGGATTTGTCTGTGGTGTGATTCGTGGTCACACAACAAGGACGTTGTGTCTTTAAGTGGAGGTGATTGTAATACCCCAGTTCTGAAATTTTGGTTAAGTATGGCTTAAAAGGTTAGATGGTACTATCCATATCACCAAGGTGCACCTTTCTTTTTGGAAGCCTAAACATAAGAACTCCAAAGTTAAGCGTGCTTGATTTGGAGAAATCTGAGGATGGGTGACCTCCTGGGAAGTTTTCCAGTGTGCGTGCGAGTGAGGACAAAGCACGCTGAAAGTGTTGGATCGAAAACACTAGGGGGGTGAATAGCGCTCGTGGCTTTCACTCGTTTCGGATTCGTAAAAATGTTCGAGTAAACGCAGAGGAATTAGAAAGAGAACAACACACGAACACAAACTATTTACTTGGTTCGGAGCCTTGAGCGACTCCTACTCCAAGGCCCACGCTCGTTGAGCGTTTACGTTGGGCAACAACTATAATCTCGTAAAGTTTAGTACAAGTATGAAGTATAATGTTAAAATTAAAACAACAATTATACCGACGATGAAAAATAACAATCTTGAAGCTTCGGGTCGTCGGGGACTTGTCGTAGCTCAACCGGAATGTCTCGTTCGCAGCGTACTTGAAGAAGAATCGATTTGGAAGTTCTGAAGTGAAGTGATGTTCGAGATGTCTTTAAATAGCCTGCTTGAGGCGCCTCAAAGCCCCATTGAGGTGCCTCAAACATGGAGGCCTATCCCGCGTTTTGTGTTGCGATGATCTTCTCGTCAATGCCCCTTATCTGCCTGGAGGCGCTTTAATCACACTCTGAGGCGCCTCAAAGCCTGCAGCGTGCTCCTTTGTCCCTGCAAGACATGTTAGTCCACAAAACACACACATACCTTGCAAAACAAAGTTAGCACACATAAAATATGACAATAGAATATTCTGACAGTCTCCGGACTGTCCGGTTCTGATTTCGGATTTCCTACCGAAAACCCTAGGTCGAACCGACGCCTACTGTTCCCTCTACGAGAAATGCGTCCTCACCTACTCCACTCAGGAGATTTACCTTTTGCCAGTTCGGTCCTCCAGACTGATTGGACTTCTGCTCAGCGTCCTAAACTTCCGGTCTTCATGTTGGATGTCCGGTCCTCGACCCATCCAGACTTCTACCCGGTTTACGATACCAGGATTTTAACCTAGGGTTACCGCCCCCTAGGATTTTCGCCCGAAGCTCCGACCCGCCAAGACTTCTCGCATAGGGTTACCACCCCCTATGACCTAGGGTTAACACCCCCTATGACCTAGGATTACCACCCCCTAGGGTTTTCCCCTTGCTTAACCGCAGCTTGGACTTTCTTAAAACACTCAATCATACACATTAGATAACAATTAAACTTAACTTTGAATCCCTTTGCCATTATCAAAACTAAGGTTCGATCGTCGGATGCTTCCCGCACCAACAATCTCCCCCTTTTTGTTATGACAATCAAAATTCAAAGTTAAGTAAAAAATAGAATAAAGGTAAGCATAAATTAGTACAAGCATAAATAAAACATAAGCACATTAAAGCTCCCCCTTAAAATAATTTCTTTTGAATTTACTTATACTCTCCCCCTTTGCCATATATCAAAATAAATAAGAGAGTAAAATGAGTATGGAAGTAAACATTAATTTGTCATGAGTTTGGAACCACAATTTTTTCAAGGGTTTTAAAATCTAAGTTTGAGAAGTAAAGTTTAAATTTTTCAAATAATTTCCAAAGGATGCTTTTAAAAGATTTTTCAAAACATTTTTCAAAGCATTTTAAAAAATTTCAATGAAATTTTTAAATAAGTTTTAGAAATAATTTTCAAAGGATTTTTAAATACATTTTTGAAATAATTTTCAAAGGATTTTAAAATAAGTTTTTGAAACAATTGTCAAAGGATTTTTAAAATAAGTTTTTGAAATAATTTTCAAAGGATTTTAAAATAAGTTTTTAAAAGATTTTGAAAATAATTTTTAAAGGATTTTTCAAATAAATTTTAAAGAATTTTTAAAAGATGTTTAAAAAAAATTTAAAGAATTTTTAAAATGATTTTTAAAAGATTTTTAAAATCAATTTTTTAAAAAAAAATTAAAATGATTTTTAAAGCATTTTTCAAATAATTTTTAAAGAATTTTTAAAAGATTTTTCAAGGATTTTTAAAGAATTTTTAAAGAAGTTTTAAAATGATTTTTAAAGAATTTTTTAAATGATTTTTAAAGAATTTTTAAAATAATTTTTAAAGGATTTTCAAATAATATTTAATGAATTTTTTAAAGATTTTTCAAGGATTTTTAAAGAATTTATAAAATGATTTTTAAAGAATTTTTAAAATGATTTTTAAAGGATTTTCAAATAATTTTTAAAGAATTTTTAAAATATTTTTCAAATAATTTTTAAAGAATTCTTAAAATGATATTTAAAATATTTTTCAAATAATTTTTAAAGAATTTTTAAAAGATTTGTCAAATAATTTTTTAAAGAATTTTTAAAATAATTTTTCAAATAATTTTAAAAGAATTTTTAAAATGATTTTTAAAATATTTTTCAAAAAATTTTTAAAGAATTTTCAAAAGATTTTTCAAATAATTTTTTAAAGAATTTTTAAAATGATTTTTAAAGAATTTTTCAACAAATTTTTAAAGAATTATTAAAATGATTTTTAAAGAATTTTTAAAATAATTTTTAAAAGATTTTTCAAATGAGTTTTAATGAATTTTTAAAAGATTTTCCAAATAATTTTTAAAAGATTTTTAAAATAATTTTTAAAGAATTTTTAAAAGATTTTTCAAATAATTTTTAAAAATTTTAAAGAATTTTTCAAATGATTTTTAAATAATTTTAAAATAATTTTTTAAAAGATTTTTCAAATGATTTTTAAAGAATTTTTAAAATGATTTTTCAAAGATTTTTCAAATGATTTTTAAATAATTTTTAAAATGATTTTTCAAATAATTTTTAAAGAATTTTTTAACTAATTTTTAAAAGATTTTTCAAATAATTTTAAAAGAATTTTCCAACTAATTTTTAAAAATATTTCAAATAATTTTTAAAGAATTTTTAAAATATTTTTCAAATAATTTTTAAAATAAAGATTGATTGGGTTTAGTTGATTTTAATTAAATTTGCTTAAATTTTGAACATTTTGAACTTATTTGAACATAGATCCATCTCACCCGATTCTAAATTATCAATCAGGTAATATTATGTAATTTTGTGAGATGATTATCTTTAATTTAGGTTATTTCTAAAGATTAATTTACATTTGAGTTAAATTTAGGTTTTCCAATTAGTCAATTAAATATGTCTTTCCATGATTGATTCTCAGGTCAGGGCGAGGTTCTAGGCCTTCTTGGGTATGAGATCATCCACCCCTTCCTAGGCAGAATCGTTCAAGGAAATATACATTTAATTTTCTTTTTGAAACTCCTAGATTTAACTAGCAAATGTAAATTACGCCTAGATCCTTAAGCTATCCTAGTCTAAGCATATATATTGTAAGGAAAATAAATAAACAAGCAGCAATCAATTTTATCTATTTATTGAGATAGTTTTTCTATTAGCTCCGCCTGGATCATAACCTCGATATGGTCTATCAAGAAAATGGATATGATCCTTGGGGACCTAATAGTGACCAGGTCCAACTTGATTAACCAAGTTTGACTTGGGGACCCATGCTTGAATTATGTTTCTATTATTTCTATTTACTAAAGATAGATATGATTTATACTTACTTTTGGTTCTGAATCCAAGTCCAGATTTGTTGTAAATGGGTCGTTATTTTCCAAGAATCAGATCCAGATTCTTGGAACCCAAAGTGAATCATTCCAACGTGTCTTTGAGTTTTCAAATTGGAATTTTCTTCCTCAAGTTGTTTGACTTGAGTTGAGTTTCCGATTTGAACTGACTCATTTAAAGAACTCAAGTCAGTCGCCTCCTTAAGGGATGTTACCTCCTTTTGGAGTGACTTGACCCGAACGTTAGATTTAGCCAACTTTTTCAATAAATAAGGAACTATATTTTTTAAATCGTCTAATTGAGTTTCGGCGAGTAAGGCACTTACAGTGGGGTTTGGATCTTCGGATCCGTTGCTTTGCTCAGACTCGGTTTTTGATTCGTTCTCGGCTTCAGTCTCGGACTCAGTCTCAGTTTCGACGATGTTTGCTTGCAATGGTAATGCAAGGAAGCTCTTCGGTTCTTCTTCATCAGTCTCGGATTCGTTTGACGACTCGGACCAGGTTGCCTTCAATGCCTTCTTTTTGCGTTGCTTTTTGTTTGGACAATCCGGCTTGTAGTGCCCCTTCTGGTTACAGCCGTAGCAAGTGACTCTAGTCTTGTCCTTTGTGTTCGTTTGAGTCGCCTTTTTCGACTTGCATATCTTCCGTACGAACTTTATCAGTTCGGAAGTAACTTTGTCTTCGTCCTCTGTATCTGATTCGTCTTTAGGCTCTGGTTTGGTTTTGCACCTTGATGTCGGTTCGCACGTTCTGCTAGTACCTGCAACAAAAGCTATACCCTTTTCGACCAGGCATGCATTAACCTGCTCATGTAACTCGAATTCAGAAAACATTTCGTCTAATTTAATAGAAGAAAGATCCTTGGAAACCTTGTAAGCATCTACCATGGATGCTCACAAGGTATTTCTTGGAAAGGTGTTTAAGGCATACCTTATGACGTCCCTATTCTCCACCTTTTGGTCGATCGCATGAAGCCCGTTGAGTAGGTCCTGGATGCGTGCATGGAGCTGGCTGGTCATCTCACCTTCCTGCATTTTAATACTGTATAATTTGTTGAAAATTAAGTCGCACTTACTTACTTTAGCATCGGAGGTGCCCTCGTATAGCTCGATTAGTTTGTTCCACAACTCTTTTGCACTTAAGAATGGTCTAACTCTGTTGAGTTCTTCTTTTGAAATGTCGCATTGTAGCATGCAAGTTGCTTTGGCATCAACTTCCACCTTCTTCTTGTTAAAGTGTATACTAAAAGCTTAGCTTTTGTATAAACATTTATTTAGAAATAAAGAATCACAGTGGTCAATATCTATATTTATTTGTTAAATGTAATTTGTTCAATTAATTTATATAGTAGACAACATGGTGTGTGGTGTCACACACAGAAGATCATGTTGTCGGTTCTTTATAAATTATAAACAGTTGCTCGCGACTAAGATGTAAAGGAACAAACCGTTGAAGTAGTCATAGTGTAATTAAGTATTAGTTTATCTTAACTAATAAATTACACTGATACACTCCAAGTGTATTGAGTATGATCATTTTAGGTAAGTTCTTTTTGTACTAACTTAATAAAAGAACTAGAACTTAATTATTATGGAAGTGTGTGCTCTTAATCCTAATATAATAACAAGCACATATATTTAATATTTATTTCTTTGACTAATCAAATGGTGAGGTTTAGCTCGATAAATCAATAAACCCGATAAGTTGGGAAATAATATTACTTATAGTGTGTGTTGTTGATTATAGAAAGAATCTGTGTCCTAATTATCTAGGTTGAGAATGTCCCCAAGAGGAGCTCATAAGGATTGTCATGTTAAACCCTACAGGTGGACTTAGTCCGACATGACAATGAAATTGAGTGGTACTACTCTTAGAGCTAGATATTAATTAGTGAGTTGTCAGTAACTTACTTAATTAGTGGACATTCGTTATCTTAAACACAGGGAGACTAACACACTCATGATAAGAAAGAGTCCATAATATAATTTGGGATTAGTGCGGCAGTGCGATAATAACTCTCTAGTGGAATGAGTTATTATCGATGAACTTGAGTTGTGTGTTCGGGGCGAACACGGGATACTTGAGCTCATAGGAAGGCCAAAATCAATTTCTCCTCTAGGTCCCTGTCGTAGCCTCATTAAAGCCTTAAGTCCATCCAAATATAAGCTCATCTTGGTGTCCAAGAAGGGGGTCGGCTCAATGCTTGGTGACCAAGCAAGGGCCGGCCACATTGTCCTCTTAAGGGGGTCGGCCCCTTGCTTGGTGCCCAAGCAAGAGGGGGTCGGCCACAATAATTCAAAAAAGGAGGGGTGTTTTTGAATTTTTAAAATCTTCTCTTTGTAGAAAACTACAAGTTTTAAAAGAGAGATTTTATATTTAAAAACTTTCCATATTTGAATTAGGTCACATGTTTTAAAAGAAAGTTTAAAAGTTTTAGAACTTTCCTTTTTTAACCATCCTCATAGTTTAGGAAAAAAGGAAGAGAAGTTTTAAAATTTAAATTTTCTATCACCATGTTAAAAAAGAAAATTTTATAAGAGAAGTTTTAAATTTTAAAACATGATTTTAATTTTTAAAAATTTCCTTTTTTAACTCCTACTTTAGAAAATTGAAAGAGAGCTTATAAAATTTTATAAGAGGATTTCTTCTTGTAAAATTTTATAAAAATATATATATATATTTCCTTCCTTATAGGGGTCGGCCACCCTTGCTTGGTGCCCAAGCAAGGGGCCGGTTAATAGGATTAAATCATCATCCAATCAAATATATGATGGGTAATTGATTCAATCAAGAGGAAAGAAAAGGAAAAATTAAAAGGGAAAAGGAAAAACAAGAGGAAGATTTTAATTTTTTGTAAAAAGTTTTTCGTTATTTACCTTGGGCAAGTATTATAAAAAAAGGGGAGGAGAGGCTTCATGAATTAATGAATTCTTTTTCTCTCTTCTCTCTAGTCTCCTCCTTAGGGCTGACCCCTAACTCTTTATCATGCTAGGGTCGGCCACATATATTGCTTGTGGTTTCTTTTAAGTGGTCGGATACAAGAAGGAGGAGAAGGAGAAGAAGAAGGAGGCATCTAATTCTAGTCTCTTGCTTGTGCTCTCCCATGATGGTCGGATCTCTCCCCTTCCCTTTCCCTTGCACTCTTTGGTTCCTAAATTGGTGGTGGTGGCCGGATTTTAGAGGAGGAAGAAGAAAGCTCTTTGGGTGGTGTTCATCTTGGAGGATCGTCGCCCACACGACATCCAAGGCGAGGCGAGGAATACGGCAGAAGATTTCGAGGTCATTAGCATACAAAGAGAAGATATAATTAACAATTGTTTTCCACATCATGCTAGTTATTTCTCTTTGTAAGAATTCCAAACACAAGAGGCATTAGATCTAGTTTTTCGAATTTATTTTTCGAGTTTGTATTTTCTTTGTTTTTCGACGCTTGTATAAAATTTTTGTACAGTGGAACCGGTACAATTTTCCTAGGACTAATCAACAATTGGTATAAGAGCCAGGGTTTGCCTCTATGTGTTTAGAATTCAAATAGGTTATGCACATGTCATACATAATTTAGGCAGGATAATAGTAGGATGTGCTAACTTTTTGGTTGCAGACTCCAACTATTATGACTTATAGATGTTGTGTGTGATTGGACCCTTGGACATGTCAAGGGCATTATTGTGTGTGTGCATGATTGTATGTAACTAATACAGCAGGAGATGTATTAGCCCTAGAATTTTAGAATTTTATTTTCGATCTAGATTTTATGTACATTCCCTCGAGGAATATAGGATCGACACATGTAAAATTCTATTTTTGTCGCGGATCGGATGCTTGCGAGGCGTGGTACTTTTGAAGCATCAAAGGCGCAGCGGAATAAGAAGCAAGATGGATGTGACGTCTCGACCCGATGGCGGTGGCTAAAGATGGCAGCTGCTAGGGTTGGAGCATACTGAAGACAGTGATTGAAAATGTCATAATAGTTGGAAAATTAATTTCTAAATTTATTACTTTTATTTACTGTGATCTTTATGTGCATGTGATGTATGCTAGCATAGGTTAAAATCCTCATTTTTAAATAACTAAGTGGAAGAGGGATTTTAATAAATTTCATGGTCTCCATTACTGGTTTGTAAGTGATGCAACAAGCTTGCGTGTTGGCTCTGAGTGCCTCCCTCCACAACGGATGGGTTTGTTGCGGATCACTAGATCAAACTTCCTTTATAGATGGTTATAAGAAATTATTTAGGAGCATGTAATCTTCTCCAACTGAAGGGGCATAATCCTATTTAATGTACTAAGTATCAAGTAATGGTATACACTTAGACGCATTCAATAGTATCCTCCCCAACGGAGTCACTGCTATTGTTTTGCGGGACCAAAGCAATACCAACTATTAATTTGTCATAAAGTTAGGTAAAACCCCCCTCTTACAAATGTTGAATTTGTATACATCCACACTAACGTGACATACAAAATTCACGGTGTTTAAGGTAATTTTATTTGTCATAAAGTTAGGTTGACAATATAAAATGGGTAATACCTCCTCTTACAAACAATTGAATTTGTATACGTCCACACTAACGTGACATACAAAATTCATGGTGTTTGAGGTAATTCAAGGTTGACAAGATAATTAATGGGTAAAACCCTCCTCTTATGAATGTTGAATTTGTATTCGTCCACACTAACGTGGCATGCATAATTCCCGGTGTTTGAGGTGTTGGTGAATTTAAATAATATTGTTTGAGGAATCAATATTATTCTAAATTCAAAGTTTTGACCAAATATTTGTTCAAAGACAAACCAACTATTAATTTTATTCGTCATAAAGTAAGGTTGACGAGATAATAAAATTAATGGATAAAATCTCCTCTTTGATTTTGTATACGTCCACACTATGGTGGCATTCAAAATTCACGAGGATTTTAAGGAGTTGGTCTTGACCAAATATTTTTATGATTCTTAGGATTTCAAATGTTAGTCAATCCCCTAGTTGTTATACTATAGAAAAGACTTAGTAGTCCCAATTATAATGATTGGAAATAGGACTTGGACATTAAGGTAGATTGTTTTCTTAGAACTGAGAACAATATAGGTGTATTTAATTCATTAGTTGTTAAAACATGTTTAATGGTGTTATCTACCAGTACCTGGAGTGTAGATACAGATGCCACTAATCATGTCTGTAATTCATTGCAGGGTTCTAGGAAACCTGACAACTATATGAAAAGGAAAACACCGTCTACATGGGCACTACTGCAAAAGTAGCAGCTGTTACAGTGGGAGATGTTTATCCTCTGATAGGAATAAAATATGAATTTTTAGAAATTGTTTTTACGTACTAAGTTTAGAAAGAACCTGATTTCAGTTTCTAAACTACTAAAGAATAGATATTCTGTCTATTTTAATAACAAACTTGTTATTAAGAAAATTAGGAAAGTTATCTGTTCTGGTACATTGGTTGACAATTTATAATCCAATAACTCCCATGATGCAATAAATGAAAATTAATAACACATTTTCTAACTTTAATAAGAGAAAGTAACCTTGGAAAATGAACTAATCATATTTTTTTGCATCTAAGGCTAGGTTATATTAACTTGAATAAGATTCAAAGGATAATAACCAATGAACTCTTGGGTTCATTGGTAGTGGAAATCTTTCCAACCTGCAAGTCTTACTTGGAAGGAAAAATAACCAAGAAGCTTTTAAGTCTAAGGGGTATGGAGCCAAAGATATGTTGAAATTAGTTCATTCTGATTTGTGTAGACCTTTGACTATCCAGGCAATAGGTTGTTTCAAATATTTCGTCTCTTTTATAGACGACTATTCGAGATAAGGATACATTTACTTGACGCGCCACAAGTCTAAGTGCTTTGATTAGCTCAAAGAGTACTAGGCTGATGTGGAGTAACGTCAAAGTAAAAGTATCAAGACACTATGGTGAAATCGTAGTAACGAGTACCTCTTAGGAGAGTTTAGGAGTCATTTATCAGAAGTCGGGATTTAATCCCAACTAACTGCACCTGGTACACCCCAACAGAATGATGTAGTAGAAAGAAGGTATAAGTCTCTTATGGAATAATTAGATCAATGATGAGTTATTCAGAAAGTTACCAAATTCGTTTTAAGGATATACACTGGAAACGAAAGTGAACATAGTACCTTCTAAGTTAGAACTCTCTACTCCCATAGAATTGCAGAATGGGTGTAAGCCTAGTCTAAAGCATATTCGGATTTGGGTGGTCTAGACACTGATAAGATTGGACATGAGTTCACTTGTTTATGAGTTATCCTAGAAAAACGAAAAGAGGTTTATAGTCCTTAAAATCGGAAGGTCATTATTGGTACCAATGTCCGATTTTAGAAAAAATACTATACCATGAACCACAAGCTCATGAGTAAAAATTGTTCTTAAGGAAATTAAAGGACACGTCTTATCTAGTACCAACTGTACAAGATGAAATATCACAAGAAATTACAACACGAATCACAAATGATATACAGAAAGTGTCTCGTTGTAGTGAGAGGGTTGTTAGGCAACCTAAAAGATTCATGTTTTGGGAGAGTCTTTGGACTTGATCCCTAGTGGACATGAACCTGATCCCCAGACATATGACGAAACACTCCAAGACAAAGATGCAGCATCTTTGCAAAGAATACAGAATTAGAATATATGTATTCTAATAGAGTCTGGGAACTTATAAAATCACCAAATGGTGTAAAAGTCATTGGGTGAAAATAAGTCTACAATAGGAAAAGAGGGATAGACAGGAAGATAGAAACTTTCAAAGTAAGGCTTGTTGAAAAAGGAAACTTTTTCACCGGTAGTCATGCTTAAGTCTATCCGGATTCTTTTATCTATTACTTCTCATATGGACTATGAGATTTAGCAAGTGGATATCAAGACAGCTTTCCTTAATGGAAGTCTTGAAGAAAACATCCGTATATAGCAACCAGAAGGGTTCATTGCAAAAAGTAAAGAGTATCTTCTGTGAAAGCTCAATCAGTCTATGTACTGAAGTAAAGCTTCAAGGTCTTGGAACATCCGGTTTAATAAAGTAATCCAGACCTATGGATTTATTTAATAACCGAATGAGTCTTGTGTATACAAGAAGTGTGATGAAAACGTGGTAATATTTCTTGTACTATACGTAGATAACATTTTTTTGTAGTTGGAAACAATATCAAAGTGTTGTCAGAAATAAGGGTATAGTTGTCCAAACAATTCGATATGAAGGACTTGGGAGAATGCATATATTCTTGGGATCAAAAAGGGATCACAAGAAAAGAATATTTTACTTATCCCAAGCTTCATATATCGAAACAATCCTTGCTCGTTTTAAGCATGCAAAACTCCAAGAAAGGTTTCTTACTTTTTCAGCATTTATCTAAAAAGATGTCTTCGAAGACATCAAAGGAGATAGAGGAAATGAAGGTAATTCCTTATGCTTCGGCTGTCAAAAGCCTAATGTATGCTATGCACGAGATCATAAATCTGTTTTTACCGAGGGTATAGTTAGCAGATATCAAAGTAACCCTGGACAAAGATATTGGACTGCGGTAAAGCATGTATTGAAGTACCTTAGAGGCACTTGAGATCATATGCTAGCTTACAAGGCTGATAATTTGGTCCCTGTAGGTTGCACGGATTTTGACTTCCAATTAGATAGGAACAATAGTAAGTCGACCTCGGGGTTTTATGTTTACTTTAGGAGGTGAAGTCATAACTATGGAAGAGTGATAAGCAAAGGTACTTTTTTGGACTCCACCATAGAAACTGAGTAAGTGGCAGCCTCTGAGGTAGTCATAGAAATTGTATGGCTCAAATACTTCATGATGGAAGGAATCTGTGTCCTAGTTATCTAGGTTGAGAATGTCCCCAAGAGGAGCTCATAAGGATTGTTATGTTAAACCCTACAGGTGGAAGAGAAAAAAAAAATATATTTCCTTCCATATAGGGGTCAGCCACCCTTGCTTGGTGCCCAAGCAAGGAAGAGAAGTTTAAAAGTTTTTGAACTTTTTTTTTAACCATCCTCACGGTTTAGGAAAAAAGGAAGAGAAGTTTTAAAATTTAAATTTTCTATCACCATGTTAAAAAAAAAATTATAAGAGAAGTTTTAAATTTTAAAACATGGTTTTAATTTTTGAAACTTTCCTTTTTTAACTCCTATTTTAGAAAATTGAAAGAGAGCTTGTAAAATTTTATAAGAGGATTTCTTCTTGTAAAATTTTATAAAAAAATATATATTTCCTTCCTTATAGGGGTCGGCCACCCTTGCTTGGTGCCCAAGCAAGGGGCCGGCCAATAGGATTAAATCATCATCCAATCAAATATATGATTGGTGATTGATTCAATCAAGATGAAAGAAAAGGAAAAATTAAAAGGGAAAAAGAAAAACATGAGGAAGATTTTAATTTTTTGTAAAAAGTTTTTCCTTATTTGTCTTGGGCAAGTATTATAAAAGAAAGGGAGGAGAGGCTTCATGAATTAATGAATTCTTTTTCTCTCTTCTCTCTTCTCTCTTCCTCCTTAGGGTCGACCCCTAGCTCTTTATCATGCTAGGGTCGGCCACATACATTGCTTGTGGTTTCTTTTAAGTGGCCGGATACAAGAAGGAGGAGAAGGAGAAGAAGAAGGAGACATCTAATTCTAGTCTCTTGCTTGTGCTCTCTCATGATGGTCAGATCTCTCCCCTTCCCTTTCCCTTGCTCTCTTTGGTTCCTAAATTGGTGGTGGTGGCTGGATTTTAGTAGAGGAAGAAGAAAGCTCTTTGGGTGGTGTTCATCTTGGAGGATCGTCGCCCACACGACGTCCAAGGCGAGGCGAGGAATACGGCAGAAGATCTCGAGGTCATTAGCATACAAAGAGAAGGTATAATTAGCAATTGTTTTCTGCATCATGCTAGTTATTTCTCTTTGTAAGAATTTCAAACACAAAAGGCATTAGATCTAGTCTTTCAAATTTATTTTTTGAGTTTGTATTTTCTTTGTTTTTCGAATTTGTGATTTGATTGTTCTTTTTGGTTAACCTAGAATTATTTAAGGAAATTAAATATTAGCTTCCCTTAAAAGGCTTTGTCTAGACGATGGTGGTTGCTCCCATATCCAAGAAGGTCATGTGCCTCACCATGCAGTCCTGGAAGCCAATTTTGAAAATTAATATTTAATGAAATTTATAACGTAGGTGGATTTGAATCAATAGTGTTAAGTTCCACTTGCGATTCAAATCTAAACCATTAAGAACAGAAAAGTTAAATTTGGAATCAATGATGTTAAGTTCCGTCTGCGATTCCTAATTTAACTTCTAAAGAACACAATAGGTTATTTAAGGAAAGGTTCGATACTTGTACAAAATTTTTGTACAGTGGAACCGATACGATTTTCCTAGGACTAATCAACACTTCTTTATGCTAGCATCCCAATTGATGCATGAGACGAGTTCTCCGGTGCCGTCACATGGAAGCTCGAGACCGGTCTGGATAATGATCCACATCTCGACTTGCGTCTTGAGGTGGTATTCCATCCGGTTCTTCCAATATGCAAAGTCCTCGCCAGAGAAGAGTGGCGGGCGGACTGTGCTAAAGCCTTCTCGGAGGGTCATTTGAAAAGCCTACACAAAAAAAAAAGAAGAGAAAAACAACATGTCCCAGGACTTGATCCTGGATTAGTAGTGCGAGAGAGGGATAAAGATAACAAGTAACTAATTTTTGAAAAAAATAATAATAATAAAAAATATTAATAAAATGTTAATAAAATATTAAAAATATATATATATAAAATATTATTTCAAATTTTTGAAATCGTGATATTTTGCTAATATGGACCAATGGTGAAAAGATGGCAATGAATTTTTCGAAATTAATTTTGGAGGGAAAAAACGAAAGGCGTAAGATTTTATTTTTACCCTATAAGAATGAGAAAGCGACGAAAAAAAATGCTCGAACGGTAGTTGTACCAATTCAGAGCAACCCTACTCTGATACCAATTGTTGAATCGAAAGCGCTAGAGGGGGGTGAATAACGCTCGTGGCTTTCACTCGTTTCGGATTCGTAAAAACGTTCGAGTAAATGCAGCGGAATTAGAAAGAGAACAACACACGAGCACAAGCTATTTACTTGGTTCGGAGCCTTGAGCGACTCCTACTCCAAGGTCCACACTCGTTCAGCATTTACGTTGGGCAACAACTATAATCTCGTAAAGTTCAATACAAGTATGAAGTACAATGTTAAAATTAAATCAACAATTATACCGACAATGAAAAATAACAATCTTGAAGCTTCAGGTCGTCAGGGACTTGTCGTAGCTCAACCGGAATGTCTCATTCGCAGCGTACTTGAAGAAGAATCGATTTGGAAGTTCTGAAGTGAAGTGCTGCTCGAGATGTCTTTAAATAGCCTGCTTGAGGCGCCTCAAAGCCCCATTGAGGCGCCTTAAACATGGAGGCTTATCCAGCGTTTTGTTCTGCGATGATCTTCTCATCAATGCCTCTTATCTGCCTGGAGGTGCCTTAATCACACTCTGAGGCGCCTCAAAGGAAGCATTCAAGGCGCCTCAGCCTCTATTCAAGGCGCCTCAAAGCCTGCAGCGTGCAACGTCTGCTCCTTTGCACCCGAGGCGCCTCCAAGCTCCATGGAGGCGCCTCGGATACTATTCATCCGAGACTTGACTTACTCATTTGTCCCTGCAAGACATGTTAGTCCACAAAACACACACATACCTTGCAAAACAAAGTTAGCACACATAAAATATGACTAGAATATTCTGACAGTCTCCGGACTGTCCGATTCTGACTTCGGATTTTCTACCGAAAACCCTAAGTCAAACCGATGTCTACTGTTCCCTCTACGGGGAACGCGTCCTCACCTACTCCACTCAGGAGATTTACCTTTTGTCAGTTCGGTCCTCCAGACCGACTGGACTTTTGCTCAGCGTCCTAAGCTTCCAGTCTTCATGCTGGATGTCCGGTCCTCGACCCATCTAGACTTTACCCGGTTTGCGACACCAGGATTTTAACCTAGGGTTATCGCCCCCTAGGATTTTTGCCCGAAGCTCCGACCCGCCAAGACTTCTCGCATAGGGTTACCACCCCCTATGACCTAGGGTTATCACCCCTTAAGGTTTTCCCCTTGTCTAATCGCAGCTAGGACTTTCCTGAAACACTCAATCATACACATTAGATAACAATTAAACTTAACTTTGAATCCCTTTGCCATTATCAAAACCAAGGTTCGATCGTCGGATGCTTCCCGCACCAACAGAAAGGACCTCTGGTGGTCTGTGGAGCTAGTCGTCAACCCGATAGCAATTCTGGTGGTATTCCCGGTTCGGTCTGGGTGGGGCATGCCCGAGCTGGGGCGTTATATAAATTAATCATATTATCATTGTGTTAACTTTGTTTTACAGGTTAAATATTTTTATATTGGACTAACACATTTTGCAGGGCAGAGGAAGCACAAAAGGCCTCGAGTGAACAGTACCTGAGGCGCCTTCCATACAACGGAAGGCGCCTTCGGTACTCTTCCATCGGATAAAATCTAACTTCGTCGACGATAAGGATCAACGCTTTTTGGGATAACTCTTTATCTATGGAAGGCACCTTCAACCCTATGGAAGGCGCCTTCCACACTCTATAAAGGTGTTACTCAACCAAGCCTTCTACACCATCACTTCTATAAGCTTCTACACATCCGTTTGAAGTTTTGACTGCTCTGGCTTCCTGTTGTTGCATCGGTATGACGTTGCTGCGTCCGACTACTGCTAAGGAGATGCCCGACACCAAGCCTAAGCCGATCATCTTCGAAAGTGTTGGCAACAAAGTTAAATATTATACTTATTTTCTGTAAAAGGAAAAGTGTAGTGTGTTACACTTATTCTCATTTTTTTTGTACTCGATCCCCTCTTCCAGCTGTTCTAGAAAAGGTTACTAGTAGATTACCGATCAATAGGTCTACAAGACCAGGGTCTTGAAATAGAAATTGTCGAAAATTCTGAACTAAGTAAAACCGCTTGTGTTCTTGTACTTTTCTATTTTTATTTTTTTTCTCCGCCGTGCTTATTTACTTACTTTGATTTCAAACCAAAAAGAAAAGATTTCAAAATCACGTGATTCACCCCCTCTCACGTGTGTCTCGATAAAAAAAAAACACTGCACAATCGATCAAGGAGCACTTTGTGCTTTCACGTAAAAGTCTAGTCAATCGATAGGTTGATTGATTAGTTACCTCTAATTGATTAACTGATCGATTCAGAAGTACACCATGCTTTCGCGTAAAAAGCAAGTCAATCGATCGGCTGATCGATTTGTTATCCCCAATCGATTAGTTGATCAATCCAAGAGTGCTATGTTCTCGCGAAGGTGTTTCTCAATCAATTAACCAATCGATTGCTCATGCCAGATGTACCTGGAACTTCCTCATCTCTGAGTCTTCATGCTAAGAATCTGGTGCTCGACCTCCTTAGACTTCTCTTTCCTTACATCCGGTCTTCTGACTTACCAAGGTTTCTCTTATCAAGAATCCAGTCCTCGACCTTCTTGAACTTCTCTTGTTTTGCATCCGGTATTCCGACCTGTAATGGTTTCTCCTGCAAACTCGCAACTCATATTAGATCTAACATATTAACCTAAACTTAAATAATTGTCAACACATTGAAACTTTCATGTCATGATTGCACTAATAACCTTCCCCTTTTTGATGTTTGACAATCTATTTAAGTTTAGGCTAATTTCCAACGTATCATAATAATAACAAAATGATAAACAGTAATATCAAAATTAGCAAATCATCATGTTATTATCAAATTATCAAGTGAGCATAAACCTCATCTCAAATAAGCATAAACTTAAACTTATATACCCCCTTTGCCAAATATTAAAAAAAAAATTACAAGAGCTCCCCCTCAATATGTGTATTAATCAATCATGATATACAACAAAGTAGAGGCACTCCCTCTAAGCACATGCAATCAAAATATAGAAGTAGATACACAACAAGATAGGAATACTCCCCCTAAACCAAAGAATGATAGGATACACCCCTACGTATCATGCAAACAAACACTATGATAATAAGACTAAATACACTACCGTCACAAGTATAAATCCACAAAAGTAACATATCGTATTACACAAAATAGTGTCTGAAGTGTACAACATAAAATACAAGTCAAACAAACATATCCATACAAGAAGTGAGAACTACATATCATAACGAGACATAAGAATCAATTGTGTCGCCCTCAGCAGGATCAGCAGTAGCAGTACTCATAGGAACATCTATAACAGATGAGACATCACTCGCTAGAGGAGGAGGCAGAGAAGAGTGGCTTGACATCCAAGATCTCACTAGATCAGTCAGAGAATCAATGCTCGTCTGCATATCAATCAGTCGGCGCCCAATGACGGCAAGCTCTGCATGCACCTCAGCAACAGCCATACGCAGCTCCTCAAAACGAGCGTCCATAGTCTCCTCGAGTGTAAGTAGCTGAAACTGAACAACTCCAACGTGACCAAGAGGAGCAGGTGCGATAATCAGTATTTGGACACTTTATTTTATTTTTATAACTCGGTGTTTCTACCTTCTTATGTATCCAATTATATGTTTTTAGTATGTTTCATGCATTTAGATTTTTGTTAATCTCCATTTTAAATCTGGTACATTTTATGGATGTTTTTGGATATTATTTGATTATATTATGTTTTATAGGAATTGAAGGAGATAACAATTGAGAGGAGAAACACCAATTTGATCAAATACAGTTCAAATATGGTTCAATTCAATTGTTGGATAAAAGGAGAAGAAATGTCCAATCCATAAGCTCAATTTCAAAGCCCAATCGAAGAAACCCTAAAAAATGCAATTGAACCGGTTTGATTAGTTCAGCGGTTCAATTTAGCTCATTTCCAGCCTGTTCAGGCTGATTCGGACCAGTTCATAAGCTGATTCGGTTCAAGGGGAGTTTAAAAGTAGTTTTTGGGTTCAAGCACATTGGCTCGACACTGTCCTTTCTCTCCTTCATCAAAATCTTGAAGCCCCCTTTATCCTTTTCTCCTGAGCAAATCACATGAAGACGATGGCGACGTTCACTGGCGGAGCTATAGCAGCGGCGATCACTGAGTTCCAACGGAGTGGTTTCTCCGACGAGGCTCCTCATCCCTCTCACATCCCCCTAGGGTGCTCCCGCCCTACTCGGAGAAGAAGGCAGCGTCGACATTCTTAAGTATTATATAAGTTAGCAATTAAATTATTTATTACAATGCATCTGTATTATATATGCATCTAATTTATATAATTACTATTATTAGACGAACAACCGTAGAATATCAAATGTGCAAGATGAAAGACTAAAAAATCTTACATCAGGACCTCTCCATAATATAACAATATACTCAGGTTATTATGTTAATGGATTTATATTTCATATCGTCCAATGCGATTCACAAAGGCGTACGTATAATTCTGATGTTTACGTAAAAGGATCTATAAATAACAATGATACTCAATTTGATTATTATGGTGGACTTGAGGAAATCATCGAGATTGAGTATCCGACTTTACCTTTAAAAAGATGTGTATTGTTCAGATGCTCATGGTTTAATATAACTCTAAGAACAAGTACCAGAATACATCGTCTCTACAATTTAGCTGAGGTTAACGCAAACAAAAAATTCAACAAGTTTGAGCATTTCATCTTTACGAAACAAGTTGGTCAGGTATTCTATATGGAGTATCCAACAAAAAGAAAAAAAACCTAGTGAATGGTTAGTAGTGTGTCAGATAAAGCCTCAGTCAATCATAGAAATGTCGAACACCGTAACGAGCTAAAATCATGATGCATATCAAAATGAAAAAGTCGAGATATACTCAATTGATTTAGAAATACAATCTACATCACAATTACTTGTAGATGTTAATATCACTTGCGAGGAAATAGATAATGGAGAGATATTTGGTTGTGAGAAAATTGATATACCAATGGAGTCTAGCAATGATAACTTACAAGATGTTAATTTAGTTAATTCAGAATAACATCAGGTGATTAAAAATTATTAACAATATCATGGTATATTTTATGATTTTTTTTTTATTTTTTCATCTCCCTAATTGACAATATTATATCAATTGTATATATCTTATATTATAATTTTACATATATAGTTATGCAATCAGCACAGAGATCGCGTGGTGACAAAATTGTTTTGCAAGTTATTGGTGACCGGTAAGTAATTATGTATTTAGTAATTATTTTAGTACTTTAGCTACTTTTTAATAATCAAATATATTTAATACATGTTATTTTTCCATGTAGTTTTGTCTCAAATGGTCACCAGATAGCATCGTATATATCAAAAAAGTTTAAAGAACGATTATCTTCTGCTAGTATTACAGGGCGGCTCGTAGACCCAGATATAAAGAATTTTTATTATGAAAATTTTTTTGCAAGTATTTAAAATAGAAACATATTTGTAGTTAACATAATATTAATTGTCAAAATATATTGTTGCAGAAAATATATGTTTGGGAGGAGGGTCAGGGGAAAATGTTAAAAAAAAAATAGTATGCTTACTGTTCTAAACTATACAGGTACAAGTTGTACAAGTAGAGGCAGAGGAGCACCAAGTCATCTGAGGTCCCTGATGCAGTTTGGCAATCTTTGAAAGTCAATTGGGTTACCAGCATTGGCAGGACAATTCAGCGATTGCGCATAGCAATCGCAATTCAAAGCCTGCTGCGTCGAGCACTAGATCTACAAAGCATACTACTGGATCCCGTTCGATGGTGGAGCATGCCTCTGAGTTGGTATGTTTAAAATTAAGTTATATAAATATTTCTTACATATATTTTGTTATTAGTTTTAATGTATTTACATTTTCTGTACATAAACTGTTATATTACAAAAACCTACCACTTGTTGGGAGATATTTAATAAAACTCATAAGAAGAACGATGAGTAATTTGTCGATCGACATTCCTCAGCGATTAACGTAAGAATATTAAATTTCATGAATATATTTGTAAACTTTATGTGGGGATTACTAAAATTATTATTTTGACACAGGAAGTAATAACCACTAGAGTTGACGAGGCATCTGAGCTTGGGACGGAGGGAGAGGGGTCCTAGCCTCTTGCCACCTATACAGTTAATAACATTTATTATGATGTCGTTGGTGGAAAGAAGAAGACATCCCTCTATAGGCTTGACTCTCAGGCTAAAGTTATGTATGAGCGGATGAGAACTCTGGAGATTAGGGGTCGTCCTACTTCCTCCTCCTCATCTAGTGAGGAATGAGAACTGCATGAGAAAAACGAGGACTTATAGACTCAACTATCATCATTGAAGCAAACAATGGTCAGGAGGGACGTAAAGATACGAGAGATGCGATAGCAACAGGCTCGAACTGAGGTAATAGTTTGGCATACGCAAGCATTTACAGCGACGTTCTCTTCGAATTCACAGATGGTTAGCCCGCATCGTTTGGAGTCTCAGAACGCCCAGGATCCCGACCATTACTCTACAGAGTAGATTATTTTGAAGTATGTATCATTTATCTTAACTTTTAATTTCAATCAAAAATAATATTATTTTTTTAATAATTATATGCATATATGATCATATTATACATTTCCATAATCATTTTCAGATTTAGCATATTTTTATTTCAAGGACGCAAGTATGTATTTTTAAAGAATGTCTACTAGTTAAACTACTTATCAATTTAAGATAAGTAGTTATATCTTTCATAGTTTAATATTACATTTTCTATTCTCAACTAATCTCAATGAAATTTCATATATGATTCAAAAATGATTTTGTTCCTTATTTTGATTATGATGTATTGTATTGGATGGACCTATATTTGGATTTACTATTATGTATCTAGTGTTCATTTTAGTTCAGCTAGATTGTTGTGCATTTGTGATGTATTGTGTTTGTTATGTGTTATAAGTTTGTTATGTTGTAATTGTTGAAGTGTAGTGAGTTTATTGTGAATTTTGTTGTTAAGTATTATGACTTTATTGTGAAAACCATCGCTTGTGATGGTTGGAGTGATTTAGATTTATATGTAAACAGGGAAACAGAAACATAAAAAAGGAATTAGTGAATTATAGAATAGATTAGCGACGGATATTTAATTTTTCATCACTATTAGCGACTGATATTTTAAAAAATCATTGCTATTAGCAACGGATATTTCAAAAATCCGTCGCTAATAATGACAGAAAATTAAATGTTTATGACTACTATCTGGGTTGCGATACCTTTTTCGATACTTAAAACAAGATATTATCGACAAAAAATTAAATATTCATCGCTAATAGCGACAAATAATTTAAATATCTATCGCTATTGGCAATGGATATTTAAATATTTATCACTAATAGCGACAGATAATTTAAATTGTCCGTTGTTAATACCTTAACAGAGATTTCGCTCCGTTTAGCTAGTAGTGACAGAAATATAAATATCTGTCGTTATATATAGCGACAAAAATATAAATATCTGTCGCTACAGTATCAATGACTGAAATCTACACGACAAGACACTTTTCATCGCTATTTCGTCGCAATATGTATTTAGCAATGAAATAGCGATGGATAAATTCCATCTCTATTTCCTGAATTTTTTGTAGTGATATGCATTGTATGTATGCATCTATATATACATAGATTGGGTGAATGAACTGCAATCCACCCGACAAGATGTATTGTATATACACGAGTGAATGACCCGCAACCCACCCTATACGAATTACATCATGCGAATGCACATATACAATCACATATATATAGGGTGAATCCACCCACAAGTACCTCACATCAAAATGGGATGAATGATCTGTAATCCATCCCGTGAGGTGAGTTATCTCCATGTTGACTGAAGTCGATGAACACGTCAAAAACAATGGCTTGAAATTCATGATCTAAAGTGCGGAGCAAATGCTCTATATTTATCTAGAGTTTTCTGATACCTAACTCGGTATCACAAATCTTCTAACTTTTATCACATATATAACAGATGTTCTTGATACAAGGTTTTACACGTGGTTCTCTATTTATTTAGTTGAGAAACTTTGTAATTTCTTACGAGGAATGAGCCAAACCCTCTCTTTCCAATTACAGAACTTATATGGATGAATATATTATGATATTAGTCCACTTATTGTTCCTTCTCAAGTAATTCAAATTCTTCTTAGTTTGTCTCAATAATAATTTTCATTGGGCAAAATACCACTGTTTTATCCCTACAAAAAGGAAACCTTTACTTTATATAGTTTTATTCACTTGATAAGATCTCATCTTTTCTATTGATTAAAATAGAAAGGAAAACAAAGGAACGAGGACACATAAAACTAAAAAAAAAAAGATTGATGCAAATCAACAAAACAATTGTAGTCCTTCCAGGTATAAATCATGTAATTAGGAATAAGATGAAATAAGGAATAGGATTCCTATGTGAGTAGACATGGAAGAGTATAAACTCGATAAAAGGATCAATTAATCTGGATCATTTTCTATAAATCATGCACGAGGGTAAGTGAACTGGAATCAAGCAAGAAAACTCCATAGAATTTCCAATTGTAGATTAAGTTTCGAAATAGCAAAAGGGATCAAGGTAAAAGATCCAAATTTGATGAAGTGTATGTTGAATCATGCACGAAAGGTAATCGAAAGAGTCAAGCAAGAACACTCCACCTCAAATCAAAGGTTTTCACTTGTTGTGGAGGGTTGTCAGCAGAGCACAGTAGCGATGGTGTCGACGGAACGGCAGTGGCGTCGACAAGCAGCAGCAACGCCGACGAGCAGCAGTGACAAAGACAAGGGTGACGACTTAGAAGAGGGAGAAAACTATGAAATCTTTGATTTGGGCTTTGAGGTTGAAGGGAACTAGATCGGGAAAAATCGTGACGGCGATCGTGGATCGTGCAAAAGAAATGGAGTCGTGGAGAAAGACGGATCGTCGGCAAAAGGGCATTTATTGATACTTTGTGAAAAAGCCCAACAAGTCTAAGAAATTATACCTGAGTCCTTAAAAATGGTATAACATGTATCCCTATAATACTCGTTATTTCAATAATGTTATACTCTCATAGTTGCTACACTGTACATAAACCAGTGAGTAATATTGTATAACATATTATAAGGTGTAAAAGTTATTGAGTAGCTATAACAACATGTAACTACTATAACATATAAAAGTTACTTTACAGCTACTATAACGTATGACACTTAATATAATATTATTTTAATATTGTATCAACTATTTAATAGCTTTTAATTGTTTTAAAATAATTTTATTGAAGTTTAAATAATTTTGACCAAGTTGATAAAGGGTATTTTGATATAATAATTTTTAAAATTTAGGATTTATGGTGTAATTACACCACATAACAGCTATCTAAAGTGATTTGACTAACTTAAAATGATTTTGATTAAGTCTTAAGTAATTTTGACAAAGTTAATAAAAAATATTTTGATATAATAGTACTTTGTATATAGTAATTAATGGTGTCACTTTTCATTTGCTTACGTTCCTCCTCTACACAAACCTTCGATGATCTCACCTCAGTTTGAAATCTAAAAGCCTGAGAAGTAAAGGAGCATTAGAGTTGGTCAATCACTCCTGCATTGAAGTCAGTTCTCTATTCAAGAATAGAAGAAGAAAGTAACAAGAAGAAAGTAGAAGACCCTAACGACTGACCACTCTAACGCTCAAGTCAATTCTCCATTCAAGAATATAAGGAGAAAGTAACAAGAAGAAAAAAGTAAAAGACAATGCTAAAGAATTATAGTTTGGAGAAAAGTCACCTCCGCTCATGAGAAGAAACAACCACCCCTCTCATTTACCTTAGTCCCTTCTTTATATAGCCCTTGAAAAAGAATCTCCATGTAATATTTGACCTTGTTAAGTCATTGAGGGCCAAAAGAGATAGCTGTTAAACCATACACTGACATTGTCGGGCTATTAGCAAGCGAGTTGTTAGAGATTATCAAGCCGTTATGCTTCAAGGTTTCTCAAGCTCGGATGGAAAAGTGCTAGTTCTATAGCATCACATAGAAATGTAGCAACGAGATACTATAGCAATTATTGTAGCGTCTAAAAAATGTGATTGCTCAAGAGAGCATATTGCTTTTCTAGAAAATTGCTCCTATTGTAGTAGTACTATAGCACTAGTGTTGTAGCAACGAGGTTGCATTGCTCAAATGGCTGACCGAGTCACGGGTGGTACTGTAGCAATACTGCATGGTAGCAGTACTATAGCATTATCGTGGTGACGATACCATAACATTATTATAGTGACAGTTGTCAGTTTCGGTGCAGTCGACAAGAGGGGGTGAATTACTTACAAAATAAAATTCAACTCTTTCTCTATATATGATTTGATTAGATTAGCACAATTAAATTAAGCAGCAAAAGATAGTTAACATAAATGCAAATAATAACAACTTAAAAGAAAAGTAAGAAGGCGATGTTTACTTAGTTATAACTTATGTGGTTGTTAATCCAAAGCATATAAAAGCACTAGAAAATCTCCTTCATTGAAGGTGGAGAAGCCTCTTACACTCATTAATAGCTTAGAAATATACTAGGAAATGAATACAGCAGTTGTTCTCTATTTCTTAAATTCAGGCGTCTTTTTATAGCCCCTAGAAAACTCTATCCGAAGCTTAAAGGCACCTTCAAGGCTTCAATTAGTTCCAATGTGCCTCTAACATGATAACTTTTATCCGCTGAAGATAAAAATTTATCTTCAGCCAACGGCTATCGAAGGCCCCTTCAACAGGCTAGAAGGCGCCTTCGACACTGTTTATTGAAATAGCCGCCTTCCCTGAGGTAGATCAGCTCCTTAGTTGATCTCTTCGCATGAGTGATGCTTTACCTAAACGGAGTTGATCTCACCCAAATCTAATTTCGACCTTCTCCTTGAACAGACTTCCTTCCCGGTTTCTCGTCCATCAAACATCGTTCGCGTCCTTCTCATCCACCCGTGTACTCTTCCGCAGCTCTCTGTCCCTCGTATGCACCGAGCCCGTCGACTCCTTTCCCGTGTCTTCCTTTTCGACTGCTGTATTTTTCATTCGACTTCTTGTGCTCCTAAGTTCTTACATACTTAGACACAAAGATATCAAATACAACAGGACCTAACTTAACTTAGTTGACCACAACAAAACTACTATGAGGCACTTACAATCTCTCCCATTTTGATATAAGCAATCTAAGTTAAGTTAGGATAAAACAAAACAAAAAAAAATAGTAGAATAATTGCAATGAATAATGATGCAAAATTAAAATGTTTAATAAGTAAAATGCATTTCCTTAGACTTAAGCTATAATTCTCTCCCTTTGATTATATTAAAATAGGGGTAACAATTCTAAGGGTTACCCAATAAGTGACTAAAACTTTAAAAAATCCTGGGAATTATTTTTTCAAAAAACAAATTTAAAAGTTAGTTTAGAAGAAATAATTTTAAAATTATTTTTAATTGTTAAAAAATTCTAAATTTTTTTATAATGGTTAAACATATTTATCCAAAATAGTGATAAAATTTTTGCAAATACAGCATTAATATAAGTAGTAAATAATTATTTTGTACAGAGAGAGATATATTTTCATAACAAAATGTTTAAAAATAGATTTTGAGCTTCAAAAACCATTTTTGAAGTATGTAAAATAGAAAGTATTTCTTAAAAAAATAATAAATTTTCAAAAATTAAATGTTCAAGAATTTTTAATATTAAAAATTATTATTATGACAAAAAATTCATAGAAAATTAAATAACGGTCAATAATTTTTTTAAAAAAAAATTCTATAGAGAAGATAATATTTTATCACATAAAAATAAAATTTTTAAAAATAACTCTACTAACTAATTTTAATTTCAAAAATATGATTTTTTTTTTTTGAAAACTTCATAAGAAATAATATAGTAGTAAAAAAATTTGAAAAAAAATTCTACAGCTAAGTAATAAAATCCTTTTTGAAAAAATTAAGACCTGATTACTTTTGAACTAAAATTATATAATCCTTTTTGAAAAAATTAAGACCTGATTACTTTTGAACTGAAATTATATGAAACAATTTATTTGAAAAAGTTATATAATTTTAAGCAAAATGAAAAATATTAAATAAAAAAACACATGCATAAAGATTTAATTTAAGCATAATTTTAGAACTCAATATAGGTTTCTACCACTAGATTAATCAGAAATTTTATTAGAATGTTCTTTTTTATTATTTTCTCATTTGACCTTTATGGAATCTATAATACTAATTTAGTTCTTGATAATTTCTAAAATTTGAAATAGTATAATTTGAACATGTAGAATTTTTTAAATTTTCTATTTATTCTTTCAATTTTTCATTTTCATCCTTTATTTTATCATACATTTCTAAAAGACATGCATTCTCTAAGATTGCTTGCAATTCTAAAACTTTTTTTTCAAATTAGTATTTTTAGACTTAAGTTTATATAACAATCTAGTCATAGATTTAATACTTGAATATAATTCGTCGGAAGATAGTAAACATACCTCACTTACCAGATCTGTTCTGAAGCTTGTTTCTTCCTCCTTGCTGCAGGTTTCTTCTAAGAAGCCTCCCCCTTCGTTTATGCTCTCCTCCTGGTGACTTGCCTTCAGTGCAAGTCCAACGTACTCCTCCAAATCAGATTCTAATGACGACTCTCCCTAAGTCAACTTCAGAGTTTTGTGCTTTGTTGTGCTTGGTCCTTTCTTATTATCGTTCTTCTTCGGTCTTTGGTAGTTATCCTTGATGTGCCCTTTTTCATTACAGTGATAACATCTCACTTTCCTTTTTCTTCTTTTCTTGGCATGCACTTCATTGAATTTATTAGATCTAATTTTTATAAAAAAAAATCTTATTATAAATATCGTTTCATTATCGTCGAGGAAAGTGTCAGCATCTAATTCATCCTTCTTAGCTTTTAGGGGAATGTTGTTTGATTTTTCTATGTCTTAAGTATCTGCACAACGATACTCGTGAAGTTCAAAAGTAGAAAATAAATTTTCAAGCATACTTACCTTGAAGCCCTTAGAGATGTAGTAAGCATCTACTAAGGCTGACCACTCTGGAGTTCTCTGAAAGGCGTTAAGTGCATACCTTAAAGAGTCACGATTTGTTACCTTTCTCTGAGGTTGTTGATCTGGGTGATTAGATCTTTGATCTTAGCATGGAGTTGAGCTACCTTCTCTCCCTTTTTCATCTGAGGATTAGTTAATTGATTTCGGAAGATGCCCCATCTTGTTAATTTTGCTTCCGAAGAACCCTCGTAAAGTTCTAGGAATTTCTCCCAGAGCTCTTTTATGGAGTCGAAGCTTCCGATCTAGCTTACCTCCTGGGCGGATGGACAGTAAATAGATGAAATTTTACTTTGCCATTAGTCACGAAGTCGGCTTGTTCCTTCTTTGTCCACATGTACTCTTCTTTGTCGACTCCTTATTGATCCTTAGGTGTTACAAAACCATATTTTATAATTAACAAAATTTCAAAATTGATCTTGAAGAATACCTTCATGCACTTTTTTCACGTTGTGAAGTCTCTCTCAAATTTCAGTGGATAGATGCTGAATCTGACTATCGTCTTTGTGCTTCAGTTGACGGTTAGTCCTTCTGAACCGGTTGGACTCTGATACCACTTGTTGGTCCTAGTGCGGCTGGCGAAAGGGGGTGAATTACCTACAAAATAAAATTCAACCTTTTCTCGATCTTTGATTTCATTACATTAATACAATTAAATTAAGCAACAATTGACATTTAAGATAAATGCAAATAATAACAACTTAAAAGAATAAGTAAGAAGGTTGATGTTTACTTTATTACAACCTAAGTAATTGTTAATCCAAGACAGAGATGAAAGCACAAGAAAACCTCCTTCATTAAAAGCGGAGAAGCCTCTTAAACTCATTGATAGCTCAGAAATATACTAGGAAATGAATAAAGCAGATGTTCTCTATTTTCTAACTCTAGGTTTTTATAGCACTTGGAAAACTATATCCGAAGCTTAAAGCATCTTCAATTAGGTCCAAGGTGCCTCCAACATGATAACTTTTATCCACCGAAGATAAAAGTTTATTTTCGGCCAACAACTATCGAAGGCGCCTTCAACAGACTGGAAGGCGCCTTCGATTCTGTTCATCAAAGGAGCCTTCCAAGTCATGGAAGGCGCCTTCCCTGAGGTAGATCAGTCCTTAGCTGATCTCTTCGCGTGGGTGATGCTCCGGCTAACCGGAGTTGAGCTCACCCGAATCCAACTCCGACCTTCTCCTCTAGCTGGCTTCCTTCCCAACTTCTTATCCCTCGAACGTCATGCACGTTCTTCTCGTACACCAATGTACTCTTCCATAACTCCCCATCCCTCGGATGTACCAAGTCCATCAGCTCCTTTTCCGTGTCATCCTTCTCATTCACTGTGTCTTCCGCTATACTTCTTGCGCTCCTAAGTTCATACACACTTAGATACAAAACATCAAATATAACAAGACCTAACTTAAGTTAGTTAACCACATCAAAACTACCACGGGGGTACTTACAATAGTACTATAGCAATGAGATGTATTGCTCGACGAATCCCACTCTTCGAGATACTGTAGCAATATGCTATAGTATTGGTACTATAACAGTGATACTATAGCAGCCAGACTTATTACTCAAGATAATTACTAGAGAATAAATCCAGTCCTCATCAGTAATTTTGATTAAAATGAAATAGATGATTTTTTTTCATCTGCTAAATAGTTGCTACTACACAATTAATTTTAAACCCTAAATTCTAAAATATTAAATCATAAATCCTTATCTTTAATCACTATTATATAAAAATACTCTTCACCAACTTGATGAAACTTATTTAAACTTATCAAAATCATTTTAAATTAATTAAAATCACTTAAAAACAACTATAGAAACTACTATATAGCAACTACAATACTACAACAATATTATATTAGATGTTACACACAGTTCCAACTACATAGTAGCTTATATATGTTATAATAGCTAGTCATAGCTACTACAATAAAATTAGAAATAAAGAATGATATTATAGCAACTATTTTATAATTTTTACATGTTATAGTAGCTGCCAATAACTATGATAACAATATTAGAATAAAAGATGTTTTAATGGGGGTATTTCCATATGTGATGCAAGCTAGTGGCCTTAGGAACTTATATTACACTTGTTTTGTATTTATTTTTTGAAACATTTTACTGAAAATGTCATTAAATGTATGATGAAAATTTATTAATTGTCCATATCAATGAAAAGTGTCAGTAAATATAGTATTGTATATTAAAATATATTTTTATCATATTTATATTTATTTTTCCAATTCAAGTCATGGTTGTTGGGACTGATGTGCCCACTAGAGGGGGAGGGGTGAATAGCGGTTCGTCGCGCGCTTGCGTCGTTTGCTTCGTCTTGATAGTTTGCAGCGGAATACAACTCGAAGACAAACTATACAATGCTAACAAGTAGATTTACTTGGTATCCACCTCAAGATGAGGTGACTAATCCAATGATCCACACACGACACGCTATTTCCACTATAAAACACTCCTTCTCGGTCGCAGTCGGAGACGGAGAAGCCTCGTACAAACTCACACAATAGCGTACACAAAAATACAAGAAGAGAGTACAAGATACAAATGAAAACACTACTTCTTCTTGCTTACTTGTTGCTTGTTGTTGCCTCTTGAACCTTGAGAGAACACTCCCAAAAGCCTTCAAGAACTGGCGGTGAAGATCGGAGAAGCTCGCTGTGAGTCGCAGAGAAATCGCAGGAAGAAAGCTCACAAAGAACTGGCGAAGAAAACGCTTCGCCTAGGCTTTAAACAGTGCTCCCAATCGATCCAATTCATCCTCAATCGATTGTCACGTCAGCACCGCTCCATCCTAGTCATCCATCGCTCGTTTCCTGCCCAACGTTCACTTCCAATCGATCGACCGATCAATTGAGATTGCCTGAATCGATCGCCCGATCGATTTAGAGTCTTTCTATGCTCTCGCGAATGCGCGAGAGCTTCTGCTGCCCAATCGATCGACCGATCGATTGGCAGCTCCCAATCGATCGCCCGATCGATTGGGAACGCTTCTGTGCTCGCGATTTCACATCCCAATTGATCAATCGATCAATCGATTGTGCCTTCACAAAATCGCAGCACACTCCAATCGATCGACTGATTGATTGCATCCTGGTTCAATCGATCGCCCAATCGATTGACCATCTTGGACTTGACTCGAACTCAAGTCCAGAATCTCCAACCCAACTCCGGGTCAACTGTGACCTGTTGGGTCTCCGTGCCTAGCATTTGGTCATAACCGACCAACCTCGAACTAGCCTTCTAGTCTCCTCCATCAGCCTTGCGTCTCTCGGATATCTCCCCATCCTTCACGCCTTGCCTTCAAGAGCTTCCTTCGGCCTCATCCTAGTTATCGACTTCTCCTTGCCAAGTCACATTAGGACTTACCTTGCCAAGACCACATGCTTGGACTTACAATCGTTGCCAAGATCACACTTGGACTTTCCGTTGCCTGGTTCCTCACCAGGACTTCCCAATTGCCTAGCTCCTCACCAGGACTTCCTCCTTTGCCAAGATTACACTTGGACTTTCAGTTGCCTGACTCCTCACCAGGACTTCCCAAATGTCTGGCTCCTCACTAGGACTTTCTCCTTTGCCAAGATCACACTTGGACTTTCCAATTTGCCTAACCTCCAGTTAGGACTTCCATACGCCTAACCTCCAGTTAGGACTTCCACACGCCTAACCTCCAGTTAGGTCTTCAATATGCCTAACTTCCAGTTAGGACTTTCTATACGCCTAACCTCCAGTTAATATTTCCACCCCTGCCTAAACTCCAGTTAGGACTTACATACGCCTAACCTCCAGTTAGGGTTTTCCTAGTCAAGTCTCCTGTCAACCTTGACCTACTTGACTTGTATTATCATCACCCTGGTCAACCCTTTGACCATCTTGTTAGAATCGATGTACTCGGCTAGAGAGGGGGGGTGTGAATAGCCGACCCCAAATCTTCGCGTTTCTTTCTACAAATCAAGTTAGCGCAGCGGAAATAAAACGAATAGAAACGGAAGCAGAGAATAGCAAACCTCAAACTCGTCGATGTAACGAGATTCGGAGATGAAACTCCTACTCCTCGGCGTGTCCGTAAGGTGGACGAGCCCTATCAATCCATCGGTGGATGAGTCCCCGGAGAACCGGCTAATATATATACTCCTTCTGGGTGGAGAAACCTCGCCACAATCTTTCTTGCACCAGCAAGAATAGGAGTACAAGAATACACAAGAAGAAGCAACAATATGAATGTAAAAACAAACAATCTTGCCTTCTCGTCGGCTGTTGATGAAGCAGCAACTTCACGGGCCAAATACAGCAGCAACTGTTGGAGACCCCAGCCGAGGAAGCTCACGCGAAGCTTCAGCTAAGAAGAGCTCAGCAAAGCTCAGCAACAGCAAGCTCTTACAGAAGCAAGAGGTAGCAGCTGAGGAGAGGAAGAAGAAGAAGTATTGCTGTAGAAGCCCTTGATCTCCTTTTATAACCTGCAAAGAAGAAGACACATAAACTAGCCGTTGTGTCGCAACGGCTAGGGCCTGGACCGATCAGGCACACTCCTGATCGGTCCAGGAGTGTTCTGATCGATCTTGGGGACCGATTAGGCTAAGCCTGGACCGATCAGGCTATGTCCTGATCGGTCCAGGAAGACCCTGATCGGTCCTGGACCGATCAACCTTTCTCTCTTCTTCTTACTGCTGCTTTCGGACCACAGTCGAAATCCAGCAAATTCAGTTCGCCTGATCGGTCATCGGACCGATCAGAACCCCTCTGGATCGGTCCCGAGCCCTCTCTGACCTAGTCCGGAGAACGAGCTGCCGAGCCCTCTCCGACTTCGTCCGGTCCAGAGAATGAGCTACCGAGCTACGAGCTACCGAGCCCTCTCCGACTCCATCTGGTCCAGAGAACGAGCTACCGAGCCCTCTTTGACCTAGTCCGGAGAGCGAGCTACCGAGCTACGAGCTACCGAGCTACCGAGCTACCGAGCTACCGAGCTACCGAGCTACCGGGCTACCGGGCTACCGAGCTACAGGAGCCCTCTCGACTCCATCCGGTCCGAGAACGGCACTCGAGCCCTCTCGACCTAGTCCGGAGGCGAGCCGCCGAGCCTACGAGCCTCTGAGCTCACCGAGCTACCGAGCTTCGAGCCTGCTGACCACTCGAGCTACCGAGCTACCGAGCCCTCTCTGACTTCCCATGCCAAGCTTCCATACTTGGACTTCTCCCGTGCCAAGCTCCCTGCTTGGACTTTTCCGTGCCAAGTCTCCATACTTGGACTTTTCTCGTGCCAAGCTCCCTGCTTGGACTTTTCACTAGATGTCTGGTCAACCTTGACCTATCTGGATTTCCCTTTCCTGGCTTCACTCACCAGGACTTTCCAACTGCCTAGCTTCACTCACCAGGACTTTCCAACTGCCTGGCTTCACTCACCAGGACTTTCCATCTACCTGGCTTCACTCACCAAGACTTCCAAACTGCCTAGCTTCACTCACTAGGTCTTTCCCCTGCCTGGCTTCACTCACCAGGACTTTCACTTTCACCTAGCTTCACTCACTAGGATTTTCACCTAGCTTTACTCACCAGGATTTCCTGACTGTCTGGCTTCACTCACCAGGACTTTCCGAACTGCCTGGCTTCACTCACCAGGACTTTCCGAACTGCCTGGTTTCACTCACCAGGACTTTCCGAACTGCCTAACATCCCAGTTAGGACTTCCCAGTCAAGTATCCGGTCAACCTTGACCTACTTGACTCTTCTTCATCCAACCTGATCAGACCCTGATCAGTATCTCTCCGCATGGACAACTGCACCTGCATTGTCCATGTCTACATGTCTTTCTGTATTGTCAAACATCGAAACCATGATCAAGGTTTACGCTTGGTCAACTAGGTCAACCTTGACCTACTAGAAATTGCACCAACAATCTCCTCCTTTTTGATGTTTGACAATACCTTTAAGTTAGGCTAATCCAATAGCCTCAACTTTCTTCATGCCACTAGGTAATGAAACATAAGTTACAACCTTACATTCTCCTTCTAAGAAGACAACCTCCTTCTTAGATAATGAAGGTACATAAGTTACAACCTTACATTCTCCTTCTAAGAAGACAACCTCCTTCTTAGATAATGAAGGCCTAACTTAAACCCTTCATTCTCCTCCTATTGGCACACATCAACAAACTCTCCCCCTGAAGAGTAAGTTACCGTTGTTCACAACTTCACTCGTTGTGATCAACAAACTCTCCCACTAACTCCAATGTTCTTCCTTGAACATTCTCTAGACATTCTCCATTCTCCCCCTTTTTGACACACATCAAAAAGAGTGAATCAAGGTCAAGAGTTTCTTCCTAATGAAAGTCCCATACCTTTCATTGAAACCCTTAATTTCCCCCTTGATACTAATGTCAATAGTCAATTTAGTGATAATCCCATATCACTCATGACAACTCCCCCTAAAGGTCAACTCCCCTTGATCAATAGGTAAAACTCCTCCTAAAGGTCAACTCCCCCTTGACCATTGCACCAACAATGTCTTGGAGAGTTTCAACCCTTTAGAAATCCAAAACTCCAACTTCATTGCTGAAATTTCAGAAATTTCAGACAGCACAGTCGAAACTGGCATGCCCTGATCGGTCACACCAGACCGATCAGGTCTTCCCTGGATCGGTCACAGTGACCGATCCACAACTGCCTGGACCGATCAGACTCCCTTCTGATCTGTCCACAACCTCTGATATCAGTTTCTGAATTTCCTTCCGAAATTCAGAAACCCCTACAAAATTCCAGAAAATTCCAGAAATTATAAAACTTTGAGAATACATTCCTCATAACATATACTATCAAGGAAAAATAGTTTTATATGAAAATAGCTTCCATTTTTCAATCTTGATACAAAGTTCACAAGTCTTTGAAATAGCTCAAAGTTAACTCATCTTTGTATCACCTTGTTCAATGATGAATGCTATCACTAGAAAAGCTTCATCAAAGTTTTTCAAATCAATTTTGAAGTGATTTTAAACCCTTCAATTTAGGATCATAATCTTAGGGCTAAATGTACATGACTTGTACACAAGCTTTCCCTATGATCCCCCATTTTGAATTAGGCTCATCTAGGTACAAGAACTATGCACCTTGATCCTAACTCATGATCCTAATATCTCACACACATCTAAGGTGTATCAAACACATCCAAGTCAATTTTGATGTGAGATATGAGTTTAGGTTAGCTTAATCTTAGTTCTCATGCATTTTTCTAAATAACAATTTGATCTCCATATCAAATTGTGTTTTAGTCCTTAAATCAATTTCATTGATCATTAATGCACAAGATGATGACATGGCATATAATTGTATCATAAATGGAAACATGTGCCAATGTCATGATGTCATGGCATAAAGTATGAAACTTAAATAAAGCATGACATTTAACTAACCTAAGCATTATCATGATATTTTAAATGATCATAAATATGATGTCATGACATGGCATATGACAAACAATATATGGCAAATAGCATATAAAGGTAGAAAATACCTAATTCTAGTCTTAGTTGCCATTTTTGATCATTTTTCCATAAAATCCATATTCCTAAGTGTATTAGACCTAAAATCATATACTAAGGATTTTTAGATCACTATGTGCCAATTAGATTGACCCTAGAAAACTCTTCAATTGTGATTGGCACATCCTAAACACCTTAGGAATAATTTTCCATTTCATTTCCAAGGCTTGATTACACCTTGAAAATTCCTAAAGTTCCACCTTTTGCCATGATTAGGTTAACTACCTATTCAAGTAAGGTTGGCACACCCTAACTCATCTAGCATGATGAAATCACACTCCTAGGAACCCAATACCTATTGGAGCTCATTGGGTTCACTAAATATTCACTAGGGATGTCTTCCCTAGCAACCCTCCTAATGACCCTCCTAGGCTTTAAAGCCTTGGTCATTTGGGACTCATCAAGATCCACTCTAGGGGTGACTCCCCTTGTGACCTTGGTGATGGTCTTCCTAGCCCTAGATTTTGTTCCATAATCGAATGGAACATTATGATAAGTGGGCTTGACCACTTGGGACTTAGGCTTGTGACCCAAACTTTTCTTGTCCTTGGACATTGGTTTTTGACCCTTAAACCCTAGAGATGACTTCTCCAAGTTCTTAAGAGCCTTTTCCAAAGTATCAAGTCTTGACCTCAAGACTTGATTCTCCTTCTCTAATACCTCAATTTTTAATTTTTAATTTTTCTTTGAGGTATTCCTAGGCATGTGTCTAGTTGTTTTAGGGTTTCTACCTAGATTTTCCTTAACCTTAGATGAATTAATCCTAGGGTTGGTATTTCTAGTGTTGTCCTTACCTAGACTAACATGCTTGGCACCTAAGCACATGTATTGGTTTCTATTGTTATCGTGCCTATCTTTATTGACAATTGCAACAAAACTACTATTAACATGTGTCTTATTCAAATTGCAAGAATGTCCCTTAAAGGTTACCTTAGGATTTGCCTTAGCTCTCCCTATTGACGTGCTCGGTCTTTTGTCCTTGTGAGGTTGCCTCCCCCTCGGACATTGGCTCCGATAATGTCCCCTTCGCTTGCATTGGAAGCACACCACGTGCTCCTTGCTCTTGCGTATCGGGACTCCGGCTTCCTTGATCTTTGGCGCCGGTGGGGACTTTCTAATCCTCTTTGGACACTTACTCTGGTAGTGCCCAAATTCCCTACACTCAAAGCACATTATGTGTAATTTGCTAGAAATTAAAATGCTTGAGTTACCTAGGTTTGAGGATGGATGAAAGCTCTCTTCTTCATCTCTTCCGGAGGTAGAAACTTCTTCTTCTTCTTGCTCCGAACTTGAAAAGGAGCTCTCCTCCACTTCATCCTTAGATATTGAGTGGCCCTCAACTTCTAATTCGACACTTCCATGATGTGAGCTACTTGGCTCACTTGACTCCTCCTCATGGCTTGAATTGGAGCTCTCCTCATGTAACTTCGCCAAGTTGTTCCACAACTCCTTGGCATCATTGTAACCACCTATCTCACACAAGACATCATTAGGTAATGAAAATTCCAGAATTTTCGTTACCTCGTCATTGATTCCGGATCGGTGGATTTGATCCTTCGTCCACTTTTTCTTCTCGATAGGTTTTCCTTCTTCATCCATTGGAGGAGCGAAACCTACTTGGACACAACTCCAATTCTCAAGATTAGTCATAAGAAAATATTTCATTCTTACCTTCCAAAACGCGAAGTCGTCGCGATCGTAGAAGGGTGGAATCGTGATGTCTTCTCCAAGTAAATCCATTCTCTAGCTTGTGCTCCCTTGGGTGTTAATCCGATGAAGAACGACCTTGCTCTGATACCACTTGTTAGGATCGATGTACTCGGCTAGAGAGGGGGGGTGTGAATAGCCGACCCCAAATCTTCGCGTTTCTTTCTACAAATCAAGTTAGCGCAGCGGAAATAAAACGAATAGAAACGGAAGCGAAGAATAGCAAACCTCAAACTCGTCGATGTAACGAGGTTCGGAGATGAAACTCCTACTCCTTGGCATGTCCGTAAGGTGGACGAGCCCTATCAATCCATCGGTGGATGAGTCCCCGGAGAACCGGCTAATATATATACTCCTTCTGGGTGGAGAAACCTCGCCACAATCTTTCTTGCACCAGCAAGAATAGGAGTACAAGAATACACAAGAAGAAGCAACAATATGAATGTAAAAGCAAACAATCTTGCCTTCTCGTCGGCTGTTGATGAAGCAACAACTTCACGGGCCAAATACAGCAGCAACTGTTGGAGACCCCAGCCGAGGAAGCTCACGCGAAGCTTCAGCTAAGAAGAGCTTAGCAAAGCTCAGCAACAGCAAGCTCTTACAGAAGCAAGAGGTAGCAGCTGAGGAGAGGAAGAAGAAGAAGTATTGCTGTAGAAGCCCTTGATCTCCTTTTATAACCTGCAAAGAAGAAGACACATAAACTAGCCGTTGTGTCGCAACGGCTAGGGCCTAGACCGATCAGGCACACTCCTGATCGGTCCAGGAGTGTTCTGATCGGTCTTGGGGACCGATCAGGCTATGTCCTGATCGGTCCAGGAGGAGTCTGATAGGTCCCTGGACCGATCAACCTTTCTCCTTCTTCTTCTTCTGTTTGCTTTCTGATCGGTCTCCAGACCGATCAGATAATCCACAGAAGCATTCTGTTTGGTTACTGATCGGTCACCAAACCGATCAGCCGAGCTACCGAGCTACCGAGCCCTCTCTAACCTAGTCCGGAGAACGAGTTGCCGAGCCCTCTCCGACTTCGTCCGGTCCAGAGAATGAGCTACCGAGCTACTGAGCTACGAGCTACCGAGCCCTCTCCGACTTCATCCGGTCCAGAGAACGAGCTACCGAGCCCTCTCGGCCTGGTCAGGAGCCCGAGCCACGAGCACCGAGCTACCGAGCACCGAAGCACCGAGCAGGCACTCTGGGGCACCGAGCTACCTGGGCTACCGAGCTGCCGAGCCCTCTCCGACTTCGTCCGGTCCAGAGAATGAGCTACCGAGCCCTCTCTGACCTAGTCCGAGCTACCGAGCTACCGAGCTACCGAGCTACCGGGCTACCGGGCTACCGAGCTACCGAGCTACCGAGCCCTCTCTGACTTCTCATGCCAAGCTTCCATACTTGGACTTCTCCCGTGCCAAGCTCCCTGCTTGGACTTTTCCGTGCCAAGTCTCCATACTTGGACTTTTCTCGTGCCAAGCTCCCTGCTTGGACTTTTCACTAGATGTCTGGTCAACCTTGACCTATCTGGATTTCCCTTGCCTGGCTTCACTCACCAGGACTTTCCAACTGCCTAGCTTCACTCACCAGGACTTTCCAACTGCCTGGCTTCACTCACCAGGACTTTCCATCTACCTGGCTTCACTCACCAGGACTTCCAAACTGCCTAGCTTCACTCACTAGGTCTTTCCCCTGCCTGGCTTCACTCACCAGGACTTTCACTTTCACCTAGCTTCACTCACTAGGATTTTCACCTAGCTTTACTCACCAGGATTTCCCGACTGCCTGGCTTCACTCACCAGGACTTTCCGAACTGTCTGGCTTCACTCACCAGGACTTTCCTAACTGCCTGGCTTCACTCACCAGGACTTTCCGAACTGCCTGGTTTCACTCACCAGGACTTTCCGAACTGCCTGGTTTCACTCACCAGGACTTTCCGAACTGCCTAACATCCCAGTTAGGACTTCCCAGTCAAGTATCCGGTCAACCTTGACCTACTTGACTCTTCTTCATCCAACCTGATCAGACCCTGATCAGTATCTCTCCGCATGGACAACTGCACCTGCATTGTCCATGTCTACATGTCTTTCTGTATTGTCAAACATCGAAACCATGATCAAGGTTTACGCTTGGTCAACTAGGTCAACCTTGACCTACTGGAAATTGCACCAACACATCTCCACAACCGAACGATTGCCCTAGCAATCTCCATATATTGTCAAACATCAAAACTCAAATATCGACTCAAGTTTGACTCAACTCAAGCTTAGTCAAACTGGTCAAACTTGACCTAGGGAAATTGCCTAACAATCTCCCCCTTTTTAATGTTTGACAACCCTCTAAGTTAGGCTAAATCCCATAGCCTTAACCTCTTATTTATCACAAGGCTAAATCTCATAGCCTTAACTTCTTTTTTATACCAAGGCTAAATCTCATAGTCTTAACCTCTTCTTTATAACAAGGCTAAATCTCATAGCATTAACCTCTTCTTTATCACAAGGCTAAATCTCATAGCCTTAACTCCTTTATACCAAGGCTAAATCTCATAGCCTTAACCTCTTCTTTATAACAAGGTTAAATCTCATAGGCTTAACCTCTTCTTTATCATAAGGCTAACTCTCATAGCCTTAATTTATTACAAGGCTAACTCTCATAGCCTTAACCCTTTCATGACAAGGCATGAATGAAGGTTTCCTTCATTCTCTCCCTTTCCTAGAGGGAAAACTCCCCCTACTTGGGATGAAGGCCTAACTTAACCTTTCATTCTCCCCCTTTGTCACACATCAAAATCATAAAACAAACTCTTCTCCATAAGAGTTAACTCTACGTTGTTTACAACCTCACATGTTGTTAACAACCCCACAGTGAAGATCTCATAGTCTTCATTGCTGCCAAAGCTCCCCCTTGTGCTCTACTTCACTTCACAATGCTCATCCTAGAGCATGCATCAACTTCCCAATGAAATTCCCATTCATTGTATTCAATGTTCTCCCTTGAGTAGTAATCTTCTTCTCAATACTCATCCAAGAACAGTTTTCACTTTACCAATGAGGATCCTATCCCCTTCATTAACCCAATGCTCCCCCTTGAGCAGTAATCTACTCCATAATACTCATCCGAGAGCATTTATCATCCTAGCAATGAAGATAACCAATCTTTCATTGCTCCCCAATACTCGACCCTGAGTATTAATTCATCATGAAGGTTTAACCCTCTTCAAAAGTCTTTGAAAAGATTTTTTATGTTTTCAAAGAGTAACACCCCTTAAAATTATGGTCAAACTTCTATTATTACACCAACAATAACTTAGGGTTCCTAAATAATTAGGAAAATCAAAACTCGAAGTTTTGAGGTTCAAAATTCAATAATGAAACTAAACCTCAACCTAAACTTCACCTAAGTCTACATTAATCAATCCATGCTTGTTTTCATCATGAAAACTCCCCCTAAGCGTATACAAATGTATTCCAAAGGGTTAGGAATGTATTCCTAAGTGCGGCGCTCACTTGGCTACCAAGATTCATAAACTCTAGTACTTAGCCTGGAAGTCTAGGATTCAAATCCTAGGGAAGGCAAAAATCCACTTGCCAGGGGTGGGAAGCGTGAGTAACGGCATGACCGACGGTCGTCGGTTGACGACAAAAGGGGTCGCCAGTTGGGCCGCCCAAGGGACTGCCAAGGGGTCGCCAAATGGGCCACCAGTTGGGCCGCCCAAGGGGTCGAGGGGCCGGATCGTTACAATAGGTACATGATGTATGTATGACATGACATAGTATTTTTATATTTTTCATAATAAAAATGAATGCAACACATGATGTCATGACATATAATAGGCAATCTATCATGACATTTTAGCATAAATAAAATATACCTAGATAACCTATCTAAGTGTCCTTAAACTTTAGCTAAAACCTTAAAATTAAGCCTAGATTGCTTATCTCTTGAATGAATGCCAAAACCTAACTTGACATTTCTTTTACCCCCTTTTTTATTTGTGCCAATTGAAATTAAGAATTCAATCCTCAAATATTTGTTTAGCACATATTACTCTTTTTAAGGATCAAACATTTAGATTGAGACTTAATTTTGCTCTTAATCCCTTAAGAACATACTAATATCTCAACTAGACATTTCTTATCCTTTCTCCAAGTGTGTCAACTTACCTTTGATGTGATTCCTCAAGGTTTGGCACAACTTACTCTTCTAAAGAGTTATTAATTTGATTAAGGTTTAAATTTTTCCTTAACCCCTCAATAGAATACCAAATTTCCAACTTGGTATTTCTTTTTGCATTTGTACCATTTTAAATTAAACAAATTCCTCAAAGTATGACACATTTTACTCTTTCAAGGAGTAAATGAAATCAAATTAAGGCTTAGATTCGCCTTTAACCTTCTAAGAAAATGTCAAAACCCCCAACTTGACATTTCTTATCCTTTTCTAAATGTGTTAATTTAAATTAAGTTCAAATCCTCAAAGTTTGACACATTTTACTCTTCCAAAGAGTAAACATCTTGCATTAGGACCTAGATTTTCCTTTAATTACCCTAAGACAATATTAAAACTCCAATTTGGTATTTCTTATGTTTTCCCAATTGTGCCAAGTTAAATTTGATTCAACTCCTCAAATTTTGACACATTTTACTCTTTCCAAGAGTAACACTTTAGATTAACACTTAGATTTCCCTTAAAACACTAAGAAGATACCAAAATCCCAACTTGATATTTCTTATAGTTTCCTTAGGTGTAACAATTTTAGATTAATTTCAATTCCTCAACACTTGACACTTTTTTGCCCTTCAAGGCTTAATCCCATTTGATTAAAGCATGAGTTTTCTCTTAATTCCTTAAGAAAGTATCAAAATTCTAACTTGATTTTTCTTATACTTTTCTTAAGTGTGCCAATGTAGATTAAGTTCAACTCTTCAAATTTTGGCGCATATATTACTCTTTCAAAGAGTGACCCCATAATCATTTTCATTTTCAAAGGTTAACAATAACCTTGAAAATGCTCTCAAGTGTCAACTTTAATAAGGTTGGGTTAACTACCATTCCAATTTGAGTTGACACTCTCTAAACTCATCTAGGGTGTAGAGAATATGCTCCTAGGAACCCAATACCTATTGGTGCTCTTTGGATGCTCTAGGTACTCACTAGGGATAACTGCCCTAGATACTTTCCTAAGGACCTTTCTAGGCTTCTTAGAAGCCTTGGTCACTTCTACTAGGTCACTTCTAGAGATAACTTCCCGTGTAACCTTCTTTGTGACTTTATTAGGCCTTTTTGGAGTCTTAGTCACTTTGGTCTTACCAAAATGACCTTTAGAGATTCCTTCCCTAGTATCCTTGACTTGACCTCTACATCTAGGGTTGGTCCCATAGCTATATGGAACACTATGAAAAGAAATCACATCCTTCTTGACTTTAGGTTTGTATCCCAAACCTCTATAGCCATTGGATGACTTTTGTCCAGTTCTCCCTAGAGTTTGCTCATTTTGACCCTTAAGAATATTTTCCATTCTTGTTAAAGTCCTCTCTAAGTTATCAAGTCTTGACCTCAAGACTTGGTTTTCCGTCATTAAATTAATAGGTTTGGATTTTTCTTGACCCCTATGAGCATTTCTATATTTAGGCATGTATCTATAATCCTTAGAGTCATTGCCTAAATAGTTATCTACATTCCTAACCTTAGGTGTGGTAAATCTAGCATGAGGAGGAATATATTTTCCCTTAACGCTATCATGCTTGTTACTTTCATGATAATTTGCATTAAAATGATAAGTGTTATTTCTAACATGCATTTTATCATGACTAAGAGGAATTGCACTATTAAAGGTTACCTTGGGTTTGCTCTTATAAGCTCCCCCTTGATTTTTGCTTCCTCCTTTAACTTTGATTGACTTCTTCCCTTTAGGGCATTGACTCCGGTAATGCCCATTTTGATTGCATGAGAAGCACACAATGTGCTCCTTGCTCTTGCGTTTCGTGGGACCAATCTCCTTGGGCTTCTCCTTGCCCTTGGGTACTACTTGACCCTTCTTCTTGAACAATTTGGGATACTTACTCTTGTAGTGTCCATGTTCCCTACACTCAAAGCAAATGATATGATTTTTATTATTCTCAATTGAGGTTTCTATACCTTTGCTTGTAGGGATGATGCTTGATTCTCCATTTGATGTAGCTTGCATTGTGGAGGTTGCATCATCTTCCTCTTCTTCTCCTCTTGAGGGTGTGGGTGTTTCCACCTCTTCAACTCTTGAGGATATGGATACTTCCATCTCTTCCTCTCTTGAAGATGTAGAGGATCTCTCATCTTCTTCCTTCTCCTCCTCTTCCTTCTTCTCCTCGAATGTTGACCTTATGTCAACATTAGATTGATCCTTCTCTTTTTGGACCAATGAACCCTTCTCCTTGGGATCCTCCACTCCTTGGAGTTGTGTACGGTTCTCATGATAGGCAATGATTTTTTTCCAAAGATCACATGCACTTGTGTATTCACCTACACTCAAAACGATATTAGAAGGTAATAAATTCAACAAAATTTTCATTACCTCCTTATCGACCTCTGCTTGTTCCTTTTGTTCCTCGGTCCAATGTCGAGGTCGGAGGCATTTACCCTTCTTATCTGTTGGAGCTTCAAATGGGTCCTCCAAGACCATCCATTGGTTCCAATCCATTTGGAACCAAGTCTCCAATCGATTCCTCCAAAAATTGAAGTCCTCTTTGTCGTATGGAGGTGGAATCCGGATGTCCCATCCGAGAGGTCCTTCACTCTCCATCTTCTTCTTCCTCTAGCTTCTTGCTCTCTTGGCGGTTAGTCCATAGAAGAACGATCTCGCTCTGATACCAATTGTTGTGACCGATGTGCCCGTTAGAGGGGGGTGAATAGCGGTTCGTCGCGCGCTTGCGTCGTTTGCTTCGTCTTGATAGTTTGCAGCGGAATACAACTCGAAGACAAACTATACAATGCTAACAAGTAGATTTACTTGATATCCACCTCAAGATGAGGTGACTAATCCAAGGATCCACACACGACACGCTATTTCCACTATGAAACACTCCTTCTCGGTCGCAGCCGGAGACGGAGAAGCCTCATACAAACTCACACAATAGCGTACACAAAAATACAAGAGAGTACAAGATACAAATGAAAACACTACTTCTTCTTGCTTACTTGTTGCTTGTTGTTGCCTCTTGAACCTTGAGAGAACACTTCCAAAAGCCTTCAAGAACTGGCGGTGAAGATCAGAGAAGCTCGCTGTGAGTCGCAGAGAAATCGCAGGAAGAAAGCTCGCAAAGAACTAGCGAAGAAAACGCTTCGCCTAGGCTTTAAATAGTGCTCCCAATCGATCCAATTCGTCCCCAATCGATTGTCACGTCAGCACCGTTCCATCCTAGTCATCCATTGCTCGTTTCCTGCCCAACGTTCACTTCCAATCGATCGACCGATCAATTGAGATTGCCTGAATCGATCGCCCGATCGATTCAGAGTCTTTCTATGCTCACGCGAACGTGCGAGAGCTTCTGCTGCCCAATCGATCGACCGATCGATTGGCAGCTCCCAATCGATCGCCCGATCGATTGGGAACGCTTCTGTGCTCACGATTTCACATCCCAATTGATCGACCGATCGATTGGGCCTTCACATTGTTAAACCCTGTGGTAGTTTTGATGTGATCAACCAAGTTGGTTAGGTCCTGCGTTTTGTCTGATCCCTGTGTCTGAGTGTGCAGGAACTTAGGAGCACCGGAAGTCGAGCGGAAGACGCAGCTGGCGAGAAGGACGGCATGGGAAGGGAGCCGACGGGCTCGGTGCGTCCGAAGGACGGGAGAGCTGCGGAAGAGTACACCCGGTGGGCGAGAAGAACGTGCACGGCGTTCGAGGGACGTAAAGCCGGGGAGGAAGCCTGCTCGAGGAGAAGGCCGGGAATTGGGTTCGGGTGAGCCCTATTCTGGTAGGTCGCAATCACCCAAGGAGCCGAATCGGAACAAGTCAACTGGAAGTTGACTTGTCAATGGTTCGGTCGACCGAACCCCTTGATCGGTCGACCGAACCCTTCTATATCCGAAGCCAGCTGTTGGTGACACGTCAGAAGCCACGTCAAGCAGCCAACCGTTGGGGAGCTGATCGGTCGATCGAACCGAAGTCTATCCAGAGACCAAGTCGAGCAATCTGATCGGGCCAACTCAGCAGAAGACCGTTGGCAGATCGGTCGACCGAATAAAAGGATCGGTCAACCGAACCCAAGCTCGATCCACAGAGACTGCACCTGGATGCGAAGCTGGGCAGGTACAACAAGTTCGGTCGACCGAATCTGGGGATCAGTCGACCGATCCCTCTCGAGTCAAACTTCATCCCGAAGGATCAGGTGAACTGATAAGCTCGAGAACCCCTATATAAAGAAGGTCTCGGGTAGCTCTTAGCAACATCGAAAAACCAACTCTGTAATTCTTCTTCTGCAACTTCTTTGCTTACAAAGTGTAAAAGGCTTCTCCGCCTTCAGAGAAGGAGCTCTCTTACTGCGCTTTTCATCATCCTGGATTAACAACCCTCTTGGTCGTAACCAGGTTAAATTTGTGTGTCTTTTTCTCTGCTTATTTTGATTCTTAATATAGTTGCTTATTATTTGAGTTGAAATTGGTTGAGGAGGGTTTAGTTTTAACTTGCAGGCAATTCACCCCCCTCTTGCCGGTCTCCGCTGCACCAACAAGTGGTATCAGATCCCAACAGCCTCAGAGGGACTAACCGCCATCTGAAGCACAAAGATCAGAACAATGGCCGGCGCAAACATCCATCCCCCGAAGTTCGACGGAGATTTCGCTACATGGAAGCGAAAAATGGAGGTATTCTTTAAAACAGATTTTGATATCTTAATTACTATGAAATATGGTTTTGCAGCTCCTAAAGACAAAGAAGAAAACACGTGGAGCAAGAAGGAGCAAGCCGACTTCGTTGCCAACAGAAAAGCGGAATTCCACCTCCTTAGTGTTCTGCCACCTCAGGAGGTAAGCCGGATCGAAAGTTATGACTCCGCGAAAGATCTCTGGGAGAAATTCCTAGAGCTTCACGAGGGTACATCCGAAGCGAAGCTAGCTAGGCGCGACATCCTCTGGAACCAGTTGACGAACCTCCGAATGAACCAAGGCGAGAAGGTAGCGCAGCTCCAAGCAAGGATCGAAGAACTGATCACACAACTAACCAACCTTGGAGAAGAAGTAACGAACCGGGATTCCATCCGATACGCACTCAACGCCTTCCCGAGGACTCCAGAATGGGCATCCTTAGTAGATGCGTACTACATCTCTAAAGATCTTGAGGTAAGTAGTTTAGAAAATTTATTTTCAACTTTTGAACTTCACGAATCTCGAATTACAGAAAATCAAGTAGAAAAGTCGAACCTCAACATTGCCCTACGAGCTGAAAAGGACGATCCCGACTCCGAAGCGACGATTGACGAAAACGAAGCTGCGTTAATGGTAAAACGATTTAACAAGTTTTTTAAATCTAACCAATTTAGATCGCAGTCAAGTAAACATCGTCAAAAGAGAAGGACAGTCCGTTGCTACAATTGCAACGAAGAAGGGCACATCAAGGAGGACTGCCCAAAATTGAAGTACAAGCAAAAGGAGAAGACAAAGACCAATTACAAGAAACCAAATTCCTCCAAGCACAAAAATTTGAAGGCGACATGGGACGACTCTTCATCCTCCGAGTCAGAAGTCGAAGAATTCTCGGGACTAGCATTGGTGGCCAACCACCTCTTTGAAGATAACTCAGACTCAGAGATGAGCATTGATCAAGGGGGAGACACAAAAGAGGAAAGCTGCGATGAAGGGGGAGCTACCGACAAACAGGTAAGTAAAGTACGTGCCCTAAACCCTAAACAGTCTTTTGAGTTTATTAAATCTTTGTCTAAAGATATATTCAAATCAGAAAAAGAAATTGCCAATTTAAAAATAAGTTTGGAAATTTTAAATTTGGAAAATGAGGTTTTGCAATTTGAAAATACAAAATTAAAAAATGAAATTGAAAAGTGATGCATGCTTAAAGAAATTTCCAAATTCAAAAATTAGGATTTATGGAAAATTAAATTGGTACATTAGAAACCATCAGGGTCAACTTAGAAAAGTACCAAGAAACTATATACCCCCTAAGTATCTGACTAATCCAGTAGGAAGGAACCTCTATTGGGTTCCAAAATCCGTACTTAATTAATCCTTTAAAATTAAAAGCTTCAAAAGAGAAAATTAAACATTGATTTTCCTAATGCGGCTTTGACTAGAAAGTGGTTGTTGCTCTAATAACCAAGAAGGCCTAGTGCCTCGCCACTACCTGGAAGCCAAATTTAGAAATGAACTGTTTAATTAACGTTTTGATAAAAGCATTGAAAATAAAATTGAATAATGCTTAGAAAAAGTGTTTGGAACTTAGAATTTTTTTTTTAAAAAAAATTTTTAAACCTAACCCAGTTTTTTTTTATATTTAGTTAGAAATTTGTTTAGAATTTTTGTTAACTTAGAAAATTTTAGTTGCATTTTGAAAAATATTTTGACACTTAGAAAATGTTTAACGTTGAAAATTTTTTTCTTGGATGTTGAAACCTTAGGAAATTTTCATTGAAAATCTTTTTGTCCCCGTTTTTGCTGTGATCAAAGGGGGAGAATAAAAGATAAGTTCGGTTGGGGGGAATTTAAAATTTTTTTTATGTATTTTAATGTTGCAATTTAGTTCAAAATTGCAAATTTATGCCTGAATTGTTAGTTTAGTAATTTTCTTCAAATTAATATTTGTTTGGTTTACCCCTAACTTGAACTTGGTTGATGCACATCAAAAAAAGGGAGATTATTAAACCCTGTGATAGTTTTGATGTGATCAACCAAGTTGGTTAGGTCCTGCGTTTTGTCTGATCCCTGTGTCTGAGTGTGCAGGAACTTAGGAGCACAGGAAGTCGAGCGGAAGACGCAGCTGGCGAGAAGGACGGCACGGGAAGGGAGCCGATGGGCTCGGTGCGTCCAAAGGACGGGAGAGCTGCGGAAGAGTACACCCGGTGGGCGAGAAGAACGTGCGCGGTGTTCTAGGGACGTAAAGTCGGGGAGGAAGCCTGCTCGAGGAGAAGGCCGGGAATTGGGTTCGGGTGAGCCCTATTCCGGTGGGTCGCAATTACCCAAGGAGCCGAACCGGAACAAGTCAACTGGAAGTTGACTTGTCAATGGTTCGGTCGACTGAACCCCTTGATCGATCGACCGAACCCTTCTATATCCGAAGCCAGCTGTTGGTGACACGTCAGAAGCCACGTCAAGCAGCCAACCGTTGGGGAGTTGATCGGTCGACCGAACCTTCTGATCGATCGACCGAACCGAAGTCTATCTAGAGACCAAGTCGAGCAATCTGATCGAGCCAACTCAGCAGAAGACCGTTGGCAGATCGGTCGACCGAACAAAAGGATCGGTTGACCGAACCCAAGCTCGATCCACAGAGACTGCAGGTACAGCAGGTTCGGTCGACCGAACCTGGGGATCGGTCGACCGATCCCTCTCGAGTCAAACTTCATCCCGAAGGATCAGGTGAACTGATAAGCTCAAGAACCCCTATATAAAGAAAGTCTCGGGTAGCTCTTAGCAACATCGAAAACAGTGAACGAAAAACCAACTCTGTAATTCTTCTTCTGCAACTTCTTTGCTTACAAAGTGTAAAAGGCTTCTCCGCCTTCAGAGAAAGAGCTCTCTTACTGCGCTTTTCATCGTCCTGGATTAACAACCCTCTTGGTTGTAACCAGGTTAAATTTGTGTGTCTTTTTCTCTGCTTATTTTGATTCTTAATATAGTTGCTTATTATTTGAGTTGAAATTGGTTGAGGAGGGTTTAGTTTTAACTTGCAGGCAATTCACCCCCCTCTTGTCAGTCTCTGCTGCACCAACACACATAATCGTAGTACACTCCAATCGATCGACTGATCGATTAGACCCTGGTTCAATCGATCGCCTGATCGATTGACCAGCCTGAACTTGACTCGAACTCAAGTCCAGAATCTCCAACCCAACTCCTGGTCAACCGTGACCTGTTGGGTCTCTGTGCCTAACATTTGGCCATACCCGACCAACCTCGAACTAGCCTTCTAGCTTCTTCCATCAGCTTTGCGTCTCTTGGATATCTCCCCATCCTTCACGCCTTGCCTTCAAGAGCTTCCTTCGGTCTCATCCTAGTTATTGAGTTCTCCTTGCCAAGTCACACTAGGACTTATCTTGCCAAGACCACATGCTTGGACTTACAATCTTCGCCAAGATCATACTTGGACTTTCAGTTGCCTGGTTCCTCACCAGGACTTCCCAATTGCCTGGCTCCTCACCAAGACTTTCTCCTTTACCAAGATCACACTTGGACTTTCAGTTGCCTAACTCCTCACCAGGACTTTCTCCTTTGCCAAGATTACACTTGGACTTTTCAATTTGCCTAACCTCCAGTTAGGACTTCCATACGCCTAACCTCCAATTAGGACTTCCACACGCCTAACCTCCAGTTAGGTCTTCCATATGCCTAACTTCCAGTTAGGACTTTCCATACGCCTAACCTCCAGTTAGGATTTCCACCTCTGCCTAAACTCCAGTTAGGACTTACATACGCCTAACCTCCAGTTAGGGTTTTCCCAGTCAAGTCTCCTGTCAATCTTGACCTACTTGACTTGTATTCTCATCACCCTGGTCAACCCTTTGACCATCTCCACAACCGGACGATTGCCCTAACAATCTCTATATATTGTCAAACATCAAAACTCAAATATCGACTCAAGCTTGACTCAACTCAAGCTTAGTCAAACTGGTCAAACTTGACCTAGGGAAATTGCCTAACAATCTCCCCCTTTTTGATGTTTGACAAATCTCTAAGTTAGGCTAAATCCCATAGTCTTAACCTCTTATTTATCACAAGGCTAAATCTCATAGCCTTAGCTCCTTCTTTATACCAAGGCTAAATCTTATAGCCTTAACCTCTTCTTTATCACAAGGCTAAATCCCATAGCCTTAACTCTTTCTTTATACCAAGGCTAAATCTCATAGTCTTAACTCTTTCTTTATACCAAGGCTAAATCTCATAGCCTTAACCTCTTCTTTATAACAAGGCTAAATCTCATAGCCTTAACCTCTTCTTTATCACAAGGCTAACTCCCATAGCCTTAATTTATCACAAGACTAACTCTCATAGCCTTAACCCTTTCATGACAATGCATGAATGAAGGTTTCCTTCATTCTCTCCCTTTCCTAGAGGAAAAACTCCCCATACTTGGGATGAAAGCCTAACTTAACCTTCCATTCTCCCCCTTTGTTACACATCAAAACCATAAAACATACTCTTCTCCATAAGAGTTAACTCTACATTGTTTACAACCTCACATGTTGTTAACAACCCCACAGTGAAGATCTCATAGTCTTCATTGCCGCCAAAGCTCCCCCCTTGAGCTCTTCTTCACTTCACAATGCTCATCATAGAGAATGCATCAACTTCCCAATGAAATTCTCATTCATTGTATTCAATGCTCCACCTTGAGCAGTAATCTTCTTCTCAATACTCATCTAAGAGCATTTTTCACTTTACCAATGAGGGTCCTATCCCCTTCATTAACCCAATGCTCCCCCTTGAGTAGTAATCTACTCCACAATACTCATCCGAGAGCATTTATCATCCTAGCAATGAAGATAACCAATCTTCCATTGCTCCCCAATACTCGACCCTGAGTATTAATTCATCACGAAGGTTTAACCCCCTTCCAAAGTCTTTGAAAAGATTTTTATGTTTCCAAAGAGTAACACCCCTTAAAACATGGTCAAACTTCTATCATTATACCAACAATAACTTGGGGTTCCTAAATAATTAGGAAAATCAAAACTCGAAGTTTTGAGGTTCAAAATTCAATAATGAAACTAAACCTCAACCTAAACTTCACCTAAGTCTACATTAATCAATCCATGCTTGTTTTCATCATGAAAACTCCCCCTAAGCGTATACAAATGTATTCCAAAGGGTTAGGAATGTATTCCTAAGTGCGGCGCTCACTTGGCTACCAAGATTCATAAACTCTAGTACTTACCCTGGAGGTCTAGAATTTGAATCCTGGGGAAGACAAAAATCCACTTGTTAGGGGCGGAAAGACCTAGTGAGTAACGACACGGCTGACGGTCGTCGATTGACGACAAAAGGGGTCGCCAGTTGGGCCGCCCAAGGTGTTGGAGCAATCTAGGTGCCCTAGGTTTTGATGTTTGGGCAAAGGTTTAAGTTAGGTTTATTGTTGTATTTGATATGCATTGTGAGTGTGCAGGATACAGGTACAATAAGGAAAGTCCAAGTGTGATCTTGGCAAATGAGGAAAGTCCAAGAATGAGTCTTGGCGGTGTAAGTCCAAGCATGTAGTCTTGGCAACGTAAGTCCAAGTGTGACTTGGCAATGGATGAAGACCCGGAGGTGAGGAGCCTCTTGGCAAAGGAAGACCCGACAATATGAACAAGGCCGAAGGAAGCTCCAGAAGGCAAGACGTGAAGGATGGGGAGATATCCGAGGGACGCGAGGCTGATGGTGGAGGCTAGAAGGCTAGGTCTAAGTTGGTCGGACGAGGACGAATGCTGAGTGATTGTACTCAGGGCAAAATTCTATGTGTTTTAGAATTCACTGTAGCAGTACTAGAGCGGCACTGTAGCGACACTGTAGCAGTAATGATGTGACATTGTAGCAGCACTGTAGCAGTCGACTGGTCACTGTAGCAGTCGACTGGTAGTCGAACGTTGGGTAACAGTCGACTTCACTTAAAGGACCAGTCGACTAGTGCATACACCAGTCGACTGGTAGCGGGAAAATAGCTTAGTGTTTTCCTCTCGAGCTCTATTTAATAGAGCTCGAGGTGCTTGGCATGGTTGACAAAATAGACTTGGTTAAAGCCTATTAGAGTCTCCCAAGCCTTCGTGTGATCGATGTGCTTGTATTTAAGTGTTTGTGGCGAGGTTTCTCCACCGACAAGGAGCTTGAGCTAGCCAGAGGTTTTCCGGGGAGTCATCCACCGACGGATCTGGATCGTCCACCTTACGGGCAGCCGTGGAGTAGGAGCTTTATCTCCGAACCACGTTAAATCAACGTGTTATGTTTGCTTTCTCTCGTTAGTATTTGTTTTTGTATTTCTGCTGTGCACTAACATTATAGGAAGCAATCGATTTGGGTGAGACGCTATTCACCCCCCCCCTCTAACGGGCGTCAAGGTCCCAACAAGTGGTATCAGAGCCAGGTTAGTTCTTGTTGAACTAATCGCCAAGAGAGTGGCTAGAGGAAGAAGATGGAGTCAGAGGGACCTCTCGTATGGGACATCCGAATCCCACCTCCATACGAGCGCGAGGATTTTGACTATTGGAGGAAGCGTATGGAGATGTGGTTCCAAATGAATTTGAATCAATGGATTGCGTTGGAGGAACTGTTTAAAGCTCCAACGGACAAGAAGGGAAAGCGTCTCCGACGTCGATATTGGACCAATGAGCAAAGGGAGCAATCAGAGACGGACAAGGAGGTAACTAGAAGTTTAATTAATTTATTACCTCCTAATGCGATATTGAATGTAGGTGGATACGAGAATGCAAATGACCTTTGGAAAAAGATAATTGCGCTTCATGTGAGTCCTACACAAATCCAAGAAGAGAAGAAACCCAAGGAGAAGGACCCATTTGTCCAAGAAGAGAAGGACCAATCGAATGTTGACACGAGCACAACATCCGAGGAGGAGAAGGAAGATGAGGAGATATCATCCACATCTTCAAGGGAAGAAGAAGTGGAACCGTCCATATCTTCAAGTGAAGAGGAAGAAGAGCAATCCAAGGAAGAGGAGATCTTGGAAGTTCAACCCTCTGCCTCAACTACCAAGAAGAGCACAAAGGACCACATCAAATGTTTTGAGTGTGGTAAGATGGGGCATTACAAAAGTAGGTGTCCTTCGCTCAAGAAGGTAAATGAGGTAAACCCTAAACTCACTAAAGTTATTTTAGAAACTAATGTGAGTTGTAGGAAGAAGAAGGAGAAGAAGCACATTAGGTGCTTTACATGTGGTGAGTGGGGTCACTACCACACAAAGTGCCCAAGGAGAGGAGAGCTCAAGAAATTGGCGCACTTGAAGAAATGGGAAAAGAAGAGGTGCACAAGTCAAGGGGGAGCTTCAAAGGTAAAAAGGAAGGTAATCCTTATTTTAAAGTTTAATCCAATCTCCAATTCTTATATGTTTGTTAGAAATAATGTAGATTATTTACCTAAGCATAATCATGGATTTAGGTATAATGATAGAAATAGGGTTAACATGGTAGATAACCCTAAGAAATTATACACTAAGGGTAGACCTAATAAGACCTAAACCACTTTGCCTAGGGAAAGAAAGTGGGTGAAAACCTAAGCATTAATCCCAAGAATGGGAGACACATGCCTAGGAAGGGTAGGTCTAGGAATGTATATGATGGACATGTTGATTCTAGGGTTAGAACCCTAGAATTGGAAAATCAAGCCTTGAAGACAAAGCTTGAGGAAATGGAGAAAGTCCTAGAGAGGCTCATTATTGGACCTAAAGGACTTGACATGTATTTGGATGGTCAAAGACCCAAAAATGTCAAATTAGGTCCTTCCAAGACCAAAAGGAGGTCAAGTGCTAAGGTAGCACATGACATTGGTAAGGGAGGTGTGACCAAGGACAAGGGAGAGTCATCCAAGGCCAATAAGAAGGAATATGCTAGGGTGGCATATAATTATGGCAAGGATGGGATGTCCAAGGTTAAAGACAAGAAGAAATTAACCAAAGACAATATGTCTAAGGTTAAGAAGGTGAGTTTTGTAGGCCAAGTGTCACCCGAGGTGCACCGAAATGACCTAGCCATAGTGGATGAGTCACCAAGGGAGGTGACTAAGGTTAAGATTCCTAAGATTAGCAAGAGCCTTTGGGACACATGGTAGATGAGTTATCAAATGTACCAAGTGGTTAGAAGACGGACTTAAGTCTCTAACATAGTGGGTTGACACAATTAGGATGTATTTCATGCATTGAAATGTGAATTGGGTTCATATTGCATGAAAATTAGTTTTTGATGTATAGATGTCATATAAACCCATGCTAGAGAAGTATTGTGGTTTAGTATGGGCAGATACATCAAGAGGAAGCCAAAACTAGGACTTTAGGTCAATGTTCAATTGAACTATTTAGCTAGTTTTGAATTTTATGTCAATCTTGGGATCTGTGATAAATATATTTATATATATATTTTTTCCAAGTAGACATGGATAAAATAAACCTCTCTACAAAATTTGAGATTTTTTGGAGGTCTGTGAAATTTTTGGCGCATTTCTGAAAGTAAGTAAAAAAAGATTGATTTTTGCCCAAAAAGAGTATCAGTCAACTGGTACAGTTACCAGTCGACTGGTAACAATATTTTTGAGCATAGAATGTCTCTGTAAGCTCATTTTGATGAGGCCAGTCGACTGGTTCCGATACTAGTCGATTGGTAACAGTGTATTTCGAACACAGAAGGTTCTGTGAGTGGAAATCGAAGGGGGCAGTCGACTGGTACCTAGTTCAGTCGACTGATACCAGCCTAAAAGTGTTTTTTAATGTTGTTCTTGACCGTGTCAACTCGTTTAAATGTATGAGATCCATGGGGGATAAATACATGAGTTTAGGGTCAATTTGGATAACATGTTTTCAACAATTGGGATATTGTTGGAGCTCTTTTTTATGTATGGCAAAGGGGGAGAAGTTTAGGTTTAAGTGGGAAATCTATACACCTTTGTAAGAAATCCTAGCTCGAGGGGGAGCTTAGGTGAAGGGGGAGCGATTGTTTAGGCAAAGGGGGAGAAGTTTACCTTTGCGGGAAACCCTAACTCAAGGGAGAGCTTAGGTGAAGGGAGCTTAGGGATTTAGGTTCCATTATTTATGCATGAGTTGATTTGCATATTTATTTGCATATGTATTGGGTTTATGTTTCCCTAACTTAAACAGGTTGCCAAACATCAAAAAGGGAGAGATTGTTGGAGCAATCTAGGTGCCCTAAGTTTTGATGTTTGGGCAAAGGTTTAAGTTAGGTTTATTGTTGTATTTGTTGATACAGTCTGACCTGGCTGTTATTTTGATGTTGACACTGATTTAAGTTTGTATCAGATATTAATTAAACTCAGACTGATTAATGATCAAGGTTGATCATGAGGAGAGGAAAAGTCCAAGTACGGATACTTGGCACGCAAAGTCAGAGAGGGCTCGGTAGCTCGTTCTCTGGACCGGACGAAGTCGGAGAGGGCTCGGCAGCTCGTTCTCCAGACTAGGTCAGAGAGGGCTCGGTAGCTCATTCTCTGGACCGGACGAAGTCGGAGAGGGCTCGGCAGCTCGTTCTCCGAACTAGGTCAGAGAGGGCTCGGTAGCTCGTTCTCTGGACCGGATGAAGTCGGAGAGGGCTCGACAGCTCATTCTCCAGACTAGGTCAGAGAGGGCTCGGTAGCTCGTTCTCTGGACCGGACGAAGTCGGAGAGGGCTCGGCAGCTCGTTCTCCGAACTAGGTCAGAGAGGGCTCGGTAGCTCGTTCTACGGACTGGGAAGTCGGAGAGGGCTCGGCTGCTCGTTCTCCGGACTAGGTCGAGAGGGGCTCGGTAGCTCGTTCTCTGGACCGGACGAAATCGGAGAGGGCTCGGCAGCTCGTTCTCGAAGTCGAGAGGGCTTGGTAGCTCGTTCTCGGACCAAAGACGTTAGGGTTTAGGGCTAGGAGGCTCTAAAACTAACACAAGGACATTATCGATGCATTGGACCGATCAGGGATCTACGGTTATGCGGATCGGTCGGCGCCGATCGATGATCATTAGTCACTGATCGGTCTCGTGCCGATCGGTGACCCTGTAATGCCTCAGGTTATCGATCGGTCTAGACCGATCGAAAAAGTGATCAGAAAGACGCGGACTCAGCGAGAGGATCGGTCTGTGGACCGATCCACCCATAGGCTGATCGGTCCACAGACCGATCAGACTCTTCCCAGACCGATCAGGATGAGTCCTGATCGGTCCAGAGAGCTATGAATCGATCTGTTGACCGATCCACAACATGTCGTTTGTTTCTGCTGCTTCTCTGATATTTCTGATTCACTTCTGATTCACCTGATCAAATCATCTGCTGTGAGATTTTTAAGTTACAGGTTGCAGGTATCGTGCCATTGGTTAATTTCAAATAAAACTCCATCAGAAGAATAAGAACAAGTGGCCTTTATGCTGTATTTCATTGCAAGTGATGCAATTCGAGCTTCAACGTTCACTGGCCGCGATCAGTTGGACTCTTGCTCATTGGTTCGAGCTCAGAGACACCAGTGAAGATCATGGATGGTATTGGTGTGAGTTCAGAGAACCAGATGAGAAGGAAGAGTGATTAGCGACGCCTGAGTTGATTGCAATGATTCGACACAGGTGACAGTGATTCGGGACAGTGAGAAAGCAGAATAAGAAGAAGGAAGAAGAGAGGTTTGCTAAGGTTCTGAAAAACTCTCTGTCGATCAAGCAAGAGGCTGTGTTGTTGAGGTCTTGGCTGAAGCTTCCTTCTGTCTTTGCATTTTTCACTTCATGGCTGTAAGTTCATTTGCTCAATCCTTTAGCCACTGAACTCTGTAAGTCATTGTGCTTTATTTTACAAATCTATTCTGTGACTTTTGTGGAGAGGTTACTCCACCGAGAAGGAGAAATACTTAGCCGGAATTTGTCCGGGGTGTGATCTACCGAAAGATCAAGGGATCGTCCACCTTACGGACACGCCGAGGAGTAGGGGCAAGTTATCCCCGAACCTCGTATATACTTGTGTAAGCTGTGGGTTGGTTTTCTTTCCTTGCATCAGTTTTTGTTTTGTTTATTTCCGCTGTGCTAACAAAGTTTTGTGAGAAAATTGATTGACTTTCTAGTGGAGGCTATTCACACCCCCCTCTCTAGTCATCCGAAGGTCCTAACAGTATTTGATATGCATTATGAGTGTGTAGGATACAAGTACAATAAGGAAAGTCCAAGTATGATCTTGGCAAATGAGGAAAGTCCAAGAATGAGTCTTGGCGGTGTAAGTCCAAGCATGTAGTCTTGGCAACGTAAGTCCAAGTGTGACTTGACAATGGATGAAGTCCCGGAGGTGAGGAGCTTCTTGGCAAAGGAAGACCCGACAATATGGACAAGGCCGAAGGAAGCTCCAGAAGGCAAGACGTGAAGGATGGGGAGACATCCGAGGGACACGAGGCTGATGGTGGAGGCTAGAAGGCTAGGTCTAGGTTGGTCGGGCGAGGACGAGTGCTGAGTGATTGTACTCAGGCAAAATTCTATGTGTTTTAGAATTCACTGTAGCAGTACTGTAGCGACACTGTAGCAGTAATGATGTGACATTGTAGCAGTACTGTAGCAGTCGACTGGTCACTGTAGCAGTCGACTGGTATACTGTAGCAGTCGACTGGTAGTTGAACGTTGGGTAACGGTCGGCTTCACTTAAAGGACCAGTCGACTGGTGCATACATCAGTCGACTGGTAGCGGGAAAACAACTTAGTGTTTTCCTCTCGAGCTCTATTTAATAGAGCTCGAGGTGCTTGGCATGGTTGACAAAATAGACTTGGTTAAAGCCTATTAGAGTCTCCCAAGCCTTCGTGTGATTGGTGTGCTTATATTCAAGTGTTTGTGGCGAGGTTTCTCCACCGACAAGGAGCTTGAGCTAGCCGGAGGTTTTCTGGGGAGTCATCCACCGACGGATCGGGATCTTCTACGTTACGGACAGCCGTGGAGTAGGAGCTTTATCTCCGAACCACGTTAAATCAACGTGTTAGGTTTGCTTTCTCTCGTTAGTATTTATTTTTGTATTTCCGCTGTGCACTAACATTATAAGAAGCGATCGATTTGGGTGAGACGCTATTCACCCCCCCCTCTAGCGGGCGTCAAGGTCCCAACACAAGGGACCGCCAAGGGGCCGCCAAATGGGCCACCAGTTGGGTCGCCCAATGGGTCGAGGGGCCGGATCGTTACAATAGCTACATGATGTATGTATGACATGACATGGTATTTTTGTGTTTTTCATAATAAAAATGAATGCAACACATGATGTCATGACATATAATAGGCAATCAATCATGACATTTTAGCATAAATAAAATATACCTAGATAACCTATCTAAGTGTCCTTAAACTTTAGCTAAAACCTTAAAATTAAGCCTAGATTGCTTATCTCTTGAATGAATGCCAAAACCTAACTTGACATTTCTTTTACCCCCTTTTTTATTTGTGCCAATTGAAATTAAGAATTCAATCCTCAAATATTTGTTTAGCACATATTACTCTTTTTAAGGATCAAACATTTAGATTGAGACTTAATTTTGCTCTTAATCCCTTAAGAACATACTAATATCTCAACTAGACATTTCTTATCCTTTCTCCAAGTGTGTCAACTTACCTTTGATGTGATTCCTCAAGGTTTGGCACAACTTACTCTTTCAAAGAGTAATTAATTTGATTAAGGTTTAAATTTTCCCTTAACCCCTCAATAGAATACCAAATTTCCAACTTGGTATTTCTTTTTGCATTTGTACCATTTTAAATTAAACAAATTCCTCAAAGTATGACACATTTTACTCTTTCAAGGAGTAAATGAAATCAAATTAAGGCTTAGATTCGTCTTTAACCTTCTAAGAAAATGTCAAAACCCCCAACTTGACATTTCTTATCCTTTTCTAAATGTGTCAATTTAAATTAAGTTCAAATGCTCAAAGTTTGACACATTTTACTCTTCCAAAGAGTAAACATCTTGTATTAAGACCTAGATTTTCCTTTAATTACCCTAAGAAAATACCAAAGCCCCAATTTGGTATTTCTTATGTTTTCCCAATTGTGCGAAGTTAAATTTGATTCAATTCCTCAAATTTTAATACATTTTACTCTTTCCAAGAGTAACACTTTAAATTAACACTTAGATTTCCCTTAAAACACTAAGAAGATACCTAAATCATAAATCCTAAATTCTAAAATATTAAATCATAAATCCTTATCTTTAATCACTATTATATAAAAATACTCTTTACCAACTTGATGAAACTTATTTAAACTTATCAAAATCATTTTAAATTAATTAAAATCACTTTAAAAACAGCTATAGAAACTACTAAATAGCAACTATAATACTACAACAATATTATATTAGATGTTACACACAGTTACAGCTACATAGTATCTTATATATGTTATAATAGTTAGTCATAGCTATTACAATAAAATTAGAAATAAAGAATGATATTATAGTAACTATTTTATAATTTTTACATGTTATAGTAGCTGCCAATAACTATGATAACAATATTAGAATAAAAGATGTTTTAATGGGGTATTTCCATATGTGATGCAAGCTAGTGGACTTAGGAACCTATATTATACTTGTTTTGTATTTATTTTTTGAAACATTTTACTGAAAATGTCATTAAATGTATGATGAAAAGCTATTAATTGTTCATATCAATGAAAAGTGTCAGCAAACATAGTATTATATATTAAATATATTTTTATCATATTTATATTTATTTTTCCAATTCCAGTCATGGTCTTTCTTCATTTCTTCTCGGTTCAATTTATTATTTATTTTTTGTTTTATGTAAATCAACATTAAATTATAATTGGCACTAACAATGATACTAATTTATCAAGATAGTTTTTTTTAAACGAAAAGATCCCACAAAAGTTAACTTTACTATTTGGTAATTATTTCGATAAAAGTCCAAACTAAATAAAAAATAAAAATTAAGGACCAAAGTAAAGAAATTTTACCAAAACCAATTTGGGAATTTATTCATTTCATTCATTCATTTATTTAAATAAAACATAATTTAAATAAATATAAATGAAACCTGACGGAGAAATGTGTTTCGAGCCAACTCAAGTCTAATAACCCGGAGAAGCCCTCGGAGTCGGCGGCCCCTTGCGATGTCTCGGCAAGCGTCGAAGTTGATCGGATCCATCGCCTCCAAGATCTTCGCCAACCCTACAACCTCTTCCCGGCCGCCCTCCCTTTCCCGGAGCTTCAACGCCGCGGCATCGCCTTCACCGGCGGTCTTCGTCGACAAGAATACCCGTGTGATCTGCCAGGGCATCACCGGAAAGAACGGGACCTTCCACACTGAGCAGGCCATCGAGTATGGAACCAAGATGGTGAGAGCCACAGCATCACCCCTTATCTCTCTACTATAGAATGGTTGATGTGGATTCTTTTTTTTATATATACAAAAATTGATTTCGTCTGTGGAATTTATTAGTTTGGATCTGTACCTCGTTCTGTACCTTGTGCTTTTGAGTTCCTGTCATTTTTCTTCTTTTTTTTTTCCCATTTTCGTGTACGGGAGATGACTGCGATTTCTTTCGCATTAGGGTTTTCTAGTTAACCGTAGTGGTCCTTTTTCCATACTCGTGTGTTTGGTCAATGATTAATGATTCTTGCTATATGTCTCACAATTGCCATTGCTTCTGCATTAGGGTTTTCTAGTTAACCTTTTCCCCTGCTCGTGTGTTTCGTCAATGATTAATGATTCTTGCTTTACATCATGACAATTGCCATTTATTCTGCATTTGAGTTTTCTAGTGGTGTTTTTTCCCCTTGTTTTTGTGTTCGTCATGATTCTTGCTTTGCATGATGACAATTTTTTGATATGGTAGCTATATTTAGGTTGACTGAAACACCTTCCTGAGTGAGTTTTTTTTTTTAAAAAAAAAAAACCTATTCATCATGATTAGTTGTTACTGGTAGTTTATTTAAGTGTATGATAGAAGCAGATTTAAAAGTTAATAATTGTAATATGTATTCTATAGCAAAGTCATAATTTGATCTAAAATTTTGTCAACAATTACAATGTTCCCTATCAATTTGATGCACTGTTTAGTATCAATTAAGGTAGCTGGTGCCTTTTCACGAGTTCTTTTTGCACTTCAAATTATATAATACACAAATCAAAATGATGTCAAGGTTATTTTTTATTTTTATTTTTTTGATATGTTGGGAACGGGAGCCTTGGCGCAACGGTAAAGTTGTTGCCATGTGACCAAAAGGTCACGGGTTCGAATCTTGGAAACAACCTTTTGCAAAAAGCAGGGTAAGGCTGCGTACAATGGATCCTTCCCCGGGACCCTGTATGGCGGGAGCTTCGTGCACCGGGCTGTCCTTATTTTTTTGATATGTTGGGCTTAATTCTAAGTTTGTTAGCAAAAAAAAAATTATCTGATGATGGAAAATAAGAGGGATCACTATTGAGTTCTTGGATCATTGTTGTTTGATATAGGGATTTATAGATTCAAAGCCAAGATGTTTATGCAAAACAAGGAATTTAACAGGAATGCAATATTTTGTGGAGTGAAGAAAGTGTGATCTAGATATAAGTTATCATAAGCAATCTAGGCATCTCTAAAATTTGGGCTCTTCCTATATCCTCTACATATCCATGTAGGATACTGACATTCCAAGTCAATACTTATCCCTTAACTGGAGTTTTATAGATAGTTGCCATATACTTAGATCCGTATCCACATTAGACAATTATATCCTTGTTCAAATATGATCGGTCGGAGTTCCTATGAGAAAATAGGGCCACACGTGATATTGTTTAGAATCTCAGGGCTAACCTCATCATGGATTTGTAGCTCCATACTCTGGAAATCATGGATAGGTTTTGAGGGTTGGGCATCCTTTTGTACAATGCCTTGGTGGAAAGAGGAATCCTTTGATGGGGATTCCCTTAGAAGCCTGGGGGAGAGCCAATTGGCTTCTTTGTGATTGGGTAGGTAGTGGAAGTGCCGTAATGGAAGGGGAATACAGCTTATTATTGGAGAATTTTTGTTGGAGAATCTTGATGCAAGATGTTGAGGACATTTTCACAAAAAGAAAAATTGTGGAAATATCAAACTATTGCCGCAATTGATGTTGGAAAACTGTCTCTAAACAAAGCATTCAGAATTGTTTCAGCCTTAAAATCAAATGAACAATCTTTTGCTTGAGGTCAATGTACAAAACCTTGCTAAGTAAGTTAATACACAACAGTTTAAACCTTGGATCAAACGCTCCATCTTTTACCTGCTATCAGTATGTGTAATCTTTCTAAGCTAGTTATTTTGACATATTAATATTGTCATGGTTGGAGTGTAATGATATTACATAGAGCTCAATGTAGTGAGAGGTTTTATCTTGCTGACATCAATTAGTTGGGATGAACATGGCCTAATGATGACAATGAGTGCCATACTGTCGAATATTTCAGACGATGTAAATCATGGATTGAGCACACTGGTACAAATACCCTATTTCACCATGTCATAGTTAATCAAAGCTTTTGCGACAATGGATTGTTGATCTACGAATAGATATCTATAGGAATCCACAAGAATTTCCATCATAGCTTTCTGTCTAGCGTTGCTGAGGAAGCTACAATGCAGTAGTTATTTTTCTTCCTCTTTTTTTTTTTTCTCATACTTAGTTTTGTTCAGTGAATATCATAGGTTTTATTCTAACAACTTGGACATGTATTGGCTGATTAATTTTGTGATGAATCATTGCTCTCTTTGCTGTAGGTTGGTGGGGTGACACCAAAGAAAGGTGGAACTGAACACTTAGGTCTTCCAGTCTTCAATACAGTTGCAGAAGCAAAGGCTGAGACAAAAGCTAATGCATCAGCTATTTATGTCCCTCCTCCATTTGCTGCTGCTGCAATTATGGAGGCAGTGGAAGCTGAGCTAGATCTTGTTGTATGTATTACTGAAGGAATTCCTCAACATGACATGGTAACTCTCAAGTTCTTATTGATCTTTCTATACCTGTTGTGGAGTAATTTTCTTCTATGGTTTGTCCATGGATTATCTTAGTTTCCCATATCCATTCTGGGTGGTGATTAGAGTAGTATGAATTTGTCAGTAGACCACATATCATTTGCATTGCTATGATATTGTAATTTAGTTATGGGCTAATGAAGGAATTGTATAGATGAATGAGCTATTTTTGACTTGGCTTAAGAATTTTGGGGTACGATTGGTATTAAAACAAATATATCTGGGGCATGGTGTGGTGTTTGTCAATCACTGCCACTGTGATAGTGGAGCTACAATTAAACCTAGCATGGCAAGGGGTGATTACGAGTTGTGTTGGATTTCAGGTTGTTAAATCTTAAGTGGGGTAGATTATGATAGCCCTACTTATCCTCGTTGACAGATCCTGTTTCCCTCCTGTTCCCATTTCTAGCTACTCTCCTCCTGGCATGTTCTAAATGTACCTTCACTATTATTTATATCTAGCTCATTTACACCTGGCCTCAACATCAGTGCCTATTATCTTTCCCTGCCTCTACCTTTATACCTCCCTCCTTTCCAGAAGTTTTGCCACCCTCTTCCACTCTGATCTGTGACACCAACCTGCCCTCATATAATCCACTTCTATGGATAATGTGATATCTCCTTTGGCCTTCTCAGTACATCCCTAGCCCTCGCCACTTTACCACTATGTGACACAACTCACATAGTAAATAGCTTATCAGGTTTACCTTATCACATTTCAAGTAAATAGTTTTATCTGTCATTGAGTTTATGGCATTTTACAATGTTATCTAGGCAGATCTGTTGTTTTATGGGATTTCATAAAAGTTAATTACCAATTGTCTGAATGTCAGGTTCGAGTAAAAGCTGCTCTGAACAAGCAATCAAAAACTCGATTGATAGGACCTAATTGTCCTGGTATCATCAAACCAGGAGAATGCAAAATTGGAATAATGCCTGGATACATCCACAAGCCAGGACGAGTTGGGATTGTTTCTCGATCTGGTACCTTAACATATGAAGCGGTATGTATGACAACTTGGTATTGTAAGTCATTTCTGAGAAACTAAGTAAGTGTTATACTTGTAGGTCTTTCAAACAACTGCTGTTGGTCTTGGACAATCAACTTGTGTAGGAATTGGTGGTGACCCTTTTAATGGAACAAACTTTGTTGATTGCATATCAAAGTTTCTTGAAGATTCTCAGACTGAAGGTCAGTTGAAGACCAGGACAAACATTTACAGTTGCTTCTTATCTAGTTGAATTCATGGAATTTTGCCCTTTTGGTTTGCTTATAGAAGAGAATCAGTTGGGAGACTACATGAAATTGGTACTAGATCAGTATTGCTAATGTATGTAAATCCTAGATGATCAGATCAATCTATTGTAGCCATTTGAGCCTGGATTAGGAACCCAATTTTGGTTGTGTAGAAGTTGAAAAATATTAACCTATTTTAGACTTGGGTTAGGATCGAGTAACAGTGTTGGGTTGGATCTGATTTGTACTTGATCATAATCCCAGATCTATCTTTATTCTCAGTTATGTAACTGTTTTTTTAGTTTTTTTTTTTTAATTATAAAGATATTTTTTTTAAATCATTGGTACAGCAGTCTTAAATTTCTTCCCAGTTATTTTGCTGACGTAATAATGTTTCTTGTTTCAAGCTGAAGAGTTAAGTGTGATTCCTCATTATGACTTGTTTTTCAGGTATTGTTCTTATAGGAGAGATTGGAGGAACTGCAGAAGAAGATGCTGCTGCACTAATTCAGGTCATGTGTTTGTCCTCTTCTCTCTGAATTTATGCTTGTCTTTCATTTCTTGAGCTTGAGCATGTTTCACTTCAATGTGTAATCTGCACATATTTGTCTAATAAGCTTCAAGGTTGTTATTAATTTCTCCCAAAGCTACTGCACTTCATGAGGATGTATTATGGAAGAATGATTTTGTAGTGCATCCATTTATTTCCTCAGCGTGTCAGTTATGAGTTTGTTTAACTATTAAATATTAGCATATGTTCATGGTTAAAAGACTTCCCAAGGTATATATCCTAAAGAGTATAATGTCACACTTAAGATATGGACATTCTCAAAGAGACCGCAGATTTCTATAATTGGTCAAGTTGAATCAATAGTTTGGTGTTATGGAGTACAGAGCGACCCACCCTACTTGTCACCCTTAAACTGACTCAAGATAGCTAGATACTGGTGGTGATACCAAATAATTTCACAAGTTTTTCATGTTTCACTAACTGTTCCATTTCTCATAAACATTCTCTGCCATCTAAACTTTATTTCTATATGTATTAATCATTTCATATTTGGTTGTCAATAAAAAGTATTGTCTCAACGAGTCATTATGAACAGATCAAAAAGATTGTCAGAGATATATGAAAGTTAATAGTTGTTTGGGGGACTCAATATAGTAGAATGGAATATACTTAGCGGTTGGATGCATCTATATTTTTCTGGGTTCATTTACTGATAGAATTTTATGCTGATTAGCATTTGTTTTTTGCTGGCTAAACAGGAAAGTAAAACCGAGAAGCCAGTTGTAGCCTTTATAGCTGGTCTTACAGCACCACCAGGACGCCGAATGGGTCATGCTGGAGGTTTGTGCCATATTCCTAAACTAATTTGAGATGTCATTTTCTGGTTTAAAAATTATGAAGTACTGAATGTTAAGTGCGGGTGGAAATCAAGGTTTCTAATGCTTGCTATAGTCAGTACTACCAGGTCAACATGGTTTCTATGGCGATAGAGATACTTTGTTTGACCTCGCCCAATTCTGTTTTGCCGCCATCAAGAATGGATTATGTTTTTTCCCGTCTCAAGCTAACTGCCAATACTTTCGTGCAGCTATCGTGTCAGGAGGGAAAGGTACTGCACAGGATAAAATCAAAATTCTACGAGAAGCAGGAGTAACAGTAGTTGAATCGCCAGCAAAGATTGGTGTGGCGATGCTTGAGGTATTCAAGCAGCGTGGTCTTGTTCATTAGAAGGCACGTATCTCATTGTGATTTGATGCGGTTCACAGAAATCCATCATTTTCTCCCTTTTCTAACCGAAGCATTTTGCTTTGGCCAAAGTCTTCAATGCAAGGTTTCTTCAATAATGAAGAAAACTCCAGATGTTTGTGTCGCTTTCATTACCAGTCTTTTACCGCCATACGTTTGCTGATTATTTGTTGGGCTGCAGGCTCAATGCAATTGCAATTACAATGACAATACCACGTTGTGTTCTGCTGAGGTTGGGTATATGAATTTTATTCTCGTTGAACATTTTATAAAATTATGAAGGTCATACAACGTACTGCAATCCTTTACATCAATATTGGAACGTCTGAATACAACGAACGTAAACACCCCAACACTTAACAAATAGCATTGGTTCACTGGATCTCAGCTCTTGAGAAAACATGAACGCCTGGCAATATTGAATATTACTTCGCTACTGCCACTAGGGTAGTAGACAAGGCCAAGGAATAGATCTGTAGAACATCAATAGCAGGATCCAACATACACGTACAACCATCTACATGAGATGATGTAGAAGATACACAAAATCCATTCTTAGCCTATACAAGTTTCGTTAAAAGGTGCTAAATTTACTGTCTTTGCAGCGGACAGACAAATCCAGTCGCTCTACAACATTCAATAGCAGAAACAAACATTCAATAGCAGAAACGTGGAGGAACGAGGGGAAAATATGACAAAGGGAAAAAATTCCCTTGAAAATTATATGTGCTGCATTACAACCTTCAATATTGGAACGTCTGAATACAACGAACGTAAACACCCCAACACTTAACAAATAGCATTGGTTCACTGGATCTCAGCTCTTGAGAAAACACGAACGCCTGGCAATATTGAATATTACTTCGCTACTGCCACTAGGGTAGTAGACAAGGCCAAGGAATAGATCTGTAGAACATCAATAGCAGGATCCAACATACACGTACAACCATCTACATGAGATGATGTAGAAGATACACAAAATCCATTCTTAGCCTATACAAGTTTCGTTAAAAGGTGCTAAATTTACTGTCTTTGCGCGGACAGACAAATCCAGTCGCACTACAACATTCAATAGCAGAAACGAACATTCAATAGCAGAAACGTGGAGGAAGGAGGGGAAAATAAGACAAAGGGAAAAAATTCCCTTGAAAATTATATGTGCTGCATTACAACCTTGTGTAACAAGGATTAAAACTTACAAAAACATTATACAAGATATTCATCTACAGAAATATAATCTTACTATCGAACTTTTGAGGATTATGCAATCACGACCTCATCATCTAGCAAGCATCACTCCTGTCAGGAACCAACAATATGCCACTACTCTTTGCCTTACAGAAAGTAGTCAGGAGTCCTGCGGGTTACATCAGGCTCTCCTCTCCTAGGTGCTGGTTCAAACTGCAAAACAGAATATTAACTCTATCAAAACATTGCCATAAATCCCTTGATATAAACAAACATATTCGCCAAAATGAAAATGGATTAAACAAATATTACGAAATTGAATGATTCTGTCGTTTCTAAGTGACACACCTGAATAAATGTCTGCCCTTTACATTCATCAACTTCCATTATGGAAGCCATGTTTCCGCATCGATAACAATAATTTGGTGCACTAAATATGGTGACCACCTTTTGTTCCTGTTGAAAAGAGTGTTATTATTAAAACTTACACTTCCTAATCTGACACGAGAAAAATGAAAAACAGTTGATCAATGTAGAAACTTGCATGCCCCCAATTATATCCCTCCATAACCAATTGATGAGCTCTGGCTATTAATTTGAGATTGTTGGTATGGTTGAATTGCTCAGATATATCCTGAAAGATTCACAATGAAGTGATGATAGATGATCCATGGTAAACATAGACAACTATAGAGAACAGAACATACTTGGCCAAAAGTGTAACCAGCACCACGTGGAGAAATACCCCAACCACATCTATCATCAGGATCAGACCACAAAAGATCACACATGGGCCCTTCATGAGGAACTTCTTGGACACGATCAAAGTTTCTTATGCTGTCAAGAGTTTCGATAGATGGAGATAATCCACCATGTAGACAGAAAATTTCTGATTCAACCTGAGAACAAAATTTTTAGTTTGATAGGATGTTATTCATTTCAGAATCATGACAAATGAAGGTGCCACTTCAACTAAAAAGTTATTCAATCACTATAAAATGACAAACAAACAGTTCTACTTGAAAATAAATAAATAAATCTTCAAATTAAATTGCTCCTAAATCTGCTAGACAAAACCTTGGATGTTGATGCATATCACACTAAGCAAAAATCTATCAGTTTCTCCCTGAATGAATTAGTTAGTTTTTTAATTTTTTTACTTGAGGTATCCTTGCTTAACATCTATTAACAAATACTATATCAGCTTAATGTCACAAGCAACAGGGTGATCAATCTAGTCAAAGGACATGCCACTGAAAAAGGATGTGGATAATAGCATCACTTGTGTCCAAGAAATATATTTTCTAAGAAAGCTCCCCATGGAAGATCTTAATCCTGTAACTGAATCCATCCAGCTTAGGACACCTAAAGTGATTCTACTTCTACACTGCCAAAAAAAAAGTCAAGCAATTAGAATTAAATACTACCTGATGACATTCAAGATAATCAATCCAAGGGTCTTAATTTTTCTGGTGAATACATGAAATGCACACACAGACAATTGTAAGTCGTTCTCATGGTACCACAAAAACAAACAACTACTAAAATGTAAATCCAATCAATGATTTTAAAATGGACCAAACCATTTCAAGAATCTTGACCTTCAAATGAATAATAAGACAACTTGTTTACTGACAATTAAAGAGAATATCCAAACACCTAAATGATAAGCAAATAAAAAAAAGTAAAACCTGTATAATTTGCATCCAAAATATAACTAACCATTCTAACAAAGGTTACTCACAATTGCACAAATGGCTGTGCACAGAGAGAATTTCATACTGTTAATTTAAAATCAGAAGCCAAACATCTAAGAGAAGTTGGAATTATTCATAATTAATATACAGTATATTGATATCATAACCAAAGAATTGTAGAATATTCAGCAAGATTCTTTAAGAAATGGTAGGGAGCACGAACCAATGCCGTCAATGGGAAATAATCAAAAAGATCGGTGAAGATCTTCCATACATTTGCATTGCCATATCTGGATCAGAAAATAAAATCCAATGATTGCCAAATAAGATCATAATCACTAAAATTCCAATGAAACAAAAGCTAAATGTCATGGCATACTCGCTGATCCTGATTGCAAACCCAATCATCCAGAATTCAAAACACAAAGGCAGACCTGTGATAACCATAACCTGATACACCGGCAAGATTTTCTAGAGATTTTTTTGTAATCAATCTCCTTTGGCTAGAGAAAGTGTAATAAGACTATGGTATGGTCCGTCACCTTTAATTCAATATAGTTTGAATTAATTTTAATGAAGCAAATATAGTTTAGGGTTCAATATAGTTTGCATTAATTTAAATGAGATAATAACATTTTTTAACAGCATAAACTATATGTAATCAAATGCAGCCCCCTCCAAAATCTGCACAAGTAGCTGCTTATAATCTTATAAAACAAAACCATGGTCATTTAAGAGATCAAGATACTATTTAGTCACATTACCTTGCAAAAGCGGATTGAGAGAAACACCAGTTTTTAAGATTGATGTTGATAATAAGTCTGTTCATGTTCAAATTGACAGGATTAAGTTTGCATTTCTTAGAATGTTTTCTTCTGCATGGTCAACTATCTTGTTCTCTTTGCTTAGGTAGGCTGTAGGTATAAGCATGCTTATACTCCATCTTGTGGACTGCCATTTATCCTGTACACACCCTCCATTAGTTGAGTCCTAAGCTAATCATCTGAACCAGGATTTCTTTCTAACAAGTAAGCATTCATTTTCAAACTAAAGTTAAACTGCAGACAAGCTTTGACAAATTAATTAAGTTAAATTACAGATAAGCTCTAAATTTCGATAGTACTATAATGCAATATACAAAGGATTATTTAGTTTTTAAAAAATAAAGAAAGTATTTGCTCTGAAATTCATGAAGTGTGTGAGTTTTTAGACAAAATATAAAATCACATTGTATCAAAGAAACACTAGGAAACTTAAGCAGACTCGTAAAATCATATCTAACTCTATTTACGACAAATGTTCATTGCAGCATTATATAAATAAAATAGAAAGAAAATGCATCCATATGAGAAGGAAAAGAAATGGCATGGTCTCTCTCGGTAAAATTCAGTAAAATTGTCGTGGACAAAAATAGTGAGAAAAAAATGACAAATTAGCTCAGCTTCTTATAGATGTTACACAGAAATACTGGCTAAACAAAGCATAACAAGATAAACTTGTCGCACACAAAAACCATATCAACAACTCTTCTTTCTTATAATATAAAAATGATTCTATTTGCCCAGCTAACCACATTGGATAACAGATAAGTGCAGCACAATAAGGGATGATAAGTAACACAGCTGGAGAAAAAAGAAATTGTATGGGAGCAGATATTAAAACATAGAAACAGGTCACACTAATCTAAGAAACAAAAAGCACAGGACTTACTTTCTCAGGCATTCATCATAAAATCCATAAACTTGGGTAATCTGCAACAAAATAAAAAGAAAAATTTATATTGTCAGCAAATAAATAAGATGAATCACTAGGAATACAATGAATATAGTTGAAAAAAATATATGACGTATCACTACCTTATGCAAAATAAGAAATTAAGATGCCAAAGTAAACATAGTTTAATGCAACATCATGTGAAGTTTAAAGCATTATACCTGACGACTCTCATGGTTTCCTCTGAGAATAGTGATTCGCTGAGGATAACGCACCTTGAGAGCCACCAAAAGCTGATCATGCAGAATAAGTTGCTACATCAGTATTCTAGCAATTTACTAAGTGATCTAAAGTTCTCATATAAACAATCAATGGAGATTGGTTCCTATCAGAACCATTAAACCCATATGATTGTAGAAAGAAAAATCAGAACATTTAACCAATTCATCTCAATGACATCATAAGTCATAAGCATAACGAAAAGCGTTCACACATTTAGAGAGTGAATTTGATGATTACTATAAAGTAACCAATCATGTTTGTATTTCAACACTTGAAGTATTTGATAGCTAACAAAAAAATTTAGTTTTTGATGTTTTACTACCTGCTTTGAAATATCACCCACATTGAAGCCCGGAGTGTTTGGGAGAGCTTTTGCTTATTTAAAAGTAATTCTTATAGAAATTATTTTAAAATTAACGAGAAGCTAAAGTATGGAATGTTTGGAAATAGAAGTCAAAAGCTAATGCAAAGTAAAGTTTGAGTGGCTGATGAATAATTACTTCCAAAATTAATTTTTAGTTAAAGGACAACAAATCCTTAAACTATATAAATTATTATTTTTTAATAATCTAAATATAAGTTTGATACACTATTTGTTTATATAATTATTATTATATTTAAAATATTGTATCAAAATTGTAAAATACGGTACCCAAATAATATTTAAATAATAAGATTATTTGACAAATAATCTTATTAGAATTTTTAGGGATTTTTAGAAATTTTTCTAGAATTAATTGGAGTTCGTATGATGTAGATTAAGGGGATTATTTATTGAGCTACGAAAAGCCTGTTTAAGCTACCCTATTTAAAGGAGGAATTGATTGAAGCAAAGTTAATTTTTGATTATTAAACCCTAAGTAATGCGCCGTCTCCCTCCTCACGACGTGTTCGCGATCACGCTGTGCCCGGGCAACCGCCGCCTCCATGCGATAGCCGCCCCCGCGCAATCACCGCCTCCGCGAGATTGCCACCTCCGCGCGGTCGCCGCCTCCACGCGACCGCCGCGTCCTCGCGATGGCCGAGTCCTCACGACCGTTGAGCCCGTGCGAATGCTGCGTCTGCTTGCGACGTTGTCGTTCGCCGGAAACTGCTCCTCTTTCCTGTTAACACACCCGCAAGTCCTCGGTGGGCATCGTCGCACTGCCTAGCCACGGACCCTGTCGTCGGCACCGTGTTTCTACGCCGCCGCCCCCACTGCCCGGTCACTCCTCAGCGGCTCGCCTTCACCAAGCTCACAACGGCACTGTTCTGCCGTGAGGACGATGGCGACGCCCAACGCCTCCATGCTCCAATGCCAACGTCGGCAGTAGCCGACCCTCACCCAGATCAAGTAGTTGCAACCGTGTTCCAAACCCTCCACGCAACTCCTTGAGTTGCCGTCAGAGCGCTGCCGTCGTGGCACGCCACATCACCTTTGTCGAGCTTGAAACGCTGGTTGCGACTAGCCATCGCCGCACTACTCCCTCCATGTCTTGGACAACAGATCGCCATCGCTGACTTCCCGTGGAATGCAGGTAGTTATACTGTCGGAGAAGAAGCGAAACGGAAGGTAACAACGATGAGTAATTAAGGCAAGGATGTGATTAATGCAATTATACATTTAATTAAAATTGGTGGATCATCTAACGGATTAAGGAATTATCAAAATAGTGGTTTTAACTAAAATCCAAATTTATGCTTTTAATTTAATTAGATTAATTAAATATTTATGCAAGGTTAATCGAAGGTTAGGTTTAAATGAATTATTTATAATTTAGTTATGAGTTACGTACTTGATCCTGTCCGAATGCTGAACCAACGGACGCTGGGCACGTGACGCTCCCCGGCTGCTGATATGGATCTTCGACTGGTTGCACGAAGCTCCGGCGAACCTGCACAGAAGTCGGGCCGGGAAGGGGTTCCCGGCGGCGACCCTCCGACGCTCAAGTCAGGCAAGCAAGCAGTGACAAAGTGGCTCTCGAAATATTAGAACACGTACCTCCGGCAAAGTATGAGGCTCTTTATATAGAGCGGTGAAAGAGCTCCTGCACATCCACCGAGGCACATACATGTCCGTAACCCATACCTCGGTATGTGTCTGTCAGAAAGCTTACCTGACCCATACTGCTACAGTCCAAGCATGTCCTCGATGGGACAGCGGAACCCCGTCATAAGATTTGGAGTATGGCCTGCATGTGGAGCATACCCGCTGTCAGAAAAAGATGTCACTTGTCATTTTGCCCTTTCTCCCTAGAGGGCGTCCGGCCGGCCAGCTTCCGCGACATCCGGACGGACATATACGGTGGTCTACATGGGGAGATTCTCAATCGGGCTTTGTGGAGACTATTAGCAGTATGCTACCTTATGGCTTTGGCCGAGCGTGCAGTCCGCTCGGCCCTACGATCTTATCCTCTGAGCGCCGGAACCCTGACTTTCGACAGGGTGCCTTTATCAACTAGACACCGGCCGGCCGCCCGCCCGGTCGAACGCATCCCTCTCCGGCCGGCCACCTCCCACTTTGACTTCCACGTGGCGCTGACTCCACCGGACGGGGGGCCTCTGTTCTTACAACCGGATCACTTGCCTCCCCTTCAAGTCTAGTCGAAGGAGGCGATTAGTCCGACTGACTGGACTGATGGCCTTAAAAATGTTAGTCAACAGCAACCTTCCTCGGATCTCCTCGTAACCTGTGACAATCTTCGACATTAAGGCTGAGCATGCGCTCATTAAATGCATCGAATGATCGAACGCCACGTAGCGCACTGTCGTCATCGTATGGCGGCGACGGTGTGGTGCTTTGATGGGATCGAGGCGGTTCGAAATGGACGGCGCGATGTGCACTTTGATTCCCGTGACCTGGATCCAACGGCGGAGACCGCCCGGCCCCCGCTATATAAAATCTTCGCTTTCCCCTATTCCCCTCACTTGCCTTCGCGATTTCTACCTTTGTCTCCGGTGTTTTGGTGCTCCGGCGATTTCATTCCTGCTTTCCGACGTTCCCCGGCGCCTCTTCCTTGATCCTTTTTCCTCGCAGTAAGGCTCTATACCTCTTCTTTCTTGTTTCCGGTGTTTACTCCGTATTTCTCTACCCAGTTTCAATCCTTGAAACCTCCTTTCGTTTGCTGCTGTTTTTCTCCTGCCTTTTCGCCTTTTTGATTCCTTCCGATCGACCCATGGCTAGCTCTTCCCATCCCGAAGACCAGTCCCTCGGCCCTTGGTACACTACCATGCAGTCACGATTTGATCAGCGTGACTTTGACATTCTAACCGATAATTTCGAAATTCCCGAAGATTTTGAACTTCTTTTAGCCGGTCCTTCCGTTCGGCCGCACAGGCCGCCGCGCGGAGCTTTTTGTGTCTTCCGCGACCAGTTTACTGTCGGTCTGCGTTTCCCTGTACATCCTTTCATCATAGACGTTTGTAATTTTTTCGGTGTTCCGCTCGGCAGTCTGGTACCCAACACCTTTCGTCTCCTCTGTGGTGTTGTTGTTTTATTCAAGATTCACAACATCCCCCTCCGACCGGAGGTCTTTTTTTATTTTTATTACCCCAAGCAAGCCGAGCCGGGCACCTTCATGTTCCAAGCTCGACCCGGCTTAGTCTTCTTCAACAAGCTACCTACTTCCAATAAACATTGGAAGGATTATTTTTTCTACATCCGTATGCCCGATCAGGCCAACTTCCCGACCAAGTGGTAGGTCAGCTTGCCCCCCACTCCCGAGCTGAAGAAATTCAAGACCCGATCGGACTATCTCCACGCTGCAAAGATACTAGCCGGTCTGCGACTTGACATCAATAAGCTTCTTCACGAAGGAGTGGTGTACATCTTCGGCCTGAGTCCCATACGGACTCCTCTTCCGACCGACTTCGGTAAGAATTTTGCTTGGGCATTTGCTTTAATTGCTAACTGATTTCTTTTCTTTCCCTTGCAGCGGACATCGTCATGGATTCAGTGATGGCCGGCGTTTTGAAGAGAAAGGCGGCGGCGCTAGAAGCCGCGGCAGCTAGAGAAATGGAAGCATTGGGTATCCAGCCGGTCGGATCCCACGAAGGAGAGAGCGGGACTCACGCTGAGTCGGCTGCTCAAGCTTCTCTGAGCCACCCCGAAAACCAACCCCTAGGAAGGTTCGCCGGGAGGAGCGAGCCTCTGCGCCGAGTGGAACTCTGGTCGGCTACCTCCGCGGTCCAACCATCGGAGCGCGACTGCTCGGGGCAAGGCGCCAGAGGCCGAAATCATTTCGTCCGACCGGACGCCTTCTGAATGGGACGAGCCGGCTGCTCCAATTGAGGCTACTCCGGTCAGCACTCTTCCGCCCGCTCGTCACTCAACCCTTCCGGTCGGATGATCCCCAGTCATGGCCGCACGATTCGGGTCACTCTTCATCTCCCGACTGAAGAGCTGCTGCCAGAGGTCGACCGACCAACCACGCCCGAGCACACCATTACCTTGAAAGGTCCCCTAGCTGAGATGTGGGCCGATGCTCGGGCGCGCATCGCGCTGATCCCCCTCCGAAACTTGGCCAATAGCCACATGCAGGAGGCCACGGGGGTAAGTTCGCTTTCTCCGAAGTTTTGTATGCATTCTTTCCGATCGGCCACTAACAACTCTAATTTTCTTTTGCCAGAGATGGGTGGAGGAGATTGCAGTCTCCAACCGCCTAGCCATGGTGGATGAGGAGTTAAGGCAACTGAAGGCGGCGTGCGGTCCGTCCGACTCCGAGCTGCAGAAGGAGCTTAAGAAGGCTCAAGATATGCTGGCAGCCGAACAGAAGAAAACAGCTGACCAGGCTCATCATCTGGCCGAGCTCGAGCGGCAAGTCAAGTCGCTCGACCAAAAAGTTACCCTGGCCACCACTCGGAAGAATACGACCATTTCTTACTTGGAGAAAAAGAACGTGGAGGCCCGGGGTCTGGAGCTGAAGGTCAAGGAGTTAAGGGAGCAACTTGACCAAGAGAGAGCGAGCCGCTCGACCGACGCAACCAAGCATAAGGACGAGCTGACCACTTTGCAGGAATCCCTCGCTGCAGCTCAATTGGCCTTCAAAGAGTACCAAGAGGCTGAGCCGAGTCGGGTTGCAGCTCTAAGACAGGGCTACATCCGCTCGCCCGAATTCTCGGAGAAAATCTGCGAGCGGATGTACACAGCCTTTGATTTGGCTATGACCGCCACCATGACATATCTGAAGTCTAAGGGCCTTCTTCCGGAGTCCACTAATATTCCGACCAGCGATCAAGTGGCGCTTCTGGATAACATCCCCAAGACCCTCTATGATTACATTGAGTAGACTGTCGGTAAATGTAGTCGGGCCGCTAGGCCGAAAAAATGGTCTTTTCTGTACTTAGGCCACTCGGCCGAAAGTTTCAATTTTAATGCAATATTTTTCTTTCTTGTACTCTGTACTTTCGCTGGTGAATATGTGTGTTGCCCGCTCGCCTATTATCACCCCTCTGGTATTCGAAAGGGATTTTTACTAAGTATTCGGCACTGCCCTTCCGCCTGGCTTAATATGTAATATTTCGACTACTTATATTCCGCTTTGATAGCAGATATCGCTCGTTAGATACTGATGAAGTACCTCTGGGTGCTGGGCCGAGCGAAACGCAGAGACGGTCTAACAATATTGAAGGCGAGTTTTCGGGGCCATTGCATCCTTTTTATCGGCATCTTCCGCTCGGCGGGTTTATAGACGCCGGCTCGTCTCTCGATATTTAACGTCGGAGCTCGACGGTCTTCCGCTCGGCGGGTTTATAGACGCCGGCTCGTCTCTCGATATTTAACGTCGGAGCTCGACGGTCTTCCGCTCGGAGGGTTTATAGACGCCGGCTCGTCTCTCGATCTTCAACGTCGGAGCTCGACGGTCTTCCGCTCGGAAGGTTTATAGACGCCGGCTCGTCTCTCGATTTTTAACGTCGGAGCTCGACGGTCTTCCGCCTGGGTTTATAGACGCCTCGCTCTCGATCTTTAACGCCGGGCTCGCGGTCTTCCGCCGGTGGATTTATAGACGCCTGCCTCTCGATATTTAACGCCTGAGCTCGGACGGTCTTCCGTCAAGGGTTTATACGCCGGCTCGCCTCTCGATCTTTAACGTCGGAGCTCGACGATCTTTCGCTCGAAGGGTTTATAGACAGCGGCTCGGCTCTCGATCTTTAACGCCGGAGCTCGGCGGTCTTCCGCCGGAGGGTTTATGACGCTAGCCGCCGGATCTTTAACGCGGACGGTCTTCCGCTCGGAGGGTTTATAGACGCCGGCTCGTCTCTCGATATTTAACGTCGGAGCTCGACGATCTTCCGCTCGGAGGGTTTATAGACGCCGGCTCGTCTCTCGATATTTAACGTCGGAGCTCGACGATCTTCCGCTCGGAGGGTTTATAGACACCGGCTCGTCTCTCGATCTTTAACGTCGGAGCTCGACGGCCTATTAAGGCTAATTTTACTCTCGAACGGCATGGGGTCTTTACCATCGAGCCTTCGAGTGTAATTTATATGCCCGGCCGATCGGCACGGGGTCTTCACGCAGTAGGCCGTTCGGCGGATAATGCTCAATGCGTTTTTATCTTTTTGCTTCCTGCATTACAAGGACATAGGCGACTAGCAAATACACAAAAATGAGTTACATCAGTGCACCTTTCACCCAACTCTATAAAGCTGGAGATGATTTGCACTCCATGGCCGATCCAGCTGCCGTCCGTCTTCATCCTCCAAATAGTAAGCGCCCGAGCAGAGCTTTTCGATGATTTTGAAAGGACCCGCCCACGGAGCTTCTAGCTTGCCGACGTCGCCGACCGGCTTCACTTTCTTCCAGACAAGATCGCCGACCTGGAATGATCTTGGGATTACTCGCCGGTTGTAATTCTGCTTCATCCTTTGACGGTACGCCATCAGCCGGACGGATGCCTTGGCTCTCTTTTCTTCGACCAAATCCAGCTCCATGTTCCTCCGCTCGGCGTTGTTGTCATCATAATTCTGGATCCGAGCGGACTCGACTCCAACTTCGACAGGAATAACCGCTTCGCCGCCATACACCAGGTGGAAAGGCGTGACGCCCGTCCCTTCCTTTAGAGTCGTTCGGATGGCCCATAAGACGCCCGACACTTCATCCACCCAACTTCCTCCCAAATGGTCGAGCCGAGCACGCAGAATACGAAGAATTTCTCGATTAGCTACTTCAGCTTGACCATTGCTTTGGGGGTATGCTACGGACGTGAAGTGTTGCTCGATGCCATAGCTTTGGCACCAATCTTCGAGCAATTTTCCGTGGAACCGTCCGTTGTCTAAACTAGTCGGCGAGGGACGCCAACCTGATGTCGCCATGAACTTTTGACCATCCTTTCGGTGATCCTCGGCTCGGCCTCCACCCACTTGGAAAAATAATCGACCGCCACTAGCATAAACTGTCCGGCCGCCATAGGAAATGGACCAACGATATCCATTCCCACCGATCGAACGGATACAGACCGCTGATGCCTTCATTTCTCCGTCACCGATGGTAGAAGTTATGATCGACGTCGCGCAGGTCGCTGGCACCCGGATCTTCTTAGCCGATCGTCCGCCTGGATGTCCTCCGGGATCCTTGATGTACTTGGAGGATGTAAGCCGAGTCCTCCGAGCTCACGATTTCAACAACGGGCGTGAAAGCCTTCTTGTAAAGGCGATCGCCGATGAGTGTGAACCGACCGGCTCTCCTCCTTAGCAGCCGAGCTTCTTCTCGATCGGACGGTGGGCGCCCGAGCGGAGAACTCCGTGATGGGTGTCCTCCAGTCGCTTGGAAACGTAAGGCCTTCCATACCAGACAATACTTGTTCAATTGGCTGCTGAATGGCGATCGACGTTATCGAGCTCGCGAGTTTGGCTAACTCATCGGCCGCTGATTTTCTTCTCTGGGTATCTTCGGATAACGACTTCTCTAAAATCGGCTTTAAGCTTCTCAAAGGCTTTAGCGTAGAGCTTGAGCCGAGCACTTGATTTCGGAGGTACTGAGAGTCCCGAAAGCCCAACCGAACCGAACGGTTGCCATTCGACCCGCACCCACAGTGCTCGCCATGAGGGCCTCATACTCGCTCGTTGTTCAGCTTTATAATCCAAATTTACGATAAGTGCATCTTTTCTTCTCGAGGGAGAGCAATAGTATTCCAATCCCGCCCGAGCCGAGTGAATGATCCGTCCACAAACATTTTCCACATAGCCGGCTCAATTCGCACCTCACCACAAAATCGCCAAGGATCGCTGATCACGATCTGGTATGGATGTCAATTCACTTAACTCCGCCGTTCACGAAGCCGCCGGACGCTCGATTCAATAATACACGCCAAGCTATTGGTTTGATAATGATGGTACGCCAGAAGTATACGGATTTGGCGGCGAGGACCGGAGCGAAAGCTTTTCGAGTCCAAAGTAGCGAGATTCAACATCTTTTAAAATACGACTAAGGAAATACATAGGCTCTTCTCGCCCTCACTAGTGCCGAGCCAATTGCTTGTTCGGTTGAAGACAAGTACATATAAAGTGGCTCACCCGCAGTCGACCGGAAGAGAGCTCAGATATGCCTTCAAATCTTCGAACGTCCGATCACATTCTTCGTCCCAATGAAACTTATTGGCCTCATGCAAGATTTGAAAAAGGAAGACTCGGCCACGGTTTAGATGAATCGACAGAGCTTATCCGACCCCACAAACGCACTTCCTGTATTTCTTGGAGGCGGCATGTCAGAGCTTTCACCTTGCCGGGATTTGCTTGATGCCCGCCTATGCACCCCAAGAAATGCCTCATTTTGCTCCGAACAGGCACTACGGGATTTAGCTGACTCATATTGCGTAGCGCTCGGAAGGTTTTCATGCCTCAAGAGATCGGCCGCCGCCTGACGGACTGATGAGAATGTCGCCCACGACACTTCGATCCGCCTCTCGAACACTTTATTCATCAAGCACCGATATGTGGCTCCCACATTCTTCGATCCGAAAGGCATCACATTAAAGCAATAGGTGCCGTCGGTCAGCGACTTTTTTCGATCTTCACCGGCAAGATCACGATAGCCTCGTAAGCGCCGAGCGCATATATTAATTCGCAATTACCGTAGAGTCCACTAGCCGATCTATCCGAGGCAGAAAAGTCTTTCCAAGCTTTGTTGAGATCCCGAAAATCTATCATACTCTCCACTTGTTGCCCTTTGAGACTAATACTACCACCACCGAACCGTGACTCGCGTATACGGCTTCGTAGCTTCTCCACCTCCGGACGATGGCATTCGCTCGCACGAAATCTCTTTTCTCGCTTATCGGCCGAGCGTCGGTCGGACGCTGAGCCTCGTGCAATACTGTGAAATTCCGGCAGCTCATGTGTCGACCAGCGAAGACATCATGGTTTCTTCCGAGGCATCGATCACCTCCTCTTTCGATTCGCCAGATCGGACGCAATGAATGTCGTGGCCTCCGATCGGGTGTATTTGCACTTCCTCTTTCTTCGTAAACTAAAGAGGGAGGTTTTTCGATTATAGCGTTCACCTCGATCCGTGACGTTCCGAATGGAATCGGCTCGGACCATTTCAACGTAGCATCGCCGAGCTACCATTGATCTCCCCATACTTCTCCCACTTTGACTCGATCTTCCGGTGGAAGGTGGAGATGGCCGTCCGGAACTCACCGAGCGCCGGTCCCAAATGACGTTGTATGATGAGGAGAGTCGACCACCACGAAGTTCCTTCTGAGCGGCTCTTCTCCCAATGAAATAGCCATCCGGCTCCGACCGAAGGACTTCATCGCCGAAACCCGCAGGGGGGGTCATGGGCGACGGTCAATTTGTAGTGATCGAACGCTTTTGAATATTATGTTGAGCCTCGGTGTCAACAAAACGCGTGAATAGTGTAGTGGCTATTACCGCTTTGAGAGCCGTCGTGGGGCACTTCAACTCCTTCCAAGTCCCTGTGCCCAAAATGATTTCGGTCCACTCCCGCCTTACCGCACCGATCGTATCTGAGTGCCGCCTTTCTTGCTCGATTGAGTCTCTTCGCATGGCCCGCCCGATAATGTTGATCTCGCCGGAAGTATTACTTATTTTCTTCTTCCCGAGCGGATGGTCGAGACCGCTCTTCGACGTTCGCGATTCTCCCGCTTGAGAGCGACGCCGATCGGAGTCATTGCCGCTATCATCCGGCTTCACGAGTTCTCTCGTTGTCGATCGAGGGAGACGTCGGCCGCCATTCCGGAACGGATGAGCCACGAAGGAAGACTTCGACAATCCTCTGTGTTGTGCGTGCGATCCGTCCGGTGGAAGGAGCGTAACATCGGGTCCATTTCTTCTTCGGTCACGGAGGCGCCTACCTCTTACGTGAGACTGGCATGGGGAGCGACTGCCTTGCCTCGGTCCTCGGGCTCATGAGCCGGCTCCGCTTCCGCGGAGGAGCCCGCCGGTTGAGTTTTTCCGGCAACGCTTCTCCACGCTGATGTATTTGCCGGTAGCATGTGGTCGTAGTCGGGTGGCTTCCGAACGAGCGATCGGAAGAAATCCCATCCACGAGGCCTTGTGGCATTCATCATGGTCTCCGAGGTGGCCGTTGGAATATCCATGGCCACTTTGTTGAACCGCTGGATGTAAGCTCGGAGCGATTCACGGCTTCTTGTTTGATGGCGAACGGACTAACGCTGGTTTTTGATAGCGCCGACTGCTGGAGGAAAGCCGTCCGGAAGTCCTTGAAGCTTGTGATGGATCCGTCCGGCAACCTCCGAAACCAACGTTGAGCTGATCCAGATAGGGTGGTGAGGAAAACCCGACACTTCACCCCATCTGTGTATTGATGCAGGGTTGCCATGTTGTCAAACTTCAAACGATCATCCGAATCGGTGGTTCCATCAGATTCGCCGATCGCCGGAGGCACGAGGTGTAGGGCGGAGGGTCTCGATAGCCTCAAAATCTGGCGATTAATCCGCCGGCGAGAGTCCGCTGAGGGCTTTTCCTCATCTCGTCTCAGATTTCATCCAAGAAGATCCCGATCTCATGAGTGGGTGCGGCTTGGGTGCGGAATAGGCTGGAATGCAACGGTGGCTTGAGGTGCTTCCGCCGCCACCGATCGAGGTTGCTTCGCCCGCCTGGCTATCGCTTTTTTGCTCCACAAGCTTGGCGGCCCTCAACTCGACGCAGCGCCGAGTTCCTCCGGAGAGCGTTCATGTGTTGTCGCCCGCCTCGCCCATTGTTTCCGTCGGACGCAGGAGCATTCCCATGACGGCGCCATTGATCTCGTCCGAATCTGAACCAACGGACGCGGGCACGTCGCCGATGTGGATCTTGATCGTCGCCAGAAGCTTCGCGAACAAAGTCGGGCCGGGTTCCGCGGCGATCCTCGACGCCAAGTCGCAAGCAAGCAGTGACAAAGTGGCTCTCGCAATATTAGAACGCGTACCTCCGGCGAAGTATGAGGCTCTTTATATAGAGCGGTGAAAGAGCTCCTGCACGTCCACCGAGGCACATACGTGTCCGTAGCCCATACCTCGGTATGTGTCTCTCGGAAGGCTTACGGGACCCCTACTGCAACAGTCGAGGCATGTCCGCGAGTGGACAGCGGACCTCCGTCGTAAGATTTGGAGTACGGCCTAGCTGGAGCATACCGCCGTCAAAAAGATGTCACTTGTCCTTTCTCCTTTCTCCCCGGGGCGTCCGGCCGGCCGGCACTCACATCACGTACTTGGGGAGATTCTCAATCGGGCTTTGTGGAGACTATTAGCAGTATGCTACCTTATGGCTTTGGCCGAGCGTGCAGTCCGCTCGGCCCTACAATCTTATCCTCTGAGCGCCGGAACCCTGACTTTCGACAGGATGCCTTTATCAACTAGACACTAGCCGGCCGGGAGGTCGAACGCATCCCTCTCCGGCCGGCCACCTCCCACTTTGACTTCCACGTGGCGCTGACTCCACCGGACGGGGGACCTCTGTTCTTACAACCGGATCAGTACTTATAGAATGAACAAATAGAATTGATTAGAAGGATTAAACGGTTGATTAGGTGAGATTAATAGATGGATTAGTTGATTAATTAAGGTTAATTGATGAAATACACAAAAGTAATGCTTAATCAATTAAGGAATAGATTGATGGATTAATTAATTAATGGATTGCTTAATTAATTAGTAAATAGGTTGATTAATGGATTAATCCGTGGTATACCTTAGATAATATTCCTAATCGGATTAGGATTATGATTAGCTATGTGGTTTATAATAAATCTTAGCTATATTGTGCATGCTATGTGATTTGCAGGACGTTGATTCGGGACGAGCGTCTCGATGTAGGATTTCTGGTCACGATCTTCTTATAAGGCGGGTACTACTTGCTTTGTTTTCTTTTAGTACTTTAACCTTAGTGCATGAATTATTTTGGATAAGGACTGTTTACCTTGACTCCACTCTTACTTTCCTGCGCTTGATAGTTCCACGCAATCTTTGAGAAATTCGTTCCATATCTATACAGTCTCTTGTTGTTGTCCATGATCAGTAGCAAATACTAGATACCATGTTCAGATGCTTCGACCGCTTATTTACGTATGATATCGAGTCGGCTCATGTAGCATACCTATTTCGCTTATATATATATGATAACCATCGCATTGTTCGATCCCGTCACGTGCACGTAACGACCACCCTCACGAGAGAGTCGCAAAAGGTCGTCCTGGTCACCGAGAGTGGTAGGGAGTCGATGTGTCGTCGTCTACCACCACGGGAGTGGTAGCACGAGCAGGACCCGTCGCAGATGTAGCTAGTTAGCTACTACGCAACTGTCTCCCTGCCACCGTGTGAGTGGTAGCGGAGTGGTGTCTGATCATATCGACTCTCGACCATCACGGGGTCGCGGTGCGGAGAGGTGGGAGGAGTGACCATCGTCGTTATTATATTCGCTTTAGTGCATACTGCCTATATATCACCGTTATCACATCGTTGTTGTTCACATGCCGATGCTTACCTAGGTTGAGATATATTCTCATTGTAGATGTTTAGTCATTGAAAATTTGTATATACCTTGCTTATTACTTCTGTAGTATGAGTAGTACTGTAGCAGATTAGTACCAGTTCTGACCTACTATACCTAGCCTAGGATATGATTTCAGGTATGAGCATTTATTTTGGTTCTATTATAGTATCTGCTATTCTTTTTATGAGGCTGTATACTGTTGACAGTTTCTACTTACATGTTATGTTCATGCACTATCTCTTTCCTTACCCGTTGAGTTCCAATACTCACCACCCCACAAAATGGTTTTCTTTCGCCAAGTAACAGATAGATGAGTCATGGATGCTTGGAGAGATGCCGGCTGCCAGTCCTGGGTCCTACGTCACACTCGAGGATAGTTTTCGTTTTGGTTTTATTATCGTTTGGGGTGGTATATTGATTTTGTGTATTTTGTTTTTCAATAAGTCGATGTGAGTTTTGGGTCAAGTCTGTGATGACAGGTATTTTTGTTAGTGTCGTTGTTAGTTTTACGTTCGTACCGCTTTATGTCTTCCGCTGCTGTGTGTTTATTTTGTTCCAGCCGTGTAGGCTTATTAAACTGCGTGGTTGTGCATATTTTATTTTTATCCAGTCGGGTAGGCTGAGTATATTAAACTGCGTGTCATGTTGTTTATATTTTGTATATATATTCCAGCCGAGTGCGGCTGAGGTATATTTTATATGTGTAATACTTCAGATTGTCACTCGTACAGGGGAGATGTTGCCGAAATTTCTTCGGGCAGGGACTCCTCTGGGACGTGACAAAAATTATTTTTTTATAATGAAAAAATATATAAAATTAATAAAATTTAAAATTTAAAAATGACAAAATTTATATAAATACACAAAAAATATGTATAAAAAATTCTAGAAAATACAAATTACATAAAAATATAAAATATTATTTAAAAAATAAATATCGCAGAAGTGTGATGGCAATTATATAAAACGATAAATTTATTAAGGGCAATTATGTAAAATAAGAAATTTATTAAAGACATAAATTTCAACTTTTTAATTTTAGACCATAAACAAAAAAGCAAAAGCAAGAAAAAGCAAAGCATCAAATTCTTGCTTCCAACTTTTGAGTAAAAGTTACAAACACTCAAAAGTGCTTCCATGTAGCTAAAATCCAAGAAGCATAGAAGCTCTACCAAACACTCCCTAAGTGGTAGTCATGCATGTTGCACTTTCACAGAGAATTTAGGCACACAAGAGGACCCTTTTTAAGAAGGAATGAAGTGAAACATCATTTGTTAGTTTATGGGCTTTCCAAAGGTATTAAGTCTATTGTGGTTAAAAGTCAAAAATAGATGTTAAACCTAATTAGTTGAGCTAACAATTGAAATGCGTGAAACCTTTAGTCACTAGTGCCAATTTTTAAATTTTTTTATAATTTCCTGCTGTTCCTTTCAGTCATAAAGACACAGACATAGGAAAAATTCCTGATTTGCATAAGACCACCACAATCTTTCAGCTGTGGAAGACTGCAGTCAGCATTGTCTGTTCTAACTTGGGATCATATATGTGTTCTCAGCATCTAAGATCCGAGTTTGCCTTAGTACAGCTGCAGAAGCAAATTAGATTATGTGTGTTTCAGTGTTTGCATAGATTAGTTCAACCAAGTAATATTCACAACACAAACACAGATAGCAATATATAAAAGGTAAAGTAAGGAATGCTAAAGCAGTAATTCTGTTCTCAGAAATTAAGAATCAAACTTCAGTTGTGTGTCACTATGGGCAAGACCACAATTGATGGACTAAAAAGTCAGCTCCATATTAAATGCGGAAGATGAGATTCATTGCAATTGGCAAGTTCAAAAATGACATACCATTAAGCATAAAGAAACCAAATACATCATAGCATGAATGAAACACACAACAAGGAAAAGGCACCTTCCTTACCGTAACTGTCTCGACAGAGTAGTATCCACGATCCACATAATCACCCATAAACAAGTAATTGGTATCTGGACACTAAATAAATGAAAACACATGATTAATTTGTTGGAATGAACAAATAGTTATCATAACTCATTTATTTGTTTTCTCAATTGAGCACACCTTTCCACCAATTCGAAATAGCTCTGCCAGATCATGAAATTGACCATGAATATCACCACAGATAGTCACAGGGCTCTTCACTGGCTGAAATACTTTGATAAATTGTCAGCAAATAACAAAGAGTTTCCTGCTACAGATCTCAAATAAAAAAGATGCACAGGATGAATTTGGAGCATAATATTCAGTTCACAAAATCAAACTAAAATCAACTTGTTAAGAAAAAGCCTCAGTTAGTTTGTCTTTCTGTCTATCAAAAACTAACAGAAGCAACAACCAACTACGAGTCCAACTTTTTGGGATCGGCTAAATAGATATCGCCTCGCCATCGAACGTCCTAGATCACTATTTATATTATTAAATTACTCTCAAGTATATCAAATAGAGTTTTCTTTGGTTCATCACATCCAATAGATTCAACCTGTCTAATTATAACTCTATTTGTCATCTTTAAACATGTCCATTTAATCCAAACAGAAATAACTAGGATCAGTTTCAGTATATCTTTAGTTCTAAAGTTGAACAAAACTATTTTGGGTTTTCTAGGCTGATCTACTTTAGTTTGATTGGAACTTATTAGAAACCCATACGTGGAAAAAATTATAATGAAATGAAGGACAAGGAATGTAGAACAATATGGCGTGAAGCTACATATTCATCAGCGGAGCTGGATGAATTTCATATAACTACAACTATAAGATGATACTCAGGCCCACCATGCTTGTGAATAGCCTCTGGAAAATTAAAGACTATTTCTACATAGTAAAAAAAAAGTCTTCACTCCATTGATTAAATAACTTGCTAAAAATAAATTACCTGAACATTGTTTTCTTCCATCAAAACCTCCTTAGCCCTTTCACAAAGCACTCTAACCTGAAATTATGAATTCAAATAAACCAAAAGGGAATTCTGAACCTATTTATTAACCCATAATAATAAGCTGCAAATACCAGAAATCGTGCAGAACAATTAATAGACCAGATTAGCTAATGTTTTAACCATAGACACTATATTTTTGAAGTTCTAGCATGATACCAAAAGGAAAAAGAAAAACATTTACTTAAATTACTTGTTAATGATACAATAATTATTAATTGGTAATAATACACTAATTGCATGCGAGAAACTTGCATAATATTTCCATTATTTCCATACATGTTCAGAGACTTCTGACAGGAAGAACATCAAAAATGACCGGATATAATCTTACTATAGTTTCTTAAGCAATTATGTTTAGAAAAAAAAACTACATCCTTTGCCAGCTAAACTATTTTCTATAACATTCAAGAAACCAAAGTATGTATATGGTTAAACTTAGGAGTCGCACACATATTTAGATAAACACATCAACAGATTTACCATTGAAACTGGCATAAACCAATCCAACCAAATTATTAAAACACATACAGGAATCAGCTAGGTCAAAAAGGGATTTTCCATAGTTGAAAAGCACAAGCTTCTCCATGGACTCCATTATCTAAACGATAGAAACCTAGACCGGTTCCTTAGAAAAGGAAGGGACAAAAATAACCATTAGAATAGATACAACAACAATATCCACCAATTCCAAATGTAAGTTCCTATGCTCGTCAAGAATCGCATTTTGGAAACCAAGCGCACACCACCTAACAGCCTCGCAGATCCCTAATCGAAATGCCATTTTGCCATAAAGAAGCACCCACTCCTCCTCCGATCTTGCAGGAAAACACATGCATCAACTAAAAAACACCAGAACCTTCATCCAACCAAAAAGGGCACAGATCTAAGAGAGAAATCGAACAAAATAAGCCAAGAACCAAGAGCGAGAAGCAACCTCCTGTTCGGAGAGCGGCTTGCACTGCATGAGCTGCGCGATCTGCTCATCCAGATTGCCGTGGGTGTCCGAAGCCGGTACGGGACTCGCGCTCATCTTGGCCTTACCAACACCCTCGCCCGAGAGACGCCTCCGACAGCAGGAATCGAAGCGCTAACCGTAAGCTTTGCGCTCGGTAGATCCGCACCAAGCGACTTCGTCGCCCTTCTCCTTTCCCTCCCACCAAAACAGCAATCCGTGGCTTCGACGGCGACAAACGAGGACAAGACCAAGGACGTGGAAACCCTCGCCGCTGGAACCTGGCGCGGTCTCTTTATTTCAGATCCCCTATATTTAGGAACTGCGCCTATTCGCAGGATTAGCTGTTGAACGCAGGGCAGGAAAACATTAGTTCAAGGGCGTGACGATGGACGAGTGTCTACTAAGATGAAATTTCAGGGATATTAACGTAATTGCTGTCTGCAGAGAACAGCTGATGGAGTAACCTGACGGTCTTCCCAGGTTCACTCCTGGTAACGAACGGTCGCAAGCGATTCGAGCAGGTGAATCGAACGGATTAAGAGGATGGAGATCGGAAGGGACCCACAAAATGGGCGACGATGTCGGGGTGCCTTTGCTGCCACGTCTGAGACAGGAAACAGGCTATAGTTTATCTGGTATATCTGTTGCCGCCAGGCCGTGTGATATCGAAAGAGCTTGAAGACCCTAAACTCACAGTATTCACTTTGACACTGCACAATACTTTTGCGACATTCCTTTGGCTGCCAGGCTAAGAGCAAGAAGACAACAAGTGAATGGCAACATAAGTCGATACTGATGATCGAAATACAAATTAAGGATGAGCGATGGACTCGGCAACTCAATCGTCTACTGCTTGTGGAGATGACAACAATCTTTAGAGGATTTGCACAAAATTGAACTGATCATTCACAGTTGCTTTACATGTCAAACTAGAAATGGTAGTGCAAAAGTTGCTAGAAAAGCAGAGAAAATCTGCACTCTTGATGCTCGACTAGAAGGGCCAACTGGTCCAAAGGCACCTGTTCCTCCCTCAGTGGTGTTGCTTGCCCCCGTGCTGCAATTGCCAATCAAATTAATCACAAGAAACTTAAGAAAAGTGTTTGCTTGCACAGACTAAGCAAAAGAATCTTTTTCTACATCACTCACCTTCCGGCAAAGATGCATGAACCATGGCCTGCAAGTGAGAAAGTACCAGTCAATCTCATTGAGTATATGCAGGTACATGACAAGTTAAGACATCTAAAACTATAGAGAGCTTAATCTTGCATTTTGTTTTACCAGATGAAGCTTACTTGGATCTGTTCTGGTAACCATGGCCGTGTTACCAAAGCTGCAGGTACCACCACTTGCTTGAGCTCGATGGTAGTAATCATTGAATGCATATGAGGCAAGTGCTACGAGATTGCCTGCCTGATAGCATGGTTGCCCAGGTTGGATAGCACTGCAGTTTGCTGAACCAGTTCCGCAAGCCCAATCTAATCCTCTCTTAAGTGCTGTGGTATCTGCACTAGAGTTTGCGACACAAAAAACACCAGGCAGGGTAGATGAATTAGCAGGTGACTCGACCAAACCGCTAAAGGTCAAAGAGTAAAATGCAGTTCCGTTAGAAGAAAATATCCCCCAATTCTTTTCAGAAACAGGCCCTGGTTGTAGATCCTCATTGAACAACTCATAGACGTATGTACTAACTGGTGTAGTTGGTTGGCTAGGTGTGCCAGAACCATTTCGAACATGGCGAATAAGATTGGTGTTGTAGGCCAATGCATTATCGATGTTAGCATCTGGTTCATTCGATCCACCTAGTGATGGCCAACCAGATGCTGTCACCATCACTGGAATGCCAGAGAAGTTGAGTGACTGCATTGAGTAATAAGCAGCATCGACCATCGCATCGAACATGCTTGTGTACTGGAAATTTGTATTAGGATCGACAATCTGATTATTTGGATTTAGTGGCTCAAAAAGGGCGTACTCTAGTGGAAAGATACCTTGTCCCTCGGTGTAACCATAATATGGCTGCACATTTAGCATCAAAGGAGATCCTGTGTTCTTCAAAAACTGAATATACTGAGACATTATGGAGTTCCATGATGAGTTGAAGGATGCTGTTGATGGAGGAAAATGTTTGGGAATCATGTCCATTGATAGTGGACTTGAAACTTTAACCTGAAAGTTGAGATTCGCAGCGAGAAGAGCAGACTGGAGGTACTGCATAGCTGGAACAAGAACAAGAGCAGCATTTGGGATGGTTGTTAAAACTTCATTGCCTACGGCAATATAAGTAATGTTAGTTGCAGGAACATATGTGGCGACATTTTTATTCAGCCAGTCAGCAGCATCTGATCGTGATTCTCCTATTCGTAGCAACTGATCGTTGGGGACACCAACTATAACCTCTATTCCAGTATTTGCTAGGGCATTCAGCATTTGGTGGTCAGCATCAAACAATCGCACATGTTTAATCTGCTGAGTTTTCAGAATGGACACTATTTCAGTGGCTGATGGTAAAGTGGACATCTGAGTGCCGATATAAATCCCAACATAAGCACCTGCAAAATTTCATTGACGCAGTAGGTAAGAAGATAGCAAATGCAAGTAGTTGATCACAACAGCTATTGAGGTTTGCTAAATTGTCCTTCTGTTGATAGGAAACTCAATGATTTGTGTCTCTACTGATAGGGAAATAGCAAAAACTTCAATATCAATCAAGTTTCTTAGAACCAAAATATAAAAACTAAACCACTCCTGGATTTGAAATACAGTCTGAATCGCAAATGCCATAAGATTAAACATCCGGGAATCAGCAAATATTAAGCTGATTGCAATTACAAAAGGAAATAAGAAGTCTATCATGGCAATACCTGACGCACTTGAGAACAAGAACAGAAGCGAGAATATAACTTTCTTGTACTTGTCGGACAACATCTGGCTTAACAAACTCCAGAGTGTAGTCTGTCCTAGCAAATAAAATCATATAGAAGTATTAAGGACACAAAGAACAATAGTATGAGCTCATAAGACAGGTAACATGTCTATTAAAGTAATGGACCACCAATTGAATGATTTTAAGTTGTTAGCACTTGCGTAATCCAAGTGCAATATATGATAATCTTAATGAAAACCACATATCTCTGGCTTTCACATATTTACAGAACCAAAACTGAGAGCAAACTACGTGAGAAAAACTTGTCATTCTCACTATCTACCCATTGCAATTTCTACAATAAGCATATAAATCTTAATCACTTGAATTGCAAGTAGTCATTTGTCATATTCCCAGAATGCTGCTCCAGGTGCAACCCCAGCTGACCAAATTACAGTACACATTTGACCTCTCGGTTTATCGCTCGCTACTTAAATGGCAAAAAAAAAAAAAAAAAAAAAGACAATGATGCATTGCTACTTCAGTTGAAGTGGTGCAAAATAGAAACAACCAGTTAATCTGGGAACTCGTTCTTAAGGATAACTTGAAATAGAAAAGCATTTATTAGTGCAATATTTTAACGCCGGATTAGGGATTGCTGCCTAAACTCCAAAACTCCCAAAATTTATGCACAAATCTATATCTGCCAAAAATAAAAATAAAGGAAAAAGGAAACAAATTTAAGCAAACAATCTAGTGCTAACACAGCAAAGGTCCTATTTTTCAGAGCATTTTAGAAACAATAACCCAAACGTGAATAAAAACTATATAGTACAAAGGAAAAGAAAAAACAGAAAAAGAGTGAAGAAGAAATATCACCTGCTGGCCACGGACAGGAGCTTAACAAAGGAAAGTGTGCATGTATTGATCTTTCTCAGCAAACCCTTTCACAAAAAGAAAAAGATGGCAAAAGAACCAAAAAAAAAAAAAAAAGAGGACCTTTTTTGCGGCCTTGTAAGAAGAAAAGAGGGGGGAAAGAGAACTTTGAGACTAAAGGCTCCGAGTGTGTTACAGCCAAGCGAACAAGAACAGTTCACTGAGCTTTTTGGGGGGAGAAGAACTGAAGCGGCAACAGAAGAGAAAGCACACGGAGCTTGGCAAATCTATGAGGAATCCCAAGAGGGCTCAGGTTCTGTTTTTTTTTTCTTTTTCTTTTTTGCCCTTTTCCATATTTTTATGATTTTTGTTTCAGATTAGTCCCAAAACTTTTCATTTGATCGTGATGTTAGTTTTCCGCTAAGTCCAAGAATTTTCACACTTTCATAATATGGCCCCTGCACTTTATGTAGATTATAAAAGTTGTAAACTGTGAGGGACTCGTTTAAAACAAAAAAAATGAAAAGTATTGATTTAGACAGAACATCAGTTACACAATAAATAATAATGAGTTTTGGGGAGAAGGTGGAAGAATACATGGCAACAAATCGGGTTAAAGTATTAATTAATCATTAAGTTTTGAGGACCAGATGGCAAAAGCAATATTTCTGCCATTAATGAGTACTTTGCACTACTTTATTGGCAGTTTGCACCTCATTATTGACCCAACTTAGGCAGTGAAGTTAATGCCAAGTGGTCAAGGTGATATTTGATTTTAAAAAAATAGTTTTTTTTTCATTTTTAAAAAAGTGAAATGTAAAGTTAAAAAATATAAAATAATTATTTAAAATATTTTAGACATATTTAAATTTTTTAGTAGTGAATAATATGGTAAAAAATAAGGATGTCTTTTATTTTTTTTTTTCGCTCAAATTCTTTTCACTTGTATTATGACTCTTCATATGCAAAGAAGAGGAATTTGAGATTGGTTACATTTGAAGAAAAATATTTATTTTTTAAATATTGATAGACCACTTAGAAAAGTAACATACAAATTAAAGTTGACAAGTAACCCTGTGAAAATAACATTTTATCAGCCGCTTTGAATTTGAAATTATTTGATTCTGAAGATTTACTTTTTCATTTTGTAACTTATGAAAATATTTTAAAACTAAAAATGAAAAATACAAAATATTTACAATATTATTTTGATATTTATAGCAAAGAATTCTTTAAAAGTTTTAGAAAATGAAAAAAAAAATATTTCCATAAATAACTATAATTAATTACTAATTCATCAATTTCATCAGTTTTTGGTCACAAAGGTTTCAAATGTCTAACTTGATCAACAACAGAGTTAGGAAATTTTATACTTTTTTTAAAACTTAAACAATATGGGAAAATATTTATCAATAATATTTATAAATTCATTAGATCTGAATAGTGTAGAAAAAGTGAATAGCATATTGAGAATACAGAAAAATTCCATGTATTTGGTTGCATTTATTTATTTATTTAATTTTTGGCCGCATACATGGTGGCAGGGACTCTCTGTTTGTAGGACTGAAACGCAAATATGTAGTGTTTTAATGACTGATGAGTAATGAGTGATACATCATTTAATAAGCGTGTGCGATGGGCCCCTAAAGTATATCGTACGTGGCATTCTGGGACCAGCACTTCTTTCTCGGGACAAAATTTGTACAGTAAACCAACTCAATCGAACCGACCTAATAGGCAATCAGATCGGCAAATTTCCAAATCGCTTAGTAAATTTCCAAATACTTAAATCATTTATCTTAATTTTAAAATTATTAAAATCAGGTATCCAATACCTATTTTACTCATCCATTCATTCGCCGAATAGAGCAATTGATTAGACATAATTTTTTTAAAGAATTAAAAAATTATTACTCTAATATATTATATTAAAATAACATTTGAGAGTATAGAAATAATTAAAAATATATATTAAATTTAATTTCATGTCATTTTAGCTTTTTAAATCTATCAGTTTTGATTAAAATGATTGATCTAGAGATGTAGAAGCAGATCTATATTCGTCTAATTTATTTAGTTATATTCATATTTTAAATATCAATTTAACATATTATATTAAAAAAATAATTTTTTAAATTTTTAAAAAAATTAATCAATTGTTATGTTATAGGTATATTTATGTGATTATAAATGTAACAATCCATTAAAATCTTGTTTAAATGATTAAAAAAATATGATTATCTTTCGGAAGTGTCCAATATCGAATTCAGACGAAAGCGATTGATGGTCTAAAATACTGAGAATTACATAAAATTAAATTTTATATATTCATTTAATTTTTCTAATTATATTTATACTTTTAAATATCAACTTCATCAAATATTGTAAAAATAATAATTTTTTAATTGTAAAAGATTGTTTAATCATTTAAAAAAAAATTATGTCTCAAATAATCACCGATTGAGCTGAATGAATGGAAGGGTAGAATGGATATTAAACGTTTAGTTAACTGATGTGAATGACTATGAGTATGAGTTTGATAGTAAGATAAAATGAGAATGGGAATAAAAATGAAATCCATCTAGTTATATGAATTTGATTGATTCTCGTAAATTTAAAAATCATTTTCAAATTGTCATTCTCAAACCTAATGTAAACATTATTTTTTACTATCATTTCATTTTCTTATTTCTAAACTCATCAACCAAACCCCTCCTAAATATTTGATTTGGTAAAATACATGATTTGATCTGATTTAACAGGGAAAAAAGAAATCAGCGGTTAATTTTCCCTTAGGTAATTCGTCCTCCGGTTCAGACCAGCAAAATCAAACCAAATCGTCCTCCGGTTCAGACTTTATAAAAGAAAAGAAAATTTCAAAGAAGTGCCATCAAAAATACCATTAAAAGTTAAAAGTTTTGTTATTAATATTTAGAGGCTTAAATTCATATAATATATTTTTTTTAAAAAATAGTTATCATTCTAAATTTAAATAATAAATGACTTCATACTTGTAATTTTATATAAATTTCACCAATAAAATTTGTAAAATGGACACGTCGATAGCATGGGTACGAAAATCATAAAAATACAGGATGATATTCTGTGTCGAGGGAAGCAATAATTATTATTATTATTATAATAATAAAAAGATACCAATGAATCTTTCTTTAAAAAATTACTATTATTATTTTTGTGTCAGTGATAACTATTTTTATATAAAAAAAATGGTGTGAATCATAAAGCATAGGTATAGAGAGCAGAGTAATTAGGATTATGTGCTTCATATTTAGGAGTTCAGATACCTTGTCCTATTCTTTTCCTATCTTCGTGTTCCATTCTTCACCTCTAGTTTATTACTAGCGGCTTCCGGCTATCAGATCGGTTAAAATTATAGTACTATATCACAAAAGAAAGGTAAACCTAGAGAGATAGCTGTTGACGTGATCGATGTCAGAATCCGATCGAATTTGAGCAGGAGCTCAGATTGATGATGGAGAAAAGTCAAGCTTAAATTCGGCCGGATTTCGGAAGCTGCCGGCGACAAGCTAAGGGCAAATAGTGGGATAGGAGAAAAGGAAAAAGTGACACAGAGGATATGAATAAAATATGCCGTTGTTCTCCCCTTCAGTTTATATGTTATAACTTACAGGGAAATAAAGATTTCTATACTTTTCAAACATTGCAAGTAACAATAATTCATTAGATTCGTCAAATTGATTCTCCAAAAGTAAACAGTCAAATTGATTCTCCAAAAGTAAACAGTAAATTAGTCGATGCGCCAGTTAGAAGCTCTCCTTTTTATTATTTAGATAGACTAGCATTTATTTCTATCTTCTGATCCACTGCAAAAATGTATTCTTGCTCCAAAATAAATTAGCTAAACGAACAAATAAACCTAATGAGAGACCATAAGAAACTGTTTTATTGAATGGATTTCAGTCTCTTGTTATCGTCGCCATCAAAGGTGTTTGTCCCAACTGACTACATCAATTTTATTCCTCTATTGAGCTTTATGGGAAGCAATATAAATACATTTTAATATTGTAAAAAGAGATAAAATTCTATGCTATAACAATGCTTCGTACCTACTTACATTACATATGGGGTGACAAGCAGTGCCTCTATTCTTCACTCAATCTTCCTTCTTCTCCCTTCTCTGTGCGATACATTCTGCACAGCACCTCCTCTGTTTTTCTTTTCTGAGTTCGAGTCTTTCTGCGCCTTTGTTGTGTCATGAGGCTTGGTCTTTCGGCGATCTGAGGTTGGATCCGAGTGTCGCGTCCGTTTTGGAGTGCACCTACGAACAAGACGAGCGTTGTCGGATCTTGGGGGAATTTTGCCGGAGAGCCTTTGCACCGTGAGGCGGCATTAAATTCTCTAAGGACAGTCGGCGTGCCGACGCTTCAACCGGATAACTATATTCTAAACCCGACTTCTTTATTTATCTGTCTATTGCATGCTATTTTTTGTGCAAATATAATACTGTTTATATTCCTTAAATATATTACGAACATTCTTAGAGAATTTATTGCCTGTATCAATAGACATGATGAATGATAGGGTAATAGGATCTGATGAGGCTAGTGCTAGACCCGAGAAATTTTACGGGCAAAACTTCAGACGTTGGCAACAACAAATGAAATTTTGGCTTACTACGCTAGGGTTATTCTCTATTATAAAAACAGACTCTCCTTCGCCTAATGAAGAGGAACCTGCTCGTAGTGCTGCCTTAGAGAGGTTTAAGCAAAGGGATTATCTCTGCCATGGGAGAATCCTGTCTGCCCTCTCAGATGCACTATTTGATGTATACTGCTCAACCTCTTCAGCTAAAGAGCTGTGGAAATCTTTGGATAAAAAATACAACTCCGAAGATTCTGGTTTAGAAAAGTATACTGTGACAAAATTCCTGAACTTCAAAATGGTTGAAGGCAAATCTGTGGTTGAGCAGACACATGAATTCCAAGTTCAAATTCATGGTCTTGCTGAAGGAGATATGCCATTACCTGAAAAATTTCAGGTCTTGTCTATCATCGAAAAATTGCCTCCAAGTTGGGAAGATTTTGGCATGACTCTTAAACATCGGAGAGGTAAAATCTCTCTAAAAGATTTAATGATTGCCTTAAATATCGAAGAAGAACATCAGAAGCAACATAAAAATGATAATACAAGAATGCCTATGGATTTTATTCCAAAGGCGAATGTAGTAGTCTCATCTGACAAGAAGAAATTCAAAAATCAGAAATTGAAAAACAAGATGAAACCCGACCCAAAGGTTCAAAAGAAAACTGGAACCAAACCTAAGCCTTACTGGGCATGTGGACAGGTTGGACATTATGCCAAATTCTGCCCTAAGCGAAAGGACAAGGAGAAAAACCAAAGCAATACGTCCAAGGCACAAGTAAATGTCGTGACTGCTAGTGACGACACCAGCGATAGGTTTGTTACCTTCAAACCCGAACTAAACTTGATCTATCAACCCAATGAATGGTTAGTTGATACAGGTGCTAATGTACACTGTTGTGCTGATCGCTCAACCTTCCTTACTTATCAGGTAATTGAAGGCACTTCCGTGACCATGGGGAACCATTCTGCAGCCAGGGTGTTTGGGATAGGACAAGTTGACCTGAGGTTCACCTCTGGAAAAGTCCTGTCACTGCATGAGGTGCATCACGTTCCAGCGGTCCGTCGGAATTTGATTAGCGGATCAAAGTTAGTCCGTGCTGGTTATGAGTTGAACTTTAAATGTAATAAAATTGTAATATTACATTTAGGAACCTTTATTGGAAAAGGTTACCTTAATGAAGGTTTATTTAAACTCAACGTAGAAAATGCTACTTTAAATAAAACTTCTAATATTGGTTGTTCATATAACATTGAGTCTTATGATATGTGGCATGACAGATTAGGACATGTCAATTTTAATACCGTAAAAAGGATGATGAATCTTGACATGATCCCTAAGTATGTTATAAATGATAAGAAAAAATGTGAAATTTGTGTGCAATATAAACAACCTCGTAAACCCTTCAAATCAGTTGATAGAAATTCTGATATTTTAAAATTGATTCATACTGACTGTTGTGAATTTAACGGTGTAATAACGAGAGATCATAAAAGGTATTTCATTACCTTCATTGATGACCACTCTCGTTATTGTTATGTTTATTTGCTAAAAACCAAGGATGAAGCTTTAGATAAATTTATGATTTTTAAATCTGAAGCTGAGAATCAAACCGATAAAACTATTAAGAGGTTAAGGTCTGATAGGGGTGGAGAATTTACCTCGAACCTGTTTCAAAAATTTTGTCAAGATACAGGTATAATCCATGAGGTAACTGCTCCATATAGTCCTCAATCCAACGGTATAGCAGAACGAAAAAATCGAACCCTTGAAGATATGATTAATTCCATATTAGGCAGTTCTGGGTTACCCAACTTTATGTGGGGGGAGGCTCTATACACTGCATGTCATGTGCTAAATAGAGTCCCAATGAAGTCAAGGGATAAAACCCCATATGAGCTTTGGAAAGGCCGAATGACAAGTTTGAAATACCTTAAAGTGTGGGGGTGCCTGGCAAAAGCACTAGTACCTAAACACAGAAGGAAAAAACTTGGTCCAAAGACCGTAGATGGTATCTTCTTGGGTTATGCTCAAAATAGTATTGCATATAGGTTCCTGATTATTAAATCAGAAATTCCTGGAATAGATGCAAATACTATTGTAGAACTTCGCGATGCTACATTTTTTGAGATATAATCTCATAGTCTCTTCCTTGGATAGATGCTTGACTTTTAGTAAGGATGAGCTTAGGAGCTCTTAATGAGTTCTAGGTCTTAATGACAAGATGCTTGCAGCACATCCTTGGAGAACTCACCTATGTAAGTGTAACTGTGTGGCCGCAGTGTGGGGGTCTAGGTAACTTCCCTTAGCACTTATGAAACAAGATTCGGTGGCATGGCCGTAATGCACCAACCCAGAAGGATTCAACCGTCGTCCGTGATGAGTTGTTACCAATTGACTTCACATATAAAAAAGGTTTAAGTTCAAGACCTAGTTCACTTCAAACCTATGTGAATAAGATTGGTGTACTCAGGTGAAAATTCAAACCGGAAGGTATTTTCACTAAAAGCTCATTGCAACCTAGCCTCAGGACATATTTTATCTTTTAAACCGAAATGATTTGAATTTGTGGGGGATTGTTGAATTTTGTATTAAATTCAAAGCATTTTTTGGTAGTGTTTTTAGTCCCACATTGTTAAGTGGAGAAGCTTGGAAGGGTTTATATAGGAAGCCCTTCCATCCTTGCTTAGCAATGATAAAGGGACCTACACGCATGCGCGGGCCAAGCCCAAATCGAGTGGATTTGGGGGGTTCGAGCCGGAAATCCATAAACCGGGCATCACGTACGCGATTAACGCGCGCAGGGGGGGTGCAAATCCCCAGCCCATGGGCCTTGCGCTCACGGGCGGCCCGGTTTGTTTTTGCTAGTTTGGTTCAGTCTGAACCAAACCAGTTTGGTTTCTGGTTCGGTTGGTTCGAACCAAACCAGAGTTTGGTTTTTGTTCCGCGTAAGGAACGGACGCAACACCGCGCGAGAGGAGACGCGGACGCGACACCGCGCGTGAGGAGACGCAGACGCGTTTCCTCGCTAGCGAAGCAGTGCTTCGTACCTCCTCAGAGTGAATAAAAGGGGACAAGCAGTGCCTCTATTCTTCACTCAATCTTCCTTCTTCTCCCTTCTCTGTGCGATACATTCTGCACAGCACCTCCTCTGTTTTTCTTTTCGAGTTCAAGTCTTTCTGCGCCTTTGTTGTGTCCTGAGGCTTGGTCTTTCGGCGATCTGAGGTTGGGTCCGAGTGTCGCGTCCGTTTTGGAGTGCACCTACAGACAAGACGAGCGGTTGTCGGATCTTGGGGGAATTTTGCCGGGGAGCCTTTGCACCGTGAGGCGACAATAAATTCTCTAAGGACAGTCGGCGTGCCGACGCTTCAACCGGATAACTATATTCTAAACCCGACTTCTTTATTTATCTGTCTATTGCATGCTATTTTTTGTGCAAATATAATACTGTTTATATTGCTTTAAATATATTACGAACATATTGTAGGAATTCTAATTCTAGAAATCATACAAAAAGATAAAACAAAAGGTTTGCACAAACATAATGTAGGAAACTGCTACCAACTATATGTTGGTGCAGCGGAGACCGGCAAAAGGGGGGTGAATTGCATGCAAAAGAAAACTAAACCCTCCTCAAGGCTTTCCAACTCTTAAATAAATGCAACTAAAAATAATCAGAGAAATAGACACACAAATTTAACCTGGTTACAACCAAGAGGATTGTTAATCTAGGGCGATGAAAGGCTCAGTAAGAAACTCCTTCTTTGAAGGCGGAGAAGCCTTTTACACTTTGAGAGCACAGAGGTTGCTTAAACAGAGATTACAAGAGTTGATTTTTCGTATGAAATCGTTGTTCTGTAAAGTTGCTCGAGACCCTCTTTATATGGGGGTTCTAGAGCTTATCGGGTGACCTGATCTTCGGGATCAGGTTTTGACTTGAGAGGGATCGGTCGACCGATCCCGATCAGTGATCGATCCCCGAGCCTTCTGTTCGCGACGGAATCGGCTGGATTGATCGACCGATCGGCCAACGGTCTTCCTTTGCGCTGCAACTCAGTCTCTGGATAATCTTGGGTTCGATCGACCGATCAAGAGGTTCTCGACCGATCGATCCTCCAACGGGTGGCTTCGGCGTGGCTTCCGGCGTGTCACAGCGGTTTGTCTTCGAGATTAGTTGATCGGCCGATCAATAGGGCCGATCGACCATTGACAAGTCAACTCCAGTTGACTTGCTCAGGTTCGGCTCCTTGGGTGATTGCGGCCCACCGGAATAGGGCTCACCCGAACCCAATTCCCGACCTTCTTCTCGAGCAGGCTTCCGTCCGGCTTCTTGTCCCTCGAACGCCGCGCACGTTCTTCTCGCTCCACCGGAGTACTCTTCCGCAGCTCTCTCGTCCTTCGGACGCACCAAGCCCGTCGGCTCCCTTCCCGTGCCGTCCTTTTCGCTAGTTGCGTCTTCCGCTCGACTTCCTGTGCTCCTAAGTTCCTGCACACTCAAACACCGGGGTCAGACAAAATGCAGGACCTAACTAACTTGGTTGATCACATCAAAACTACCACGGGGTCCAACAATCTCCCCCTTTTTGATGTGCATCAACCCAAGTTCAAGTTAGGGTAAAACGGACATAAGAAGTAATTTTAAAAAGAAAAATTACTAAACTAGCATATTAAGCATAAGTTTTGCAATAAGTAATATTGCAACAATATTTAGAAAAAAAAATTTAAACCTTCCTAACTCCCCCTAAACTTGTACTTTTCTTTATTCTCCCCCTTTGATCACAGCAAAAACGGGGGCAAGCAAGTTACAGAAGTTGAAGTAGGTTTTAACTTAAAAAAAAAATTCTAAGTGTTAAAAAAAATTTCTAAGTTAAGATGAATTTTTCATAATTTTCAAATAAAAATTTCTAAGTTAAAATTTCAAGAAACAATTGTTCTAGAAAAAAATATTTAAAGAGTTCCTAAGGATATGTTTAAAAACTTTTTAAAGCATTATTTTAATTCTAATATTAATGCTTTTATCAGAAGGTTAATTAAACATTTTTATTTCGATATTTCGGCTTCCAGGTCGTAACGAGGCACTAGACCTTCTTGGTTATTGGAGCAACAACTACTTCCTTAGACAAAGCTTCCATAAAGAAACTCAAAGTTTAATTTTATCACTGTAAAATTAATCAAGTACAGATTTTGGAATCCAGTAAAGGTTCATTCCTACGGGGTTAGTCAGATACTTAGGGGGTATATAGTTTCTTGGTACTTTTCTAAGTTGACCCTGATGATTTCTAATGTACCAATTTAATTTTCCATAAATCCTAATTTTTGAATTTGGAAATTTCTTTAAGCATGCATCACTTTTCAATTTTTCAATTTCATTTTTTAATTTTGTATTTTCTAATTGCAAAATCTCATTTTCCAAATTTAAATTTTCCAAACTTATTTTTAAATTGGCAATTTCTTTTTCTGATTTGAATAGATCTTTCGACAAAGCTTTAATAAACTCAAAAGACTGTTTAGGGTTTAGGGCACATACCTTACTTACCTATTTGTCGGAAGCTCCCCCTTCATCGTAGCTTTCCTCTTCTGTCTCTCCCCCTTGATCAATGCTCATCTCTGAGTCTGAGTTATCTTCAAAGAGGTGGTTGGCCACCAGTGTTATTCCCGAGAACTCTTCGGCTTCAGATTCGGAGGACGACGAATCATCCCATGTGTCTTTTAGGTTGTGTTTGGGTCGAGCTGGCTTCTTGCTCCTTTCCTTGTCCTTCTGTTTGCTCTTCAATTTTGGGCAGTCCTCCTTGATGTGCCCTTCTTCGTTGCAATTGTAGCAACGAACTGTCCTTCTCTTTTGACGATGTTTACTTGACTGCGATCTAAATTGGTTAGATTTAAAGAACTTGTTAAATAGTTTTACCATTAACGCAGCTTCGTTTTCGTCAATCATCGCTTCAGAGTCAGGATCGTCCTTTTCAGCTCGTAGGGCAATGTTGAGGTTCGACTTTTCTACTTGATTTTCTGTAATTCAAGATTCGTGAAGTTCGAAAGTTGAAAACAAATTTTCTAAACTACTTACCTCAAGATCCTTAGAGATGTAGTACGCATCTACTAAGGATGCCCATTCTGGAGTCCTCGGGAAGGCGTTGAGCGCGTACCGGATAGAGTCCCGGTTCGTTACCTCTTCTCCAAGATTAGTTAGTTGCGTGATCATCTCCTTGATCCGTGCTTGGAGTTGCGCTACCTTCTCGCCGGTGTTCATTCGGAGATTCGTTAGTTGTGTTCGAAGAATGTCGCGCCTCGCTAGATTTGCTTCCGAGGTGCCTTCGTGGAGCTCTAGGAATTTCTCCCAGAGGTCTTTTGCGGAGTCGTAGCTTCTGATCGGACTCACCTCCTGGGGCGGAAGAACGCTGAGCAAGTGAAACTCATCTTTTCCGTTCGCCACGAAATCCGCCTGCTCCTTCGTCCATTGGTTCTCTTCTTTGTCTTTGGGCGCTGCAAAACCATATTTCATTGTAATTAAGATGTCAAAATCCGTCTTAAAAATACCTGCATCTTTCGCTTCCATGTAGCAAAATCTCCGTCAAACTTGGGGGGATGGATGTTCATGCCGGCCATTGTTCGGATCTTTGTGTTTCAGACAGCGGTTAGTCCTTCTGAGGCTGTCGGGCTCTGATACAACTTGTTGGTGCAGCGGAGACCGGCAACAGAGGGGTGAATTACCTGGAAAAGAAAACTAAACCCTCCTCAAGGCTTTCCAACTCTTAAATAAATGCAACTAAAAATAATCAGAGAAATAGACACACAAATTTAACCTGGTTACAACCAAGAGGGTTGTTAATCTAGGGCGATGAAAGGCTCAGTAAGAAACTCCTTCTTTGAAGGCGGAGAAGCCTTTTACACTTTGAGAGCACAGAGGTTGCTTAAACAGAGATTACAAGAGTTGGTTTTTCGTATGAAATCGTTGTTCTGTAAAGCTACTCGAGACCCTCTTTATATAGGGGTTCTAGAGCTTATCGGGTGACTTGATCTTCGGGATCAGGTTTTGACTTGAGAGGGATTGGTCGACCGATCCCCAGGTTCGGTCGACCGAACCTGCTGTACCTGCCCAGCTTCGCGTCCAGGTGCAGTCTCTGTGAATCGAGCTTGGGTTCGGTCGACCGATCCTTTTGTTCGGTCGACCGATCGGTCAACGGTCTTCAGCTGCGCTGGCCCGATGAAAGCGCTCGACTCAGTCTCTGGATAATCTTGGGTTCGGTCGACCGATCAAGAGGTTCGGTCGACCGATCAGTCCTCCAACGGCTGGCTTGCTGACGTGGCTTCTGACGTGTCAACAGCGGTTGGCCTTCTGAGGATTAGTATTCGGTCGACCGATCAATAGGTTCGGTCGACCGAACCATTGACAAGTCAACTCCAGTTGACTTGCTCCGGTTCGGCTCCTTGGGTGATTGCGACCCACCGGAATAGGGCTCACCCGAACCCAATTCCAGACCTTCTCCTCGAGCAGGCTTCCGTCCGGCTTCTTGTCCCTCGAACGTCGCGCACGTTCTTCTCGCTCCACCGGAGTACTCTTCCGCAGCTCTCTCGTCCTTCGGACGCACCGAGCCCGTCGGCTCCCTTCCCGTGCCGTCCTTCTCGCTAGCTGCGTCTTCCGCTCGACTTCCTGTGCTCCTAAGTTCCTGCACACTCAGACACAGGGGTCAGACAAAACGCAGGACCTAACTAATTTGGTTGATCACATCAAAACTACCACGGGGTCCAACACTATAATCATATAGCTGATCTGCCTAAGTCTCAAATGTTTAGAATGAACTCATACTAACTATTCGTGGGTTTGGTTTCTCAAAATAACCATAACCAATTAGATCAATAGAGTAAACCCTGTTGGATTTTGCAAGAATACAAATGGTTTTTTCTCCAACGGTCACTGCAAAAGGAGACTCATATCAACAATTCTAGTAGAAGATACTAAACCTTCCATTATATCAGGAACTCAATCTATAAGAAATTCTTTTAGTGTTCCATTTTTAGTTTTAACATAGACAGGCCATGTCCAACATAATACGAAAAAAGAATTACTTAAACACTAGAAGAAAACTTTAAAGTAATATAATATATAAGTATGGTTCAGTAAAAAAAATTCAAGTAGACTGCCACGTACGAACCAATTTAGACAAATGTGATATCACATTGTTCTAACTTGAGAAACATCGGGAAAAATGAACAGGGATGATCGATGGGAAAAAAAAAAAACCAGCTAGCCCCTGTAAGAACAAACGCAAGTGTGCTCATCTGAACTTAAACTTGGATCATAGATGATTTGGGTTTTCAGATTAAACTCGAGAACCAAGCCAAATACATAAAGATATCGTCCATAGGAACTTACACAAATGAGATAACCATTTGAGTTGCCACATAAAGATTGCAACCCACATGCATAATATTTTACCACGAAGAATAGTACTTAGTCATGCATCCAAGATTCAAAGTAGCAATGTGCACACTAATTTTATCAACATAATGTTGTCTGTAAACAGACAAGTTTGTGCCGTGACATACACCTGACACCTGTTTGCCCCCAAAACCGTGAATGAGAACTAATGCTGATCATGTATTTCCAGATGACCGGAAACGAATAGGGTAACCTCGACAATTCCATTTGCCTTAAAATTGAAGCTATGTTTATCACATACTGGAGAAATAAGCAGCAAAACTTGTTCTTGCAAGCCTACTATTGTATTCAACACAAATTGCGAGGGAGGGAAATTATTCTGAAGGGCCTTCGCATGAATTTCACAAAACCTCCTATCTTGCTGGTTCTTTAGTTCCTACCATTCACTGGAGAACGGTCGGAATTAAAATGGAACCAAGTTCGAGAGGGCCTTTCAGGTGCAACACCAATTTTACTAGAATTCTCTTATAGCAATCCAATCAAATCATGCTGTTTTACATAAAAAACCACAATTTCATGCCCAATAACAGCTACAACACGCCACAGAAAGCAAAAGTGCACAAGTCTGGTACCAAATAGCAATGCATAATAGGACAAATTAAAAGGAACAGGCAATCACTAAGAAGCAATCCCCAATGCTTAAAAGTCTTCTGGTTCCTCATCCTCGTCTCCACCCTCTGCTCCAACTTCCTCATAGTCCTTCTCAAGAGCAGCCAAATCCTCCCGAGCCTCAGAGAACTCCCCTTCTTCCATGCCTTCGCCAACGTACCAATGGACAAACGCTCGCTTGGAGTACATCAGATCGAACTTGTGATCAATCCTTGAGAACACCTCAGCCACAGCAGTGTTATTGCTGATCATGCATACAGCACGTTGCACCTTAGCTAAATCACCTCCAGGAACCACAGTTGGTGCCTGATAGTTAATTCCACACTTGAAACCAGTAGGGCACCTTCAGACAAATCTCAAGGTGGACAATTTCAGATCGTGGAATTCAGTGTACTAATAAAGGAGAAAGAACAAGGGAACTCACCAGTCGACAAATTGGACAGTTCTCTTCGTCTTGATGGTTGCAACAGCAGCATTCACATCCTTGGGCACAACGTCACCACGGTACATCAAACAACAAGCCATGTATTTGCCATGCCTGGGGTCACATTTTGCCATCATGTTTGATGGCTCAAACACTGCATTTGTAATTTCAGGGACAGAGAGTTGCTCATGGTATGCTTTTTCAGCAGAGATGACGGGTGCATAGGAGGAGAGCATAAAGTGGATTCTAGGATAGGGCACTAGATTGGTCTGGAACTCAGTAACATCCACGTTAATAGCTCCGTCAAATCTCAGAGAGGTAGTTAAAGAGGATATGACCTGAGAAATCAACCGGTTCAAGTTGGTGTAAGTTGGCCTCTCAATATCTAGAGATCTCCTGCAGATATCATAAATCGCTTCATTGTCTAGCAGAACTGCGACATCAGTGTGTTCAAGCAAGGAATGAGTAGAAAGCACACTGTTATATGGCTCCACAACTGCAGTTGAAACCTACAACCATGAATATCACAGTCAAGTCCAATTTATTTTACAAACAAAAGATATATACAGGCACATAACTTCTCTAGTAAATGCACCGTGCATCAAACAAAAAAAAAAATCTGTTCAAGTGCCTGGTATCTTATTGCACATGGCCAGATGCCAAGCTACCAAATTGTTTTAGTTGATACAAATACAATTATGTGATTCTAACTGATCTTATAAGATCTGAACTAGATGTAAATTCTGCCAAACAAGTACACCGTATTTTTTTATAGAATTAAGAGAGGTTACATTTTATATTTTTCTACATGTATCTACCCAATTATGTCATTCTTGACTTCAAAAAAAAAAAAAAGTTCTCAGCAAAACTTGCTTTTTCTCTAGACTAGTCTCTAACTGCTAATGCAATTTTAGCTACATCTTAAATTTTTTGGCTGAGCATTTTCTACTAAATAATCTTTCACCATATAATCTTCTGTGAACAAACAAGTGGTCTGCTATCAGTGTGGTTCCTCAATCTAAATATCCTAGTGATGCATAATTGTTTGATAGCATATTGTGGCGCAATAGCAAACATTTTCCCAATATACCCAAATTTTGATACTTCCATTAGTAAGTAGTATGCTGACTACAGAAATATTAGCCAAAGATGATATTGAGCACACAAGCACACAATGAGAAAGTTGACTTGAATTGAGAGTAGACTAAAAGGTAGCCCAGCCAATACGGGTCCCAGAGTAGACTAGCAACAATAAATTCATGTGTACCTGAGGAGAAGGATAAATGGTGAAACCAAGCTTTGACTTCTTCCCATAATCCACTGACAAGCGTTCAAGCAGCAAAGAACCTAAACCAGATCCAGTTCCACCACCAACAGCATTGAAAACCAAAAATCCTTGCAAACCAGTGCAATTGTCTGCTAATTTCCGAACTCGATCAAGGCAGAGATCAACAATTTCCTTGCCAACTGTTGTTTACAAATGCACATCAAGATCAAAGACCAAATCTAGTATCAAAAGAACAGCTTCAACTATAAGAAAAGATTTTAGAGTCTTTACCTGTGTAGTGGCCCCGAGCAAAGTTATTTGCAGCATCCTCCTTCCCAGAGATGAGTTGCTCTGGGTGGAAGAGCTGACGATAGGCTCCCGTCCTCACTTCATCAATCACTGTGGGCTCCAGATCTACAAATATGGCCCTTGGAACATGCTTACCAGCACTGGTTTCACTGAAGAAGGTATTAAAAGCATCTGTTGCAACTCCTATTGAAGTATCGCTGCGGAAACAAAAGAACACTTCAGTAAAAACCAATCAGATCATAGATCACAGTTTTTCATACCAGTTCCCTTTAATCAATTATGAAATCATTTACTTGCTAGAAGGTATAGACAGTTCACTAAAGAAAGTTATCTCATCAAAGATCATTAAAGCTATCTAATACATGGGAAGTTTGATAACAAATTTAGGAAAAAGGAAATGTATTTCTTAATCATTCAAGATGCTATACAGTCAGAGAATGAGATCTCCAACTCGAATTATGGAGACAATAATACTCAGGAAAGTTTTACTCTAAACAAAATATGCGAATCAACTCCACAATCATGATTATTGAACTAAGCTTTTAAAAAAAACTAAAAAAACGAGAGACTGCCGAAAAAGAAATGATGTTGGAACAAATTTTCGCCAACTTTTGAAATCCCACTTTATTTACCTTGTGGACAAAATAATAATAATAATAATAATTAAAAGTATCAGACAGATCCAATACGAACAGTCGCTAGATCTCACACCAGTAAGCCAATCTGAGGCTAATCAAATGACCAAAAAATAAATCTAGTTTATTAAGCCGGTCACGCTTTTATAACGAATTAGGTCAAAGATCAAGTAAGCAGCTATAAACCCAAACAACAAATAACTTGCACCACTCTTGAAGAAGGACCATCGAGAAAATCAAGGAATAACTACAAAAGCAAACTTTTGATGAGATCCAACAGGAAACGTATCAACCAAACGTAGCAAAAAAATAAAATCTGCCCCCTTTTCCCCAAAAAGCAAGTGCGAAAGACATCTTTTATCAGCGAATTCTGCGCTAAAAATATGATTAATACCTCGGCATCATGCCATCGGGCTGGATGCCGTGCTCGAGGCAGTAGAGCTCCCAGCAAGCATTGCCGACCTGGATGCCGGCCTGACCAATGTGGACGCTTATGATCTCCCTCATCTTCTTTTTTTGTAGATCTACGACGCTCGCTTGCAAAGGACGAGCTTTTAGAAGAGGGAAGGAGAGAGGGCGGTACCTCGTCGGCGATCTAGATCTTGGCTATGGAGAGAGAGAGGGGAAGCCGATTGATTTATTGATGGAGGGGACAGGACGGCGTGAGGGTGGGCCCGGGCCAGCAACCGCCAGCTGTCACAAGGAGTCAAGAGTCGGGACTAAAGTAGCGTGCTGATCATGTGTCTTGTCTCAGTTTCACCTCTGGCCATTCAGCAAAATATCTCAGTAATTTTTTTTTTATTCTCATCGTTTTACATTAACAACAAACGGCATCATTGGATGTCTAATGCCGAGACTTTAACTGAAGAAATAACAATGTAACAATTGACAAAATTCTAGTGTAAAATAAATTTTTGAAAAATATCACACAGTTATTTTATTAAGCAAAATAAATTAAAATTTTAAAATATCACACTCTTATTTTGTTAAGTGAAATGATATTATTAGTAACGAGATCATAGAATAAAATTTTATGTCGTAGAAAAAAAAAATTGAAGGGTAGAAATAATAAACGATAATATCTCACATCTTAAATTTCTGAATACCCACAGTCACATCTAAGTTTTATCTTTCCCAAAAGTTATATCTCATTTCTCTTTCGGCAATTTACCAAAGGGCGCATTTGAAAATCTGAATTTACCAAAAGGCGTACATTACTTTGGTATTTACCAAAGAACGCAATTTTTTAAAAGCATTTCCTATTTTACCCTCATGATAATTTGACTTTTTCTATTGTTTTTCTTTTCTTCATTATATTTCTCTCACTTCTCTCTCTTCTCTGTCGGCAGAATATAGGAATAACATTAGTCAATCTTTAATCACATTTTAATACATTTGAAGAAGCCAAAATAAATAATGGACACCAGATTTGGACTCCTTGCAATTTTAGAAATCCACATGAACTTAAATGGATGCAATCGGAGCTTTCTAGGTCGATTAGTGGGTTTCGGTCAAAACCCACTGATGGACCTCCCGTACTCATGGTTCATATTTCTAAAATTACAAGGAGTTCAAATATGATATACATTATTTATTTTGGCTTTTATAGATATTAACAAAAAATCAAAGAATCGGCGTAAAAGCGCGTTGGGCGATATGTAATCATATCGGTACAGCCCAATGATATCATTCCATATCAGGCCCGACGTGGGCTGATATCATTCGATATCAAGACCTCTGGTCCACCACTAAGAAAGCCAAAAATAACAATGGAGAGCATATTTAAACTCCTTACAATATTAGACATCTACAGAAACTGAAATGAGTGCAATCGGAGCTCTATAGGTCCATTAGTGGGTTTTGACCGAAACTCACTGATGGACTTAGAAAGCTCCGATTGCATCTATTTCAGTTCTTGTGGATTTCTGAAATTGCAAGGAGTCCAAATATGCTCTTCATCATTATTTTTGGTATTCCTAGTGGTGGACCAGAGGTTTTGAAAACCTAAATCTCTTTTTTTTTGTTATTAGGCCTGATATGAAGAGATATCAGGCCCACGTTGGGTTTGATATCTCTTTATTTCAGGCCCAATGTGAGCTTGATATCTTCCCATATCAGGCCCAACGTGGGACTGATATGGTAGATATCAAGCCAAAAAAAAAAGAAAGAGAGATTTAGGGTTTTTCAACCTCTGATCTCCACTAGAGTGCCAAAAATAATAATGGACACCATATTTTCACTCCTTGTAATTTAGAAATTCATAGAAACTGAAATGGAGGTTGGGACGGGTTTGGCCAAACCCACTTAATCGAACCCGTTGCCATTTCTGGGTTCATGATTTCTAAAATTGCAGGGGTTCAAATATGGTGTCCATTATTTATTTTGCTTTATAGATGTTAACAAGCAAAATCAAAGAATCGGCAAAGCCCGTTGGGCGATATGGAATCATATCAGCCCAACGGCACCGATATCATTCATATCGCCGAGGCCGCGTTGGGCACGATTTGAGTCTATTCGAGGCCCAATGGGCTTTTACGTCTTTGATTTTGCTTGTTAACATATAAAGTCAAAATAAATAATGAACACCATATTTGAACTCCTTACGATTTTGAAATCGAATGGCGAATGGGTGCGATCGGGCTCTGCAGGTCTGTCGGTGGGTTTGGCCAAACCCAGCTGATCGATCTAAGCTCCGTTACCATTCATTCTAAAATTACAAGTGAAAATATGGTGTCGATGTATTTTGCACTCTGATGGTGACGGAGGTTTGAAAACCTAAATCTCTCTTTCTTTTTTTTTTTTTTGTTTAGCATGTAGCTTGGTTTGTGGTCACTGCAATGAATGGCTATGTGTAGCATATCGGTTTCTTCTGTTTTCCTTGCCGTGAAATAGAAAATAAAGAAGGATTATGTTTTGATTCCCAGTAGCAAATCCTTTACTAGTTACAATATGTATACACTGCTATATATTTGGTGAGCATGTCGTGGGGTTTTGCCTTGGTTTTCGGTGAATGGATCATGAACAGATAGGCTTAGTTTTAGGTTTCTAAAGTGCGAAAGTTAACATTCTGCAGATTTTGTTTTATGTTAAAGTATCGAACATGAAGAACCAAAAGCTCGTATTGGGCACGATAGATTCAAATCGAGCCCAAGCGTGGCTGATATGGAATGATATCGGACCCGTTGGGCTGATATGGAATGATATCAGGCCCGTTGATATGATTCCATATCGGGCCGGCGTGGGCTTTATGTCGATTCTTTGATTTTGCTTATTAACATCTATAAATAAATAATGGACACCATATTTGAACTCCTTGCGATTTTAGAAATCCACGTGACCGAAACGAGCTCTCTAGGTCCGTGGGTGGGTTTGGCAAAGCCAGTGATCGACCTAAAGCTCCGTTCACCATTTCGATTCTATAATTTCTAAATTACGAAGTGAAAATATGGTGTCGTTATTATTTTCCTAATGGTGGACGAGGTTTTGAAACCCTAAATCTCTCTTTATTTCTTTTTTTATTTTTGTTGTATCTGGGCACGATATCTCCCATATCGACACGGGCCCATTGATGTGGGAGATATCAGGCCACATGGGCCTGATGAAGGATATCGGGCCCAACGTGGCATGATATCTCTTCGTATCGAAGAAAAAAAGAAAAAAGAAAGAAAGAGAGATTTAGGGTTTTCAAAACCTCTTCACCACTAGAGTGCCAAAATAATAATGGACACTATATTTTCACTTTTGTAATTTTAGAAATTCATAGAATGAAATGGGTCGATCGACTTTCAGATCGATCGGTGGGTTTCGGTCAAACCCTGGATCTGAAACCCATTTCGTTCATGGATTTCTAAAATCGCAAGTGACAATATTATTGTTATTTTGACTTTTATATGTTAACAAGCAAAATCAAAGAATCGGTAAAAAATTCACATTGGCTGATATAGACTCGAATCGGCCCAGCGTGGGCACGATATGGAATGATATCGAGGCCCGCGTTTGATATGATTCATGTCGGCCCAACGTGACTTTATGCCGATTCTTTGATTTTGCTTGTTAACATCAATTAAAAGTCGAAATAAATAATGTATATTTGAACTCCTTGTAATTTTAGAAATCCATGGGCTGAATGAGTGCGATCGGACTCTACAGGTCCATGGGTGGGTTTTGACCGACTTATCGAAAAGCCGATCGCACCCATTTAAGTTCGTGGATTTCTAATGCAGTCAATCTGGTGTCTATTATTTTCTGCAAATGTATTAAAATGTGATTAAAGATTGACTAATGTTATTCTTATATTCTGCCGAAAGAAGTGAGAAATATAATGAAGAAAAGAAAAACAATAGAAAAAGTCAAATTATCATGAGGGTAAAATAGAAAATGCTTTTAAAAAAATGCGCTCTTTGGTAAATACTAAAGTAGTGTACGCCTTTTGGTAAATTCAGATTTTCAAGTGCGCCTTTTGGTAAATTACCGTTTCCCTTTTTCCCTCAGATGCAAATCATTTGCTTTTTTCCAAAATATCTCTACGCTATTCTTTCTCACCTGGAACGTCTTGTCGATCAAAAAAATAATTATATTATCGATGATTTTCATATTAAAAATATTAATGATTCAAATTATTTTTTTAAATTAAATTTATCCATTTTTATTTTAAATTTTGAAATTCTAATAAAACAATTTAAAATAAATAAAAAGTAAAAAATATTAATGTTTTATATTTTTAATATATAATCACAGTAGAATAAAAATAATAAAATAAATTATTAATAAATTCATCCGAGCGGAGGTACTCCCGTTTCATCGCCTCAAATCAGCTAGGTTCGTCTTGCTGATAACTTGTCAGGATGGAACAGGAGGCCTCTAGCGCATCTTCGAAATCCTTAAGCTTATTATTTAAGGACCCCTCTCCTGTCACTCGACAAGCCCGCTCGACAATTAAATAGTCCTCGACTTCATGTCCAACTTAAGACATAGGTCATTAAAGCCTATGCCTAAGGCCCTAATTTTATTGGGACCTATTATTATTTAAAAAATTAAATTTAATAAATAATATTTATCTTTAACCGCTATACTGCCTAGTTCCCAGACTACATGCATACCGATTTTGCTCCCATTTAACTTGTTTCGATTTCCGTTCCAATGCTCTAGTGTTCTTCAGATTTTGTTGCAACGATTTTATTACAGATTTTGCTCGTTTCGATTTTCCTTGCTGCTCTTCAATTAATTGCAATGACAACTGTATTTAATTATATATTAATTATAATTATTATATATTCTCTGATCCGAGAATCATATTTAGACCTACAATTATACCTAATTTCATTTTCTGTCGTTCCATTTTGTAATTAGTTAATCATCTACTTATTTTCTTATTAGTACTCTATCTGTATTTTTTCTTTCCTTGTCATTGGACATTCTTCTCCTATCTTACTCCCATCTCACTCGGTAATATTTTGTTCACACTTTTTTTTTCGAAATATTATTTATTGTTTTATATAAATGATAAATCATGGAAGGAATGGACTATAAATCCAAACATAGATTATTAGCAATCACATAAAAATTTTCTTATATATTTATGTCGATTATTATCAAATTTTAAAATATTATTAAATTAAAATAGTCGAGCTTGAGAATTTTAAAATTTGATTTTTTTTTTAAATTAAATCTATCGTTATCGATCCCAAATCTAAATGAAAAAGAATAAAAAAATTTTCTTTTTAAAAAATATTATTAAAGGCTTTTTTTCTTTTTGCCTAGGGCCTCGTGAAATTTTGAGACGACCCTGCTCGACTTCCTTAAGTTTTTGGGTGAGCCGTCGAGCCTCCTGGTTTTTTAGTTCTAGGTCGACGATGACCTGCTGTTTCCTTGTAGAGGCTAGCTTAAGCTTTCTATCATAGGTCTTCAACTGTGTCTCGATCTGGCCCAAACGAATAGCCTAATCGGCCGACTTCTGCTCCTCGGCCTCTAGGAGCTTTTGGGTCTTCTCCAAATCGGGCTACAACTAGGCAACTGATGGCGCCTGGGAGGAAGAGGCGCCACAGCTTTTCCTCCACGAGGGCGAGCTATTGGCATATGGTCACGCTCTCCACCCAGTACTACAAAAGGACAGAAAAAATATTAGCGTCTATCGGAGGAAAATTTTGAAAAGATGGAAATACGCACCCCAGTGGACATTTGCAGATGACTGTTCCCGAGTGCTCCTGGCGACATCGTCACCACTTGGGCCCGGGCTTCCTCCCAAACGCCGGCTAGGGGCGCGCGAATTATGATCTTGCGTTCGAGGACGGTCGGACGGGTGCTCTGCTCAAGATAGTCCTCCATCGGAAGGTTGATAGTCGTCGTAACCGATCATCGACAGCTTGAGTCTGACGAGAAGGAGACCGTCGAACCGGATCGAGCAGCAATCGACGTGGGGTCAATCCTGGACACCCGAGGCCTTCGTAGGGTTTGGGGCGGCGACAAAAAGGAGACCGGGAGGGCAGCGACAGCCTCTGACGATGGTTCGACCAGAGATGGTGTCTGATTGGACGAGGTGGCTTCCACTATTGGGACAACCACAGGAGATGAAGTGCCCTCGGCAGTACCCACAACCGAGGTGGCGGATCGGGAGGCATCCTCCGTACGGCGCCTCTTGCGCCTAATGAGTGGCAACCCCTCATTGGAAGACTTGATGCCCTCGATCTGAGCGGTGGGCTGCACTTCGAGAGCTGGGGGCGGCTCAGCAACTTCTTCGGCACTGGCTGTCTGAACGACGGTGGGGTCTCCCCGCTCTCGGAGGGCGTACCCTCGCGAGAACCGAGCGGCGCCAAGCCGAGGCTCATCATTTCCTTGGCAACCGCCGCTTTAATCTCTGCATCCTTCAGCTTCGTCAGACTGGCCACGCGCACTCGCAGCATGATTTTAACTGCAAAAGAAAAGAGAAAATCAATTAGACTCAAAAAGCAAGGAGCTAAGAAATTGCATACCTAAGATGCTCGGTAGCCTTGTGCGAATCAGACTCAACCCAAAGATGTACATAACACCCTTTAGCAATAGCTTATGGATGTCATACTTCTGACGGGCTAGCATGTTTGCGACATGAAGATAATCCAATCGGTTCTTGTACTTCTTCAAGTCCGGCTGAGGTGGTAGCCCAACCTGCCATTGGGCCTGGAAGCTTGGTCGCTTGGGGAGTCTCATGAAGAAGTACACCTTCCAATTTTTGTTGAAAGTGGGCATCTTATCAAAAAATACCAAACCGATCCGAGACTGAAAGAGATAGGTCCCTAGCTCGGACTACTTGAGGTAGTAGAAGTAATGAAAGACTTGAGGGGTCAGAGGGATGTCGTGTAGTCAGAATAGGACGACAACGCCGCACATCAGACGAAAAGAATTTGGTACTAGTTGGGGGAGAGGAACACATAAATAATTACAAACTTCTATGATAAAGGGGTGGATAGGAAATTGCAGGTCAGCCATGAACTAGTCTCGGAACAAGCAGATGGCGGTGATTGATGGGTAATTTGGCCGATCGGACGAGGAGGCCAAAATGACCTCATGATTATAAGGGATTCCAAAGGCGTTCCTAAGGGTTTTAGTGTCACCCTCATCGAACCTGGTCTCAATGGTGGAGTACTAGAGCCCAGATGAGGGGTCCGACGGCTATGAAAAACTGGCCATTTCTGGAAAACTAGAAAACAGATTCAACAGAAAAAGGTGGACACACAAAATGGACACGGGGAAACCGCTGAGCAGTGAGAAGAACCACAAAGGATCGAGGGACAAGAAGGAAGATCTTACAAGAGTAGAAAGATCGCCGCCGAGAAGAACAGGGTCGCTGGAGCACTAGTCGCACTAGAAATCGCCAACAACTACCGGGGAAGAAGACACTAAGTGAAGGTAGAGGCGGTGTTGTGGCTTTATAAAGAATGGGTTCGGCCGATCGGAGCCGTCTGATCTAGGTCACGGGAACCGACGCACAAATCCAGCCGTCGAATTCAAACCGCCGGATGTAACATCAGCAGTCGTCGCCTCGGGTATGTGACAACTCCTGAGGTAACACATGGCACGTTCACACAGAGTGGCATTCAATGAGCACCATTATTAGGAGTGGGCGCGTGCTTTGCTTTAATGAGAGTGATTTGCATGAATTCCGAGGAGATTTGGGCGACGTCAGCGTTGACCAAGCGAAGACCAAAGAAACTGTAGGAGAAATGCAAAAGGCAAGCATGTGAAACGCCGATCGACCTCAAGGATCGGCCCTCTAACCGGCCGACACTCGTCGACAAATAGATCGGGGTTGAACCTATCCTACGGCCGATCGGTCGACCGATCACCTGACCCGATTGTCTAGTCAGTCGGACTTGCAGCCTAACATGATTAGACTCGAAGGGGTGGCATGTGATCCAGTGGTAAGGTAGGGCCCGCCCCATAGAGGATCAAATTTACCATGCTGGAAGTTAAAGTCAAGGCGGTCAGCGATCTCGAGGCATGGCCCGATCGGATAACACACTCACCCGATCGGAGTGATCAGCACAACTCGGCTGCACGCCGAGCCTTCAACACTCAGGAGAGTGAGTATCAGCGTATCTAGAACCTTAAGACCAGCAAGGGGGGAGTCACCACCGAGCAAATCTAGGACGGTGGAATGTTAGCCGAGTAGCTCCCTCGCTTGGACCAAGAGTTAGGTCGCCCGAACAGAGGACGACAGGCCGAGCAGCTTTCCCGCTTAGCCCACAAGCAAGTTCGCCAGAGCGGAGGGCGGCAGGCTGAGCGGTTCTCCCGCTCGGACCGATAGTAGACAAAAGAAAGATCAGTTGATATCTTTTTGGGAGCCCGTGCCATCGACAGACGGCGTGCTTGGCGGTATGGTCAGACAGAGGATCGTACGGTGGAAGCTTCCACTGTCCTGTTAGATATATGCTCGGGCCGTTAAGGTATGATGTCAAGGATACTTTCCTGACACGTCTTTTTAAGGTATGCTTTGAGAAGTGTGCACGCCTCGAGAAACATGCACGCACCCCCCACCCCGAGAGTCCTATATAAGGACCCCCAAGCTTCGAAGGAGGTATGCATAATATCTACTGTAGCTACAGTTACGCTGCCATTTTGCTTCCTCGTTTCTTCTACATCGCCAGTGTTTGACTTGAGTGTCGGAGGACCATCGCCGGGGAACCCCTCCTCGGCTCGGCACTAACGTTTTGTGGTTTCAGATCTTGCCAACTAGGAGGCCATTAGCGGTTAACAGGAGTGCCACGTCCCCAGCGTCCACCGCCTCGACTCTCGGACAGGATCAAATTTGGCACTGTCTGTGGCACATGACTACGCTCTCCACCCAGTACTACAGCAGAACAGAAAAATGTTAGTGTCGATCAGAGGAAAATTTGAAAAGATGGAATACGCACCCAGGTGGACATTTACATATGACTATTTCCGAGCGCTCCTGGCAACATCGTTGCCGCTCGGGCACAGGCTTTCTCCCAATTCCGGCCAAGGGCCCTCAAATTATGATCTTGTGTTCAGGGATGGTCGGACGAGCGCTCTGTTCAAGATAATCCTCCGTCGAAAGGTTGATAGTCGTCGTAACCGATCATCGACCACTCGGGTCTGACCAGGAGGAGACCGTCGGACCGGATTGAGCAGCAGTCGACGCGGGGTCGATCCGGGACACCCGAAGCGTGCGTAGGGTCTGGGGCGACGACAAAAGGGAGACCGGGAGGGCAGCGACGACCTCTGACGGCAGCTCAGGTAGGGATGGTGTCTGATCGGACAAGGTGACTTCCACTGTTGGGACAACCAAATGAGAGGAAGTGCCCTTGGCGGCATCCACGGTCGAGGTAGCAGATCAGGAGGCGTCTTTCGTTTGACACCTCTTGCACCTGATGAGTGGCAACCCCTTGTCGGAAGACTCGATGGTCTCGGTCTGAGCGGTGGGCTGCGCTTCGAGAGTTGGGGGCGGCTCAGCAACTTCTTCGATGTTGGGTGTCTAAATGGCAGTGGGGGTCTCCTTGCTCCTGGCTTGCGTGCCCTCATGAGAGTCAATCGGCATCAGGCCAAGGCTCGTCATTTCCTTGACGACAGCCACCTCGATCTCCGCATCCTTCAGCTTTGTCAAGTCGACCACACGCACCCGCAACATAATTTTGGCTGCAAAAGAAAAAAGAAAATCAGTTAGACTAAAAAAGCAAGGAGCCAAGAACTTTCATACCTAAGCTACTCAGGATCCGGGTGTGGATCGGACTCAGCCTAAAGATGTACATAACACCCTCTAGCAATAGCTTATGGATACGTACTTCTGACCGACCAGCATGTTTGCTGCATGAAGATAATCCAGTTGGTTCTTGTACTTCTTCAAGTCTAGCTGAGGTGGTAGTCCAACTTGCCATTGGGTCTGGAAGCTTGGTTGTTCGGAAAGTCTCATGAAGAAGAAGTACTCCTTCCAGTGTTTGTTGGAAGTGGACATCTTATCAAAAAATTACCAAACTGATCTGAGACTGAAAGAGATAGGTCCCCAGCTCAGACTACTTGGGGTAGTAGAAGTAATGAAAGACTTGAGGAGTCAGAGGGATGTCGTGCAGCCGGAACAGGACGACAACGCTGCACAGCAGACGAAAAGAATTTGACACTAGTTGGGGGAGAGGAACACGGAAATAATTACAAACTTCTATGATAAAGGGGTGGATAGGAAATTGTAGGTCGGCCACAAACTGGATTCGGAACAAGCAGATGGCGCCAGTCGGTGGGTAATTTGGCTTATCGGACGAAGAAGCAAAAATCACCTCATGATTATAAGAAATTTCATAGGTGTTCCTAAGGATTTCAGCGTCACCCTCATCAAACCTGGTCTCCATGGTGGAGTACCAGAGCCCAGGTGAGGGGTCTGACGGCTGTGAAGAACTGGCCATTACCGGAAAGCCAGAAAATAGATTCGACGGAAATAGGTGGACACACAAAATGGACACGGGGAAACCACTGGGCAGCGAGAGGAACTACAAAGGATCGAGGGACGGGAAGGAAGAGCTTACAAGAGTAGAAAGATCGTTGCCGAGTAGAACAGGGTCACCGGAGCACTGGTTGCACTAGAAATCGCCAATAGCTACCGGGGAAGAAGACGCTAAGTGGAGGTAGAGTCGTTCGATCAAAGTCACGGGAACCGACACACAAATCCAGTCGTCGAATTTAAACTGTCAGATGTCACATCAGCGGTTGTCGCCTCGGGCGTGCGGTAACTCCGGAGGCAACACGTGGCACGTTCACACAGGGTGGAATTCAATGAGCGTCATTATTAGGAGTGGGCGCGTGCTCCGCTTTAATGAGAGTGATTTGCATGAATTTTGAGAAGATTTGGGCAACATCTGCATTGAACGAGTGAAGAACAAAGAAACTGCAGGAGAAATACCAAAGGCAAGCATGTGAAACGTCGATCAGCCTCAAGGATCGACCCTCTAACCGGCCGGCACTCATCGACAAACAGATCGGGGTTGAACCTATCCTACGGCCGATCGACCGACCGATCACCTGACCTGATTGTCCAGTCAGTCGGACTTACAGCCTCACACGATTAGACTCGAAGGGGTGGCACGTGATCCAGTGGTAAGGTAGGGTCCGCCCCATAGAGGATCAAATTTGCCACGCTAGAAGTCAAAGTCAGGGCGGTCAGCGATCTCGAGGCATGGTCCAATCGGATAGCACACTCGCCCGATCGGAGTGATCAGCACAACTCGGCTGCACGCCGAGCTTCCGACACTCAGGAGAGTGAGTATCAGCGTATCTAGAACCTCAAGACCAGCAACGGGGGAATCACCACCGAGCAAATCTAGGATGGTGGAATGTTGGCCGAGCAGCTCCCTCGCTCGGACCAAGAGTTAGGTCGCCCGAACAGAGGATGACAGGTCGAGCGGCTTTCCCACTTGGCCCACAGACAAGTTTGCTAGAGCGGAGGCCGGTAGTCCGAGCGGTTCTCCCGCTCGGACAGATAGCAGACAAAAGAAAGATCAGTTGATATCTTTTTGGGAGCCCGTGCCATCGACAGACGGCGTGCTTGGCGGCATGGTCAGGCAGAGGATCGTACGGTGGAAGCTTCCACTGTTTTGTCAGAGATATGCTCGGGTCGTTAAGGTATGATGTCAGGGACACTTTCCTGACACGTCTTTTCAGGGTATGCTTTGAGAAGCATGCGTGCCTCAAGAAGCGTGCATGCCCCCTTGAGAGTCCTATATAAGGACCCCCAAGTTTCGACGGAGGTATGCATAATATCTACTGTAGCTACAGTTACGCTGCCATTTTACTTCCTCGTTTCTTCAACATCGTCGGTGTTTGACTTGAGCGTCGGAGGGCCATCGCCGGGGAATCCCTCCTCGGCCTGACACTAACGTTTTGTGGTTTCAGATCTTGCCAACCAAGAGGCCATTAGCGGTTAACAGGAGTGCCACATCCCCAGCGTCCACCGCCTCGACTCTCGGACAAGATCAAATTTGGTGTTGTTTGTGGCACATGACCATGCTCTCCACCCAGTACTACAGCAGAACAAAAAAATATTAGCGCCGATCAGAGGAAAATTTTGAAAAGATGGAATACGCACCCCGATGGACATTTACAGATGATTGTTTCCGAGCGCTCTTGGCAACATCGTCGCTGCTCGGGCACAGGCTTCCTCCCAAATGCCGGCCAGGGGCCCTCAAATTATGATCTTGTATTCAGGGATGGTCGAACGAGCGCTCTGCTCAAGATAGTCCTCCGTCGAAAGGTTGATAGTCGCCGTAACCAACTGCCGGCCGCTCGGGTCTGACCAGGAGGAGACTGTCAGACCGGATTGAGTAGCAGTCGACGCGGGGTCGATTCGGGACACCCGAGGCCTGCGTAGGGTCTGGGGCGGCGGCAAAAAAGAGACCGGGAGGGCAGCGACGACCTCTGACGGCGACTCAGGTAGGGATGGTGTCTGATCAGATGAGGTGACTTCCACTGTTGGGACAGTCATAGAAGAGGAAGTGCCCTCGGCGGCACCCACAGTTGAGGTAGCAGATCGGGAGGCATCTTTCATTTGGCGCCTCTTGCACCTGATGAGTGGCAACCCCTCGTCGAAAGACTCGATGCCCTCGGTCTGAGCGGTGGGCTGCGCTTCGTGAGTTGGGGGTGGCTCAACAACTTCTTCGTTGCTGGCTGTCTGAACGGCAGTGGGGGTCTCCCCGCTCCCGACTTGCATGCTCTCATGAGAGTTGACCAACATCAGGCCAAGGCTCGCCATTTCCTTGGCGGCAGCCACCTCGATCTCCACATCCTTTAGCTTCGTCAGGCCGACCCCATGCATCCGCAACATAATTTTGGCTGCAAAAGTAAAAAAAAATCAGTTAAACTCAAAAAAAGAAGCCAAGAACTTTCATACCTAAGCTGCTCGGGAGCCGGGTACGGATCGGGCTCAGCCCATAGATGTACATAACACCCTCCAGCAATAGCCCATGGATGTCGTACTTCTGACCGACTGATGTGCTTAGATTATATACACTTTTATACATGTTTTGACGCACATTTACATACTTTGAACATGCTTTATCTATGCATTTTCATACTTCCAGCTTTTTTTTTTTACCATATTTACTCTTTTTGTTCGGAGATCTGCTTTTGTGCATTTTTTGTACCTAGGAGTCGAATTTGGTGAAGGATGCATGTTTGAGGCCAAAACTGCAAGTGAAGCGAGGGAGGAAGGCATTGCACTTGAACCTCACATGGCCTTGCCATGGGGAGTTGCCCAGGTCGTGTGGAGATCCTTGGCCGTGTAGTTGCAGCAGGAAAGGAAGATGGCTCGGCCGTGTAAACCTCACACGACCGTGTTAAGATTTGAAGCCAAATGGAACCAAGCCGTGCACACCACACGACCATGTAAGATTTCCAGAGACCAGGGAAGAGCTGGCCGTGTACAGCACACGACCGTGCAGGGTTTCCAGTGAGTAAGAGGGCTCTAGCCGTGTACACCACACGACTGTGCAGGTTTCCAGAGGCAGAATCAGTCCAGGCCATGTAGATCTACACGGCCATGCAAGGGGGGTCATGGAAGATGCATGTCACGGCCGTGTACCACACATGGCCGTGTAAAGTTGGCAGAGAAGGGAATGACTCTAGCCGTGTGAACCTCACACGGTCGTGCCTCGGGGTCGTGTGACACCCAAACCTCACCTCTATATAATGCCTCCTTCATTATTTGAGGGGAGATCTTCTCCCTTTTGAGGGGGGGGGGGGGGAATCAAGATTTGGGGTGTTTCTTACCATTCTTGGAGGGATTTCTGGTGATCTAAGGGTGGATCTTCACTGAATCGACTCCAGGAAAACAAGGATTGGATCCGAAGACGTTCTTCTTTGTAGATAGGTTTTCTTTCTCTCTTTTCTTGGATTTGAGGGGATTAAGAATGCATGTAATTTTCTTTTCTTCGGGGTTCTTTCCTTATTTTATGGAGTAGATTTCTTGTTCTAGGATGGAGGGAGTAATTGTAAGGATGATTTGATGTAAAACTCTTGTAGATGTGTCAATTTCCTATTTATATGATTTTGCCCTGTTTGTATTCATTATATCTTGTATGGATTGTTGTGATTAGGGTTTAATTATCATGCTTGATTGAATATTTGGATATCTTGTGGATCTTGTAGAGATTGTATCTCATTCGACTTTCCGAGGGACGTTCATGACAGGAACATACCCGTGTAAGACGTTTGAGGAACGATCTTGAGGGTGAAATAGAATAATTCAAGGAGGTAGGATAGATTGTGTACATTAATCTTTATATCTTGATGCGGTTGATGAGTAATGAATTCGTATATTGATTATCCGAGGGACGCATGTGACAGGCAAGCCCGTGTAAGGACAACATAAGTTCATTCCTAATTGATCACATTTAGGTATAGATTCAAATCCTAGGCCGGTTGTCTATTGCAAGAGAGAACCGACAACCTTCTACAAATGATGGACAATTGAGGAATAAGATTTGGTAGATCATTTACATGGAACAACATTACGAAGAAACCAAAACTCCTAGAACATTCCCTTTATCGTTGCCCTTATTCTTGTTTCTTATTCTTTTATTTCTATCTTTACTTTTCATAGTTATGCTTTGCCTTTGTGAATCAATTGATTAGTTGTTTAACTAACTTGCATTGAGACATTTTTAGTGGTTATTCCAGTCTCTGTGGATATGATATCTTTTATTATTACTTACGACATTTCCATATACTTGCGGAGAGTTAACACCGGCCAGCATGTTTGCTGCATGAAGATAATCCGGTCGGTTCTTGTACTTCTTCAAGTCCGGCTGAGGTGGTAGTCTGACCTGCCATTGGGTCTGGAAGCTTGATTGTTCGGGAAGTCTCATGAAGAGGAAGTACTCATTCCAGTGTTTGTTGGAAGTAATCCGACCTGCAATGGGCTCGACCGATCGGAGCCGTTTGATCTAGGTCACGGGAACCGAGACACAAATCAGTCGTCGAATTTAAATTGTCAGATGTCACATCAGCGGCTGTCGCCTCGGGCGTGCGGCAACTCAGGAGGAAACACGTGGCACCTTCACATAGGGTGACATTCAATGAGCGCCATTATTAGGAGTGGGCGCATGCTCCGCTTTAATAAGAGTGATTTGCATGAATTTCGAGGAGATTTGGGCGACGTTAGTGTTGACCGTGTTAGAGTGTATACTAAAAGCCTAGCTTTTGGTATAAACATTTATCTAGAAATAAGAATCACATTGGTCAAATGTCTACATTTATGATAAATGTAGTTGTTCAATTAATTTATATTGTAGATAACATGGTGTATGACGTCACATACAGAGGATCATGTTATCAGTACCTTATAAATTATAAACAGTACTCACGACCATAATGGAAAGGAACAAACCATTGAAAGGTCGTAGTGTAATTAGGTATCAGTTTATCTTGACTGTATAATTACACTAGTACACTCAGAGTGTATTGAGTAGGTTCTTTTATACTGACTTTATAAAGAAACAAAGACCTCTGTTATTATGGAAGTGTGTGCTCTTAATCCTAATATAATAACAAGCACATATATTTGATATTTATTTCTTTAATTTATCAATGGGTGAGATTTAGTTCGATGAATCAATAAGCCCGATAAGTTGGGAAATGATATCACTTATAGTGTGTGTTGTTGATTATAGAAGGAAACTGTGTCCTAGAGATACTAGGTTGATAATGTCCCCAAGAGGAGCTCATAAAGATTGTCATGTTAAACCCTGCAGGTGGACTTAGTCCGACATGACGATAAGGTTGAGTGGTACTACTCTTGGACTTAGATATTAATTAAATGAGTTGTCAGTAACTCACTTAATTAGTGGACATTCGATATCTTAAACACAGGGAGACTAACATGCTCATAATAAGAAGGAGCCCAAAAATGTAATTTGGGATTGGTGCGGTAGTTCAATAATAGTTCTCTAGTGGAATGAATTATTATTGATAAAATTAAGTTGTGTGTTAGGCGAACACGGGATGCTAATTTTATCGGAGACCAAAACCAATTCCTCCTCTCGGTCCCTATCGTAGCCTCTTATTTATAGAGTCTATACCCACCTATACCCACCTTCATACCAATAGGGGTCGACCAAGCTAGCTTGGGAACCAAACTAGGGCCGGTGGCCCACCCTAGCTTGAACCCAAGCTAGTGGGGGTCAGCCAAATTAAATTAAAAGGATTTTAATTTTAATTTTTATTATGTGGAAGAAATAATTTATTAAAGAGAATTAAAATTAAAATATCTCTCTTGTAAAAGATCAACAAAGATTAAAGAAAGAGATTAAATCTCTTTCCTTATTTATAGATTGGTGAGATATTTTATTTTCTCTTTAAATTATCCACATGTTGATAAAATTAAAATTATAGAAATTTCCTTTTATCAACCATGAAGAGATTTTTAAAGAGAAATTTTATTTTTAAAATTTCCGGAAACAAATTAGGAAGTTTTAATTTGTTGATTAAAACTTGTCTAATTTATTTCCTCTTGATGTGGCCGGCCATTAGAGATTAATTGGGGAAATATTATTTTATTTTTCTCAATTAAATCATGTCAAGGGAATTAAGGAAATTTTATTGTAATTAAATTTCCTAATTTGCCTAGGCCAAGGAATATAAAAGAAGGGGTGAGGGTGCCTTCACAAGACACAACCTCTATTATTCTCCCTCTCCTATTCTTTGGTGTGGCCGGCCAACATCTTCTCCCTTTCTTCCTCTTTGTGGTGGCCGAAATTCTCTATTGCTTGGAGCTCTTGTGGAGGCCGGATACTACTTGGAGAAGAAGAAGAAGAAGGAGAGAAAGCTTGCATCTCTTGGAGCTTGGTTGGTGTTTTTCTTCTTCCTTGGTGAAGCTTTATTTTTTGTGGCCGAACCTAGCTAGGAGGAGAAGAAGGTGGTTGGTGGTTTCTCATCTTGGAAGATCGTTGCCCACACAACGTCCGAGATTAGAAGAGGAATACGGTAGAAGATCAAGAGGTTTTTCTACAAGGTATAACTAGTAATTTTTCTTTCCGCATCATACTAGTTATTTATGGAAATAATACCAAATATAAGAGGCTTACGATTCTAGAATTTCGAATATATTTTTTTCGATGTTGTGTTCTTTTGTTTTTCTTTTCCTTGTGATTTGATTGTTCTTTTCGGTTAACCTAAAGTTATTTTAGGAAATTAAATATTAGCTTTCCATAAAAGGTTTTGTCTAGTCGGTGGTGGTTGCTCCCATATCCAAGAAGGCCATGTGCCTCGCCACGTCAGTACTGGGAACCAATTATGGAAATTAATATTTAATGGAATTAATAACTTAAGGCGATTTGGGTCGAACGTGTTAAGTTCCGCAGGAGACCCAAGTCAAAACCTAAAAGAACGAATAGATTAAGTTTTGGATCAAACGTGTTAAGTTCCGCAGGCGATCCAAAATTTAATTTAAAAGAACACATGGTAGCTAGGAAAAGGTTCAGACCTTTGTACAAAATTTTTGTACAGTGGAACCTATAGGTTTTCCGAGTAGCAACCAACAATTGGTATCAGAGCTAGGGTTTTGCCTCTGTGTATTTGGTATTAGTTTAATTATGCATATGTCATACATAATTTAGGCAGGTTAATAGTAGGATATGCTAACTTTGTGGATGCAGGATCCAACTATTATGGCTTTTAGTTATTATGTGTGTGATTGGACCCTTGGACATGTCAAGGGCATTTATATCTGTGTGCATGATTACAGCAGGAGCCGTATTTAGTTTTATTAGGATTTTATTTTGATCTAGATACATGTACATTCATTTTATGGAATATAGGATCAAAATGTAAAATTCTATTTATGTCCAGGATCGAATCTTGCAAAGCGTGGAACCTTCTAAGGACCAGAGGCGCAGCGGAACTAGGAGCAAGCTGGATGCGACAGCTAGACCCGGTAGCGTTGGCCAAATATGGCACTAGAAATAAAAGCCATAATAGTTGAAAATTAGATTTTCTATTTATTGCTTTTATATTGTCTGTGCATGTTAGTTTACAAGTTTAGTAGGCTAGCATAGTTAAAATTCCTCATTTATAAATAACTAAGTGGGAGAGGATTTTTTAAGTAAATCCCATGGTCTCCATTATTGGTTTGTAAGTGATGCAAACAAACTTGCGCATTGGCTCGAGTGCCTTCCTCCATAACGGATGAGCTTGTTTGCGGATCACTAGAACAGACTTTCATTTTGGATGACTATAGGAAGTTAATTAAGAGCGTGTGATCTTCCCCAACGGAAGGGCATAATCTTATTAATGGACTTAGTGTCAAGTAATGGTATACACTTAGACACATCTAATAGTATCCTCCCCATCGGAGTCACTGCTATTATTTGTGTGACCAAATGAAACCAACTATTAATTTGTCATAAAACTAGGTTGACAAGATAATAAAATTAAAGGGTTAAAACCCCTCTTACAAATGATTGATTTTGTATACGTCCACACTAACGTGGCATACAAAATTAACGGTGTTTGAGATAATTTTATTTGTCATAAAGTTACGTTGATAAGATAGTTAATGGGTAAAACCCTCCTCTTACAAATGTTGATTTTGTATACGTCCACACTAACGTGGCATGCAAAATTCACGGTGTTTTGAGGTGTTGGTAAATTTAAATAGTATTGTTAGAGGAATCAATATTATTTTAAATTTAGAGTCTTGACCAAATATTTGATTAAAGATAGACCAATTATTAATTTTATTCGTCATAAAGTAAGGTTGACAAGATAATAAAATTAAATGATAAAATCTCCTCTTCGATTTTGTATACACAAAATTCATGGAGATTTTAAGGAGTTGATCTTGACCAAATATTTTTGTGATTCTTAGGATGTTTGTCAATCCCTAGTAGTTATACTATAGAAAAGACTTAGTAGTCCCAATTGTAATGATTGGAAATAGGACTTGGACATTAAGGTAGACTGTCTTCTTAGAACTAAGAACAATTTAGGTGTATTTAATTCATTAGTTGAAACATGTCTAGTGGTGTTATCTACCAGAACCTGGAGTGTAGATACAAGATGCCATTAATCATGTCTGTAATTCATTGCAGGGTTCCAGGAAACCCGACAACTAAATGAAAGGTAAATTACCGTCCACATGGGCACTACTGTAAAAGTGGTAGCTGTTGCAGTGGGAGATGTTTATCCTTTGATAAGAATAAAATATGGATTTTAAGTAATTGTCTTTACGTACCAAGTTTAGAAAGAACCTGATTTCAGTTTCTAAACTATTATAGATATTGTGTCTATTTTGATAACAAAGTTGTTATCAAGAAAAATAGGGAAGTTATCTATTCTGGTATGATGGTTGACAATTTATAATCCAATAACTCCCACGATGCAACAAATGGAAATTAGTAACACATCTTCTAATTTTAAGAGAAAGCAACCTTCGGAAATGAACCAATTATATCTTTGGCACCTAAAGCTAGGTTATACTTAAGTAGGATTCATTGGTAGCTGATGAACTTTTGGGTTCATTGGTAGTGGAAATCTTTCCAACCTACGAGTCTTACTTGGAAGGAAAATAACCAAGAAGCTTTTAAGTCCAAGGGGTATGGAGTCAAAGATATATTGAAAACGGTTCATTCTGATTTGTGTGATCCTATGACTATCCAGACAAGAGGTAATATTGAATATTTCATCTATTTTATAGACAACTATTCAAGATACAAATAAATTTACTTAATGTACCGCAAGACTAAGTACTTTGATTAGTTCAAAGAGTACAAGGCTGATGCGGAGAAATGTTAAAGTAAATGTCACTATGGTAAGATCGTAGTGGCAAGTACCTCTTGGGAGAATTTAGGAGTCACTTATCAAAAGTAGGGATTCAATCCCAACTAACTGCACCTGGTACACCCCAACAGAATGGTGTAGTAGAAAGAAGATAAAGGACTCTTATGAAATAATTAGATAGATGATGAGTTATTCAGAAAATTACCAAATTTGTTTTAAGGATAAACTCTGATAACGAAAGTGAACATAGTACCTTCCAAGTTAGAACTCTCTACTCATATAGAATTGCTGAATAGGTGAAAACCTATTTTGAAGCATATTCTGATTCGGGTAATCCAGCACATATGTTAAAGAGAGACAATGATAAGTTGGATAGGAGTTCACTTGTTTGTAAGTTATCCTAGATAAACAAAAGTAGGTTTATAGTTTTAAAAATCAGAAGGTCATTGTTAGCATCAATGACTGATTTTCTAAAAAAGGACTATATAATGAACCACGTGCTCATAAGTAAATTTGTTCTTAATGAAATAATAAAGGACATGTCTAACCTAGTACCAACTGTACAAGATGAGATACCACAAGAAAACTGCAACACGTATCACAAATTGATACACAATTACAGAAAGTGTCTTGTTGTAGTGGGAGGGTTGTTATGCAACCTAAATAGGTTCATGTTTTGGGAGAGTTTTTGGACTCGATCCCTGGAGGACATGAACCTGATCTCCGGTCATATGATGAAGCACTCCAAGATAAAGATGTAACATCTTGGCAAAGAGTAATGAATAAAAGAATTAGAATATATGTATTCTAATAAAATCTGGAAGCTTGTAGAATCACCAAATGGTGTAAAAGCCGTTGGGTGTAAAAAGGTCTATAATAGGAAAAGAGGGATAGACAGGAAGGTAGTAACTTTCAAAGCAAGGCTTGATGAAAAAGGAAACTTTTTCACTAGTAGTCATGCTTAAGTCTATCCGGATTCTTTTATCTATTTGGCAAGAGGATGTCAAGACAGCATTCCTTAATGGAAGTTTTGAAGAAAGCATCCATATAAAGCAACCAGAAGGGTTCATTGCAAAGGGCTAAGAGCATCTTGTGTAAGCTCAATCAGTCTATGGACTGAGGCAAAGCTTCAAGGTCTTGGAACATCCGGTTTATCAAAGTAATCCAGATCTATGGATTTAGTAACCGGATAAGTCTTGTGTATACAAAAGGTGTGATGGAGCGTGGTGGTATTTCTTGTACTATTACGTAGATAACATTTTGGTAGTTGGAAACAATATCAAAATGTTGTCAAGTAAGGTATGGTTGTCCAAATAATTGATATAAAGGACTTGGGAGAATGTATATATTTTTGAGATCAAAATAATAAGGGATCGAAAGAAAAATATATTTTACTTATCCCAAGCTTGATACATCGGAAAATCCTTGCTCGTTTTAAGCATGCAAAACTCCTCGAAAGGTTTCTTACTTTTTAAGCATGGAGTGTCTCTATCTAAAGAGATGTCTCCGTTGACATCAAAAGAGATTGAGGACATGTAGGCAGTTCTTTATGCTTCGGCAGTTAGACAACCTAATGTATGCTATACACGAGATCAGAAATCTGTTTTGCCAAGGGCATAGTTAGCAGATATCAAAGTAACCCTAGACAAGGACATTGGACTACAGTAAAGCATATATTAAAGTACCTTAGAGGCGCTAGAGATTATATGCTAGTTTATAAGGCAATTAATTTGGTCCCTGTGGGTTACACGAATTTTGACTTCCAATCGGATAGGAACAATAATAAGTCAACCTCGGGGTTTTGTGTTTACTTTAGGAGGTAAAGTCATAACTATGGAAGAGTGATAAGCATAGGTGTTTTTCTGGACTCCACCATAGAAGCTTAGTATATGGCAAGCCTCTGAGGTAGCCATAAAAGCTGAATGACTCAATAAACTCAAGATAGACTTAGATATGATTTCTGGTTTGTCCAAAGATTGTTGGTGCAGTAGTAAACTCGAAGAAACCATAAGTCTATAAGGCAAGTAAACACATAGAGTGCAAGTACCACCCAATACGAGAAATCGTATAACGAGGAGAAGTTGTTCCGCCTAGAATGCATCGGTGATGACCTATAGATCTTTTCACTAAGGTCCTTAAGGCAAGAGCTTTTGATGGGCATGTTGAAGGGTTGGGAATCAGATGTATGGCAGCAGATATGGCAGCTTAGTCTTTTAGTATAAGTGGGAGATTGTTAGAGTGTATACTAAAAGCCTAGCTTTTGGTATAAACATTTATCTAGAAATAAGAATCACATTGGTCAAATGTCTACATTTATGATAAATGTCGTTGTTCAATTAATTTATATTGTAGATAACATGGTGTGTGGCGTCACACACAGGATCATGTTATCGGTTCCTTATAAATAAACGGTAGCTCACGACCATAATGGAAAGGAACAAACCATTGAAAGGTCGTAGTGTAATTAGGTATCGGTTTATCTTGTTGTATAATTACACTAGTACACCTGTGTATTGAGTAGGACCATATGAGGTCGTTTCTTTTATACTGACTTTATAAAGAAACAAAGACCTCTGTTATTATGGAAGTGTGTGCTCTTAATCCTAATATAATAACAAGCACATATATTTGATATTTATTTCTTTAATTTATCAATGGGTGAGATTTAGTTCGATGAATCAATAAGGCCGATAAGTTGGGAAATGATATCACTTATAGTGTGTGTTGTTGATTATAGAAGGAAACTGTGTCATAGAGATACTAGGTTGATAATGTCCCCAAGAGGAGCTCATAAAGATTGTCATGTTAAACCCTGCAGGTGGACTTAGTCCGACATGATGATAAGGTTGAGTGGTACTACTCTTGGACTTAGATATTAATTAAATGAGTTGTCAGTAACTCACTTAATTTGTGGACATTCGATATCTTAAACACAGGGAGACTAACATGCTCATAATAAGAAGGAGCCCAAAAATGTAATTTGGGATTGGTGCGGTAGTTCAATAATAGTTCTCTAGTGGAATGAATTATTATTGATAAAATTAAGTTGTGTGTTCGGGGCGAACACGGGATGCTTAATTTTATCGGGAGACCAAAACCAATTCCTCCTCTCGGTCCCTATCATAGCCTCTTATTTATAGAGTACTATACCCACCTATACCCACCTTCTATACCCACCAATAGGGGGCCGGCCAAGCTAGCTTGGGAACCAAGCTAGGGCCGGCTTAGGTATAAATTGGGGTGGCCGGCCAAATTAAATTAAAAAGGAATTTTAATTTTAATTTTTTATTATGTGGAAGAAATAATTTATTAAAGAGAATTAAAATTAAAATATCTCTCTTGTAAAAGATCTACAAAAGATTAAAGAAAGAGATTAAATCTCTTTCCTTATTTGTAGATTGGTGAGATATTTTATTTTCTATTTAAAATTATCCACATGTTGATAAAATTAAAATTATAGAAATTTCCTTTTATCAACCATGAAGAGATTTTTAAAGAGAAATTTTATTTTTAAAATTTCCGGAAACAAATTAGGAAGTTTTAATTTGTTGATTAAAACTTGTCTAATTTATTTCCTCTTGATGTGGCCGGCCATTAGAGATTAATTGGGGAAATATTATTTTATTTTTCTCAATTAAATCATGTTAAGGGAATTAAGGAAATTTTATTGTAATTAAATTTCCTAATTTGCCTAGGCCAAGGAATATAAAAGAAGGGGTGAGGGTGCCTTCACAAGACACAACCTCTATTATTCTCCCTCTCCTATTCTTTGGTGTGGCCGGCCAACATCTTCTCCCTTTCTTCCTCTTTGTGGTGGCCGAAATTCTCTATTGCTTGGAGCTCTTGTGGAGGCCGGATACTACTAGGAGAAGAAGAAGAAGAAGGAGAGAAAGCTTGCATCTCTTGGAGCTTGGTTGGTGTTTTTCCTTCTTCCTTGGTGAAGCTTTATTTTTTGTGGCCGAACCTAGCTAGGAGGAGAAGAAGGTGGTTGGTGGTTTCTCATCTTGGAAGATCGTTGTCCACACAACGTCCGAGATTAGAAGAGGAATACGGTAGAAGATCAAGAGGTTTTTCTACAAGGTATAACTAGTAATTTTTCTTTCCGCATCATACTAGTTATTTATGGAAATAATACCAAATATAAGAGGCTTACGATTCTAGAATTTCGAATATATTTTTTTCGATGTTGTGTTCTTTTGTTTTTCTTTTCCTTGTGATTTGATTGTTCTTTTCGGTTAACCTAAAGTTATTTTAGGAAATTAAATATTAGCTTTCCATAAAAGGTTTTGTCTAGTCGGTGGTGGTTGCTCCCATATCCAAGAAGGCCATGTGCCTCGCCACGTCAGTACTGGGAACCAATTATGGAAATTAATATTTAATGGAATTAATAACTTAAGGCGATTTGGGTCGAACGTGTTAAGTTCCGCAGGAGACCCAAGTCAAAACCTAAAAGAACGAATAGATTAAGTTTTGGATCAAACGTGTTAAGTTCCGCAGGCGATCCAAAATTTAATTTAAAAGAACACATGGTAGCTAGGAAAAGGTTCAGACCTTTGTACAAAATTTTTGTACAGTGGAACCTATAGGTTTTCCGAGTAGCAACCAACAGACCGAGCGAAGACCAAAGAAACTGCAGGAGAAATACCAAAGGCAAGCATGTGAAACGCCGATCGGCCTCAAGGATCGGCCCTCTAACCGGCCAGCACTCGTCGACAAACAGATCGGGGTTGAACCTATCCTACGGCTGGTCGGCCGATCGATCACCTGACCCGATTGTCCAGTCAGTCGGACTTGCAACCTCACACGACTAGACTTGAAGGGGAGACACGTGATCCGGTGGTAAGGTAGGGTCCACCCTATAGAGGATCAAATTTTCCACGCTGGAAGTCAAAATCAAGGCGGTCAGCGATCTCGAGGCATGGTCCGATCGGATAACACACTCGCCCGATCGGAGTGATCAACACAGCTCGGCCTCACACTGAGCTTTCGACACTCAGGAGAGTGAGTATCAACGTATCTAGAACCTCAGGACCAGCAACGGGGGAGTCACCACTGAGCAAATCTAGGATGGTGGAATGTTGGCTGTGTTGGCGCTGGAATTCCGTTCTGTTTAACTTTTCCGTACAAAAAAAATTGTACAAGTACAGAACTATTCCTAGCAACCCACACGTTCGATTAGACATGTGTTTGATCAATCAAACAAGTTCTTGAATGATCACAGCACACCTTGATCGAAGTACAAGATCGCTGGTCCCTTGTGTTAGTATTCAAAATCGATATCCAAAATCGACACAAAGAAAACAAAACCAATTGCGCTACGGAATAAATAACTAGTTGTACCTTTCTTCGTAAACAAAGACCTCTTGATCTTCTGCTGAATTTCTCTCATCTTCTTGGACGTCGTGTGGGCAACGATCTACCAAGACAAACCACCCGAACCTTCTTTTGTTTCCAAGCCGCCTACCACCAAGAGATGCAAAGAAAAGGGGTGCCTCCTCCTTCTTCTTCTCCTCCAAACCGCCTACCACCTAGGGTGGTTCTTCTCTTCTTCTTCTTCTCCTCCTGTTAGGATGTATACTAAAAGCCTAGCTTTTGGTATAAACATTTATCTAGAAATAATAATCACATTGGTCAAATGTCTACATTTACGATAAATGTAGTTGCTCAATTAATTTATATTGTAGATAACATGGTGTGTGGTGTCACACACAGAAGATCATGTTATCGGTTCCTTATAAATTATAAACAATAGCTCACGACCAAGATGGAAAGGAATAAACCATTGGAAGGTTGTAGTGTAATTAGGTGTTAGTTTATCTTAACTATATAATTACACTAGTACACTTAGAGTGTATTGAGTAGGACCATTTGAGGTAGTTATCTTTTTATACACAATTATTATGGAAGTGTGTGCTCTTAATCCTAATATAATAACAAGTACATATATTTGATATTTATTTCTTTAATTTATCAATGGATTTAGTTCGATAAATCAATAAACCCGATAAGTTGGGAAATGATATCACTTATAGTGTGTGTTGATTATAGAAGGAAACTGTGTCCTAGTGATCTAGGTTGAGAATGTCCCGAAGGTCGTAGGGATTGTCAGTGTTAAACCAGGACTGGTTAGTCGGACTTGGCGATGCGATGAAGTTGAGTGATACTACTCTTGGAGCTAGATATTAATTGTGAGGGAATCACTTAATTTAGTGGACATTATTATCTTAAACACAGGAAACTAACACTCATAATAAGAAGGAGCCCAAAATATAATTTGGGATTGGTGCGTTCAATAATAGTTCTCTAGTGGAATGAATTATTATTGATAAAATTAAGTTGTGTGTTCACGGGATGCTTAATTTTATCGGAGACCAAAACCAACAATTCTTCTGTCCCTATCGTAGCCTTCTAATTATAGAGTACTATACCCACCTTCTTACTCATCCCAGGGTGGCCAAGCTAGCTGGAGACCAAAGCTAAGCCAAAGTTTGGTTCATGGGTGCTTCAAGGTGGTCCTAGCTTGGGTTCAAGCTTGGTGTGGCTAGCCCAAATTAAAATAAAAGGATTTTTTTAAAAAAAATTCTTATGTGGATAACATGATTTAAAGAGAGTTTAAAATTTAAATCTTTCCTTTTATAAGATTCTACAAAAGATTAAGAGAAAGCTAAATCTCTTTCCTTATTTGTAGATTAAAAGGTTGATTTTAATTTTGGTAAAAACTTTCCTTTTAACTATGTTCATGATTTAAAAGAAAGTTTAAAAAATTAATAATTCTCTTTATTAGTTTCTACAAAAGATTAAGAAAAGATTTGATATCTTCCCTATTTGTAGATTGAAAGGAGATTTTAATTTTTAGAGATCAGAAATTATCCACATGTTTAAAGAAAGATTTAATTTATAAAATTTCCTTTAACCAATCATGAAGGGATAAAAATTATTGGAGAATTTATATTTTCGAAGCAAATAAGGAAGTTTTAATTTGTGTTTAAAATTTTTTATTTGTGATTTATTGTGGTGACCATTGTAAATTGAAAAGAAAAATTGTTTTAATTAAATAAATTTTCCTTTTCAATGGCAAAAGAATTAAGAAAGTTTTATTAAATTTTCCTTATTTGTCAAGACCAAGGATTATAAAAGGGGGTAGAGAAGGCTTCAATAATAACTCTATTCTATTTTCTCTTTTTCTTCCTTGTTGTCTATCCTCCTCTTCCTCCTCTTCTCTTTGATGGCCGAACCTCATCCTTCTTATGGAGACTCATATGGTGGCGGATCAAGTAGAGAGAAGAAGAAGAAGAAGAGAAAGAAAGTTTTGTTTCTAGCATCCCTTGGAGCATGGTGGTGGTGGTCGAACCTCTTCATCCTAGGAGAAGTTTTGATGGCCGAAACTTGTAAGGAAGAAGAAGGTGCTTGGTTCTCTCATCTCGGAAGATGGTTGCACACAACGTCCGAGGTTAGAAGAGGATAAGAAGATCAAGAGGTCTTTCTAAAAGGTATAACTAGTATTTTTCCTTTCCGCATCATACTAGGAAATAATACCAAATACAAGAGGCATGCGATTCTAGTATTTCGAATTTGTTTTCGATGTTGTGTTTTTTTTGTTTTTCTTTTCCTTGTGATTTGATTGTTCTTTTCGGTTGATCTAAAGTTATTTAAGGAAATTAAATATTAGTTTTCCTTAAAAGGCTTTGTCTAGTCGGTGGTGGTTGCTTCCATATCCAAGAAGGTCATGTGCCTCGCTACGTCAGTACTGGAAGCCAATTTTGGAAACTAATATTTAATGAAATTAATAACTTAGGTGATTTGGATCGAACATGTTAAGTTCCGCAGGAGATCCGAGTCTAAACCTAAAAGAACAAATAGATTAAACTTTGGATCAAACGTGTTAAGTTCCGCAAGTGATCCAAGTTTAATTTAAAAGAACACATGGTAGCTAGGAAAAGGTTCAGACCTTTGTATAAAATTTTTGTACAGTGGAACCATTAGGTTTTCCGAGTAGCAACCAACACCTCCAAGCTCTGACCACTAAAGGAGATATGCGCCGGCCTTAGAGGGAGGAAAGGAAGGAAGAGATGAGAAGGTGGAGCGCTGGCCCTAGGAGGAAGAGAGGAGGTGGGCGCCAACTCTAGCGGAAAAGACAAGAGAGAAAAGAAGAGATGAGGTGCCGACCACAAGCAAGGGGAAACAACTCAAGAGAGATTAGGTTATTGTGGCATGACCTCCTCCCTTTTTATAATCTTTGGCACCAGATAAAATAAGAGAAATATTAACAGAATTTTTATTTAGAAAAAAATCTCTAGAAAAGAATTAATATAATTCTTTTTAGAAAAATTTCTTAGGAAAGAATTAATATAATTCTTTTTAGAAATTTTCTAAGAATTAATCTACTTCTTTTTAGAAAAATCTCTAATTCTGCTTAAAAAAAAATCTCCCTTTTATAACTCTCCCTTTTTTTTTTTTTTCTTTTCTTTTCTTTTCTTTTTCTTTTCTTTTGGTTTGGTCGGCCCCTTGCTTGGGCACCAAGCAAGGCTTGGCTGGCCTCTTTCTTGGATAGGAAACAAAATCAAACGAGTGAATACGAGGCTATGTAGAGGCTACAAGAAGGACCGAGAGGAAGAATTAGTTTTGACCTCCTGATAGACTTGAACTTCCTATGTTCGACTCGAACACCCAACTCAAGTTCATCAATAATGACACATACCACTAAAGGGTCATTATTGAACTACCGCACCAATCCCATATTACAATATGTGATCCTTCATATCATGAGTGCGTTAATCTCCCTGTGTTTAAGATATCATATGTCCGTTAATTAAATGAGTTACTGACAACTCACTTAATTAATATCTGACTCCAAGAGTAGTACCACTCAACTTTATTATCATGTCGGACTAAGTCCACCTGCAGGGTTTACATGATAAACCTTATGAGCTCCTCAAGGAGATATCATCAACCTAAATAAATAGGACACAGTTTCCTTTTATAATCAATAACACACCGTATAAATAACACTATCTCCCAACTCATCGGACCTATTGATTTAACGAATAAATATCACCCATTGATAAGTCAAAGAAATAAGTACTAAGTGCGCGTGCTTGTTATTATATCGGGATTAAGAGAACACATCCACAATAACAGAGGTTCTATTCTTTTATGCAGTCAGTATAAATCGAACAACTTCAAATGGTCCTGCTCAATACACACATAGTGTACTAGTGTAATTTTATAATCAAGACAGACTAATACCAAATTACACTATAATCGTTCCAATGGTTTGCCCCTATCCATCTCGGTTGTGAGCTACTATTTATAATTTATAAGAAACTGATAACATGATCTTCTGTGTGACACCACACACCATGTTATCTACAATATAAATTAAATGGGCAACTGCATTAAAAATGCAACATTTGACTAAAGTGATTCTCATTTCAAAATAAATGTTCATACAAAAAGCTAGGTTTATAGTATACATCCCAACAGGCCGAGCAGCTCCCTCACTCAGACCAAGAGTTAGGTCGCCCGAACAGAGGACGACAGGCCGAGCGGCTTTCCTGCTCGGCCCACAGACAAGTTCGCCAGAGCGGAGGGTGGCAAGCCGAGCGGCTCTCCCGTTCGGACTGATAGCAGACAAAAGGAAGATCAGCTGATATCTTTTTGGAAGCCCGTGCCACCGACAGACAGCATACTTGGCGGCATGGTCAGGTAGAGGATCGTATGATGGAAGTTTCCACTGTCCTGTCAAAAATATGTTCAGGTCGTTAAAGTATGATGTCAGGGACACTTTCCTAACACGTCTTTTCAGGGTATGTTTTAAGAAGCATGCGTGTCTCGAGAAGTGTGCACGCGCCCCATCGGGAGTCCTATATATGGACCTCCAAACTTTGACGGAGGTATGCATAATCTCTAATGTAGCTACAGTTATGCTGCCATTTTGCTTCCTCGTTTTTTCTACATCGCAGGTGTTTGACTTGAGTGTCGGAGGGTCATCGCAGGGAACCCCTTCCTGACCCGGCACTGACGTTTTGTGGTTTCAGATCTCGCCAACCAGGAGACCATTAGCGGTCAACAGGAGGACCACATCCCGAGCGTCCACCACCTCGACTCTCAGACATGATCAATGTTCATGCATGGTTACATTTCTATGATAAACTATGTGTATATGTCAATTGTCTTAAAGTTTAAAACTTTGAAAACCTTATGATAATTGCTATTAATAACTTCAAGTTGATGGATCTGGGCACATATGATTCCGAGACATTTTAGAAATCTATAGCACTTGGAATGAGTCCAATAAAAACTCTCTAGGTCTATCAATAAATTTTGATTGAAACTCATTAATTGACATACAAGATTTGAATTTCTACAAATTGACATTTAATATAAGAGCTCAGTGTGGAGAATGTAAATATGGTGTGCAAACCTCATCTTGAATCTTGTAAACAAAATTATAGTTGTGTGTTAATTGACACATACTCCAGTGTTAATTTCGAAAGATCAATATCACTACTGTAATACTAGTTTTTAAGAATAACATCATATTGATGTTGATCTTCAGAAATCAACATCACTCCATGTGAGAAAAATAAAATACTATCATATTGATTTTCAAATATATATATTTTTTATTTATTTAGTTTATTCATTTTATTCTTTTGTAATTAGACATTAAATTTAGAAAAAGAAATGTTTGATTAACTTTCTTTTATATTTTTTATTAAAATTATATTTCTTTTGTAATTAGATATTAAAATTAGAACAAAATTGTTTGATTAACTTTCTTTTATATTTTTATTAAAATTTTAAAATTAAAGAAGAATAAATTTAGTTTTTTAAAAAATAATTTGAGTCATCAGTATATTTTATACAAAAGTTATTGATAATATAATTAAATTTTATTTTATCTTGATAGCACCATACCCATGTGACAACTTGGTAGCACCATACCCAAACTTAGATAGAAGAGAAAGAGAAAATAGCAGAGTAGGGATATTTTGGAAAAAGATAATCATCAGTTGAGTGGTATGTAAAAGTTTAGTTAAATCGGAATTAAACTGATCAATTCAGTTATTTTGATATTTGATTTTAAAAAAAAAATTATTTTTTTAATTAATTCGATTTGTTTTTTAATTTTATATTATTTATTTGATTAAACAGAATAAATCAAATAAATAAAAATATAAAAAATTGAACTAGTAAATCTCCCCATCATTACTTAAAAAAAATCAATTTCTATTAAATCAATCATTGTTAAAAAAATTTGATTAATTCGATTTTCGATCGAATTAATTAGTATTTTATTAGTTTTATTTGTTTAATTTTTATAAAAAATTTATCAATCCGGTTGATTCGAAAAAAATTAATTTATTTGTGATCCCATCAGAAAGTGGTGGAGAGTGGATAGTCGATAAGCTGGTTGGAATACAGACTAAGTTGTCATGACCTGGAGGGAGAATGGGGCGATGAGCTGTCTTCTAGGTTGACTGAATTGTTGAACCTCTAAAAAAAAGTCAAGAACAAAAAGCCGAAGGTACCAACAAATCTCTTGCCAAAGGTGCCTACAAGATTGTTAGAAAACAGGAAAAAGGAAACAGAGAGATAGAGGGAGTCTGAGTTGCCCCATCCTTCTATTCTGACGCTTAAGTCAGATAGTCAATGATAGAAAATAAAGAAGATAAATAGTGCAGTAAAGCAATATAAGATGTGTATCTCTAGACATGCGCATACCTTGGCCTGTGGGGTAAGACTGTTTATAACCTGCGAGGGTGAGATGTCATATCAAAAGCTATCAAAGGAAGTAGATGGCTTCTGACAAAATGTCATGTCATAATGAGGCAAATGTCTCATCCTCTATCCAAAGGTCACATCAATTATATCTCATAGTGTATAAGATCTCATAGGATTATGTTAAGTCTGTCATACTATCCCACGTATCATGTCAATCAACGTGTCAGAGCATCTGGGTATCTGAGACTGGGAGAATCATCTGGTCAGAGTTGAGGCGAGCTAGAGCGTCCGATCGATAGAACCGATTGGACATGAACTGGATACCCGATCGAGGAGTTGGCCCAAGGAGCATATCATTGGACTCTTTATAATATCAAAAATCCACAGAACTTGAAATGAGTCTAATCGGACTTATCTATGTTCATCAATGAATTTTGATCGAAATCTATTAATGAATTTAGATAGGTTCGATTGGACCCATTTCGAATTATGTGAATTTCTAAAATTGTAAGGAATTAAATGGTATCCTCCATTTCTTATTTCTAATTCTGGATATATTAAAATATTATTAGAAAAATAAGTATATATATATATATATACTCTTGACATTAACAAAATTAATTTATGGATTTTAGAAAAAAAATTATTTAGTATACATATTACGGATATTTAAATTGAATATTCGATATTAATTTGATATTAATTTTGTATAATTTTTTTTATTATTATTTTAAATAAATTTAATTAATTCGATATTAACTGAAATAATTAATTCAGTTAATTTATTTTTAATAAAATTTTAATTTAATTCGATTAACTAACATTAAATCGATTATTAATTAATTTAATTAATTTACTAACTGAATTAACGAATACTCACCTCTAAATATTGATAGTTCCTTTATATTTTTCTCTATTCGAATGGAACATCGAATCTCCATCGAATTTTAAGAAAATTATTATTCCTATCAGCACTAGAGTCCGAGAACTAATGTTGTGACACTGGACAAAATTCTATTGGAGGTTAGAGTAAAATATTATTTTTAAACATATTACACACTTAGTTTATTTGGCAAAATAAATTAAAATTTTAAAATATGACACTATTATTTCATCAAGTGAAATAATTTTGTAACCAACGAGGTCGTAACCTCCTGGTAATGGTGGAGACCATCAAGTCATAAAGTCGATTCTCACGTGTAAATTTCGGATTTATTCTGGTCAAAGAGGTGAACTTCGTGAGAACTCTATCTCCTTGATTAGATCTGTCTCTGCTAAAGATCTCTCGTTGTTCTTGTTTTTGAACAGAAGCTCTTTCGCCGTCTCTGAGAGATGACGCCGTTCATGCTTAAAGCCTTGGCCTGGTTCGCTGACAATTTCCTCGGGAGCTTGGTTGGGAAGGCCGCTGATTACGCAGTTCAACAGTTCGGAGTGCAGCATGGACTTCGAGATGACATCGACAAGCTACAGAGTTCTTCTGAAAAATCCAGACTAATCATCCACCAAGTTGAGAAGTTGCGGATCCAAGATGAGGGTGTCAAAGCGCGATTGAAGGGATTGTTGATGCAACTCAAAGATGCGGCTTATGATGCTGACGATTTGCTCGATGAGTTTCAATATCAAGTTCTGATGAAACAGGTGGAGCAAGAAGAAAATGAGTCAACTAACTTCTCGTTGCCATCTTCTTCTACTGCTCTGCCTGCAACGAAAAAGCCAAGAATCTCAGTCTCTACTATTGCAGATCTGATTTCTAGTAGCAGAGACAAAGATAGAGTGCAAAAAATCAAAGAAAGGATAGAAAACATCACTGGTGATATAAGTCAACTCATTCCTTTGTTTCCTTTGTCTGATTTAGAAAACCAACAACAACTGATTTCATCGACCAGCCGAACTACAAGCTCCGTACTGGTTGAAACCGAAGTATTTGGAAGAGACAAATATCTAAAAGAACTCAAGGATTTGTTGTTGAACGCCTCAGATGGAGCAGGATCTAGCAACATCAGCATCCCTGTGTTAGCTATTGTTGGTATCGGAGGGATCGGCAAGACTACTCTGGCTCAACAAGTATACAATGATGAAGCCATTCAAGAACATTTTCAGCTAAAGATTTGGGTCTGTGTATCTGGAAATTTCTCTGTCGAGAGACTCACCAAAGAGATTATAGAGTCTGCAACCCGAAAAAAATGTGAGCTTACAAATTTAGATGCTTTGCATGTGATTCTTAACGAAAACATAACATCAAAGAAGTTTCTGCTTGTGCTTGATGATGTGTGGAACGAGGATAGTAGCAAATGGGAGAAATTCTATGCACCGTTGAAAAATGGAGCGAAGGGCAGTAAGATCTTAGTAACAACTCGTTCTATTACAATTGCAGGCATGGTTGGTGCTGTGGATCCAATCCATCTCTATGGTTTGGAGGCTGAGAGCTTCTGGGCATTCTTCAAGAAATGTGTATTTGGCTCGCAAAACAATGGTGACCATCCACCTGATCTCGAAACCATAGCCAAGACAATTGCCGAAAGGTTGAATGGTTTACCACTTGCAGCAAAGACGGTTGGAGGATTATTGAAGGTTAACATGGAAAAGAGTCATTGGGAAACTATTATGAAAAGTGAAATCTGGCAACTGCCGCAAAATGAGAGTGACGTTCTGCCGGTCCTCCAGTTGAGCTATCAATGCCTTCCTGCGCATCTCAAACGCTGCTTCGCCTTTTGCTCACTTTTTCTCAAAGATTATGTATTTAGCAAAAAAGAGTTGGTAAGGATTTGGATAGCAGAAGGCTTTGTTATTCCTCAAGGAAAAGAGAGGATGGAGGATGTAGGGAGCAGCTACTTTGAAGATCTTGTTAGTAGATCTTTCTTTCAGAAATCAAGAATATTTTCTAGTAAGTATGTGATGCATGATCTGATACATGATCTTGCACAGTTGGTGTCAGATGGTGAATGTTATCAGCTAGAGAATGGCAATACACAAGAGGTCTCTAGTCTGGTGCGTCATCTGTCAGTGTGGCCTCCTGCGAGTAAGCCTGCTTATCAACTGGAAAGACAAGTACTAGTGCTCAGTCGTAATAACAAATGGCGGAGCCTAATTTGGAATGACAATTTCAATTTTACCATTTGGCGGAGCCTAATTTGGAATGACAATTACTATAATATCAACAATCCGACTCTGAAGGACTTATGGAGAAGTTTAAAATACATTCGTGTGTTCATTTTGCAGAGAAGTGGAATTGTTGAATTGCCTGAGGATGTTGCCGAACTTAGACAGCTTCGCTATCTTGACTTATCCTCCAACTATCAAATGAAAAGATTACCTGACTCATTATGTCGTCTTCACAATCTGCAGGCACTGAAACTGGATCGGTGTCCAATACAGAGTTTTCCACAAGGGATGAGCAAGCTTATCAACTTGAGACACTGTGATTCTAAATTAATATCGAAAATATACAGGATAGGGAGGCTGACTTCCCTTCAACAACTAGACAGATTCAACGTGCAGAAGCATCCAGGGCACAAACTCGAGGAACTAAGTGGTTTGACACAGCTCCATGGAAAACTGCGAATTTCTAATCTCGAAAATGTTGGGAGTAAAGAAGAAGCAAATGCGGGTAAACTGCACAACAAAGTGTTTATTGATAGCTTGACGTTAGAATGGATGCCCAACCAGGATGGCAGCTCAGAGGGCAATCAATTACTCATCTTGGAAGAGCTGCTTAAAGATCTGAAATGGCATCCCACTCTGAAAGAATTGGAAATTTCTGGGTACTCTTGGGCAGCATGGGACGAGAATTACAGTTGGGCCAAGGACATAAAGTTGTTTCCATCCGTCTTGCATGTACTTCACGTCTTCTGTTGTCCCAAACTTAAGAGGTTGCCTCCCCTCCCTCCTTCGCTTGTAGATTTACAGCTATCAGAATCCGGGTTGGTGAAACTTCCAAATATATGGGAAGAAATCGATGGAAGTGGCCATTGTAAGGTTGCAACTCTTAAACATTTGTATCTACATTGCCCATATCTTATGAGTTTGGAAGATGGGTTGCTGTCGCAGAATCTTCCGTGCCTTCAGACCATCATATTAGAGGATTGTCAAGAACTGATGTGGCTTCCCATGGAGAAGCTTAAGGTATTTGCCTCCCTAAAGGAAATGCAAATATTGAATTGCCCCAAGCTACTAACGATGACGCATGACCTTAATGACTTCCTCATCCTCCCGCAATCACTCAAGAAATTAAGCTTGTCTAACTGTGGGGATCTTGACAAATTGTTGCCTCGTTGCCTGCACAACCTCACCTCGCTCGCTCATTTGGAAATAGCCGAATGTCCTCACTTGCATTCTCTTCCAAAGGAACCTCTGCTTCACTTGAAGCAACTGGAATATGTGAAAATCTGTGGTTGTGATGAGCTGAGATCAATGGAAGGATTGGGAGTTCTGAAATCCCTCAAGGATTTGATTATTTTGAAATGCCCCAATCTTTTAATAAATGGAAGAGACGAGCATGGGGAGGAGGAGGAGCAGGGTTTGTTATCGCTACGTGAAATATGCATTGATAACACTGCGTTGCTTAAAATCCCCCCCCTGAGAAATGCACTGCCATCCATCCATAGACTCCAAATCCAAAGCTCAGTTGAGGAGGTGATGTTTGAGGGGGAGGAGCAGGAATTGTTGCGGAGGCTCACTGTTCTTAGAATCCTAATGTTTTCTTATTGCGAGGAACTACAGTCTCTACCAAAGGAGTTGTATACTCTTCCCTCCCTTGAGCTTTTATCCATTGCATATTGTCCAGAGATTGAGTCACTGCCGGAGACAGGTCTGCCCACCTCCCTCACTGATTTAAGATGTCAGTGTGAAAATCCGATGCTAAAGCAACAAATTCAGGAGAAGATGAAGGAATTGACTAGCTCCGGTCGATATCGTCCTGTACATGACAGGATTATTTTTTGAAATCTTTTAGAGAATTTTGGGTGCCTGTTGTTGCCATGTGGCCACCAGATTTCTTCGCTGCTGGAGATGTCAACTGTTTTGGAATTTTAGGTCGTGCTGCTAAGCTGAAAATGTTCAACATTGTCATTTCTGAAGCCTTTGGATTCAAGGTTCTTAGCCAAGTTTTATTGCTCTGAGGTGTAGTCCTGTCCTCTCTATCATAAAGAGTTAGTTCCGTCTCAACTCTGAGGGCTAGACTGGTTGCATCAAGCGAGTTGAGTTTTTTTTTTGGGGGGCACGATCTCACTGTGCCAAAATTTTAGTTTCCTTGACACACCATAGTTGAAGTGCAATAATTTCTTCCTTTGGATCGATAGTATAAATGTTTTGCTGTAGTAGGTTGTTTTGTGGTCTCTGGCATGATTCTGTCTGTTCTGTGCAACCAATATTTGTATCTAGCATTCTGTTGAGCCAGTCTTCGTGTTTAGTTTTAGACAATGTTATATGGATGAGCTATAAATAATAAATTAATAATTTAATGAAGAAATTAAAATGTGGTGAGATCTATACATCAAGTCAGTCGCATTACTTAAATGTGATGAGATCCATCACAACTTGAAAAAAAAGAGATGATAAATTAGACAAAATTATCATTTCGAGCTTTTACATAAAATTTCAAATGTTAAATTATTTAAGTAAATCTCACTAAAGCTTACAATTGTTATTTAGAAAAAAAATAAGTTTATTTGTTTTTTTTTTTAATTTGATTTGATTTACAACTAATCAAGCCTAACTCTATTTTTATATAAGCAGTAGGTTTACAAATTCTGATTCCTAATGTGACCTTAGGTAAGCGATGATGTAACGACCTCCTATCAGAAGTTGACTATTAATCCCTCCTGCCAAGGAATCAAATCTGCAAATGCTTACGGCACATCCAATAGAACACGCCAAACTTGCAAAAATTAGTTTAAGATACCACACCACATCCTTCGAAAGTCAAAACTTGCCGCTGCCAGTTTCTCTCTGCTTGGGATCTGTCTAATCTCCGTTTGGGAGCCGAGGCATCAGCTATTCGATGACAATGTTGTTCACACTTTCGGACTTGGGTCAGCTCGGGGTGACTCTAATCGATAGCTTAGTTGAAAAACTTCGGAGGGTTGAAGTCCATATGTTACAAATGCTGCCTGGAGTTGGAGTTGAACTCAGAGACCTGGAGACTTGTGCTATCCAGATTCGGCACATCATCAGCCCGGCCGAGAATTCTTTCACGATTGCGACTGACCAACTGATGAAACTTGAATTGAAGGAATAGCTAATGCAAATTAAGGACACGGTTTATGATAGTGACGATTTAGTGGTTCTGCATCATGGAGTGGATCAGCATCAATACGAGGCAAGTAGCCAATCATCATCCTCTTTCAATTCCTCTGCAACAAAATGGACAAGTGCACCTTCTCCTGGCATGCTTCTCCCTTTGGTTAAAGCTGAGGATGGCAGTGTTTATAAACTTTGGAACATTTATTTAAGGTTGGACAGAATTGCAACTGCAATTGCAAAGAAATCGGTTAAAAAGACATTATTAGAATAGCATCTCTTGATGAAAGCTATGAGCAAGAGGTTTCAAGAAAGTGTTTTTTGAATTATATGAAAATCCATAAGTATTTGAACCGGAATATCTGACAAAAAGCGGAATATTTGATGGAAGAATAAGAAATCCTTTCGAACAATCTGCCTCAAAAAGAAAAGTCCTGAAAATTAATTTATCAAGTTGATGATAAAATCCATGGACAATTTAGTGGGCATTCTCGTCAAGAAGTACTTGGTGTAGGATCATAAATTTAGATATCTCCATAAGTCCGATCCATCTTGCCCCTCGGTCCACTCGACATACTATGACTTCCTTATTTAGTGTATGGTTCTCTTAATTCGAAGATAGGAGCCCCCACTCTGGTAGTCCGAGCTCTTATATCACCTTTATGATCGTAATGAATTTAGATATCTCCACAATTATATGATATTGTCTACTTTTGGCCTAAGCCCTCATGATTTTGCTCTTGATCTCTGCCCAAAATGCCTCATGCCAATGGAGATATCTTTTCTCTTTATAAATTCATGATCTTTCCCATGTGTTTTACAATATGGGACTATATTTACAATCTTACAAACCCAACACTTGGTGCTACGATCATTGCAAGAAGAGTATCTAACCTAGAAGATGCTTCAGAATCTTTTCAATTATTTGTTTGAGAACATGATCCTTAACTATGATTGACCGGTATAAACATCAACAACTTCGAATTGGCCTAGTTTCTCCTCAACAAAGAAATGCTTTGGCCAATAAAATCTTACCTAATGAAGAGATAGTTGGAAATGTGACAAAGCCCTATACATTTAATTATAATACCAATAAATTAGAAAAAGATGGATTGTTTTATGAAAGAATCTATGGACCAATAAAAAGTGGAATTTGTTATTGTGAAAATTATCGAGTGACTGGAGTTGAAAAAGAAGACCCAAAAATTTATGAACAATGTGGGATGGAATTTGTTGATTCTCTAATACAAAGATATCAAAAAAGATAGATCCACTACCTTAGTGGCCCCCCTAGTGTCGACCCCACGGATATGGACTCTGATACAAAGATATCAAGTAAATGCAGATGATGGACAGAAAATACATACGACAGACTCCATAAGCAGTAATACCAAAAAAGGTGAACTTTGTGAGAACTCTATCTCCTCCTTTAGATCTATCTCTACTAAAGTTCTCTTGTTGTTCTTGTTTTTAAATAGGAAGCTCGTTCGCCCTCTCTAAGAGGAGGCAGGATTTTTTGGACCACTTTTTGTGATTCAGGGGATGAACCACTCATATTTGCGGGCGGATCGTGACCGTGATCCGGTCGCAATTGGTTGTGATCTCTTCCTAAGTTCATCGTTCCCACCAGGTTATAGTTTGATTCGGAGCGGGCGGCCAGAGGCCGTCCGGAGTACACCCTCGCTCGGCGCCCAGCAACCTGACCACTTATCCACCACCGGTGGTCTTCAGGTGGCCTCTGGCCGCTGGCTCCGAACCAAACTATAACCTGATGGGGACGGTGAACCTAGAAAAAGATTGCAACCAATTGTGACTGGATCACGGCAACGATCCGACCGCAAATATGAGCGGTCCATCCCTTGGACCATAAAAAAGTGATCCAGGAAATCTGCTCTCGTCTAAGAGATGGCGTTCATGCTTAAAGCCTTGGGCTGGTTCGCTGACAATTTCCTAGGCAGCTTGGTTGGGAAGCCGCTGATTACGTAGTCCAATAGTTCGAGGTGCAGCATGGAGTTCAAGATATCAACAAGCTGCAGAGTTCTTCGAAAAAATCCAGATTAATCATCAACCAAGTTGAGACGCTGCGGATCCAAGATGAGGGTGTCAAAGCATGATTGAAGGGATTGTTGATGCAACTCAAAGACGTAGCTTATGATGCTGATGATTTGCTCGATGAGTTTCAATATCAAGTTCTGAAGAAGTAGGTGGAGCAACAAGAACATGAGTCAACTATCTCTATTAGGTGGTTCTATTTTGTAATTTTATATATGAATATGATCCGAGCCCATTAAGTGATCAAACTTGAGTTCATTGGGTTTCAGGTTATCGAAATCGTTTGCCTGATCCATTATTATGTATGAGATGATAACGGATTAGATTTCCATATATAGGTTGATCTTCAAGGGTTTAGGGTATCTTTTGAGACGTCTATTCGCTCCCCATTTGAGACGTCTATTCGCTCCCCATTGGACGAAGAGGATTCAGCATCACCAATTCTAATCCTCTTATAAGACCTTGTCCTTCATATTCTTCCATAGGACATTGGATTCGAAGGCACCACTACACGAAGAACATGAAAATTCCATTACACAGGTTCCTCGTAATTTATAGTATTTCATTATGTTATGTCATGCTTTTGTAGAAATAAGATTTATGCTTAAACTTATATTTTTCCTATTTGTGTTCTTATTTGTTCCTAAAATTCATGTGGACATAGGATTTCAAGTTCTTTCAATTGGTATCCAAAGTTTTGCAGATCTGATTTCTAGTAGCAGAGATAAAGATAGAGTGCAAAAAATCAAAGAATGGATAGAAAACATCACTGGTGATATAAGTCAACTCATTCCTTTGTTTCCTTTGTCTGATTTAGAAAACCAACAACAACTGATTTCATCGACCAGCCGAACTACAAGCTCCGTTCTGGTTGAAACCGAAGTATTTGGAAGAGACAAATATCTAAAAGAACTCAAGGATTTGTTGTTGAACGCCTCAGATGAAGCAGGATCTAGCAACATCAGCATCCCTGTGTTAGCTATTGTTGGTATCGGAGGGATCGGCAAGACTACTCTGGCTCAACAAGTATACAATGATGAAGCCATTCAAGAACATTTTCAGCTAAAGATTTGGGTCTGTGTATCTGAAAATTTCTCTGTCGAGAGACTCACCAAAGAGATTATAGAGTCTGCAACCGGAAAAAAATGTGAGCTTACAAATTTAGATGCTTTGCATGCGATTCTTAACGAAAACAGAACATCAAAGAAGTTTTTGCTTATGCTTGATGATGTGTGGAACGAGGATAGTGGCAAATGGGAGAAATTCTATGCACCGTTGAAAAATGGAGCGAAGGGCAGTAAGATCTTAGTAACAACTCGTTCTACTAAAATTGCAGGCATGGTTGGTGCTGTGGATCCAATCCATTGTATGGTTTGGAGGCTGAGAGCTTCTGGGCATTCTTCAAGAAATGTGTATTTGGCTCGCAAAACAATGGTGACCATCCACCTGATCTCGAGGCCATAGCCAAGACAGTTGCCGAAAGGTTGAATGGTTTACCACTTGCAGCAAAGACAGTTGGAGGATTATTGAAGGTTAACATGGAAAAGAGTCATTGGGAAACTATTATGAAAAGTGAAATCTGGCAACTTCAGCAAAATGAGAGTGACGTTCTGCCGGTCCTCCAGTTGAGCTATCAATGCCTTCCTGCGCATCTCAAACGCTGCTTCGCCTTTTGCTCACTTCGCAAAGATTATGTATTTGACACAGAAGAGTTGGTAAGGATTTGGATAGCAGAAGGCTTTGTTATTCCTCGAGGAAAAGAGAGGATGGAGGATGTAGCGAGCAGCTACTTTGAAGATCTAGTTAGTAGATCTTTCTTTCAGAAATTAAGAACACGTAGCTATGTGATGCATGATCTGATACATGATCTTTCACCAGTTGGTGTCAGATGGTGAATGTCATCGGCTAGACTAGAGGATGGCCATACACGAGACCTCTAGCCTGAAGGTTCGTCATCTACCAGTGTGGCCTCCTATGAGTAAGACTGCTGGTGATGTTCTGAAAAGAAAATTACTAGTACTCTATCGTAGTAACAGATGCCGGAGCCTAATTTGGTATGACAATTCCCATAATACCCACAATCCGACTACGAATGACTTATGGAGAAGTTTAAAATACATTCGTGTGTTGATTTTGCCGAGAAGTGGAATTGTTGAATTGCCTGTGGATGTTGGCGAACTGAGACACCTTCGCTATCTTGGCATAGCCTCGAACTATAGAATGTAAAGATCAGAGCTGTAACTTCCATGAGGCCAGAGAGACAATCGCTTCAGAGCTCAATCCAATGAAAGACCCATTTTTTTTAATTATACTAAAACAAATGAGAGACATGGATCTTAAATGGCCGTTAAACTTATTCTCATCGCTCCGAGGCATGCACCGACGCATGACTCTTCTTTGCACATAATTTTTTCTCCGGTGTTGCTCTTCTTTGCACGTGATTTCTTCTACGACATTATTTCTACCAAGGCATAGATCTATGGAACAAGAGGTAGTCATAATCTTCTTCTTCGATCATCTTCTTCGTCTTGCAACACATGACACTAATTGTAACCTAATTGTGCAACAAGGATCATTTGTGTGACTTAATCGCGTCGATTCTCGCAGTGGTTATCTCACTTGACACGGGCTGGCGGTTAGTCTTTGCTTGTGTGACCTAATTGCGTAGCATGGGGTTGTCGCACACTACCTCAGTCGCTTGTGCGAACTGTGACCTAATTGCATGGTGGTCACTACTTTTTGCCTTGCTACTACCTGTGACCACCGCATTGGTCTCCGTGTTACAGGATACACTAAATGAGCTATCAATGTTATTGATTGAGAAAGAAAGAGTTCGACAATTGAATTATGTATATTTAATAAATATTTTTATCTCTAAAATAGTTAGACGAATAGTATTTATATAATTATTTTAAATATTTATTAACTTTTTATTGATATAATATATTTATTTTAAGTTTATTTATATATTTAGTATATATATTATTTGTAAATTGAACTTTATTATTAATTATCGTAACAAAAAAGTCACTTTTTATTATACGCTTCAGGTCCCGTCGAACGTAGATACGGCTCTGGTAAAGATTACCTGACTCTGTGTCCTCTTCACAATCTGCAGGTACTGAAATTGTATGAATGTCCAATACAGAGTTTTCCGCAAGGAATGAGCAAGCTTATCAACTTGAGACACATTGATTTTGAAGACACGGCATTAATATCGAAATTATACAGGATGGGGAGGCTAACTTCCCTTCAACAACTACACAGATTCAATCGAGGTGCAGAAGCTAAGTGATGTCGAATAAAATATGTATATTATTTTAAGCATAAAGTTACAGAGGAATTAATATAAAAACAAGAAAGAATTAATAAAAAAAAGAATAGTTTAAATTAAACTTAAACCTATTATAAAATTATAAAATTAAGAGCATAATCTAAAAGAGATGTAGTTATAACATGACTTAAACGAAATTAATTAATTCAATATCAAAATAATTTGTCATAAACATCATCTAAGTATAAATTTATATAGCTCTTAAAACTCTCAGAAAAATCTATACGAAAAAAATTACCAACTAGACTTATTCCCTAAGATTTAGGATAAATTAATTAACAAGACTTATTTACTAAGATTTAGAATAAATTAACTAACAAGACTTTATTCCTTAAGATTTAGGACAAAATTAAATATAATTAAAAAAAACTAAACTTAATTAATGGATAATTGCTTAAAAAAAAAATTCAATTTGGATCCCCTCCTGCATTAGTTGCCTAGAGTTAAAAAGTACTCGTCCCCGAGTTTAGGGTGGTGTATCCGGCTCTAGTGTACAATGACTTAGGTGTTTTTTATTAAAAACATTAGAAGTTTGTAAATGACTATGAAGTTGCAACCTATAGGTATTGTTATTAATTTTTTTCTAGTATCTCGCAATGTCCAATATTCTAATCTTTGAGTTTGTTGTATTCACCAATAGGGAAACGATCACGAGTTAATACAGTCCAAACCATATCATCAACATAAAAAATAACTTGACGTCGATGCCGATCTACCTTGATCTTATACTCGGTGTTGCTTTCCTGAATAACCTGCTCATGAATGACCTGAAGATGCTCGGCCATCTCCTCAACCTTGGGGTTAGCTTGTCTTGGACACAAAATAGGGACTAAATCCAATACCCTAGATGAGTTCGTCCATAAACAACTTCGAAGTGACTCAAACTATTGGTCCTGTTCTTTGATCTATTGTATGCAAATTATGCTTGAGGTAAAATTAGATCTCATTACTTCGGTTTGGTTCCTCTGAGACATTTAAGAAGATTTCCTAAGCTCCAGTTCGCTACCTCAGTCTGACCATCCGTCTGAGGGTGATAGGCGCTATTGAAGTTTAACTTCAACCCTAGCTTTCTCCATAAAGTCTTCCAAAATTGACTGACAAATTTAGTATCACGATCTGAAGTAAGAGTTTGAAGAATACTGTGTAAACACACAATCTCTTTAAAGAAGAGGGTGACAAATCCAAATAGCATTCATGATTTTTCTACACTCCACAAAGTGAGTCATCTTAGAGAATTGGTCCACCACAACTAGAATAGAATCTGCGGTTCGTTGGGTGCTGGGTAAATCCAATACGAAATCCATGCTAACCTTGCACGAAGGGGCTTCGAGAATTGGTAAGGGAGTATACAAACCAGCATTGGTGAAAGTTTCCTTAGATTGCTCTTGAAATATCTTGCCGACGGAGGGATCAACAACATACATATCTGAGAAAGATTTAAAGTTGACAACTCTAATGCTTATGGTAGAAAGCAGGGAGGAACGATGGCTTAGAGCATCTGCAAAACGATTGAGACTCCTGGATTGATGCTTCAGCATGAAGGTGAACTCTTACAAATAGTTTACCCACTTGGCGTGTTGACTACTCAGCTTGTGTTGGTCGTTGATGTACTTTAAAGCCTCATGATCAGTGAACAAGATAAATTCCTTTTGCACAAGATAATGACGCCAATGCTTCAAGGATTGCACAATAATGTAGAATTCCTAGTTATAGGTAAAATAATTTTTCTTAGCACCAGATAGTTTCTCGCTAAATAAGGCAACATGGCGTCTCAATTGACTTAGAACACCACCAATGTCAATGCTAGATGTGTCACAGTTTAATTTGAATAGTTTGTCAAACTTTGGAAGTGCTAGAACAAGTGCTTCGGTCATCTTTTGCTTCACCGTTGAAAACTAGACATAGCCGGTTTAGTCTACTTGAACTCATGCCCCTTGAGACACTTAGCAATAGAAGCAATTAAAGCGCTGAAATTCTAAATGAATAGGTGGAAGAAAGAGGTCAATCTATTCAAACTTCAGACGTCATGAATAGTTTTTGGATGCAGTCACTTTAAGATTGCGTCTATCTTTGATGGATCTGCATGACACTATAAATCCAAGAAATGAAACTGAGTTCGTGAAGAAAAGTGTTTCACCTTTAGCTTCTCAACATAGTACATAGGTGATCAAGGTGAAAAGATCGTGTCGGACTATAAATGTAGATGTCGTCAAAGTACACAACCACAAATCTTCCCATGAAAGGTCATAAGACCTGATACATAAATCTCATAGATGTGCTGGGTGTATTGAACAGTCCAAAAGACACGACCATCCACTCATACAACCCATGTTGTGTCTTGAGAGCAGTCTTTAATTCATCTACGGGCTTGATTTGAATCTGGTGGTATCTATTGGGATATGTCCGATGCGGTATGTGCTAAAAACACGTTTTATAAACATGGACAGCAGAAGACTTAAGGATAAATAAACTAATTTATTATATCACACACACGACATGCATGCAAGATACAATTGTTTGGACAAGATCATAATATAAAATGAAATCGAATAACAATTATTTTAGGTATACCTTATGGGTGACCTATAATGAGAAGGGCATTAACCTTTTGCGACGTTATTGAACTTCACCTCTATTCGTATCCATGTCAAACTCTTCAAGATAACTTTAAGAGAACAAGCTTCTCCTTCAGAAGGTACTAGCCACGAGCGAAGGAGAAGGATCAAGAAGAAGAAGAAGAAGAAGAAGAAGCAAAAGGAAGATCTTCTTCCTTTGGGTGGCTCAAGGCAACAAGAGGAGACCCTCTTGTTGTGGTAGGTGGCAAGAGAGGGAGAGGGAGAGAGAGGTATTGGATTTATGTTTCCAAAACTTAATCAAGCCAATAATGAATTGTGTGTTAATTATCTCTTAACCATATCAATATATAGTCCTCTTTAATAAGTTGGATTAGAGAGCCCAAATTAATCCGTTATACCTTAACCAAAATTAGTCTATTAATCCCTTGGTTTGATTTACAACTAAATCAAGTTGGTTCATGGCTAAACTAAATTGGTTCATGATTAAACCAAATAGGATCCAACTCTTTCATAAAAGATATAGCCCATCCGCACTTCCGTTCCGACAAATATTTCATATTTATCTTATGTATGGTTCAACCAAACATTCATCTCTTGATATGAGAATCATATTCTCTAATTTGTTTTACATCTTTTAGAGACTCGTAGTGCGTGTAACCTAATAGGTTGCCGGTTTATCTTGGTCGTCCATAATTAACTATTTAATTATGGAATGATCATGAGTGACACATAGTAGTACATTATGATCCCCAATTAACTAAAAAATCACAATTGATCTCAAAACTAGTTCTGAACCCTTCAGTAGCTACAATGAGTCGTGTCTCATTCCTGTTGAACCGTTGGCGGCCGGCTAGAAGGGGGTTGAATAGCCTGTAAACATAAAAAAAAAACGCAAACCCTTTCTCGAACTCTTAAGCTAACACTTGCATATAAAATAAACAAGCAGTAAATTAAAAGAAAAGAAGAGTCACACAGAGATTTACTTGGTTACAACCAGGGAGGTTGTTAATCCAAGGAAGAAGTAGCACTAGTATCTCCTTCAGGCGGAGAAGGCTCTTACAACGATGAAGTGCAGAAAATAGAAGTTTAACTACAGAGAAAGCGTACAAGTGTAGAAAGAATGAATTGCTTGAGTTGTTAAAAAGCTTCTGGACCAAGACTATATTTATAGCCTTGGTCGAGGCGCCCTGAGGGTTCTGGGCGCCGGGGGGGATAAATTTTATCCCCCAACGTTCAGATCGAGTCAAAACTCGATTCGGTCAAAAAGTCAACTCCGAGCGCTCGGAAGGGTTCCAAGCGTCCCGGAAGGGTTCCAGGCGCCCCGGAGGGGTCCGGGCGACTCAGACTGTTCTGGGTGCCCCGGACAACTCCTGGCGCCCCGGAGGGAAAAGTTAACCTCGTTGACTTTTTTCAGCCCGGGTCTTCTGCTCCAACTTCGTTCGCCTAAGACCGAGTATTCCGCACGCTTGGGTGATCTCTGCCATCCGGAATAGAGCTCACCCGAACCCAACTTCCGATCTTCTCGAGCAGGCTTCCTCTCCAGCTTCTCGTCCCTCGGAATTGTCGCGTGCTTCCTTCTCGTCCGCCAGCGTACTCATCCGCAGTCTTCGTCCCTCGGTCGCACCCCATGCCGATCTTCTCGCTAGCTGCGTCTCTTGCTCCTCGAGCAGTCTTCCGCTCCGGCTTCTCGTCCCTCGGAACCATCGTACGCTTCCTTCACGCCCGTCGATGTACTCTTCTGCAGTGCCTCATCCCTTGGATGCACTGTGTGCCGTCCTTCTCGCTAGCTGTGTCTTCCGCTAGACTACCTGTGCTCCTGAGTTCCTGCACACTTAGACACAAGGTTAAAAACACACAGAACCTAACTTAATTTGTTGATCACACCAAAACAATCTTGGGGTTCCAACAATCTCCCCCTTTTTGATGTGAGCAACCCAAGTTAAGTTAGGGTAAAATAGACATAAAATAAACTAACTAATTTTGCAATAAAGTGCAAAAATATAGAAAATTTAAATTTTTTTGTCTACCTCCCTCTAGACTTATACTTTTCCTTCTCCCCCTTTGATTACAAAAAAATAGGGTTCCGAAAAAAATCTAAGGGTAAAAAAAAAATTCTAACTTTCTTAAAAAATTCTAAGTTAAAGAATTTGCAATAATTTTTTTTTTAAAAAATATTCTAAGTTTAAAAAACTTTAGGTAAGAAAATTTTCTTAAGGAAAACAAAAAATTTTTAAGAAATTCTGACTTAGGAAATTTAAAAAAAAATCTAAGTAAAAAAATGTTTAAAGAAAAAACTTCTTAAAGCATTATTAATTTTCAACCTCAATGCTTTATCAAAAAGTTAATTAAATATTTTATTTCGATATTTTGACTTCCAGGTCGTGACGAGGCACTAGGCCTTCTTGGTTATTGGAGCAATAATCACTTCCTTAGACAAACCCTCATAAAGAAATTCATTATTTAATTTTCTCACTGAAAGCGCTAATTTTGATTAAAATTTAGGCTAAGCAAGATTTAGGAACCCAATATAGGTTCCAGCCTACTGGATTAACCAAAAATTTCTTAGGGACATATTTTCTTAAAATATTCCTAATTTGTCCCTGGTGATATCTATAATACCAATTTAAATTATTAAACTTTCTAAAATTTGTATTAGATAGGCATGCACGATTTTTCAAGTTATCTACTTGAATTTTCATCTTTTCATTTTCTGATTTCAATTTCTCATTTTCTAATTTAACTTTATCTAATTCTTCTAAAGGACAGGATTTAGCTAATATTATTTTTAAATTCTTAATTTTTTTTTCTAACTTGCAACAATCTTTAGTTAGCAACTTAACAAACTTAAAAAGTTTATCGGGAGGAAGAGATCATACCTCACTTACCTTGTCAATCTCATTGTCTATGTCTCCCCCTGAACTACTGCTTTCTTCCAACGTAGCTCCCCCTTCATCGATGCTCTCGATGCTCATCTCGGAAAAGCTTGAACACAGTCGTCGTCTTGATGACTCGCCATTAATGTGAGTCCGGAGAACGCCTCGACTTCCGATTCGGTCGACGTATCATCCCATGTCGCCTTTAGGACCTTGCACTTTTGGACAGGCTTCTTACCTTTATCCTTGTCCTTGTTCCTCAGCTTGGGGCAGTTGTCCTTGACGTGCCCTTCTTCGTCGCAGTGGTAGCAGCGGATGGTCCTTTTCTTTCTGCCCTGCGGATGGTTAGTAGTTCTAGCTTTACAAAGCTTTTTAAACCGTCTTACCATCATTACCATTTCCTCGTCATCGAGAGAAGATTCCGACTCAGGTTCATCTCTCGATGCTTTGAGGGCGACGTTGTTCTTGGGCTCCTTCGTACCTGCACATCTTGATTCGTGCACTTCTAATGTCGAGAAAAATTCTTCTAGTGTAATTTTTTCTAAATCTTTCGAAATATAAAAGGCATCTACTAGTGATACCCATTTTGAATTTCTCAGAAAAGAATTTAAAGCGTACCTTAGCGAATCTCGGTTACTTACCTTTTCTCCGAGATTCGATAGTCCGGTGTTGATATCTTTGATTCTCGAGTGCAGATGCGCAACTGTCTCATCTTCCCCAAGTCGCAGGCTGGTGAGCTGGTTGCGGAGTAGATCCCGTTTTACGAGTTTTGCTTCAGATGTTCTTTCGGGCAGCTCAAGGAACTTCTCCCAAAGTTCTTTCCCGGAGTCATAGTTGCCGATCCGGTTGACTTCTTGTGGCGGAAGAACAGTTAGTAGATGATACTCAGCTTTGCCGTTTGCCACATTGTCAGCCTGCTCCTTTTTCGTCCAGTGGTGTTTCTCCTTACCTTCCGATGCTGTAAAACCGAATTTCATAATTAACATTAAATCAAAATCGGTTTTAAAGAATACCTACATTCACTTTTTCCAGCTAGCGAATTCCCCTTCGAATTTCGACGGGTAGATGCTTGGTCCGGCCATTATATCATTGCTTCGTTCGGCCGTTAGTCCTCCTGAAGCGCCTTTGCTCTGATACCACTTGTTGGACCGTTGGCGGCCGACTAGAAGGGGGGTTGAATAACTTGTAAACACAAAAAAAAACGCAAACCCTTTCTCGAACTCTTAAACTAACACTTGCATATAAAATAAATAAGCAGTAAATTAAAAAAAAAAAAGAGGCACACAGAGATTTACTTGGTTACAATCAAGGAGGTTGTTGATACAAGGAAGAAGTAGCACTCGTATCTCCTTCAAGCGGAGAAGCCTCTTACAACGATGAAGCGTAGAAAATAGAAGCTTAACTACAGAGAAAGCGTACAAGTGTAGAAAGAATGAATTGCTTGAGTTGTTAAAAAGCTTCTGGACCAAGGCTATATTTATAGCCTTGGTCGAGGCACCCTGAGGATTCCGGGCGCCCTAGGGGGGATAAATTTTATCTCCCAACGTTTAGATCAAGTCAAAACTCGATCCGGTCAAAAAGTCAACTCTGAGCGCCTAGAAGGGTTCTGGGCGCCCCGGAGGGTTCCGGGCGCCTCGGGCAGCTCCGGGCGCCCCGGAGGGAAAAGTCAACCTGTTGACTTTTTTCAACCGGGGTCTTCTGCTCCGGCTCCGTTCGCCTTAGACCGAGTCTTCCGTCCGCTTGGGTGATCTCTGCCATCTGGAATAGAGCTCACCCGAACCCAACTTTCAGTCTTCTTGAGCAGGCTTCCTCTCCGGCTTCTCGTCCCTCAGAATCGTCGTGTGCTTCCTTCTCGTCCGCCAAAGTACTCGTCCGCAGTCTTCATCCCTCGATCGCACCCTGTGCCGACCTTCTTGCTAGCTGCGTCTCTTGCTCCTCGAGCAATCTTCCGCTCCGGCTTCTCGTCCCTCAGAACCACCGCACGCTTCCTTCTCGTCCACCGGTGTACTCTTCCGCAGCGCCTCATCTCTCGGACGCACCGTGTGCCGTCCTTCTCGCTAGGTGCGTCTTCCGTTCGACTACATGTGCTCCTAAGTTCCTGCACACTTAGACACAAGGTTAAAAATACACAGGACCTAACTTAACTTGTTGATCACACCAAAAGAACCTTGGAGTTCCAACAGTTCCTTTCACTTATGTTATACCCACTTGGTTTAGGACACAGTCTATGTGTTTGCCCCCACTAGGCTGACTATGTCACACCTAGACCAAGTAATACTTCCTCGTTCTGCCAATTCAAGTTACTCATACATGTGTATAAGAGTCTTATACTCTTAACATGTGATATTTTGTCAAAGACTTTGAGTAATAATCCTAATGAGTGACCATAGGGAATACATCTCCTTGCAAGGAACAATGGATCCTTTATGGGTTATCCAAATACCTTCGGGTACTTCAACTTATACCCAATCATCTAAAGTTTACACCTCTAAGAGATGTTTACTTAAGATGTCAAAGTATAAGTCTCCATGACCAAAATGACTTGTATACCTTAAATTGAAGAAAACTTATGCTTGAGCTGTAGTAAAAACCTCACAGACATATTCATATATGTAGGGAACCATATGAAGTCTTACAGTAAGTTACTCTAATGAACTAGTTGACATAACTAGAATTCACATTTAACTCTCAACATCCCAATGTCTCCATTTAGTAAGAAATAGCTGCTTGGCCAAATCAAGGAGTATAATTCGTGCTAGTCTAATAGAATTGATGATGTCCGAATGCACTAATTTGACGACTAGGGAAATTCTAATACCTTTATAATTGCACATGTAGAAATAATCGTAAGTTGTAATCTAATCATAAATTTTCTCATGCTATAAATTATATTGCAGACATTAAGTAAAATAGTTTAAGACTATTCAAACATATAATTATGCACTCAAATAGTGAATTAATATTTATCAAATAAATAGTAAAATCATAAGACGATTGGATTTGGACAACCCTCATAATCTAACAGTATCCACTTCTAAGATTGATCTTGGAGAAGATCTTTAAATCGGAAAGTTGATCCAACATATCATCTAATCGAGGATCGGAAATCTATACTTCACTGTGATTTTGTTGATGGCTCTGCTATCAATATACATGTTCCACGAACCGTCTTTCTTTGGCACGAGTAGGGTAGACACTGCACAAAGGCTCATACTCTCATGAATATAGCCTCGTCTCAAAGCTCCATAACTTGTCGTTGTAGTTCTTCGACATCATTAGGGCTAAGATGATATGTCGACTGGTTAGGTATGCTTAACCCCAAAACGATCGAGGTCAATCTGGTGTTGAATGCCTCTTATAGGGGGAAGTTCTAGAGGAAAGTCTTTGGACATCCGATTAGCAAAGTCGGATAGGAGTTGTTGCACCTCAACTGGTAGATATGAATATAGGTCTATTTCATCATTTTTGTAAAGAATCAAAGCATATACCATGTCTTCGTGCTTCATCTCATTCAAAAATCTAGACATAGAAAGTAGTGTAGGGTTATTGGTTACCAAATTTGATAGGGTTCATTCTTATTGAGGAGTTCATACAATGTTCCTCGCTTGATGCTGAGGGTGTAGGTGTTCTTTTGTCCATCGTGGATGACACTACGATTATATTGTCAAGGTCGTCCCAACAATACATGACTTGTGTCCATTGAGACAACATCACACCATGCTCAATCATAATAGTTGCTGCCAATAGAAAAAGTTACAAGGCACCTCCTATCTATGATTACCTTGCTCCCTTTGCTCAGTCATAACAACTTGTAGGGTTTTGGATAATGATTCATCTTCAACTACCGCTTTTGCACAGCTTCTTCAGATACAATATTTTCACAGCTTCCACTAATAACAACTTTTGCTATCATAGAATCTGCACAAGTTACTGCTTTTAAAGCTGCAAAGGCATATGCAACTTCAGAAGCAGAAGTCACCACAGTGCATGAGCTTCCAAAGATACCATCTTTCCATAGATTTATAGGTAGTATTTTAACTTCATTCTCCTTGTCTTGAACAGAACCTATGGATGAAGGTTCTTTCTCTTTAACTTTTCCATTGCTTTCAATAGGGAAATTATCAGTGCTCTAAACTTGCAACATGTTGTCACCAACTTTATTGACAACCTCATCCACTTCATCATCGTCATAAATTGGATCACCGAATAATTCGATCTTGTCGTCGTCTTCGCTGCCTCCAGTCATCAGATGATCGAGAGAGTAGGGTGTAGGACTGATGCGGCCGGGTAGAAGGGGGGTTGAATAGCCCTGAAAAATCAAACACAACCTTTCTCGTACGATTAAGCTAACACATAAAAAATAGATTAAACAGAAAATAAAGCATAAAAACGAGGCACCGAATTTGACTTGGTTACAACCGGGGAGGTTGTTAATCCAAGGATGAAGATCGCACTAAGAGCTCCTTCAGGCGGAGAAGCCTCGTTTAAAGAAACTAATCTAAGCGGTGGAAGCACACAAGTGTTGTTTACAATTTACGAGCGAATGAAGAGCTTGGACCAAGGCTATATTTATAGCCTTGGTGGACAGCCGGAAGGGTTCCGGGCGCCAGTTTTATCCCCAACGTTCAGATCACGTAATCGCGATTTTGGTCAAAATCGGTCAGCGCGGAAGCATTCGGGCGCGGCGCCCCGGATTGGTTCAGGCGCCCGAGCAAAAGTCAACATGTTGACTTTTGTCAGGAGTCCCAGTCTGAAGAAATTTCGGCAGCATCTCCCCTGTCGGCGGACAATCTGAAACTTTCTACAAGCACTATATACCTCAGCCAGCGGCTGGAATAATAACAATAAAGAAAACAAACACCACGCAGTTAATATCAAATTGACCTCTGGACACAACCAAAGCGACCTACTCTACCAAAACACAAAATTAGCCGCTGGCTTACAACCAATAACAAATACAAAACACCACATAACGACATCAACTCTCCAAAAATAAAATGAGTCAGAGCTAAACAAACCGATACATAAAACAAACAAAACATACGTGAAACCGATAATGTGACGTGGGGACCAGCAGACAAGATGCTCCAAGCGACACCATAAATAACTGGTACCTGAAAAGACAGTGTCAGCGGGGTGAGTTCAACAACTCAATGAATACCAATGGACATGAGTAGTAAGATATATCTATGACAACAAACATGGAATACAACTTCCTAATCATATATAGGAATACATAGCGAAAGGTAGCGAGGAAGGCATATTCACCGGGAACTCCTATCCGGACAAAGGCGTCAAACCGAAGTGTCAATAATCACGTATGCACAAAGTATGTATTCGTGCGGAAACACAATCATAAAATATAAATGCATCAATGCATATGATGCTAATGATGCGTCTGGTCACCCGCCAGTCAGTCATCTCACACAAATGGTGAGACCGAGTGGGTAGGGTTGTGACAACGTGCACTCTGTCGTCACTACTCGATGAGTGACCGAGTGGGCGGAATCTGTCGGAGTACTCCTGTCCTGTGACCCCAAATCATAAATGGGGAGCTCAATGCTCTCATCTCCCGGTACAAGATGACGGGAGGACATCTCTGCCGGCTACCACGCTGTCACCCGACCAACGGAGCCAAGCAGAGTCCACCGCCGGCTACTACTCTGCTACACTAAATGCCAGCGAGCTAAGCAGGCGGAACTGCCGGCTACCAGTGAGTCATAAGACCAAGCGGAGCTAAATACAGAGAACCGCCACACACACGATATACCACTAAACCATGAGTGGGGGTGTGTGCAGTACATGTAACTGGCGATGGGCTCAACCATAGTGGAGCCGACAATCGCACAGCATGCAATCATGATGCATGACACTAAGCATGGTCATAAACTGATCAACATAACCATATCCATATGTATAAAATGAGTACGGTAAAAATCGATGGTCACATACCAAGATCTAGAGTACACATGTCAGATAGAATATCAAAAACCTATGTCCTGAACATAATAAGTATGGAATGTCCTGATCAGCATAAAGAAAAATCCATATATACATAATATGGGGACCACAGTATCAGTATGTCAAATCCACGGATCTAGGGTATACTGGTCCTCTATGGTATAGCAACCTAGATCCTAAACATATCCCCCTTCCATAGCATATGTACCTACAATATGCACAGATCAAAACCACAAGATCTAGGTACACGAATCATATATGATATACCAATAGAAATACACAATCCAAGCATGGCATAAAAACCTAAGTATCAGATAATTTGGATATACATGTCAGAAACAAAAATCCAGAGTCTAACCCTAACCTCAGTAAAGCATGGTATGTCACTCTAGAAACTAAGATACTCATGGCAATAAGATACTTATGGCAACAAATCATGAGATATAAGTACGGATACTTCACAGGTGACAAATCTAACATGCTATGGATATCAATCAGTGACATACCAAAGATAAACATATTTATTGCTTGTAGTTATAAAATACTATGCATATCCAATGACAATATCATAAAAGATAAGTCAAGAGGTACCCGCCTCCAATAGAAAGGATCGTATCCACAATAGATCCCTCGTCGAGACATCGTCTCGGATCAAAGTCCTGCAACCACATAACGCATGGTACAACTAGGTCAAATATGAACTAGTGAGCTAAATCTATCATGAACCAAAAAGCTAACTTAACCCTAATCTGATTAGGAAATCCATTCTCATTAGTTCAATTAAATTTAACTCAATTCATGAACTCTTATCATCCTACAAACTCACCAAATTTGTCGTAGCTAATGGTGGCTCACGACTGAAAGGGTTTCACCATCGAAAGATGATCTACTATTGCCCACTCTTTTCCTGCTAACATAATAATTCTGAATCAACTAATCCAATCCAATTAGGAGTTGCTATAAAGCATAGTCAATCACAACAACTTAATCTAGATCAATACATAAGAACTCACCCAAATCCAGTCGACTTCGTTGTTGACTCACTCGAAAATAGCTGTTGTCTTCCAAAACCAAATACCTAAAATCATCACATGTTTGTCGGTATTCAACAGGTCCATAAGGCTACTAAATGGATCATACTTGCTGAAAACCACCTACCTAGCACCTTCAAATCAGATCATGAGGAGGTAGTTCTAGCGTCGATCCTTCTCCGGCGACCACAACACCCGGCGAAGATGCAGGTGTTGGAGCATCTCACTGGTGGTGTCGGAGAGTGGACAGAAGCTAGGGCACGGAAATATACCTCTCGCGTTGGGCGTCGATCTAGGGCAACGCCACAAGAAGAAGGCTCGGATGCTAGATTCCCGGCGATCTCCAAATGCCTGCGACCAGAAGAGGAGAGGGAGGATTTGACATTAGGGTTCCTGGGGCCAGCGGCTCTGGCAGTGGAGTACGAGGACTTAGGGCACAGCAGCGGCGCTGGATTCCAGTGGCCGGCGATGTCTCGAGAGGGTGTGGGAGCCGCGGGTCGCTAGGGCACGGGATACTTGCCGGCGGCCGACGCTCGGGAGAGGAAGAGAAGGAGAGGCCGGCGATAGACTGAGATCTCTACGGCGATGAGGCATCGGCAGAGGGAAGGACTGCTGTTGGCGGTGAACTCATGGTGGCCGACGGTGAAGAAGATGAAGACAGGGGAGAAGATGGAACCGTCGTCGGCGGTTTTGGCAAGGAGTCGGCATCGGGAGAAAATGGGGGAAGAGGAGAAGAGTCGGGCAAGTAAAGAAGAAAAGAAAAAGGGAAAAGAAAAAGAAAAATAGAACTTTTCCTCGCTTAAATATGGTAGCCTAAACAGGCTTTTTCCCGGGCCCCATTTTTATCCCTGTAAACTCATCCATACGGTCTCCAAAAAATTCCAGAAAAATTTCTAAAAATTTCGGAAAATTCCCTTATTATTATCTACCATTTTCCGGTATTTTACACTTTTTGTCCGGGACCACTTCTCCGTTAAGTCCCCGTCTCGGTCCGGGTCTTCTGCTCCGGATCCGCTTGATTGGGTGATCTCTGACATCCGGAATAGGGCTCACCCGAACCCATCTTCCGGTCTTCTCGAGCGTGCTTCCCTCCGGCTTCTCGTCCCTCGGAATTGCCGCGTGTCCCTTCTCGTCCACCAGCGTACTCATCCACAGACTTCGTCCCTCGATCGCACCCCGTGTCGACCTTCGCACTAGCTGCGTCTCTTGCTCCCCGAGCAATCTTCCGCTCCGGCTTTCGTACCTCGGAACCATCGCGCGCACTTCCTTCTCGTCCGCCGGTGTACTCTTCCGCAGCGCCTCGTCCCTCGGACGCACCGCGTGCCGTCCTTCTCGCTAGCTGCGTCTTCCGCTCGAGTACCTGTGCTCCTAAGCTCCTGCACACTTAGACACAAGGTTAGAAAACAACAGAACCTAACTTAACTTGTTGATCACACCAAAACCAACCTTGGGGTTCCAACATAGGGTTGGTCGTACTCGATGTTGTCGAGGTCCGCATCCTCATGGTTGTCTCTGCGACCACGAGAGGAAGGAGGGATGGAGAGGCACTGCAGAGGCTACGTTATCTCGAAGTTGTAGGTGGTGGGGCGATTGATCCCATATTTCTTGAAACCAAACTTGTGCTTGGACATCTTTTCTTAATTGTAAATTAAAGATTTTTCAAAAGGGGAAAAAAGTAACTTACGATCTTTACGATTTTGTGCTACTAGATGCCGAGATAACTTTGTGACTTGCTTCTGTAGATATTGAATCTCATCTTGGGTGCTACGACCATGGTATGAGGCTTCCCAAGCCGGAACCTGCCTTTCACAACCATGACCATATCTACGATGACTCTCCATTGGATCTTAATGAGCTCTAATACTAACTGACGCAAAGCAGAATATGTATATTATTTTGGGGCATGAAGTTGTAGAGGGATTGATAAGAAAATAAGAGAGAAGTAATACCAAAAAAGGAATAGCCAAAATTAGGCTTAACCTATTATAAAATTAAGAGAGCAAAGAAAAAGAGATGTAGCCGTAATGTGACTTAAATAAAACTAATTAATTTAATATCAAAATAACTGGTCCTAAACATCATCTAAGTATATGTTTATATAGCTCTCAAAACCATCAAAAAATATCTAAACGGAAAAATAACCAATTAGACTTATTTCCTAAGATTTAGGATAAATTAACTAATAAGACTTCATTCCTTAATATTTAGGACAAAATTAAATATAATTAAAAAAATAAACTAAACTTAATTAACAGATAACTACTTAAAAAACTTAATTTGGATCCCCTCCTACATCAAGAAGCATCGAGGACACAAACTCTAGGAAATAAGTGGTTTGACACAGCTCCATGGAAAATTGTGAATCTCTAATCTCAAAAATGTTGGGGATAAAGAAGAAGCAAATGCGGGTAAATTGCACAACAAAGTCTTTATTGATAGATTGACATTAAACTGGATGCCCAACCAGGATGGTAACTTGGAGAGCAATCATTTTTTGATCTTGAAGGAGCTGCTTAGAGATATGAAATGGCATCCCACTCTGAAAGAAATGAAAATTTGTGGGTACTCTTGGGAAGCATGCGACGAGACTTATAGTTAGGACAAGGACATAAAGTTGTTTCCATCCGTCTTACATGAACGTTGGGTCTCCGATTGTCCCAAACTTAAGAGGTTACCTCCCCTCTCTCCTCCCCTTGTAAATTTAGAGCTACACCGATCCGGGTTGATGAAACTTCCAAATATATGGGAAGAAATTGATGGAAGTGGCAATTCCAAGGTTGCAATTCTTTCAGGTTTGTATGTAAATTACCCAAATCTTATGAGTTTCGAAAAGGGTTGTTGTCACTGAATCTTCTGTGCCTTAAGACCATCATATTATAGGATTGTGAAGAACTGATGTGGCTTCCCATAGAGAAGTTTATGTTTGTTATTATCTCTAATTGGTTAACTTAATTATAAGTTGTGCATATGAGTACAAACCAAATTTATTAAAGTAATCTAACTAAAACTTCTTGAGTTTTGTGTTATCAGATGCGGGTTGAATGTGTAGAAATCTTTAGCCTGATCTGTTATCATCTATGAGATGATAATAGATTGGTTTCCTATATAAGGGGTGGTCCCCAAGGGTTTAGGTTAATCTTGATAGAGCTTTTGGTTCCCTATTGACCTAGAATTTTTTGGCATCGTCATCCCTAAGCCCCTTGGAAGATCTTTTTATTTTGCTTCCACTTCTTCTTCTTCCTTAGGGATTATTTCTGGATGACGCTAAAGACAAAGACGACTCTTCAATCAGGTTCCTTGTCTTTATGTTTATATATTACTTTCTTATGCTATGTTTAATTGATGAAACTAGATCTTCATGTCTTGTGTTTTCTATGTTCAAGTTCATATTTTGTTCCTAGAATTTATACAGTTAGGAGAAAACTCAAGTTCCATCAATTGGTATCAGAGTTGAGACTTTGTTTCTTCTATTTTACGGTAATACAATTTAGGTTTTTTTTTCAAGTTGTTGTGTTCATGCTAGATAAAGTTTTTTTTGTATGAACCATGTTTGATCATCGAAATTTTTTGATAAGAAAACCTAGGAAAGGCTTGATCTTCCATGTTATTTATGTATTTCATGAAGAACACGAAGAATAGTGGTGAACCACTGCTGTCTTCAGGAAGAACCTCCATGACTAGCTTAATTTTAGGTCAAATTGTGATGGTTCAATCAATTGGCTTAGTTGGCCAAGTCTAAAATTGAGAATAAAATGGAGCCAAATTGATTGCAAATTGATTTAGTTGACACTAATCGATTAGTGAATTTTGCCAATCGATTGGCATGATTGAATCGACTACAGGAGAGATTTTAATCGATCAGATCAATTGATTTGATGCTATCAATCGATTGGCAATTACTGTCAATCGATTAACAACTTAAAGTCATGACAAAATGATTAGAGTCTATCAATCAATCGATTAAAGCTATTCTGATCGATTGAGAATTTTTTCAATTAATTAATCACCTTAAACTCGCAACAGAATGTTTCCAATCAATTAAAAGCATTCAATAATTGATTAAAAGCTTTATCAATCAATTCCATTGATTTTAATCGATTAAATAATTTCTAATCGGATTTATCTACACAACATGCTACTAAGTTAAACTATAATGTCGGCCTAAAGGAAGACACCTTAGATATGTTTAGTGCATTTTATGTTGGTAGACGTATATCTATGCTAAGAGTAATCGATCCAAAGGAAGGTTACTTTTATGCTAGATATATGCTAAAGGTAGCTTATAACTATGAAATAAAATATTATTTTATTAAAATCATGCATAAAATATATTAGCTCAAAGAAAGACATATTATGTGGCTGATTAATGTTGTTGTGAACTATGAACCAATATGTAACTCATATAAAATATTGTATTATATATGTTGGTGCGGGTAGCACTAACGGTCTAACCTGAGTTTTGATGAATGACAAATAGGTTAAGTTAGTTTTGTTGTTGTCTGACACTTTGATCGAGTGTGCAGGAGAAGTCCAGACAGGTCGACGGGCTGACCGGATGTCTGGCATGAAGTCCAGCTAGGTCGACGGGCTGACCGGATAGCTGGCGAGAAGTCCAAGCGGGTCGACGGGCTGACCGGACGCTTGGCGAGAAGTCCAGCTAGGTCGACGGGCTGACCGGATAGCTGGCGATAAGTCCAGACGGGTCGAAGGGCTGACCGGACGTCTGGCAGGTAAGTAAGGTAAGTCACTGGAGGGGAGTGACTGTGAGGACGCGTTCCCGGGAAGGGAACATTAGGCGTCGATCCGGCTTAGATCCATTTCGGATATCTAAGTCGAGATCGTGACTAGATTCCGGTCTCGGAAAGATGGAATCTAAGTCATACTTTTTCAGTTAATTCATATTTTATAAACTGTGCTAACAATCTGTGTTGCAGAATATATATTTGCCTCGGACTAACTCTGTTTTGCAGGAAAGGAAGTTTCTGGAAACAGGAGGTCCGGGCGCCCGGAAGGAATCCGGGCGCCCGGAGGCGAATTTTATCCAGGCCGAGTCGTCGCCACGTGGAGTTCGCTGATTAGACCTGCCACGTCGCACCAGGGCGCCCGGAAGGGATCCAGGCGCCCGGAGCAGCATATAAAAGAAGCCCCAGGGATGGAGCTTCATCAATCAATCATCAACTGAGAATTCTTCGACTGCTGGTCCTGCTGCTCTACGTTCCTGCGACGCTAACAAAGCTCCGACAAAGTGCTCCTTCGTTTTTTGGTTAATTTCCTTGTCGGTATTACTTTGTTTTCATTAGCATTTCCTGTATTCATTTTGTAATTATATTCGAATTGCTAGTGATTGCCCAACGAAAGTGGTCAAGGACCACGGACCTTCAAGTAGGAGTCGTCACAGGCTCCAAACGAAGTAAAAACAACTGTGTCTACTTTACTTTTCCGCTGCGCTTATACTCGATATTTTCGAATCGATATTCACCCCCCCTCTATCGAACGATCACGGTCCTACAAGTGGTATCAGAGCCAAGTTCCGCTCTGATTTGGTGTAACCACCAATCAGACTGGGGGTGAAATTTTTTTTCTTTTCTTCCGGTTTTCAGTTTTACACTTAATTCCAAACTGGTTTATCATTTTTTTTAATATATTTTTTTTCAATTAAATCTAAATTGGTGCAACACCAATCTAGATTTTTCTATTTTTTTTCTTCCCGCACTACTAATCCAAGACCAAGTCTTGGGATATTTTTTTTGGTTATTTACTTGTGCACAGGATGTCCCAACAAGAAGGCTTCAGCACAGTACGACCTCCATTCTTCAACGGGGACGACTTTCCGTACTAGAAGAAGCGCATGGAGGTTTACCTCAAAACAGACTTCGACCAGTGGATGAGCGTTACGAGACCCTACAAAATTCCGGCAGACACCTCCGGGAACATACTGGATCCTGAAGACTGGACAGCAGATTTGAAGAAAAAGGCGACAACAGAAAATAAAGCGATCAACACTCTACAGTGCGTATTAACAAGAGAAGAACTGAACAGAGTCGGTCCACACAAAAATGCTAAAGAGCTGTGGGACAAATTGATCGAGCTACATGAGGGAACGAGCGACGCCAAGGTAACAAAACTAGACCTGCTTTTAAATAAAATTTTTAATATAAAAATACAGGAAGGTGAAACGGCGAATCAGCTCCACGCGAGGATCAAGGACATCCTCAACGGGCTTCATGCGATAGGACACCAAATGGAAAATAGAGACTTAATAAGGTACGCATTAAATGCTTTCCCACGTAATAGTTTGTGGGCATCAATCGTAGATGCCTACAAGATCTCTAAAAACCTTTCTAAGTTAAAATTAGACGAGCTCTTCTGTGAATTAGAATTACATGAACAAACTAATGCTGGAATCGAGAAAGGTATAGCTTTATTTGCAGGTTCCTCCAAAGAAAAGAAGAGCAAGCCTGAATATGAAGAAGATTCCGACCAAAACTCCGAAGATGAAGAACACCTGGTGAACTTGGTAAGAAAAATGTTCACCAGGAGAAAAAGGAGCTTCAGCAAAAAGGACCTTCAAAAGATCAGTTCTCCATCAGAACAAAAGAACGTGACTTGCTACGGCTGCAACAAAAAGGGACACTACAAGAACGAATGCCCAAAACTGAAGTTCGACAAACCGAAGCCAATCAAAAAGAAGGCCCTCAAAGCAACGTGGGACGACTCCTCGAACGAATCGGAGGAAGAAGAGCAGAAACATCAGAGCCACCTCGCACTGATGGCCCGCGAAGTCGGAAGATGAAGACGGGTCTGAACCCGAAACAAGCCACGAGTCCGTACTCGTTTCCGAAGGCCCGAATGAGGTATATTTTAATTTAAACAAAAAGTTTTTTAAAATTATTTCCTGTTTAAATAGTAAATTAATTAAAATAGAAAATGAAAACAAATCACTTCTTGAGGAAAATCAAGACCTCAAGGAACAAATAAAAAATTCAAATCCAACTCAAGATCTAACACTTGAGGAGGAAAATTTGTCATTAAAAAATGAGATTAACAATTTAAAAGAAATGTTAGAAAAATTCACAACAAGATTAAAAAATTTAGACTTAATCCTAAATAATCAAAAAGCATGCTATAATAAAACCGGACTAGGATATAAGTCGAATTCAAATAAGACCTTCAAATCATTAATAACCCAATACAAATCAACCAATTTAGCTTGGGTTCCGAAAGCGTGCTTAACCACGCAAATAGGACTTAATAAATATTATATACCTAAAGAAAAAATACATTATATAAAATCGAATAAACCAAACCAAAATCCAAAATACAAACTCAAATCAAATTCAAAATTTAAACACCTTAAAAATCAACAAAATTATCATCAAGTTAACCATAACTATAAAAGGAATCGACACAAACCTAAAACCAAAATTTAAATTAATGGCCAATAATTCAGGGGGAGGCTCCAGAATAACTGACACCTCCAAAACTAACTTACCCGACAGGGTAACCCAAAATTTACCAACCCGATAGGGTAATTAGGATTAGTTAAAAAGAGACCAAGTTTAACTTGAATCATGGTACTGGTGAAGTTTTTGGATGATAGTACGTTAGGGAAGCTTGGGCATCGCATGTCTAGAAAGATATGGTTTCGATCTGGTGCATTTGGCCAAGTGGAACTGACCGAAGTTACCCTTAAATGAATCCTAACCAGTTAGACCAAGATTTAGTACTAAGTTCCGTGGATAGGACTATTCAGAAAACCTCGAAAGGTTGGTTACTTCTAATGATGTCCATGTGACTCACCAAGCTTAGAAGTTTATCCGAAGAATGCCTATTTGTGGAAACCAAAGCTAAATCTGAATCTAACACAAGTTAAACCAAAACTCCATAATTAAAAATCCAATTTCATCTCACGAAATCATAGGATTCCCTGACTGAAAATATAGATCAGGTGAGATGAATAAGGCTTTAACTTTAAACTTAAATTTTAATTTTAAACTTAAAAATTAATTTCAAACTTTTAATTTTAAACTTAAAAATTAATTTCAAACTTAAAAATTAATTTCAAAATTTTAATTTTAAACTTAAAAATTATTTTCAAAATTTTAATTTCAAACTTAAAAATTAATTTCAAAATTTTAATTTTAAACTTAAAAAATTAATTTCAAAATTTTAATTTTAAACTAAAAAATTAATTTCAAAATTTTAATTTTAAACTTAAAAATTAATTTCAAAATTTTAATTTTTAACCTTAAAAATTATTTTTCAAAATTTTAATTTTAAACTTAAAAAATTAATTTCAAAATTTTAATTTTAAACTTAAAAATTTTAAACTTAAAAATTAATTTCAAAATTTTAATTTTAAAATTAAAAAACTAATTTCAAAATTTTAATTTCAAACTTAAAAATTAATTTCAAAATTTTAATTTTAAACTTAAAAAATTAATTTCAAAATTTTAATTTTAAACTTAAAAATTAATTTCAAAATTTAATTTTAAACTTAAAAATTAATTTCAAAATTTTAATTTTAAACTTAAAAAATTAATTTCAAACTTAAAAATTAATTTCAAAATTTTAATTTTAAACTTAAAGATTAATTTCAAAATTTTAATTTTAAACAAAAAAAACTATTTTCAAAATTTTAAACTTAAAAATTATTTTCAAAATTTTTAATTTTAAACTTAAAAAGTATTTTCAAAATTTTAATTTTAAACTTAAAATTTTAAACTTAGAAATTATTTTCAAAATTTTAATTTTAAACTTAAAAATTTTTACACCTAAAAATTATTTTCAAAATTTTAATTTTAAACTTAAAAAAATTATTTTCAAAATTTTAAACTTAAAAATTAATTTCAAAATTTTAATTTTAAACTTAAAAATGAATTTCAAAATTTTAATTTTAAACTTAAGAAATTATTTTAAAAATTTTAATTTTAAACTTAAAAAATTATTTTCAAAATCTTAATTTAAAAAAAAAATTTATTTTCAAAATTTTAAACTTAAAAATTATTTTCAAAATTTTTATTTTAAACTTAAAAATTATTTTCAAAATTTTAATTTTAAACTTAAAAATTATTTTCAAACTTTTAATCTTAAACTTAAAAATTAACTTTAACACCTAATCTCTAAATTAAAATAAAAAAAAGGTCAAACACCAGGGGCGGGTGCCCCTAGTATTCCCCTCCGGGGCGCCCGGAAGGGAATCCGGGCGCCCCGCCTAAAATCAACCCCGGGCGCCCGGAGCTCCCTATAAATAGGGGGCAGCAGGCGCCCCCAATCCTTGCCCCACAAATCTTCACTTTTGCCAAGGTTCGCTCCGAACCTCAGTGCGAGAGTATTTTAAATCAAATTTTCTTGCGGTGAAGACGCCGTTGCGATTCAACCGAGGTCGTCAGATCTATATCTTACGATGGCTCCTCGGTAAATCTTTTCTCCTTGTCTAAATGTTTTAAATATTTTTTGTGTTTATTTTTATTTAGAATATCTCTTTGATATAACAGTAGAAAACGAACAAATACTGGTGCTGGGCCCTCTAATGCTAGTACTAACCCTAGGTTTCCCACAAAGGAACTAAGGCTTAAGTTTGAGTCAACCATTTATAAGGCCATTAGGCCTAAATGTATAAATAGATCGTTCTTTCTAAATTCGTGTGCCTCCGTTATAGAGGTTATAAACCACTATAACTTAAGGAACCTAGTAGAATATACCAGTCCAGTAAACATAAGTTTGTGTGCTGAATTTTGCAATAACCTAGTGAAAGTAGACGATCTCACCTATACCACTAGGGCAGCGGGTACTGATATCACATTTTCCCCTACGACTATTCGAGAGTTTTTAGAGTTACGTTCATCTGATTGTCCTTTCTTGTGCTATCCTCCCAGGGATCTACCATTCGGAGATCCCTACTCACATATTACCCTCGATACGATGTATTCGTATTTTTTTGGGGGAGAGCGAGATCCCACTGTGACCCAGTTTAGGTCGGTAGAACTTCGAGTCCAGGACTACGCTCTTTATAGGGTCTTAGTCTGTTGCATTTTACCACTGACCACTCGGGACATTACTCTATGCCCTGAGTCATAGGTTAGATATTGACATCAGCCTACATATCTTCTCCACCATTATCTACTCAGCTGGATATGTGACTGATAGACGAGTTCACATGCCGTACTGTCACGTTCTGACAGCATATATATCCTCGTTGCACATTGATGTCACTAGAGGAGACATTGCCTATATGACCGAGTTCGATGTTATAGCAGCTAGGAACTTCTCCCTAGCTGGTGTCCACGTAGATAGAAATGACGGGACTATGTCTTGGCGGAGGGGGGCACAGCACCAGCACGACCCAGGCGCACAGGGGGAGGCCGAGCAGGATGAGTTCATGCTTGCACTGTTTCCGGAGGAGGCTGTTCCACCTCCACCACCAGCTCGAGCACCACGACACGCTCCCCGCACTCTAGCCGACCGTATGACCGGACTAGAGCGAGCTATGGCGAGTCTCCAGTAGGAGAACTCTGATTTTCATCGGGACAAACGGTGAGAGGTTGCCGAGTTACGAGCTGCCGGGGAGACCAGACATACCGAGCTGATGGCGCTTCTTCGATCCTTGGGATCTGGACCACCCCTTTCATCATCTCAGTAGCTCTAGTTATGACTCACTACTGTAGCTACACTACCTGTAAAATATTTTGGATCTATCTAGTGATATTTCAGACTTGCAGTAATTATATTTGTGCTTAATAGACTAGGATTTTTCAAAAATACTTTCAAAAATGGTTTTATCAAATTATAAGTTAAACTTGTTTGTTTTCAAAACTTTCCATTTTTTAGACTTTTAAAAACAGTTTTTGCCTTAGACTAGTCTTGAATCCCTAGAAAGCATGTACCCATAGGACTAGTTTTGAGCATCTCACCAACACCTTAGGCTTACCTTGCTTGTGTTTGACAAATATAGAAAGGGGTGAGATGCATAGGCCAACTATCTGGACTTAAGATGCTTATTTCAGTGCATCAGCATAAATCTGGACGTTAAATACAAATCAGACAGTAATCAGATTAAGTTCATCAGTCAAGTCAAACACTGACTGCTTATAATCACCTTAATCTGACTAACCAAGAGAAAGCTACTATCTTCTGATAGTTAGTTAGTACCTAATTGGTTAGACAGCTGTTTAATTTTTAGTGTCAAGTTCAGGGGGAGAAATTAATTAAAAAATTTTTTGTTTGAAAAATGCTTTTGTACATCTATTTTCAAACTAACCTATTTTTGAACACCAATTTTCAAAAAGTTAAACTTAATTGGAAGTTTAAAAATCCAATTTTACTTGTTTTGCTTTGAAAAATCGAATTTGAAAATTAGAATTTCCCTTTTGAAAAGCAAATGTTACTTAAACTTGAAAAGTAAATCTGAAAAACCTGATTTGAAAATTTTACAAGCTTGAAAAGTTAAACTAGATTAACTTTTAAAATTATACTTTCCAAAAATTCAACTTGGCTCCCCCAAAGTCAACTTGACTATGATTGTTTTGAACCAAACTTAGATTTTCTCAAAATTAAATTGATTATTTTTTATAGTAACTCTACACTATGATTGTTTACCCTTGTTTTTTTGATGAATGTCAAAGGGGGAGGGTTAGGTTAAGTTAGCTAAACCAAATTGAAAACACTAAAACTAACTTTTAAACCGATGTACCCATCTTATTTATTTCATCCTTTCACTAACTTAACCAGGTTGTCATTCCATCAAAAAGGGGGAGATTGTTGGTGCGGGTAGCACTAACGGTCTAACCTGAGTTTTGATGAATGACAAATAGGTTAAGTTAGTTTTGTTGTTGTCTGACACTTTGATCGAGTGTGCAGGAGAAGTCCAGACAGGTCGACGGGCTGACCGGATGTCTGGCATGAAGTCCAGCTAGGTCAACGGGTTGACCGAATAGCTGGCGAGAAGTCCAAGCGGGTCGACGGGCTGGCCGGACGCTTGGCGAGAAGTCCAGCTAGGTCAACGGGCTGACCGGATAGTTGAAGTCCGGATATTTGACGGGTAAGTAAGGTAAGTCCTAGAGAGGACGTTCCCGGGAAGGGAACATTAGGCGTCGATCCGGCTAGATCCATTTCGGATATCTAAGTCGAGATCGTGACTAGATTCTAGTCTCGGAAAGACGAAATCTAAGTCATACTTTTTATATTTTTATAAACTGTGCTAACACTTTGTTGCGATATATATATTTACTCTACACTATTCATGTTTTGCGAGAAAGGAAGTTTAAGGAAGTACCAGAGATCCTTATCCAATCGCAGACACGTCTTATGTTCTGGACTGTCCAGAAACCAGAAGGGATCCAGGCGCCCGGAGCAGCATATAAAAGAAGCCCCAGGGATGGAGCTTCATCAATCAATCATCAACTGAGAATTCTTCGACTGTTGGTCCTGCTGCTCTACGTTCCTGCGACGCTAACAAAGCTCCGACAAAGTGCTCCTTCGTTTTTTGGTTAATTTCCTTGTCAGTATTACTTTGTTTTCATTAGCATTTCCTGTATTCATTTTGTAATTATATTCGAATTGCTAGTGATTGCCCAACGAAAGTGGTCAAGGACCACGGGCCTTCGAGTAGGAGTCGTCACAGGCTCCAAACGAAGTAAAAACAACTGTGTCTACTTTACTTTTCCGCTGCGCTTATACTCGATATTTTCGAATCGATATTCACCCCCCCTCTATCGAACGATCACGGTCCTACAATATACACAATGGGTCGGCCTGAAGAAAGATATATTATGTGGCCAATTAAAGTTTAAGTTATATCAGAGAGTACTACTAGCCAATTGTATTTTAGTACACAGTTGGGTTGTTAAAGGCACGCCTTAGGTGCGCCCGAGGTGCGAGGTTCACAAGACGCAATGGCTAATGCCTTTGGGAAAGCGAGGCGGGCGCTGTTATTCAGGCGCACGCCTGGAAGTGTCTTTGCACCTCACTTGAGGCATGAACGAGGTGCACGTCTTGAACATCTTCTGGATTCTTCTTTATTTTTTCCATTGAAAAAATATTTTTAACGTATTTTTCTTTGTCCAAAAAGCTTTTCATATGGTTTAGAATTAGGGCAGTTTCTAGTATCTTCTTTTCTTCTTCTTCTTCTTCTTCTTCTTCTTCTTTTCTTCTTTTTCTTCTGGTATCTTCTTTTCTTCTTCTTCTTCTTCTTCTTCTTCTTCTTTTCTTCTTTTTCTTCTAGTATCTTCTTTTCTTCTTCTTTGTTTTTTCTTTTTCTTCTTCATTTCTTCATTTTTTTTCCTTTTTCTTCTTATTCTTCTTCTTTTTCTTCTTCTTCTTGCTGAGTTGCTGGTACGTGTTCTTGTTGTTATCTTATTTTTTTGTCCTATTTTTCTATTTTTTTGTCTTGTTTTTCTTGTTTTCTTCTTCTTCTTGCTAAGTTGCTGGTAAGTGTCTTCTTACTACTGTCCTATTTTTTTCTTGTTTTCCTTTTTTTGTCTTGTTTTAATTTTTTTGTGTTCTTCTTGCATAATAATTTCTTTTTACACATTGAAGTATATTATAAACATATTGATTTTATTTTGTTTTTTGATTTTTCAAACTATTTTCTTATTCAATTATCATGAAAGGTAGTAGTGGTGCTCCAACATATGCATCAAAAATATGATATGGAATTATTTTTAAAGAGTTAATCCAGATGACAAGAATGATTTGATTTATAACTTTTTTTAGAAAGTTACAAAACGAGGTATCTATCATGAAAAACAACATATTATTGGGGGTTTTGAAATACTATAACTTACAAAAGATGTCTGCCTCATGTATGTGAAGAAATTAAAATTTTCATTGAGAAAAAGATGGAGAAAAGTATCTTTCTAAACTTACGGCATTGGACTTTAAAGATGTAGATCCTCTTAGTGATGATACTGTATTCCTAACATCGCTAACCCGCTAAGACTTTGTCCCGTTCTCAGGACCGAGACTTCTTTACCTAACCGCAGCTAGGACTTTCCACCTGCCTAGCCTTAACTAGGACTTTCTTTTACCTAAGATCACTTAGGACTTTACTGCACACTCAGTTCAACTTGTTAGATAATAAGAAACTTTAACTTTGAATTCTTTGTCATAATCAAAACTTAAGTTTGATCATCTGGTGCTTCCTGCACTAACAATCTTCCCCTTTTTATAATAACAACACAATTCAAAGTTAAGTTAAGCATAAGAAGAAATAATGTAACATAAGTATTTGAGCATAAATAAAACAATTTGACAAATTAATAAAGTAAAGATGCTCTCATTAATTTAATCCTCAATCTTTGATGCCCCCCCCCCCCCCCTTAAATTAATCCTCAAATCTTTTGAAAAAAAAAACTTATTTATTAAGTTTTGTTTGACTAACTTTTAACCTTTCTCTCCCCTTTGACATATATAAAAAACAATACTTAGAAGAGTTACTTTAACTTGTAAAGATAGTACTTAATTTTTGAAAAAACTAACTTTTATTTTTTTTCAAAAAATGTAACTTTAAGCTTCCCCTTCCCCTGAAATCATCACTTTAACTTTCTTTTAAAAAAACTTAACTTTTAAAAGGAGTTTCTTTGCTAAACTTTTAGTTAATTACTTAAAAAGAATTTCATTAACTTAGCTAAATGCTTGGCTTCGAAAAGGATTTCTTACTTAGCTTAAAAAAAATAACTTCCTTGTAAAAATACTTAGCTAAATTTATAGCTTTAAAATAATTTTCTTAAAAAACTTAGCTAAATACTTACTTTTGAAAAGAATTTCTTTAAAATTCTAAAGAAGTAATTGATTTTGAAAGAGCTTAACTTATAAACCTTCTTTTGAAAAAAAAAAACTTAACTTTTAAAAATATTTTATTTTTGAAAATATTTTTCTCCTCAAACAATTTTAAGTAAGTTTTTAGGTTGTAGGGGACAGTGAGCTTAATGCCTTGATTGATGACTATAACCCTAGAGTCCAAACATGAAAAATATAAGTTAAAAAATAATTATCTATTTTCTGATTTTTCCATTTCAACCTTTCTAAGTTTTCAAATATGTTAAGCTTATGAGTTTGTGTGAGATGAAGTTAATTTTGAAGTAGATTATATCTGAATTATTTAAGTTTAGACTTCAAAATATCTAAGTTTTAATTTTAAATTATTTAAGTTTAAATTTTAAAATATTTAAGTTTAAATTTTAAAATATTTAAGTTTGAATTTTAAAAATATTTAAGAATGAATTTTAAAAATATTTAAGATTCAATTTAAGTTTAAATTTTAAAAATATTTAAGTTTGAATTTCAAAAATATTTAAGATTGAATTTTAAAAATATTTAAGATTAAATTTCAAAATATTTAAGTTTAAATTAAAAAATATTTAAGATTGAATTTTAAAAATATTTATTATTGAATTCTAAAAAAAATATTTAAGATTGAATTTCAAAAATATTTAAGTTTAAATTTTGAAATATTTAAGTTTGAATTAGATTTGCTTTGATTTAAAGATTAAGTTTGATTAGGTTTATGTTTTAATTAATTAATTTTAAACTTAAATCCATCTTACTCTTTTTCTAGATTGTTAATCAGGGAACTTTATCTGTTTTATGAGATGATTAATTTTATCTTCAATTTAGATTAAAATCTAAGGATTGATTTATATTTGAATTAGACTAAGATTTTAACATTTAGTGAATTAAACATCCATTTCAATAATTGGCTTCCAGGCTGTGGCGAGACACTAGGTTTTCTTGAGTATTAGAGTAACAACCACTTATAGATAAAATATTTTAAAGAAATTAAATATTTAATTTTCTTTCTAAGAATTCTTAGTATAACTAATCAAGTGTCAATCAAGTTTAAGTCCTTTTCTATCCTAATCTTGTTAGGATGTATACTAAAATACTAGCTTTTTGTATAAACATAAAAATCACATTGGTCAAATGTCTGTATTTATGTTAAATGTAGTTGTCCATCTAATTTATATTATAGATAACATGGTGTGCGGTGTCACACAGAAGATCATGCTATCAGTTCCTTATAAATTATAAATAGTAGCTCACAACCAAGATGGAATGGGATAAACCATTGGAATGATTGTAGTGTGATTTGGTATTAATTTATCTTGACTATAAAATTACACTAGTACACTCTGAGTGTATTGAGCAGGACTATTTAAGGTTGTTTTTTTTATACTGACTGTAAAAAAAAAGAATAGGACCTCTGTTATTATGGAAATACGTACTCTTAATCATGATATAATAACAAGCACGTATACTTAATATTTATTTCTTTAATTTATCAAAGGGTGAGATTTAGTTCGTTAAATTAATATGCCCGATAAGTTGGGAAATGATATTATTTATATGGTGTGTTGTTGATTATAGGATGAAACTGTGTCCTAGTAATCTAGGTTGATGATGTCCCCTTGAGGAGCTCATAAGGATTGTCATGTAAACCCTGCAGGTGGACCTAATCCGGCATGACAATGAAGTTGAGTGATACTACTTTTGGAGCTAGATATTAATTAAGTGAGTTGTCAGTAACTTATTTAATTAATGGACATTCGATATCTTAAACACAAGGAGATTAATGCACTCGTAATAAGAAGGAGCCCATAATGTAATTTGGGATTGGTGCGGTAGTTCAATAATAACTCTTTAGTGATATAAGTTATTATTGATGAACTTGAGTTGGGTGTTCGGGGCGAACACAGGAAGCTCAAACTCATCGGGAGATCAAAACCAATTTCTCCTCTCGGTCGCTATTGTAGCCTCTATAAAGTCTTGTATCCACAAAGTCCACTTCTCACCCAAGTAATGGGTCGGACACATCCTTGCTTGGAGCAAGGGGGCCGACCAAGCATTATTTTGGAGCTCATGTAGTGGCCGGCCAAGCCATGCTTGGTGACCAAGCATGGGGCCGACCATAGGTAAAGGAAAAGGAAGTTTTGTTTTAAAATAAAATTTTATTAAAATCTTTTCTTATTTGTAGTTATCTACAATGGATAAAAGAGATATTTTATTTTTGTTAAAATCTTTCTTTTTTTGTAGTTATCTACAATTGTTAAAAGAAATATTTTAATTTTGTTTAAAACTTTCTTTTTTAGCATCCACAAGGAAATTAAAAGGAAGATTTTATTCTTGTTAAACTATTTTCTTTTATAGTCATCTACATGGTTTTAAAAGAGAGTTTTAAAATTTTAAAATCTTTCTTTTTATAGCTATCTACAAAAGATTAAAGAAAGGTTTTAATTTTGTTAAAATCTTTCCTTATTTGTAGTTATCTATAATGTTTTAAAAGAGAGATTTTAATTTTTGATAAAACTTTCCTTTTTTGTAACCATGATTTAAAAAGAGAAGTTTTAATTAATCTTTCCTTTTTGTAGTCGTCTACATGTTTTAAAAGAGAGAGATTAATTTTAAAATTTTCCTTTATTGTTATGTACAATAAGAAATTTAGAAAAGAGAGATTTTAATTGTTGTTAAAATTTACTTTTTTAAAGGGAAGCCACAAATAAGGAAGTTTTAATTATGTTTAAAACTTTCTTTTTTTGCCTTGACCAAGGATTATAAAAGAGAAGGAGATGGTGCCTCATGAGATACACAACCCTATTCTCTCATCTCTTTTCCTTGGTGTGGCCGGCCCCTTCCTCCCTCTCTCTTTTCTCTTCCTTAGGCCGACAGCACACCATCCTTACTTCTTTCTAAGGTTGGCACTCATCTCTTCTTGATGGCCCAAACTTGAAAGAATTTGAGAAGACTCTATCTTGGTGGCCGGTTACTTGGAGAGGAAGAAGAAGAGAGAAAGTGTCACGCCCCGAGAGTAAGGTTGTCCGACTAAAATCGGACAGCACCTCCCCTGTAGCAGTGACAAATAGAACCGGTATACAACATCACAGATAATACATATACAAATATATATCACAACCACGCAGATAATATACAGCCCACACGGCTGTAAAGTCAAACACAGCGGAAAATAAGAATAACAAGGATAAAATAACAAAAACTCACCGCGGGCCGGCCCGGCTTGACTCATCGGCAAAACAACCAAATACGAATAACAAGTCCACAGCTCAATTATTACAATGCTAAATTCAAAGGTTTAACTCACAATAAAATGAAAACCAAAACCGTAAAACCATCCTCGGAAGTGACATGGGACCGGCAGTCGGGATCCTCCTCCAAGCGTACTAGCATCGCTATCAGCTACCTGGTGAAATTACCAATGCGGGTGGTGAGTATAAAACTCAGCGGGTAATAGGATAGACAGTGCATGAGTATCATAAACAGCTAAGAGTACAACAGGATACAGTCTCGGGAAGATAAATAGCAGATACTACAGGGTAAACAAAGTATATATATCCATACCTGAAACCATATCCTAGGCTAACAGTGTAAGGTCTGAGATAAAGTAAACTGTTACAGTACTGCTCATAACTACATGGTATCATGTGAGGTATATACAGGTCAACCGTAAGTAAGCCAGTGTCTAAACACCTAACATAGGTATAAATCTCAACCTAAGTAAGCATAACAGCATAAATAAACAACAGCAGCATAATCTAACAACAGCAGCATAGATAAGCAACAACAGCATAAGTAAACAACCAGCAGATATAATAACAACAGCGTATGTACGGATGGTCACCCCGCCCACCTCTCTGCACCACGACCCCTGAGTGACCGAGTGTGGCACGACAGGACAAGCGGCACGCTCCAGCTACCACTACCCATGAGTGGCCGAGCGTGCGGCCCAGGCCAACGACCGTCTCAACCACAAGGGAGCCAAAGTCGTCGGCTATGCATGCAATGACATGATGCGAATAATGCAACAGTCATCATATATATATAATAGGAAATCAGGTATGCTACATGAATCCGCATGCTCAATACTAAGCATAAATAAACAGTAATCAAAGCAGGTAAACGTGGTATCAGGTGTCCATATATCCAATACCTACTATCTAATGTCTGGTATCTGGTATCCAATATCTAATACTATAGTATCTGCTAAATATCATCGATAGCAACGAGAGACTGTATAGATACAGAAACGAGTAGCTCAAAGATTGAGTGGATAAAGTATCAAGCACAAGAGAAATAAGAGTGGAGTCAAGATAAACATAGTAGCCAACTAAACATATAGCTCATGCACTAAGATCAATGTGCTAAAGAGATAAAGCAAGAAGTACCCGCCTGTAAATGTAGGCTAAATCCGACGTCAATCTCGTCACAGCAACCGCCTTAATCAAAGTCCTGCGTCAACGTATCCATTTTAACCATATACATATAGAACCAAATAGTTAAGGCAATACTCAAAACAGACATGCTAATATGGGTTCCTTCCTTATCTAAATAAACCCTACACTGATCTACTCCAAAACAATTCCCAACTTCTAATTTACATTCACCATTCCAGCACACACACTAAGACAATTTGGATTTCCAATCATGCATTCGTTCCCTAAATACAAATGCATAAATTCATACTCAACTAAACTAAGTATCTAACAAATCCAAATCCTTACCCAACAGTGAACTCACCTCTGTTGACTCCCTGCCTGGAGATGGAATTCGCCAGCACAACCACAAAGATGCTGCTCGCTACCTCAGAAACACAACCACAATTCTACAAGGCTACTAATAATTGAAATTGCACTAATCAGTAATTCCAACCGAATTCAACACCTAGTTCTACCAACCTCACATCTGTAGTTGTGGCCGAGCCTTCACAGTGAGCCCCCACTAATCTCCGAGTGAAGAACAGTTGCTGGAATTTGTGGCCGGAACCCCTACCGTGAATCACTGCCAAAACAATACCTAAATCAACATATGCTTGCATCCTGGCTTTAAATCACAGCCTCCATAGTTAAGAGAAAACCCTAATCGAAACCATACTTTGACCTACCTCACTGCCCGGAACCACCACAAGCGGCGGAGAAAAACCCGACAGCAAACCCGGCTTTAGGGCTTGGAAAGACGACGCAGCCTCTTGGAGCGCAAGTCCTCAACCACGATGAGCTCTAGAACAAACTACTCGACTCCCGCCTCCACAGGACCCAGATCTCGCCACCTGACCGGAGATTCCCTGGCGAAGCGGCGCGTTTGAGGAAGGACACCGTCGGTGAGACCTCTACGGAGATGTCGAGGAAGTCGGAGGCTCGTCACGCTACAAGGAGCTGGCGATCGGAGCTACGTCCGTCGACGAGATCGGGAGGAAATGACCCGAGAAGAGGGGAGTCGGCGTTTTAGGACTCGGCGGGTGTACTGTAGCTAATAAGGGGAGGGTTTGGGTTAGGTTAAGTTCTCACAACTCAACTAACCCTCTTTTAATGATGATTTACTTTACCACCTTAAGCTCAACAATTTATCCCCTTAAACATTATCATACGACCTCCAAATAAATCCAGAAAAATGTCCAAAAATTCTCAGTAATCATTATAGGTTATTTTATTTTGCCGTATCTCACAGAAAGTTTCCTATTTTGGCATCCCTTGGTTGCTCAAGAGTTTTGGAGGAAAAGAAGTGGTTCGGGTGGATTCCATCTTGGTAGATCGTCGCCCACACGACGTCCAAGAGGAGGAGAGGAATACAACAGAAGATCAAGAGGTCTTTAGCTAAAAGGAAAGATATAACTAGTTATTTGTTTCCGCATCATAACTAGTTCATGTTCTTTGTATAGATCTTGAAAACTCAAATACAAGAGACTATCGATTTTATGCTATCGTTTTTGTTATCGATTTTGTGTTTCGATTTCATATTTCGATATTGTGCTTCTATTGAGATCTCTGTAGTTAAACCTAGTTTACTGTAATAAGTTAAATATCTGATTTCTTTGAAAGACTTTGTCTAGGAAGTGGTGGATGATCCCATACCCAAGAAGGCCTAGTGCCTCGCCATGTTTAACCTGGAAGCCGATCTTTGAAATAGATATTTAATTAACTTCTGTAATATGGTTTAACTTAGAAGATCACATCGGTTAAACTTAGAGTAAAAATGATAAGTATCGTTTCCAATCTAAGTTTAACTTATGAAAAGCTACTTGGATTTATAATGTTAAGCATCGTTTGCAATCCAAGTTTAGCTTTAGTAGAGCACATGGGTAGCTAGGTTAAGTTCTGTGCTTGTATAATTTTTTGTACAAGGGAACAGAACGGAATCCAGGTGTGGCAACCAACAAATCTAAGTATGAATAAGAAAAGAAATAAATCAAACATCAAGTAGGTCTATTTAAATCAAAATTATTTTTCATATTTACTTACTTCTGATAGTACTATTCATCAAAACTCGTGTATAGATACTCCTGAATAGAATGGTGTGGCTGAACGGAAACATAGACATCTTGTTGAAACAACCCATTCATTTTTGTTGTCTGTCAGTGTTCCTAGTACATTTTGGGAGGAAGCAATCCTTACCGTTGCTCATATGAGTAATAGAACTCCAACCTCACACAATTCAAGTTTGCCACCTTTTGAAAAATTGTATGGGCATGCTCCTGTCTATTCCTATTTATGTGTTTTTGGTTGTACTTGCTTCGTCCTTTGTCCACATGTCGATCGTAATAAGTTAGCCTCTCGCTTTGCTCTTTGTGTCTTTTTAGGTTATGGTGTTAGTAAAAAAAGATATCGTTGCTTTGATTCCATTAGTCAAAAATTATATATCTCTCATTATGTTGTGTTTCTTGAGCATATTTCATTCTTTTCTATTCAGACTAGTTTGCATAATATGACAAAGTTAGATCTGCTTTGCATTGATCCTTTCAATACCGACACTAAAGAAGCTTCACCCACAGCTCCTACTAGCAGTACAACTGAACCTGGTACTTTAGTTCCCGAGACATCCGCTCCACATGCTTCTCATTCTTCTACTACCCAATCATCTCCTGATGTTGTGGATGATCCTTCTCTCCACCGTTGTCAATCCACTCATGTTCGTAAATCTATAAAACTACCAGATTTTGCTTACTCTTGTTATTCTCGTTCTTTTGCTTCATTTAGTGCATATATTCATTATCTTTCTAAGTCTGTATCCTATAGAGAAGTTGTAACCCACTTTGGCAGAGTTCTATGGCTGAGAAATTAATTACTTTACATCAGACTCATATATGTGATTTGGTATCGTTACCACCAGGAAAACACATTATTGATTCTTGTTGGGTATATAAGATCAAAACTAAATATGATGGATCTATTGAATGATACAAAGTTCGTTTTGTTGCTAAAAGTTATTCTCAGGAGTATGACATGGATTATGAGGAAACATTTACTCTCGTTACAAAAATGACGACTATTCATACTCTGATTGCTATTACTTTTGTTTATCGATGGAGAATATCTCAGATGGATGTCAAGAATGTATTTCTAAATGGTGATCTTCATGAAGAAATCTATATGATACATCCTCCTAATATTTCACACCAACCTGGTGAAATTTGTAGGCTTCGTAAAGCGCTTTATGATTTCAAACAAGTACCTTGTGTTTGGTTTAAAAAATTTTCTACAGTGATTACTTCACTTGATTTTCACCCTAGTAATCATGATTCAACATTATTTGTCAGATGTACAAGTGCAGTCCTATTCTTTTATCATATATGTTGATGAAATGATTATTACTTGTGATGGGTATGATAGAATTGCTTCCTTGAAGTCTGAGTTGGTTTTTTGTTTTGCTATGAAAGACTTGAGTATATTACACTACTTTCTAGGTATTGAGATCGCTTATTTCCCCAAAAGTTATCTTTTATCCCAGTTAAAGTATATATTTGATTTGTTTAAGCGTATTCGTCTTACTGATAATAGAGTCATTAATACTCCTATTGAGACTAATACTTGATATTATCCATCTAATGGCTCACCTTTGCCGGATTCTAGTTTGTACAAAACTATTTTTAGAAGCTTGGTTTATCTCACCGTGACTCGTACAAATATTAAGTATGTTGTTCATGTGGTTAGTTAATTTGTCGCTGCACCAACTACAATTCATTAAGCTGATGTTCTTAGTATTCTTAGGTATGTTCGGGGTACTCAATTTCAAAATCTTTTATTTTCTTCTATTTCATCTCTGGAGCTGCGTGCATACTCTGATACAGATTAAGCTAGTGATCCTACGGGTCGCAAATCTACCACTGACTTCTATGTTTTTTTCTGACGACTCCCTCATTTCTTGGAAAAGTAAAAAATAAGATGTTATTTCTAGATCTTCCACAGAAGCTGAATATCATGTCATGGCCTCAACTACTTATGAGATAGTTTGGTTGCGTTGATTGCTTGCGGATATAGGTATCTCTTTTCTTCAACCTACTTCGTTATATTGTGATAATCAGAGTGCTATTCAAATTGCACATAATTCAATTTTTCATGAGAGGACGGAATATATTGAAATTGATTGTCACATTACTCGTCATCATCTTCAGATTGACACTATCACATTGTCTTTTGTTCTTTCAAATATACAAATTGCTGATATGTTTACTAAGACACATTCCATTTCACATTTTTATTTTTTGTCTGACAAACTCTCAATGTTTCTAGTTATAGCATTGTGAGTTTAAGGGAGATGTTAAATTATATTTATTTATTTATAACTTTTATGGTAATTTAGTCTTTTTCCCTTTTCTATTTAGGGTTTAAGATTTCTTAACTTAACTGTATAAAGATTTATATTCTGTATTTCTATTTATCATTTTTGGATTCAATAATATGACTAGTTTTTTGCTGTTATTACTTTTTATAGTAGGAAATAAAGTTTTATGGCATAAAAGATCCATATAGCCGACCTCACTTAATAGGATAAGATTTAGTTTATTGTTGTTGTTGTTTCATGTAAATATGATGCTACGGCAACAAATTTAGGAGAAGTGGGATGAATTGATAAGCTCCGGTCGATATCTTCATGTAAATGAATCCTAATGTTTTGTCGTTGCAGGAAACTACCATTTCTACCAAAGGAGTTGTATACTCTTCCCTCCCTTGAGCTTTTATTCATTTCAGATTGTCCAGTCACTACCGCAGACAGGGCTGCCCACCTCCCTCAATGATTTAAGATGTGTGCATGGAAATACAATGCCACGGCGAAAAATTTTGGAGAGGGTGGTGGAATTGAGAAGCTCCGGTCGATATCGTCCTATACATGAATGGCCAAAAGCAATATTTTTCAACAATATATCATTTTTTGAAATCTAACACTGAATTTTGGGTGCCTTTTGTTGCCATGTGGCCACAAGGTTTCTTAGATGCTGGAGATGTCAACTGTTTTGGAATTTTAGGTGCTGCTAAGCTGAAAATGTTCGACACTATCGTTTCTGAAGCCTTTGGATTCAAGGTTCGCAGCCAAGTTCTATTGCTTTGAGGTGTAGACCTGTCCTCTCTATTATAAAGAGTTAATTCCTGTCTCAACTCTGTAGGCTGGACTGGTTGTATTAAGGGAGCTGAGTTTTTCTGTTGTTTTGGAGCGATCTCACTGTGCCAAATTAGTTTCCTTGAGACACCATGGCTGAAGTGCAGCAATTTCTTCCTTTGGATCGTTAGTGTAAATGTTTTGCTATAGTAGGCTGTTTTGTGGTTTCTGATATGATTTTGTCTGTTCTGTGCAACTGAAGTTTGAGTCTGTAGCTGTTATTGATGTAGCTAGGGGTGAATATTCGATTAATTCGGTTAATTTGATATTAATTTTATATAATTTTTTTTATTGTTATTTTAAACAAATTTAGTTAATTCGGTATTAACTGAAATAACTAATTCGATTAATTCAGTTTTCATAAAATTTTGATTTGATTTGGTTAGTCAACATTAAATTGGTTTTCGATTAATTTATGGATCGAATTAATCGAATGTTCACCCCTAGATGTAACTACACTTTGCTGTATATGTTGCCCCATGGGGTTATTTGGAGTGGTTAGTGTGTAAAAGCTTACCACTTGAGAGCGTAGGTTCGAACTGTGGGGTAGTCAGGGCGTAATTCCTTGGTCCCTGTGTACCTCTTCCCATTGCGCACTAGCTTCTCCGGCTATTATGATTTATTTCCCTCGTGAAGGCCTTGGCAGGATGCGGTAAGAGCGTTGGGAGTGAACGATATCACTTTTTTACCACTTTACTGTATATGTTACTGCTACAACTCCTCCCAATTGATGAAATATATTCTGGTGAATCCCCATTCATCCGTTATCATTTTCTCGAAAGCATGATTATCTAGCATTTTGTTGGGCTTTTAGGCAACGTTATATGGATGGATATTATAACTTAATTTTATTATGGTAAAAAAATAAAGTTATAAATAATGAGTTGATAATTTAATGGAGAAATCAAAATGTGGTGAGATCTATACATAAGTCAGTCGCATTACTTAAATGTGACGAGATCACAACTTGAATAGAGAGGATAAATTAGACAAAATTATCATTTCGAACTTCTAGAACAAATTCACTATTTATAATTTTTACATCCACATCATAATTAAATATTTTACTTTTCAAATATCTCAAATTTCATAATAAAATATTTCTTCAACTAAATACTTATGAATATTATCTATCAAATATCTCACTCTCAAATATATTAAATTTTATAATTAAATATCTTATCAATTAAATATTTTTACTCCCACTTATTAAATACTCGACTTCCAAATATCTTAAACTCCCAAAAAAAAAAAAAAAAAAAACAAAACAAAACATAACATTGCCCACTTTACAATAAAGTGGGCCCAGCTAACAGAGTCACCACGTTGTACTGAAACTTTCAAGTACGTTTTTTATAAATAGAAATCATCTAGCGCCTCGTGATTTCTATTTCCTCAACCTGCAAAATATTTAGAAAAATAGGGGCTTTTATATAAAATTTCAAATGTTAAATTACTTAAATACATCTCAATAAAGCTTACAATTGTTAGTTAGGAAAAAAATAAGTTTATTTGTTTTTTTTTTAATTTGATTTGATTTACAAATAATCAAGCATAAATTTAGTTTTATATAAGCAGTAGGTTTACAAAATCCTAATCTTGATCTGATGTGGCCGTAGGTAATGACCTCATAGAACAAGTTGACTATTAATCCCACTTGACAATGAGAAACCAAATCTGCAAATGCTTACGACACATCCGATAGAACACGCCAAACTTGCAAAAATTAGTTTAAGGCAGCTACGGAGAATAATCGATCCTACACCGCATGTCCACATCCTTCGAAAGTCAACGCTCCTCGTTGCCGCTGCCAGTTTCTCTCTGCTTGGGATCTCTCTAATCTCCGTTTGGGAACTGAGGCATCAACCATTCAATGGCGCTGTTGTTCACGCTTTCGGATTTGGGGCGGCTCGTGGTGAGTCTCATCGACAGCTTAGTTGAAAAGCTCCGGAGGGATGAAGTCCATAGGTTGCAAATGCTGCCTGAAGTTGGAGTTGTACTCAGAGACCTGGAGACTCGTGTGATCCAGATTCGGCACATCATCAGCCCCGCCGAGAATTCATTCGCGATTGCGACTGACCAACAGATCAAACTTGAATTGAAGGGATTGCTAATGCAACTTAAGAACACGGTTTATGATGGTGAAGATTTAGTGGAAGAGATCGAGCACGATGTTCTGCATCATGAGGTGGATCAGCATCAATATGAGGCAAGTAGCCAATCATCATCCTCTTTCAATTCCTCTATAGCAAAAAGGACAAGTGCACCTTCTCCTGTTAAACTTCCCGCTTTGATTAAAGCTGCAGATAGCAGTGTTTATAAACTGAGAAAAATTAATTTAAGGTTGGGCAGAATTGCAACTGCAATTGCAAAGATTATCCAAGTTACGAATTCAGTAGGTGCAGATGATGGACAGAAAATACATAATGCAGACTCCGTAAGCAGCAACACAACTTCCTTCTCGGTCGATGGTAAAATGTATGGACGAGACGGAGAATTCAATACACTCAGACAACTATTGTTGAAACCTTCTGTTGGTTCGGGATCCAGCAATGGCAGCCTGTCGGTCGTAGCAATTTTTGGGGTTGGAGGCGTCGGAAAGACAACTCTCGCTCAGCAACTATACAGAGATACTAGCATAACGGAATATTTTCAGCTGAAGATCTGGGTCTATCTATCAGAAAACTTCACTGTGAAAAGACTCATAAAAAAGATATTGCAGTCTGCAAATATCGACTTTCCCGACCATATAAATTTGGATATGCTTCAGGTTGTGGTCAAGAAGAAGATAGCATCGAAAAGATTTTTGCTGGTCATCGATGACCTGTGGAATGCCGAATGGGACATGCATAAATGGGGCATGCTTTTTGCAATGCTAAGGCCTGGAGTGCCCAGCAGCAAGGTGCTCCTGACAACTCGCTTTCCAAGGCTCCCAACTGTGGCTTCCAATGAATGTGCATTCCACCTAGATAGAATGGACGAAGAAGAGTTCTGGGAATTTTTCAAATTATGTGCCTTTGGCTCTCAAAGCTCTCAAGAAAAACCACCACTAATTGACATTGCAAAGAAGATGGTTAGCAGACTCAATGGATTGCCACTTGCAGCAAGAATGGTTGGAGGTTTGTTGAACACCAATATGGATGTAAACCACTGGAACAATATATTGAATAATGAAATATGACAAATACCGGGGTCTGGACTACTCCCAGTTTCACAAATTAGCTATCATTATCTTCCTGTACCTCTTAAGCAATGTATTGCATTTTGTTCCTTATTCCCTAGAGGTTACTGGTTTACTGAAGAAAAGTTGATCAGAATTTGGAATGCTGAAGGAATGATTGTACCTCAAGCAAATAGAAGGATGGAGGATGTAGGGAAAAGCTATTTGCTAGAGTTAGTTAATAGGTCTTTCTTTCAAAGACTACCACACAAGTCCTCTCAGGCAGCACAAACAATTTTTTATGTGATGCATGACCTCATACATGCTCTTGCAGAATGGGTCTCTATAAGAGATACTTACAGGGTACATGTACAGGTTCCCTACTTACAAGATCTCCATAAAACCCTGCGTCCTCTATCAGTATTTGCAGAGTTTGTTAAGCCAGAAAGGTTAATGGACATTTTTGTCAATGAAAGATTGAGAACCTTGATTTTTTCAAGTATGAAAGAACCATGGTGTGAGACAAAAATATCGGCCAATCACCTGTTTAACAGACTAAAATGTATCCGTGTGTTGATTTTGCACGACTGTGGAATGATTGAGTTGCCTTGGACCATCAATCGCTTAATACACCTCCGGTATCTTGACATATCTGACAACTTTGGCATTCAGCAACTTCCAGATTCACTAAGTTATCTTCACAATTTGCAGTACTTCGACCTAAACAACTGTCAAGTGCAGACTTTCCCAGCAGGTATCACTAATTTAATCAACCTGAGGCAACTCATTTCAGTAGATGAGATTATTTCTAAGATAAACAACATCGGGAAGCTAATCAATCTTCAAACATTGCCTACATTCAAAGTGCTAAAGGGTGATGGGCACAAGCTCACAGAATTAAGCTCTTTGACACAACTCCATGGAAGGTTACGAATTCTCAATCTTGGGAATGTTGAGGATAAAATGGAAGCCAGTGCAGCTAAACTACACGACAAAGTGCATCTTGATGAATTGGTGTTAGCTTGGACATCAGACCAGAATTCCAGCTTCGATGACAATGCGTTGCATGCCTCGGAAGAGATACTTGAAGAACTGCAACCACATTCCAAACTCAAAAGTTTGACAATTAGAGGATACAAAGGTGCCAGAGCTCCCAGTTGGGTACATACGGAAACGTTGGCCAGCTTGGAAACTCTTAGATTGGAGAATTGTGGAAGATGGGAGGATGTTTCATTTATTAGGCAATTGTTGCATCTCAGATCCCTTTACTTGAAGGGGATTCCTGCAATGAAACAAACAACTCAAGAATTATTTGGTCCTATAGAGAACAAGTTCTTCCAAGGGCTAAAAGAGCTAGTTTTGGAGGGCATGGACTTACTGGATGAACTCTCAAGTCTTGGAAATCTTCCATGTCTTAGGATTCTTCAGATCTCAGGGATGCCTGCTATCAGAGCTAGGCTCACGATACTTGCTCTTCGTTTTGGATTTTCGAGGTTTATCTGATACCAATTTATTTGGTATCAGAGCTAGGCTCCGATTTCGGATTTTTGTGTCTTGGTGTTTGTGAGCGTATTTGGGTATTTTCGGATTGTAAGGATTTCCGTCGATTTTCTCGTTTCGGAATTCCGAGGCATTTTGACGAGATTTTATTGGTTCTATTTGGGGGCTAAGCAGCGACAGGACATCTCCAGACGACAAATAGGTAAATGAGGTAATTTTTCAGTTCTTATACCTGTAGTGATATCTAGGTAACATTTTGTTACAGATATAGTACATACACGTGTTCTGATACTGAGACGTGGTCATCCACGTAAGAGGCCGATAGAGTCTCCGGAGATAGAGTCTCCAGAGAGATTTGCTAGGGTCGAGCCTGTCCGTTAGAGACAGACTCATCAGGATATTATAGGCACGTCGGATTATAAGACCCCGACGGTTTCGACATCAGAGGTACTTACCTCAACGGTACCACTAGTGGTACCACCATCGGCATATCCGGCGTCTTCCCCATCAGTAGTACCTGCAGTGTACCCGGCACCCCTCTAGTCGTGCCTTCTACGTATTCGGTATTACTACAGATACCTGTGTCAGTTACTATATACTAGGCACCCACACCGGTAGTACCGGTTACTTCTTATTCAGTACCGCCCACCGTACTTTTAGTACTTATGTCTACCCTGTAGTTCCACTAGTAGTACCCATCTCGGTTTATGCAGCAACATCCAGTAGTACCACCCATAGGATCAGCTCAAGTAGTTCTGTCCAGTTCCGTAGTGATATCTACGGATATGGTTGCGGCACTGGCACGGATCCCAGCCTTAGCGGAGTTGGTGAAAAGATCGATTTACGCTATTCCGCGGGGAGACTGATCCGAGCATAGCTCAGTCCTGGATTGAGACTATGGAGTGGACATTCTTTTACATGGCCTACTCTGAGTGGGAGAAGGTTGAACTGGCTACTTACCACTAACGAGATGGGGCAGAGATCTAGTGGGACACACAACGCTCGATTATTGACGAGCAGCATATTACCTGGACAAGATTTAGGGAGGCGTTCGAGAGTCAGTATTTTCCCGGCGTATCAGATGACACGTCGGCAGGATTTTCTGAGTCTCGGCAGAATAATCGCTCGGTGATGGAGTATAATGTCGAATTTAAATCGGATTGGTCAGATTCTGTCCTGAGTTAGTTGCCGAGGATAGATCTCGTATGCTTCAGTTTGTCCAGGGATTAGACAGGCATCTTCAAGTGAAGATTGCCGATTTTGGTAGTTCATCATACACAGAGGCACTAGATAGGGCTCTTATGATTGAGTTTGCTCATCAGAGAGTGAATGCAGACAAAAAGAGGAAGTAGACTGATCGGACTTCCAGACATATCCAACAGCCACAGACTTCGGGACAGCAGTAAAGTAGTCGTACTTAGACGGGCCAGAGTACTTCTGGGTTATCTGGACGTCCCTAGAAATTAGGACGATCTTCAGCAGGACGTTCCCGGTCTTCTCAGCAGAACTGGAAACAGTCCATCGGTGACTCTCACTGCACCCGATGCGGGTCCCGAGATCACATCACCTCTGCATGTACTCTGTGACAATCAGTTTGCTATTATTACAAACTGTCTGGGCACATGAGCCGAAACTGTTGGCTGAAGGCTCAGCATGTAGCTTCCGGGATTTCTGTTCCGGGAGGACAGTTTGGTCAGTCCGGGATTCAGCGAGGCGGGCCGAAAGCCCAATCTTCGCATCGTCAATAGAGGACAACCCCTCCTGCAGTAGCTGCATATGACATGCACGAGCAAGAGCATTTCGATGTCCTTGTGGAGAACCCCACGGTATTTCGCCTTAGTGTTCTCCAGTACTATTCGTCAAGAAGAAGGATGATACTCTGAGGTTGTGTATCGATTATAGGCAGTTGAATGCAGTGACTATCAGAAATAAGTACCCCTTGCCACGGATTGAGGATTTATTTGATCAGCTTAGAGATACATCAGTGTATTCCAAGATTGATCTGCGGTCTGGATATCATCAGCTGAGAGTCAGAGATTCTGATATTCAGAAGACAGCATTCCGCACCAGATACGGACATTACGAGTTTTTGGTAATGCCATTTGGGCTTACAAATGCTCCTGCAGTATTTATGGATTTGATGAACCGTATCTTTCTGGAGTATCTAGATCAGTTCGTTATTGTATTTATCGATGACATATTGATCTATTCGCATTCCGAGGAGGAACATGCGCAGCACCTTCGCATAGTCTTGGAGACTCTTCGTCGACATCATCTGTATGCGAAGTTCAGCAAGTGTGCATTTTGGCTTCTCTCAGTTGGTTTTCTAGGACATGTGGTGTCTAGCCGAGGTATTTCAGTAGATCCACAGAAGATCGAGGCTATCACTAGCTGGGAGCAGCCGAAGTCAGTCCAGGAGATCCGCAGTTTCTTGAGACTGGCTGGATATTACAGACGATTCATAGAGAGTTTCTCCAGTATTGCTATGGCGTTGACACGTCTGACCCAGAAAGGCGTGAAGTTCACGTGGTCAAAGACTTGCGAGACCAGCTTCTAGGAGCTGAAGCGGAGATTAGTATCAGCACCAGTTTTGGTTTTACCTTCTGGTGATGACGGATTCGTACTTTACACAGACGCATCTCTTCAGGACTTGGGCGCTGTTTTGATGCAGCACGGTAGGGTAGTCTCCTATGCTTCTCGTCAGTTGAAGGAGCATGAGAAGAACTACCCAGTACATGATTTAGAGCTAGCCGCTATTATCTTTGCTTAGAAGATTTAGCGACATCTTCTTTATGGTATTACTTTTGAGATTCTTACTGATCATAAGAGTCTCAAATACATTTTCACACAGAAGGAACTCAATCTCCAACAGGGGAGATGGATGGAGTTCCTGAAGGACTATGATTGTACTATTAGCTACTATCCGGGTAAAGCTAATGTGGTTGCTGATGCACTTAGCAGGAAATCCAGAGGGACTTTAGCTTGTCACCGAGTTTTAGTCACAGACTTGATTTAGGGATTCTCCGAGTTGGGCCTTGAGGAGCAGGGACGGACAGAGCAGGGTATTCTGTTACCATGGTTGCTCAGTCGCTAATCAGGATGAGGTTTCGAGAGGCCCAGGCCGGAGATCAGCATTTACAGATCATTGGCAGCCAGATAGCTTCCGGACAGCAGACCGAGTTTACACGAGATGACGAGGGTATTGTTTATTTCCGAGGCAAATTGTGTGTGCCTCAGTCTCACCCGGTCATGGAGGAGTTACTTCAGGAGGCTCATCTTTCTAGATTTTCTATCCACCCAAGTGGGACCCGTATGTATCGTGACATTCCTATTGGTGGAACGGCATGAAGAAAGACATCGCAGAGTTTGTAGCTAGATGTCTTGTCTGTCAGCAGGTGAAGGCTGAGCACCAGAGACCTGCTGGTTTACTTTAGAGGATCCCTATTCCAGAGTAGAAGTGGGAGCATGTTACTATGAATTTTGTGGTAGGATTGCCTAGGACTCGACGAGGCCATGATGCGATTTGACCGATTAACCAAATCCGCACACTTTTTAGCGATCCGGAAGATTGATTCTCTGGATCGATTAGCAGAGTTATACTGTCGTGTGATTATTAGATTACATGGTGTTCCTTTGAGCATCATATCAGATAGAGACCCACGGTTCACGTCCCGATTCTGGCAGAGTCTGCAGCAGGCCTTGGGCACATAGCTTCGTTTCAGTACGGCATTCCATCCGCAGACAGATGGGCAGTCAGAGCGGACCATTCAGACTTTGGAGGACTTGCTGAGGTCTTGCGTTATGGATTTCGGAGGCAGTTGGGAGGACCACCTGCCATTAGTGGAGTTCGCCTACAACAACAGCTATCATTTTGCTATCCAGATGGCATCATTTGAGGCGTTGTATGGTAGGCCTTGTCGGACACCCATCCTCTGGGAAGAGGTTGGGGAGGCCCAGTTGGTAGGACCTCAGAGAGCTCAGCAGGATGCAGAGTTAGTTCGTACTATCAGACGGAGGATGTCAGAGGCTCAGGACCGTCAGAAGAGTTATGCTGATCAGAGACGGAGACCCCTGGAGTTCTCCATTGGTGATCATGTATCTCTTAGAGTTTCACCCACAAAAGGGGTGAAGAGATTTGGTCTCCGAGGTAAGCTAGCTCCCCGATATATTGGGCCATTCCAGATCTTGGAGAGGATTGGAGCAGTAGCTTATCGTCTGGCACTACCACCATCTCTAGTTGACATTCACGATGTATTCCATGTATCTATGCTGAGGAGATACGTATCCGATCCGACACATGTTCTGTCAGATATATCAGTTCCTATTCAGCCTGACGTTACTTACGAGGAGGTTCTGGTACGGATTCTGGACCATAGAGAGCGTCAGTTGCGGAACAAGATGGTCCGACTGGTTAAAGTCAGATGACAGTATCATTCTGACGAGGAGGCTACTTGGGAGCTGGAGGATATAATTCGAGCTCGATACCCTCATCTCTTTACTGGAGGTATGTGGGTTAGTGTTTCTTTCAGCATTTATCCTGTTTGGTTATATTCTAGTGTTTGTTGTTGGTTATAGCGAAATTTGGGGACCAAATTTTTATTAGTAGGGGAGGATGTGAGATCTCGGAAAAAATTTAAATAAATAAGGTTATTTTGGAAATAGCCTTATAGAATTTTTCCGGAATTTTTAGAAATTTTCTGGGAATTTTTCGGAGCTTGTACGACGGGTTTTGAGGGTATTAATTTCGGGTATGGATAAAGCCTAGTTGGAATACCCGTTTAAGTGAGAAAATGTTTTAATATATAAATATTTCCCTTTTTATTTATCTTTCCCTCAGCCCATCGCTGAACCCAAACCCGTGCGCTCTTCTTCTTCCTTGCGATTTCCCGATCCTCTTCCCCGGCGACGGGAGCAAGGCTCCAGCTCCGGCAATCCTTCTCCGCCGGCATCGACGCCTATTGATCTCAGATCCGGCCGAAACTCTTCCTCTCCGGGTCGCAGACACGGCGTTGCATCTTCTCTAGCCGATAGCCGACGCCATTAGATCGAGCCAGCTCCACTCGATCGCCGGTGTGGAGGAGGCAGTTAGGGCTCCGGTGGTAAGTAACCGATCCTACTTCTTTCGGTTCTCTCCGACTCACACTGTCGCCAATCCTTTCTTCTTTCTTCTCTTGCCTTTGCCCTAGGTCACCGACGCACCATTTCCAGTGATCACTCTAGTTGATCGCGACAGATCTATTTCCTTGGTTGTCTTTATCCCTCTGCCGGTGCTAAACAGATCGATCTTTCTTGCAATCTGATCGCCGGGTGAAGGAAATTCAATCGAGGGAGTCAAGAAGATGATGTGGAATTGGCATTAGGGCTTCTAGTAGCAACATTATCGGATCCTAGGCCATCACAGGCAGTAGGAGGGAGAGGTAAGGTGCACAAATGGTCTCTGGAATTAGATTGTTGTTTGATTGATGTGTTGAATTGTTGATTCTTGATCCGGTTGATTCCAGTAGGTGATGAGGTTATGTTCTGTGGTGTTCTTGATCCCATCTTGATCCGATCCAGGGAGGTGAGGTTCTGTTCTTCTCTTGCTGTGGTGTTTTTGGTTTCGGCAGGCACCTCATCCAGTAGGTGTGCTGGTTCTAGCATCAACAGCATTTGAGATCAAGGTAAGTTGTGAGGTAATTGATCTTGGTTGCAGATCATATTGAATTAGGGATAATTGGATTACATGATCATGGTTAGATTGATTAATCTAGATGGTGATACATGTTGTAATTAGTTGTTGATTGTGTGTAGAATTAATCTAATGGAATGGTTAGGGTTAGGGTAATTAACCCTAGTCAACCGTTGGATTTCTAATCTAATTGGTGATTATGGATTAGGTAACTAATCCTAATTAACCATTAGATTTAATTATGTAGATTGAGGTTGTGTGATTAGGGTTTTGCCCTAATTTAGTTTTAGGGATTTTATTTAGCTATTCATTTAGATTTAGCTAAATAAAATATATATTGTTTGTTTGACACAGGACTCTGATTCGAGACAGACGTCTCGACCTTGGATTGCTTGATCGTACCTTCTATTTGAGGCGGGTACCCTTTGACTTATCTTTTGATACTATCTTATGATATGTAGAGTTGATATATAGTTACTAGTGATAGATGGTAGATTTATTTCTTCCTTGGTCTTAGCTTAGTTGATACCTATCACATGCTTCTACTGTTAGATGTTTTACATTAGTCTGGTTTACTTTTATCTCTTGCCATGTGTATATGTGTTCGTGGTTATGGTTACTTATAGTGCTTATCTACCCATGATTAGATGCTGGAGATACTTGTTATATATTGTTGGATTCATGTTGTTTATATCTCTGTTATATATCTGCGTTACCTTTTTGACACCTACGTATATGAAGGAGGATACGTTCAGGTATGACATTCTGTAGCCGCATGCACCATACCGCATGATTGCATGCTGGGCGATGGACGACTCCACACAACACTCAGGGTGTGTATGGCAGGTTGCTCGGTGGTGCACCGTCGGGGTGCTCATGGGTAGCACGATACAGCGGGGTTGCAACCGGGATCCCTCCCAGTCATCGCGTACCGGGAGTTGAGAGCATTGCGCTCCCTCACTATGTTTGAGGTAGGAGGATAGGTGTACTCCGATAGCATCCCGTCCACTCGGTCACTCTTCAGGGGTAGTGACGGTGTCACAGCCCTATCCACGCGGTCTCACCATTGTGTGTGAGATACTGAGTCCGGGGTGACCATGTCATATTGCATCATATGCATGATTGCATTTATTGTGATTGTTGCATATTGGATGATGCACTTGGGGTGTATATGATTGACATGCATACAGGATACATGCGTATTTGTTCCGACTATCTTTATGTCCATAGTCATTCGCCCAAGCCTCGCAGTGAGTACAGATTATTTCAGTTATGCATTTCAGATTATTCTTGGCTTGTATTACATGCTTCAGTTACTCATTACGCTTTATTCAATGCATACCGTTATATTGTTAGGAGACTGGGTCCTATGGTTTAGAGAGGCCCGTTTAGGATATTACTGGTAGTTATATGTTGCTGTACATATCTATTGGATTACCTGCTGAGTTCTTTGAACTCACCCCGTTGTTACTATTTTTCAGGTTGAGGTCGTGAGGAGATATTCCAGTCGCTAGCCCCTTTATCGCGAGGATTTGCCTGTTGTCGGGATCTGTTTTGTTTTTGCATCTTAAATACTCGTGATGTGGATTTTGTATTGTGGACTTTATGACGCACATTGGGTTTACTACTTTTGTTTTCCACTGCGAATATTTCATTACTTCGTGGATTTCGTTTCTTCGTTGTAGTGGAGTAGGATGTGTACGTATATCTTCGTTGATTTCTATATCATCTTTTCCGTATATAACTGCGTGGATTGTTCATATTATATCTGTGTAGAAATATTGAATATAACTGCGTGGATTGTTTTACTATTGGTCTGTATTGTTCCGGCCGAGTGTGGCCGAGGTATTGATATATGTATACTGAGATTCATATTGTCACCCGTACAGGGGAGATGCTGCCGAAATTTCTTCGGACAGGGACTACCTGGGGCGTGACACCTGCAGTGAAAATTCTAGGCCTAGAATTCTATGGATTCACAGATCAGGGCAACCATTTCCCATGTTTGGAAGAGCTCAAGTTCAGCAACATGTCAGAATGGGAAGAGTGGACTTGGACTGGAGACAGCGAGTTGTTTCCCTGCCTGCTTGTTCTTAAGATTGAAGATTGCCCCAAGCTCAAGATGTTGCCCCCACTCCCTCCATCACTTATGACACTAGAATTATGGCAAAATGGACTAGTTGAACTTCCAGGACTGTGGAATAAAATTAATGGAAGTAGCAGCAATATGATTGCATCTCTGTCAAAGTTGTATGTATCTGAATGTCCAAATCTGAGAATGCTGGATCAAGGGCTGCTATTTCACGACCTACCAAACATTGAATCCATTGAGATACATGAATGTCAGGAACTGCTGTGGCTTCCAGTGAAAAGGTTTAAAGAATTCACCTCCCTAAAGAATTTGTCAGTAAAGAACTGCCCCATGCTTATGAGCTCGACAGAATACAAGAGCGACGAACTTCTCCTGCCGCCTTCAATTCAGAAATTAACACTGCTAGACTGTGGAAATCTCAGCGAACCTCTGCCGCGTTGCTTGCTTAATCTCCCTTCAATTTCTCAGTTGGAAATAGGCCATCCTCCGAGCCAAGGATGATGTCTTCCAAACCTTTGCAAAGGTACTTCTCATCGACAATGGACTCTAAGATGAACTTGCTAGACGTGCTTTTTACATTACTTTAGGTCATGCTTTCAGAAACTGTGTTTGTTCTCATTTATGATCATGTGATCTGCTATATTTTGCTTTGTAATCTGCTTCTATGGTCTGTCTACCAACTTCTTGATTGGACTATATGTATCAATAAGTCCCTTGTTCATTCCTAGAAAACTCATCTCTGCATGAATGATACCCAAAAAAAAAATGTGAATCCTTTAGAAGTTTTGCTAGAGTTTACGTGTAGTTTGTGAATTCTAGATCTAATCAAGAAAAAACCCGGCAATTTCTAAATTCTCTTTAAAAACACGTACCTAATGCCCTTGGTCAAGTCACGTTCAAGTGCGAGGAAGCATCATATTCTCATGGGGCGGTGCCGTTGTCATACTCCTCTATTTAACCAAATATTGTTGACCTCTTCCAAAACACGAGAAGAATCATTCGACTCAGATTTTATGATTAATAAATTTATAGATCATCTACCTTTAAAATTAATCATGTAAAATTTAAATATCTGAATTATTAAAAAAAATACTTGTAACCTTCACTTACATTTATCAATATTAATTATTTTGTTCAATCGTCCAAAAGAGAAAATGTAAGTTATCTCACAAAAAGGTCTTTTGCATTTTATTATATTATATTTCTCGTAAAACAATTGTTCAAAAATATCTCTCATCAAATCACATGGAATTTTGTACGAGATTCTTTTCTTTTCTCTGCACAAGTTATCGGATTCGGATTTACAGTCTCGGGCGGATCCGATGTGTAAGAACAGAAACCCAATCCAAATGAAAAGACGCGCAATTTAATAAGGCAAGAAAGAGAGGTCGAAATCTCGCTTGCATTGTTCCTTCGCTATGGTTGAATCCTACTGCCATTTCCTCTCTCTCCTATTCCTCATCTCCCCTGCCGCCTGCCTCGGACGCCTCCGATCCGCCGAGCAACCGCTGTGTTCTCGATCGGACCACGTCTTCCTCATCCACCACGGATCTCAATGCCCTTCTTCAGTCAACAAGTCTCTGCCTGTGGAGGTACGCTGTCGCATGTTGCTTACTTGTACTCTCCGTTTGAGTATTTTCTGTCCAAAGGTGGAAGCTTTCTTGTCGGAAGTAGGTGACGAGATTAATTACGGTTTGACTTTTCTCGGATTGTTAGGTCTGTAGAAGGATTCCTTATGACTATTTACTGGGTTTCTTAGAATCTTTTTTTTTTTTGAGTTACTTGTGTGGGTTTTGTACTGAAATATGACAACTAGGCTTATTGTTTTGATTTGGTTTGAAGGAAAGACATGCCTTTTCATTATTATGTCTTTGATTTCCGGTTATGCTTGATTAGGTAGGTTACATGCTGCCGATTAAGTGTAGAAAGGGCAAACTTTGATGTCTTTCATGAATTTGAGACAGTAGTTTGGATGAGTACTGCTTGATAAACTGCTATTGATTAACTCCTACTCTATAAGCAGAAAGGTGAAGAATGATAAGTATATGTTTTATTTAGATACAAAGTGGGTTGCTGACCTCTTTTAGTTGTTTCGCGGATTTCTTTCCACCCCTCCCTTTTTTTTCCTAATCTAATCTCATGCTTTAATGGGATGCTAACTTTAGTAGCTTTCTCTTAAATTTGAAGTATGGTACTTGGTAGCTATCTGTTGATTGGTCTCTTATGCTTCTTGAGGTGTGTGGTGTGCTTCATAGTTTCCACCCTAAGCTGAATCATTTTCATGCCTTTGGGATAAAATCAATGAGACTTTGTTCTTTTTTTTTTTTTTTTTTTGACATTTGGCTTCATGTGGCCATTCACTTTGGACTTTTGCTACTGTCTAAGTTAACGCGTGCTATGAAGGGAGTAATTTTTAATGTCCATTTTCCAACAATGGACAATCAGATAGTAGTTTAAGATATCTCCTGTCTATGCTGGTTTCTTTGTGGATCAACAGGATAAATTTTAGTATTTTTAACTTTTTTGTTATCATGGACTAAACTCCCACTATGTCAGTTGAAAGGGAAAAGTGATGGTAAAAAATGAATACATTCGTCCTCAACGTCTCCATCAATTTGTCACAAGGTCAACACGGAGGAGGTAAATTACGGACGACTACTAGCCTTTGGAATAGTGACTAGCACATAAGGGAGGCATTTTATCTGGGCTTTGCCAAGTTTTGAACCCCAGACCTCATGATGACAACACCTCATGCGCTAGCCACTAGATCAAGTATCAGTGTAATATATACGTAGTGTTGATGGTTTGATTTGTGATATTGCCTCAAAAACTGCTTTGTTAGAGAATAAGATATATGTGGGCTGAATCTGGGGAACCATTTGACATTATAATCACCATTAATTTGCAAGAAAATTATAAACACAAATTCTAGCAACAAATGAAAATAGCAACTATTTAAAATTGCACTTGCTTACCAGTATCAATGATCTTTTGACCATCACAGACTATTGATAGAGTTATACTAGGCACAAAGAATTCTAGTTGGAGATATGAAAGATATTAATGGAGATTGAACTAAAAGGATTATATATTAGAAATAAGCGAGCAAAAATTAAATAAAGGATCAAACATTAAAAAAAATACTATAAAATATATTATTTTTTTAAAAAATAATATATATATATATATAATTGGATAATTTTATTGGGCTTTAATTAAGCCTATTTAAATTATTCCAATCATGATTAAAATTACTAATCTAAAGTTTCGATTAAATTCTAAGTTCAAAAGAAACCCTATTCTATTCGACAATCGTCTTTGGCGTTTCGACGTTGTACATGTCGTCGGACGCATCGCATCTGAACTAGTCGTCATGCCTAGGCGACAAGTCCGAGCCCATTGCTCGTGCCCGGACACATCACCCGAGCCGTACAATGGGCCCGGAAGTGTCGCCCAAGTCCAACGATAGGCCCGAAGGCACCGCCTGAGTCCGACCCATATGACTCGCGCAGGTCCAGTGATGTGTTCGGACACATTGCCAGCAATGCGTGTCGAGTCTAAAGCGAAAATGTTGAATCACCGCCTTTTACAAGGTAGTGCAGTACAAAGCGGCACGGTTGATGCCCACCTCTCGTCTAAGCGACCGCCTCAACCACCATTTAGAATACTGCCAGGAATTCAGAACAAGTTTTTTATGTCAACAATGATAGTTGGAAATTTAAGAGAATAAGGGAGTTGGAGGACTGAATGAGTTACAAAGTTATTTAAGTTGATATTGAAAACAAAGAAAGTGTTTGATTAGTAGAAGGTACTCCAAGTACTCTAGTCCCCTGTGTAAAATCAAAGAAGATGTATAAAATTGTGTGGATTATAAGAGTGTTAAATTAATGAGTCATATCATAAAATTTTGGAAAAAAAATAAAGTGATAGAAAAAAGATTAAGGAATGTGACCAAAGATCAATTTGGATTCATGCCTAAAATTCGACAATAGAATCCATATATGTTCTCAAACAACTGAATGACATGATATTCATTAACCTAGAAAAAGAGTCCCGAGAGAAATTATGTGGAAATTCTAAAAAAGAAAGGTATTAACGTAGAATATATTGAAACAATGAAAAATATGTATGAGGATATATTGACAAGTGTGAAAACTTTGAGTGGATTAATCGAAGCGTAACCTATAAAGATAGTATTACGTATAATCATGACTACTAAGAAGATGTTGACCAAAAACTTTGATATGAAAGATACAGGTATAACGAACATTATACTTGGGATTAAGATCGATAAGACATTAGATGGAATTATCTTTTTACATTCTCATTATGTTGAGACACTACTAAGGAAATTTAATACATATGATCTTTTCCCTATAAAAATATCGATGGACTTAAGCTTACATTTGGCTAAGAACCATGATGAACCTGCATCCCAATTGGAATATTCAAGGATAATTAGCAGTTTGATGTATATCACTAACTGCACACGTCCAGATATTAGTTATGCAGCCAATAAATTAAGTAGATTTACAAGTAATCCAAATGATGACCATTGGAAGACATTAATAAGGGTTCTTAAATATTTAAGATACACCTTAAAGCATGGATGACATTATACGAGATATCCAGTAGAACTAGAAGGTTATTGTGATGCAAATTGAATAATTGATACAAAAGACTCTAAATTCACCAATAGATATGTATTTATTGTTGGTAGTGGAGTAGTGTCATGGAAATCCATGAAATAAATGTGCATAGCTTGATCAACTATGTAATCTAAGTTTATAGCCTTAAATAAAGTCATAGAAGAAGTTGAATGACTTCATAATCTCTTAGAAGATATCTCATGTTGGGAAATGTAGTGTCTACCGTGATGATATATTGTGATAATCAATCGGAAATTGCAAGGGCATAAAATAGCATGTATAATGGTAAGTCACAACATAATCGTCGATGACACAATCTCATTAGGCAGTTGATCTCTAACAGAGTTATCTCTATCGATTATGTCAAATCAAAAGATAACTTGACGGATCTGTTTATAAAAGGTTTGAATAAAGATCAAATATACTACACATCAAGAGGAATGAGATTAAAAATCTACAAAGAAGAACATTCATAGTGGTGACCCAACCTTGTTGATTGGAGATCTCAAGATCTTGGTTCAATGGGATAACGAAATTATGAAAGTTCACGTGAACACTTTGACTAGTTCCCCTCTCATTTCTAGAATAAAAAAGTGCTACCTACGATATATAATGAGGTTAAGTTATAAACTTTCAATGACTTCTATATTTCAAAAAGTAGAGTATGGTAGGATACTTTATGAGTAGGAGGTCACCTATATAAGTGTGAAGAAGGATTGCTTCAATGAAATACTTATGAATCCAAGATGTTGTTCATGGCTAAAACGAAAAAAATTGTGAGAACTATAAAGAAGTGAGAAATGTTATTGTATAGGTACCATTGTCTTGGTTTACACTAACGGATGAGTAGTTCAAGACATCACATTCATTAAACAACCCAATAAATCCGATGATACTCTACTATGAAAGGTTTAAAGTCATAAGTTACCTCTTCTGATGCAATAATCTTTCAATTGAACTCTCCTTAGGTGATAACATGCATGAATTAATGTTCATTCATATGGAAGATTGTTAGAAGCATAATGTGAATGAGAAATTAAATCTAGATTGTTGGATCAAGATTAACAAATCTGGATGGTCAATTTGAGAAGGCATAAGTTTCCTTTGAATGTCTCAATCTCAACCATTGATTGACATCCAAATGAAGAGCATTATATCTCTTGGGAAGGGATGTAACCTAAACCATCCAATTCAAGTTGGATGGTTGAGATCTAATTGAACCAATAAGTTTTTATACCCTTTCATTTAGTATAAATAAGACCACTCTCCTTCTCATTTCACTCACTCAATTCATTTGAATTCAAAGCAAGCATTGCACTCCATACTTACATCTAGAGAGTTCGAGAAGCTTCTTTAGTCTAGTCTCGACTTCACCAAAGCGGTGTTATACTATCATTCTGCCTGTGCTCAGATTACACTACCACTAGATCCCAACATGTACCTAGCTACAAAATGTTAAATCATTTTTAGTTTTAGTTTTCTTGCGAAAGTATTTAGGTGGGCATTGACATCTTTTGCATACAAATCACAATCAACTATGTTTCAGAATCAATTGAGTTTAAAGATGCGTATGATTAGTTATTTTCTCAGTTATATGGTTGGTCACTAATTAGGGAAGAATTTGCATCTTGTCTCACTGAATGAAGTCGTTGAGATAGAGATTGAGTGTATTAAAAGGAAGAAAGTGATCCTTCATCTTTTTTTTTTCTTCTCCTAATCCTTGATCTTGGCCTTGCCTTATCGGTCTTATGAGCATCTCAAGTGCTCCCGCTAAGCCAAGGGTAAATCTATGAACATGAGGCAACTAAATTTTACTTTCATCTGATCGAGTACTTCCTAATAATAGAAAATCATCTCTACTTTGTTAATCTAATCAATGAATCTCTCTATTGGTAATATGCCAGAAAATATAGGCAAATTAACTCGAAAACCTAGGCCTCCATAACGCTCCCTACTACGATGTTCTTGGTATGTAGCCACTGGTGATAAAGGTTCCTAAATGTAGACGCAGATCCACGATCTTCAAGATTTTGAGTCAATGTTACTACACGTTGAGTTAAATTTACGACTTGTCTCTATAAATTCTCAATCTTCACACTCTAGGTTAAATCTACAACTTACCTCTGTAAATCCTAAATCACGTCTTAGCTGCTATGACCATGGCGTGAGGCTTCCTCAGCCAGAACTTGTCTGGCACAATCATGATCATGACCACAACGACCTTTGATGTCGCCATTTTTCATGTCACAAGGCACTTCAAAATTAATAAAGATTGAAACCCATTAAAACTAAAGTTAAGAGTTGTAGTAAGGAGTCCCAAGTCGTATTTTTTCAAAGATAACTAATAAATGTCAACTAAGCACTTCTCTTTGACTCACATTATAAATTGATCTTATCTAATAAAATCAAGATTTGAATCAAAGCAAGGATAATCTCAGCTAAACATGATTCTTTTCCATCTCATCAAATTAACAACAATTAAATTCATATTCTAATGCATCATTGAATCAAATGATTCAATTTCTATCTCTACAATTCACAATCATAGTATCCATTAAACTCAAGAACTCAATACAATTGGAAAATTGAAATTAACATTTCATTTACCATCACAATCAAATTCAACACTCAACTCAATCACCAAGTCTTCAATTATCAATCACATTCAACAATGTTTATTAGAGGTAAACAATGAAAATCTCAAGTGATTCATTCAACATTCAAGCATGAACACTGTCACACAAATTTAATGAATCGAACAAGGGGGTTTTCTAAATCTATAAATTGAAACTAAACACTAATTTGTAGAGAACGAAATAGGAAATTCAAACTAAGAAGTAAACTGCAATCTAACTATCAGATTATCATATCTGAGCAAATGTATGAGAAATGAAAAGAAAATACTAACAAATAACATTCCACAAACCAAATCCGGAACCAAACCTCTCCTCTCTGCTGTGAAATAGAGTTGCCTATGGGAAACGCCCTTCGGGAAATCACTAGTGAAGGACCAAGCTCCCAGCTAGTGCAAGCCTATGGTCACAACTTTTGGGAATGCCCTTCGAGCTCACAGACTGGGTGGCACTCTCATCGCACGAAGAACAGATTCTGAATTCTAGAAATTGCGTCACTCGATTGATTGATCATATCAACTCGAGTGCAGCAGATGAAGTGGATGTCGGAATGGAATCGGAAGCTTCTGGGAACGCCCTTCGAGCTCACGATCAGCTGATGGACATCACAAATCAGGGAACGCCCTCGATCTGGATTGTGGATCAGAAATTCAACTCGCGGACTGAGGAATGCCTACTGCCACTCTCTGACATCAGACAATGAATGACAGCAGCCCAGTGATCGCCAGCAATGAAGAAGACTCGCTCACAGATCTGGCTTGTTGAAGGAGCGTCGGGGACGAAGGATGAACAGTAGAGAATATCGCGAGGAGAAACGAATGCCCGAGCTCGCCATCGCCACTGTAGCTTCTCAACTTTTAAACCTCTCCCAATCTGATCCAACGGTTCAGAATGTTTCAGATCTCATCTAACAGTTCAAACTTCTCAAATCAGGATCAAAAGCTCTGGATCTTGATCGATGGCTATGATGTACTTCCTCTTGGCTTGGATGGACCAGATCCTTGACGGATGGCTCATATCTCTCCGATCTTCAATGAACAGTCCAAATCGCTCCAAGGCTTGATTGTCTTATTTAGCCCTAGATTTGAGCCCAATTCTGATTTGATTTGATTGGTCCATGATCCTTTTGATACCTACAAAGAATATATCAACTATTAGCATCAAATACCATGATTATAAGCTAATTTGTAATTAAGTCCAAGATAAATGTAATGCATGAAATGTGATGTCAATAAAGGTTTTATCTATGAACAAGATCATTAAAAACATACATTTTGAATCAAAATAATGTAGCAAAATCATGGTTATCAAATCCCCCACACTTAATCTTGAACGTCCCGTGCAAGTTAAGAAAACCTAAAAATCATCTTCACAATAATTCCCTAGCAATATCTAAAAGATGATTAAAGGAGCTTAACTAGATCATCTAAAGATCTCAAACAATCATGAATACAATCCAAACAATAATTAGTAGGTATGGTGATTTCAATCCAATTGAAAAATTAAACAAATTGTAACCTCACAAGGTATTCACCTATTCTAACTCTCACACTCAAATATGCATATAAGTGGAGTACAACTCAATGCCACTCACAACATTTCACTACCATAAACTTACTTATTTTCTACTTCTCCACCACCATAAAACATAGCATACATTATCAAAAGGATTTATCAAGAATTGAAATGAAATCAAGAAGAACAATTAAAGTCGATGAAATAGGTAAAAGAAAAGAATTTAATGAAGAAAATGAGAAGATGAGAGTATTGGAGGAATATACTGTTAGGATGTATACTAAAAGCTTAGCTTTTTGTATAGACATTTATTTTGAAATAAGAATCACATTGGTCAAATATCTGCATTTAGTTAAATGCAGTCGTCTATTTAATTTATATTGTAGATAACATGGTGTGTGGTGTCACATAAAAGATCATGTTATCAGTTCCTTATAAATTATAAATAGTAGCTCACAACTAAGATGGATTGAGACAAACCATTGGAATGGTTGTAGTGTAATTTGGTATTAGTTTATTTTGACTATAAAATTACACTAGTACACTATGTGTGTATTGAGTAGGACCATTTGAGGTTGTTCCTTTTATACTGACTGCATTAAAAGAACAGAACCTCTATTATTATATATGTGTGTACTCTTAATCCCGATATAATAACAAGCACATATATTTAGTATTTATTTCTTTAATTTATCAATGGGTGTGATTTATTCGTTAAATCAATAGGGCCGATAAGTTGGAAAATAATATTATTTATATGGTGTATTGTTGATTATAGAAGAAAACTATGTCCTAGTTATCTAGGTTGATAATGTCCCCTTGAGGAGCTCATAAGGATTGTCATGTAAACTCTGTAGGTGGACTTAGTCCGATATGACAATGAAGTTGATGTGAGGATGATCGGTGGTCGTCTTGAAGGGGGGTTGGATAAACGACACCCTCAAATCCTTTTTTTCTACACTTGTTAGCTTGCGCAGCGGAAATACAAAACAAACAAGCTAAACTAAAGATAAGAATAAGAAAGAATGCAAACCGCTAACAAGCTCGTTTATGTGGTTCGGAGATAACTTGCTCCTACTCCACGGCTGTCCGTAAGGTGGGCGATCCCTCAATCCGTCGGTGAATTAATCCCTGGAAACTCCGACTAGCAAAATCCTCCTTGTCGGTGGAGAAACCTCGCTACAACTCGATCAAGAGCACTTGGATTGCTAGGGCACTAGTTGACTACTAATTAGAGGTTACCCACCACTAATTTCGTCAACTATAACCAAGCTCCCAAGGCTTGGTTATATAGGCCACGGGTTGGAAACCCCGTCTACCAGTTGACTGCCAAAACATGCAGTCGACTGCCCTTTGTGGAAATTCGACCGTTACATCCCAACGGCTCGATACCAGTTGACTGCTAAAACTAGTAGTTGACTGATCCACACTGTCCGAACGAACAGAAGTATTCTATTCACTCCCAGTCGACTGCACGGTCGACTGCACCAGTCGACTCCTAAAACATACAGTCGGCTGCTACAGTAATGCTATAGTATTGCTACAGTAAACCCCTAAAACTATGATTTTACTCCGAGTACAATCTCTCATGCACTCGTACCTTCACCCTTATGACTCACTTAACGCTTCTTTGCAGCCTTGACCTCTTGCCTTCAAGTCTACTTCATTTGGCTCTCGTCCCTCGGATGCATTCAAGATCGCGGCTCGTCCCCAATGCCATCCTTTGCGTATGCCTCGAAGCCACTACCCTCGGCCCTTGTCCTCGCTGCCTTGTCCACGGTCCCTTGGATGCTCCATCCTTTACCAGACCCGAAGCCGTTAACCTGAGTCACATGTGTATCCTGCAGTCATGCACAACTCAAGTACACATATCAAATAACAAGGGTGAACCTAACTTAAACCCTTTGCCCAAATACAAAAACACATGGTCGCACGGACCATTAGGATTGCTCCAACAGTTGAGTGCTACAACTCTTGGAGTTAAATATTAATTAAGTGAGTTGTCAGTAACTCATTTAATTGATGTACATTAGGGAGATTAATGCACTCATGATAAGAAGGAGTCCATAATGTAATATAGGATTGGTGCGCTAGTTCAATAATAACTCTTTAGTAGTATGAGTTATTATTGATGAACTTGAGTTGAGTGTTCAGGTCGAACACAGGAAGCTCAAGTCCATTAGGAGGTCAAAACCAATTCCTTCTCTCGGTCCCTGTTTTAGCCTCTATATATAATTCTCGCATCCACCCAAGCCCATCTTAGTGTCCAAGATGTGGTCAGCCACAATCCTTGATTGTTGTCCAAGCAAGGGGTCGGCCAAAGATAGGAATAAAAGAAAGATTTTAATAAAATTAAAATCTTTCCTTTTATAGTCCATATGGTTTTAAAAGAGAGTTTTAAATTTTAAAATATTTCCTTTTTTTTAGCCATCTACAATGGTTAAAAGAGATATTTTAATTTTGTTAAAACTTTCCCTTTTTATAACCATGATTTAAAAGAGAGGTTTTAATTTTAAAATCTTTCTTTTTTTTAGTCATCTACAATGTTTTAAAAATAGAGATTTTAATTTTAAAATTTTTTTTATTGCCATCTACAATAGGAAATTTAAAAGAGAGAGATTTTAATTATTGTTAAAATCTTTTCTTTTTAGCCATTACCAAGGATTATAAAAGAGGAGGAGGGGGTACTCCCAAAACATCCTAAGCTCTCTCTCTTTTATTTTCTTGTGGTCGGCTCTCCCCTTTTCTCCCTTTCCTCTTCATAAGGGTCAGCGGCACTTGGAGAAGAAACCTCACCTTGTGGCCGGTTGCTTGGAGGAGGAGAAGAAGAGAAGGAGTTTTCCTATTCTAGCATCCCTTGATGGCCGAAAGTCTTGGAAGCAAAGGAGAGTTTTGGGTGGTGTTGTCTTAGTAGATCGTCGCCCACACGACGTCCAAGAGGAGGAGAGGAATACAGCAAAAGATTAAGAGGTCTTTAACTACAAGGAAAGGTACAACTAGTTAATTGTTTCCGCTGCGTATTAGTTTAGTTTTTCTTTGTATGGATCCTGAAATACCAACACAAGAGGCTATCGATTTTGTGTTTCGATTATGATCTCTGTAGTTAAATCTAATGTTACTGTAAGGAGTTTAAATATTCAATTTCTTTGAAAGGCTTTGTCTAGGAAGTGGTGGATGATCTTATACCCAAGAAGGTCGAGTGTCTCGCCATGACCTGGAAGTCAATCCTTGAAATAGATATTTAATCAACTTCTGTAAATTGATTTAATTTTTGGAGAACACATAAATTAAACTTGGATTAAGAATGTTAAGTTTCATTTACAATCCAAGTTTAATTTTTAAAGAACACATAGGTTGCTAGGAAAAGTTCTGTGCTTGTACAAATTTTTGTACAGGGGAAACAAAACGAAATTCCAAGTAGCACCCAACATACACTTGATGAGTTGACCAATTTGATGTGTAAAGAGATGAATACCATTTGTCATTATTAACACAAAAGACTAAGCCAAACTCTCCTTCAATTTGATAGCTATCCAAAAATCTTGATACTCTATCTTCACACTTGATACACTTAGTCTTACCACTGTTTTTTTTTCTTTCACTATTTTTCCACTTTAATACTACTTTTGCACTTTAATTCCAACACTTGAAAGCTCAAATAATCTTAACTCAACTTATGAAGAAAAGTTTCCTCACCCACACTTAAAACATTGGTCGTCTTGGACAATGAAACATATCATGCTTTAAATTACTTAACACACTTTGAGCTACTATTTTTTTTATTCTTCATTCTGCATATCCTGTTCTTTTTCTCTATTTCTTTCTTTGGCAGATTCAATAAAGATGTGCATCTCTATTGTATTGGTGGAAGACCAAATCAAATTCCATTAACCACTAATAGCAGCTTTGATCACAAAATTCAACAATAATCAATCACAGCTCCAAAACCAACAATTCAAATCTATTTCTGCAACTCACAATTTTAGAATTTGAAATTTTGATGTACATGTTGATACAGTCTGACCTGGCTGTTGTTTTGATGTTAACACTGATTTAAGTTTATATCAGATATTAATTAAACTCAGATTGATTACTGATCAAGGTTGATCAGGTGGAAGGGAAAAGTCCAAGTATGGAAACTTGGCACGCGAAGTCGGAGAGGGCTCGGTAGCTCGTTCTCTGGACCGGACGAAGTCGGAGAGGGCTCGGTAGCTCGTTCTCCAGACTAGGTCAGAGAGGGCTCGGTAGCTCGTTCTCTGGACCGGACGAAGTCTGAGAGGGCTCAGTAGCTCATTCTCCGGACTAGGTCAGAGAGGGCTCGGTAGCTCGTTCTCCGGACTAGGTCAGAGAGGGCTCGGTAGCTCGTTCTCTAGACCAAGAAGGCTTTAGGGTTTAGGGCTGGGAAGCTCTAAACCTACATAGGCATTGGATCGGTTTGTTGACCGATCCAGTGATACTATGGTTATCTGATCGGTCACCAGACCGATCAGTAACCAATCAGTAACTCTCTGTGAACTCACCAAGAATTACTGATCGGTCTGTAGATCAATCAGGAGGCAACGGAGTTCGGGAGAAAGGATAGGGGGATCGGTCTATGGACCGATCCACCTATAGCTTGATTGGTCCACAGACCGATCAGAGCCCTCCTGGACCGATCAGGCTGTAGCCTGATCGGTCAAAAAGGCTGTGGATCGGTCTGCTGACCGATCCACAATAATGTCTGTAGTTTCTGCTGTTTCTCTGCAACTTCTGATTCGTCTGATTTAACCATCTGCTGTGAGCTTTTTAAATCAGCAGGTTACAGGTATCATGCCAATGCTTAAATTCAAATCAAGCTCCATCAGAAGAATAAGACAAAGTGTTCTTTCTACTGTGTTTCACTGCAAATGATGCAATTGGAGCATCAACGTTTACTGGCTGCGATCTAGCTGCGAGCTGGCAATCAGCTTAACTCCTGCTTATTGGTTCGAGCTCAGAGATACCTGTGAAGACCATGGGTTCTATTGGTGTGAGTTCAGAGAACCAGATGAGGAGGAAGAGTGATTGGCGACGCCTTAGCTTGCAGCAGCGATTCGGTGCAGGTTGACAGCGATTCGGTACAGACTGAACGCAGTGGAAAAGCAGAGGCATAAGAAGAAGGATGAAGAGATGTTCGAAAAAAAAAGGAAAACTCTCTGTCGATCAAGCGAGTGTGCTAAGCTTTGAGCTCTTGGCTGAGAAGCTGCTTCCTTCTTGCGCTCTGCTTTCACTGTCGTCTTCGCGTGGTTGTGAGCATATTCTTCATTCTCTTTAGCCACTGATCATTGTAAGTCTTGTGCTTTATTTACATATCTTCTGGGACTTTGTGGAGAGGTTACTCCACCGAGAAGGAGGAAATCTTTAGCCGGAATCTATCCGGGGTGTGATCTACCAAAAGATCAAGGGATCGTCCACCTTACGGACACGCCGAGGAGTAGGGGCAAGTTATCCCCGAACCTCGTACATACTGGTGTTAGTGGTGTTTGTCTCTCTTTCTTGTATTATATTTTCGTTCGCATATTTCCGCTACGAAATTCTTTAAGCTTTTATAGGAGGCTATTCACACCCCCCCTTTCTAGCCATCCGAAGATCCTAACAAGTGGTATCAGAGCAAGGTTCTCTTCATCCGGATTAACACCCTAAAGAGCAAGAAGATGGCTATGAAGGAAGGGTTTAGCACCAATCGTCCACCCTACTTCGACGGAGCGGACTTTCAATATTGGAGGAGCCGCATGGAATATTATCTCAAGACCGACATCTCAATGTGGTTCTCCGTCAAGGAAGGGTTTACACCTCCGAAGGACGAAGAAGGTAAGGAACTAGACTCATCAAGGTGGTCCGCCGAGCAAACTCGCAAAGGACAAGCTGATGCCAAGGCAGTGGTCACTCTACAATGTGGGATAGCCAAGGATCAACTCGTCAAGGTAGGTCCATTCATGAGCGCAAAAGACTTGTGGAACAAGCTCATCGAGCTCCAAGAAGGAACTCGAGACTCTCGGATCGCCAAGAGAGATTTATTCTTAAATCAATTACAAAACCTCACCATGAAGGAGAACGAGACGGTAAGTGAACTACACGGAAGGTTCAAAGAAATTATCAATGGTCTTCATTCCGTAGATGAACGCGTAGAGAATCGCAATCTTATAAGGTATGCTCTCAAAGCCTTTCCGAGGAATGTCTTGTGGTCATCTATGGTAGATGCCTACAAGGTCTCCAAGGACCTTTCAATTGTTAAATTAGATGATTTTTTTTTGTGAAATGGAACTCCATGAATTTGCTAACAAGGGTCAAAAAGAGAAAGGTATTGCCTTAGTTGCAGGAGAAAAGAGCAAAGATGGAAGAAGGAAGAAAGAAAAGAAGAAGCAAAAAGAGATTCCTTCATCCTCATCCTCCTCCGAGTCCGATGATGAAGGTGGATCAACATCAAGTGAGATGGCCAACTTTGTAAGGAGAATCATAAGAAGGAGTCGGAGATACAAAGGGAAAGGTAAATCTATCGATCAAAATGTTGATAAAACTAATGTCACTTGTTTTGAGTGTTGCAAGAAAGGACACTATCGGAACGAGTGTCCAAAACTCAAGAAGAAAGAGGAAAGGGCCAAGAAGAAGAAAGCTCTCAAAGCTACTTGGGATGAATCCTCCTCAAGCTCATCGGAGGAAGAGAAGAAGGAGAAAAGCACACGTCAATTAGCGTTCATGGTAAGGGAGGAATCAGATTCCGGGAGTGATGGTGACACGAGTGATACCTCAGCCGCGGGTTCATCATCTTCGGATGATGAAGAGGTAACTTCTCCTCATTTAGAAAAATGTTATAAAACCATTGCACATTTATCTACTTTGCTTAAGAAATCAAAAACTCAAATTAAATCATTAAAAGATGAAGTAGAGCACTTGAGGGCCCTTAGGGAAGATGAGGTTGATGACCTACATCAAGAGGCCCTTGAGGATGAAAACAAAGCCTTAAAGGGTGAAGTTGAGAAACTCAAGAAAATGCTTGAAAAATTCTCAACTAGCTCTAAGACCTTAGATATGATTCTAAATGCCCAAAGGGCGGTCTACAACAAGGCTGGGTTAGGATATCAACCTAAGGAGTCTAGTTTCATTTCGCTAGTGTCTAGAACCCAATTTCTTAGATCACATGCTTCTAGGGTTCATGAGACTAGGAAGGTTGTGACCAAGGCATGGGTTCCTAGGTCGCTCATTGTAGATGCATTAGGTCCCAAGATTTGGGTACCTAAAACATCTATCTTTCGTGTCTTGTAGGCATTGGTCAAGGGGGAGCATCTATCAACTTGGTTCGTTAATAGTGGATGCTCCAAGCACATGACCGGGGACAAGTCACTCTTTACTACCCTTCAAAACAAAAATAGAGGTAATGTGTCGTTTGGTAATAATGGTAGCCTTAAGGTTATAGGAGTTGGAGACATTCATATATCCGAATGTCTCCAAATCAAGAATGTCCTTCTAGTCAAGGGGATGACCTTTAATCTCCTAAGTGTCAGCCAATTGTGTGATACGGGTTACACAATTGAGTTTCATTCAAGTCAATGTTTGGTCAAACACATTGACACACTTGACACGGTACTAGTAGGCACAAGGGTAGATAACATTTATCAAGTATCTTTTAAAAGTGCTACTAATGCCTCTGCTAAGTGTTTCATGTCAAAAGAAGAAGAATCATGGCTTTGGCATAGGAGGTTGGCCCATGTGAACATGAAGAATATTCGAAAGCTGGCCAACAAAGGATTAGTGCGAGGCCTACCAAGCATCAAGTACCAAAAGATAAAATTATGTGATGCATGTCAAAAGGGTAAGCAAACAAAAGCGTCTCATAAAGGTAAAAGCGTTGTAAGTACATCTACTGCTTTAGATTTATTGCATATGGATTTATTTGATTGCAGTAATGTCATTTCATTGAATGGAAGTAGATACTGCTTAGTGATCATTGATGATTTTACTAGATATACATGGACTTTCTTTTTGAAAAATAAGGATAAAACCATAGATATTTTTGTTTCTTTTTGTAGAAGAACTGAAAATGAAAAATCAACAACAATTAAAACAATTAGAAGTGATCATGGTGGAGAATTTCAAAACCATAGATTTTTAGAATTTTGTCAAGAAAAAGGATATAGGCATGAGTTCTCTACTCCAAGGACCCCACAGCAAAATGGGGTTGTGGAGAGAAAGAACCGAGTCTTGCAAGAGGCTGCACGAAGCATGCTCAATGAGTACTCACTACCGAGCTACCTATGGGCTGAAGCTGTAAATACAGCTTGCTATGTGCAAAATCGAGTCTTGATACATAGGCTTTTAAGAAAGACTCCCCATGAACTTTGGTTTGGGAAACTCCCTACAATTAAACATCTTAGGGTGTTTGGTTGTAAGGTGTTTATCTTGAACACCAAGGATCATCTTGGAAAGTTCACGACTAAGGCTGATAAAGGGATACTGGTCGAGTACTCTCTCATCAGCAAAGCCTATCGAGTCTACAACAATAGGACTAAATTGATTGAAGAATCCTCGGATGTAGCATTTGAAGAAATCCCTAAATCAAATGATCAATCGAGGGATGTAGGAGAAACTCAATTTGAATTTAGAAGTCTAAGTTTGAATGATCAAAACATAGAAAGAGTCGAAGTTGACTCCGATGATGATGAGCAAAGGCAACAAAGGGCTCAGGCTGATCTCTTGCCTGATACTGAGTCCTTGCCTGTGCCTAGTGAGACCACTCATGAGACACCGCCAACACCAAGACAATCTAGGATAGCGTCTAGTCATCCCCAAGACCAGATTGTTGGAGACATCCAACAAGGAGTTAGGACTAGATCATTCTTTAGAAATGAGTCTAATGAGGTCGCCTTGATCTCAGAAATCGAACCAAAATTAGTTGGTGAGGCATTGCACGATCCTGACTGGATCATAGCTATGCAAGATGAGTTAGGTCAATTTGAAAGGAGCCAAGTGTGGGACTTAGTTCCTAGACCTAAGAAGACCACCATTATTGGAACCAAATGGGTCTTCAAAAATAAGTTAAACCAAAAGGGAGAAGTCGTAAGAAACAAGGCAAGACTTGTAGCCAAAGGCTATAGTCAAGTCGAAGGCCTCGATTATGATGAGACTTATGCTCCCGTGGCCCGATTAGAGTCCATTCGTTTAATGCTAGCTTTTGCTGCACATAGAGGTTTCAAGCTCTATCAAATGGACGTTAAATCGGCCTTCTTAAACGGTTTCATTAAAGAATAGGTCTTTGTTGAACAACCACCGGGGTTTGTGAATACCGAAACTCCAAACTACGTGTACAAGCTCAAGAAAGCTCTTTATGGGCTTAAATAAGCACCTCGAGCTTGGTACGAAAGCTTGTCAACTTACTTACTAGAAAAGGGTTTTGTAAGAGGTCAAATAGATCCAACACTATTTTTGCGTAGAGATGGTGAAAACATATTTGTAACCCAGGTGTATGTCGATGACATAATTTATGGCTCAAATAACAAGGGCTATTTGAATGAATTTATCACTCACATGGAAAGTGAGTTTGAGATGAGTCTGGTGGGAGAATTGACATTCTTCCTTGGACTTGAAATCAAATAAACTCAAGATGACATTTATGTCCATCAGACAAAATACACTCAAGATATGCTCAAGAAATTCAAAATGGGTGACTCTAAGGAAGTATCCACTCCAATGGCGACAAACACTCGCCTTGACAATGATGAGAATGGAAGACCAGTTGATCTAACGCAATATAAAAGCATGATCGGTAGTCTTCTATATCTCACAGCTAGTCGACCGGACATACTTTTTACTGTGGGCATGTGCGCTAGATATCAAGTATGTGCCAAGGAATCTCATTTAATTGCAGTTAAGAGAATCCTGAGATACCTTAAGGGCACAATTAGAGTAGGTCTCTGGTACCCTCGTACTGAGTCTTTTGATTTGATAGGTTATACCGACTCCGATTATGCTGGGTGCAAATTGGATCGGAAAAGCACTAGTGGGGGTTGCCAATTTTTAGGTTCATCATTGGTTAGTTGGTCAAGTCGGAAGCAACATTGCGTTGCTCTCTCCACGACCGAGACTGAATACATTGCCATGGGAGAGAGTGTATCACAATTGTTGTGGATGATCCACGCCCTAGAAGATTATGGGCTTTCGTATAAGGGAGTGCAAGTGTTGTGTGACAACATCAGCACAATAAACCTAACGAAAAATTCAGTCCATCATTCAAGGACTAAACACATTGAAGTACGTCATCACTTCATTAGAGATCACGTAGCTAGGGGAGACATTGCGCTCACATATGTTGAGTCAAAATCAAACTTAGCTGATATTTTCACCAAACCCCTTCCGGAAAATGAATTTAGTCATTTAAGGAGAGAATTGGGAATGTGTTTGACTCAATAGGCCATTAGGACTTCATCATGATCAATAAGGACAATTTAAACGACAAGAGAAATTGGGAAATTGATTTGTGCAACTTGGGGGCATCTCACACAAACTATAAGGTTTAACAAATTATTTTTGTTTGCTAGAAATGGGGTGAGATGCTAGGATCAGCCAAATTATTCAAAATGTATCATGCATCCCTTGAATAATTAGGTTGAAGAGACATAAATCGAGTATGGGGAAGACCATTATATAATTCATGTGTATTTGGTTCCTAGATCTTTCTCATATATTCCAACCAAGGAAACTTGGTTGGACCTTTATCTAGAAATTATCTAACTTTGGTTGATGTGTTGATTGATACCTTTGATCAATACCTTTCGTGATTTTGATTGAAAATAGGACAAGTTGTTGAAGTAATAATAGCAATTTGGATATATTTTAACAAACTCGAAACTGATCATAGCAAGGATGTGTTTTGAACCAGGTAATAAATAGCCTGAGTCTTGATTAATACCTTGGTTCACTATAGATCATAGTTTCAGAAGTTTTTCTGGTTTTGAAACCTTAAAGTTCAAAACGTCTGAACTCTATGCGTTTGGAGTAGGTCTAAGTTTTTTAATGTTTGGAACCTTCCGGTTCTGAACAATTTCAGACCGTAAGAGCTCATCTTTCGGAAATATTTATGTTTGTAGATTCTTCAGGTTCTAGATTCTGAATTTGGAAGTTTTTGAACTTCTTGAGTTCTGAATCTTCAGAATTTTCGATAGAAAACTTCTACGAATTTCAGTTACCGAATGGAGAATCTTCAATTTGTCAGACACTGATCGGTCTACAGCCCGATCAGGAGAGGCTGGATCGACCGATCCAGAACTCTCTGTTTGTTTATTGATCGGTCCAGGGACCGATCAGGAGGTTCCCTGATCAGTCCACTGACCGATCAGGGTATTCCCTGACCGATCAGGAGGTTCCCTGATCGGTCAGGATCTCTCCTGATCAGACAGCCGTCCGATTATATCAACACCTGGATCGATCACCCATCCCTCTTAACTCTTCTCGATCCTTTCTCTTCCCATTGCACGTCGAAGCCCTAGCCGACACCCTCCTATGCCTCAACTCTTCTCTCCTTTATCCGAAAGATACATTTATGGCACCAAGGTAACTCCATTCTCCCCGAGCTCTACTGATTTTGGCACTTCATTTTCATTTCTCATCGTATCTTTGTAATTTGGCTTGGTTCTCGGTTGTTGGTAGCTTCCGTGCTCACATATTTGCCCCGTTCGTGTCATATTTTTAACCTTTAGGAAGAAACAAGTTAGTGAGGGAACCTCTAAGTCGTCAACTGAGAAATCTAAATCTAAGGCTCCCTCCCGACCTCAACCATCCGTTTCTGGAAGATTTCCAAACCATCACTTTGAACAAGTTTTTCAACAAAGAACCTTCAAACTGCTTCCTTGTAGGTCTGTGGATCAAAAATTCATGGATGAATTTTGTCCATCTGTGTCGGAAATACTTGCTTATTACAAACTTGATTCTCTAGTCTATTTAGAACGGGATATCAATTACGACTTAGTATCTGAGTTTTATAATAATCTTCATCAAACTAATGATGTTAATTATAGAACTAGAGTTGCTAAGCAAACTATTGATTTCCCTTTCTCGGCCTTCTTTGATTATCTAGCTTGCCGGAGGTGTTCAGGAAATGTCTTTTCCATATATCCTGATTTACCAGACCCCTTACCTTCTCCCTTTGATGTCTCATTTAACTCCATTTATGAGTATTTCTTCGGACATCCTAAACTGGGTGGACAAGATGAGTTAGATGTTGATTTTCCTACCTTTGCAGCCCTGAGACTATCTGCCCCAGATTACATTCTCTTTAAGATTGTCACAAATTGCCTTCTGCCAATCACATCTAAACCCTTGTCAGAGATCCGACCATATCACTGCCTGATGCTTTATGGATTGCGTCGGCGTCTTGATTTTGACATCATTCGAGCATTTATTCGTCTATTATCTCCTATAGTGAGCCTAACAGCTTCACCGTTTATCTGCCTTATGGGCATATAATTACGGATTGGCTCGAGACCCTACAGATTGATGTCTCCAAGGGAAGGATAGTCAAGATGGTGAGGCAGGATTGCAGACTTGGAAAACATGCATTTTCCAAGTCTGGCATCATAGGAAAGTATGGGGCGGTTCGTTGGAAGGACGGGAGAGCACTAGGTGAGTTACCACGGGCACCTCTACGACAGGTTGATACTGCTCCTGTTGCTGCTCCTCCTCCTGCTGCTGCTGAGTATGGAGAGCCAGATCCTGATCTGCGCTGGCAGATCGCTGAGCTGGAGAGCCGCATCGATCAGCACGATGAGCTGCTGGCTGCTGAGCTCCATGGGCTGTGCGTTCGGATTGACCAGCGTTACGATGATCTACGCAGTCAGCATTTGGCGACGCAGCAGGTGCTTCTGGGATGGATGGCCAGCTACCCACCACCGCAGTATTACTCGTGCTATCCACCCTCGAGCAGCAACATGCCGCCTCAGGGACTCATTCCTCCAGCTGATGATGATGATGCTCCTCATATTGAGGATGTTGATTGATACACCTTGTTTTATGTTGGTCATTTTGATTGCCTATGTTTCGGATACTGTTTGATAGATACATGTGTCTGACCTGGATATTAGCTGTTTTCATATATTTATGCTACTCGTTTTTCTATTACTTGCTTCTCTTTATGTTTCAGTTCTTATTGGCTATTTATACGCTTTTCATATATCATATCTTGATTGTCTCTTATTTATTGTCCGATAATACACTTAGAGGGAATTCTATGTGGATTAAGAAAGAGACAGTATGGGTTAAGGGAGAGTCCTTTAAGTCTTATTACCTAATTCGCACCTTTTCGGTGTTTGACAAAGGGGGAGAAGATGACTAAGTTTAGAGATGAATGAAGTTTTGATTTTAGGTGAGAGGATAACCTTGAGGATTATTGACTTCCTTACATAGTGTTGTATCCGTCTTAGGGGGAGGACCTTGATTCCCCTAAAATTATGGAAATATGAGCATTTCTGATCTAAACTTAAATCGTGTTGTCAAACAACAAAAAGGGGGAGATTGTTGATACAGTCTGACATGACTGTTGTTTTGATGTTGACACTGATTTAAGTTTGTATCAGATATTAATTAAACTCAGATTGATTACTGATCAAGGTTGATCAGGTGGAAGGGAAAAGTCCAAGTATGGAAACTTGGCACACGAAGTCGGAGAGGGCTCGGTAGCTCGTTCTCGGGACCGGACGAAGTTGGAGAGGGCTCGGTAGCTCGTTCTTTGGACTAGGTCAGAGAGGGCTCGGTAGCTCGTTCTCTGAATCGGACGAAGTCAGAGAGGGCTCGGTAACTCGTTCTCCAGACTAGGTCAGAGAGGGCTCGGTAGCTCGTTCTCTGGACCGGACGAAATCGGAGAGGGCTCGGTAGCTCGTTCTCCGGACTAGGTCAGAGAGGACTCGGTAGCTCGTTCTCTTGACCAGGAAGGCTTTAGGGTTTAGGGCTGCGAAGCTCTAAACCTACATAGGCATTGGATCGGTCTGTTGACCGATCCAGTGATACTATGGTTATCTGATCGGTCACTAGACCGATCAGTAACCAATCAGTAACTCTCTGTGAACTCACCGAGAATTACTGATCGGTCTGTAGATCGATCAGGAGGCAACGGAGTTCGGGAGAAAGGATAGGGGGATCGGTTTGTGGACCGATCCACCTATAGCCTGATCGGTCCACAGACCGATCAGAGCCCTCCTGGACCGATCAGGCTGTAGCCTGATCGATCAAAAAGGCTGTGGATCGGTCTGCTGACCGATCCACAATAATGTCTGTAGTTTCTGTTGTTTCTCTGCAAGTCTGATTTAACCATATACTGTGAGCTTTTTAAATCTGCAAGTTGCAGGTATCATGCCAATGCTTAAATTCAAATCAAGCTCCATCAGAAGAATAAGACAAAGTGTTCTTTCTACTGTGTTTCGCTGCAAATGGTGCAATTGGAGCATTAATGTTTACTGGCTGCGATCTGACTGCTATCAGCTAGCAATCAGCTTGACTCTTGCTTATTGGTTCGAGCTCAGAGACACCTGTGAAGACCATTAGTTCTATTGGTGTGAGTTCAGAGAACCAGATGAGGAGGAAGAGTGATTGGCGACGCCTTAGCTTGCAGCAGCGATTCGGTGCAGGTTGACAGTGATTCGGTACAGGCTGAACGCAGTGGAAAAGTAGAGGCATAAGAAGAAGGATGAAGAGATGTTCGAAAAAAAAAAGGAAAACTCTCTGTCGATCAAGCGAGTGTGCTAAGCTTTGAGCTTTTGGCTGAGAAGTTGCTTCCTTCTTGCGCTCTGCTTTCACTGTCGTCTTCGCGTGGCTGTGAGCATATTCTTCATTCTCTTTAGCCACTGATTATTGTAAGCCTTGTGCTTTATTTACATATCTTCTGAGACTTTGTGGAGAGGTTACTCCACCGAGAAGGAGGAAATCTTTAGCCGGAATCTATCCGGGGTGTGATCTACCAAAAGATCAAGGGATCATCCACCTTACGGACACGCCGAGGAGTAGGGACAAGTTATCCCCGAACCTCGTATATACTGGTGTTAGTGGTGTTTGTCTCTCTTTCTTGTATTATATTTTCGTTTGCATATTTCCGCTGCGCTAACGACTTGTAGGAAGAAATTCTTTAAGCTTTTAGAGGAGGCTATTCACACCCCCCCTCTCTAGCCATCCGAAGATCCTAACAGTACATTCAGACTCAACCTCAAATCTAATATTGGCTTCTGTAATCTGTTGCTTTAGATTCTAATTACAGAAATTGTGAACCAACACACAGTTTTGAATACTGCAATTTCTAGTACTGCATTAGTGAAGATCCAAATCACATTCGTGCAGACTAGTAGTTTCACTACTACTAATTCCAGGATACCTTATTTCAGGAGTTTCAGTTTCAGAATTGAGGCAATTTAAGTTTCAGAAATCATAACTTATTAGAACCTTGCCCGAAGAATTTAACCTGATAAAGAATTTCATTCAGCAATGCATTGGTTAGAACTTGAATTCCCATTAATGTTGATCAACAACTGCAATTCCTTTCTGTAGAATTTCTATTTATTGAAATCTGAATAACAAAAAACTCACTGACTTGAGATACCTCATGTTTCAATCATATCTTTTGCTTTTCCAAAATCTTATTAACTTGATGTAAATCTCAACTGTTAAGCATTTCAACATTCATAAACTTTAGAAAGCAATGCCAATAGGAGCTTGATGCACCTTTAAATCTCATACATTATGAAGGATTTTGTAGAAGTTATGACACCTTTAAATTTCTACCCTACAACAGTTTCAAGCATTAGATTACTATTTTTACACAAGGTATCTGATTCAGATATCAGATTCTAAAGAATCTGGTTTTTTTTCTACAGCTAATACTCAATGCTAACCACTAATTCAGAGCCAAAGAAAACTCCCAATTCAAAGCCCTCAATTCGGTTTGCCTTCAGACTTCTTCTTGAAGTTGATTTCAATATTGACTTAAATTCTGAATCCACATCAATTATAGTTGCTTGCATAAAATCATGTAAGGTTTGAAGAGATTAGAATACCAAATGGTAATTGAAGATCATCAAATTCACTCAGACCTCTTACTAATTAGAAGTTTATAACCAAGACTTGGCACACAAACCAAACTGAATTCTGGATTCTGGAATTCAGCTACAATCAGCAAACATATTCCTAAATTCAGTTTCCATGAAGTTTCTGTATTTTAGCAATTCAGAAATTAAAATTTGCAAGAATTAGAAGTTTGTAGCTGCCCAAGGTTTCAAAATTCAATTTCAATTCTAGATTACAGTATCAATTTCCTTCAAGATTCGATTCACCAAAGGGTCCTATAAAGGGCAATCACTTTACATCAACAAGAAAGCAATGTGTTCCACTTAGACTTTCACTGAACATGTACTTGCAATGGGTACTTGGCACACAACTTATAATAATTGACATATCATTTCAGTATTGTCATTCTGCTAATTTGTTTCTTCAACAACTACACAGCAAGATAAATTATTGTGTTCAGCTGTAGCTTCCGAGATCATATTCCAATCTAATTCTCAAGGAACTCCTTCGGCAGCTACAATGCTTCTAGGATCCAATTAATTTCTGCAATTCGTGGACTCATGAATTATGTTAAATTCAAAAATACAACTGATTTCTCTGGTTTCCAGATTCCAGTTTCAACATTTCAGAAATATGCTTTTTATCCACTCTTATTCAATCCTTCCTTCGAAAGACAATCCATTTAAATCTCTTTCTAAGTATTCCAACTCACTGATTTCAGCTCCGAGGTGCAGTTGGCCAATTCCAAAAATTAGCTACTTCTGCATACTGCAGTTCCAGTAAGCTTAAGAAATGTATTCAAGTATCAGATTTAAAGAAATTACAAATCTTCACAATTGCACCAAATCAGTACCTCTTTTCCTTTCCTTCTCTTATTTCAATCTTTTCTCTTCCTCCTTCTATTCCAACAGCACAAAAAACAAAACTGAAAACAAAACTGAGGCTGATTCTGAATTCTGGTTCAGTGATCTTGCTTGCTGTCCTGAATTGTTATGATGCCACCAATAGCTACAAAAACCAAATCAGAAATCTACACTATTGAAACTCTTTTATGAAATTCTCAAGTTACAAAGTTCAGTTTCATAATTCTAATTCCCAGTTTATGCTCTAAAGATTCAACTTATCAAAAGGTAGTATTTTTCACTAAGTTAACAGGAACTCCAATTGAGATTGTTGGCAAAAAAAAAAAATTGCCAGCTTGAATTCCTGATTCTGGAAATCAGTAATTCAGAATTCAATACCAGTAGAATTCAGCTTCCTAATTTTTCCAAATAAATCAATGAGAATTTCCTACATCTTTTATGATTCCAGGATAAGTTTTGGCTCAATATCAACTAGCTATTACATTTCAAAATTCATCATCCAATACAGCATTTTCAGAATTGATCTGTAAATTGAATTCTCACTTTCAGAATTAAGTTCCCATTGTAACTCAACTTAAGGACCAAGGAATTCAGCTTGGATTCCAATTACCTTCTGCCAGAATTAAATTGCATGTTTGGCACAATGTTGTTTTGAAACAGAAATTGCTTTTTGCAGACCAATTATAACTCCTTGGATTAAATTTCAGAAACTAAGAGTTGAGGTAATTCTGGCTTGTGTAATGAAGATTTCAGATCAAAAAGTCAGATTTCTGAAAGCTGGAGACAATGTACATCATCAACAACTTCTGAATTCTGGATTCCCAGATTTCAACTTCAGGCTTCAATTTCAGTTTAAGTCTTAATTATGGATTTGATAAACTGTAATAAAATTTGGCATACAATTGCTACATCAATTTTAGACCATTCCTTGCACATTTTACATTATTGTACTAATCCAGCAACTTTTTCCCTTTTCTGCTCTTGTTTTACTTCTCCCATATGCAGTACCCTCATCCAATGCATCCAATGTCAATCAAGATGCAATTCAGATTCAAACCACTTCAAGCTGTCAAATTCATGCAATTGCAACATTCAATTATGTTTATCATCTATCTAGAATGCTGGATTTGGAAAGCTTGAGGATGTGTTGCCACTTGTTTCCTCATCCTCTTAATAGGTGAATCCACTTCACATTAGTAGAGAACTAAAATGAGGTTTATAACCACTAATAACAACTTCAAAAAAAAATCTGAAATTTCACTACTGAAATAAGGCTCAACAGAAAACCTTCTCTGCAATTTCAACATTAGAAATTCAAATCTGTAATGCAACTCACAGTATCAGTTCTAGATATTAATTCTCAGAGAACTTAAGGTTAAAACTTATAGGATTTAGATTAGGAGAAAGTATCATTTGACAGTGCCACAATTTATGAAGAAATTACTGATACATTTTCTAATAACAAGATCTATTTGCAAAGCATCCTTTAACCTCAAGCAATGCATCCATCAACTTGAATTCACAACTACAGAATTTCCAAACAATTGAAATTGGAAAACTCATGAATTTTAAGCATATACAATTCTCCCCACACTTAAAACTTTGTCCATCTTGCAAAATCTAACTCATCAAAAATTCAACCCAAACTCTCAATTAAATATGACAAGCAAAGATGATCAAAGGTTAAAATGCTAGATTAGAATTAAAGAAAATTGTGGGAAAATAATTTGGAAATCATGAGGGAACAAGAATGAAAAATATCCTTCATTTTCATTCATACATATGCTATTGTGACTTTGAAAAAAAACAAAGCAAGTTCTAGAGTTCAATTGCTATGAGTACATGCCACACAAAAAGAAAATAATGAAGTATAGGCTTTAAGTGGTTCTCTCTAGGTAATTTTCATGCAATCTAACTCAATTGATCAAAATAGAATTCACCACCAAACTAACCAATATCATGTAAGTAAAGCATCCAATCATCCCAAATGACCTAAAATTGATGATCAAATTTAAGAAACTTTTACTATCTTAAAAATATTACTTGAACAAATCCATGGAGAATTTTATTAAAAATGACATGCTATAAATACTAAATAAAATACAAAGTATGGTAGCAAAATGCAAATGTGAAATATGAAACTAAGGAAAGTCGCACACAAAGAATTTATTAAAGAAAAAACTAAACACAAAACATGAATTAAAATGCAAAAGAAAGCGAAATTGGAACCAACTCCCCTTTAATTCTCGGTGGTTGAAGAAGATTTAGAAGAAGAATCCATGCTGGTAGTGGAGTAATTGTGGTTCCAATCAAATCCTTTTTATTCATCATTTTTCCTTTCAAAATTCTTTCTAGAGGTCGAAGACGGTTCAGTTTAAGCATCCACTTCGGAAGCTTATAATCTCCTACACAATCAATAAAAGACAACACCTCCTACACGCATATGGGATAAGAAGAGGATAGGAGAATATTAGTTTTGATAGAAAATTTATCCAGCAATGAATCACATCTAATAAAATCAATGAGTGATACCTCTATTAAATTTTCTAATAAATCACAAGAAATACTAACCTTGTCATGTTGAAAGGTACCTGGAGTGGTGATTATTACCTCCTTTTCATCAAGTAATGGTTCAAGCTCTGGTTCAGGTGAATTTCCAACCTCAAGTAATGATTCTTGGGTCCTTGTCTCCATAGCACAAGTCTCTACACTCTCATCATCTACATCCGGTTCAGGTGATCCTTGGGGTATTGCTTCCAGTAAGCAATCCCCTACACTTATATCATCAAATAAATTTTCATTTCCTACATCATTCACAACATCTAAAGCAACAACATTAGTAGAATCGGAAATCTGAACAACTACATCATCATCACAAAACAATACTAGAAAAATCTTGCGAAGTAATGGAAGTAGGGTCAAGCCTGACAGAATCTCTACTTTCCATCTCCCCACTGGAGTTTTGTGTTTGTAACTGATTGATAGATGACGCAATTTGATCTAACTGAATCTGTATATGTTGTATCATTGAGAATTGTTGCTCTTGATGTTCTCTCATTTGTTGCATGACCTCTTTCAATTTCCATGTTGACATTCCAAATTGAGAATCGTTCTGTTGAAAAGGATGTAGCAAAGAAAATGTTGAAACCTCTTGAAACTCATATGAATTCAGGTAGGTTGGATATGGCTCAATGAATTGTCCTTGTGCATTTCATACCTGCAACATGAATGATCCACCCAATTAGCATTATAAGTATTAGAAAATGATTCATACCTATTTTGTTGATCCATGGTTGGGTAAAATTGATGCTCAGGCTGAAAATGTTGATGCTCCATTCCACCTCCAAAATACTGAAAATATGGATTCATGCTTAAGAAATCTCCTACTTTTGCACTACAACACTAACAGTCAATATTAGAAGACTCAAAAGCATTAAGTTTCAAACACATGAATATATGAACATTAAAGAAATTAACAATTCAAGAATAGCCAGCATGAAAATACTAGAAGACAAGCAATCAAATCAATAAAGATTCTAACAAAGAAAACCAATCAATGCTCAATTTAAAATAAGCACACACTACTAGTTATGTTCCCCAGCAACGACGCCAAAATTTTGATGTCGTCATTTTTCATGTAACAAGGCACTTCAAAATTAATAAAAATTGGAACCCATTAAAACTAAAGTTAAGGGTTGTAGTAAGGAGTCTCAAATCTTATTTTTCCAAAGATAACTAATAAATGTCAACTAAGCACTTCTCGTTGACTCACATTATAAATTGATCTTATCTAATAAAATCAAGATTTGAATCAAAGAAAGGTTAATCTCATCTAAACATGATTATTTTCCATCTCATCAAATTAACAACAATTCATTTCATATTCTAATGCATCATTGAATCAAATGATTTAATTTCTATCTCTACAATTCACAATCACAGTATCCATTAAACTCAAAAACTCAATACAATTGCAAAATCGAAATTAACATTTCATTCACCATCACAATCAAATTCAACACTCAACCCAATCACCAAGTCTTCAATTCTCAATCACATTCAACAATGTCTATTAGAGGTAAACAATGAAAATCTCAAGTGATTCATTCAACATTCAAGCATGAACACTGTCACACAAATCTAATGAATCGAACAAGGGGGTTTTCTAAATCTATAAATTAAAAATAAACACTAATTTGTAGAGAACGAAATAGGAAATTCAAACTAAGAAGTAAACTGGAATCTAACTATCAGATCATTAGATCTGAGCAAATGTATGAGAAATGAAAAGAAAACACTAACTAATAACATTCCACAACCCAAATCCGAAACCAAACCTCTCCTCTTTGCTGTGAAACAGAGTTGCCTCTGGGAAACGCCCTTCGGGCAATCACTAGCGAAGAACCAAGCTCCCTGCTAGTGCAAGCCTACGATCACAGCTTCTGGGAACACCCTTCGAGCTCACGGACTGGTTGACACTCTCATTGCACGAAGAACAGATGCTGAATTCTGGAAATTGCGTCACTCGATCGATTGATCAGATCAACTTGAGTGCAGCAGATGAAGTGGAAGTCGGAATGGAATTGGAAGCTTCTGGGAACGCCCTTCGAGCTCACGATCAGCTGATGAACATCACAAATCAGGGAACGCCCTCGATCTGGATTGCGGATCAGAAATTCAACTCGCAGACCGGGGAACGCCCACTGCCACTCTCTGACATCGGACAATGAACGACGGCAGCTCAGTGATCGCTGGCGATGAAGAAGACTCTGTTGGTGCGGGGAGCATCCGACGATCGAACCTGAGTTTTGATAATGGCAAAGGATTCAAAGTTAAGGTTTATGGTGATCTAACATGTTGAATAAGTGTTTCAGAAAAGTCCTAGCTGCGGTTAGGCAAAGGGAAAACCCTAAGGGGCGGCAACCTTAGGTCCTAGGGGGCGGTAACCCTAGGTGGAGGAAAATCCTAAGGGGTGGTAACCTTAGGTCCTAGGAGGCGGTAACCCTAGGTGTAGGAAAATCCTAAGGGGTGGTAACCTTAGGTCCTAGGGGGCGGTAACCCTAGGTGGAGGGAAACCCTAAGGGGCGGCAACCTTAGGTCCTAGGGGGCGGTAACCCTAGGTGGAGGAAAACCCTAAGGGGCGGCAACCTTAGGTCCTAGGGGGTGGTAACCCTAGGTGGAGAAAAACCCTAGGGGGCGGTAACCCTAGGTCCTAGGGGGTGGTAACCCTAGGCGTAAAGTCTAGTCGGTCTGGAGGACCGGACTGGCATCAGGTAATCTCTCCTGAGAGGAGTAGGTGAGGACGCGTTCCCCGTAGAGGGAACAGTAGGCGTCGGGTCGACCTAGGGTTTCCGGTTAGGAAATCTGAAATCAGACCCAGACAGTCCGAAGACTGTCGTTTATTCTTTACTATGTTTTATCAGATTCTAACGCTGTCTTGCAGGGTATTTTGCTCGAACTAACCTTGTTTTGCAGGTGAAGAACCTGCTGGAAAAAGGGAGGTCCGGGCGCCCGGGACCAATTTTTATCCCCTGCGCGAAGTTGACACGTGGAGCATCCTGGTTGGTTGGCCACGTCACACTCCAGGCGCCCGGAAAGGATCCAGGCGCCCGGAATATCATATATAAAGAGGGTCAAGGGAACAGCTAAAAGAACACAACGAAGAAACAACGACAATCTAAGTAATCTCCCTGCGACAAGCTGCGAACGACTCGATCCAGAAAGTGCTGCAACGACACCCGACAACCCAGAGCTTCGATTTAGTCTTTTGTTGTCGGTATAATCTGTTTACTGCTTTAAATTATAGTTAATCTGTAATAGTTTTATCGTGCTTATAGTTGTTGCCCACGGAAAGCGATCAAGGATCGCGGGCCTTCGAGTAGGAGTCGCTTTAGGCTCCGAACGAAGTAAATCTTCCTGTCTCTCTGTGTTTGCTATCTCTTTATTCCGCTGCGCTTTTACTCATTTGTTTTACGAATCGAAAGAAATAGCCACTAACGCTATTCACCCCCCCCTCTAGCGTGGTCTCGATCCAACAATTGGTATCAGAGCGGGGTCACTTTGAATTGGTACAACCACCTTTCAAAACAAATTCTTCTTTCGATTTTATATTTTTCGGAGTCAATTAGAATTTAGCCTTAAAGCTTTATTCTAATTCTTTTATCGAATCGGTTTTTGCCCGAAGTTGGTGCAACACCACTCGAGCTCATTATTACTACTATTTTTATTTCTCTCCCGCACTACTAATCCAAGACCAAGTCTTGGAACAAATTTTATTGTGTTTATTTTGCGAGATTCCTTCTAATGGCCTACGAAGATGGGTACAACTCAACATGCCTACCACTGCTGTCTGACGAGAACCTCAGATACTGGAAAGACCAAGTGGAGCATCAATTAAAGACCGAAGCAGAAATATGGACCATAGTCCATATTGGATTCACTCTTCCCACTAAAGAAGGTGTACCCATCACCTGTGACAAGTGGGATGCACAAACAATAAGGACATTCGAGGCAAATGCAAAAGCAACTTACATTCTCCTATGCGGACTAACAAATTCAGATCTTGATCGAGTTGGAAAGTTCAACAATGCTAAGGAGCTTTGGGAGAAAGTGCTCAAGCTTTATGAGATCCCTTCAGAGTTAGAAGATCGAATAGAACCTGAGTCCGAATTTGAAATTGAATCCTCAGAGTCAACCTCCGAACCAGACTCAGAAAAATCAGAGCAAACCGATATCATAGCACTGATGGCCAAAGACGAGATATCGGAATCTGAATCAGAATTTGAAATGGCAACAGTCAAGGGGGAGGATCCTGTCATGACTTTGAGAGGTAAGATTGTAAATTCAAAATGCAAATATCATATAACTTGCTTTAAGTGCAGGGAGAGAGGGCACTATAAAAACGAGTGTCCTACTCATAAGACTCGGCCGGCACAATCGAAGGAGAAGGAGAAAATGATCAAAAAAGGGATGGAACAAATTAAATGCTTCAAATGCAATCAAATGGGTCACTGCAAAAGACAATGCCCAGAAAGAAGACCCAATAATCCAAAGGGAGAAATCAAGGTAAATAAATTTACATTATATGAAAATCCAGTTTTTACAACACATGATTGCAGTAGTTCAACTAATCTTGCTTGCTCAAGTATAGATTTTTCTTCAAAATTAGATACGCATGCTAATAATACCATGATTAAATTTGATTCATATCTAAACAAGAATAACTCCAAATTATTAAGTAAAAATAAGAAATTAACTTTACGAAAATTAGGAATACAAAATAACATTTTAAAAGATAAAATTGATAGATTAGAGAAGATTGTTAATAATTTAGTCAAATCACAAAATCTAGACTTAGATTACAAGTCTAAAGTAAAACTTAAATATTACGAAACAAGCTAAAAAGGAAAAATCAAATTAAGTAAACTTAAAATTTAAATTAAAATCAAGTTAAATTCGAGTTAAATTAAATCAAAATCAAACTAAAATCCAAAGGAAGGCTCCAGAATAGCTAGCACCTCCGAACTTAATTCACTCGATAAGGGTAACCAAGAGTAGACTACCCAGCAGGGTAATTAAGGTTAGATAAAATGGGCTAGGTTTAACTTGACCCACGGTACTGGTGAAGTTTTTGGATGATAGTACGTTAGGGAAGCTTGGGCATCGCATGTCTAGGAAGATATGGCTTCGACCTGGTGCATTTGGCCAAGTGGAACTGACCGAAGCTACCCTTAAATGGATCCTAACTAGTTAGACCAAGGTTTAGTATTAAGTTCAATGGGTAGGACTATTTGGGAAACCTCGAAGGCATGGTTACTTTAATGAGTACCTTGTGACTCACCATAGCCTAGAAGTTTATCCAAAGAATGCTTACTTGTTGAACCCAAAGCTAAACCTGAATCTAACAAAAAGTTAAACCAGACCCTTAAATTCAACCATAAGTCATCTCACAACAATTATAGGATTCCCTGATTGAAAATTTAGATGGGTGAGATGACCAAGGAATTTTTCAAACTGATAGTTGTTCAAAATCTTTAAAAATCATTTCAAAATTATTTGAAAAATCTCTTCAAAATCATTTCAAAATTATTTTAAAACTTAATTTGAAAAACGATCATTTCAAAATCTTTTAATCATTTCAAAAATTATTTGAAAAATCTTTTAAACTTAACTTCAAAATTATTTGAAAATTCTTTTAAACTCAATTTCAAAATTATTTCAAAAATCTTTTAAACTCAATTTTAAACTCAATTTCAAAATTATTTGAAAAATCTCTTAAACTCAATTTCATAATTATTTCAAAATTTTTAACTTAATTTCAAAATTATTTCAAAAATCTTTTAAACTTAACTTCAAAATTATTTGAAAATTCTTTGAAACTCAATTTCAAACTTAATTTCAAAATTATTTGAAAAATCTTTTAAACTTAACTTCAAAATTATTTGAAAATTCTTTTAAACTTAATTTCAAAATTATTTGAAAATTCTTTTAAACTCAATTTCAAAATTATTTCAAAAATCTTTTAAACTTAACTTCAAAATTATTTGAAAATTCTTTTAAACTTAATTTCAAAATTATTTCAAAAATATTTTAAACTCAATTTCAAACTTAATTTCAAAATTATTTGAAAAATCTTTTAAACTTAACTTCAAAATTATTTGAAAATTCTTTTAAACTCAATTTCAAAATTATTTCAAAAATCTTTTAAACTTAACTTCAAAATCATTTGAAAATTCTTTTAAACTCAATTTCAAAATTATTTCAAAAATCTTTTAAACTCAATTTTAAACTCAATTTCAAAATTATTTGAAAAATCTCTTAAACTCAATTTCAAAATTATTTGAAAACTCTTTTAAACTTAACTTCAAAATTATTTGAAAAATCTTTTAAACTCAATTTCAAAATTATTTCAAAAATCTTTTAAACTTAACTTCAAAATTATTTGAAAAATCTTTTCAAAATCAGTTCAAAATCTTTAAAACTTAACTTCAAAATTCTTTAAAAAATCATTTGAAAAATCCCTTGAAAAATTAATTTCAAAAATTATTTGAAATATCCTCTGAAAAATTAATTTCAAAATCCTTTTCAGAAGTTATTAATTCTAAACTCAATTAATTTTTAAATCTTCAAAATAATGGTCACTTATTTGGAATTCTAACTGATATTTTCAATGTTGTAAACTCAATCTCACACTCACTCATATGCTAAACATGCTTGTTAATCTAGAATGAGTGAGATGGAAAATTAGGAAAATAATTTTTTAACCTCTCATGCTTGAACTCCTGAACCAAAAAAAAAAAAAAAAATTAAGGCATTAATTAAGGGGGAGTGATTTTGAGTCGGTTTTAAAATTAGTTTTTCTTTAAAAAATTTTTTTGACTTGACCTCAAAATTAAAAACTATTTTTGGCATATCTTCGAAAATTAAAGCTATTTTTTTTGTAGCTTTAAAATTAAAATTATTTATGACCTTCAAATCATAATGTTTTCAAAGCTAAGTACTTAATTAAGTTTTCTCTACCTAAACTTAGTTAAATTATTTTCTAAACTTAGCTAATTGGCAAGATGTTCTCTAGAGGCAATATTAAAATTTAAGCATGCTTGTACTTAAGGGCTCTGATACCTGATCAAAACCAAATCTTGACTCATGCTTGGACCTTAGGGCTCTGATACCTTACTAAAACAAAATTTGTAAACTATTAAACACTAAGGTTATCGCTTCTCCTTTGCCTTAAACAGCTTTTCAAAATTTTTCAAATTTAAGACTTTCAAGTCTCTTCTATTTAAAATTTTTATTCTGTAAGAAAATTCTGCTGAGTTTTGTCTTGAAAAGTTAAGTTTTTTTTTTCAAAACTAGCTTATTTTTGATGTATGGCAAAGGGGGAGAGTAGAGAAATTCAAAGAGAACAAAAATCCAAAGGGGAGGTTATATTAAGGGGGAGTTTGTAATGCCATTTTTTTCCCCTTTCCTTGTACTTATACCTTACTGCATATTATTACTTAACTTTGAATTTCGATTGCCATAATCAAAAAGGGGGAGATTGTTGGTGCGGGGAGCATCCGACGATCGAACCTGAGTTTTGATAATGGCAAAGGATTCAAAGTTAAGGTTTATGGTGATCTAACATGTTGAATAAGTGTTTCAGAAGAGTCCTAGCTGCGGTTAGACAAAGGGAAAACCCTAAGGGGCGGCAACCTTAGGTCCTAGGGGGCGGTAACCCTAGGTGGAGGAAAATCCTAAGGGGTGGTAACCTTAGGTCCTAGGGGGCGGTAACCCTAGGTGGAGGAAAATCCTAAGGGGTGGTAACCTTAGGTCCTAGGGGGCGGTAACCCTAGGTGGAGGGAAACCCTAAGGGGCGGCAACCTTAGGTCCTAGGGGGCAGTAACCCTAGGTGGAGGAAAACCCTAAGGGGCGGCAACCTTAGGTCCTAGGGGGTGGTAACCCTAGGTGGAGAAAAACCCTAGGGGGCAGTAACCCTAGGTCCTAGGGGGTGGTAACCCTAGGCGGAAAGTCCAGTCGGTCTGGAGGACCGGACTGGCATCAGGTAATCTTTCCTGAGAGGAGTAGGTGAGGACGCGTTCCCCGTAGAGGGAACAGTAGGCGTCGGGTCGACCTAGGGTTTCCGGTTAGGAAATCTGAAGTCAGACCCGGACAGTCCGAAGACTGTCATTTATTCTTTACTATGTTTTATCAGATTCTAACGCTGTCTTGCAGGGTATTTTGCTTGGACTAACCTTGTTTTGCAGGTGAAGAACCTGCTGGAAAAAGGGAGGTCCGGGCGCCCGGGATGGATCCGGGCGCCCGGGACCAAGTTTTATCCCCTGCGCGAAGTTGACACGTGGAGCATCCTGGTTGGTTGGCCACGTCACACTCCAGGCGCCCGGAAAGGATCTAGGCGCCCGGAATATCATATATAAAGAGGGTCAAGGGAACAGCTAAAAGAACACAACGAAGAAACAACGACAATCTAAGTAATCTCCCTGCGACAAGCTGCGAACGACTCGATCCAGAAAGTGCTGCAACGACACCCGACAACCCAGAGCTTCGATTTAGTCTTTTGTTGTTGGTATAATCTGTTTACTGCTTTAAATTATAGTTAATCTGTAATAGTTTTATCGTGCTTATAGTTGTTGCCCACGGAAAGCGATCAAGGATCACGGGCCTTCGAGTAGGAGTCGTTTTAGGCTCCGAACGAAGTAAATCTTCCTGTCTCTCTGTGTTTGCTATCTCTTTATTCCACTGCGCTTTTACTCATTTGTTTTACGAATTGAAAGAAATAGCCACTAACGCTATTCACCCCCCCCTCTAGCGTGGTCTCGATCCAACAGACTCGCTCACAGATTTGGCTTGTGGAAGGAGCGTCAGGGACAAAGGATGAACAGTAGAGAATATCGCGAGGAGAAACGAACGCCCGAGCTCGCCATCACCACTGTAGCTTCTCAACTTTTAAACCTCTCCCAATATGATCCAACGGTTCAGAATGTTTCAGATCTCATCTAACGGTTCAAACTTCTCAGATCAGGATCAAAAGCTCTGGATCTTGTTCGATGGCTATGATGTACTTCCTCTTGGCTTGGATGGATTAGATCCTTGTCAGATGGCTCAGATCTCTCCGATCTTCACTAAACGGTCCAAATCGCTCTAAGGCTTGATCGTCTTGTTTAGTCTTAGATTTGAGCCCAATTCTGATCTGATTTGATCGGTCCATGATCCTTTTGAAACCTACAAAGAATATATCGACTATTAGCATCAAATACCATGATTATAAGCTAATTTGCAATTAAGTCCAACATAAATGTAATGCATGAAATGTGATGTCAATATAGGTTTTATCTATGAACAAGATCATTAAGAACATGCATTATGAATCAAAATAATGTAGCAAAATCATGGTTATCAACCTTCCATTAAATTTGATGGTTAACTTCCTCAATCGGGACCTGCCAACTCCGATACCAACCGACACTAAGCATGATAGCGATTATCCTGCGAGCTGACGAGAAGTGGAAATTAAGAAGAAGATAAGAAAAAAAATGTCGTCCTCTAACTTTTTTTTAAAAGGAAAATATTATTTAATAACTAAGGATTATCTCCTTAATAGCTAAGCACATGTTTATATAAACTCTAACTCTAAAATTCAAATAAAGGAAAGAAATTCTAATGTATATGATCCTGTCTTAAGGTGGTAGAGATGACGCATTGGGTAAATGGCACTGTCGTTGATTGGGAGAAGACTTCAAGCTAGCAAGCTAGAAAAGAGGATGAAACTTGGCTCTCTTTCCTGTGCACACCAAAGAGATCACATAGAACGTTACGGCGAGAATCAGGGAGGGGGTCCCTAGCGTAAGCACTCCGAGCTCAAGTCAAGAGGGTGATCGAGAGAAAAGTGGAGAAAATGAACAGTAAATGTGTATGCCTAAGGATGTTTCCACATACCTGACCAACGGAGAGGACTCTCCTTTTTATATCGCCTCTCATAACCCTCCCTCACAATAATGAGATGACAAAAAATATTCAGTGTCAGAATATGTTGTATGATAGAAGACATACAGTCAGGAAGATGTACAGTCATCCTCCATGGAGTCTTCCGTTACATGCATATGAACGATCTTTTATAACCTCCATAATGAATTAGGCGGCTGAGAATGTCTACTGTCAGACACTGGAAGATGTATAGTCACGCTCATAAGAAGATTTTATTGCAGGTATAGTAGAATATTCCCTGACAAGTAGCTATTATTATCTGCCAGATTGTTACAATTCTCTAACAATGATGTCCCCTGAAGGTAGTCTGACCGACCTAATAGCCGGCCGATTGTATGATGAGAAATTGACTATAGAAGTAGGGAGCTAAGTCCCTTAAGTCCAACCAGCTCTTTGACCCAACCAAGTATATGCTTAGTGCTTAGACATAAGTTAAGTTCTGTAAATCTATCCGACTCTTAGGACGATTGACTATATGTTAAGAGTTATATTGTAATAGTGGGATGTGAGTTGTCCTCTAAGTCCGATCGACACTAAGTCCAACCGATTGTATATTAAGAGACTGCTCTTGCTGTGTGTTGAGTGAATACCTCTGAAAGATGAAGAGTTAAGCCCCGTATGTTTGGCCGGCGTTAGGTTCATTCGAGTTTATTCTATATATATTGGTATTGAGTAGAACGTTAATATCCTCCATTCCGCCCGACATTCATGCCGACTAGCTATATGCTGAGGAAATTGTGCTCAGATAATGGGGAGTTGGGTCCCTTAAATTCGAGCAGGCATAAGTCCGTTACTAATACATATTCCGAAGAATCTTTGTTCACCTGTTTATCGTTTTCTCAAAACCATGATTATTTAGCATTTTGTTGAGCCAGTCTTAGTGTTTAATTTTAGGTAATGTTATGGATGGATATTATAACTTAATTTTATTGCGGTAATAAAATAAAACTATAAATCACAAGATGATAATTTAATGTTAAAAGAATAAGTTTGACCAAATTACCATTTTTACGTACAATTTTAAATGTTAAATTACTTAGGATCTCTATTATAAAATTTATAAGAGGTTTATAAAATTTAAAATGCTGAATAAAATTTTAAAATTACTATAGAAGTGAGATTTAAAATTTATAGTTTAAGAGTAATAGTAGAAATTTGAATATACTCTTTTGTCTTAAAATTGATAAATATGTATTAAATCATATGACTCATACTATGAATTAAATCATAAAAAAAATTATTTAGAGTTTTAATCATCGAAGATATTTCAATAAATTTTTATATTGATGATATAACATATTGAGATTATAAAAAATACTCATTTAAAATTTTAACTTTTGAAGATGTCCTTAGGTAAATCTCAACCAAGCTTACATTATTTAAGGAAAAAAGAATTTATTTGTTTTTTTTTAATCTGATTTGATTTACAACTAAGGGCATCTGCAATGGGAAGTTTATAGTTTACAATTTATGCTATAAATCTCTCAATATAAACCCTTCCCCCACTACATAGGTGGGGTTTATAGCTTTTTTTATAAACCTGTATCAAAATCTTGGGATCAGGTTTATAAAAAAATAATGGAGAGAGGATAGAGAGAGAATTTTAAAAGAAGTAGAATTTTTAAAAGAGCGGTTTTATGATAATAGAGGGTGATTTTTAAAAGAAGTAAAGTTTTTAAATTTTGATGTGACAATGATGTGGCAGAGCATAAACCTCTTTAAGAGGTTTACGACTACGGATGCCCTAATGAAGTATAAATCTACTTTTATATAAGCAATAGGTTTACAAATTCCTAAGGTGGCCTTAGGTACGCGATGAGGTAATGCAGGACCGGCTCAAGCCTATTTGGGACCCTAGGCGGAAAATTTTTTTTAGGCATTTGACGTTGTTTTTAAAAAAAAAAATCTCTCATCTTTTTCCATTTAGACTTGGATCGAAAATTGTGGTTTAAATTTTTTTTTAACAAATTAAATATTAATTTTAAAAATATTTTTTTATACAATTTAATTTTCTTACTTTTTAGATGTAAAATTATTAATTAAATTTTCATATTCAAGATAATCAGAGAAATATAATTTTTACGGTATTAAATATAGATTATTATTAGATATAATAATACACCTCAAGTAGATAATAAGTTTACAAGTCACTTAACTTAAAAATGAAGAAGGATAAAAGTATGTCTAATTATTTAAATATAAGACGGAAAGAATAACCATTAAAAGAGGAACAAAATTGAGAAAATAAGAACAATGAAATAGGATAATAATACAAAAAAAACATTCTCATATGCTCAACTCATCGTCGTCATCGGCAAAGTACAAAAAATAAATAAAAAATAATAATTTATAAAATGACAAAATTGAATACAATCTTTAGAAAATAAAGATCACAATGAGACTAAATCAGCCATTATGATTTATCAATAACTAAATAGAAGTGTTTTTAAGCAGCACAAGAAAAAATAAACTATAATTTTTATTACCTAAACTAGAACAAATTATAAATGATAGAATGGAAACAAAGGGAAAATCGAATAATTTGTGACTGTAAATATATCTAAATAAAAGTTAAAATTAATGTCTATCAAGGAAGCGAAATGACAAAGGTATCTAACTTGTTATTGCTAAAAAATAATAAAATCTTCCATTTTGATCTGTCATAATATGAATGAATGCATGAACAATTAGATTTAATCAAGCAATGAGCATTGTAATACCGACCGAATCAACGCATTAGTGTTAGGTGGAGATGTGGAGTTTTTCTTCTCGAATCTCAATGAGTAAGAGAAGAGAGGGGGAGTTGGAAAAGGAGAAGAGAGGGGAACTTAAAAAAAACTAATATTTTTATTTTACATTGTATGGATAAGATAAAAATTTTTAATTCATGTTCTTATTAATTAAAGAGAAAGCATCACCAATGAATGAGAAATGTAATGAGAGAAGGCTATGATTGAGATATATTGAAGAGGAATAGATTAAGTTTTATAAAATAATATTCATAGTTAAAAATAAATTTAATTTGTTAAAAAAGAGTCCCTTTATAAAAAATGTGGAACCGCCACATCAGCGGCCCCCCTAGAGTCGGTCCCACGGATATGAAGGCAGGTAAATGAAGGTACACAGCTGAAAGCGTATAACCGAGACGCTAAAAAAAATGATATCTTTGTGAAATTTGAAGTTTGATAAATGAGATCATGTAAATATTTAATCATGTGGGTCCTATTCTTTTCAATTCTCTTAAAAAATATACATAAAAATATATTTAATATATTAAAAATAATGATCCCAATTTTTAAAGAATGAGATTGTAAAATCTTTTAGTATGTGGCCCCTATTTTTTTAGTTCTCTTTTAAAAATATATATTTAATACACAAAGGGGCATGGAATAACTAATGAAGATAAGAGTTGGCATGGGGTAAATTAATTGTGCAATGAATAAATTACTCTAATTCAAAGTTAACCCCAAGTAATTAACGGTAAATAAGTATTCTTTTAAAGAAGCACAAAGTATTTATTGATTGTAAATTTAAATTATTTTACTAAATTTATCTTACTTAGATCATTTTTTTTAATTAATTTTATATGGGTTAATACTATTTTATTGAGTTTTGACCAAAATAAAAATTGAACAATATAGTACTTTTAGAATATTCCAACGAAAAAAAAAACCCCATTGCATTAAGTGCTTAATTAATGTGATATCCATTACTTGAAAATTATATTCACACTCAAATGATGCAGGGTGATGCTGGAATATAAAATTATAAACAGATTATGAATAATAATAATAATAATAATAATTCAAAAATACATGATTAATTTTTTTTAAAAAAAAATAAAATCAAAGAAGACTACAATGGAAAGATTTATTTATCTTTGACGAAGTGAATAACCAACCCAGGTGACAGGTGTCATAAATTAAATAGAATACCAAAGTTGTTTTAGCCTTATAAAATTGCTGGAAACAAATTAACCGCCCGTTGCTTCACTAGGCTCGATGACCAGAATTTATTTCCTAATTTGATTATAATTTGATTTTGTACGTAATCATAATTAGATTATAAAATCACAGTCATTCCAATCACAATTAATTATACCAAATAAAACCGTTTATTTTCAATAATTTTAAATCTCAATCGGTTCCAATCTTATTTCCAATTATTCCAACTCAAAAAATCTATAGATAACAAGCCATCCTAATCTGCTTTGAGCTGCTCGACACCACCATGACGGCGAAGAGCGAGTCTTCCAGCGGCGACGGCGAGGCCACCCCCACTGTTCCGGAGTGGGTGGCCACCTTGGCGAGGCAGCAGTACTTCACCAGCGGCGGCGACGACGGCGGCGAAGCCATTGGGGTGCCGGTGTGGTTCATCGCCTCAAAGAGGGTGGAGAACTCCGACCTCGACACGCAGCAGAACCGCCTCTACCTTCCCACCGACTCCGTCGGGGCCAATCTCGTCGGCCTCCTCTCCCTGGAGGAGCGCACCATGGCCAGCCTCGTCGGCGACATCGGCCAGCCTAGTAAGCGGTGCCGCACGGAGGCAGCGGAAGAGGAGATGAGGGAGAAGCAGAAGGCGGCGGGGCGGGCGCACGGAGGGCTGCCAGTGCGGGTGTACGCACGGTGCGGGTTCGTGTTCTACCTTTGGCTGACTCTATGGGACGGAAGCGGTGACACCGTGATCCAGGGCCACGAGCTCAAGTTGTTCCGGTCATTCAGTTCGCTGAAGAAGGGTGAGGACATTGACGTTTGGGCCTTCCGCCGCCGCGGGGAACTTTGCTTTGCCATCGGGAGGCCATGAACTGCTAGCTGGACCACCTGCTACAATTTACTACTTTGTTCTGTTCTGTTCTGTTCTGTTCTGTATTATGAACACTTTTTTGGGATCTAAATCGTTAGTAACAAATATATAATGCTTAGTTGATTTAATTGTGATGTATATATACGTAGGGAAGTAAGCCTTGAAGATTTCATCTGGAAACTGTTATTGAAAGTAGTATCATTAATTTGGGCAGGAGCAAAATTAAACTAACTAGTAAAGAAGACACAAATCAAATAAGTTGGGTAATGTCAGCGTTACTCCAATCTCTCAAGTCAAATTGAGGAGTCACGCGTAGAGTCGTCTCAATCAATCTTAGGCATGGAAAAAAATTAATATTTTTTAAATAAATATTAGAAATATTTAATTTTATTAGTTATAGTAAAAAGTGGAATTTATCAATCTAGCAACCTAACACGATCGATCGTAGACTTTGTTGAGATTCGACACCTTATCCATTGTTATAATATTTATCCTGTATTAACCAACTCAATTATGTCCAGGGCCACATTTAATTTTGTTAGTAAAATTTAAAAGGACAATTTCATATATTGTCAATGATTATTTATACAATTATAAGAGTGACAGGCCAGCAATAATACTTTATCTTATGTCAAATCTCACTTTATTAGTAAAATTTTAAAAATAAAAAATATTTTAGGTTTTCTAATTTAGAAACAGCAATAAATTATTGTAATACTATAAATATACATTTTAATTATATATATATTTTAAAAAATATCAATCATTTTTAATTTTAAGGAAGGAAAGTCTCGACACAATAGTAAAATTATTGTGTAAGAAGCTTCGTGAACTAAACTATCTTTTTATCAATTTTAACTTTCATAAATTATTAATAAAATTTATTTATCCAAAAAATATTTAACTAGAAAATATTCATGGTGAATTATTAAAAAAAGTGGGAAAGAAAACTAAAATTTTTTTTAAAAAAATATTACTACATTATTGAATATGTTTTTAACTATTTTTATCATATATATATATATATATATATATATATATATATATATATATATATATATATATATATATATATATATATATATATATAATTTTTATCATTAAAAAAATTAAAATTACTAATTAAATTTTAATAAAAAAATAAAAAAAACTACCAACTAAAATCTAATTTTAAAAATTAACAATTAAATCTAACACAAGTAGAAAAAATAAAAATGATGTAAATTTAATCTATAAAAAATTTAAAATTTTTTACCAAATATAATTTAGTTTAGTAAAAAATTAAAATTACCAATAAAACTCAACTAAAATTTATTTGAACCATAATTTTTAATATTTAATATCCCTATTCATATGTTTTTAAATTAATATTCATATTTAATTTATATAAATATATATATATATATATATATATATATATATATGTAAATTTCATGGACCCTAATATAATAAGAGCCTTAATCGTCTGTGCCTTGAGCCCGCCCTGAGGTAATGACCTCCTAGAACAAGTTGACTATTAATCCCTCATGCCAATCGGGAACCAAATCTGCAGATGCTTGCGACACATCCAATAGAACACGACAAATTTCCAAAGAGTAGTTTAAGGCAGCTATAGACATGTCCACGTCCTTCAAAAGTCAAAGCTCCTTGTTGCCGGTGCCAGTTTCTCTCTACTTGGGATCTCTCTAATCTCCGTTCGGGAGCTGAGGCATCAGCCATTCAATGACGATGTTGTTCACGCTTTCAGATTTGGGGCGGCTCGGGGTGACTCTCATCGGCAGCTTTGTTGAAAAGCTCCGGAGGGTTGAAGTCCATAGGTTACAAATGCTGCCTGAAGTTGGAGTTGTACTCAGAGACCTGGAGACTTGTGTGATCCAGATTCGGCACATCATCAGCGCCGCAGAGAATTCTTTCACGATTGCGACTGACGAACTGATGAAACTTGAATTGGAGGGATTGCTAATGCATCTTAAGGACACGGTTTATGATGGTGAGGATTTAGTGGAAAAGATCGAGCACGATGTTCTGCATCATGGAGTGGATCAGCATCAATACGAGGCACGTAGCCAATCATCATCCTCTTTCAATTCCTCTGCAACAAAAAGTAAAAATGCATCTTCTCCTGTTAAAGTTCACACTGTGGTTGAAATTGAGGATAGCCGTGTTTATAAATTAAGGAAAATTTATCAAAGTTTAGACAAAATTGCAACTGCACTTGTAAAGATCATCAAAGTTGTGAATTCAGTAGATGCAGATGACAGACAGAACATACATACTGCAGACTCCATAAGCAGTAACGCAACTTCCTTCTTGGTCAATGGTAAAGTGTATGGACGAGACAAAGAGTTCAATACACTCAGACAACTGTTGTTGAAACCTTCTCTTGGTTCGGGATTCAGCAATGGCAGCCTGTCTTTCATAAGAATTTTGGGGGATGAAGGCGTCGGAAAGACAACTCTGGCTCAGCGACTATACAGCGATACGAGCATAACGGAATATTTTCAGTTGAAGATCTGGGTCTATCCATCAGAAAACTTCAACGGGAAAAGACTCACCAAAGAGATATTGCAGTCTGCAAATATCGACACTCCTGATTGTATGAATTTGGATATGCTTCCCGTTATGGTTAAGAAGAAGATAGCATCAAAAAGATTTTTGATTGTCCTAGATGACCTATGGAATACGGACATGCATGGATGGGACATGCTTTGTGCATCACTAAGCTCCGGAGTGCCTGGCAGCAAGGTGCTCCTGACAACTCGCTTTCCAAGGCTCCCAACTGTGGCTTCCAATGAATGTGCATTCCACCTAAATAGAATGGACGAAGAAGAGTTATGGGAATTTTTCAAATTCTGTGCCTTTGGCTCTCAAAGCTCTCAAGAAAAACCACCACTAACTGACATTGCAAAGAAGATGGTTAGCAGACTCAATGGATTGCCACTTGCAGCAAGAATGGTTCGAGGTTTGTTGAACACCAATATGGATGTAAGCCACTGGAACAATATATTGAATAATGAAATATGGCAAATACCGGAGTATGGACTACTCCCAGTTTCACAGATTAGCTATCATTGTCTTCCTGTACCTCTTAAGCGATGTATTGCATTTTGTTCCTTATTCCCTAGAGGTTACTGGTTTGCCGAAGAAAAGTTGATCAGAATTTGGAATGCTGAAGGATTCATTGTAGCTCAAGCAAATAGAAGGATGGAGGATGTAGGGAAAAGCTATTTCCAAGAGTTAGTTAATAGGTCTTTCTTTCAAAGACTACCACACAAGTCCCTTCAGGAAGAACAAACAATTTTTTATGTCAACCATGACCTCATACATGATCTTGTAGAATGAGCCTCCGTAAGAGATTCTTACAAGGTATATGAACAGATTCCCTACTTACCAGATCTCCAAAAAACCCTGCGTCATCTATCAGTATTTGGGGAGCATGTTAAGCCAGAAAGGTTAACGGACCGTTTTGTCAATGAAAGATTGAGAACCTTGATTTTTTCAAGTATGAAAGAACCATGGTGTGAGACAAAAATATCGGCCAATCACCTGTTTAACAGACTAAAATGTATCCGTGTGTTGATTTTGCACGACTGTGGAATGATTGAGTTGCCTTGGACCATCAATCGCTTAATACACCTCCGGTATCTTGACATATCTGACAACTTTGGCATTCAGCAACTTCCAGAGTCACTAAGTTATCTTCACAATTTGCAGTACTTCGACCTAAACAACTGTCAAGTGCAGACTTTCCCAGCAGGTATCACTAATTTAATCAACCTGAGGCAACTCATTTCAGTAGATGAGATTATTTCTAAGATAAGCAGCATCGGAAAGCTAATCAATCTTCAAACATTGCCGACATTCAAAGTGCTAAAGGGTGATGGGCACAAGCTCACAGAATTAAGCTCTTTGACACAACTCCATGGAAGGTTACGAATTATCAATCTTGGGAATGTTGAGGATAAAATGGAAGCCAGTGCAGCTAAACTACACGACAAAGTGCATCTTGATGAATTGGTGTTAGCTTGGACATCAAACCAGAATTCCAGCTTCGATGACAATGCGTTGCATGCCTCGGAAGAGATACTTGAAGAACTGCAACCACATTCCAAACTCAAAAGTTTGACAATTAGAGGATACAGAGGTGCCAGAGCTCCCAGTTGGTTACATACGGAAACGTTGGCTAGCTTGGAAACTCTTAGATTGGAGAATTGTGGAAGATGGGAGGATGTTGCATTTATTAGGCAATTGTTGCATCTCAGATCCCTTTACTTGAAGGGGATTCCTGCAATGAAACAAACAACTCGAGAATTATTTGGTCCTCCTATAGAGAACAAGTTCTTCCAAGGGCTAAAAGAGCTAGTTTTGGAGGGCATGGACTTACTGGATGAACTCTCAAGTCTTGGAAATCTTCCATGTCTTAGGATTCTTCAGATCTCAGGGATGCCTGCAGTGAAAATTCTAGGCCTAGAATTCCATGGATTCGCAGATCAGGGCAACCATTTCCCATGTTTGGAAGAGCTCAAGTTCAGCAACATGTCAGAATGGGAAGAGTGGACTTGGACTGGAGACAGCGAGTTGTTTCCCTGCCTGCTTGTTCTTAAGATTGAAGATTGCCCCAAGCTCAAGATGTTGCTCCCACTCCCTCCATCACTTACGACACTAGAATTATGGCAAAATGGACTAGTTGAACTTCCAGGACTGTGGAATAAAATTAATGGAAGTAGCAGCAATATGATTGCATCTCTGTCAAAGTTGTATGTATCTGAATGTCCAAATCTGAGAATACTGGACCAAGGGCTGCTATTTCATGACCTACCAAACATTGAATCCATTGAGATACATGAATGTCAGGAGCTGCTGTGGCTTCCAGTGAAAAGGTTTAAAGAATTCACCTCCCTAAAGAATTTGTCAATAAAGAACTGCCCCATGCTTATGAGCTCGACAGAATACAAGAGCGACAAACTTCTCCTGCCGCCTTCAATTGAGAAATTAACACTGCTAGACTGTGGAAATCTCAGCGAAGCTCTGCGGCGTTGCTTGCTTAATCTGCCTTTAATTTCTCAGTTGGAAATAGGCCATCCTCCGACCCAAGGATGATGTCTTCCAAACCTTTGCAAAGGTACTTTTCATCGACAATGGACTCTAAGATGAACTTGCTAGACGTGCTTTTTACATTACTTTAGGTCATGCTTTCAGAAACTGTGTTTGTTCGCATTTATGATTTCAGTATTATTCACCACCCTGCAGATCATACCATGTGATCTGCTATATTTTGCTTTGTAATATGCTTCTATGGTCTGTACCAACTTCTTGATTGGACTATATGTATCAATAAGCCCCTTGTTCATTCCTAGAAAACTCATCTCTGCATGAATGATACCCAAAAAAAAAAATGTGAATCCTTTAGAAGTTTTGCTAGAGTTTACGTGTAGCTTGTGAATTCTAGATCTAATCAAGAAAAAACCCGGCAATTTCTAAATTCTCTTTAAAAACACGTACCTAATGCTCTTGGTCATGTCAAGTTCATGTGCGAGGAAGCATCATTCTCATGGGGCGGTGCCGTTGTCATACGCCTTTATTTAGCCAAATATTGTTGGCCTTTTCCATAACACGAGAAGAATCATTCCATTAAAATTTTATGATTAATAAATTTATAGATCATCTACCTTTAAAATTAATCATGTAAAATTTAAATATCTGAATTATTAAAAATACCTTTCACCTTCACTTACATTTATTAATATTAATTATTTTGTTCAATCGTCCAAAAGAGAAAATGTAAGTTATCTCACAAAGAGGTCTTTTGCATTTTATTATATTATATTTCTCGTAAAACAATTGTTCAAAAATATCTCTCATCAAATCACATGGAATTTTGTAAGAGATTCTTTTCTTTTCTATGCACAATTTATCAGATTCGGATTTATTGTCTCGGGCGGATCCGATGTGTTACCGACCTGTTAGAAGTTTCGATTTAAGAATCGATACCCAATCCAAATAAAAAGACGCGCAATTTAATAAGGCAGGAAAGAGAGGTCGAAATCTTGCTTGCATTGTTCCTTCGCTATGGTTGAATCCTACTGCCATTTCCTCTCTCTCCTCCTCCTCATCTCCCCTGCCGCTTGCCTCGGACGCCTCCGATCCGCCGAGCAACCGCTGTGTTCTCGATCGGACCACGTCTTCCTCACCCACCACGGATCTCAATGCCCTTCTTCAGTCGACAAGTCTCTGCCTGTGGAGGTACGCTGTCGCATGTTGCTTACTTCCTTGTACTCTCCGTTTGAGTATTTCTGTCCAAAGGTGGAAGCTTTCTTGTCGGAAGTAGGTGACGAGATTAATTACGGTTTGATTTTTCTCGGATTGTTAGGTCTCTAGAAGGATTCCTTATGACTATTTATCGGGTTTCTTAGAATTTTTTTGTTTTTTTGTTTTTTGAGTTACTTGTGTGGGTTTTGTACTGAAATATGATAACTAGGCTTATTGTTTTGATTTGGTTTGAAGGAAACATGCCTTTTCATTATTATGTTTTTGATTTCAGTTTATGCTTGATTAGGTAGGTTACATGCTGCCGATTAAGTGTAGAAAGGGCAAACTTTGATGTCTTTCATGAATTTGAGACAGTAGTTTCGATGAGTACTGCTTGATAAACTGCTATTGATTAACTCCTACTCTATAAGCAGAAAGGTGAAGAATGATAAGTATATGTTTTATTTAGATACAAAGTGTGTTGCTGACCTCTTTTAGTTGTTTCGCGGATTTCTTTCCACCCCTCCCTTTTTTTTTTCCTAATCTAATCTCATGCTTTAATGGGATGCTAACTTTAGTAGCTTTCTCTTAAATTTGAAGTATGGTACTTGGTAGCTATCTGTTGATTGGTCTCTTATGCTTCTTGAGGTGTGTGGTGTGCTTCATAGTTTCCACCCTAAGCTGAATCATTTTCATGCCTTTTTTTTTTAACATTTGGCTTCGTGTGGCCATTCACTTTGGACTTCTGCTACGGTCTAAGTTAACGCGTGCTATGAAGGGAGTAATTTTTAATGTCCATTTTCCAACAATGGACAACCAGATAGTAGTTTAAGATATCTTGTCTATGCTGGTTTCTTTGTGGATCAACAGGATAAATTTTATTATATTTTACTTTCTCGTTATCATGGACTAAACTCCCACTATGTCAGTTGAAAGGGAAAAGTTGGATATTAGTGGACAAACTGAACGTGTCACTATTTTTCTTAGCATATAATCATTGTGTTGGCCTTTAGTGTTTAGATTAAAAGTTAAACTTGTAAATAAAAAATAATGTATTAGTGTAATATATATATACTGTTGATGGTTTGATTTGTGATATTGCCTCAAAAACTGCTTTGTTAGAGAATAAGATATATGTGGGCTGAATCTATGGACCATTTGACATTATAATCACCATTAATTTGCAAAAGAAAATTATAAGCACAGATCTTAGCAACAAATGAAAATAACAATTATTTAAAATTGCACTTGCTTACCAGTATCAATGATCTTTTGACGATCACAAACTATCGATAGAGTTATACTAGGCACAAAGAATTCTAGTTGGAGATATGAAAGATATTAATGGAGATTGGACTAAAAGGATTATATATTAGAAATAAGAGAACAAAAGGAAAAAATTTCAACACCCCTACCGCCTCGGCCGCCTAGGTGGTTGAAAATTTTTTTTTTTACTATTTTTTTATGCATAATTAAATAATATATTAACTAAAAGATAACAAATTAAATAGAGGATCAAAAATTTTTAAAAAAATACTATAAAATATATTAATTAAAATAAAAAAGTTAATCTAAATATTTTTTTAAAAAATAAATAATAATAGTTTTTAAAATATATATTAAATTAATAGGATAATTTTATTGGATTTTAATTAAGCCTATTTAAATTATCCCAATCATGATTAAAATTATTAATCTAAAGTTTCAATTAAATCCTAAATTAAAAAAATAAAAAAACCTATTCTATTCGACAATCGTCTTTGCCATTTTGGAGTTGTACATGTCGTCGGACGCATTGTGTTTGAACCCGTCGTCAGGCTTAGGCGACAAGTCCAAACCCGTCGCTCGTTTCTAGACGCAACACCTGAGCCCAGCAATGGGCCTGGAAGTGTCGTCCAAGTCCAACGACAGGCTCGGAGGTGCCGCCCAAGTCCGACAATGGGCCCGGATGACCCACGTGAGTCCAGCGGTGCGTTTGGACACATCGCAAGTGACACGCGTCGAGTCCGAAGCGGAAATGTTGAATTGCCACCTAAACCACCGCCTTTCACAAGGTAGTGCGGTACAAAGCCGTGCAGTTGAGGTCCGCCTTCCTCCTAGGCGGCGCCCTCAACCACCGTTTAGAATAATGCCAGGAATTTAGAACAAGATTTTTAACTCAACAATGATAGTTGGAAATTTAAGAGAATAAGGGAGTTGGAGGACTGAATGACTTACAAAGCTATTTAAGCTGATATTGAAAACAAAGAAAGTGTTTGATTAAGGGAAGGTACTCCAAGGACTCTCTAGTCCCCTGTGTAAAAATAAAGAAGACGTATAAAATTATGCGAATTATAGGGGTGTTAAATTAATGAGTTATTCTATAAAACTTTGGAAAAAAAAAGTGATAGAAAAAAGATTTAAGGAAGGTGACCAAGGTGATCGAAGATCAATTTGGATTCATGCCTAAAATTCGACGATAGGATCCATATATGTTCTCAGACAACTGAATGAAAAGTACAAAAAAAGAACCACGTAAATGAACATAGAAAAAGAGTACTGAATGACACATTCAAGGCGCGTTACTACAGTGTACGTTATTTGTAGATAAACATTATTTTGATTGATAAAACACGTGAAATAGTAAATGCTTAATAAAGTAAAGATGGAATATATGAAATTTAAGTTTAGTAGTAGACATAGTTATTAAGATAGGAGATGACAAACTTTTAAATATCTAGGATCATTTTTGTAAAAGATGAAGTGGTTGATATTGATATTTTACATAGGATACAAACAAGATTATTAAATAAGGAGAGCATTAGGAGTTCTTTGTAATTGTAATGTCCTCTAAAGTTTAAAAAGAAGTTTTACAAAACTACTATTAGACCTATTATGTTATATGAGATTAAATATTGGAATATAAATTGAGCATGTGAGCAAAAGATCAAAGTCATAGAACTGAGGATGTTAATATGGATATGTAAACATACAAGGATAAGAAATGAGAATATTAGAAAAAAGGTAAAGGTTGCGCATATTGAGAAAAAAACCCCGAGAGATGCATTTATAATGGTATGAATATGTACTTAAGCGATCAATAAATACGCTAGTAAAACGATGTGATACCATGACAAATATGCACATTAATCAAGGAAGAAAGAGACAAAAAGATTTGATTAGCAACTATAAAATAGGATAATATTCATTTAAATTTAGATGAAAATATAGTAGATGATCAAGCCTAATGACATAGAGGGATTCATGAGAGAGTGTAGTGCAAGCAGTGAGGAGAGTTGAGAAGGGAGGCCACATCGGAGGGAGTCATGGTGTAGAGTATGAGGATTGTATTAGATGATGGTGATGTATAGGTGAATAAATCCACCTTGGAATGATCTATCTAATCCATACCAAACGGCTGGTGGTAAAGACACGTCAAATCCGTTATGGTTGGGGCTTTGCTAAAAAGCCTATGAAGGTGAATAGACCCACCAAAAAGGTCTATCTAGTCAGTAAACAACTCGTAGTAAAGACACATCAAATACGTTGAAGCGACTCCATGAGGCTTGGAGATGACATTGGATGATCCTATCCTCACAGACATAGGAGGAGGTTTGGCAGAGACAATGCAGAGCCATCTAAGGCTCGTGGACATAGGATGGAGTTTCGACAGAGAGGATGTCTAGCTAGTTGTGGCTCATGGACACAGTATGGAGTTGCGATAGTGATGATGTCGAGACATGCACAGTATGGACAGAGATGGATCACATGACGATCGACGATGTTGATCGATACCTCATTTTCGATATCTTATATTGAGGACGAGTAGGCGGCTAGCACGCGTCACAGAGAGAGAGATGGTACCCGACTGAGCACATGTACGCTTCCATGGTTTCCCTTCTAGATCTGACACTTCGTCAGACATGACATAAGGAGCTCCATGGTTAATTTGTATGGTTGTACACATTTTGATGATATATATTTATCTTTTCATCAAAAAAAAAAAAGAAGAGGGATTCATATAACTGATGTCACTTGGTGGGATAAAAACTTGATTTTTGCTGTTGTAAGGGTGTTGGAGGACTCACTACATTATTATTTCTCTAACCATTGTGAATAATTGTTTATATTTGCAATTTGCATCTCCCTGCCTTCTTTTATTTCGACTTGAACTTGCAGTAGTAGTAGTACTGTCTCATATTTATGCTTTCCCTTGGCATCTTTTCATTTGTTTTGGTCGCGAGCTACGAGTTTTGTCTAATTTGTATGATAATTTTTGAAGGTGAGTGGAGAGATACTCGAGAAAGTACTGGGTTCTCACAAGATAAGTACTTATTTTTCTGTTCTCTTCTATGCATCATGGTGCCCATTCTCACTCGGCAGTCAACCTACTTTTGATGCTCTTAGTTCCATGTTTCCTCAAATAAAACACTTCTTAGTGGAAGAATCATCAGTCATGCCCAGGTATGCTGCACCAAGTTTACTAGTTGATTTTCTCCTCTTCATCTAGCTGCCCATGTATTCTTTATGAAACTTACCATTTCATGTGTTAACTTTTTTTTGTTGCTGCTCAGTCTCCTCTCAAGATATGGTATTCACAGTTTTCCAGCTATAATTTTGATCAATGGGACAGCAAGGCTTCACTATCATGGGTCAAAGGATCTCACTTCCCTTGTCTATTTCTACAAGAAAAGTACAGGTACATTAGCTTCGGTTACATTTCTTTTCTCTCTGCGGAACTTCTGATTTACACTATCCAGTTTCATCCAGTATATTTGATGCATAGAAAAAGTCAATGCTCATGACAATTTCTTCAACTCAACCTTTTGGTGTTAGGTTTAGCATGGACCTTGCAAACATAATAGGTTTGGGCTGTATAATATCAGTTCAAGCGCCGTAATTTCAACTTCATTATTTTGTCTTGACATTTTCTCTACCTCATTTAATTTTAATTTCCAGATGTAAACTATTTGTAGCATCTTTAAACATATAGTAAACGTATCTTCGTTATTTTTATACAGGTTTTGACTCAGTCATACATCTGGAGATAGATCAGGCTGGTTCTGGAATTGTTAGGACTCAAACACTCCAGGTTGAAACTACAAAGGAATTGATAACGAAGGAACCTTACTTCGCATTTAGTGTTCTTTTCATCTTCTGAGGATGATCATATGCTTCGTCCCGGCAATATACTCCCATGTGAAAGCCTTTTGGGTCTCGCACGCCTGGCATCTGACATTGAGGTTTCTTTGTGAATTGAGCCATTTGCCGGAGCAGGTGCTTCATTTGGTTGATGTCAAAAAGTTATGGAGCAATCTTAGGATTCGCAATCGAACTAGGAACCTCCGGAAAGGTGCGAATAATGCACGAGTTTGGGCTACTAATCTTGCTTCAGTCTCCCTAGGTGAGTGGTCTACTTCGAAACTAATTCTTACTGACCCACAATAATCTCCTTTGATTCTGTGGTAACGTTCCCCATACTTATTATAGAGCTATGATAGATAGGGATGTGAGAGGGCATATGAGAAGCAAAATCTCATGTCATTCTTTGTTTTTCTTTTTTTTTTTTTGGATATGTTATCATATCGATACTGTATACAGTATAATCGGACTGCATTTTAAGAACATGCAATCTGTAGCTTTTCTGAGTTGTATCTTCTTGCTTTTTTTTTTGGCAAATCATTGTAATCTTACATTGGAAGTTCATGCATCACATTTCTCCGGTTACCCTCCGGTCATCTGCATCTGTGTTGCAAGTAAAAATTAAAGAGGGTTTCCTCGATGGTCTTTTGAAGTCGACAACAATTGAAAACTCTATATGATTGATGTGGCGTATAACGGATGGCCCAAAATAGCATAAGGTCGAGGGTCAGGGTAATGTATCACTCAAAAGTCAAGAATATGGTGGTAGTCAATGTCAAAGGGTACATATTTAAATTGATTGTGCCCGGCCGAATCTATGTTGGTCGGATCCCAAGGTCTCAATCCTCTAATTGCTCTTGGGCATAATTTCCCATCTACTCCCGATCGGTTCTAGGACGGTCGGACCATAAGGGCTTAGTCTTTTCACTGCTTTCGGGCATAACTTCCTGTCTACTCCCGGTTGATTCTATGTCGGTCGGACCCTAAGGGTTCAGTCTCCTAATTGTTCTTGGGCACAACTTTCAATCTACTCTCGATCGGCTCTATGTCGGTTGAACCCCAAGGGTTCAATCTCGTACACCTTCCTCCACCCAATGAGAGTTCGTTGTACATTTTCTATCATCTAACATTCTCTGACACCTGACATTCGTACAAAGACAGTATAAAAAAGGAGGTCTTTACATGGTCTTTTTTCTTACTTGAGCGTCGAAGGACTTGCGCCGATCTCTTGCCTGATTCTTGCTTTAATGCTCTTGTATGCTTGGTATGTGATATTTGCATGCTCGTAGATATCATTGGCAATCACCCTCCTTTTTTGCTAGTCCCAGGGTCGGGTCTTCTCTCCATCAACATTCTAGCTCTTTTTCTAGATATTTCCATCCGACTCAGCTTCTAGAAAAGATCAATGATAAAAAATACTTTAATATAATAATATTATATATAATAATTTTAATCAAGTTTGAATAATTTTAATTAATACATGGGTAAAACACATGTCAATGGTCGAGTAGTAACAGTGCTAAAAATACTAGCATTAACCTCTAATAATGCTCATTGTATTGCATCACCAAACTCTGAGGAGCTTTCACTCCAAAAGACAAACAGGGACAACTCATGCGTGAACGTGAACATGTTCATGAACATGAATATGAAATTACAGTGAACAGGCTGAGTGCCAAATCCTAATCATTCACATGTTGATTGATGGTCCAAAAAGAGAGGGAATAAAAAAAAAACATCTCGACTTTCTTATTCAACCACTCATCCATGACAACCAAAAGAGAGGAAGGAATGGACGCTCTTGTTCTTCTTTTTCTTCGCCACACATGGCTCTGCAACATGTTCAGGAATCTAAATCATGAATGGAAAAGCCATACAAAGTTAGGTGAACGGCCCTCCAACAAAGAAGACGCAAGCAATAATTCTCCTCATTTGCACATTGCAACAAATAATTGGCGGGCTTAGGGTTCACAGTGAAAGGCAAAAGAAGCCACTCACATGCACAACATTGATCCTTGGCATCTTTCGAGCTGTTCACTGTGCTCTTCTTTTGGAACCATCTACCACCAATTTGTGCAACACAACATCGTAGTCATTCTAACCATTGCACCATCAGATATTCAGATTAGACCCGAATGAACACTGCCTCAATCAGTCTTGATCAAGCAAAAACCATATCTTGTTCACTATCATCACAGAGAAAATTACAACAAAACAAAGAAACAAATAGCAGAAAAAGAATACTGCAACAGCAGGATTTATTTCTTCCAATCCAAAGAAAATATCATCACTACTTTGTATTTTATTTTTTTTCCTGATATTTCTACCAAGTCCATGCAATTTTTTGTATTTGTCCCCACGGCACATGCTGACAGTAGCAAAAATTTACAGTGGTCCTTGAAAACATTCAAAGACAAATCTCATTAGCTATCATTATAGAACTGAACAAAGAACCCAGAGTATAAATTACAAGAAAAAAGGAAGAAACACAGGACCACAAGCCTTATCTCTTCCAAGATGCATATCACCTCTCTCCATACACTTTCACGGAGAGGACAGCATTAAGAGAAACAAGTAAAATTAATACAACTGAGGAAATTAAAGGAAGATCATTGATGAGGAATTACACTTGGGATGAGGAATTTTTTTTAGTTTAGTTTCTAGGGACATTCTGAGTTTCTGCCAGGACCTCCGTAGTAGAAGTAGTGTCCCCAGTGACCCCCATTTCCAACCTGCACATCGTAGCAGTTGGGTTGCTCTGTGAAGGTGGCAACGTCCGTTGGATTCCTCAGGATGTTGGATCCATCAACTATTTGGATGTTCCTGATGTAGCTGGACTTGCGAAAGCCTTCTCCAGGGAAGTGGCCACTGCCCATGGCAGTGGACGTGTGCTCACCACCTGCTTCAGAGTTCACAACTTCCCCTCCCCACTCGATCATGGAGGCGCCCTCTGCGAGGTAGGAGAAGAGGAAGGAAGGCCAGTAACCGAGCACTTGGTCATTCCCAAATTGCATCCACCAATGACCTTCCGTTGGGTCCTGTCGCAACCATCAAATCTTTTTATTGGTGAGTTTTGTATTGGTTCGAGCATTTTGTGAGTCCAATCTAATTTTGTTTTGAAATAAAGGAAGATAATTGATTGCAAATTGTCTATACTTTTTACCTTCCAGACAAGTATACTGATATCATATTGCGAACCTTCAAATCTTGAAATGGGATAGATAGTTGCACCCATTGCAATGTCACTGTTGACTTGAATGAATCCAGAACATAGCAAATTGTAGCATCCTGTGGCTTGATAAGAGTCACTCTTCAATTTTTTTTTTAAAAAAAAGAAAGAAATGTGTCAGAACATGTGGGTTTCTTTTCTGATTCAGAAGCAAGTCCAGAAAGTGCCAGTCCAGCTTGCATGCAAAGGATGGACATTCAAAGGTTAAGGGGAACTTACAGTCCAGTAAGTGAAGAGTCTGGTGTTGTCATCCCCATAAAGATCAGGGCTTACCTGGGGAATTGTACAAACAATAAAGATTAATGCCTGAAAAACAAAATGGTTGATCAATTACAGCAGAAGGGATGATACCTGCCAACCGGCCTCAATGCTATTGAGATCTTCCCCAAAGGAACCTCCCAGAATCCAAATCTGAGACAGGCTGAACTCATTGCCCTGCGCAATCCTTGGCTCCCACACATTGATGGTAGCCTTTGCCCCGTAGTAGGTATCTCCTTCGACGTAGGCAATTGCATGCTGCCAAGAAGAGTTAAAGCACAGAAGATCAGAGAAAGAATCGAAATTGCAAAAATTTGGTCATACCTGGTGGCCATTCTCATTGAGGAGGTCAGGTTCAGCAGAGAGTGGATTAGGGGTGCTCCTGTGCTGTTTCCTGCCATAATTCTCCACGGAGATGGCTCTGAGCAGATCATCCTTCTTTGTTCTTCTGATGGGGATGGTGTTCTTCGGGCACCTGCCGTTTTTGTGCCAGAGCTGGGATTGGGATGGAAGCGTCTTCTTCGATGCAAGCTTGCTCTCGTCAAAGAGCATGCCGTCCGGGTGAAATGCTGGCCTCATCTGGTGAGTTTCTCAAAAGTGTCAGTGGAATGGAGGATGGATTTGGCAGGAGGAAGGGAAAAGGAACTCCTTGAACCTGGATGGTGTGGTTCTTGAGGAAGGGGTGATCGAAGGCGGGTTGTTTGGAGATGTGGACGCAGTCTATGATGTCTCCATCTGGGCTCTGCAGAAGCGGATTAGATTTAGGGTTCTTGGCTACCCAATTGGATGAAACTTAAGCAATAGAAAGAAAATGTAGATGAAACCATCGGTAAGAGGACGAAATTGGGTCAAAAGTTTACTTCAAAAAGGTCGAAAGATGAATCTTAGAAGGAAAAATTTAGGATTGAATTGCACCAAAATCTAATCATTAGTGTCCTGTTAAAAAGGAGTGACCTTGATGCTCTTGACGGCCTGCTTGTTGAGCTTCTTAAGATGCCGCTTCACCTCCACCCTCCTCGTTGCCGCCGCCGCCGCCGCCGCCTCTTCGCTGCACGATAAGCATACTACTGCTGCCACCGCCAGCAACCACGCCGCCCGGCGACTCGCACTAAAGTGTGCTGTCATCACTCCTTTTCCCACCTCCACCTCTCTCTCTCTCTCTCTCTCTCTCGCTCGCCAAAAAGAAAAGGTTTCCTTAAAATTGAGCTCCTTTTTGGGAACCTTTTATCTCCCTCGCACTCTCCTCTAACTCCCCACACTCACCCACCGTCCGTCCTCCACACCACCACCCCCGCGTACCTACACGCTTCGACGACCGCTGCTTACGCCATTGCCGTCTAAATCAAAACCTTCGCTATAAATTAAAAGCGAACAATTCCTCTTTGTGATTAATTTATCTCCTGCGCAGCTGTAGCAGTGCAAGAGAGTGGATAAGCGACGAAAGCCTTACTTTACAACTAGCTCGTTGTCGTCTTCTTCTACGGCCTCTCTACTCTAGCTATTTGCGTTTCTCTTGTCCCCTGTTCGTTCTTGCTCGCAAAATTGACTCTTTTTACTGCTGCATCACGAGGACGCAGGCTTCATGGGTCGAGGTAGAGGAGCGGCCGGTGTGGCGAGCAAGGAAATGATTGAGCGAGACGGCGGTGCAAATGGATATTTGCAGGCGCACGTCAGTCCTAGCGCTGAGAATTCGTTCAAAACCGAGTAGGATAGATCAAAAATTGAATAAATCGACTATTTATCGAATTTTTCTGTAAAAATAAAATTGGCCGAATCAATAAAATATTAATTAAATTTTATTTAATTAATTATATTTTAAATAAAAAATTAATATTCATTTAAAATTAAAATCAAATAAAAATTAAAAATTAAATTAATCAAAATGAATTTTTAAATTCAATCAATTAACTTGGATTAATTCAGTTTTATCGAATTTTTCACACCCATGCACGTCAGATTCTGCATGACTGTCAAATTTGACACCCGCAAGAACACTGAGGTCTAAATTCTTTTTTTATTTATTTACTTTTTTTGAACGGTTTGCTTTTAATGTTTTAAAGTTTCTGCTATTGCTCTAATTCAAGTTCTGCTTATCCGATGCTCTTGTCAGTCTCTTTCAACTGGGAGCATAAATACTGCTTTCTTCAACACCTCGTTCTTGCAATTAGGTGGGTCTTAATGAGCTGCCAAAGAGGGTAATGCTGACTTCATGTTGGAGATTTTGGAGGCTGACACAAGTAGTTCAGAGATTATTAGATTGGCATATGATGTGCATATATTGACATCTTAAGCAAAAGCATCGATGTTTTGAACTCATTAAAGGTGTTATAGAAACGTAATAAACTCCTGCTGAACTTGAAAATGGAAAATGAACAGAATGAGGGAACTGAAATTGGGTTGAATGCTTCTTATTACAATCCATATCAAATACAAGAAGTAAATCAAGTTACTTAGACCTGCAAAGGAATACACAAAACGGTAGATCTCCGTTTTGTCTCTCTCGATCATTGTACAATATGGCAGGCGAATTTTGGTACAAATTGTGGGAGAAGCAGTGTGCACTTTGCAGATGTGAAGCATCCACAGGATCAACAGGGAGACTTTCAATTTTTTATCACTAATTTTTATCACTCTGATGCCAAGCCATTCAGGTGGAAATTTTAATATCAAGTATATTTCTCATCCCGGTGATGTTTCATTCCGCATCAGTTCCTAAAGCTTAACTCATGTGGCCTAATCGATAAGTCTTCCTCGAGATGTTTACCCTCTTTACAAACTTCACAAAAATGAAAGCCTTCTTTCTCGGTTCTAATCTTACAAGCAAATTCCAATAAACAAATTGAGATCATCTGTAAGCAAACGCTCTTGTACAAGTAAATCTACACACAAAATTTACAGAGAGAACCACTGAACACAGCAATACAGGCCATGGTTTTTGTTCTTTCTTCAACATGCAGCTGGTCTTCATTCTTTCACTCGTTTTCAGCAATGTAGTTTGGAAGCTCACCCTGGCAGAGGTATTCGTCGCACTGGGAAGCCGATTCCCAGCCCCTGCGAAGTCTGATTATATCTTCAGTGAATGTCGAACCTGATGCACCTATGAATACTGATGACATGGCACAAATTGTCTTGTCCAGCATGGCCTCAACCTGCAGGAATAGCTCACTGTAAACACCGTGAAATGGACATTGAAAAGTGTCTGTAGCTTTCACCCCCCAAGTTTCACGTATGAAATTTTCGAGCAAACAATGTTTACCTGACCATCTCCCCCAAGTCGATTTCGATATAAAAGAGCATCCCATTTTTCAGCACTGTTATGACTTGGCCTCTTGACTAGTGGAATTTGTTTGTCGCCTAATACAACCAACGACTGGAGAAGATTTGTTTCACTTTCAGCTGCATCTGTAGATAGATAAATAACTGGAGCATTGGCTTTCTCAGCAACACGCAATATGCACTCTGCAGCTTGAGGAATGGGGAAAAAGCAGCTTTCCTTCTTAGCATTGCTGCGACAGATGTCAACAGATCACAATTGTCTTCTCTTTCAGTAAACAACAATCAACTAAAAAAATGTGTTATCTGTGTTCTGGCTAGGTTTGCATGACATATGAAACAAATTTTTAGTGTACGATGAGAGAAATACTTGAATTGGTCAGTGAAAAAAAAAGCTTTTGATTGGAAAAACATGGGAATTTATGAGATGATACAGTGAAGGATGATCAAAACTATCACAAACCAACAAGTGTGACCCTTACAATATAGATAAAAGATTACATCTCAACACACTTCCAATGTTAAAGATTTAACTTATTATTATACCAGTTCTTATCTATAATATGTCATCGAAGTACAGATACACATTATGATAAACTTGAGTCTTGGGTGAGCAATAAGGCTGCATTAGTTTGATTTATTTAATATCTCTTTAGTAATGATTTTTGTACTTAACAAAACTAAGTTATAATCCACATTATAAGACATTGAACCTTGGGCTAAACAGATAGGGAAACCTGTATAACAAGCTGCAACTGTGCATCCATAGCCTAGATCCAAAAGAAAGACACTGGCAGATACGTCATTGCATCCAGCTACAAGTTAAGCTAACTTAGTTGCCTAGTGACTGACTGACCATGGCAAGGTAGTGCTGACGGATAATATACTCATTTAGTATCACAATGGTAAGAGAGCAGATGATCCATTAGTTAAAGTGATTAAGGAGCTCCAGCATTCAATAAGTCATTTGGGTTGGTTAATTGGTGAAAGCCACGAGGTAATGTGCCATGGTTCGCATTGGAAGGATCTAATAGTCAGGATTTGGCTTCTAAGCTATTTGCAACTTCCAAAGCATTGTTTATCAACCTCTAGGAGGAAGGAATATCAGAATTTATTTGAGCAACTATCCAGAATTTGCATACAATGTAATCTTTTAGATACTTTCCACTATGGCATCATATGTACAGTATGTCTCGATTGTTGGGAAGTATTCCTTGCCTTCTAAAAGTCGATAATCAAAATTCCATGCGATCATCTCTCAATTTAACAACTGATATGTTGCTGGAAATTAAACAAGCAGTCTGCAGCATGAAGAATAAAAGGACCATGATGGAACATAATAGATCGTTGAACTAAAAGAAAGACTGATTTCTCCTAAGAACAAAGAAGGAACTTAAGAACTTCATGTAATGTATCATGGAAATCGAGAGAGAATGAAAGACACCATATAAAAAGAATTCTAGCATAATACTCTGACTAAAATAATATAAACACCTATATAACAATAACCTCTAACACTTGTCCCATGGAGGATAGATATTGATCAATATCAAATTTAGTTATTGAAATGAAGAGACAAATGATGAAGAATTGCAGGGAAAAAGAAGTGGACCCTGTACTGAATACTATAACCAATTTTGTCTCGTTTTCATGTTCTGATTGAATTCATTCCAGTTATGATCAAAGGAGAAGCCGACCTCAGCTAGTGGAATAAGACTTGACTATTGTTGTTTATATGATCAAAGGAGAAGGTTATTCTTTTTACCAAACTTTTGCGGGAACAAATCATTATCTTATAATTTTATAATCAGATAAGAAAAAAAATATTTCTCAATGAGTCTCTTTGCCCCTTATTTTTGAGAATTAGAAAGACCCTTTTCGAGTTTAACTTACAATATATATTGTTGATATAACGGGGAGACAATATCAGAAGAGAGACAACATAAATTCTGAAATAACTCAGATAAGGAGAATATGTAAAGACAGAATATTAGTTCTGACATCTAGAAAAGGAAAATCATACTAAAAGGTACACTGTCAGGGTTAAAAAAATGTTGTAGGAAAATATGAGATTAGGATTACACATCTACTTTGAGAGAGGAAAAATGACAAGAGTACTAATTTTTTATTTTACTCATAGAGAAAAAGATGGCAAGAGAGACCATGTAAAAGCCAGAAATCAACTATGAGAGCAGAGAAATGTTGCAAGAGACAAGATACCTGCAATAATGCACACAATATACTTAAAGATGGAAGGAAAATTAGAAAAATGATAAAGAAGAAATCTATAGGAGATGAAGAATATTAAAGGTTCGTAACTTCCTTTATTTCAACAGTGTGTCCTCCTTTCTAAGAATAATTTATTTTTCACATATCTATGTTGTATACCTTCATTTAAAAAAAATACATTCTTTTTCAAAGATGTCCAATTGTTTCTTAATGTTCTTTATTGATCCTCCCTTTTGATCTCCTTTTTTATTACTCTCAGCTCTTTTTTAACTGTTATTCCTTTCTTCTGCTCCCTTCTTTCAATTTTTTTTGCTAGATTGGACCCATTGTGGTTGGGCCTGAACTTGTTAGGCCAAGACAAAAAACACTGAGGTTAAACAGGCAAGTTATGGAGGCTGTGGCATATTGTGGTCAAGCAGAATTGCAAGTGGAGAGATGGAACTATAGAAGGATGCAGAGGAGGCCACAATAGATGAGGCTCTGTTGTTTAATAACATGAACTGTAGGTCAATGAACCTTTTGGTATTGTTATTATGATAAAATGTCAAGATGAGCTTGTCTCTGCATTTCCATGGTGGCAAAGGTGTAGCGGGCATGATGATCCTAGGTGAGAGAGCTCAAGTTGATTGTACTTAGCAAAGAAAGTGATGTTTAGCGCTATGTTTATGGAGAGTGTCCTTACCCACCCAAATGTGATAACTAACCATTACCCTGCTAAGCCCAACCATTGACCCTAAATGACCAATTCAAGTTAGTCGTAGCTATCTCATTTAAGCTTATAAATCACCCAACACTCACTATGTCAGACTAAACTAAGCCATGTATGTCTCCATAGGCCATGCATATCTCCTTGGTTACACCTTGACTTCCCAACATGATATAAGTAATCGATAGTTCAAAGCCACCTCTAATTGAACATATGATATGGGGCCTAATGGTGGCTTCGTTACCACACAAATAACTGTTTCCAACACTCCACCATCCTAATACCATTTTCCATAACCTACAAGATGAGAGTAACCTATTAACTTGTCAGGCTCAACTACTGGCTAAGGATACATAAGCCTAAGTTAAAAAAAGATCACCATCTAGGATTATGAACCATTAATCAGTTCATAACTTACCATGTACAACTAAACAAGGGTGTTATAAAAGTATTTAAAGGAAAGGAGATACAGGAGTGAAAAGGCTTTGCATAATTCAATGCGATAAGGAGATGAGGAGAGGTAGAAATAGGCTATAAAGGATTGAGAGTATAAGAACGACAATGTGAAACATATATTCACGACTAATATAACACTTGATCACCTAATTACCAATGTGGGACAAATACTATACATTGTTACACATATAACCATTAACTCTAACAGTGTAATGTACTAAGCATTGAGCATCAGTTAGTTGGATAGGACACATTACAATCGATCATCAACTTTAATAGTCACTACAATTTACCAAATTCTCTTAAGCGACATTGATGAATGAGATTATATATTATTAGTGCACCAATTCAGTTACTTCGGCAAGAGAAATTGCAAAACATGTATCCAAAGCTCGAAAAATACATCATGTGAAGAAATCAGAAGTGGAGAAGCGATGGCTTACCAAAATTTCAAGAACCCATGTCGACGAAAATGAAGGGCAATGAAATTGTTTCCTAAGAAAGTTTGCACAAACCGTTGTGCTGTGAGATAAATGTACCGACTTGGCTGGATCACTGTCTTGCATTTGTGAGCAAGTGGTCCTCCTGGCTGCATCACCCATTCTTCCTCCACATCAGCGTAGAACATATCTCCAATAGCAATCACCTCATCATTTGATGAAAATTTGGGCATTATGTCCCCAATGACCCTCTTCTTTTGTGTCTTCAACTTGGCATCCTCGGGCCAAGCAGCCTCAACTTTAGCAAGAGAAAGCCCCAGGTTCCGCAACCTTTTAATGTGCTCGTCATCCAGAAAGCAAGGTGGCGAAGCAATGTAGCATATAAACCTATCGATCTTCATCTTATTCTTTTTCATCTCAGCAAACTCGTCGAATGAGATCACCACCTTCCTTCCAAAGCACTCATTAATGTGGTTGATATCCAAGACGCGATCATACTGGTAATCAGCCTTCGCGCTCGGGAGCACCAGCACTCGGTGGAGAAGCGCCGCAAAGAACATGTGCTTCTCCAGGCAGATCAAGTGATTGGACATCTGGCCCGACAAACAGATCGCAAACAAAAACCTATTTTTCTTAGGATTCCATTCGATTGTTCTTCTTTCCGCAGGCTTGTCCACCTTCCTGCACACACCGATGCCAGGGCCAGCTAAGTCGAAGCCCGCATTCTCATCCGACGCCTCGGAGGAGAGATTTCCGAACCGGTGAGAAGAAAGCAGAGCGCTCTGGATCTCCTTGTTCAGCTTGATCTGATGGACGAGGGCAGATCTGATCTCTTCGAGGGTGGGAGAGGAAATCGGAGCCTTTGGTTGATCTACCTTGACGGCGGACGTGGAATTGGGCGCCGATGTTGAATTCGGAGACAAGAAAGGAGGGGGAGAAGGAGCGGCGCCGGCTGAGCGAGTGAAATTCCAAAGCCTAAAGAGCTCAATTTGCTGGTTCTTGAGGAGATAGAGAGCGCGGAGCTCGCCCTCCCGCATGCGGTCGCCGCCAGATGAGGAGGAGGAGGAGGTGACGACCGGGACGAAGGAGACGCCGCGGAAGAAACGACCGAAGTCGAGGGAGAAGAAGAGGAGAACGAGGATGAGTGGGAGGGAGAAGGCGAGAAGCAAGGACTTGCTGGACCACAACCGGCGGCCGACGCGGGTAGGGAATGCAGAGGCGATCTCGAAGACGGAGGAGGAAGGAGACGAACGGCGGAGAGGGAGGGGCTTCGCTTCGTTCTGCGGGACGAGGTTCCGTCGTTCCTCCTCGTCCTCATCAGAAGAGTGCGAAGGGGAGGCGGGGAGCGATTCCGTCCTCGCCATAGGAAGGCCGGCGAAGAAAAAAAAAACAGGAGAATGCGAGAAGAATCAAATGAGGAGGAGGAGAACGGCTGTGTTGAAGAGGAAAGCGAGGGAAAGCGATGCCACAACCGATACCGACGAAGTGTTCGATGGTTTTACACAGTGACGAGTAAAAAGAATGGAAAACAATAAAACTGATTATTTATTACCATGGGAATGAAAGCAGAACATCGAATTGATTTTTCTTTTTATCTTTATTTTATACATCATTACAATAAACAAATATTTCGAATTGGCCATTTGCATTTCCCAGCACGTAGAATTAAGTATCTTAATACGATAAGGACTTCACTCCGAACTTCTAGTACATTAACAGAGTGTGGGAGAGTTGGTAAGATTGACCTGTGAACTAACTACTAGAGTAATGTTTGTGTAGATGTGCCTGATCTACATGTCGCTTCATTTGTTCTTTTTTGTTTTATTTTCATTTACTCGTGCAGTTGACAGAGCCATAGATTAAAGCATTTCTAATGATTAAACCTCTTAATAATTTTTTTTAATTTTTAATATGTTTATCAATATCATATCATAACTATAAAAAATCTATTAGAAGCCCCAGGACGTAGCGCAGACGGTGGACACATGGTATCTCTGGCGTAATAGTCAGGAGTCGATTCTCAGAAACTGACGACCTGGGATTTACTCCGCCATGCGCCTATGACCTGTGTACCTGCATGAACCTCCCTCCATATCCGTGGGGCCGGCACTAGGGGGGCCGCTAAGGTAGCGGATCTACCTTTATAAAAATCTATTAGAATATTTCTAATAGTTAAACCTCTTGATCTTGTTCGAAGGCGCGAATTTAGAAAGTTAGGGAGATGACAATTCTGTTGATTAGATGAAGACCTCACTTTCTACAAAATAAAATTAAAATTAGGGAAGGGGTCCCTGACGTTACCCCTCCGACGTTCAAATCAGAAACAGAAAAGGAAAAAAGTGAGTACTAAGGATAAAGATTTTTTCTTATCTTTTTTTCATACATGACGTATCCCTTTTATACCTTTTCTGATGACCTTCCTTTTTTCCTTATTTAATGATATTGATTATCAATAGAGAATATCTTTGTCATACTTCTTCTCATTTAGGCTCTGTTTACTTGGGAGAGTGGAAAGTAAAATTAAGGAAAAGTTTCCACGGTGGAAAAGTTTCCGTCGTTTACTTCATTAAAATTTTCCGAAGGAAAAGTAACGCAATCCATCAGCGGATAATTTTGGAGTCAAAATCGATCATCTCAAAATCGGACGGAAAGCAGCGGATGGAAAAAAAAATGACGCATGTACCCCTTTTGCATTCACAAAATTACACCATATACCAAAAAAAATGACGCATGTAACCTTTTTAACTCACAAAATTACACTATGTACCAAAAAAATGACGCATGTATCCTTTTTTATTTACAAAATTACATCACAAGTATTCTCCTTCCTCTATCAAGGTAAACAAGTGTGTAAAGGAAAAGATTTCTTCACCCTTTCTTTTCTCTTCCTCCAATGATAACTTTCTATCATTGATTCCTTTCTTTTCCTCATCCACACTCTAGAGTAAACATAGCATTAATGATAGATGGAGTGCTCTATTTAGTTTTATCTTTCCTTTATTAATTATCCATATTTTTCTCTTATCATTTTATTGCTTCATTAAGTGTATAGTGTCAACGCCATTCTTCGAGCGAGATGGGTGGCCCGCTCGGCTCGGGCTTTCGGCCTACGTAGGTTATTCTCCTGCTGACCGAATTATTATGCTTGTTTACTCAGATAGTCGATCGGACAAGGGTCTCTCCGATCGGCTAATGATCCTTTCAGATTCCTCCCTTAATTTTCATGTTTTAATCCTTTCATATGATTAATTATTAATTCTTATCATGTTTATCGAGTTAGATTCATATTATGAGTTTTATTATAATTCTTCCTATTTTTATGGATTTCTATTTATAATTGTGCACTTTTATTTTCTAGGGATTAAGCTCAAGTTGAACCAAATTGAATCTCAAGGCTTTAGTCAAGGAGAAGTCCAATCTGAAGAAATTTTAGCCATTGGATCAAATCTGAAATAAATTAAATAAATGATTCAGATCTGATTAATTCTAGCCGCTCATCAAGATCTAGTTGATTCTGGTCAATCTGTGTAGATTTGGAATGATCTAAGCCGCTCATCTTGATCCAACCATCCTGACCAATCAACGGGATCCAGTTGATCTTGATCGTTCAATCAGATTTGATCTCATCCATTCACATAGATTTGGGATAATCCTGGTCGTCCGATCATAATTGGGGAAATAAAACTCACCGAGCACAGTAGATCTGGATGAGGAACGTTGTTGGCCTGAAGCGAACGCGACGAAGCACTTCTTCTTTGCCATCCACTCCACTAAAGTCATCGGCGGTCCACCTCCACACCACCGTCGGTCGGCCACCTCCTCTCCATCTCAATCTACGCGGTCATCCCTTCCCTTTCCCTCTTCCGCCTTCATTTCATCAACAGCTTCTCGCGCCGCACCCACCTCTACTTCAGATCTAGACCGCAACCCTCTTCTCTTCGGGCTAGAAGAGAAGAGGTCCTTCATAGTCCTTCATCTGGATCAAATTTGGACAGAACCCCACAACTCCGTGTTCATCGGCAGTTCTTCTTCATCAGATTTCAGACAGCTTTGGATTGTTCCATTTCTTCACTTGATTTGAATTGATTTGTGATGTTTCTTTTAGTTGGTTGATTAATTGTTGGACCCCGTGATTATTTTGATGTGATCAACCAAGTTTAGGTTAGGTCTTGTTTGTATGATCCCTGTGTCTAAGTGTGCAGGAGCTTAGGAGCGCAGAAAGTTGAGCGGAAGACGCAGCTAGCGAGAAGGACGGCATGGGAAGGGAGCCGACGGGCTCGGTGCATTCGAAGGATGAGAGAGCTGCGGAAGAGTACACCGGTGGGCGTGAAGAACGTGCACGACGTTCGAGGGACGTAAAGCCGGGATGGAAGACTGCTCGAGGAGAAGGCCGAGAATTGGGTTCGGGTGAGCCCTATTCCGGTTGGCTGAAATCACCCAAGCAAACGGAACCAGAGCAAGTCAACCGGGAGTTGACTTGACAAGTGTTCGGTCGACCGAACACCATGATCGGTCGACCGAACTCCTAACTTCAGAAGCCAGCCGCTCCAGCCACGTCAGCAACCAACAGTTGGCTGATCGGTAGACCGAACCTTCTGATCGGTCGATCGAACCGAAGATAATCAGAGACTTGGTTGAAGCGATTTGATCGGGTCAGATCGAGATCGTTGGCTAATCGATCGACCAAATACAAGGATCAGTCGACCGAACCTAAGCTCGATCCACAGAGCCTACATCCAGACGGGAAGCTGGGAAAGTACACAGGTTCGGTCGACCGAACTTGGGGATCGATCGACCGATCCCCCTCTCGAGTCAAATCCTGATCTCGAAGATCAGGGGCTCTGGATGAGTCTTGGAACCCCTATATAAAGGGGTCTCAAACAGAACAATGAACAACGAAATTCATTAACTCTGTAATTCTTTTTTAAGCAACCTCTGTGCTCTTAAAGTGTAAAAGACTTCTCCACCTTCAAAGAAGGAGACTCTTTTAGTGCGCCTTTCCACGCCTTGGATTAACAGCCGTTTCGGTTGTAACCAAGTCAAATAGCTGAGTCGTCTCTCTTTTCTTTTATGTTAATTACTTTAATTATTAGTGTTGCTTTATTTTAGAGTTGAAAGTTTGAGGAGAGTATAATTTTTTATTGCAGGTAATTCACCCCCCTCTTGCCAGTCCCCGCTGCACCAACAAGTGGTATCAGAGCCCAATAGCCTCAGAAGGACTAACCGTCGTCTGAAGCACAAAGATCAGAACAATGGCCAATGCGAACATTCATCCCCGGAAGTTCGATGGAGATTTCGCTACATGGAAGCGAAAAATGGAGGTATTCTTTAAAATAGATTTTTGACATTCTTATTATAATGAAATATGATTTTGCAGCTCCAAAAGATAAAGAAGAAAACCAATGGACGAAGAAGGAGCAGGCTGATTTCGTCGCTAACGAAAAGGCTGAGTTCCACTTGCTCAGCGTTCTTCCGCCCCAGGAAGTAAATCGGATCGGAAGCTACGACTCCGCAAAAGACCTCTGGGATAAATTCCTGGAGCTTCACGAGGGTACCTCAGAAGCAAAGCTAGCGAGGCGCGACATCCTTTGGACACAACTAACGAACCTCCGGATGAACAATGGCGAGAAGGTAGCGCAACTCCAAGCAAGGATTACGGAGCTAATAACTCAACTAAGCAATCTTGGAAAAGAAGTAACGAACCGGGATTCCATCCGATACGTGCTCAATGCCTTCCCCAGAACTCCAGACTGTGCGTCCTTAGTAGATGCATACTACATCTCTAAGGACTTTGAGGCAAGTAGCTTAGAAAATTTATTTTCTACCTTCGAACTTCACGAGTCTCGACTTGTAGAGAAACTAGTAGAGAAGTCGAACCTCAACATTGCCCTACAAGCCGAAAAGGACGATCTCGACTCCGAAGCATCGATCGAAGAAACCGAAGCGGCACTATTGGTAAGACATTTTAATAAATTTCTTAAATCTAACAAATTTAAATCGCAGTCGAGGAAGCATCAACGCAACAGAAAGACGGTCCGATGCTACAACTGCAACGAGGAAGGGCACATCAAGGATGACTGGCCCAAACTGAAGAAAAAGAACAAAGAGAAGCTTCAAAAATCGACGTCCTCTACACGCAAGAGCCTGAAGGCCACATGGGATGATTCTTCATCCTCCGAGTCAGAAGCCGAAGCTTTCTCGGGACTATCACTGGTGGCCAACCATCTCTTCGAAGATGACTCAGACTCAGAGATGAGCATTGATCAAGGGGGAGAATCAGAAGAAGAAAGCTATGATGAAGGGGGAGCATCACCAAGTGAGGTAAGTAAGGTACGTGATCTCACTCCCTCTCAGTCTTTTAAGTTTATCAAAGTATTTACTAAAGACTTAGTCAAATCAGAAAAAGAAATTGCCAATTTAAAAACAATGTTAGAAAATTTGAACTTAGAAAATGAGAAATTAAAAGTTGAAATTGAAAATTTGAAAAATAATGATGCATGCTTAAGTAAATTCTAAAATCAAAATTAAGAATTTATGAAAAATTAAATTGGTATATTAGAAAACATCAGGGACAACTTAGGAAAGTTCCCAGAAATTATATACCCCCTAAATTTCTGAATAACCCAGTAAGAAAGAATCTATACTGGATTCCAAAATCTTTGCTAGACTAAAATTTTATAAGTTAGAGCTTACAGCGAGTAAATTAAACAATAAATTTCTTTATAAAGTTTTGTCTAAGGAAGTGGTTGCTCCAATAACCAAGAAGGCCTAGTGCCTCGCCACGACTTGGAAGCCGAAATATCGAAATAAAATATTTAATTAACTTTATGGTAAAAGCATTAAAATTAGAATAAAATAATGCTTTGAAAAGTTTTTAAACATTTCCTTAGAAATTCTTCAAAAATATTTTTTTTCTAGAAAAATGATTTTTGAAAGTTTTACTTAGAAAAATTCTCATTTTTCTCTAATTAAGATCTTTTCTGAAAATTAGATTTATCTAAGCTAAGTTTTTCTGAAAATAATATTAAATTTTCACTTAGCTATTTTTTTTCAAAATGACTTAAAATATTATTTTAACCCCGTTTTTGTTGTGATCAAAGGGGGAGAATTAAGTAACAAATTAAGGGGGAGTTAGGAAAATTAAAATTTTTAATATTTTTTCTAACTTATGGTGAAAACCTTATTTTTTGTGCTTAAAATATTAGTTTAGTAATTTTCTTAAAATTACTATTTGTTTGTTTTACCCTAACTTAAACTTGGGTTGATGCACATCAAAAAGGGGGAGATTGTTGGACCCCATGGTTATTTTGATGTGATCAACTAAGTTTAGGTTAGGTCCTGTTTGTCTGATCCCTGTGTCTAAGTGTACGGGAGCTTAGGAGCGCAGGAAGTCGAGCGGAAGACGCAACTAGTGAGAAGGACGACACGGGAAGGGAGCCGACGGGCTCGGTGCGTCTGAAGGACGAGAGAGCTGCGAAAGAGTACACCGGTGGGCGTGAAGAACGTGCGCGGCGTTCGAGGGATGTAAAGTCAGGACGGAAGAGTACTGCTCGAGGAGAAGGTCGGGAATTGGGTTCGAGTGAGCCCTATTCCGGTTGGCTGAAATCACCCAAGCAAATCGAACTAGAGCAAGTCAACCGGGAGTTGACTTGACAAGTGTTTGGTTGACTGAACACCATGATCGGTCGACCGAACCCCTAACTTCAGAAGCCAGCCGCTCCAGCCATGTCAGCAACCAGCAGTTGGTTCATCGGTCGACCAAACCTTCTGATCGGTCGATCGAACTGAAGATAATCAGAGACTTGGCCGAAGCGATTTGATCGGGTCAGATCGAGACCGTTGGCTGATCGGTCGACCGAATACAAGGATCAGTCGACCAAACCTAAGGTCGATCCATAGAGCCTGCACCCAGACAGGAAGCTGGGAAAGTACACAGGTTTGGTCGACCGAACCTGGGGATTGGTCGACCGATCCCCCTCTCGAGTCAAACCCTGATCCCGAAGATCAGGGGCTCTGGATAAGTCTTGGAACCCCTATATAAAGAGGTCATGAACAGAACAATGAACAACGAAATTCATCAACTCTGTAATTCTTTTCTAAGCAACCTCTGTGCTCTTAAAGTGTAAAAGGCTTCTCCGCCTTCAAAGAAGGAGACTCTTTTAGTGTGCCTTTCCACGCCTTGGATTAACAACCATCTCGGTTGTAACTCAATTTTAGTTGTAACCCTTGGGAAAGTACACAGGTTCTCCGCCTTCATATCGTAGTTTAGAACTCAAATCCAACCCCTCGATTTTCATGTTAAAAATTCAAAGCAATAATCAATCCTGAAGATATCATCCTATCATTACATTCCTTGTGAGACGACCCGAGTCATCTCTATACTACTTAAGTGTAGAAGGGTTCGGTGACTTTAATTATAATTTTGATAAGCTCCCGTAGTACAACACTCGAGCTCGTATTAAAATTTTGGCATTGTTGCCGGGGAACACTACAACAAAAACCCTCATAGACATCGGTGGAACAACAACGGTTTTAAGCAAAAACCGATGTCTTTGAGTATTTTACACTGGTTTTTCCAAAAATCGGTGTCTATGAGCGCAGATTTTCGTTCATAGACATCGGTTTTTTTAGCCGATGTCTATGAGCGCCTTTTTTTTGTTAATAGACACCGATTTTAACATCGGTTTTTAAAACCCGGTGTCTATGATAAATAAAATAATTTAATTTTTCCCCCAATACTTAGCCAAAATTTGTAACACTTCACTCTTCCCTCCAAACCTAAACCTATATCGCGTCGTCCTTCCCCTTCCTAGATCGACACCCCTTCCTCTCCCGATCAGGATCAACACACGACTCCCTTGCTTCTCCTTCCAACCACACTGCATCTCCTCCAACTCCTCGCTTTGGGTGAGAAGAGGCTGCCTGTGTGGCTTGGAGTCATCGCCGGGTCGCTAGAAGTCGCCCTCCTCCACTCTTTCTCGATCCCATATCTGGTAACCTCGATTCCTCATCTCCTTCTTCCGATCTGATCCCTCCTTGTCGATCCTCGTGTGGCCATGACTGATCGGAGCTCCTTGCTCGTTGATTTTGCTGCTCGGTCGACATGGTGAGGGGGAAGACGCAGATGAGGAGGATAGAGAACCTGGCCAGCCAGCAAGTGACCTTTTCCAAGCATCGGAGAGGCCTTCTGAAGAAGGCCTTTGAGCTCTCCATGCTCTGCGATGCTGAGATCGACCTCATCGTCTTTTCAGCCCGTGGGAAGCTCTACGAATTCGCCAGCTCCAGGTCGACCCTCCTCCTCCTCTCTCCCTCTCTCTCTCCATCTCCTCTTCCTGCTGTTCGATTCAGTTTCTTTTTAGCTCGCTCTTTTTCAATAGCTATTTCCGTTGAGATTTCTTCGTTTGGCCATCCACTTGCTAATTTTTTCGTGGTTTTGATTTCCTTTTTAAGGATGTCTAGTTTTTTTTCTGTTTGTTTGCTCTTTTTTACTTCTCCACAGCTTACTAGTTCGATGAATATAGTGAAGTTTTACTTTTTTCATGAAAATAATATCTGTTTGTTTGCTCTTGCTGCCAACACCCTCCGCAAGCTTCGCAAGTAGCACCCTCGAAGTATTCTTTGTTCTCGTTCTACTTCTACTATTCCATTTTCCCCCATTCCTCTTGATTTCCAGCCTTGTAATCTACTTCTACTCTTCTTTTTGCCCTTTTTACCCCTTTCCTTTGATTGCCAATCACTCTTCAAAGAATTGAAAGTATATTAGAACAGATTATCGATTCACTCCTCAGCTGCTCAGCTTGCTTTCACGGTGAGCAAGAGGAAAGATTAATTTTGCCATAAGAAATAATCAATATTGATTTTAGAAAGTTAAAATGAAGTTAAAATATCATAAATCGGTTAATTTAGTTTTTGATAAAAATTAATCCATATTTGTTCGGTTTAGTTTATTTGATGTTTATCCTAAAATTCAATCAGTTAATTCAAATAAATTTAATTTATTCTTTTTTTTCCTGCGATAGGCAAGAGCAGGTGTAATTGTTTTACCTGTACAACCCAAGAGAGCTAAAGGATGTGTGCAGTCATGTCACGTTGTATGGATACACAGCTGGAATTAATTAAACAAAATATACTTTGTTTACACTTTAAACATGTTAGCTTTTATCTTAACTACATATCTAAGTTCTTCAACATAATGTTGCCTTGGCCTTGAGGTAGGCTCCACGAGAATGTACAAGATAATTATTGAACTTGTTGGTGCAGGTAGCACTAACGGTCTAACTCAGGTTTTGATGGATGACAAATCAGGTTAAGTTAGTGTGTTGTTGTCTAACACTTTGATCGAGTGTGCAGGAGAAGTCCAGACAGGTCGACGGGCTGACCAGATGTCTGGTACGAAGCCCAGCTAGGTCGACGGGCTGACCGGATAACTGGCACGAAGTCCAAGCGGGTCGACGGGCTGACCGGACGCTTAGGCACGAAGTCCAGCTAGGTCGACGGGATAACGGATTCACGTCCGAGGTCGACGGGCTGACCGGACATCTGGCAGGTAAGTGAGGTAAGTCACTGGAGGGGAGTGACTGCGAGGTCGTGTTCCCGGGAAGGGAACATTAGGCGTCGATCCGGCTTAGATCCATTTCGGATATCTAAGTCGAGATCGTGACTAGATTCGAGTCTCGGAAAGACGGAATCTAAGTCATACTCTTTTTGCTAAATTCATACTCACTTTGCTTTTCTATAAAACTGTGCGAACAATCTGTGTTGTAGGGTATATTTGCCTCGGACTAACCTTTTCTTGTAGGAGAAGGACTTTCTGGAGAAGAGGGGTCCGGGTGCCCGGAGGGGATCCAGGCGCCCGGAGGTCCGAGCGCCCGGAAGGGATCCGGGCGCCCGGAAGGGATCCGGGCGCCCGGAGGCAAGTTTTATCCAAGCCGAGTCGTCGCCACGTGGAGTTCGCTGATTAGACTTGCCACGTCGCACCAGGGCGCCCGGAAGGGATCCAGGCGCCCGGAGCAGCATATAAAAGAAGCCCCAGGGGTGGAGCTTCAACATCAATTCAGAACTCTTAGATTGCTTGCTCTGCTTCTCTGCGCTCCAACGACGCTAACGAAGCTCCAACAACGCGCTCTTGTCCTTGTAGTTTTCCTTCTGTTGGTATAGCTTTGTTTTACTTTTTATTAGCATTTCTTGTACTGTCTTTGTAATTATTATTTCGAATTGCTAGTAAATTGCCCAACGAAAGTACTCACGGAGTACGGGCCTTCGAGTAGGAGTCGTCACAGGCTCCGAACGAAGTAAAATTACTGTGTCTGTTCTTTTAAATTCCGCTGCGCTTAACTCTATCGAATTCTCACGATCCAACAAGTGGTATCAGAGCAGGTACCGCTCTGATTTGGTGCAACCACCAATCAGACATGGGGTGAAATATTAACCTTTATTTTTTTGGTTTTCAGTTTTACGCTTAATTCCAATCCGGTATTATTACCTGTTTTGGAATTTTTTTTCGTTGCAATTAAATCTAAATTGGTGCAACACCAATTTAGATACTTCTATTATTTTTTTCCCGCACTGCTAATCCAAGACCAAGTCTTGGGATATTTTTTATCGTTGTTTACTTGTGTGCAGGATGTCTCAACTAGAAGGCTTCAGCACAGTACGTCCTCCCCTATTCAACGGGGATGACTTCTCGTACTGGAAGAAAAGAATGGAGGTGTACCTAAAGACGGACTACGATCAATGGTTCAGCGTCATAAAGGCTTACCGAGCTCCAGTCGACAACTCCGGAAATCCACTAGACCCGGAACAGTGGACTCCGGACATGAGGAAAAAGGCGTCGATGGAAAACAAAGCAATCAACACGCTACACTGCGGTCTAACACGAGAATAGCTAAACCGGATCGGACCGCATCAGAATGCTAAAGAATTATGGGACAAACTGATCGAGCTGCACGAAGGAACGAGCGACGCAAAGGTAACAAAAAGAGACTTACTTTTAAATAAAATATTTAATATAAAAATGCAGGAAGGGGAAACGGCAAGTCAACTACACGCGAGGATCAAGGACATCCTCAATGGGCTCCACGCGATAGGCCACCAGATGGAAAACAGAGACTTAATAAGGTATGCACTAAATGCTTTTCCACGTAATAGTTTGTGGGCATCGATCGTAGATGCCTACAAAATTTCTAAAAACTTATCTAAATTAAAGTTAGACGAGTTTTTTTGTGAGTTAGAACTGCATGAACAAACTAATGTTGGAGCCGAGAAAGGTGTTACTTTATTTGCAGGCTCCTCCAAAGAAAAGAAGAGCAAGTCTGAATCTGAAGAAGATTCCGATCAAGATTCCGAAGACGAAGAATACCTGGTGAACTTGGTAAGAAAAATGTTCACCAGGAGAAAAAGGAGCTTCAGCAAGAAGGACATTCAAAAGATCAGTTCTCCCGCGAAACAAAAGAACGTGACTTGCTTCGGATGCAACAAAAAGGGGCACTACAAGAACGAATGCCCAAGACTGAAGCTCGACAAACCGAAGCTGACCAAAAAGAAGGCCCTCAAAGCAACGTGGGACGACTCCTCAGACGAATCGGAGGTAGAAGAGCAGAAGCACCAGAGCCACCTCGCGCTGATGGCCCACAAAGCTGAAACGGAAGACGAATCGGGAGATGAATCGGAAGACGGGTCCGAACCCGAATCGAGCCACGAGTCCGTACTCGTTTCCGAAGGCCCGGATGAGGTATATTTCAATTTAAACAAAATTTTTTTAAAAATTATTTCCTGCTTAAATAGTAAATTGGTTAAAATAGAAAATGAAAACAAATCACTCCTTGAGGAAAATCAAGACATCAAGGAACAAATCAAAAATTCAGATCCAACTCAAGATCTAACACTTGAGGAGAATTCATCATTAAAATCAGAAATTAATAAGTTAAAAGAAATGCTAGAAAAATTCACAACAAGATCAAAAAATCTAGACTTAATCCTGAATAATCAAAAGGCGTGTTAAAATAAAACCGGACTCGGATACAAGTCGAACTCAAATAAAACTTTTAAATCATTAATAACTCAATACAAATCAACTAATTAAGCTTGGGTTCCGAAAGCATGTTTGACCATGCAAGTAGGACTTAATCAATATTATATACCTAAAGAAAAAATATATTATATAAACTCGAATAAACCAAATCAAAAACCAAAATACAAACCTAAATAAAAAAATTCAAAATTTAAACATTTTAAAACTCTACAAAATATAAATTATCACCAAGTTAATTATAACTATAAAAGAAATAGACACAAACCTAAAATGAAAATTTAAATTAAAGGCCAATAATTCAGGGGGAGGCTCCAGAATAGCTGTCACCTCCAAAACTAACTTATCCGACAGGGTAACCCAAATAAACTAATCCGACAGGGTAATTAGGATTAGATAAAAAGGGACCCAGTTTAACTTGAATCATGATACTGGTGAAGTTTTTTGATGATAGTACATTGGGGAAGCTTGAGCATCGCATGTCTAGAAAGATATGACTTCAATCTGGTGCATTTGGCCAAGTGGAACCGACCGAAGCTACCTTTAAATGGATCCTAACTAGTTAGACCAAGGTTTAGTACTAAGCTCCGTGGATAGGACTATTCAGAAAACCTCGAAAGGTTGGTTACTTCTAATGACGTCCAAGTGACTCACCAAGCTTAGAAGTTTATCCGAAAAATGCCTATTTGTTGAGACCAAAGCTAAACCTGAATCTAACACAAGTTAAACCAAACTCTGTAATTAAATTTAATTCATCTCACAAAATTATAGGATTCCCTGATTGATAATCTAGATCGGGTGAGATGAAATTAATTAATTTTCAAATTAAATTAAAATTAATTAAAATTAAATTTTGAATTTCAAATTAAAATTAAATTTTGAATTTCAAATTAAATTAAAATTAAGTAACATTAAATTTTGAATTAATCAAATTTCGAATTAAATAACTAAAATGAATTACGATTAATCTATTTTTAACTTTAAAAATTTAACTTAACGTTAAAAATTATTTTAAATTTTAACTTTAAAAATTATTTTAAATTTTAACTTTAAAAATTATTTTAAAATTTATTAAATTAACTTTAGAAAATTATTTTTTAAATTAACTTTAAAAATTATTTCAAAATTAAATTAACTTTAAAAATTATTAAAAAAAAATTTAACTTAACTTTAAAAATTATTTTAAAAATTATTAAAAATTATTTTAACTTTAAAAATTATTTTAAAATTAAATTAACTTTAAAAATTATTTTAAAATTAAATTAACTTTAAAAATTATTTAAAAAAAAATTAACTTAACTTTAAAAATTATTAAAAACTAAATTAACTTTAGAAAATTATTTTTTAAATTAACTTTAAAAATTATTTTAAAAATTAAATTAACTTTAAAAATTATTTTAAAATTAAATTATCTTTAAATTTTTTTTTTTTAAAATGTAACTTAACTTTAAAAATTATTTTAAAAATTATTAAAAAATTATTTTAAAAATTAAATTAACTTTAGAAAATTATTTTTTAAATTAACTTTAAAAATTATTTTAAAAATTATTTTTTTTAAAAAAAGTCAAAACCAGGGGCGGGCGCCCCTGGTATTCCCTTCCGGGGCGCCCCGCCCAAAATCAACCCCGGGCGCCCGGAATGGCTCAGGGCGTTCGGAGCTCCCTATAAATAGGGGGCAGCAGGCGCCCCCAACACTTACCCCACAAACCTTTCACTCTTACCAAGGTTCTATCCGAACCTCAGTGCGAGAGTGCTCTAAAATTATTTTTTTTTTTTTGCGGTGAAGACGCTGCTACGACTCAACCGAGGTCATCAGTTCTATATTTTACAATGGCTCCTCGGTAAATCCTTTTTCCTTGTCTAAGAATTTTTTTTATATATTTTCACTTAGAATATCTCTTTTATATACAGTAGGAAACGAACAAATACTGGTGCTGGGCCCTCTAATGCTAGTACTGACCCTAGGTTTCCCACAGATGAACTTAGAATCAAGTTTGAGTCAACCATTTATATGGCCATCAGGACTAAATGTCTAGATAGATCGTTCTTTCTAGTTTCTTGTGCTCCCGTGATGGAGGTTATAAACCACTATAACTTACGAAATCTTATTGAATGTACTAGTCCGGTAAACATAAGTCTGTGTGCTGAATTTTACAACAACTTAGTGAAAGTAGACGACTTTACCTATACTACTAGGGCAGCGGGTACTGATATCACGCTATCCCCTACGACTATCCGGGAGTTTTTAGAGTTGCGTCCATCCACTTGTCCTTTTTTTGTGCTATCCTCCCGGGGATCTACCATTCGGAGATCCCTACTCACATATCACTCTTGATACGATTTATTCGTATTTTTTTTGGGGAGAGCGAGTACCCACTGTGACCCAGTTTAGGTCAGTAGACCTTCGAGTCCAGGACTACGCTCTTTATAGGGTCTTAGTCTTCTGCATTCTACCACTGACCACACGTGACATCGCCGTGATGCGCCCATTTCACTCATTTTTACTTTATGCCCTGAGTCATAGGTTAGATATTGACATCAACCTACATATCTTCTCCACCATTATCTACTCTGCTGGATACGTGACTAATAGACGAGTCCACATGCCTTACTGTCATATTCTGACAGCATATATGTCCTCTTTGGACATTGATGTCACTAGAGGAGACATTCGCTATATGACCGAGTTTGACATTATAGCAGCTAGGAACTTCTCCCTAGCTGGTATCCACATAGATGAGGACGACGGTACTATGTCTTGGTGGAGGGGGGCACAACACCAGCCCGATCCAGACGCACAGGGGGAGGCCGAGCAGGATGAGTTCATGCTTGCACTGTTTCCAGAGGAGGCCGCTCTGGCTCCACCACCACCCCCAGTTCGAGCACCATGTCACGCTCCTCGCACTCTAGCCGACCGTATGACCGGACTAGAGAGAGCTATGGCGAGTCTCCAGCGGGAGAACTCTAACTTTCAGGCGAGAGGTCTCCGAGTTACGAGCTGATGGGCAGACCCGACACACTGAGCTGATGACACTACTCCGCTCCTTAGGATCTGGACCACCCCCTTGCTCATCTCAGTAGCTCTAGTTATGACACACTTCTGTTATCTACATCACTTGTAGAATACTTTTGATCTATCTCTAGTGTTATTTCTGATATGGATTGATTATGTTCTATCTTAATAGTCTAGAAGTTTCGAATTTCAAAAATATTTTCAAAAATGATTGATCTCAAATTATAGGTTAAACATGTTTCATTTTCAAAACTTTCCCATTTTTAGATTTTTTAAAAAAATACTTTTAGCCGTAGACTAGTTCAAAATCCTTAGAAAGCATGTACCCATAGGACTAGTTTTTGAGCATCTCACCAAAACCCTAGGCTTACCTTGCTTGTGTTTGATGAACATAGAAAGGGGTGAGATGCATAGGCCACTTGCCTAAGACTTAAGATGCTTATTTCAGTGCATCGATATAAGTCTGGGCGTTAAATACAAAATATACATTAATCAAGTTAAGTTTGAACTTAATTTGACTAACCAAGTGAAAGCTGCTATCTTTTGATAGTCAGTCAGTAACTAGCTGGTTAGACATTTGATTTAATGTCAGGTTCAGGGGGAGAAATAAAACTATTTCAGTTTTTCAAATTGAATTTTAAACTTAATTTTAAAAATCAAAGTTTAAAAATCAATCTTCAAAATCAACTTGTTTAAAATTATGAAATTTTTTAAAATCAACTCAAAATTGTTTGTGTTAAATCACAAATTTTTTTACTTAGTCTTTGAAAACTGAACTTTTCAAGTATTTTAAACCATGGTTTTGAAACTAGTACTTTTGAACTTTGAAAAGTTGATTTTGGAAAAAGAATTTTACAAAATTATTTTGAAAACTCCTTCATTTTAAAAATTATTTTACTTTACCAAAATTAGTTTTACCAAACTCCTTTGAAAACTAAAAGTAAAGTTCAAAATCATTTTTTAATGTTTAAATTTAATTTAACTTCACTTTGAAAATTATCCTGAATCTAGTTCTGAAAAATTAGGTTTAACTTAATTTTGATCTGCAAAAACTTAGTATTGAAAATTACCTTTTTGAAAGTAATGTTTGCAAACTTAAAATTTTTTTTACTAAGTTATAAATCAGCTATTTTTCAAGACTTAGTTTTTTTTTAAGGATTTAAGAAGTAAAGATAACCCTATCTTTTAATTTTAAACTCCCCTAGGTTAACTTGACATTATTTTGTCTGAAGTCTGTATTTATGTTTACTTGACATTAGTTCTTTTGTTGAATGACAAAGGGGGAGGGTTAGGTGGTTAAGTTAGCTAAACCAAACTGAAAATACAAACTAACTTAAAAATCATTTTCTTCTTATTTTTTCTTGCATCTGTTTCACTAACTTAACCAGGTTGTCATTCCATCAAAAAGGGGGAAATTGTTGGTGCGGGTAGCACTAACGGTCTAACTCAGGTTTTGATGAATGACAAATCAGGTTAAGTTAGTGTGTTGTTGTCTAACACTTTGATCGAGTGTGCAGGAGAAGTCCAGACAGGTCGACGGGCTGACCAGATGTCTGGCACGAAGCCCAGCTAGGTCGACGGGCTGACCGGATAGCTAGCACGAAGTCCAAGCGGGTCGACGGGCTGACCAGACGCTTAGGCACGAAGTCCAGCTAGGTCGACGGGCTGACCGGATAGCTGGCACGAAGTCCAGACGGGTCGACGGGCTGACCGAACGTCTGGCAGGTAAGTGAGGTAAGTCACTGGAGGGGAGTGGCTGTGAGGTCGCGTTCCCTGGAAGGGAACATTAGGCGTCGATCCGGCTTAGATCCATTTCGGATATCTAAGTCGAGATCGTGACTAGATTTCGGTCTCGGAAAGACGGAATCTAAGTCATACTCTTTTTGCTAAATTCATACTCACTTTGCTTTTCTATAAAACTGTGCGAACAATCTGTGTTGCAGGGTATATTTGCCTCGGACTAACCTTTTCTTGCAGGAGAAGGACTTTCTGGAGAAGAGGGGTCCGGGCGCCCAGAGGGGATCCAGGCGCCCGGAGGGGATCCAGGCGCCCGGAGGTCCGGGCGCCCGGAGGTCCGGGCGCCCGGAGGGGATCCAGGCGCCCGGAGGGGATCCAGGCGCTCGGAGGTCCGGGCGCCCGGAGGCAAGTTTTATCCAAGCCGAGTCGTCGCCACGTGGAGTTCGCTGATTAGACTTGCCACGTCGCACCAGGGCGCCCGGAAGGGATCCAGGCGCCCAAAGCAGCATATAAAAGAAGCCCCAGGGGTGGAGCTTCAACATCAATTCAGAACTCTTAGATTGCTTGCTCTGTTGCTCTGCGCTCCAACGACGCTAACGAAGCTCCGACAACGCGCTCTTGTCCTTGTAGTTTTCCTTCTGTCGGTATAGCTTTGTTTTACTTTTTATTAGCATTTCTTGTACTGTATTTGTAATTATTATTTCGAATTGCTAGTAAATTGCCCAACGAAAGTACTCACGGAGTACGGACCTTCGAGTAGGAGTCGTCACAGGCTCCGAACGAAGTAAAATTACTGTGTCTGTTCTTTTAAATTCCGCTGCGCTTAACTCTTTTCAACGTTATTTTTCAAATCGATATTCACCCCCCCCTCTATCGAATTCTCACGATCCAACAGAACTATCATTACTTTGTAGGTTCATGCATGACTGAAATTTTCTCATGCTGTTATAGCTAGCACTATAGATTGCTTATTGTCAGATTAGTTAATATAGTCAATCGACTAATCTAGCAGTTCTAGTCCAATGACTTTGTATTCTTAGGAAGTCAGGATTTCACTTGAAGCATGATTAGTCATATCACCTATGTATAACCTTAGTGTTCTCACCATCTCTTCACTGCTATAGGACAGTCATTTCATGATGTTTGCTTGTGCAGAAACTACTGAATTAGTCATATCACCTATGTATAAGCTATTCATTTTCTTGGAATTATTTACCAAAGACTTGATGGATGTTTCTATCTTCTAATATGTAAATTTGCTGTTTTGTGATGCGACGTTAGCTAAGTATGGATTTTTTCCCCCTTTGATACCATATTAGTCCCCCCTACAATTATCGTAACAGTTCCTAATATATCATTCTTTCACATGGTCTACTTTTCATGTTTGCCATGTTTTGTTGTGGCTCTTATCTTTCAAGGAAATTTCATGCCGTTTGACAATTATAAGAGACTGTTATCATATCTAATTTAACTATCATTTCATTCTTGATGAGCCAAGGAAATCAAATTGGTTGCAAGGAATAACAGTACAAAATCTAAGATATATAAAATTTTAGACTTATTTGATTTCATTTTTTAATTAGTCAAGACCTTGCCCAACTCTTCATCACAGCACAGTCAATTTCATTCTTGTTGTCATTGGGCAACATGTGTATTCATTGTGGTATTTTTGTGTGAACTTTTCAGACTGGCAAACTACTGAAGGAGGCAGATAAGAAATTGGTCATCAGAAAACGATTACCTCCCTATCAAAATCTGCAGATGGCTCTCATTTTCTAACAGGTTCATCAGATAAGTTTGCCAAGGTGACAACCACTTTTATCTAGAGTTTTTTATCTCACACTTCAATTTTTTGTTTACTTCATAAATTTCATTTATCTCACACTGTTACATCTATGCCGAATTTAGAAGAATTAGTGTTGTTTGTACATTTCGACTCCACTGTTTCTTTGTCCATTCTATTGCAATCAATAAAATCTTAGAAATATGAAAGGAGTTTTATGTGTTGGTGTATGCATAAGGTTTACTTTATTTATCCATTACCTTTCTAAGCAATTCTGGTTCTTTTCTTCTCATACTCGCCCATCAGAGTAGTCTGAGGATTGAATTTTGTTACTTAATGAGGGCATTTCTAGGATGTAGTTCTGCTGCAGATAAATATCTGGAATTTCTTAAGATGACCTGGGGACAAGTTCTTGTTCTTTGTTTGGTGAATTAGTGTATTTTTCTTTGATCATATTTTAAGTGTTGCAAATTTGTTGTTTCAGAAGTTCTAGGTGCTGAAGTTTTGGTATCTGTTTATATTTTGGGTTAAGTTTCTAATATGTATATATGTATTTTGCCAAAAAAAAATTCTGAAAGACATCTAAAGATTCTTGTCAAAAGTTTAGTTTTTTTCTGTAGTTGTTAATTCCTATCAAAGTTTTGACCATTGAACTGTGGTAGAGGATTGATACTTATCAGCATATAAATAATATGTAATGCATTAATTGTATGTCAAATTTGTAGTATTCACTCTTTTCTTTTGCTAGATGTCGGGAAAAGCAGAGGAAGGAATCCTTTTGGTTCCTAACAGTTAATCGCAAGCTTAGTGCCATGAATAAACTGTTAATGGAAGAAAATGATCGGCTGCAAAAGCAGGTGTCTGATCTTGTTTATCAGAATGGACATATGCGCCAGCAAGTGCAAAATGTATGTATGCTTAAACTAAGCTTATCATACTTTCTGAAGTGCCTATCACAAAAAAAATGCAATGTTCTTGTTTGAATTATTTTCTTATTGTATTTGTTATCGTATCTACCAAATATTTTCATCTTTTCACTCCATCTAGTACAAGAACTAAATATGTTATCTATCTGTTTAGACTTGGATAGGTAGTTCCTCACAGCTGCTGTTATTTTGGCAATCCATTATGAACAATAATGTAATTTTATGAAATATTTGTCATATTTCAATTTCAATTCTGAAAACACACACTAAACTCTGTTGTATGAAGTTTTTAATAAATCTTACTATTTACCACTAAACATTCAGGCATCTGTGACAACAAGAAACACCAGCTGTGAGTCTGTGATTACAAGCGGTCAGTTTCACCATCAGCAAAACTTAACGGCTTAGCCTCCTCAAAGAGATGCTAATAACCCAACCAGGTAACAAGTGTGGTAAAGGATTCTACTTGGGCGAGGAATGATTTACAAAGAATCACCAATCAGTTGTCACCCTCAGGACATCAAACAAGCAGAGGTGCCCATCCAGTAATAGATAAAGAGAATTGTCTATTAACAAATAAAACTACTGGGGAAGATTTAGTTAAATCTCTGCATAGAGCAAGAAGGATAACGTTGGCACCAGTAAGAAGAATATTTGTGTACTATCTATTACCTTTTGATGTTGTAAGAAGAATAGTTATGTGTAATTTGTGGATACTGACTTGATGTGCATAATATCTATTATCTTTTTATGTTGTAAGAAGAATATTTATGTGTTGGTTATATGAATATTGACTTGGTGTATTTAGATACATCGGTGCATTTTTATTTGTGATTTTCTTAGTGAATTAATAATATTAACTTAATTTTATGATTTTCTTGGTGATAATATTGATTTTTCACTATTTCGGAAATTGAATTTGTGTCGTTAAACAATACTGATATTACATCGGTTTTCCACCGCTGCAAAACCGGTGTCATTAACTAATATTACATCGGTCGTATACCGCTGCCAAAACTGGTGTTATTAACATATAATATTACATCGGTTTTACACCCGATATCATTAAGTGATACTACATCGATTATAACCCGATGTCTAAAATGGTTGACCTTTTACATCGCCTTCATAGACATCGGTCGAAAATGTAATAGACACCGGTGGAAAACCGATGTCTATGAGGGTTTTTGTTGTAGTGGAATTGTAGTGGTGTTTGATAATTTTAGGATTGCTTCTTATATTTCTATAAAAATTAAAAAAAATTGTCAAGTGTTTTAATGTTCATATATCCATGTATTTGATATCATATGCTCCCGTGTCTTCTAATCTTGTCTTTTAGTGTTTCAGTGTAAGACCGGGACAATTCTTTCAGTTCAACATGGATCTTTATTCTCAGCAATTTGGAGGTTTCAATGAATATCACAATTTGGATACTGGGCAAGTGAGACACATATGTACTAATTGTGGTAGTCCATCACATCCAGTTGCTATATGTCATCTCATTCAAAAGACTACTAGATTTCCTATGGAACCCCAATATTTCCAACATCAATATCAAGAGGCATATGATATAGCTCCTAGTACTTATAGTCATGACTGGGACAATTATTTGACTCAGTACTTTCAACCCCAGATTCTAGAGCAGCATGGATACTTTCAACCCAAGATTCCTGAGCAGTATAGGAATACACATCAACAGGCTATTGAGCATTCTCAATGTTACAATTCATAATGGTTGGACCATCAAGATTTCATGTATGGGAATGAGCAACAACAATTGGATCAATCTTTTCCATCATATCAGAGGCCATAAGGATTTCAAGATGATTCTATGACCACATGGTCACATTCGGTTCAGTAGATCGATCCAGTACCTTGGGGAACATTTCAAAGGTTCACTGAAGAAGTTCATGCCCCTAGTCAATCAGGATTTCAAGATCTGAAGGAGTTAATGTAGCAGATGCAGCAACAACAAGAGGCATATATCCAATCTCAGCAAAGAAATGAAGCATCACTATAGAATTGTCAGATGTATCTAGATCAAATTGCAGCATCCATCAACCAGCGACAAGCACAACTATCTAGTGAAGAGATGGATTATAGAGCTTGTGACAACCCTGATCCTAATCCTAAAGCTCTATAGGACTCCTCTGATTTTGTGTGTTGTGATGATATAGTTGTAGTTGCTCCTAACTCAGATGATAATATTGTTGTTGTAGATATTGTTGATGCAGGTGTTGTTGGTGATGTTGAGGAGGTAGCTAAGTTTGATTATGCATTAGTTGATGAGAAAAGTGTAGGGACTTGCACGGTAGAAGCAATGGCCCAAGAATCACCTCTTTTGGCTACACAGTCACTTGAACCAGTTGGTGAAGAGGAAAGTGTAGGGACTTGTGCAGGTGAGGCAAAGCCCCAAGAATCACTCCTTTTGGTAACAGAACCACCAAAGCCAGTACCCGAAGAGGAAGTCACATCCACTCTTCTAAAACCTTCAAGTACCTTTTAGCATTTCAAGGTTAGTAAGTTTTGTGATCTTTCAGAAAATTTCATTAAGGTACCTATTATTGATTTTATTGAATGTGATGTATATTTTGATACATGCTTTGTAGAGACTGGTATTATTTCATCTGTTTCTTACTCCGTTTGTGTGCGGAAGGTTTCTCTTTCTTTGACTTTGTAGGTCGTTGTAGGCTTTCAAATTAGTTGCTCCATCTGAACCACCTTCGACCTCCAGGAGGAATTTTTAAAGAGCAAGTGGTGGTAGGAGAAGTGCTAACCCCAGCTCAAGTAATTTCACTTCCAAAGTGGATTCTGCACCTAAACCGTCTCCAACCACCTGGGAGTGACATTGATGAGACAATAAGTGTGGGAGGGATGCTTCATTACATTGATCACATAAAGAAGGTCCTCACCTCTACTCATACCACCCTACTACCGACGTGGCTTCTACTTCTGAACCATCTTCAACCGCCAGGAATAAAGGGGTGTTTATTCCTTTCCTTTTCTTGCTTTCCTTTATCTTTATACTTGCATGTTTGTTTGCTTCTATACTTTGCTTTCTTGTTTTGCATTTTGTTTGGTCTTGTTTATACCTTGCTTGATTTTGAGTCATATCTCCCTACATATCCCTTTATAATGCTTTGGGAATCGTAAAAGACAGTCAAGTTGGACTATCAAGTTTTGGTTTCCTTAGTATGGTTGGGTGCATTAATTACATTTAGTCATTTGTTGTGGTGATGGACTCTATCTTGTTAGATTATGCATGATATTTGGTTATTCACCTAGTGATGTTGTTGCCATGCTTATCTTAATCTTTTTGTGTGTGATAACACTTGTGATACTTGACACTCTAGAACTTGCTTTGATTCTTTTTGAAATTATGGTAACATAAGCTTGCATGAATATGATAGAGGCAAATTTTCTTGTTGATCTCTTAGTTGTTCCTCTACTTTGTTGTTATTACCCGTAAACATTCCATCTATTGCTTCCATGTTTCATTATACCTCCCTTGTCATATCTTTTCATTGTCATTATATTTTCACTATCATATCTTTATTGATTCATTCTTTCCTTGGTCATGTGATGAGAGCATTGGGTGATTGCATGATGAGTTACATTTATTTATCGCATCTTTATTGGTTTATTTTTAGCCCTCTATTGTTGTGAGTTTTAAATGATTATTTATATTGTCCGAGATGGATAAGTTTAAGTATGGGGGGAGGCAAATTTGTATGGACGAATGCTCGTCGAAAAAAAAATCTCGCTATCTAATAAAAAAAAAGAAAAAAAACAAAGAAGAAAAAAACATCAAAAAAAAAAGTTGAAAACAAATAAAAAAGAGAAAAAAAATCTCAAACATTTGTTATTTTGTTAGTGATGAACAAGAAGAAATATTTCCATGGAACGATTGATGTATATCCATTTAACATTGTTATTGAGAGATTCTCATGAGTTAAGTTGTTAATACATACATCTATTTTGGAGATGTTATAGTGGTTGATGTATATCACATTGAGAATGTACAAAGAGAGTTGAGTGTTGGATGTTTGAATGAGTTTTCTAGTATATTATTTAATTGTATGCTTCATGTTGATTACCCCAATGCTCTCATATTCTCTTTGAATTCCTTTATTGTCTATCCTCCATGTTCTATTGTTTACATGTGTGATTTCATTATTATTCATGATAAGTCCTCTTGATTTATGTATACTTATGTTTACATTAGTGGAGAAGTAGAAAATAAGCAAGCATATGGTAGTGCAATGTCATGAGTTGCTTTGGAGAGAGCTCCACTTTCATGTCTATTATTTATGTGAGCATTAATGCATATATCCACCTTGTAAGGTTCTATCATGCTTAATATATTCAAGTGGATTGAAAATTCCATGCTTGTTGACTTATGTGAGAATTGGAACCATGAATACCTTGATTCTTATACAATTTGATGATCCTAAGTAACGTCCTTTTACCCGTTTTCAGAGTATTTCTAGGGAATTGATAGGGAGATGTGCTTTTGGTTGCTTCATAGTTTTATTTCACTTTCTTGAGACGTGCAAGAATAAGTGTGGGGGAGTTGATAATTAACATTTTGATGCATTATTCCTGCCCTAAATTTTTCATGTTTTAATCCTTTCATATGATTAATTATTTATTCTTATCATGTTTATTGAGTTAGATTCATATTATGGGGTTTGTTATAATTCTTCCTATTTTTATGGATTTCTATTTATAATTGTGCACTTTTATTTTCTAAGGATTGAGCTTAAGTTGAACCAAATTAAATCTCAAGGCTTGAGTCAAGGAGAAGTCTAATCTGAAGAAATTTTAGTCATTGGATCAAATCTGAAACAAATTAAATAAAAGATTCATATCTGATTAATTCTAGTCGTTCATCAAGATATGGTTGATTCTGATCAATCTATGTAGATTTGGAATGATCTGAGCCGCTCATCTTGATCCAACCATCCTGACCAATCAACAGGATCCAGTTGATCTTCATCGTTCAATCAAATTTGATCTCATCCATTCACATAGAGTTGGAATAATCCTAGCCGGCCGATCATAATTGGGGAAATAAAACTCACCGAACATAGTAGATCTGGATGAGGAATGTTGTTGGCCCACACGAACGCGGCGAAGCACTTCTTCTTCGCCATCCACTCCACCAAAGCCGCCAGCGGTCAACCTCCACACCATCGTCAGCCGGTCACCTCCTCTCCATCTCAATCTACGCGGTCATCCCTTCCCTTTCCCTCTTCCATCTTCATTTCATCAACAACTTCTCATGCCGCATCCACTTCTACTTCAGATCTAGACCATAGCCCTCTTCTCTTCAGGCTAGAAGAGAATAGGTCCTTCATAGTACTTTATCCGGATCAAATCTGGACAGAACCCCACAGCTCCGCGTTCATCAGCAATTCTTCTTCATCATATTTCAGACACGTTTGGATTATTCCATTTCTTCACTTGATTCGAATTGATTTGTGATGTTTCTTTTATTTGGTTGATGAATGCTTGTACTTAAGCTGTTCTCCCATGTTTTAGAGCACGCACTCTTGTTATTTTGATTCATGCTCATAAGGTGTTCGACAAAATGCTTCTTCCAATAGTTAGGTTTAAATTCATGCACTTTATTTTGTTTAATTCTTGCTTGTCTTGTCTCTTTCAATTGCTATAAGTTCTGTTCTTCGTTTGAATACAATTATGTTAGATTAAATTTCTTTAATGCTCTAGATTTCATTCAATGCTTACTTTATGTTACTTTAATTTTCTTGCAATCATAGTTTAAGTTATATTAGATTTTCATACTTGCATTGCTGTTTTGTTCATTAGGTTTAATTTCATACTTGTTTTGTTATTTCATATCGTAGTTTAGAACTCAAACCTAACCCTCCATTTTCATGTTAAAAATTCAAAGCAATAATCAATCCTGAAGATATCATTCTATCATTACATTCCTTGTGAGACGACCCGAGTCATCTCTATACTACTTTAGTGCAGAGGGGTTCGGTGACTTTAATTATAATTTTGATAAGCTCCTGTAGTATGACACTTGAGCTCGTATCACCTGCGTAGCTTGTTCTCCTGCTGACTGGACTAATTATGCTTGTTTATTCAGATGACCGATGATAAGGGTCTCTCCAATCAGTCAATGATCCACTTCCCCAGTGTTGACCGCTTTTGACTTTGACCTACACCGTGACAATTGACTCGTGCCAAGTAGGCTCTTCCTTACTGCCGCATCACAAGTTTCCCTTTCAAGTCCAGTCGAAGGAGGCTACAAGTCCGACTAACTAGACAAGATGTCATTGGTGACTCAGAAGCCCGTTCAGCCCAAATGCTATAGTGTCCGATCGAACTGTGCTCGATCTATAATCGCTTGGTTGGTCCACAAGCCGACGTCGCTCAGCTTCATTTTGCCATTGTCGGGTTCAATCTTGTGGCTCGTTGCTTGCGCCGATCGAGAAGATGAGCAGCAACACTTGGCAAATTGTCTTCCATTATGTGTCCTAGGGTGAGTTCGGTCGTGGCTGACATCATCTATATTTCTTGAAGATGGTGCAAATCCCTACTAATTATGGCCGAGCACACGACCAGGCCTTTTAAAATAAGTTCATTAAATGTTATCCGGTGACCGCAGGACATGTGTCCCCTACTGTCGCCGCATACTCGATGTGACAGGCGGACATTCGCTTATGACGAGACGTGCGCCTTTTCAAAATCAACGGTTGGATCTATTTCTAGGTTTTTGTGACCTTGGATTGGACGGCTGAGGTCGATCGACCGCGAGGTTTATAAGTCTCGCATGCTTCACCGTCTTCCTCACTTTGCGTCTTCGTCTTTGGCAGTGAGCATCTCAGCGACACTGCGTCCTCCGCCTTTTTCGTCCATCTCAGTGATTTCTCTAGTAAGCTCTCGTCTCCTTTCAATCTAATCTGTCTATTGTTCTTTCTTAGTGTCCTCTCTTTTAGTCGAGTTTCTTCGTTGTTTCCCTTCGACTTTTATTTCCAATGGCAAGCTCCTCTCAACCTCTTATCTCCGTCCCTAGGCTCTATTATACGTTCATTGAGTCCAAGTTCGACGGAGACGATGCTGAGAGTTTGAGAGCTGCCTTTGAAATTCCATCTGATTATCAAATTGGTCTTCCTTCAGCTTTTGAGCGTCCGAACGAGCTGCCTCCGGGTTTTGTATGCTTCTTTAGGGATCAATTTATCGTCGGCTTGTGGTTCCCAATCCACTCTTTTTTTCTCTATCGTTTGTAAATATTTTTGTATTCCTCTCCATCAACTAGTGTCGAACTCCTTTCGGCTACTATGCGGGGTTGTCGTTTAGTTTTGTCTGCAAGGCATTCCGCTCACTCCTCGGCTCTTTCACTATTTTTATTACCCCAAACTGTCCAAGCTGGGGACTTTTCTCTTCCAAGCTCGAGTGGGCCTAGTCTTCTTTGACAAGATGTCATCCTTTAACAAGTATTGGAAGGACTACTACTTTTTCATTCGCTTTCCCGAGCGATCGGATTTCCCGACCAGGTGGCAATTAGAGGCGTCGAACTCTCCAGAGCTCAAGAAATACAAAAGTCGCTCGGACTACCTTCATGCAACTTTCAGTTTAGCCGGTTAGAAATACCATATACACAAATTGCTGCTGGAGGATGTCCTCTATGTGCTCGACCTAAGCCCAATCCACACAAGGCTTTCGTCCAGCCTAGGTATGCTCCTTCTTGGTCTAACTTTTGAATCTAACTAATTTCTCCTTTTCTTTTGTAGCCCAAGTCATGTTGTGTGCACGTCTGGCTGGCAAAGCTAAACTTACGGATGCAGAGATCAATGCTGCGACCGTGGATGAGTTAATGAGCCGCGATTTACAGCTGGTCGGCTCTCAGGAAGATCCGCTCGGAGAGAGCACGAGAGCCCCTAGCTCAAGGGAGTGAAGGAGTAACCATCCGTACGGTCGGCGATGAAGTGGTTATCGCAGCAAATCCCCCACCCGAGTGACTTCCTGTAATTCCAGTTACCGAGGTCTCAGAATCGACTTTTTCAAGGGAGCCGTTGATAAGCCGGAAGAGTTGTCGTGCAGAGATTGCTACCTGAGCCACAACCTCCGCTACACAAACACCAACCAAGACAAGCCCATATTTGTCATCTGAGAGGGGAGAAACCTCCACACCTATGCCCGAGCAGGCGACGACCATCCCACATACTTTGCTTTCATCCGATTGGGCATCGTCCTTATCACGTCTACCACAAGGAACAATCTGTGCACCGTCGGTCGCTTTCCTACTGCCTCCGCTGAAGACCCAGAAGTCTCACATCTGCCCAACGTCAATGTCTCAGTCGGGTGGCAGAGCAACCTCGACCTCGTCTGCTCCGAGTGGCCAATGCCATATAACGGTGGTCATCCATTTGTCGACGGATGAGTGGCGCGACTCTGACAACGCTGAATCCCGAGCCCCAGAGCACTAGATAATCATCCAGGGGTCGCTCGCACATATATGGGTCGATGCTCGGGCCCGTGTCGTGGTCATGCCTATAGGGGCGCTTGTCGATAGCCATACTCAAATGCCCACTGGATAAGTATTTTACATATTACTATTCATCGCTACTCGACCCTAAGAATTTTTTGCTTCCTCAAAGTATTGGGTAGAGAGTTTGGTCATGTGTCAAAGGCTCGCATTTTTAGAGTAGGAAGTTAAGCAATTGCGGGCCTCGAGTGACCAATCATCTGCTTCCCAGGCGTAGCTAGAGCAGATGAGTGCTAAGATGGCTCAACTAAGAGCCGATCTGAGTGCGAGCGTCGAGTAGCTAGAGGCGAAGAAGAGCAAAGGAGCCAACAAACTGCTCAATTGGCTTGGCTTGATAAACAAGTTAGCTCCTTCGAGTCCAAGCTTAATTTGGCCAACACCAGAAAGATCTGAGCCATCGAGGACTTGGAAAATAAAAATAAGGAGTTTTGGGTCTTGACCCAAAATTTAAAGGAGATTGAGTCCACTTTGAAGGCTGAGCAGGATGGACGTGTAACGACCCACTTTTCCCTATTTCAAGTTCTAAAAGTCCATAAAAATATTTGGAAATACTTTTAAAATATTCTAGAGATTTTTAGGAATTTTTAGAGTATTTTTACGTAATTTTTGGAGGTCGTTTAGTAGGGTTACAAAAAGAAAGAAGTTTTAAAAAAAACGTTGAAGGTGAGATTCGAACCCACGACCTCGGGTCGGACAGACCCAAGCAAAACCGGCCCAACCAGCTGAGCTACACGGTTTTGTTAACCTTATATAGTGAGAATTAAGTTTATAGCATAGTTAATGATTAGGGAATAAATTTGGAAAAATGCGCGGTTGAGGGATTGAAGCCGAGACCTCTTGCTTCGGTTAAAAGCCGGTTAACTAGCTGTGCCAGCGAGTTTTGTTAATTAAGGTAAGAATGGATTATATTTAAGGTATAGTAATTAATAAAAATCTTAGTTATAAGAAGAGAACTTAGGTATTTTCCCGTGACCGAAAATTTCCTCACCCCTCTTCTCTTCTCGCGACGGCGTGCGGCAATTTCCGCTCGGGCGAAAACGCAGCACCTCCTGGGGCTCTCTCTTCGGCGCCGGCGAAGGGTTTTTCCGGCGGGTCCTCAACCGTGTGCGACCACGATCGTCGAGGAGGATCGATGGGCGCAAGAAGAAGCCTAAGATCAAGCTCCTCCGAACCCTAGAATTCTTCCCGTCGGCTGTGAGTCCAAGGAACCGAGGTGAGTTGCTTCTCACCTGCAATAGGAGTAGTTCCGAGCTTCAATTTGTTTTCCTTGCTTTCGGATTGTGTAGTACAGAATTCATGTTGTTACCGTGAGATCCATTACTGGTTAGGGTTCCGTATTGATTCCGAAGCTTTGCATCATTTTGCTCTCCTGTTGAATTTTTGTCAGAAATTTGTTAGTTAGTCATTCATGAATTAGGATTGGATGTTAGATGAAATTGGGTTATGTTATAAGTTGTTCTGTTGTTGTACACGAAATAGCAGATAAATGATATAGCCATACCATGCAAAACATCATGTAAAGAGCCTATAGTTGCAAACTCATAGGCCTACGGACACATATTTCCTTCCACACAGTATCCTAGAATCTCAACAAAATTTTCATGCTTTAATCTGGATATCATTTGAGCCATCTTAAGAAGCATCAAGTTTTTCACAGCAACATGCTTTTCATTGTCTAGAATTGCAAAGTACACCCTTCCATATGACCCTATCCCAGCAAGTTTTAGCTTGAGTTGGAGCTTGCTGTGCAGGTTCGGTGGTGTTGATAATCCTTAACATGCTGCTAGATTTAGTATTATTAATCCTTAACATGCTGCTAGATTTAGTGTTATTAATCCTTAACATGTTGCTAGACTTTGTGTTATTAATTCTTTGACACACAGATTTACATTCCTTCTTAGTGTAGTTTAGCATTTCAGTGCAGTTTTGTAACCTTCCTGTACTACCGTAAGCATGAATAACATTTTTTTTCTTGTTACTCCAAAGGGCAAGAACAGCCTTTGTTCAAAGTATGTAGTGTTAGTTTCTTGGTTTTCTTGAATAACATCGACAACCTTAGGTTCGGTTTCTATTAGCTGAACTCAGTAGCCTTCCTTTTAAAACAATCAGTTTCTAGTTTCTAAAGAGTTTATAGTGCAGAATTGTATAGCTTAATATGTAGAATTGTGTTTATTCTGTGAAACTCTAGAATTTTCATGCATATGGTGTTTTATTAAACTCTTTTAAGGGTTATGAGTGATTATAAGCAAGAAAGACCAAGGTCTAGACTTGATTTCAATTCTAGAAGATTGAAAATCAAAAGCGCACACAAAGTGTTTGCGCAAATGCCAAGTAAGGGCAAGTATAAAGAAGTTATAGTTAAAAAGAAAGTATTTTACTTTTAGTGGCATGTACCGGACACAAGGTCCAGGACACAAGGTCCATTGGGTGGGCTCATAGATCGCCCCTAGGCACAAGATCGCCTAGAATTACCTTAGTAGTTTCGGGATTAGCTACCTCGACTCTTATTAAGGATGAGCACAAATTGGTACAATGCCGGGCCCAAAAGAAGTTTATTATTATTTTGAAGTATTAAAGTATAAGTTTTGAAACAAATGGAACAAGCTTCGAATATGTTTAGAATTAGAAAGTTTAGTTCTTGTTATTTGAAGCATGCAGAAATGGTTTTATTTGTTGCTATTAGATTATTCAGCATGTTTAGCTTTATTTGCTTTCAGTATGCAGTTATAGTTTTATTGGTTTATGAGCATGATTAGCTTTACATGTTTAGTATTTCAGTTAGTATGATTCCTTTGCTATTTATGAGCATGAGTATTTTTATATGTTAGCATTCAGTTTTAGCATGTTTTTATTTATATACATGCATATCGAGTTTTTTTGTGAGTAGATAGCGCTCACTAAGTTTTATGCTTATAGACTGCACTTCCTCCTACTGCAGATAAAGGAAAGGAAAAGATTTAGCAAGGAAGGCGACAAGGTGGTGGTGATGAAGGTGTGTGATGGCTGGACTATGGGGAGATCAAGAGTTTGCTAAGAAATTGTTAAGACTTTTCTGTTTAGAGTTCTTTAGTTTTCTTTAAATGCTATTATGAGTTAAGATTGTAATTAAGTTTATTCCGCATTTGTAGTTGGGTTCTATTGATGGAGTGATATTGTTGTTTGCTATTGTTAGGGTAGTTTTCTTCTTTTATTTGTGATATTATACTGCGTGGTTGTGAAAATATATGTTCCAGCTGCCTGTGGCTGAGTATAGTTTGTTTGTATTGATGATTTGGTCACCGGTACAGGGGAGACTCTGCCAAAATTTTTCGGTAGGGATTTCTCGTGGTTTTTAATTATACCGGTTAAGTAGAGTTAGTAGATAAGTAACGGTCACTCTTAGAGAGTAGTAGTAGTAGTAAGAAGGGTGGTCGTTACAGTTGGTATCAGAGCAGTTCCTATTCTCCAGCATCACACACACATCAGCATCATCCTTGCCGTCTTCAAGTAAGAAAGTATTTAAGTTTTTCCTTTTATGTTTTCTTTATTATTTGCAGTATAGAGTATTTGCTTGTATGCGCTTTAGTAAGATAGAAGTTTGTTTCTCTTTTATTCATATACCTAAGTTTGGTTAGAAAGGATAAAGAATATATCAAGTCTTTCTTTTCTTTGCATAATTAGATGTCAAGAAGAGGACGTCCCCGTACCGCTCGTACTGAGGACCAGGCTCAGGAGAACGAAGGGCCAGGAGCAACTGAACCAAATCTCTCTGAAGTTGTTGCTCAACTCCAGAGACAAGTAGCAGAGCAGCAGCAAGTGATCGTCAATCTGATGGCGAATCAGCAGCCAGTCCCTCCCACTCCAACAATTAATGTGGAGACTCCAGTGGTGACTGAGGTTCCACCAGCCGCCTTGGAAGTCCCCACAGCACCTAGAAGACAAGAAGCATATCTGATACAGTGGCTGAAACTGAAGCCAGAGTGAGCCCTGGGATGCTCAGGCTTGGTTTAAGACACTGGAGAGCACCATGGAGCTTCTTGACTGGCCAGAAGTCGAGAAGGTCAAGTGTGCCTCATTCTGTTTATCTGGAGATGCTCGTATGTGGTGGGAGAGAGTTAAAAGCAAGAGAGCAGTCAATCAGATGAGCTGGGCTGACTTTGAAGCAGAGTTTTATGAAGAATTCTTCCGTCAGCGGATCACCAATAAACATTATGAGGAGTTCATAGAATTCAGACAAGGTGACCTGTCAGTGGAAGAAGCAGTAAAGAAATTCAATAGGCTAGCTCATCTTTGCCCAGAGCTAGTAAGCACAGAGAAGGAACGAGTCAGACTGATGCTCAGGATGCTGAGACCAGTGATAGCACTTAATGTGAGTAGTGGAGCTCATCAGCCTCAGATTGGCGAAGAGCTAGTCAGCAGAGCATTAGTTGCTGAGCACTATCTGGACAGCATCAGAGCACAACGAGCGCAGTATAAGTCAGTCAAGATCGAAGATAAGACAACTGGGAGTCAGAAACCTCAGGCAAATAAGCAGAACTGGAAAGGCAAGGGTAACAAGAGAAAGCAGTGGAACTCAGGAGGTAACCAGAAGGGAGGACCAGCAAACAAGCAGACTAAGTTCCCTCCCTGTCCTAAATGTGGGAAAATACATCCAGGAGTTTGTCTTTTGGGTAAGACTGGATGTTATTCGTGTGGGCAGGAAGGACATATGGCTAGGGAGTGTTCTAACAAGCTCAAAGCACCTCAGCCACAGCCAATACAATATGGAGGCAAGCCACAATTACATTACATGCCTGCAACTCTGGAAGGACCTCAGCTCAGTCAAGGAAGGTTGGAAGCTCCACCAGTTCCAGCCAATGCCAGAGTATTCTCCCTCACTAAAGAGGAAGCTGCTAGTGCCTCCACGGTCGTAACAGGTCAAGTAGTTATTTTTCAGCATATAGCTACTGCACTATTTGATACTGGGGCGACCCATTCTTTTGTATCTATATCTTTTGCCAAAGAATTACAGGTACCTACAGAAAGCATGAATTCCAAGTTCCTGACGACCCTACCTTCTGGGGAAGTCATGGAATCCAACCAGTGGTTTCGGACTGTACCAGTCAGAATTTCAGACCGTGAGCTATGTATAAATCTAGTGGTCCTCGCCATGCAGGATTTCGATATCATTTTGGGTATGGATTTCCTCAGCAAGTATAGTGCTTCAGTGGACTGTCACAGAAGGAAAGTGATCTTTAGTCCAGAAGGTGAACCATCCTTTGAGTTCACAGGGGTGCTAAAGAGGAAGACCCAGAAGTTCCTTTCTTCTCTCACAGCTCACTAGATGTTATCTAAAGGGTGTGCTGGTTTTCTTGCAGTCATTGTGAGTACAGAAGAAGAAGAAAGACCTAAGCAGGAGGAAGTTCGGGTAGTCTGTGAGTATCTAGAGGTATTCCCAGAAGAGCTACCTGGACTACCTCCTAGCAGAGAAGTGGAGTTTGAGATTGAACTGGTTCCTGGTACCGGTCCAATTTCAAAAGCTCCATACCGCATGTCTCCAGCAGAGCTAAAAGAGTTACAAGAGCAACTTCAGGAGCTACTTGACAAAAGCTTCATCCGCCCTAGTCACTCACCTTGGGGAGCTCCTGTGTTGTTTGTCAAGAAGAAGGATGGATCTATGCGGATGTGCATAGATTATAGGGCTCTGAATCAAGTGACCATCAAGAACAAGTATCCACTGCCCAGAATCGACGACTTATTTGATCAGTTGAGAGGGGCAACAGTGTTCTCCAAGATAGATCTGCGCTCTGGGTACCATCAGCTAAAAGTGAAAGAAAGAGACATACCCAGAACGGCTTTCAGGACCAGATACGGACACTACGAATTCGTAGTCATGCCTTTTGGTGTGACTAATGCACTGTTGGAGTGAAATGAACAGAGTGTTGAGAGAATACCTTGACAAATTTGTCATTGTGTTCATCGACGACATTCTAATCTATTCCAGAACCCGGAGGAGCATGACACGCACTTGAGGATAATCTGCAGACTCTTGACAAAAGCGACTTTACGCTAAGTTCTCAAAGTGCGAGTTCGGTTAGATCGGTGGCATTTCTAGGTCACATAATTTCTAAAGAAGGCATTCAAGTGGATCCGCCAAAATAGAAGCGATCAACAACTGGAGCGGACCTAAGAATGCTAGGAGATCGAAGCTTCCTTGGTTTAGTGGGTACTACAGAAATTCGTGGAGGACTTTTCCAGATAGCCTCTCCACTAACCCTCACCGGAAAGAACAAGAAGTTTGAATGGTCGATAAATGTGAGCAGAGTTTCCAAGAGTTGAAGAGAAGACTGACCAGTGCTCCCATACAGCTCAGTGACAAGAGTTTTGACATCTACGGTGATGCTTCCAAGATGGGTCTAGGAGCTGTACTCATGCAAGAAGGAAAAGTGATAGCTTATGCTTCCGGACAACTCAAAGATTATGAAAAGAACTACCCACTCATGATCTTGAGCCAGCTGTGGTATTTGCACTAAAACTCTAGCGACATTATTTGTATGGCATTCATGCAGAATTTTCACGGACCATCGAGTCTTAAGTACTTTTCACTCGGAAGGACTTAAACATGAGGAGGCAGTAGGTGGGTGGGTTGGTCAAAGACTATGACTGTGAAATCCTCTACCACCCAGGCAAAGCTAATAAAGTGGCAGATGCACTAAGCAGAAAATCCAGTGCATCCCTGATGTCTTTGTCATCATTAGCCCTACCACTGCAGAAGGAGTTGTCAGATTTTGAAATGAAAATTATTTATGGGCAACTCTCTGTATTTACCTTAGAGTCAACCCTGCTTGAGGATATACAAAGAAAGCAAAGTGAAGATCCAGATATCCAAAAGATCAAGCAAGGGATACAAGAAGAAGGAAATTCGGAGTTTCGAGTATCAGACAGTGGAATTCTTTATCAGGGGAGCCGCCTTTGTGTCCCCAATGATGAAGAGCTGAGAAAGAAAATTTTAGAAGAAGCTCATAGTACACCTTACTCCATGCATCCTGGTTCAACCAAGATGTACCAAGACGTGAAACAGAGGTTTCGTGGTCCGGACTCAAAGAGATGTAGCTAAATATGTCGAGCACATGCGACATATCGTGAGAGGTCAGCGAGAACACAGAGACCGGAGGAGTTCTTGACCTCTTCCAATACGAATGGAAATGGGAAGATATATCCATGGACTTCATACGGGTCTTCCAAGAACCACAAATGGATATGATGCGATATGGGTGATAGTGGATGATTGACCAAGTCCGCCATTTCTAGCCATCAAGGTGTCCCACTCTATAAGAGCGATTGCACGATTGTATGTTAAAGGTGATCAAACTTCACGGAGTTCCTAAATCTATTGTTTCGATAGAGATGGGCGCTTCACTCTCATAGGAGTGTGTTGGATCACTAGGCACAAACTCAAGTTGACCGGTCTTCCATCCTCGGTGATGGGCAGACAGGCGAGTAAATCAGATTCTAGAAGATATGCTCGAGCTTGTGCACTAGATTTCAAGGAAGTTGGTGCAAGTATACTTAGCTGAATTTGCCTACAATAATAACTATTAGGCCACCATCAAGATGGCTCCTTATGAGGCGTTGTATGGCGGGAAATGCAGATCATTTGCTGGCAAGAAGCGGGTGAGAGAAAAGAAATGGAAGTAGGCTGGGCATTCGACGAGCTGATAGATTAGACTACTCGGGCTATTTAGAAGATCATATAGAGAATTGACGCCGAGTAGACGGAAGAGTTATCTTGACACCTTGGTAAATACTTGAATTCAAGTAGGGATTGGTTTTCTCAAGGTCACTCCTATGAAGGGAGTGATGAAATTTGGCAAGAAGGGCAAATTAAGTCCTCGTTATGTAGGACCTTACCTGATCATAGAAAGGATTGGGAAAGTAGCTTACAAGCTGGATTTACCACAGGACATGTCAACAATACATAATGTATTTCATGTCTCTCTGCTAAAGAAGTGTCTCTACGACCCTAGTCAAGTGATTCAGCCTCAGTCAGTGCAGATCCAGGAGGATCATAGTTATGAGAGCAGACCTACACAGATAGTGGACAAAGCAGTCAAGAGATTAAGAAACAAAGAAGTGCCACTAGTGAAGGTCATCTGGCAGAACCAGAAGCAAGAGGAAATCACTTGGGAGCGTGAGGACAGTATGAAACAGAAGTATCCAGAATTGTTCTAAGTTCGAGGATGAACTTTTTATAAGGTATGGGGAATTGTAACGACCCAATTTTCCCTATTTCAAGTTCTAAAAGTCCATAAAAATATTTGGAAATACTTTTAAAATATTCTAGATATTTTTAGGAATTTTTAGAGTATTTTTACGTAATTTTTGGAGGTCGTTTATTAGGGTTACAAAAAAAAAGAAGTTTTAAAAAAAACGTTGAAGGTGAGATTCGAACCCACGACCTCGGGTCGGACGGACCCAAGCAAAACCGGCCCAACCAGCTGAGCCACACGATTTTGTTAACCTTATATGGTGAGAATTAAATTTATAGCATAGTTAATGATTAGGGAATAAATTTGGAAAAATGCACGGCTGAGGGATTGAAGCCGAGACCTCTTGCTTCGGTTAAAAGCCGGTTAACCAGCTGTGCCAGCGAGTTTTGTTAATTAAGGTAAGAATGGATTATATTTAAGGTATAGTAATTAATAAAAATCTTAGTTATAAGAAGAGAACTTAGGTATTTTCCCGAGACCGAAAATTTCCTCACCCCTCTTCTCTTCTCGCGACGGCGCGCGGCGATTTCCGCTCGGGCGAAAACGCAGCACCTCCTGGGGCTCTCTCTTCGGCGCCGGCGAAGGGTTTTTCCGGCGGGTCCTCAACCGTGTGCGACCATGATCGTCGAGGAGGATCGGTGGGCGTAAGAAGAAGCCGAAGATCAAGCTCCTCCGAACCCTAGAATTCTTCCCGTCGGTTGAGTCCAAGGAACCGAGGTGAGTTGCTTCTCACCTACAATAGGAGTAGTTCCGAGCTTCAATTTGTTTTCCTTGCTTTCGGATTGTGTAGTACAGAATTCATGTTGTTGCCGTGAGATCCATTACTAGTTAGGGTTCCGTATTGATTCCGAAGCTTTGCATCATTTTGCTCTCCTGTTGAATTTTTGTCAGAAATTTGTTAGTTAGTCATTCATGAATTAGGATTGGATGTTAGATGAAATTGGGTTATGTTATAAGTTGTTCTGTTGCTGTACACGAAATAGCAGATAAATGCTATAGCCATACCATGCAAAACATCATGTAAAGAGCCTATAGTTGCAAACTCATAGGCCTACGGACACATATTTCCTTCCACACAGTATCCTAGAATCTCAACAAAATTTTCATGCTTTAATCTGGATATCATTTGAGCCATCTTCAGAAGCATCAAGTTTTTCACAGCAACATGCTTTTCATTGTCTAGAATTGTAAAGTACACCCTTCCATATGACCCTATCCCAGCAAGTTTTAGCTTGAGTTGGAGCTTGCTGTGCAGATTCGGTGATGTTGATAATCCTTAACATGCTGCTAGATTTAGTGTTATTAATCCTTAACATGCTGCTAGATTTAGTGTTATTAATCCTTAACATGTTGCTAGACTTTGTGTTATTAATTCTTTGACACACAGATTTAAATTCCTTCTTAGTGTAGTTTAGCATTTCAGTGCAGTTTTGTAACCTTCCTGTACTACCGTAAGCATGAATAACATTTTTTTTCTTGTTACTCCAAAGGGCAAGAACAGCCTTTGTTCAAAGTATGTAGTGTTAGTTTCTTGGTTTTCTTGAATAACATCGACAACCTTAGGTTCGGTTTCTATTAGCTGAACTCAGTAGCCTTCCTTTTAAAACAATCAGTTTCTAGTTTCTTTAGAGTTTATAGTGCAGAATTGTATAGCTTAATATGTAGAATTGTGTTTATTCTGTGAAACTCTAGAATTTTCATGCATATGGTGTTTTATTAAACTCTTTTAAGGGTTATGAGTGATTATAAGCAAGAAAGACCAAGGTCTAGACTTGATTTCAATTCCAGAAGATTGAAAATCAAAAGCGCACACAAAGTGTTTGCGTAAATGCCAAGTAAGGGCAAGTATAAAGAAGTTATAGTTAAAAAGAAAGTATTTTACTTTTAGTGGCATGTACCGGACACAAGGTCCAGGACACAAGGTCCATTGGGTGGGCTCCTAGATCGCCCCTAGGCACAAGATCGTCTAGAATTACCTTAGTAGTTTCAGGATTAGCTACCTCGACTCTTATTAAGGATACAATGCCGGGCCCAAAAGAAGTTTATTATTATTTTGAAGTATTAAAGTATAAGTTTTGAAACAAATGGAACAAGCTTCGAATATGTTTAGAATTAGAAAGTTTAGTTCTTGTTATTTGAAGCATGCAGAAGTGGTTTTATTTGTTGTTATTAGATTATTCAGCATGTTTAGCTTTATTTGCTTTCAGTATGCAGTTATAGTTTTATTGGTTTATGAGCATGATTAGCTTTACATGTTTAGTATTTCAGTTAGTATGATTCCTTTGCTATTTATGAGCATGAGTAGTTTTATATGTTAGCGTTCAGTTTTAGCATGTTTTTATTTATATACATGCATATCGAGTTTTTTTGTGAGTAGATAGCGTTCACTAAGCTTTATGCTTGTAGGCTGCACTTCCTCCTACTGCAGATAAAGGAAAGGAAAAGATTTAGCAAGGAAGGCGACAAGGTGGTGGTGATGAAGGTGTGTGATGGCTGGACTATGGGGAGATCAAGAGTTTGCTAAGAAATTGTTAAGACTTTTCTATTTAGAGTTCTTTAGTTTTCTTTAAATGCTATTATGAGTTAAGATTGTAATTAAGTTTATTCCGCATTTGTAGTTGGGATCTATTGATGGAGTGATATTGTTGTTTGCTATTGTTAGGGTAGTTTTCTTCTTTTATTTGTGATATTATACTGCGTGGTTGTGAAAATATATGTTCCAGCCGCCTGTGGCTGAGTTTAGTTTGTTTGTATTGATGATTTGGTCACTGGTACAGGGGAGACTCTGCCGAAATTCTTCGGTAGGGATTTCTCGTGGTTTTTAATTATACCGGTTAAGTAGAGTTAGTAGATAAGTAACGGTCACTCTTAGAGAGTAGTAGTAGTAGTAAGAAGGGTGGTCGTTACAGGACGGTTGGCCGACCAGACCACAGCGAAGACCCAGCTCGCCAAAAAAGATGAAGAGCTGGCCAAATTGAAGGAAGAGCCGAAAGCTTCTTGAGCGGCATTAGAGACTTACCAGGGAGCTGAGTCGAGCAGGTTCGACCTCATGAAGCAGGTTTACATATGCTCGGACACTTTTAACGGCAAGGTCATTGATCGGGCACTATGCCTATTCGACCTTGCTATCGATGAGACTCTTGATCAACTGAAGGAAGGAGGCTATCTCTCCACCTCTTTGGCAAGCAAAGTCATCAGTCGGGATAAGCTGACTAAGTCACTGCCCGACGATGTTTTAGATTTTTTGGAATGAGCCTGTGAGTTTTGCTTCTGTAAAATTTTCTTGAAGTATCAATGAATGTATAGTCATTCAGTGAACTGCTATTTTTCTTTGTCTCCTTTCTGGCCATTCAACATTTTCGACTTGTATTTAAATCAAGTATTGTCGCATAAACTGCAAGTGTGGCCTCATCTTTCTCCAATTGACATAGGTTATCTGTTTTCTTAGGCGATCAATCAGTTCCGATTTTAAGGTCTCCGCTCGACCATTTCATGCGTATATATGGGTTTAAGGTCACCGCTCGACCGGTGATGGCGATAAGGGTTTAAGGTCACTGCTCGACCATTGGTGAAGACATGAGTTTAAGGTCATCGCTCAACCATTGGTGAAGACAAGGGTTTAAGGTCGCCGCTCGACCGCTGATGAAGGCAAGGGTTTAAGGTCGTCACTCGACCGCTGATGAAGACAAGAGTTTAAGGTCGCCACTCAACCACTGATGAAAACAAGGGTTTAAAGTCGTCGCTCGACCGCTGATGAAGATAAGGGTTTAAGGTCGTCACTCAACTGCTGATGAAGACAAGGGTTTAAGGTCACCGATCGACCGCTGATGATGACAAGGGTTTAAGGTCGTCATTCGACCGCTGATGACGACAAGGGTATAAGGTCACTGCTCGACCTCTGATGAAGACAAGGGTTTAACGTCATCGCTCGACAGTTGATGAAGACAAGGGTTTAAGGTCATCACTCGATTGTCGATATAGGCTGGAGTTTATAGTTGTCGCTCGACTTAATATGTTTAACCGACTTATGAGCCTAGAATGCTTGCGATTTTATTCATATTTGTCCTGCATTTGGAAGACATGTATGCATATACAGGTAAATATAATTATTCATACACCTCTTACTCGATCCTGTAGGGTTGGAGGTGGTTCGTACTCCACGGTCGTTCCAGCCGTCTTCATCTTCTAAATAATATGCTCCCGAGCAAAGTTTTTGTACGACCTTATAGGGTCCCACCCATGGAGCTTCGAGTTTGGTGACATCGTCGATCGATTTTATCCTCTTCCATACTAGATCGCTGACCTGGAAGGACCGCGGGATAACCCTCCGGTTGTAGCTCTACTTTATTCGCTGCTGGTATGCCATCAGCCAAATGGCAACCTTGTCCTGTGCTTTGTTGACTAAGTCTAGCTCCATCAATCTCCGCTTGCCATTCTCCTCGTCATAGTGTTGCACTCGATCAGACTCCACATCGATTTCCACCGAGACTAGTGGTTCACTGCCATACACCAGATGGAATGACATCACACCGGTCGCCTCCTTCGGGGTCATGCGCAGGGCCTATAAGACGTTAGGGAGTTCGTCGACTCAACTGCCTCCTGTGTGGTTGAGCCGAGCTCACAATCCTCTGAGAATCTCCTGATTGGTGACTTCCGCTTGACCATTGCTTTGGGGGTAAGCCATCGAGGTGAAGCCTGCTGGATACCATAGCCTTCGCTCCATTCTTTGAGCCTCTGACCTGCGAATTGCCTCTGTTGTCTGAGATGAGCCATCGAGGGATGCCGAACTAGCATAAGATATTTTGTCAGACGAACTTGATCACCATATATTTACTTATCTTTGCCAATGGTTCGACCTCCATCTATTTTAAAAAGTAGTCCACAACGATGAGCAGGAATGTTCGCTGACCGGTTGCCACGGGAAACAGTCCCACGATGTCCATGCCACATTCGTCGAATGAGTAAGACACTGTGAATATTTTCATCTCCTCGGTTGGTTGATGCAAGATATTGTTATATTTCTAGCACGACAACAGGGAGTTGGCTATCGTGAGAGCGACATCTTCTTGGAGCGTGGGCCAGAAATATCTGGCAAGATGGATCTTCCGGGCTAATGAATGGCCGCCCGGATGATTCCCACAGGAGCCTTGATGTACTTCTTGGAGGATGTACTATATGTCTTCCAATCCGACACACTTGTTAGAGTGTATACTGAAAGCCTAAGCTTTTGTAAACATTTATTTTGAATAAAGAATCACATTTGGTCAAATTGTCTACATTTAGTTGTAGTTGTTCAATTAATTTATATTGTAGATAACATAGTATGTGGTGTCATATATAGAAGATGATGTTATCAGTACCTTATAAATTATAAACAGTAGCTCACGACCAAAATGGAAAGGAACAAATCATTGGAAGGTCGTAGTGTAATTAGGAATTAGTTTATCTTGACTATATAATTACACTAGTACACTTAGAGTGTATTGAGTAGGACCATTAGAGGTCGTTTCTTTTATACTGACTTTATAAAGGAACAAAGACCTCAGTTATTATGGAAGTGTGTGCTCTTAATCCTAATATAATAACAAGCACATATATTTGATATTTATTTCTTTAATTTATCAATGGGTGAGATTTAGTTCGATAAATCATTAAGCCCGATAAGTTGGAAAATGATATCACTTATAGTGTGTGTTGTTGATTATAGAAGGAAACTGTGTCCTAGTAATCTAGGTTGATAATGTCCCCAAGATGAGCTCATAAGGATTGTCATGTTAAACCCTGCAGGTGGACTCAGTCCGACATGATGTTAAGGTTGAGTGGTACTATTCTTGGATTAAGATATTAATTAAATGAGTTGTCAGTAACTCACTTAATTAGTGGACATTCGACATCTTAAACACAGGGAGACTAACACACTCATAATAAGAAGGAGCCCAAAAATATAATTTGGGATTGGTGCGGTAGTTCAATAATAGTTCTATAGTGGAATGAATTATTATTGATAAAATTAAGTTGTGTGTTCGGAGCGAACACGGGATGCTTAATTTTATCGGGAGACCAAAACCAATTCCTCCTCTCGGTCCCTATCGTAGCCTCTTATTTATAGAGTACTATACCCACCTATACCCACCCATGATGAGGGGGTCGGCCAAGCTAGCTTGTGGTTCCAGCTAGGGCCGGCCAAGCCTTGGTTCATGGGTGGCCGGCCCTAGCTTGAACCCAAGCTTAGGTGGCCGACCCCCATTAAATTTAAAAGAATTTTAATTTTGAATTTTTCTTATGTGGAAGATATAATTTATTGGAGAGAATTAAAATTAAAATATCTCTTCTACAAAAGATTAAAGAAAGAGATTAGATCTCTTTCCTTATTTGTAGATTGGAAAGATATTTTATTTTTTCTTTGTAAATTATTCACATGTTGAAAAATTAAAATTATAGAAATTTCTTTTTATCAACCATGAAGGGATTTTAAAGGGAAATTTTATTTTTTAAAATTTCCGAAGACAAATAAGGAATTTTTAATTGTTGATTAAACATTGTCTTGTTTGATCTCCATGAGGTGGCCGGCCATTACAAGGTTAATTGGGAAATTTTATTTTATTTTTCTCAATTAATTCATGTCAAGGAAAGTTAAGGAAATTTTATTATAATTAAATTTCCTTATTTGCCAAAGCTAAGGAATATAAAAGAAGGGTTGGGGTGCCTTCATGACACACAACTTTTATTATTCTTCTCCCTCTCTTCTTCCTTGGTGTGGCCGGCCCCTTTCAAGTTCTCTCTTCTCCTTGTTGTGGCCGAACCTTCTCTTCCTCTAGGAGATCAAGTGGTGGCCGGATTCAAGCTTGGAGAAGAAGGAGAGAAAGCTTTATCCCTTGGAGCATTGGTGGTGTTTTCTCTTCATCCTTGGAGGAGCTATTGGCTTGGCCGAACCTTGCAAGGAGGAGAAGAAGGTGCATTGGTGGTTTCTCATCTCGGAAGATCGTTACCCACACAACGTCCGAGGTTAGAAGAGGAATACGGTAGAAGACCTAAAGGTTATTATTTGCAAAAGAAAAGGTATACTAGTATTTTATTTCCGCATCATACTAGTTTTATCTTCATGTAAAAAATACCAAATACAAGAGGCATGCGATTCTAGTATTTCGAATTTGTTTTCGATGTTGTATTCTTTGTTTTTTTTTCCTTGTGATTTGATTGTTCTTTTCGGTTGACCTAAAGTTATTTAAGGAAATTAAATATTAACTTTCCTTAAAAGGCTTTGTCTAGTCGGTGGTGGTTGTTCTCATATCCAAGAAGGTCATGTGCCTCGCCACGTCAGTACTGGGAGCCAATTTTGGAAACTAATATTTAATGAAATTAATAACCTAGGTGATTTGGATCGAACGTGTTAAGTTCCGCAGGAGATCCGAGTCTAAACCTAAAAGAACAAATAGATTAAAATTTAGATCAAACGTGTTAAGTTCCGTAGGCGATCCAAGTTTAATTTAAAAGAACACATGGTAGCTAGGAAAAGGTTCAGACCTTTGTACAAAATTTTTGTACAGTGGAACCATTAGGTTTTCCGAGTAGCAACCAACAATTGGTATCAGAGTTAGGGTTTTGCCTCTGCGTATTTGGTATTAGTTTAATTATGCACATGTCATAGATAATTTAGGCAGGTTAATAGTAGGATGTGCTAACTTTGTGGATGCAGGATCCAACTATTATGGCTTTTAGTTATTATGTGTGTGATTGGACCCTTGAACATGTCAAGGGCATTTATATGTGTGTGCATGATTGTATTGTAAAATACAGCAGGAGCTGTATTTAGTTTTATTAGGATTTTACTTTTGATCTAGTTACATGTACATTCCTTTTATGGAATATAGGATCGATGGATGTAAATTTTTATTTTATGATCGATCTAGTTTACATGTACATTCCTTCGAGGAATATAGGATCGAAAAATGTAAAATTCTATTTGTGTCGCGGATCAAATCTTGCAAGGCGTGGAACCTTTTAAGGACCAGAGGCGCAGCGGAACAAGGAGCAAGATGGATGCGATAGCTAGACCCGGTGGCGGTGGCCAAATATGGCAGCAGCTTGGGATGACAACACACGGAGGACAACCATAGATAAAAGCCATAATAGTTGAAAATTAGATTTTCTATTTATTGCTTTTATATTGTGTTGTGTGTGCATGTTAGTATACATGTTTAGTAAGCTAGCATAGTTAAAATTCCTCATTTATAAATAACTAAGTGGGAAAGGGATTTTATATAAATTCCACGGTCTCCATTACTGGTTTGTAAGTGATGCAAACAAGCTTGCGCGTTGGCTCTGAGTGCCTTCCTCCATATCGGATGAGCTTGTTTGTGGATCACTAGAACAAACTTCCATTTTGGATGACTATAGGAAGTTAATTAAGAGCGTGTGATCTTCCCCATCGGAAGGGGCACAATCTTATTAACGGACTTAGTGTCAAGTAATGGTATACACTTAGGCACAACTAATAGTATCCTCCCCATCGGAGTCACTGCTATTATTTGTGTGACCAAAGGATACCAACTATTAATTTTTTTTATCAAAAAGTTAGGTTGACAAGATAATAAAATTAATGGGTTAAAACCCTCCTTCTACAAATGCTGAATTTGTATACGTCCACACTATCGTGGCATACAATATTCGCGGTGTTTTGAGGTGTTGGTTAATTTAAAATAGTATTGTTTGAGGAATCAATATTATTCTAAATTTAGAGTTCTGACCAAAAGTTATTTGTGATTCTTAGGATGACTTTCAACCCACTGTCCATCATACTACAACAGAATAGACTTACTGGTCCTAACTACATAGATTGAAAAAAGAACCTGGACATTGTTCTTACTGCTGAAAGCTATAAATTTGTACTGACTGAGCCTTGTCCTGATGCACCCACTGGTGAGTCTACCCAAGAGGAGATTGAATATCATAAGAAATGGGTAAAGGCAGATGAGATGGCGCGGTGTTACATTTTGGCTTCAATGTCAAATGTATTGCAACATCAGCATCAAGATTTACCAACAGCTTATGATATAATCTCAAGGAACTCTTTGGTCATCAGATCGGGCTTCTAGACAAGAAGCCATGAGAAAGATAATGACAGCCACCATGCAAGAGGGGTCACCCGATCATATCCTAAAGATGATGGCTTATCTGAACGAAATACAGATCCTTGGAGGAGAAATTGATGGGAAAACCCAGATCGATATGATTCTCTAAACACTACCTAGAAGTTTTGAGCAATTTCGCCTAAATTACAATATGAACAAAAGGGTATATTCATTGGCGGAACTACTGACAGAACTTCAGGCAGCAGAAGGTTTGTTTCGTCACAATTCTCATATTCACTATGCTAAAAATGGTTCTACTTCTAAACCGAAAGGAAAGAAGAAGAAGAAACAAGTTGGTTCAGCAAAGAAAGTGAATAAATCTCAGAGTACAGGACCTAAAGCTGGAATGAAGAAGCCGAAGGGCAAGTGCTTCATCTGCAAGCAGTCATGGCATTGGAAGGCGGACTGTCCTCGTAGGAATCAGAACAACAAAGGTATATCTCATGCTTTAGTTGTTGAAACATGTTTAGCGGTGTTATCTACCAGCACCTGTTGTGTAGATACGGGAGCCACTAATCATGTCTGCAATTCCTTGCAGGGGTTCCAGGAAACCCGACGACTAACTGAAGGAGAGATTACCGTCTACATGGGCAATGCTACTAAGGTGGCGGTTGTTGCAGTGGGAGATGTCTACTTATCTTTTAATAGGAATAGAAATTTGGTTTTAAAGAATTGTCTTTATGTACCCAGTTTTAGAAATAATTTAATTTCAGTTTCTAAACTGTTTTTGGATGGATATTCAGTTTCTTTTAGTAATGATGTAGTTATTAAGAGAAATAAAGTGATTATCTGTTCTGGTGCATTAGTTGGCAATTTGTATACTTTAAATCCAATTTCTCCCACAAAGCAAAACATGGAAATTTATAACTCATCTTCTAACTCAAATAATAGAAAAGAACCTTCGGAAATGAACTAAGCATATCTTTGGCATCTAAGGCTTGGTCATATTAACTTAAGTAGGATTCAGAGGCTTATAGCCGATGGACTTCTGGGTTCATTTGAGTTGGAAAATTTTCCAACTTGTGAATCTTGCTTGGAAGGTAAAATGACCAAGAGGCCTTTTAAGGCCAAGGGGTATAGAGCCAAAGAAGTGTTAGAATTGGTTCATTCTGATTTGTGTGGTCCTATGTCTGTCCAGGCAAGAGGTGGTTTTGAATATTTTGTCTCTTTTATAGACGATTATTCAAGATACGGATACATTTACCTAATGCACCGCAGTCCGAGTGCTTTGATAAGTTCAAAGAGTACAAGGTCGATGTGGAGAAATGACTAGGTAAAAGTATCAAGACACTACGGTCTGATCGTGGTGGCGAATACCTCTTAGGAGAGTTTAGGAATTACTTATCAGAAGCCGGGATTCAATCCCAACTGTCTGCACCTGGTACACCCCAACAGAATGGTGTGGCAGAACGAAGGAATAGGACTCTTATGGAAATGGTTAGATCGATGATGAGTTATTCAGAATTACCAAATTCGTTTTGGGGATACGCTCTGGAAACAGCAGTGTACATTCTGAACTTAGTACCTTCTAAATCAGTTTCTTCTACTCCCACAGAATCGTGGAATGGGCGAAAGCCCAGTCTAAGATATATTCGGATTTGGGGTAGTCCAGCACATGTGCTGAAACGCTGATAAGTTAGAATTGTTGGTTGCTACTCGGAAAACCTAATGGTTCCAATGTACAAAAATTTTGTACAAAGGTCTGAACCTTTTCCTAGCTACCATGTGTCTTTTAAATTAAACTTGGATCGCCTGCGAAACTTAACACGTTTGATCCAAAGTTTAATCTATTTGTTCTTTTAGGTTTAGATCTAGACTTGGATCTCCTGCGGAACTTAACACTTTCGATCCAAATCACCTAGGTTATTAATTCTATTAAATATTAATTTCTAAAATTGGCTTCCAGTACTGACGTGGCGAGGCACATGACCTTCTTGGATATGGGAACAACCACCACCGACTAGACAAAGTCTTTTAAGGAAAGTTAATATTTAATTTCCTTAAATAACTTTAGGTCAACCGAAAAGAATAATCAAATCACATGAAAAAGAAAAAACAAAAGAATACAACATCGAAAACAAATTCGAAATACTAGAATCGTATGCCTCTTGTATTTGGTATTATTTCCAAAAATAACTAGTATGATGCGGAAAGGAAAAATACTAGTTATACCTTTTAGAAAGACCTCTTGATCTTCTACCGTATTCCTCTTCTAACCTCGGACGTTGTGTGGGCAACGATCTTCCGAGATGAGAACCACCAAGCACCTTCTTCTTCCTTACAAGTTTTGGCCATCAAAACTTCTCCTAGGATGAAGAGGTTCGGCCACCACCACCATGCTCCAAGGGATGCTAGAAACAAAACTTTCTTTCTCTCCTTCTTCTTCTTCTTCTTCTCTAAACTTGATCCGGCCACCATATGAATCTCCACAAGAAGGATGAGGTTCGACCATCAAAGAGAAGAGAGGAGGAGAGGATGACCGGCCACACCAAGGAAGAAAAAGAGGGAGAAAACAGAATAGAGTTATTCACAATGAAGCCTTCTCTACCCCCTCTTTTATAATCCTTGGTCTTGACAAATAAGGAAAATTTAATAAAAACTTCCTTAATTCTTTTGCCCTTGAAAAGGAAAATTTATTTAATTAAAAAATAAATTTTCTTTTCAATTTACAATGGCCGGCCACACCATAAAATTTCCAAGCAAATAAAATTTTAAATACAAATTAAAACTTCCTTATTTGCTTCCGAAAATTTATAAAAAATTTCTTCAATAATTTTTCCCTTCATGATTGGTTAATAAAAAGGAAATTTTATAAATTAAAATCTTTCTTTTAACATGTGGATAAAAAGAAAGTTATCTCTAAAAATTAAAAACTCTTTTAATCTACAAATAAGGAAAGATATTAAATCTTTTCTTAATCTTTTGTAGAAACTAATAAAAGAGAATTATTAATTTTTAAACTTTCTTTTAAATCATGAACATGGTTAAAAGGAAAGTTTTTACCAAAATTAAAATCAACCTTTTAATCTACAAATAAGGAAAGAGATTTAGCTCTTCTCTTAATCTTTTGTAGAATCTAATAAAAGGAAATATTTAAATTTTTAAACTCTCTTTTAAATCATGTTATCCACATAAGAAAAATTTTAAAAAATAAAATCCTTTTATTTTAATTTGGGCCGGCCACACCAAGCTTGAACCCAAGCTAGGGCCGGCCACCTTGAAGCACCCATGAACCAAACTTTGGTCGGCCCTAGCTTGGTCTCCAAGCTAGCTTGGCTGGCCCCTATGGGATGGGTAAGAAGGTGGGTATAGGTGGGTATAATACTCTATAATTAAGAGGCTACGATAGGGACCGAGAGGAGGAATTGATTTTGGTCTCCAGATAAAATTAAGCATCCCGTGTTCGCCCCACATAACTTAATTTTATCAATAATAATTCATTCCACTAGAGAACTATTATTGAACTACCGCACTAATCCCAAATTACATTTTGGGCTCCTTCTTATTATGAGTGTGTTAGTCTCCCTGTGTTTAAGATGTCGAATGTCCACTAATTAAGTAAGTTACTGACAACTCACTTAATTAATATCTAGCTCCAAGAGTAGTACCACTCAACTTCATTGTCAAGTCCACCTGCAGGGTTTAACATGACAATCCTTATGAGCTCCTCTTGGGAACATTCTCAACCTAGATCACTAGGACACAGTTTCCTTCTATAATCAACAACACACACTATAAGTGATATCATTTCCCAACTTATCGGGCTTATTGATTTATCGAACTAAATCTCACCCATTGATAAATTAAAGAAATGAATATCAAATATATGTGCTTGTTATTATATTAGGATTAAGAGCACACACTTCCATAATAACTGAGGTCTTTGTTCCTTCATAAAGTCAGTATAAAAGAAACGACTTCTAATGGTCCTACTCAATACACTCTAAGTGTACTAGTGTAATTATATAGTTAAGATAAACTAATACCTAATTACACTACGACCTTCCAATGGTTTGTTCCTTTCCATCATGGTCGTGAGCTTCTGTTTATAATTTATAAGGTACTGATAACATGATCCTCTGTGTGTGACACCACACACCATGTTATCTACAATATAAATTAATTGAACAACTACATTTATCATAAATGTAAACATTTGACCAATGTGATTCTTATTTCTAGATAAATGTTTATACCAAAAGCTAGGCTTTTAGTATACATCCTAATAAGAATCTCGTACAGAATTTCGCGTGTTTGTGGGGTATCCCAAAGGAACGAAAGGTGGTTTATTTTATAGTCCTAAAGACCAGAAGGTCTTTGTTAGCACCAATGCCCATTTTTTAGAAGAAGACTATATAATGGATCACAAGCCCAGTAGCAAAGTTGTTTTAGAAGAACTTAGAGAGGACACGTCTACTTCTGTACCAACAGTACAAGATGAAGTACCACAAGAGACTGCAACACGTGTCACACATGATACACAACCACAGACAGTGCCTCGTCGTAGTGGGAGGGTTGTAAGGCAGCCTGAAAGATTCATGTTTTTGGGAGAGTCTTCGGACTTGATCCCGGGTAAACATGAACCTGATCCGAACATATGATGAAGCACTCCAAGATATAGATGCGACATCTTGGCAAAAGGCAATGAATTGAAATAGAGTCTATGTACTCTAATAAGGTCTGGAGCTTGTAGAACCACACGATGGTGTAAAAGCCATTGGAAGCAAGTGGATCTACAAAGGAAAAGAGGGACAGACGGGAAGGTAGAAACCTTCAAAGCTAGGCTTGTTGCGAAGGGTACACTCAAGAAGGAATCGACTATGAGGAGACCTTTTCACGGTAGTCATGCTTAAGTCTATCTGGATACTCTTATCCATTCTTTGCTCATATGGATTATGAGATTTGGCAAATGGATGTCAAGATGACTTTCCTTAATGGAAGTTTTGAAGAGAACATCCATATGAAGCAACGGTAAGGGTTTATTGAAAAGGCAAAGAGCATCTAGTGTGCAAGCTCAATCGGTCCATTTATGGACTAAAGCAACTTCAGGTCTTGGAACATCCGGTTTAATGAAGTAATCCAATCATATGGATTTATTCAGTGTCCGGATGAATCTTGTGTATGTAACGGAAACGTGGTGGTATTTCTTGTACTATACGTAGATGATATTTTGTTAATTGACAACAATGTCAAGGTATTATCGGATGTAAGGGTATGGTTGTCCAAACAATTTGATATGAAGGACTTAGGAGATTGTGCACACATTCTTGGGATCAAAGTTATAAGGGATCGCAAGAAAAGAATGTTGTGTCTGTCCCAAGCTTCATATATAGATACAATCCTTGCTCGTTTTAGCATGCAGGATTCCAAGAAAGGTTTCTTACCTTTTAGGCATGGAGTAGCTCTATCTAAAGAGATGTCTCCGAAGACATCAAAGGAGATAGAGGACATGAAAGCAGTTCCTTATGCTTCGGCTGTAGGAAGCTTAATGTATGCAATGTTATGTACGAGACCTGATATCTGTTTTGCCGTGGGCATGGTTAGCAGATATCAGAGTAACCCTGGACAAGGACATTGGACTGCGGTAAAGCATATATTAAAGTACCTGAGAAGGACTAGAGATTATATGCTAGTTTACCAAGCAGACGATTTGCTCCCTGTGGGTTACACGGATTCAGATTTCCAATCAGATAGGGACAACAGTAAGTCTACATCAGGCTATGTGTTTACTTTGGGAGGTGGATCCATTGCATGGAGGGGTGTTAAGTAGAAATGCGTTTCGGACTCAACCATGGAAGCTGAGTATGTAGCAGCCTCTGAGGCAGCTAAAGAAGCAGTATGGCTCAGGAACTTTCTAATGGACTTAGATGTGATTCTTGATTTGCCCAAAATCATCACAATTTATTGTGATAATAGCGGTGCAGTTGCAAACTCGAAGGAACCATGAGCCCATAAGGCAAGTAAACATATAGAGCGCAAGTACCACCTGATACGAGATATCGTGAAGCGAGGAGAAGTTGTCATCGCCAAGATTGCATCAGCAGATAACCTGGAAGATCCTTTCACTAAGGCCCTTCCAACAAAAGCTTTCGATCGGCATGTGGAGGGAATAGGAATCAGATGTATGGCAGAAGATATGGCAGCTTAGTCATTAGTATAAGTGAGAGATTGTTAGAGTATATACTGAAAGCCTAAGCTTTTGTAAATATTTATTTTGAATAAAGAATCACATTTGGTCAAATTGTCTACATTTAGTTGTAGTTGTTCAATTAATTTATATTGTAGATAACATAGTATGTGGTGCCACATACAGAAGACGATGTTATCAGTACCTTATAAATTATAAACAATAGCTCACGACCAAAATGGAAAGGAACAAATCATTGGAAGGTCGTAGTGTAATTAGGAATTAGTTTATCTTGACTATATAATTACACTAGTACACTTAGAGTGTATTGAGTAGGACCATTAGAGGTCGTTTCTTTTATACTGACTTTATAAAGGAACAAAGACCTCAGTTATTATGGAAGTGTGTGCTCTTAATCCTAATATAATAACAAGCACATATATTTGATATTTATTTCTTTAATTTATCAATGGGTGAGATTTAGTTCGATAAATCAATAAGCCCGATAAGTTGGGAAATGATATCACTTATAGTGTGTGTTGTTGATTATAGAAGGAAACTGTGTCCTAGTAATCTAGGTTGATAATGTCCCCAAGATGAGCTCATAAGGATTGTCATGTTAAACCCTGCAAGTGGACTCAGCCTGACATGATGTTAAGGTTGAGTGGTCCTATTCTTGGATTAAGATATTAATTAAATGAGTTGTCAGTAACTCACTTAATTAGTGGGCATTCGACATCTTAAACACAGGGAGACTAACACACTCATAATAAGAAGGAGCCCAAAAATGTAATTTGGGATTGGTGCGGTAGTTCAATAATAGTTCTCTAGTGGAATGAATTATTATTGATAAAATTAAGTTGTGTGTTCGGAGCAAACACGGAATGCTTAATTTTATCGGGAGACCAAAACCAATTCCTCCTCTCGGTCCCTATCGTAGTCTCTTATTTATAGAGTACTATACCCACCTATACCCACCTTCGTACCCACGATGTAGGGGTCGGCCAAGCTAGCTTGTGGTTCAAGCTAGGGCCGGCCAAGCCTTGGTTCTTGGGTGGTCGGCCCTAGCTTGAACCCAAGCTTAGGTGACCGACCCCCATTAAATTTAAAAGAATTTTAATTTTGAATTTTTCTTATGTGGAAGATATAATTTATTGGAGAGAATTAAAATTAAAATATCTCTTCTACAAAAGATTAAAGAAAGAGATTAGATCTCTTTCCTTATTTGTAGATTGGAAAGATATTTTATTTTTTCTTTGTAAATTATTCACATGTTGAAAAATTAAAATTATAGAAATTTCTTTTTATCAACCATGAAGGGATTTTAAAGGGAAATTTTATTTTTTAAAATTTCCGAAGACAAATAAGGAATTTTTAATTGTTGATTAAAAATTGTCTTGTTTGATCTCCATGAGGTGGCCGGCCATTACAAGGTTAATTGGAAAATTTTATTTTATTTTTCTCAATTAATTCATGTCAAGGAAAGTTAAGGAAATTTTATTATAATTAAATTTCCTTATTTGCCAAAGCTAAGGAATATAAAAGAGGGGGTTGGGGTGCCTTCATGACACACAACTTTTATTATTCTTCTCCCTCTCTTCTTCCTTGGTGTGGTCGGCCCCTTTCAAGTTCTCTCTTCTCCTTGTTGTGGCCGAACCTTCTCTTCCTCTAGGAGATCAAGTGGTGGCCGGATTCAAGCTTGGAGAAGAAGGAGAGAAAGCTTTATCCCTTGGAGCATTGGTGGTGTTTTCTCTTCATCCTTGGAGGAGCTATTGACTTGGCCGAACCTTGCAAGGAGGAGAAGAAGGTGCATTGGTGGTTTCTCATCTCGGAAGATCGTTGCCCACACAACGTCCGAGGTTAGAAGAGGAATACGGTAGAAGACCTAGAGGTTTTTGTTTGCAAAAGAAAAGGTATACTAGTATTTTATTTTCCCATCATACTAGTTTTATCTTCATGTAAAAAATACCAAATACAAGAGGCATGCGATTCTAGTATTTCGAATTTGTTTTCGATGTTGTGTTCTTTGTTTTTTTTTCCTTGTGATTTGATTGTTCTTTTCGGTTGACCTAAAGTTATTTAAGGAAATTAAATATTAACTTTCCTTAAAAGGCTTTGTCTAGTCGGTGGTGGTTGTTCCCATATCCAAGAAGGCCATGTGCCTCGCCACGTCAGTACTGGGAGCCAATTTTGGAAACTAATATTTAATGAAATTAATAACCTAGGTGATTTGGATCGAACGTGTTAAGTTCCGCAGGAGATCCGAGTCTAAACCTAAAAGAACAAATAGATTAAACTTTAGATCAAACGTGTTAAGTTCCGCAGGCGATCCAAGTTTAATTTAAAAGAACACATGGTAGCTAGGAAAAGGTTCAGACCTTTGTACAAAATTTTTGTACAGTGGAACCATTAGGTTTTCCGAATAGCAACCAACAGAGCAGGACCCTGGAAAAGGCTCGCTTGTAAAGTTGATCCCCAATCAACGTAAATCATCCAGCCCTTTTCTTTAGTAGACGATTGGCCTCCTGATTAGATGGTGTCACACCTGATCGGAGAAATTTGATGAGTGGCATCCTCCAGTCGCTAGGGAAGGAGAGACCTTCCATCCGATCAATGTGCGCCACCAATAAAACCTACTCGATCGGGCACTCAATCACGACTGGCGTTAACGAGCTAGCCAATTTGGTTAAGTCGTCTGCCGAATGATTGTCTGATCGAGGGATCTTCTGTATAGTGACTTCTTGAAAACTTGTCAGTTTTTTGAAGATTTCTGCGTAGAGCTTGAGTCAGGAGTTGTTTATTTTGAATGCCCCTGACAACTACCAAGCGACTAGCTAAGAATTTGAGTGAATGAGGACCTTTGTAGCCCCAACGTATCGCGTTGCCTACAAGTCGGTGATTAACGCTTCATACTCGGCTTCATTATTGGTGGTCAGGTATTCTTGCCACACGGAGAGCTATATTCGATCTTCCCTTGGTGAGATCAATAGTATGTTGATCCTGCTCTCTTGCCGAGTGGAAGAATCGTCCACATATATTCTCTAGGTTGCTTCTGGTTCTGCGTTCTGGACTTCTGTGACGAAATTAGCTAAGGCATGTGCTTTGATCGTTGTTCGAGGTTAATATTGAATATCAAACTCGCTTAATTCAGTTATCCATTTGATCAACCACCCAGACGTCTCTGGCTTAAGGAAGACTTTTCCTAGGGTACTATTAGTCATGATGATAATCGGGTGAGAAAGAAAGTAAGGGAGGAGTCTCCAAGCGTCAAGCATCAGAGTGTAAGGTAACTTTTTTAGACCAGTGTAGTAAGATTCAGCATCTTTCAATATATGACTTAAAAAATACACAGGCTGCTGTTCGTGGCCATTCTTTTTGGCTAATGTCGAGCTGACCGCATGCTCGGTGGATAACAGATAGATCAAGAAAGGCTCTCTGACGCTCGTCTTAGCTAGCACAGGCAAAGAGTTAAGATACTCTTTGAGCTCTTCTAAAGCTCGGTAGCACTCTGCGCCCTATTGGAATCTCGTAGTTCGATGTAGTACTTTGAATAATGGAAGACTTTGATCGGACGTCTTAGAAATGAACCTTGAAAGCGCGGTGATCTGTCCGGTCAGCCGTTGGGCTTCCTTCAAATTGTGAGGTGGAGGCGTGTCTTGCAGGACCTTCACCTTACTTGGATTTGCCTCAATCTCCCACTCGGTCATGATATACCCGAGAAAACGATCGCTTCTCGCGCCGATCAGGCACTTGTTGGGATTCAGCTTTATTCCATAGCTTCTTAAAGTTTGCCACGTTTCCTCAACGTCCATACAGAGGTCGGCCGCTCGGAGGGATTTTATTAGTATGTTTGATCCCGTCCGGAAGCTGAGTCGGATGGAGGCGGGCCTTGGTGTACTGGAAGTTGACGGAAAGTCGCTGCGGCGTCGAATCTACCTGGTACCCCCTGAAAGGTTCACACGGGGCGGCTGACGAAGGAAGATGACCAGGACGATGACACTGCGGCTCTGTGCACACTCAGACGAGCCCACGAGTCGTTAGAGACCAGAAACCAAGGAAAAAGTCCCCGGGTCAGGCCCTCCGACGCTCAAGTCAGGTACTTTTTCCCTAGAAAGCACAGAGAAAGGACGAAAAGTAAAGACTAGTGAGAAATGACGAGTGAGCGTACCTGAATAAGGGACAAAGCATCCCTTTTATACTGCAACGGATGTTTCTGGGACTTGGCGGGTGTCAGGGAATGTCGGTTGTCAGGCTTTGTCTGGCGGTGATTGACACGTGGCACTTCCTCATAGGTCGGCGGTAAAACCAAAGGCGTAGCGAGCCCTGACTGTTAGAATATTCCCCGGCACACTGATTATTCTCTGACATTCTCTGATAGGTAGTTACGATTCCTTGACTTGTTTGTCCTGTAGACGCTGGGCCTGCATTCCGAGATCTGTACTCCGACTTGCTTCTGTATGTCGTTATCCGTGGTTCGTCTGTCCAGACCTATGCATGCGGCTGTATCCTGACCTACCTCTATTGTTATCCAAGACTTGTGCGTTCCGACCTGTACGCTAGAGCTGTATCCCGACCTGCTTCCGTCTACTGTTATCCATGGCTTGTACGTTCCGACCTGCGTGACTGGTCTGTATCCTGACCTGCTTCTGTCCTCTATTATCCCTGGCCTGTGCGTTACGACCTGCATGACCGGTCTATATTCTGACCTGTATCTGTCTACTGTTATCCATGGCTTGTGCATCCTGACCTGTATGACAGGTCTGCTTCCCGACCTGCATCGATCCACGGCAATCCGTGGCTATCCATGGCTTGTACGTTCCGACCTGCACGCCAGGTCTGTGTCCCGACCTACTTCGATCCGCTGTTATCCATGGTGTATACGTCCCGACCTGTACGCCAGGTTTGTTTCCCGACCTATATCTGCTTACTGTTATCCATGGCTTGTGCGTCCCGACCTACACGCCAAGTCTATTTCCCAACCTGTATACGTTTAACTGTTATCCATGGCTCGTACGTCCCGACTTGTATGCTAGGTCTGTTTCCCGACCTGTATCTGCTTACTTTAATCCATGGCTTGTGCGTCTCGACCTGTGCTCCAGGTCTGTTTCCCAACCTGTATACGTTTAACTGTTATCCATGGCTCGTACGTCCCGACCTGTACGCCAGGTCTATTTCCCGACCTGTATCTGCTTACTTTTATCCATGGCTTGTGCGTCCTGACCTGTACGTCAGGTGTGTTTCCCGACCTGTATCTGCTTACTTTTATCCATGGCTTGTGCGTCCCGACCTGTACGCCAGGTCTGTTTCCCGACCTGTATCTGCTTACTTTTATCCATGGCTTGTGCATCCCGACCTATGCGCCAAGTCTGTTTCCCGACCTGTATACGTTAACTGTTATTCATGGCTTGTACGCCCTGACCTGTACGCTAGGTCTGTATCCTGACCTTCTGTACTTTGCCTTAGACCTTTCCTTCTGCGCCTTTTTCTGGCCTGTGGGCCCACTTCTCAGCTTTACCTGGCCTATATAGGCCCAGCTCTCAGTTGTACCCGACCTGTGGGTTCAGTTTTCAACTGTACCGGGCATGAGGGCCCAATTATCGACAGTCATCGGGGCTGAATCCGTTTCAACTGGGAATCCTATCCTTTGACTACCTTGTCAGCTGAGACTTCCACCACAGTCACACAAGCTTGACTCCTGACCTCCACGTAAGCTTAACTTCTGACCTCTACGTAAGCTTGACTTCTGACCATCCCGACCTCCACGTAAGCTTGACTTCTGACCATCCCGACCTCCACGTAAGCTTGACTTCTGACCATCTTGTGGTCTTGACTCCTAACCACATCATCTAACTGACCCCATGAACATGCACCGCATCACAAGCCTCCCCTTCAAGTCTAGTCGAAGGAGGCTCTAGTCCGACTGACTAGACCCAAGTCCTTTTGTTACCTGACCTGGTTCCCGCGTCCTCTGCCGACTTGTTTTCCATCTATCTTCTGCAGAATTTCTTGTCATCCTAGGAGATTAGCGAGCTCCTTCTGTGCGTATGTTGACTCCTCAACTTCCGAGCGTAGTCTCCTCTTATAAATGCTACACTGTTTTCCAAGTGTCGACTCAAATTCCGAGGAAATCCCTTCACCTTCTCCTTCATTATAAAAGGTCCGAGCATCTAATGCCTCAAGATATCCTCTTGCCAATACCGTATCTTGTCTCCATAGAACCTACAATAGAACCTGGCGAACTTGCTTCTTTACTTCGACAAACTTCCCATCTGCTGGAGTTATCGGCTCAGAAAGAGGAAGCATCGCTTCAGCAAATTACCGCTCTAACGGAGTTACTAGCTCAAAAAGAAGAAATCCTGCTGCAGATGACTGCGAGCAGAGATCTTCAAGTGTCCCTTACTCATGAAATGGAAAGCCTTTGGCTAGCCGCCAAATCCAGAACCCGAGCTGAAATCACCCTCAAGCTAAAAGCACAATCGTACTTCCAAAGCCAGGTGCACTATATTATTTATTTGAAGATGAAGCATGAGGATGAGGTAACTCTTCTAAAAGAAGAGGGACGGATCAAAGATGAGACTATTGGGAAACTAAAGTGCACCATTGATCTTATCAAAGAAGATCTAACTAAAGCCCAAGCTCATCTATCTAGAAAGGATCAAGCCTCCGGCTCTGGTAGCCATGTAAACCCTTAAGAAATGTACCTCTGATTTTATCGAAATAAAGCCTATTTTTCGCATTCTACTCATGGTGTAGCCCTCCACCCTATTGCTCGGATGTCGTTATGTTTTTATAGAACACCTGTGTTTCTCTAATATTTCTAGCAAAAATAAAAAGAATAATAAAGATAACTTGCTTACATCATCTTCCTTTTACCTCATAACATATGAGCCTTTGGTCGAAACGAATGAGATGCTTGAGAATGTGCCTGTGTCATGAGAATGCGCCTGCGAAATTTCATATTTAGTAAGAACCCTTAAAATATGGCTTACTGACTAGTCCGACACGATAACTTGGCTTGTTGCATTTTGCGTCGGCGAATATAAGGAGTATTGACCGAGGATCGAGAAAATCATTGCACCAACCGAGAAAGTCGTTGGGCATGAGAGCTTGCTCACTTATAACTCGCACTGGGACGAGAGTCTGGGACAACCGACCGGGAAGGTCGTTGGACGTGAGAGCCTTGCTCACTTATAACTCGCATTGGGGCAAGAGTCTGGGACAGCCGATCGGGAAGGTCGTTGGGCGTGAGAGCCTTGCTCACTTATAACTCGCACTGGGGCGAGAGTCTAGGACAACCGACTGGGAAGGTCGTTGGGCATGAGAGTCTTGCTCACTTATAACTCGCACTGGGGCGCGAGTCTGGGACAGCCGACCGGTAAGGTCGTTGGGCATGAGAGCCTTGCTCACTTATAACTCGCACTCGGGCGAGAGTCTGGGACAGCCGACCAGGAAGGTCATTGGGCGTGAGAGCCTTGCTCACTTATAACTCGCACTGAGGCGAGAGTCTGGGACAGCCGACCAGGAAGGTCGTTGGGCGTGAGAGACTTGCTCACTTATAACTCGCACTGGGGCGAGAGTCTGGGACAGCCAACCGGGAAGGTCGTTGGGCGTGAGAGCCTTGCTCACTTATAACTCGCACTCGGGCGAGAGGCTGGGACAACCGATCGGGAATTCTTATAAAACACGTTCGGAAATAAATGTTGCCGACCTGGGGGTAATTTCTCGACTAGGATAGATGCTGCTGACCTGGGGGAGTTTTCCTGACCAGGATAGATGTTGCCGACCTGAAGGTAATTTCCCGACCAGGTATTACTTGAAGAGACTGCTTCGACTTCATATACAGGCAAGAGATATATAGTATTTGATGTATTGTGAAGATAAGAATATTTAAAATATTACTCAGCCCTTGGGAAAAGGATGTATTGCGGACTCGTGACATTTGAATTTCTTTTCCCGCCTATTTTCTTTGCTGTTTCCCAAGAAGATCGCATAGCAGACATTTTCCGTACACCCGCTTCATCTCATGATTTCCTTATCACGTCCATCATTAATACGCTTCCTAGGGGGGTGACACATGTCCCATGCATTTATTGCTTACGCCGTATGATGTCGTCGACTCCACTCCTTTGTGTACACGCCTTCCTATAAGTGCATGTCGTTCCGTGATCGGACGGCCCTGGGCGCTTTATCCAAAAAGATACTCGACTCATCTTTTCGATGTTCCCTAGGAAAACCTCCTTTATAAGCCCTAAAGGCAGTCCGTCGTCGTTGCCTTGAGCGTTTCGACTACCCTCGTCTCCCTGTTACTTCGCTGTTTCTGGTGTCTCAGCCCTTCCCATTCTCGACTCCTCACGCCTGGTGCTTTTCCTCTTCTTGACTGACCTCTTCTTCAACCTTCCTCATCTTGATAATGGCTGACGGTAAGGCCTCCCTTTAGTATTCATGTTTCATTTCTGATATAGATGCCACGACCTGTCTGTGATTCGGTCTGACTTGCGACTTAGTGATGCTTATGAACTTCGAGTTCCCACACCTCGTGAACACCCAGCGAACCCTCCTGAAGGCTTTATTAGGGGTGATCACGGATCGGGTTGGTTCGGTTATTGGGCTAAAAAACTATCCGGCCCTACTAGATCAGATAATGTAAAATCGGGACCTACATCCGACCCTATATCCGGCGGTTCTTATGTATCAGATATCTAACGGGTTGTCAGTTAGTTGGATATCCGATCCTATATCCAATGAAATATAAAATATAAATATAAATATAACAAAAAAAAAATTAAATGATAATAGACATTACTCATTACACGTTATAGCAGCTAATCGGAAATAGCTATTACAACGTGTAGCAACTTATCGGCAGTAGTTGCTACAACGTGTAATAGCTTATCAACATTAGTTGCTACAAGTAGGGGTGATCACGGATCGGGTTGGTTCGGTTATTGGGATAAAAAACTATCCGGCCCTACTAAATCAGATAATGCAATATTAGGACCCTACATCCGGCCCTATATCCGGCGGATTATTTTTTTTCGGTTCGGTTCGGGTCGGTATAAGCGGGTTGGTCGGTTTGGCGGGTTAACTGCTCTCCCCTAGGCTTTATGACTGTTTTTAGAGACCAACTTTTAGGAGGCCTTCGGTTTCCTATACCTCCCTTTATCTCTTCCCTGAGCCGCTACTTTGGTATCTGCCCCTCTCAATTTGCTCCCAACTTCTTCAGAGCTGTATGTCGCATTGTCATTCTATGTCGCATATACCAAATTCCCTTGACCGTTCAGCTCTTCCATCATTTTTATTCTTTCAAACGCTCGGAACCGGGAGTATTCATGGTACAGGCTAGGCCTGGTTACAAGTTCTTTTCTGACATGCCTTCTTCCAATAAGGGAAGGAAATCTCATTTCTTCTTTATTAGATCACCTGAACCCTTGGTCGAGCCGACCCCATGGTGTTCTGACATCCCTTCCAACCTCCCTGTATATCAGCATCAGCCTTTCTGCGACGCCGCTTCAGAAAAACTTCAAGGCGTGAGCGTTCGCTTGTCTATATTATTGTTGGAAGGCTTTTTGTATTCTTTCGGGCTCAGCCCAGTTCAGGCGGAGATAGGGGCTCCGTTAGGTAAGACCCCGTTTTCCTCTTTGCTATTCTTCGCTAACTGAGGTATCTCTCTTTCACTTTGCAGAGGCTGCCATGCTCCGAGCTTACTCTTCAGACATAAAACGCCAATCTTTCACTGTTTTGAAAGTTATAAGTGCGGAGCTTAAGCAAGGCTTAGCGGCTTCCTCCCGGTCTGCCCCTTCTTCCTCGCAGTCTGCCCCTTCTGCCTCACAGTCTGCCCCACCTACGCTGGCCAGGAGGCAGCTTCCTCGGCTCTTCCCCTGGACGCAGGTCCTGTAGAAGACCTGGCCACTGTCGAGCAGGTCGACGAAGAGCGAGCCGCGTCTCCGCCGCCGGCCAAACGTCTACGGCTCCAGCGCAAGAGGAAGAGGGTTACTCCAGCAACTCAAGCCTCACCTCCACTGCTTCATTCTTGCCGTCGCTCATCAACCGCCTCTCAATCTTCGGAGGCCAAGACTGTTACTCCCGACCGGGAGATGGTTATGGGGCTAGAGGTTCCCATTCTATCGCCACGAACATCAGCCCCAACACCTGGTCGGGATTTATTTCCTGAACAGGCTATTCTTCCCACTCAGGGCTTATCTCCCGGGCAACTACCCCTTCCCTTAACGGACCAGCCCGAGAGTTCTGCAACTCTATCCGCCTCCCTTCCGTTAGCTGCTCCAGTCTCCACATCTCGAGCCAGGGGGAAAATCTCCAAGAAATATGCTTTCACTACCTCCTGGCGCCTGCCTTCCTCCACCGAGTCCGACGCCGCCGAAGAAATTGCTGAAGAGGCTCCTCCCCCTGTTGCCCTGGTTCAACTGCAGGGTGATTTAGCGGCATCCTGGCGATCAGGCAATCGGAAGTCTTGGAATAATCCTCCCATGGAAGGGTTGGATCAAGCTTCTCGCCAGATAGTTTCCGTAAGTTTTCTTTTATCTAGGCTCCCCTGCCGGAATCTCTTGTAATCCTTCTTCCTATATCTGACGCAGGCCTGTTCTGCCAACCTGAGTGCCATTCAATACGCCTCTCGCTTGCAGAGGGAGAATAAAGTGTTAAAGGCTCGTCTTCAGGAGTTGAAGCTGTCGCTAACTCCCCGCGATCCCCTTAACCCGACCCCCGGGGACTTAGCGAGTTATCTTCGATTGATTGGGGAGTCTGCAGAGTCAGCCCGCAACATTTCCCATGCAGATTTTGACAAAATAAAGACCTTGGAAGCGGCTCTGAGGACAAGCGAGTCCAAACTGGCCTCTGAGGCGGAGAGGCGTCGCTCGCTGGTAGTTGAGCTGGATGAAAAGGATGCTCGAATGACCACATTATCCTCCGATCTGAAGAGTCTGCAAGAAACCCAGGAGACTCTTCAGAAGAATTTGTCAGATGCTCAGGGTCAGCTGGCCTCTAGTGCCGACCGGGAGAAGACCATTCAAGGCCAGTGGGAGGCCAGCCAAGCGACCCTCAAATCAATACAGGTCGATCTCTTGAAGGCTCAAGAGAATGCTTCCCAAAGTCAACAAGATTTGACTTTGGCCAGAGCTGATGCGGAGAAGGCCCGGGCAGAGCTGACAGATTATCAGGCGGGAGAAGTTGGTCATCTAAGAGCATACAGGCGAGCCTACGTCACCTCCCCTTTCTTCTTGAGGAAGATTGGAGGTCTGATGAATCTCATGCTATGCTGTGGTGCGGCCGACGGGGCTCGTCAAATGTTTGAGCAGGATCTGCTTCACGCTGCCCCTTCAGAAGACTTCTTAGACACTACCCGCCTGATGAGCGAGCTTCCGGACGGGTCACTCCCTTCCTTCAAAGATGATGATGACTTATTTCTCCTCCCCGAGCCTCCTACTGACGCTGAGCCTTGCCCCCCTGAGCCTCATGCTGACACTGATCCTTGATGTGGCTCTATATGCTGAACTTTTAATGTAAAAATGAAACTGTCAAACTTTCGCTCAAACTATTTGCTATGTAATTTCAAATTTGCCTTTGCCTTGGACTATTTAACTCTCTTATGACATATTAACCCTCTTATGATATGACATTATCGCTTATTTTCGATCTTTCCTTAGCTTGTTAACTCCTTATCAGCTGCTTTGTATGCTTCCTAGCCATTACGAACCTTAGCAATATGGAGATGTACTTTGACCTTCTGGTTTCAGTTTTATATAGCCTCGGTTGAGATTTCCTTTTTTACCCCGACCTGTTTTCCTTGCTTTTTTCTGCTGACCGCTCAACTTAGCTTAGCAAATTATCCTGGTCTGCTCTTTAAACCGTAATCCAGGTCAGGAAATAATTCCCGATCGGGAAATTTAGGGTTAAGACCAGACCGCCCATTACCCCTGTCTGCCCTCTCCACTGAAATCCACTTGTTCTGCTGCTCGCTTAGCTTAGCTTAGCAAATTACCTCGGTCTGCTCCTTCCACCATAACCCAAGTCAGGAGATAATTCTCGATCGGGAAATTGAGGGTTAAGACCAAATCGGGAAAATGAGAACATCTTTCCATAAGACATAACTGTTGCGTCTTTTCCCAAAATCCATCTCCTTGTACTTTGCGCCGGCACTTTTCCATATATACCCTTGGGCGTTATTTTCAAAGAAGATCCGTCGGTCCTCTTTGTTCCCGCCAATTATTGTGCACCGGTGGATGATGCCTGACGAAATTGCCCCTCCACCCAGCGGCTATAAATAATCTCCTTTCGCTTTTGCCTTCAGACTTTTCACGTCTTCTTCTTCTTCCCGCCGGAATCCCTTACTACTTCTGAATCTCTGTTTTTTCGTCGATAACTTCCCGCTTGATCTCTTCTCCTTCTATTTCTTTTTGCATGGCCTCCTCCTCTTTTTTTCCTTCTTTGGCGGCGGTGTACTATCCTGGCTCATCCACTTTCGACGAGCTAGATCGGGATGACCTACAATATACCTATGGAGTCGGGGATAACGTACATGTGATCATCCCCACCGGAATACACCAATTTTTTGCTCCTCCCGAGGGATATTGCACCTTCTTTAAAGAACAATTTGTGGCTGGCCTTCATCTTCCTCTTCACACCTTCTTTTCTGACATGTGCCGCCACTTCTGAATTCCCCTGGGACAACTGACGCCGAATTCTATAAGGATCCTCTGTGGATTTGTAGTGCTCTGTGACGTGTTCAAGATGTCCTGGTCTGCCCATTTGTTCCACTGCTTTTTCACCCTTCGGCGACAAGAAGAAGGCACGTTCCGCTTCCAGCCTCGTCTTCGGACTGCTTTTTCTCACCCCTGCAACCTTCTGAACCAAACTGGAGGAGCAAATTCTTCTTCATTCGATTTCCTCAGGAAGTAGAATGGCCTCTGCAATGGCAATCGTCACTTCCTCTGAGCCCGCCCCTGAAGGATTTTCATCTTGATACATCCTATATAGAAGCTTCCTCTCGTTTAGCTGGATGGCAACTGAACTTAACACGCTTATTGTCTGAGGAGTTGCTATCCTACTTTTGCCTGAGCTATCTGACTCCTGATACGCCTCACTCCCTGGGTAAACTTCTATTTTAGTTCTCTTCTAACTTCATGCATTTTATTTTTCTTACTGTAGTCGACCTTTTTACTCTGTCTTGTGCAGCCGAGGTCTTAACCCGTGCTTCAGAGGTTCAACCTCTTCCTATAAGTGACATGGAGATAATGAGGTGCGGTCGAGTTATTTTAGAGAGAAGATCGCTCCCCTACTCGTCCTCGACCTCTGTTGGTATGGCTTCCCCCGCAAATCCTCGACCCCGTCTTCCTCGCCGAGCCGCATCTACTGTCCGACCTGCCTCCTTCGCTCGTACCACTCGTCCCCAGACTGCACGCCCATCCCGGTCGATCACTCCTGTTCGTCCCCGGGCCCCGCCTACTGCTCCGCCCTTCACTCCGACGCCCCTTCAGTCAATTGATCCCTCTCGACCAACTTATATCCCGGGTCGCGGCCTCGGTCGAAGATTAGCCAATGTCACATATGCCAGCCCTGCCTTTAGAGAAGCCTCTCAAGCAGCTCGACGGGCCCATTCTATGAATGATTGTGTGGATCGAGATGCCCCCTCTGCTTCTCGACGCAAGGCTCGACTACCATCTGAAGATTCTGACTCAGATGATCAGCCTTTGGCTCAAAGACTTCGATGTCGAACCCCTCATCCTGTGCCAGACTCAAGCCCTTCCGCTATCCCTTCTTCTTCACCTCTTGTTGCAACCGCCTCTCCTCCTTCGCCTCCTATTGCGACCCCACCTCCTGTCCCGAGTTAGGCAGATGTTCCCCCTGCTCCGCCCGAGGTTCAGGTCGAGTTTCCAATAGCTCAACCTTCCACTTCGCAACAGCATCGGAGCACTAAGGTCGGCCCTTCGCATCGCCCTTCGCATCGCCCTTCGACAGCTACTTCACCGCCAGAGCCGTCTCAAGTGCCCCCTTCAGCTCCTTCTGGGTCAGCTGTCGGGCCTTCTGGATTAGCTGCAAGGCCCTCACAACCTCCACCACCTGTTTCTCACTTTTGTCGTACCACTGCTCCTTCTGAGGTTGGGCTACAGTCACGGTACGATGTTCCCACCAGCTTCTTGATAATGAAAGGTCGTTTGGCCACCTTGTGGGGAGAGAGCATGCATCAGATAGAACTCTTGCCGCCCCATGCCCAGATGGAGAGATTCTCTGAGTTGTATATCAAGGTAAGCTTACATGATTAATTACCACATATATTATCCTCCCCATTCTTATCAGATGTTTCCTTTATGTCCCAGGCCTGTGCAGAGTCCCTGATAGTAAACCAGTCATTCCATTCTATTCACCATCAAAATAAGGTGCTACGGGACAGGGTTGCCGAACTAGAGCTACAACTGAATGACCCTGCACAAGCTAGCCATGCCCTGAGGGCCGAGATAAAGGATCTGACCAAAAGGAAGAACCATCTGGAAGTATCCTTGGCTCATACTAACCACAGGTTTAAGGTTCTTCAAGAAGAAAAAATCCAGGTTGATGTTGCGCACCAACAACGCATGGACCAACAGACTTTAGAGCATCAACGATCTATTGATCAATTAACCCAGAAGCTGAGAGCTGCCGAAACTTTAGCACAGGAGCAGGACAAGAAATTAAAATTCCAGGTAGCCCAATTAATATCTCAAACAACAGAACTTCTGACAGCCCGGACTGAACTGGCTCAGGCCCCGGCTACTACTGAAGGTGTATCTACAGCCCTGGCCATCTATAAGGAAGGAGAGAATGACCGCTGTCAATAGAGTCGCGCCTTGTATCTGCGATCTCCAGAATTCTGTACACAGGCAGGGCAACGTTTCTCCACCTCTGTTATATATGGTGCGGCCGGGGCTCTACGACAACTTTATAAACAGGGCTACTTAAAATCAGCTCCTCCTCCTGAATTTTTAGATCATGACCGGATCCTTAAGGATTTTCCGGATGAGATTTTTGCTCCTTTCAAATGATACTTATTTGCTTCTTGTAACTTAAAGACTTTCTATGACATACTTCATTTCTTTTCTTAATGCACATTCATTTGCACTTTGAAGTTTACTTTGCTAAAATTTCTTAGTCTAATGAAAGAAATATTGAGATGTACAGTTTTCGCTTGTGACATATCCTCTTACCGCTCTGTTCGGTTTACTTTTAGCCACGGCCTGCTATCTCGACCTGTCAAACATCTGTCCGCCTAGTTTCTTCTTTCTTTATATGATTCTTTAAACTCGGTAAGGCCACAAGTAGTTAGCACTCCAAGGCCGATCTAACCTTTTGCCCTGATTATCCTACAAATAGTAAGCTCCGGATAACAAATTCTTGATAACTTTGTAGGGTCCATCCCACTGCGGTGCTAACTTGGACACATCTCCCACAGGCTTAATTTGCTTCTAGACCAAATCTCCTTCCCCAAAGAATCGAGGAATCACTGTTCTATTATAATTTTGCCTCATTCTTTGTTGATAGGCCTCCAGCCGAGCCGTCGTTCTGTTACGGGTTTCACTAACGAGATCCAGCTCAGCCAAGCATCATTCTACGTTTTCTTCATCATATAATGTCCTCCTGACTGATGGTACTCCTATTTCTATGGGTACTACCGCTTCGTTGCCCTAAACCAGATGGAATGGTGTCAGACCAGTACTTTCTCGGGGTGTTGTACGATAGGCCCATAGAATGCTTGACAGCTCCTCCACCCAGTTACCTCCCACATGATCCAGCTTAACTTTCAGACCTCGTACTATTTCTCGATTGACTACCTCAATCTGACCATTACTTTGTAGATATGCCACTGAAGTGAAGGCCTACGTTATACCAAACCCCTTGCACCAGGCCTGGATTTTTTGCCCTTGAAACTGCCTTCCATTGTCTGACACCAATTTGTGAGGAATACCGAACCTGCAAAGAATGTTCTTGTTGGTCCCTTTGGAGGCCGGCAAGAGGGGAGGGGTGAATTGCCCTACAAAATAAAACTCGAAACTTTCTCGGATTTCAACTATATAATAAACACTTGTAATAAATAAATAAAAGAGACTAAGTAAAGAAAAGCAGACACCAGAGTTTTACTTGGTTTGCAATCAGGGGATTGCTAATCCAAGGAATGTAAGCGCACTATCTGATTCTCCTCTGGGCGGAGTAGCCTCTTTACAACGTTGACAGCACAAAAGAAAAGAACAGATTTGAAAGCACAGAAGGAATTGATTACAAGTTCGTTGTTCTGAATGTGCAGACCAGTACTCTATTTATAGTACTGGTCCGGGCGCCTGAAAGGAGTTCCGGGCGCCCTGGGGGGATAAAATTTTATCCCCAACGATCAGATCGCGTTTGACGCGATCCTAGTCAAAATCCAGGTCTGGGCGCCCGGAAGGGTTCCGGGCGCCCCGGAGGGCTCCGGGCGCCCCGGACTGCTCTGGCCGCTCCGGAGCCTGAAGTCAACAGCGTTGACTTTTTCGCCTCCGGTTCAGCTCCTCTCGGTCCGGGTCTTGTTCGCTCCGGCTTCGCTAGCTTGGGTGATCTCGGCCATCCGGAATAGGGCTCACCCGAACCCAAGTTCCGGCCTTCTCTTCAAGCAGCCTTCCTTCCCGGTTTCTCGTCCCTCGAACGCCGCGCACGTTCTTCTCGTCCACCGGTGTACTCTTCCGCGGTCACCTCGTCCCTCGGACGCACCGAGCCCGTCGGCTCTCTCCCCGTGCCGTCCTTCTCGCTAGCCGCGTCTTCCGCTCGACTTCCTGTGTTCCTAAGCTCCTGCACACTTAGACACAAGGGTTAAACAAACGCAGGACCTAACTTAGCTTGTTTGATCACATCAAAACACCTTGGGGTTCCAACAATCTCCCCCTTTTTGATGTGAGCAACCCAAGTTAAGTTAGGGTAAACATATGCAATAAAAACAATTTATATTCAAATAAGTCCAAATATTTTTCAAATGAAAATTATATTACCTACCCCTAGACTTAACATACTTCTCCCCCTTTGATCACATAAAAATTGGGGTTATTAACAAGTCTAAGGTTAATTCAAAAAAAACTTTAATAATGCCTAAGTAAAATTTAATTTAAAGACACTCTTCAGAATTTTTTCTTTCGAAAAAAAATTTAAGTAAAACATTTTTCAGATAAAGCAGTCATAAGTGTTAAAAAAATTTTAAGTTTATAAAAAATTATAAGGCAATATTATCATAAAAAAAATTCTAAAAAAAATTTCTAAGTCAATTTTCATAAAAATTTCTAAGTTAATAAAAAATTTAAAAAAAAAGTAAATATTTTCTAACACAAATTGAATAACTCTTTTAAAGCATTAAGTAATTTAAATTAATTCTTTTTCAGTTAGTCAATTAAACTTTTCATTTCTATACTTGGCTTCCAGGTCGTGGCGAGGCACTAGGCCTTCTTGGTTATTGGAGCAACAACCACTTCCTTAGACAAAGCCTCATAAAGAAATTAGTTGTTTAATTTCCTTGCTGAAAATGCTAAGTCTGATTTTAATTTTAAATTAAACAGGTTTTTGGAAATCAATAGAGGTTCCTACCTACAGGATTAACCAAGTATTTCCTAGGTACATAGATTTTTGATATATTTCTAATTTGACTTTGATGAAATCTACAATACCAATTTAAACCTCTATAATTTTTAAAAATAGAAATATTTGAACCATTGGATTTTTTCAATTTTTTTATTTCTTCTTTTAGTTTTTCATTTTCAATTTTCAATTTTTCAAAATCCTCTATAAGACATGATTTTGCCAAAATTCTCTTTGTTTCTAAAATTTCATTTTCTAATTTGGCATTTTTATTTTCTAATTTATACATGGATTTAGTCATAGCTTTGATACCAAAGTAAAGTTCATTAGGGGGTAAGAGGCATACCTCACTTACCATATCAGACTTGAAGCCTGAATCTCCCCCTGCTTCGCTACTTCCATCTGAGGTCGCTCCCCCTTCATCGATGCTGGGTTCTGATGTACTTTGTCCTTCGTGGCTTGCCATCAGTGCAATCCCCGCATATTCTTGAATTTCTGATTCGGATGAAGAAGTGTCGTCCCAAGTTGCTTTTAGGTTGTGTTTCTTGGGTGTCTTCATTTTGACCTTCTTGAGTTCTGGGCAGTCTTCCCTTAGGTGTCCCTCCTTCTGACACTGGTAGCACCGTACCTTTCTTCTACCTTTTTGATTCTTTTTATTCTGTATTTTAAATTTATTAGATCTAAAAAACTTTTTAAAGTTTCTTACCATGTACGCTTCTTGATCGTCTTCGGAGTCTGACTCGGGTTCATCCTTGTTGGTTGCGTTCAGCGCCATAGTCTGGGTTGTGTCCTTTGATATCTCTGCATATCTAGTTTCGTATGATTCAAGGGTAGAAAACAACTCTTCTAAAGTACTTACCTCCAGGTCTTTTGAGATGTAATAAGCATCGACGATTGATGTCCATTCCAGAGTTCTTGGAAACGCATTGAGCGCGTAGCGTATAGTGTCCCGGTTTGTTACCGTTTCACCAAGGTTTTCGAGACCAGTAACTAGTTCTTTTAACTTTGCATGTAGACCAGCTACTTTCTCACCTTTCTCTAGACGGATGTTCATCAGTTTGTTGCGGAGGATGTCCCTTCTAGCGAGCTTTGCTTCGGACGTGCCTTCGTGGAGTTCCAAGAACTTCTCCCAAAGTTCTTTAGCAGATAAATAGTTTCCGATGCGGTTGACCTCTTGAGGCGGTAACACGCTCAGTAGGTGATGTTCCGCACGGCTGTTTGCTACCGACTCATTCTGCTCCTTCTTTGTCCAATCGCTCTCTTCTTTTTCTTTTCCATCTTTATCTATTGGAGCTACAAAACCATATTTCATAATAAACCGAATTTCAAAATCTGTTTTTAGGAATACCTCCATACGACGCTTCCAGTCTGCGAAGTTCCCCTCGAATTTTGGTGGGACGATGCTTGGTCCGGCCATCTTGTTGCTTCGATCGGCGGTTAGTCCTCCTGAAGCGCCTTGCTCTGATACCACTTGTAGGTCCCTTTAGAGGGCCGGCAAGAGGGGTTGCCCTACAAAATAAAACTCAACCTTTCTCGGATTTCAACTATATAATAAACACTTGTAATAAATAAATAATAAAAGAGACTAAGTAAAGAAAAGCAGATACGAGTTTTACTTGGTTTGCAATCGGATTGCTAATCCAAGGAATGTAAGAGCACTATCTCCTCTGGGCGGAGTAGCCTCTTTACAACATTGACAACACAAAAGAAAGAATGATTTTAAAGCCAGAAGGAATTGATTACAAGATCGTTGTTCTGAATGTGCAGACCAGTATTTATAGTGCCTGGAAGGGGTTCAGGCCACTCCGGGGATAAAATTTTATCCCCAGCGATCGGATCGCGTTTGGCGCGGTCCCTGTCCGAGGCGCCCGGAAGGTTCCGGGCGCCCCGGACCCAGGAGACCCGAAGTCAACAGCGTTGACTTTTTCGCCTCCGGTTCAGCTCGTCTCGGTCCGGGTCTTATTCGCTCCGGCTCCGCTAGCTTGGGTGATCTCGGCCATCTGGAATAGGGCTCACTCGAACCCAAGTTCCAACCTTCTCTTCGAGCAGCCTTCCTTCCCGGTTTCTCGTCCCTCGAACGCCGCGCACATTCTTCTCATCCACCGGTGTACTCTTCCGCGGTCACCTCGTCCCTCGGACGCACCAAGCCCGTCGGCTCTCTCCCCGTGCCGTCCTTCTCGCTAGCCGCGTCTTCCGCTCGACTTCCTGTGTTCCTAAGCTCCTGCACACTTAGACACAAGGGTTAAACAAACGCAGGACCTAACTTAGCTTGTTTGATCACATCAAAACACCTTGGGGTTCCAACAGTTCTTTCATAGGAATTGGATGATGGCATCTTCTGTGATCCTGGCCAGGGCCTCTTCTTCCACCCACTTAGAAAAATAATCCACCACTACCAATAAGAAATGTCTCTGATCCGGAGCCATTGGAAATGGTCCCACAATATCCATGCCCCATTGATCAAAAGGACATTAGACTATAGACATTTTCAGCAGAGTCGTCGGTCGATGTGTTAAATTTTGATGTTTTTGGCAGGATAGGCAAGTATTTACCAGCTTGTGAGCATCCCTTTGTAAAGTAGGCCAGAAATACCCGGCCAAGAGTACCTTGCGAGATAATGTCCGACCGCCAACATGACTGCCACAACATCCCAGATGTATTTCTCGCAAGGCCTGGTCGACCTCCTCCATACCCAAGCATTTGAGTAAGGGTCTAAAGAAGGATCTTTTGTAGAGCTGGTCTCCAATCATGACATAAGCATGAGCTTGCTTCCTGACCAACCGTGATTCTTCTGGGTCAGCCGGTAAAATACCTTGCCTGAGATAGTTGATCATGGGTGCCCCGCCAATCAATAGTTGCTTCCCTATTATTGTGCAAATCTATCTGAGCTATAAGGAAGGTTTGTGTCGTTGACTAGTCCAATACTCAAGTGGTTAAGGAACTGGTCATCTTTGCTAGCTCATCTTCCTTTTCATTCTCAGCCTTGGGGATCTTGGTTACTGTGATTTCTACAAATTCTTCTTTCATCTTCTCATAAGCTTCCCGATATACTTGTAATTTATCACAATTTATCATAAAGTTCCTGGCTACTTGCTGAGTTACTAGCTGAGAATCTGAATAAATGATTACTCGGGCTGCCCCTACGTGTCGGGCTGCTTGCAGTCCTGCCAATAAAGCCTCGTATTCTGCTTTATTATTGGTGGCTCGGAAATTCAATCGGACAGCTAATTGGAGTATATCCCCTTGGGGAGATATCAATAAGACCCCGACCCCGCTTCCTTGATGAGTTGTCGATCCATCCACATAAACCTTCCAGGTTTCTTCAGAGTTGGTCTGATGGATTTCTGTTAAGAAGTCCGCCAAGGCCTGTGCCTTAATGACTGTGCGTGGTTGATATTATATGTCATATTCCCCTAACTCCGTCACTCATTTGATAAGTCGGCCTGCAACTTCTACATTGGTCAAGGCTCTTCCCATGGTGCTATTGGTCAGAACTGTAATAGGATGTGCCAAGAAGTAAGGTCTTAACCGCCAAGCCATAAGGACCAATCCATAAACCAACTTCTCGAGGGTCGTATATTGAGACTCAGCCGCTTTTAATAGATGACTGAAGAAATACACTGACCATTGTACATTGTCATGTTCTTTAACAAGCACAGCCCCTACGGCCTCGGGGGGTGGTAGATAAGTAAACCCATAAAAGTTCCCCAACAACTGGCTTGAATAAAGATGACAAAGCCTCCAAATACCTCTTCAGTTCCTCAAAAGCTCGGGTACAGTCTTCATTCCATTGGAACTTGGAAGCCTTCCTGAGCACTTTAAAGAAAGGAGCAGCCCGGTCTGCAGATCTGGAAATGAATCTGGACAGGGTTGTTATTCTGCCGACCAGCTTCTGAGTTTCCTTCAAATTCTGGGGTGGCTGCATATCACGTAGTGCCCGAACTTTTTCTGGATTAGCTTCTATTCCCCGCTCGGTCACCAAGTAGCCCAAGAATTTTCCTCCTTTGGCTCCAAACAAGCATTTCAAGAGGTTCATCTTCAGCCCATATTGCCGGAGAGTCTTGCAAGTTTCTTCTACATCCTTGATCAGGTTCACGGCTAATGGGGATTTGATGAGTATATCATCCACATAAACCTCCACATTGCACCCGATCTGCTCCCGGAAGATTTTGTCCATCATTCTTTGGTATGTGGCTCATGCGTTCCTGAGACCGAAGGACATGACAGTATAACAGAAGGTACCATCAGCCGTAATGAAACTAACCTTTTCTTGGTCCTCCATCGCTAAAGGTATCTGATGATACCCCTGGTATACATCCAGCATGCAGATCCTCTCGTAGCCGGCAGTGGAATCCACCATCTGATCGATCCGGGGTAAAGGATAGGAATCTTTGGGACTAGCTCGGTTGAGGTCTCTAAAGTCTATGCACACCCTCAATTTATTGTTGGGCTTCTTCACTAAAACCACGTTAGAGAACCAGGACAGGAACTACACTTCTCGAACATGTCCCGCCTTCCTGAGCTGATCCACCTCGGCTCTGATTATCTTGTTCTGGTCGGCCGAGAAGTTTCTTTTCTTTTGCTTGCAGGTCGGGAGTCTGGTAGTAAATGTAACTTGTGTTCGGCTACCTCCGTCTTGACCCCGGGCAACTCCTCTGTAGACCAGGCGAAGACATCCCGATTATGGATCAAGCATTGAATTAACTCTTCCTTGAGAGGAGAAGGAAGGTCGCTTGCCAAGCGAGTTATACTCTCAGGACGTTCAGCGTATAGTTGCACCTCCTCCCAAGGGATGGGTTCTTCAGCCATAGGCAAAGACTCTTCTTAAACAGCATGGACGCCCCCATCCTGCATCCTTTGATTTTTCTGAGCCTCCACCCGGACCATATCAATATAACATCGGCGAGAGACCTTCTGCTCTCCTTTAACTTCACCGACCTGCTCGCCAACAGGAAATTTGATTTTCTAGTGGAAGGTCGAAACCGCAGCCCTAAATTCGTGCAAAGCGGGCCTTCCCAGGATGACGTTATACGAGGAGGGGGAGTCCACTACTATGAAAGTGCTCCTCCGTGTGCGCACCAATGGCTCGGTGCCCAGGGATATAGCCAGCTTAATCTGACCCATTGGCTTCACCTCATTACCTGTAAATCCATATAGAGGTATAGCCACAGGCTGAAGTTCAATGGCATCGATTTACATCTCCTCAAATGCAGTTCTGAATAGAATATTGACCGAGCTCCCGGTGTCAACGAAAACCCGAGCCACTCGGCTATTGGCGATGATAGCTTTGATGATAAAGGCATCATCATGAGGCAGCTCCAAACCTTCCAGGTCTTCCGGCCCGAAGCTGATAACAGGGCCAGCAGCCTGCTCTTGGCTGCACCCAACGGTGTAAACCTCCAAGCGATGCACATGGGACTTGCGCGCTCTTCCCGAATCTCCATCAATTGGCCCTCCAGAGATCATACCGATCTCTCGGACGACGACATTGCCTCTATTCTCGGCTTCCCGCGATCCCTCTGGCTCTTTCTCCCGACCAGGTTGATGAGCGCTGGGTCCTGCTAGGTTGGGACGGGGTTGCCCGGCCTGTCCGGCCGTGACTCGTTGCTCTTCCATCATTTTGAGCACTTGAGGGGCTAACTCGGGCGGTGGTAAGCCCAACTCGGTCGCCCTCTTAGAGTCCCGAGCAAATTGGAAACAATTATTAGTATCATGTGTATGAGACCGATGGTAAGTGCAATACCGAGTGTTCCATGGTCCAGGTCGGGGAGCATGCACAGCTGCGACTCGGGGAGCTGGTCTGATCTCCGGCCTGGAATGGAAAGCAGGTCTGGCTTCCCGAGCGCGTGGCAGAGGTTGAGGAGGTGGTTGAGGCACCCTCCGTTCCGGCTTGTTGGTAGAGGGAGGTGGTCTTTCAGCTTTCCTCCGAGCCGCTTGTGCTTCTTCTACTTTGATGTAGCAGGCAGCTTTTTCCACCATCTCATCAAAATTTCGAGCAGGATTTTTGATAAGATCCCTAAAGAACTCTCCTTCCCCTAATCCGTGAGAGAATGCGCTCATTAGAATCTCCGAAGTGGTGGTGGGGACATCCTGGGCCACTTGATTAAAGCGGTTGATATAACTTCTTAAGGGCTCGGTCGGCCCTTGCTTCAGAGCGAAAAGACAGTGATATGTCTTCTGGTATTTTTTACTGCTGGCAAAATGACGCAAGAAAGCCGTCTTGAAGTCTAAAAAACAAGTGATGGATCCTTGAGGTAGCCCATCGAACCACTTTAACGCCGAGCCAGCTAATGTATTCAAGAAAACTTGGCATTTGACAGCATCACTATATTAGTGCAGCAGGGCTGTATTTTTAAACTTGCGTAAATGCTCTTCCGGGTCTTTGCTCCCGTCATATTCTCTGATCGACGGAGCTCTGTATCCCTTAGGCAATCTTTCATTCAAGATCCTGGCTGAGAAAGGTACTCTCTCGTCCGGATCTTCCAGGAATACCTCTGGTACGATAAGGGCCTTCCCTTTCTTCGAGTCTCGTGGCAAGGAACTCTCAGTCATGGAGGCCTGAGGCTGCTCTTTTTTAAGGTTGTGGCCCTGGGGCTCCGGCTGATAATACCCCACGTCGGGCTCACGATAAGGAACCTGAGGAAATGCCTCAGGCTGTTTTCTCTTAGAGCCCCAATCTGAGACAAGGAGGGACTCCTTGGAAGCTTCAGCAGGAGCTTGTCGCAGTCGCAAGACAGTCGCTTGCTTCTCGGAGGCTGCTCGTCTCTTAGCCACCTTGAAGAGTTCGTATTCGCCGGCAGTCATAGTAACATTGATGCGGCCAGACTCCTCCATCTTCACGTTCTGGAACAGGTTGTTATGTTCCCACAGACGGCGCCAAACAGCTAAGTCGGATGGAGGTGAGCCTTGGTGTACTGGAAGTTGACGGAAAGTCGCTGTGGTGTCGGATCTACCTGGTACCCCCCCTGAAAGGTTCGCACGGGCGGCTGACGAAGGAAGATGACTAGGACGATGACATTGCGGCTCTGCGCACACTCAGATGAGCCCACAAGTCGTTAGAGACCAGAAACCAGGGAAAAAGTCCCCGGGTCAGGCCCTCCGACGCTCAAGTCAGGTACTTTTTCCCCAGAAAGCACAGAGAAAGGACGAAAAGTAAAGACTAGTGAGAAATGACGAGTGATCGTACCTGCATAAGGGATAAAGTATCCCTTTTTATACTACAACGGATGTTTCTGGGACCTGGCGGGTGTCAGGGAATGTCGGTTGTCAGGCTGTCTGGCGGTGATTGACACGTGGCACTTCCTCATAGGTCGGCGGCAAAACCAAAGGCGTAGAGAGCCCTGACTGTCAGAATATTCCCCAACACACTGATTATTCTCTGACATTCTCTGATAGGCAGTTACGATTCCTTGACTTGTTTGTCTTGTAGTGCCCGGACGCTGGGCCTGCATTCTGAGATCTGTACTCCGACTTGCTTCTATATGCCGTTATCCATGGTTCGTCTGTCCAGACCTATGCATGTGGCTGTATCCCGACCTACCTCTATTGTTATCCAGGACTTATGCGTTCCGACCTGTACGCTAGAGCTGTATCCCGACCTGCTTCCGTCTACTTTTATCTATGGCTTGTACGTTCCAACCTGCGCGACTGGTTTGTATCCTGACCTGCTTCTGTCCTCTATTATCCCTGGCTTGTGCGTTCCGACCTGCATGATTGGTCTGTATTCTGACCTGTATCCATCTACTATTATCCATGGCTTGTGCATCCCGACCTGTATGACAGGTCTGCTTCCCGACCTGCATCGATCCACGACGATCCGTGGCTATCCATGGCTTGTACGTTCCGACCTGCACGCCAGGTTTGTGTCCCGACCTGCTTCGATCCGCTGTTATCCATGGTGTGTACGTCTCGACCTGTACGCCAGGTCTGTTTCCCGACCTATATCTACTTACTGTTATCCATGGCTTGTGTGTCCCGACCTGCACGCCAGGTCTGTTTCCCAACCTGTATACATTTAACTGTTATCCATGGCTCGTACGTCCCGACCTGTATGCCAGGTCTGTTTCCCGACCTGTATCTGCTTACTTTTATCCATGGCTTGTGCGTCCCGACCTGTGCGCCAGGTCTGTTTCCCGACCTGTATACGTTTAACTGTTATCCATGACTTGTACGTCCCGACCTGTACGCCAGGTCTGTTTCTTGACCCGTATCTGCTTACTTTTATCCATGGCTTGTGCGTCTCGACCTGTACGTCAGGTCTGTTTCTTGACCTGTATCTGCTTACTTTTATCCATGACTTGTGCGTCCCGACTTGTGCGCCAAGTCTATTTCCCGACCTGTATATGTTAACTGTTATCCATGGCTTGTACGTCCCGACCTGTACGCCAGGTCTGCATCCTGACCTTCTGTACTTCACCTTAGACCTTTCCTTCTACGCATTTTTCTGGCCTGTGGGCCCACTTCTCAGCTTTACTTGGCCTATATATAGGCCCAGCTCTCAGTTGTACCCGACCTGTGGGTTCAGTTTTCAACTGTACCTGGCCTAAGGGCCCAATTATCGACAGTCATCGGGGCTGAATCCGTTCCAACTGGGAATCCTATCCTTTGACTACCTTATCAGCTGAGACTTTAACCACAGCCACACAAGCTTGACTCCTGACCTCCACGTAAGCTTGACTTCTGACCTCCACGTAAACTTGACTTCTGACCATCCCGACCTCCACGTAAGCTTGACTTCTGACCATCTTGTGGTCTTGACTCCTAACCACATCATCTGACTGACCCCATGAACATGCACCACATCAATGTTATCAACATAGACCTCCATATTTCGATTGATTTGCCTACGGAACATTTTATTCATTAGTCTTTGGTAGGTTGCTCTAACATTCTTCAGTCTGAACGACATGATATTGTAGCAATAGGTTCCATCAGTTATGATGAAATTGACCTTCTCTTGATCTTCTCGGGCGAGCGGTACTTGCATAAAAACATAACAAACATAAAAATAAATCTGTATCAATCTTCAAAACAGGAATAAAATGAAATTAACCCTAACCTAACCAACTCACAACAAATCTATACAAGTTTCACACTCTTGTCGTCACACAAAAATGCCAAAGTCGAGAACACCCAACTCTGGACCTCAATGAAGAACCTCAGCTACGTCTCAGTTCAAGGAATACTCAAAATCGCCAACGGACCACCTCCGGCGAGCTAGAACACAACCCTAAACCCAATAATGGCCGAAAATTTGGATTTCTGCTAACCAGAGCTCTCTGAATCTGGATAAAAGTTGTGAATTGCGGATGATTGTCAGATGGAGCTCAGGAACACCGGAGGACCACCTCCAAATGTTGCTGATGGGAATCGAAGCTCAAATTTGGAAGAACACCTCCAAATCTGAGGTGAACAAAGGTATCGCAGAAGTGCAGAATTCGCCGGAGGGAACACCCGCCGGAGGCTCCAGATGATCGGGATGACGCTTCCGTGAAGTCCTCCACTAAGGTTGAAGCTCGAGAGATCGATTGAAGAAGGAAGAGGGTCGGAATCTCGGAGATGAATGCCGCGGGACGCGCAGCTGCGTGAGGAGATCGACGAACACACGAAGCACTGTAGCTTCTATTTTGAATCAAATCTCAGATCTGATCGGACGGCTGGGATGCTTTGGAGCTAAATCAACGGTGAAAGTTTGCCTAAAATCCGATCCGGAGGTACTGATCTTGAGCTAGGGTCTGGATCTACTCTTCCTTAGGTCGGATCGACCAGATCTTCACTAGATGATTCAGATCTTCCCAATCTTTGATGAACGGTCCAGATTAATTTGGGCTTGATCAATGGTTGTATGAACTCAGATCTGGATCAAAACCTCTGGATCTTCATCTATGGCTGAGATCTCCTCCTCATTAGGTTGGATGGACCAGATCTTCAATGGATGACTCAGATTTGCTTGATTGTAGATGAACGGTCCAAATAACTCCAAGGTTTGATCGTCTCGTTTAAACTCCGATTCGAGCCCAATTTCGGTTCGAATAGATCCAAATCCAAGATCCTTTGATGTCTACAAAATAAGAATAAAATATTAGCATCAAATAACTCCAAAAATAAGATAATTTATAATTAAGCCCAAAATAAAGACAATGCATGAAATGTGATGCAAATCTAGGTTTTATCTATGAACATAGCATCAAACCATGCATAAATAAATCAAAATAATACAGTAAAATCATGGTTATCAAATCCCCCACACTTAGTCTTGAACATCCCGTGCAAGTAAAGAAAACTAAAAATCATCTCCACAAAAAATTCCCAAGCAATACCTAGTAAAAGGAATTTAACTAAGACCATCAAAAGATCACAAATAATCATGAATACAATCCAAACAATAATCAGTAGGTATGGTAGTTTCAATCCAATTGAAAAATTAAGCAAGATGCAATCTCACAAGGGATTTACCTATTCTAACTCTCACACTCAAACATATGTATAAGTGGAGCTCTCTCAATGCAACTCACAACATTTCACTACTATAAGCTTGCTTATTTTCTAATTCTCCACCACTATAAACATATCATACATGAGTCAAAAGGATTTCATCAACAAGAATTGAAATGAAAGCAAGACGAACAATAAAAGTGAATGAAATAGGCAAAAGAAAAGAATTTAGTGAAAAATTGAGAAGATAAGAGTATTGGAGGAATATACTTGATGAGTTGACCATTTTAATGTGAAAAGAGATGAATATCATTTGTTGTTACCAATTCAAAGTATCAAGCTAACCTCCCCTTCAATTTGATGGCTAACATAGAATCTTGATACTCTATCTCCACACCTTGATACTCTTTGTCTTGCCATTTTCTCTTTTCTATTTTTTTTTCACACTTCAATTTCATAATCTTGAAGCTAAAACAAACTCAAATCATGAAGAAGATGTCCCTCCCCCACACTTAAAGTATTGGTCGTCTCGGACAATAAAAACACAACATGTATCAAAATAGTTGACACACTTTAAAGCACTGTATTATTCCTTTTCTGCTGCAGATTTTGTTCTCTATTTCTGTCATTGGCAGATTCCATAAAGATGTGCATCTGTAACGACCCACCTTCTACTACTAGGCTGTAAGGCGAATCGCTACAGTTGTACTGTGCTAAACTATACTGTGCGGAAAGCTGGGCTAATTGAGATTTTGCTAACTAATTACTGTACCCGTGCTAGGAAAGACAATCTATGCCTCTCGGATATTCTACTAACTGTAATCAGACATTTCAATCGACCCGTGGGTCGATTGGGCTATCGAAACGATCCAAGGATCATTCCAGCTTACTACCGGCACGGAAGAAGGGTTCTGGAATGGTCGGCTGACCGATCCACAAAGCTCAACTTCTGTTCAGGGCTGGATCGTTCCATCGACCGATCCCCAAGCTATACTGCGACTCTGTACGCTGCTGGATCGGTCGGCAGACCGATCCAGGTATGCCTGGATCGGTCGGCTGACCGATCCAGGAACCTGTAGAATCCTGGGTTCGCTACTGTCCCGTGCTGGATCGGTCGGCAGACCGATCCAGGAATGGCTGGATCGGTCGGCTGACCGACCCAGGCACCTGGAAATCTCTTCGAGGCTACTGTATCTCGCTGGATCGGTCGGCTGACCGATCCAGTGGAACAGCTCATACTCTGATCGGTCTGGAGACCGATCAGTGTCTGATTTCACTCGAGAATTCTGATTTCAGCACTTTGGCGTGCCAAAACTCCACATAACACCTAACTAATGCATCATAAACTATTCTAACAACATGTAATAACATTCTAGCATGAAAGTACTAATGTTCTAAGCATGTTAAGCTAAACAAGACATAGTTACTCAGCTAGAACAATTAGTAACAAGTCTAAAAGTAAAACTAGACATATTAAGTGCTAAAACTGAAACAAAAGTGTTTAGATCCCAAGGATCTTTATTCCAGACCCCTTGCACACACACATCGTCGTAGCATCGCCCTCCAGCCTCCACTAGTCCATTTTCCTTTTACCTGTATCTGCAGTATAAGGAAAATAGTATCTGTAAGCTTAAAGCTTAGTAAGAAACCATCTACCTCACTAAATCATGCATACGATGCGAATATGATTTTAAATCATGTTATTTCAAAAACATACTGAATATGCAAACATGGCATGGCATGGTATCATACAAAGCATGGCATAACATAAGCTGAACATAGAGCTAACATGGAAAACTAAACTGAAGCATAATGCTGAGCTAAGCTGAACTAAAACAAATCTGCAATCAACTCAACTGATATAACTGTTTTGAGTTTTGAAAACTAGTACATAGTAAGTGAAAATAATAAACATGCTGTTGGGCCCGGCAACTGTACTTGCTGTGCGCGCATCCCTAACTAGACCCGGGTTTGCAAGTCCCGAATTTAGTAGGGTTAACTAGGTTATCTAAACCTAGGGACGACTGTGGGAGTCCAACCCAATGGATATCTGATCCGGTACAGTGCCACTGAAAATAAAATACTGATATCTATAGCTAACTGATATAACATGCTGTTTCTAGGTTATCTGAACCTAGAGCTAGGTTGTCTGAACCTAGAGGCGACTGTGGGAGCCCACCCATTGGATATCTGATCCATATAAGCTGTAATAAACGGAACTAAAACTAAAGTGCTGTTTTAAATGCTCCTAATGCATTTAACTGAGCTATTAAACATACTGAGGTGGTATTCTAGCTATACTAACATTTTACCGAACACTTGGGGTGCTCCAACTCTCTCCTCTAATAGGGAGATCACCTCTAGGCACCCGACAACGTCTAGAATCTCCAACTAAAGGAGACCAACGCGTCCGGCCCATCTAGAGGTGCTCAACTAGATCCCTAATCCTCGAGGAGGGTTTAAACCCACCCTATGTGTCGGAAAAAAAATAGCAAAACTAATGCGTAGAAAACCAAACGGAGCTATTATACTGCAGGTGAGGGGTTTCTTACCTCAATCGTAAGGTTTTCTTACGATTCTATCCGCTAGGTTTTCCGGAAAACTGATCCTCTCGACGATCCGTTCACGTCTTCGCGTTCCTCTCGCTGAGATGAACCTTTTTCGTGTTGGAGTCCTCGCCGGAAAGTGATCCGAGAGCCCTTGGGGCTTGGGCGCCGAGAGAGGAGGAGGAAGAGGGGTGTTCGGCGTTGAGGGTTTGGAGAGGGAGAGTTGCGTGAGGTTTTTGTGAGGAAGGGCTGCCGAACCAAAATAAACCAAACCCCACTTAAACCCTCTATTTATATTAAGTGGTTAACCCGAACCAACTCTAATATAAATTAAGTTGTCTCCCTTTCCTTTCAGCACGGCCCTGCTGGGTTCACTGGTTACTAGCATTGTCCCCTAAACCATAGGTCTCGGGTTCGATTCCGCTTAGGCCGTTTTCGTTTATATTTATTTTTGCTACTTCCGCTACTCGGAAAATTCCGGAAAAATATCTAAAAATTCCAGAAAAATCATACTATATTTCTAAAACAGTTTTGAGAATTTTCGGGCATTACAATCCCCCATACCTTATAAAAAGTTCGTCCCCGAACTTAAAACAACTCTGGATACTTCTGTCTCATGCTGGCCTCTGTCTCCCAAGTCGCCTCTGCTGCTGTGTGATTTTGCCAGGTGACTTTGACTAATGGTACCTCCTTGTTCCGTAATTTCTTTACTCGGTCTATTATCCGAATAGGCCATTGTCATCTGAGATCATCACGGACTGTACTAACCGGGCTCAATCACCGGTGGCGTCGGGATATGCTTCTTGACATGGAGACATGAAATCGTTGTGGACGGTGACATCTCACTGAGGTAGCTCTAGCTTATATGCTACCTTGCCCCTCTTCATGATAAGGTATGGTCCCACATATCTGGGCTAGTTTGCCCTTTTCCCAAAACGCATGACTCCTTCATGGGAGCTACTCGAAAAAACTGTATCCCCAACTGAAAACTCTAGGGCTGCGTGGGTGTATCGGCATAGCTCTTATCGGCTCATGTCATTGCTCTCTATCCTCCTGGCGAATCGCTGTGTGTGGTGCTACTAGATCTGTCTCAAGTTCTAGTTCCTTCATTCACCACTCTCATACCAAAGAATTGGTGATCTGCACCTCCGCCCATAGAGTGCCTCATAAGGTGCCATGGATAGTGGCTCGATAGCTGTTGTTGTATGCAAATCTGCTAGACTCGGATATTTGCACCAACTTCCTTGAAATCTAGGGGGCTCGGGCATATCTTGAGTACGATTTACTCGCTCGTCGACCATCCATGCGAGGATGGAAAGGCATCTTGAATTTTAGCTGGGTGCCCATAGTTGATGAACACACTTCCAGAAGTGATGTAAATCTGCTCTCTGTCTGAAATGATGGTTCGTGGGACTCCATGTAGTCAGACGATCTCCTGGAGACATGAGCTAGCTTCTCCATGGAGTAGGATATCTTGATAGCTAGGAAGTGGGGTGATTTAGTCAACCTGTCAACTATTACCCGGATGGCATCAAAACCATTTGTGGTTCGGGTAGCCCCACTATGAAGTCCATCGAGATATCCTCCACTTCCATTCCGGAATCTGTAGATGCGAACTCCTCCGGTCGCCGATGTTCCTGCCTTGACCCTCGGCGGTGAGGCGAGATGCTAACATATCTGGCGATGTCTCGCTTCATCCCGGACCACCAATGTTTCTTCTGGTCTTGATACATTTTGGTGGAGCACGGATGCATCGTAAAGTCTGTGAGCCTCACCTAAAATGCCTCGTAGCTCCTCCGATGCGGAACAGAGTGCATCGCCAAAATACAACACCCGCTATCGGACACTCAATTCTCTACTTTCGATTACGCTAGCCCTTGCTTGATTCTCGAATCTCGGGGTCGATCTGGTGGTGAATATCACCAAGCAAGGTAGACTCTAGGGTCATAGTAGAGGCTGTCCCGATGAGTTCGAGACCGAAATCCCGATCTCCTACAGAGGGGCGGTGACATGGGCATAGAGCTAATAAGGTAGCACTAGATTTCTGCTAAGTGCATCTGCTACCTTATTGGTTTTCCCAGGTGGTAGAGGATGTCTATATCGTAGTCCTTGACATTCAAGCCATCTGTGTCGTCATATTCAGATCCTTCCGAGTGAAGAAGTACTTGGACTCGATGATCAGTATACACTCTGACCGAGCTCCATATAAGTAATGTCTCCAATTTTGAGAGCCACACTGTTGCAAGCTCAAGGTCATGAGTAGGGTAATTCTTCTCATAATCCTTGAGTTGTCTGGAGGCATAGGCAATCACCTTGCCGTTTTGCATCAATATTGCTCCTAGTCCCAACTTAGAGGCATCACTATAGATGTCAAAGGCTTTGGTGTCGTCTGGTAGAGCCAAAATAGGAGCATTGGTCAATCTCCTTTTTAGCTCATTGAAATTGTTCTCATCCTCATCCTTTGGAATTTCCTGTTCTTTCCGGTAGAGGCATCGGTGGGAGGCTACCGGAGAAATCCTCTACAAACTTCTGTAATATCCTCGCTAATCCCAAGCTCCCGATTTCCTTTGGCGTTCTTTGGTCGCTTCCGTTTATCGCTATCTTCTTTGGGATCCACCATAACACCATCCTTTGAGATGATGTGACCCGGGAAGGACACGATCTAGCCAAAATTCACATTTCGTGAACTTGGCGTAAAATTCTGCTGAAGTGTCTGCAATACTAGTTTTGGTGCTCTGCATGTTCTTCCTGAGTTCTGAGTAGATAAGAATGTCATCGATAAACACAATAACAAACTTATCTAAATACTCCTGAATACTCTGTTCATGAGATCCATGAATGTAGCTGGAGCATTGCCAAAGGGCATGACCACGAACTCGTAGTGTCAGTATCGGTTACGAATCTTGTCTTGGTATATCCCTTCTTTAACCTTTACGATGATAACTGATCTGAGATCTACCTTAGAAACGATGCCCCTTGATTGATCGAATAGGTCATCTAATGCAGGAAGAGGATACTGTTTTGATTGTGACTTGGTTCATGATCATAGTCTATGCACAATCGCATGCTTCCATCCTTCTTCTTCACGAACAACACAGGCGCTCCCCATGGTGAGTGACTCGGGCGTATGAAACCTTTGTCAAGAAGCTCCTGTAGTTGCTCCAAGTTCCTTCAGTTCTGCTGGAGCCATGCGGTGCGGTGCCTTGGAAATTGGATTTGTGCCGGGGATGAGCTCTATCTCAAATTCAATCTCACAGTGTCCACGTTTGCTCTGCCCCTTTGTTGACTATAAATGCTAGGCTTCTATGTCTAGAGGTTGATCTTTGAATGCCCCCTAGATGTAATAATTGTTGGATATGCATCTTGCATTCTTCAGTTTCCCAATGGGAAACCTCTTGGCCTTTCTCCTTGGTTCCCCGACGAATTCGAACTGTGCTTCCGCTTCAGGTTGGAACGTGACTTTCTGTTTACGGCACTCGATAGAGGCACCGTATTTGACCAAAAGTCCATTCCGAAGATAACGTCATAGTCGGTCATTTCTAGCACTATCGGATAAAAGAGCTCCTGCGCTATAATGACCGAAGCCTGCCTCGAGCCAAGCGTGGCGCCATGATCTCTCGAAGGTGGCGCAAAAACCGACCCGAGTATCTCGGGGTACCTCTAATTTTTCGGAGAACATCCGGCTATATATGAATGGGTTGCCCCAGTATCAAATAGCACATATACTAATCTGACCTGTAACGACTGTCGAGGCATTTGCTACGTCCTCTCCGGTGAGTGAGTAGATCCTCGCATTCGCCATGGCTGGAATCTGCCCTGGCTGATATGTGGGCCTTCTAGAGCGGCTGCATCGATATAATCGGTGGGTGGCTGCATCTTGAATCTGGTGAGGAAGACCGGCCTTGTTCGCACCTTTGGCCATGTGCCCTTCTTGTCCACATTAAAGCATCCTCGTGCGCCTTGCGACAAACCCCTGGGTGGAATTTCCCACAAGTAGCACACTTTGGATAATGGGTCGCTTGCTAGATGGCCCTCCTCTTGGGTCACTCCCGATTCGCTTCTTTGTTGGAGTTCCCTTCCGTTGGGCGTGGCTGCTTGTTTCGAGTGTGAGAGCTTCCTTGGCCTTTGGACTCGAGGAGACTTGCTTTATGCTGCTCTGGTAATGCTCTGTGGTCAAGGCACCGCTCACTAGCTCCTCGGTGGTGCGTGGCCTATGAATGCCACCCGCCACGTTCACTGCGATCTCGGGCCTCGGCATCTTGAGCATCAACCGGACTCGTTCCTTCTCTGTGCTGACTAACTCGGACATAGACGAGCCAACCTGTTGAATTTCTTCACTGATAAGTCCTCTTGCCGAAACTCAGTGAACTCGTCGTAGTGGCGGTTTGTAACCCGCATGTGAAAAAACTCCTCGAAGAATTCCTCTTCGAAGTCCGCCCAGTTCATCTGATTAACTTGCCTCTTGATCTTAACCCTTTCCCATCACATTCTTGCGTCTCCAGAAAAGAAAAATGATACGCACTTGATCTTCTCTGGTATGGGCCAGTCCAGCAGCTCCATCGTGCTCTCCAGTGTTTTGAACCAGGCTTGAGCATCCCATGGTTCACTAGTGCCCGAGAAGTTCTCCGGCTTCAGACTTAGCCACTGGATTAAATAGGTCTCCAGTCGGCCCACTGGGGCAGGGGCTGCCGGTGGTACTGGTGGAACTATTGGTATGACAGGCACTGCATTCTGATTTACTGGCAGGGTGGCAGGATTTCCTTGCTGACCTATTAAGGTGGTGATCAGCTATTGTTGCTCTGTGATCTGACGCTGAAGGTCTGGAGGAGGCACTGAACTGCCTGCCTCTTGCTGGGGCTCAGTAGCTAGTGCCCTTCTAGCTGGGCGTCCTCGTGCCATTTCTAATGACATAGAGAACATATGTATAACTAATACTATCACAGTTATATAATTTCTGACATCCTGTTTAAACTATCATGTACTAACCGGCAATAAGCATATAACATGAACTGTAACTATAAACAAGAACAATTAAGAGAGTAGAGGTATTCTTACTTGGAAGCTGCAGGTACAATGCTGATGTGTGTGTAGGAAGTATGGAACACTGCTCTGATACCACTCTGTAACGACCCACCTTCTACTACTAGGCTGTAAGGCGAATCGCTACAGTTGTACTGTGCTAAACTATACTGTGCGGAAAGCTGGGCTAATTGAGATTTTGCTAACTAATTACTGTACCCGTGCTAGGAAAGACAATCTATGCCTCTCGGATATTCTACTAACTGTAATCAGACATTTCAATCGACCGGTCGATTGAGGCTATCAACGATCCAAGGATCATTCCGACACTACAAGACGGAAGAAGGGTTCGGAATGGTGGTGACCGATCCACAAAGCTCAACATTGGTCGGATCGTTCCATCGACCGATCCCCAGCTATCCTGCGACTCATGCGCTGCTTTGGATCGGTCGGGGACGATCGGTATGCTGGATCGGTCGGTGACCGATCGAGGAACGTAGAATCTGGGTTCGCCGCTCTTGTCCGTCGGATCGGTCGGCACCGATCGAGAATGGATCGGATCGGTGGCCGACCGAGCACTGAAATCTCTTGAGTGTATCTCGGATCGGATCGGTGGCCTACCGATCGATGGGCAACTCATACTACGATCGGTCGGAGACCGATCGGTGTCTTTCACTCGAGAATTCTGATTTCAGCACTTTGGCGTGCCAAAATTCCACATAACACCTAACTAATGCATCATAAACTATTCTAACAACATGTAATAACATTCTAGCATGAAAGTACTAATGTTCTAAGCATGTTAAGCTAAACAAGACATAGTTACTCAGCTAGAACAATTAGTAACAAGTCTAAAAGTAAAACTAGACATATTAAGTGCTAAAACTGAAACAAAAGTGTTTAGATCCCAAGGATCTTTATTCCAGACCCCTTGCACACACACATCGTCGTAGCATCGCCCTCCAGCCTCCACTAGTCCACTTTCCTTTTACCTGTATCTGCAGTATAAGGAAAATAGTATCTGTAAGCTTAAAGCTTAGTAAGAAACCATCTACCTCACTAAATCATGCATACGATGCGAATATGATTTTAAATCATGTTATTTCAAAAACATACTGAATATGCAAACATGGCATGGCATGGTATCATACAAAGCATGGCATAACATAAGCCGAACATAGAGCTAACATGGAAAACTAAACTGAAGCATAATGCTAAGCTAAGCTGAACTAAAACAAATCTGCAATCAACTCAACTGATATAACTGTTTTGAGTTTTGAAAACTAGTACATAGTAAGTGAAAATAATAAACATGCTGTTGGGCCCGGCAACTGTACTTGCTGTGCGCGCATCCCTAACTAGACCCGGGTTTGCAAGTCCCGAATTTAGTAGGGTTAACTAGGTTATCTAAACCTAGGGACGACTGTGGGAGTCCAACCCAATGGATATCTGATCCGGTACAGTGCCACTGAAAATAAAATACTGATATCTATAGCTAAGCGATATAACATTTTTGTTTCTAGGTTATCTGAACCTAGAGCTAGGTTGTCTGAACCTAGAGGCGACTGTGGGAGCCCACCCATTGGATATCTGATCCATATAAGCTGTAATAAACGGAACTAAAACTAAAGTGCTGTTTTAAATGCTCCTAATGCATTTAACTGAGCTATTAAACATACTGAGGTGGTATTCTAGCTATACTAACATTTTACCGAACACTTGGGGTGCTCCAACTCTCTCCTCTAATAGGGAGATCACCTCTAGGCACCCGACAACGTCTAGAATCTCCAACTAAAGGAGACCAACGCGTCCGGCCCATCTAGAGGTGCTCAACTAGATCCCTAATCCTCGAGGAGGGTTTAAACCCACCCTATGTGTCGGAAAAAAACTGCATATAGCCAAACTAATGCGTAGAAAACCAAACGGAGCTATTACACTGCAGGTGAGGGGTTTCTTACCTCAATCGTAAGGTTTTCTTACGATTCTATCCGCTAGGTTTTCCGGAAAACTGATCCTCTCGACGATCCGTTCACGTCTTCGCGTTCCTCTCGCTGAGATGAACCTTTTTCGTGTTGGAGTCCTCGCCGGAAAGTGATCCGAGAGCCCTTGGGGCTTGGGCGCCGAGAGAGGAGGAGGAAGAGGGGTGTTCGGCGTTGAGGGTTTGGAGAGGGAGAGTTGCGTGAGGTTTTTGTGAGGAAGGGCTGCCGAACCAAAATAAACCAAACCCCACTTAAACCCTCTATTTATATTAAGTGGTTAACCCGAACCAACTCTAATATAAATTAAGTTGTCTCCCTTTCCTTTCAGCACGACCCTGCTGGGTTCACTGGTTACTAGCATTATCCCCTAAACCATAGGTCTCGGGTTCGATTCCCGTTTAGGCCGTTTTCGTTTATATTTATTTTTGCTACTTCCGCTACTCGGAAAATTCCGGAAAAATATCGGAAAATTCCAGAAAAATCATACTATATTTCTAAAACAGTTTTGAGAATTTTCGGGCGTTACAGCATCTCTATTGCATAGGTAGAAGACCAAATCAAATTCCAGTAACCATCAATTGTAGCTTTGATCACAAAATTCAGCAACTTAGTCTCATAAATTTTGCATCCTGCAGATTCAGCTTCTGGAAATTCTGTGCTTACTGCTTCAAAATCAGAAATCCATTCCCAGAGTTTTAGTGATTGAATCTTGACTCCTTTCATTGACTCCCTTCTGCTCAGAAGATTTTGGCACCCAAATAAATCAAAAGTAAATGCTGAATTCTGGTTTTCCAGACTTCAGTTCAACAATTGGAAAAGTGCTACTGATATTTCAATTTCAGAAATGATATATGCTGTAATTGAGTTGCAGTTTCTGCACTTCAAAATTCAAAACCTCAATAAACTGATTTTGAATTCTGTACTTCAAAATTCGGATTCTGGATTCATTGGAATTTCATGCTCTTGTGCTAGCACTTGATCCCTCAATCTCTTAAAAGGTGTATCCACTCTACACAGGTGGAGAACTGAAACGAAATTATTAACCACTGAAAACATCTCCAAATTCTTAGCTGAAAATTTAGTGTGAACAGATTTGTTACTGAACAATGAATCAGTGACTTCTATAGAACTTGCAACTTGATAGAAAATTCTTAAGTTCAGTGTATATGAATCAGCTGGTTTATATACTCTGTTTCTATAGATTTCTATATCAGAAATCAGAAGCAGAATGAATTACAAATACTTCCAATAGTTTCAACAAATTTCATTTCTGCAGTAACTGATACTTTTCTCTGTGTCTGTCTTTGTTTTTTTTCTGTGGTTTCTCTCAGTTACAGATTTCTCAAAAATATAGCAGAAAAGTTTAACATTTCAGAAGTTAAGCATTCAAATAAATCTTCACTTCAACTAACGTTCCAAGGCTTTATCAATAATAACCTCTCAAGTCTAGTAACTCTGTTTAAGAAGTTCAGAACACAGTTCTCTTTGCTATCCTTAAACCTTCTCTCAATGAAACTCAATATCACTCGGCCAGAGATGTTCAACTATATTACATTTGTAGAACCCCACATTGATCTTCATTTAACACCTGAAGCAACCTTGATCACAGAATTCAGCTTGGAAAGATGAATCATTTGTCACTTCACACTTGAAATCCATCTCTGCCTTCACAGTTTCAGAGATTGCAACTTGGTAATAAATTCCCAAGTTCAGTGTATCAAGTTTAAATGTGTCAATTCAGATCTTAACTTAAGACTTCAGCTTCAATGAAATCACAGAAGCTACACGGCAAAATCCAACTAACTTTTCACTGATTCAAAAGACTGCTTATGGTCTAATTCTCTAACAAATTCCTTAGTTCTAGATTATTTTTTTTCTTTCCACTGATTAAGAAGCTGTAAAAGAATTGAGGTTCAATTTCTAAAAATTTCAGAAACTGTGAACTAAGTTTCCAGATTCCATGTGTTAGAATTTGAATTGATCCAAATTCCAATCTGTAGAACACTTGGACAATTGGAAACACCATTTGTTTGCTCCCTCTTCCTTCTCGAGATGTTTAGAGCTTCACTTAGTTCTTGAATGATCAGAATCAGGACAGTATAAAATTCTTCCAGTAGCCTTCAAATTCAGAAATCAGATTCAGTGTAAGTTTTAGAACTCTAATTCTGATTAGAACTCTGCAACAAATTTGATACGCAACATTTTCTTCAATTTTTTTTTCTGTGTTGCAATTTCTTGCATCTTCAATACCAGCAGCTCATGGTTCCTTTGTCTATCATATGCACTTCATTGGAAGGAAGATTCAACGTTCATCCAGAAAGCATTAGTAGTCCCTTGCATTTGTTTCAATTCTAGAAACAATCTTTCACAGAATTACAGATATGACATTCAGTTCTAGAAATCCAATTTCAACAGCCCATAAATAATTTCTAGCAATCTGAACTTAGAATTCAGGTTCTGTTTTCTATTGATTCAGTTCCTGAATTCATTAGCAGGGTCTCACTTCTAGCTTGTCGCAGATTGGAAGTTTACTTCTGCACAAGAATGGAAAATACTAAGATTCAACCAGTAATCCAGCATTCTTCTGAATCTTCAGTTTCAGAAATTAGGAAATGCAAGCAGACAGCTTGTATAATGCAATTATGAAAGCCATCAACAACAGATTTTGATTTGCTTTCAGACTTCTGCATTCAGGAAAATTATGGTTCTTGCTCATAAAAGACTTGGAGGGAAGGTAACATCAATTTACAGTAAATTAATGTGATCTTCATTTGAAACTGTTTCTGTTGTGTTTCTGTAAATGACAGATACAATAAAGATGTGCATCTTTAATGCATTGGAGAAATTTAGCATCAATCAATTACAAATAACAGCTTTGATGACAAAATTCAACATAAATCAATCACAGCCCCATAACCAACAATCCAAATCTATTTCTGCAACTCACAATTTCAGAATTTGAAATCTGATGTGCATTCAGACTCAACCTCAACTCTAAAATTTGCTTCTGTAATCTACAGAGAATTGAAATCATGGATAACAGAGAACCAATTGAATTGGGTTACTTCAGGTTCCAATCACAAGCTTGATAAGAATTTCAACTGCTCAAGAATTACAACATTCATAAACTTTAGGAACATCAGCAACTGCTGAATTCTGGATTCCCAGATTTCTACTTCAGACTTCAATTCCAGACTCATCAAAAACAGATTTAACTTTCTTTCCTTGAACCATAAAGATTTAAACTTGGTAAAAGATTTCATTTAGCACTTTGTTTTGTAATAGTTTCAAAAATTTCTGATATCTGTTTCAGATTCAAGCTGATGTATTCCTGCATCTGTATCAAGCATGTCATTATTCAGATTTTGGTCCTACAGCTTGCAAAGAATTCCAGCAACAATCAGCACTCTTTCTCAGCAAATCAGATTCAGCAAACCTATCTTCATCACCACTGTTTCCTTGTAAAGATTGAAGCACACCATAGCATCAATTTTGGAACATGAAAATCTTCAATTCTGCATTTCCAAATTCTGTTTTTTTTTCTTTTCAGTTCTTATGTTATTCCAAAATTTTTTAGAACTCAGTGAAAGCTTGGAAAGAATGGCACACCATTTGTTATTGAGCATACAATACATTTGCTTGAATTTCTCAATGATTTGAAAGTTTAAATAGTAAGTTGGCACAAAAGTGGCACAAACCAGTGTACACAATTTTCAGCTTCAGCAATTCATTATCAGCAAAATGTTTTCCAGGTTAAGTACCAGCACTCTCATTTCTTGCAGCCTCAAAGTTTTGCACACAAAAGAAACACAAAACTTGACACATTAAAGACTTAGTTGATACATTCAGGAACTTCCAGAAATCCAGAATCTAATCCAGTTCAGAATCTGCAGCTTCAATTTTGCTAAGTGTCTCTTGAACAACTGAGGAGTGTATTCACTAAAATGGCAAATTCCAGAATCTGAGTTTTGCTTTTTATCCAAATCTTGATGCTTGCAAAGTTGCAACCACCAGCTAGCACTTCATAAGTCCAGAATTCGAATCTTAAGTTTCAGAACAACATTTCAAAATCCATTGGCACTGAATAGTTTCATTTCTAACCTTCTTGCTTTCAGTTTCCTGCAGATTCATGTTTTGCGTCTTCAAATTTCTAAAACTCACCACTTAAAGAGATCATGGATTTTTAACATAACATATCACAATTCTAGAATCCAAGTTTTGTTACTGAATTTGTCTCCCTTTCTAATTCTGCAACCTCTTAAATTTTCTGCAGATTTCTATCAGTTTCAGAACTGACTCTGATTTCTGTATTTATTTTTCAATCCTTCAATGATGGCACAACGCAGGTGTTTTCTTGAAGCAGATACAAACATTACTGATTTGTCAATATTCAAGATGTGCCATTATAATCTTTGTACTTAGATCTTTTCCTGCATCTAACCAGATTTATCCTGATTCAGAATTCTAGATGTGCAGGTTTCCAGATTTACAACTATTGAAACTTGAATACCATTAGTCAATGAGGAATGAAAGTCTTCATTAGCATCATTTACTGATCAGAGGATTATAAGAAGAACTTGGCACACAATTGATACTCTAAATTCAGAATCTTCTCCGCAGTTTCCAACTTTGTTTTCTTGTTAAGTATCAAATTTCTTGTCTAAAAAAACTTGTCACCTTTGAGAAGCAAGATAGTCCTTTGTCAATCCCGGATTGGTAGTTAAGTTTCAAATTTTCAATGAACCAAATGCCTTGATTCCATTCTGCACAGCTACTGCTGAACCATTCTGCATATTTTGAATTTTTGTACCAATTGCCACTGTGTAGCCACAAGAAATTTCAATACTCCTTCATCTTGTCTCTTAAGACCTTTTACATTGCATAACTGAGAAACTTACAGGTTTCAGCATCTCTTAATGGTTACAATCCATTTCCCAATTTGGCACAAAACTGCCATTTTTCTGCAAATCTGCACTTTCTGAATTCCTGCAGTATACTCATCTCTGTCATTACAGCCCTTTTGTTTTCATTTGTTCCATTCCTGATCTGTCATTCCATTTCTTGCATTTAGTATCACTTCACAACCAACAATCATCACTGTTTCCTTTTATTTCTTCTTCTTGTATCCAGTATCATCCTTCACTGCTGTAACTGTCATTGCTCTTTAATCTGTGCAGTATTAAAATGAATCTTGTTAGAAGCCATTGACGCCAACATTCCATTTGTTATATCACGTTACAAACTTCATGTAAGCTTCTCCTCTCCTTGATGTCAATTCTGAAATTTTGACACTCCATAGCCCTCAACTTTTATAGCTTCACAGAATTTCACAGTTCTCTGAATTTTCAGCTTAATACTTGGTATCCTCACCTGATGTTGCTGCTCTCACTTCAAGCTTCAACAGTTCATTCCCATAGATCTTTACAATCATTTAAGTCAAAAGATAGCTTGATTTCCATCTTGTTTCAGCTTACAAAATCACTTAGAAAGCTTACTGCAAATTCAGAATTCTGCACTTTTGATACCATCCGAATTCTATTCAGCAGGTTTGAAAAGTATAGAAGGAAGATAAACAATAAAGGTTGCTGGAAATTCAAGAGGTTTAGTTAATTCCCCAAGGATTTCAAGGGCTGATAATGAAGAAGTTGCACACACTTGATACCATATATAATCTGAATTTTGTTTCCAGCTTTTAATCTCACTGTTTTGAGTGTCAAGTGCTGCCCTTTTCTCCCTTCATTTCAGATTAAATGATGTTATTTCAAGTGCTTCATTAGTGAACTAATACTCACCAATTGAATTCCGAATTATGGTCTATTGTGATCAGATTTCTATAGTCACAGAAATTCATTATTTCTGCATTTCTGGTGTCCAGATTCTGTTCTGAAATCATGCTGTACTGAAATCATCCTTCCTTATTTTTAGATGCCATGAAAGACAAGCATACCATTTATCTTCAGCAAATTCTTAAATCCAATTAAGCTTCCACTCATTTGGATACTGCATTCTAATTTTTTATACAAAACTGATACAAACTTTTCAACCCTGCACTTCAATTTCTACTTCTTCATCCAGCACAGCCTTCTTTTAATGTCAATGGCCCTCACTGCTTCATCTTTTCAGTAATTGGATTTTAAATTTGTAGAGGTGAATGATGCAAGAATACCATTCGTTCCTTCACATTTTCCAAACTCCTTCTCAACACCTCCCCCAGACTTTAATCTTTGTTCATCTAGTCAATCCAACTCATCAAGAATTCAACCAAAACTTCTAATGGAATGAAGGCAAGGCAAAGTGATCAAGGGTTAAAATGCTAGATAAGAATATTTTAAGAAAATTAAGGAGAAAGGAATTGGAAAGTATGAAGGGGAACAAAATCGATAAAATCCACAATTTCCATGCACACAAATGTTATTGCGACTTTGAAATGAAACTAAGCAAGTTCTAGAGTTTCAATTGCTATGAGTACATGTCACACTACAAGAAAATAAAGTGTAGGCTTGAAGTGGCCCTCTTTAGGTATTTTCATGCAATCAAGCTAAATCGATCAACATGGAATCAACTACCATTTTAACCAAAATCATGTAAGTAAAGCATCCAATCATGTCAAATGACCTAAAATTGATGATCAAATTTAAGAGACTTTTACCATCTTAAAAATATTACTAAACAATTCCATGGAGAATTTATTCAAATGACATGCTATGTAAACTAAACAAAATGCAATGTATGGAAATAAAATGCAAAATGTAAAAACAAAGTGCAAATGCAAAGTATAAAACTAAAGAAATGTATAAATAATTTATTAATAAAACATGAATTAAAATGCAAAAGAAAGCTAGATTAGAACCAACTCCCTTTTAATTCCCGGTGGTTGAAAAAGATTCAAAAGAAGAAGCCACCCCGGTAGTGGAGTCCTCATGGTTCCACTCAAATTCTTTTTATTCAACCTTTTTCCTTTCAAAATTCTTTCTGGAGGTCTGAGGCGGTTCAGTGTAAGCATCCACTCCGAAAGCTTTTGTTCTCCTACAACATCCATAAAAGAAAACACCTCCCACACACATGTGGGATAAAAAGAAAATAAGAGAACATTAGTGTGGGTAAAAGATATTTCAAGAAATGATTCACATTTAATAAAATCAATAAATGGTACATCTGTGAAATTTTCTGATGTATCACAAACAATACTTACCTTATCGTGTTGAAAGGTACCTGGAGTAGAGACTGTTACCTCTTTCTCATCAAGTAAATGCTCAGACTTTAGTTCTGGTGCATGTACATCTTCATGTAGTGATTCTTGGGTGCTTGGCTCCATAGCACAAGCCCCTACACTTACATCCTCCTCATCATCATCAAATTCAGGTGATCCTTGAGGTATTGCTTCTAGTAAGCAATCCCCTACACTTAAATCATTTTCAATAACAATACCTGCATGATTCACATCATCTAAAGCAACAACATTAGTAGAATCAAAATTATGTTCAACTACATCATCATCACGAATTAAACTAGAAAATTCTTGTGAATAAATGGGAGTAGGGTCAAGCCTGACATAATCACTACTTTCCATCTCTCCACTGCAATTTTGTGCTTGTAACTGAGTAATGGATGACGCAATCTGATCTAACTGACTCTGAATATTCTGTATCCTTGCAAATTGTTGCTCTTGATGCTCTCTCATTTGATGCATAACTTCATTGCATTTCCAAACTGACTCTGTAAATCATTCTTGTACATCCTCATGCTGATATTCAGGCGCACAAATCCCAGTCTGAGGCTGATAATAATAACTCCCCATCCCATCTCCAAAATACGGATAATATGAATCCATGGTCAAATAGAATTTCCTGTTCTTACACAACAACTAGCAAATAAAATCAGAAGACTCAGGAACAAATAAAATCAACACATGGATATATAAACATGAAAGCAATTGAAACAATCAAAATTTTTTAAGTTTTCCAAAATAAAAACAATCCTAAGATTACCAAACATTGCATATTTTCCCCGGCAATGGCGCCAAAATTTGATAACGAGTCTGTCACACTCGTTAATCAAATTAACAAATGTATTTTCCACTAAACCCCTTAACTACACAATAATGTTGTAGTAACGAGCACAGGATCGAACCTCGAGGAACCAACGGTAGGATGTAATCTAGGATTGTATTTTATTCCTATTTTTGGGATTTTTACATATAAATGGGGGTTTAAACTTTGAATTTAAATCTAACAAATGAAAAGCATAGTAAATAAAGAAATTAATCTAAAGCAAGAGTGAAACCTAACTATGTGTCAATGATCAAACTATAATGCATTGTCACCCTACATTATAATTAAACCATCAACACACTTAAACTAAATATGAAATAATGAAATGCAATTAAATCTGATCTACAACACCAATTAAAACCCTAACTTAAAACTACCCAACTAAACAATTAATCAAGCACAAATTAAACACAATTAAACTTCAACAAGGTAATGAAATGCTAAATTACTTGCATAAAAATATAACAAACATAAAAATAAATCTGTATCAAGCTACAAAACAGGAATAAAATGAAATTAACCCTAACCGAACCAACTCACAACCAATCTATACGAGCTTCACACTCTTGCCGTCACACAAGAATGCCAAAGTCGAGAACACCCAACTCTGGACCTCAATGAAGAACCTCAACTACATCTCAGTTTAAGGAATACTCAAAATCGCCGACGGACCACCTCCGGCGAGCTAGAACACAACCCTAAACCCAATAATGGCCGAAAATCTGGATTTCTGCTAACCAGAGCTCTCTGAATCTGGATAAAGGTTGTGAATTGCGGATGATTGTCGGATGGAGCTCAGGAACACCGGAGGACCACCTCCAAATGTTGCTGATGGGAATCAGAGCTCAAATTTGGAAGAACACCTCCAAATCTGAGGTGAACAGAGGTATTGCAGAAGTGCAGAATTCGCCGGAGGGAACACCCGTCGGAGGCTCCAGATGATCGGGATGACGCTTCCGTGAAGTCCTCCACTAAGGTTGAAGCTCGAGAGATCGATAGGAGAAGGAAGGGGGTCGGAATCTCGGAGATGAATGTCGTGGGACGCGCAGCTGCGTGAGGAGATCGACGAACACACGAAGTACTGTAGCTTCTGTTTTGAATCAAATCTCAGATCTGATCGGACGGCTGGGATGCTTCAGAGCTAAATCAACGGTGAAAGTTTGCCTAAAATCCGATCCGAAGGTACTGATCTTGAGCTAGGGTCTGGATCTACTCTTCCTTAGGTCAGATCGACCAGATCATCACTGGATGGTTCAGATCTGCCCAATCTTCGATGAATGGTCCAGATTAATTCGGACTTGATCAATGGCTGTATGAACTCAGATCTCGATCAAAACCTCTGAATCTTCATCTATGGCTGAGATCTCCTCCTCATTAGGTTGGATGGGCCAGATCTTCAATGGATGACTCAGATCTGCTTGATTGTAGATGAACGGTTCAAATAACTCCAAGGTTTGATCGTCTCATTTAAACTCCGATTCGAGCCCAATTTCGGTTCGAATAGATCCAAATCCAAGACCCTTTGATGCCTACAAAATAAGAATCAAATATTAGCATCAAATAACACCAAAAATAAGATAATTTATAATTAAGCCCAAAATAAAGACAATGCATGAAATGTGATGCAAATCTAGGTTTTATCTATGAACATAGCATCAAACCATGCATACATGAATCAAAATAATACAGTAAAATCATGGTTATCAGGGTCCAAAGTAATGCTCGATGTATGGGGGCCGGTGCGTGAGGTTCTTCCCCATAGGTGCCAATCGACCTCTTTCCATTCAGGTCCTGAATGGAAAGATGTTTGGGTCGGTCTTCTCACTCAGCCCGGTGATTTTCCGTGGAAGTTGCAGGCTCTTGTACTTGTTGTTCAGTTAGCGCCTATTGTTGCTGTTATTCCAATATCTTTGTCACTTAAGCCTGTATTCATGCATCGAGATCCTCTCGTGTCAGCGTCACTATTGTGAGTCATCCAGTGTCTTCCATCTTCTTGCTCGGATGCAAGCTATGTTCCCACAGCCGACACCAAAATGATTCTATCCGAAGGCACGAAGCTGAAAAGCCTGGGAGGTGGCAGTTCCGCTGATTGGATGAAGACCTCGATTTCTGTAAAACAAAATAAAAACTAAGGAAGGAGTCCCTGGCGTTGGCCCTCTGATGCTCAAGTCAAAACCAGGAGAGGAAAAAAAGTGAGTACTAAGGATAAAGATTTTTTCTTGCCTTTCTTTATACCTGGCATGCCCCTTTTATACCTTTTTTGGTGACCCTCTATCTTCCCCTATTTAATGATATTGATTATCTATAGAGGATATCTTTGTCTAGACTTCTTTTCATTTAATGGTAGATGAAGTGTTCTATTTAGTTTTCTCTTTCCTTTATTAATTATCCGTTTTTTCCTCTTTTATCATTTTATTACTTCATTAAGTGTATAATGTCAACGTCATTCTTCGAGCCAGACGGGTGGCCCATTCGGCTCGGGCTTTCGGCATGCGTAGCTTGTTCTCCTGCCGACCGGACTAATTATGCTTGTTTACTCAGATGGTCGATCAGACAAGGGTCTCTCCAATCGACCAATGATCTGCTTCCTTGGTGTTGATCGTCTTTGACTTTGACTTATACTGTGACAATTAACTCGTGCCAGATAAACTCTTCCTTATCGCCGCTTCACCTCTCAATAATTTTTTTTTGTAATTTTTAATATGTCACATCAATACCGCATTACAAGTATAAAAATCTACTATTCTCTTCACGAATAAAAACCTTCATATAATTTTTTTTATGTGTCCTACGTTATAAATTATATATCTTTATTTATTATTTTTTTCATTTAATATCTCTATATAATTTTTATTTATTTTTTAATTAATTATGATCTTTAATTTAATTTATTTATAATTTATAATAAATAAATTAATTAATTTATGATTTTTAGTTTTAATTTAATATATAATTTATTTATAAATTTAATTATAGTCTTTGTATATTTTTTAATTTATCTCAAATATATTTATTTTTTTTAAAAAAACAAGTACCATTTTAATTATTATTGATCATTTATAAAATAAAATATTATAATTAAATATTTTAACAAATGATTTATTTTTTAATTATTTGGAACGGCAATTTACCAAAAGGCGTACTACAGTTAATGTATTTACCAAAAAGCGCATTACGGTTTTGTATTTACCAAAAGGCGCAGGTAAGTGATGTATATTACCGAATATAACCCTACCGCCAACCAACACCTCTGATCAGTCATCAATTCCCAGGCATCTGAACCACATTTTTAAAAAACTTAGATATTAAAAAAAATGATCATTAGGGTACCTCCCTCCTTCGTGACATGCGAGTGCAGCTCGGTCTTGTGAAACCCTAGTTTAGTGTTCGTGAGCCATCAGTTCGAGTTTTTCTCAAGCGTCATCTAGCTAGCATTTCAGTTTAATTAAAAACCAAGAGTGTTCGTGAGCCATCAGTGAAGGATTCTAGGGTTTACATTACATTAATCAGCTAGTATCATAATGGCGCAAAGACGTCGATCGGGTGAATCATCATCCTCGCCACATCAATTAGCTGTAAAGGTTATCATTTTACAAACTCTGTGATATTGAGAAGCTGAACTAGTATGATTTAAATTTTTTTATTTTTATAAAGTATAGGGTTCAGTTGATGTTGGACAGAAACTGCATTGGAACAGTGTCCTCGGTCACTTTAAAAGTTTTTTTCAACCATCCACGAAGAAAGGAACGCATGGAGGCGGTGTTATTTTACATGACCGACACATAGTGCTGATCAAACAGTCACCCTTTCGTATTTTTTTGGACATAGAAGATATGCAGCACATCCGTGAGATTTTGGTAAATATATTTGAAAATTGGGATTCAAGTAGTCAAACCTTTAGATTCTCAGGTACAATTTATAAATTTGTATTTTAATTACAAAGTAGTTGTATGGTAAAATTTAAGCTTTTGCTAAACTTGGGGCTGATACGATGCCGTATCAGGCCCAACGTGGGCCTGATACGACATCGTATCAGGCCCAACGTGGGCCTGATACGGCATCTTATCAGGCCCAACGTGGGCCTGATACGATGGAGTATCAGTTCTTGATATGACATTGTATCATGTCCACGGTGTTCCTAATACTTTTGTATGTGTTGGTAGAATTCTAATAATAATTTAACTTGGTCAGGTGTTCCGGTTTGCTTCACAAGAGGAGACGTTTCATTGCTGCTCGGTATTGCAGACCGAGGAGCTTCAATTCCGATTGATTCAGCTAAAGCATCCAGTGACCTTTTTCTAACTTACTTCTCAAACAAAAAAGAAGCTACTAGATCAAGAATTGAGGAGTTGCTTAAATTTTATGGCAATCGCGTTGAAGTCGAAGATGATGTTTTATTATTTTGCAAATTCTATATTTTGTATATATTTGTTTGTGTCTTATTTTCTTCTAGTACATATAAGGTCCCGTTAAGTCTTATAGATATAGTAGATGATTTTGAGAATCTTGATAGATTCAACTGGGTTGAATCAATCCATGAATTTATGGCTCCACAATTACCTAAGATTGGGGACATATTTTCATCAACTGAGACAAAACATGCTAACACCAACCTCCCTTACCTAAAGGGATTTGCTGGTCTTTTGACAGTAAGTGTTTAATTTGTGTGAAAATTTTTAATATTTTACGAACAATTATAAAATAGTTAACCCTTGTCATGGTGAATCAGGCATGGTTTTTGGAGCATGTTCCAATCCAAAAACCATACAAAATAAAAGGAGCCAGAATAAATAAGTGGAGGAATATTCCTTCACATATTAGTAAGGTGAGAGAAATGATTAACCAAGTTTCATCTGAAGAGGTAAATTTAGAATACTTTGACTATAGTTTGGTAAAAAAGTATGGTTTTAACATGTGGTTTAATATTCTTACAGGTTGTGATTAACCTAATCCCTAACCAAGATGAAAGATCATTGGTTGAGAACCTTGCTGGCGTTGAGGACAGTCCACATGCAATGGAGGCATCACAAATTGAAGTGAGTGTAGGAGGAAGGCAGATTAATAAGGATTGTTGTAATTGCATTATGCAAGCAAACATAAATAAAGAGCTAACAATGGAGAACATGCAATTGAAGGAGATGGTGAAAGAGTTACTTAAAATAGTTAAAAAAAAAGGCATGGAATCTCAATATAGCGAGCCTGTAGACGATCCTCAAATTGAACCTGTAGGTGTTACAACAAGAAGTAGGAGAGGACGTGACAGAAGTCGCTATGATTACAGGGATACTCCAATTGATAGTCCATTGTGGCTCAAAACTTTACCTAAGAGGCAGCGTAGAAATATACATATAAGTGAGCCTGCGGAAAAAGTTACAAGTATAGGAGAAGGAAAAAAATTTGTCAAAGAATATGTTGTTGTGGGCAAGGGGAAAGGAAAAATAGGTTTGGATGAAATGGAAGAAGAAATTAATATTGTACAAATGATGGAAGATAAATCTGATGAAGAGGCAGACAAGGATGTAGAAATGTTTGCCAAATATGACAAAATGAGGAAACAAGCAATTGCTGTAAGACGATATATGTAAATTTCTTTGCAATTTGTTAGATATAATGGATTATCTAATTGCCTTTTTTGTTTGTATGCATAGTATGTGAAGAAGCAATTTAAGTCTTCCAAGAAAAAAAACAAGACGAAGAGGTGGCGTACTTGTTAAAAGCCTTGGAGGAAATAAAGTACGTAAATTAAATAGTTGAATAGTAAAGTATAATATATGCATATCTGATTACATATTTGGGCTAAGGTTATCAAAAAGGAATTTGTAAAAATAATCTGTGATTTGTTTACTTTGTAGGTTTACAAATGATATAGTTTGGGAGGAACCACCCTTTTGTTTAAATTTGTATTCCCTTTTATCTGGTGTGAATGGAGAAATGTTGACAAGAGGGGATGTAATCGACACGTATTGTAAAATTTTATTTAGGGGCATTCCTGTCTAGAAGCACATACAACAAGTCAATATATTGTTCAACATTCTTCACAGTAAGGAATTGATTTGATTAGAGTATAAAATAGAATTCTTTTTATTAGTTGGTTATGTATGTATGACTTTGCATATTTGTAGTCATTAATGAAATCGTCAAGTAAGTTTGCCTTCGAACACATGATAAAGACGGATAGACGAGATGAAGAGGTAAGGTATATATTTATACCTTTGTGCAGTGATAATGCACACTTCCACTTGCTGGTGGTCGACACCAAATCAATGACGTTCAATCAGTACAATTCTCTTGCAAGTGGAAGTAAATACAAATATGAATTTGAAGCAGCGGTGAGCATCTAATAATAATGATATTGTTTGTATTTTAATATAAATGCTAGTTGATGGAAAATGAAAATTTCCTCTTCAATGTTCAGGTATCAGATTTTAAATTATATAGTCGTGAGCACGTTACTGCTATTCATCCAAACTTGGAAAGACATTATCCGTTTGATAGATGGGTCTCTCGCACAATTGAATGTCCACAACAACAAGCAAGGTAAATCGAGCACAAGGTGTGAATATAAATAATTGATAAAAAAATTATTGACAATTAAAATGCTGTTGTTCTTTACAGCGTTGACTGTGGCTTCTTTGTGATGCAATACATTCGATGTCTCCTATATGATATGAAGATGGACTTCAAACAAGGAGACATGAAAAAGATTAGAATTGATGTAATGGTAGCAATTTTGAGGGATAAATATTTTCAAACATTGGATTAAATATCCAATCTTGTAAGGCAAAAACTTGTATAGATTGTAAATGCAATTATTACGTAGTGTAGGACTTTTAATATCTTTGTATGTGACTCTTTGTTGTATAATACGGTGGTATGTAGTGTATGAGAAGATTAGAAACTGTCATTGGAATATTAATAATATTGCATAGTGATTAGTCAGAAATATAAATCACAAAATACAAAATGCAATGCTGGTGCTTATCAGTGGAAAGAGACAATGTATATAAGTTGTAATGCGCACCATTTCTATCTTCTCAAAACTGAAATCATGGTAACGGTTGGGATTGTTTAAAAAATCAAATAGGCTCGGACCAACGGAGGTTTCCAGAGCACGTCACTAGGTTCCGTGCCAACTGCCACGGAGCAATACCTTATTAGAAATGGGGTATAAATACGTTTTGACACCAAATATACCATCTTCCCAGTTAGAACTTCACAGGGAACATGATTTCAGGTAGAACCAAGTAGGGGAGGGCCATCAGTGGGTTTTGGTGAAAACCCACTGATGGACCTAGACACATCGGATTGGACCCATTTCAGCTCTAGTGGTATTCTGTAGTTGCAAGGACTCAGAATCTGGTGGCAAATAATAATTTAAATATTTATAGGTGCTGGAAAAATTTAAAATGCAATCAGCCTCCGTTGGGCCTGATATGCTTGGATATCAGGCCCAACGTGGGCATGATACGCTTGGATATCAGGCCCAACGTGGGCATGATACGCTTGGATATCAGGCCCAACGTGGGCATGATACGCTTGGATATCAGGCCCAACGTGGGCCTGATATCCAAGCATATCAGGCCCAAAGTCGCCTTGGCACTTATAAATGGCAACTGGCACGGAGCCATACTTCGTAATCCATGGTGTATAAATTATGTTTGACACCATAAATACTATCTCCCCACCATGACCTTCACAGCGACTTGATTTCATGAAAATCCAAGTAGGGGAGGGCCATCAGTGGGTTTTGGTCAAAACCCACTGATGGACCTAGACACATCGGATTGGACCCATTTCAGCGCTAGTGGTATTCTGGAGTTGCAAGGACTCAGAATCTTGTGGCAAATAAATGTTTAAATATTTATAGGTGCTGGAAAAAATTTAAAATACAATCAGCCTCCGTTGGGCCTGATATGCTTGGATATCAGGCCCAACGTGGGCCTGATATCCAAGCATATCAGGCCCAAAGTGGCCTTGACACTTATAAATGGCAACTGGCACGGAGCCATACTTCGTAATGCATGGTGTATAAATTATGTTTGACACCATAAATACCATCTCCCCACCAAGACCTTCACAGGGGACTTGATTTCATAAAAATCCAAGTAGGGGAGGGCCATCAGTGGGTTTTGGTCAAAACCCACTGATGGACCTAGACACATCGGATTGGACCCATTTCAGCTCTAGTGGTATTCTGGAGTTGCAAGGACTCAGAATATGGTGGCAAATAAATGTTTAAATATTTATAAGTGCTGGGAAAAATTTAAAATACAATCAGCCTCCGTTGGGCCTGATATGCTTGGATATCAGGCCCAACGTGGGCCTGATACGCTTGGATATCAGGCCCAACGTGGGCCTGATATCCAAGCATATCAGGCCCAAAGTCGCCTTGGCACTTATAAATGGCAACTGGCACGGAGCCATACTTCGTAATCCATGGTGTATAAATTATGTTTGACACCATAAATACCATCTCCCCACCAAGACCTTCACAGGGGACTTGATTTCATGAAAATCCAAGTAGGGGAGGGCCATCAGTGGGTTTTGGTCAAAACCCACTGATGGACCTAGACACATCGGATTGGACCCATATCAGCGCTAGTGGTATTCTGGAGTTGCAAGGACTCAGAATCTGGTGGCAAATAAATGTTTAAATATTTATAGGTGCTGGAAAAAATTTAAAATACAATCAGCCTCCGTTGGGCCTGATATGCTTGGATATCAGGCCCAACGTGGGCCTGATACGCTTGTGGGCCTGATATCCAAGCATATCAGGCCCAAAGTCGTCTTGGCACTTATAAATGGCAACTGGCACAGAGCCATACTTCGTAATCCATGGTTTATAAATTATGTTTGACACCATAAATACCATCTCCCCACCAAGACCTTTACAGGGACTTGATTTCATGAAAATCCAAATAGGGGAGGGCCATCAGTGGGTTTTGGTCAAAACCCACTGATGGACCTAGACACATCGGATTGGACCCATATCAGCGCTAGTGGTATTCTGGAGTTGCAAGGACTCAGAATCTGGTGGCAAATAAATGTTTAAATATTTATAGGTGCTGGGAAAAATTTAAAATACAATCAGCCTCCGTTGGGCCTGATATTTATAGGTGCTGGGAACGATTTAAAATACAATCAGCCTCCGTTGGGCCTGATATGAATATCATTTAATAAAGCAGTATTCTATCTCCCCCTAATATAAACTCCAAGCATTCTTACAGGGGCCTGATCAAAATAATAAAATAACATCAATTTTAATAGTCACCTTCCATAGGGTAGAAAAGAAAAGGTGTGCACTGTTCCGTGCCAATTGGCACGGAGCCATACTTCGTAATCCATGGTGTATAAATTATGTTTGACAGCATAAATACCATCTCCCCACCATGACCTTCACAGGGGACTTGATTTCATGAAAATCCAAGTAGGGGAGGGTCATCAGTGGGTTTTGGTCAAAACCCACTGATGGACCTAGACACATCGGATTGGACCCATTTCAGCGCTAGTGGTATTCTGGAGTTGCAAGGACTCAGAATCTGGTGGCAAATAATAATTTAAATATTTATAGGTGCTGGGAAAAATTTAAAATGCAATCAGCCTCCGTTGGGCCTGATATGCTTGGATATCAGGCCCAACGTGGCCTTGGTATGGTATCCTTTCTTATAAATTTAATTTACAATAATTTTATTCACCATAAATTTTTGTTACACAAACAGTAAATCATTACTACAATAAATTATTACAATTGTTCACTATTTCTATAGTTTAAAATTTTTGTCAGACATGATTTTGTGTCCAAGTCTAAATCTATAAGCTCTCATATCAGCTTGTACAAAGGCTGTAGATCTCCGGAACATCAAACTCTCTGCATAGCGCATTATAAAAAAAGCACAATCCAACCTACAAAACAAATGGACAATCCATCATAGAAAAGGCAAATAGAATTATTATGGAACATACACTAATCGATTTGCTTTGTGTTGGGCCAATAACTTGCATCGTTTTATACTCTCTCCCGGAGAATGGTTCTAAACCTTTATGCCATATGTGATAGTATGACCAGTTCAGCTCCTTAAAAAACAACACCTACAAATATCAAACCATAGTTATTAATACATAAACAATGATTATTGGATATAAGAAATTTGTTACTTACAGTTTGATTGAAAAATAGTGTAAAGTTCTGTGGTGCCAAGAGAGTTATAATGAATTATTTGTCGTTCCTCCAGGTCCATGACCATTAGATGCCAATGATCATCTTGGTTATGTAGAGGACAAAAAATATATCTAATGTCCTTGTCATCATCTGTTTTTGCAGTTTGTTTCAATGCATCCACGTGCATCATTCCGAACAAGTCCTATACAAATAATAGAGCTATTATGGTGACTGAATCCAATATATAATTTAAACAATTTACAATGAGATAAGGGACATACTGGGAATCCAACCCCACAAAATATGGATGGGTGGTATGGTGAGTTAGAGTGTTTGGCTTCATTAGCAAGAATATTCCAATAAACATTTATACAATCCCCATTGGTATATTGTGTCCAATCAAATATTGTCATAAAAGATTGCATATCTAAGGAGAAATTATCATTTGCCCATATTGGTTGCACCGTCACCCTACACACAAGTATACAGTCAATGGTATTTAATAACTTGAAAATAAAAAAATTATCATTAAACTCCAATAATAATCCTTTGTTGACATGTGGGTTAAGAATTTAGGTTGGCAACTACGTTACCTTAACTGACTGAGCTTCAACAATGCATCGGCTATCACATCATCTTTGCTCTTTTTAAAAAATGTTTTTGCTTGCTGAGATAATTAAAATAATACTATGTCATTAAGGATTCTAAAATAACAACTTACCTACTCTCGACCGTACCTTCAATATTTTGGTTTTGACCTTGTTAATTTCATGACATTGTGTTTCTATCTGTGATGAACTTGTATTTTCTGTCTTTGATGGTGCAGGAGCATCTGGTTCGACACTAAGAACAACCTGTTTGCCTTTTTTTTTTGTGCATTGGGATATCAACCTTCTCTGGGTTCTCTTTCTTTTGGGGTCTACCCGAAAATTAGTTGGAATTATAGGCAGATTAGGGTCTATGCCTTCTGATGCTCTTGGCTCCCCTGATATGCTTTGTATGACTTGTTGGAGCTCTTTAATCTTATTTTCGGCATCGGCTATGATTTTGTCTTTTACAGTTAAAATTCTGTTATCCACGTCAGAATTTATAGTGTCAGCATTGTTGCCACTCGTATCCCGTTCTTTACGCAGTTCACTTATTTGTTGATCCTTTTCTTTAAGCATAGCTTCCATATCATCAATCACAATATCCTTTGCTGCTACTAGACTATCCTTTTCTTCTATCACCGTTGCCAGGTTTTTATTAGCTTCCTCCAAACTTTGAGAAGCTTTATATAATTCTTGCTTTAAACTCTCAATTTTGTTATCCTTTTCCTTGCACAAACTACAATCTACGGTATCGTCACACTGGAGTTGGCCTTCTTCGGCTTGATGTAAAGATCCTTGGCCAACCAACTCAAGATACTCAGATGGCTGAGGCTGGTTTGGTAGTAAATTAAACTCTGATTATGTCGGAATTAAATCTACTAAAATTTTATCTGCAGTTACACGGTCTATCATTTTTTTTACTGTGTCAACATGATAGTTAGGCCACCTCCATCGTAGTATTCTTGGCAATTTTTCTGGATGGTCTGGATCAATAATGCTGATGTGCTCACACACCCATACCTACAATATGATTATAAAAGTAATTCATAATCTTTACACATATCTTGCTATATATGTAATCGGACTTACAGCTAAAATATTTGGAAATCCCTTTAGCAAGGGGGCCTTGGGCGTTGTATCAGCAACTTGTGGTTTTGGTCTTAATGTAAGCTCCAATCCAATGGAGTCTAATTGTTGAGCCATGAAACTGTATACTGCATTGCACCAGTTAAACCTAGCTAAGTTCTCAAAATCATCTACACAGTCAATTAGGGAGAGCACATGTATTCTGAGAACACTGCTACTCCCACAGAACAGAACTGTTGTAAAAAAATACAGGATAAAAAGCTGACAGTACAGCTTGTCGTTTGATCTATACTTCCTAATCAGTTTCTCTAAATGTTTGGCAGAACAATCTGATTCTCGGAAAAACTCCATGTACAGTGCGCTTGAAGCCTCATTTAAATCGAGACGAACTATATCTCCATTGTCGGGTAGGCCAAGAATCAGTCCCACATCTACCTTTGTAAAATTGAGCTTCTTCCCATGGAAGATAAAGTTTTTTTCCTCATGATCCCAGTTATCAAACATATTTTGTACCTGAGCTCTTACAAAAGAACTATCAGGGAGGTCGAGGATCCAGGAAAAAGGTGTGCCTCGAATCATCTGTTCTTGTTCTGAAGTTGGGTTAACAAAAGAGATAAACTTTCTGAAGTGGCAAATGGTACTTTTCCAGTTCATTCTTTTAGTTCTTCCTCTGTTGACGTAACTTTGATAAGTTGGTCGATCAGCACACAGACTTGTGGAGACTTCTTTTGTTGCCATTGCGAACCTACGTACTGTATAACCAAACACAGAAAAACTCTACGCTCTTATTCTAACACACCGACACAAACCCTAGGTTAACCGGTTATAGAAAGCTTAACTAAATGAGCAACCAACCTCCGTACGGAAATGATTCTTGAACGCCGGTGAAGGAAGAGTGGGTTTTGGCCCGGAGCTGCGTTGAATGGCTTCGAGAAGAAGATGAAGACCGAAGCAGGAGAGTGTGCGCTTTTGCAGATTGAAACTTGGGTCTGATATCTCATTAATTTATTTTATCTAATCGCCTCGATTTATGTGTAAGATTATTTATTATTAATTTGAAATATTACTTTTTATATTATCAGCCCCACGTTGGGCTTGATATCCAAGCGTATCAGGCCCACGTTGGGCCTGATATCTAAGCATATCAGGCCCAACGGAGGCTGATTGTATTTTAAATTTTTCCCAACACCTATAAATATTTAAACATTTATTTGCCACCAGATTCTGAGTCCTTGCAACTCCAGAATACCACTAGCGCTGAAATGGGTCCAATCCGATGTGTCTAGGTCCATCAGTGGGTTTTGACCAAAACCCACTGATGGCCCTCCCCTACTTGGATTTTCATGAAATCAAGTCCCCTGTGAAGGTCATGGTGGGGAGATGGTATTTATGGTGTCAAACATAATTTATACACCATGGATTTCGAAGTATGGCTCCGTGCCAGTTGCCATTTATAAGTGTCAAGGCCACTTTGGGCCTGATATGCTTGGATATCAGGCCCACGTTGGGCCTGATATCCAAGCATATCGGGCCCAACGGAGGCTGATTGTATTTTAAATTTTTCCCAGCACCTATAAATATTTAAACATTTATTTGCCACCATATTCTGAGTCCTTGCAACTCCAGAATACCACTAGAGCTGAAATGGGTCCAATCCGATGTGTCTAGGTCCATCAGTGGGTTTTGACCAAAACCCACTGATGGCCCTCCCCTACTTGGATTTTCATGAAATCAAGTCCCCTTGAAGGTCTTGGTGGGGAGATGGTATTTATGGTGTCAAACATAATTTATAAACCATGGATTACGAAGTATGGCTCCGTGCCAGTTGCCATTTATAAGTGCCAAGGCGACTTTGGGCCTGATATGCTTGGATATCAGGCCCACGTTGGGCCTGATATCCAAGCGTATCAGGCCCACGTTGGGCCTGATATCCAAGCATATCAGGCCCAACGGAGGCTGATTGCATTTTAAATTTTTCCCAGCACCTATAAATATTAAAATTATTATTTGCCACCAGATTCTGAATCCTTGCAACTCCAGAATACCACTAGCGCTGAAATGGGTCCAATCCGATGTCTAGGTCCATCAGTGGGTTTTGACCAAAACCCACTGATGGCCCTCCCCTACTTGGATTTTCATGAAATCAAGTCCCCTGTGAAGGTCATGGTGGGGAGATGGTATTTATGCTGTCAAAAATAATTTATACACCATGGATTACGAAGTATGGCTCCGTGCCAGTTGCCATTTATAAGTGCCAAGGCGACTTTGGGCCTGATATGCTTGGATATCAGGCCCAACGGAGGCTGATTGTATTTTAAATTTTTCGCAGCACCTATAAATATTTAAACATTTATTTGCCACCATATTCTGAGTCCTTGCAACTCCAAAATACCACTAGAACTGAAATGGGACCAATCCGATGTGTCTAGGTCCATTAGTGGGTTTTGACCAAAACCCACTGATATCCCTCCCCTACTTGGATTTTCATGAAATCAAGTCCCTGTGAAGGTCATGGTGGGTAGATGGTATTTATGGTGTCAAACATAATTTATACACCATGGATTACGAAGTATGGCTCCGTGCCAGTTGCCATTTATAAGTGCCAAGGCGACTTTGGGCCTGATATGCTTAGATATCTGGCCCACGTTGGGCCTGATTGTAATAACCACCCTTCTTACTACTACTACTCTCTAAGGATGACCGTTACTTAACTACTAACTCTACTTAACCGGTGTGATTAAAAAACCACATGGAAATCCTACCGAAAAATTTCGACAGAATCTCCCCTGTACCGGTGACCTTAAACTGATATACAAACACTATATACACAACCACAGGCGGCTGGAACATTTATCAAACACCCACACAGTTAAATAAGTATCAAACACACAAATATCTACTGAACTCATCCTACATGCAATCTAAACAGAATAATCTCAAATGACATGAACTTAAAATACAACACAAATGTTTACAATAACTAAAATGCGGAAACTAAATTTAAAACTTCTTTCCTAATCCCAAGGCTTCCATAGTCCTGGCATCACACATCCTTCGAACACCTCCTTGTCGCCTTCCTTTCTATATCTTTTCCTTTCCTGTATCTGCAGTAAGAGGAAGTGTAGTCTATAAGCAAAATTTGCTTAGTAAGCGCTATCTAACTCACAAAATCTCGATATGCATGTATATAAATAAAAACATGCTAAAACTGAATGCTCAAAAGGAAATCTACTCATGCTCCTCTACTAGTGAAAGAAACATACTGAAAAACATGTAGAGTAAATCTATACAATCATGCTAGCATAAAGAACTAAGCTTACTGAATTCTAAACACCTTCTGAATCTTATTTCACTTGTTTAAAGACTTATTCTTTAAATACTTTATACTTATGTAAAACTTGCTTTACTTGTTCAAAACTTATACTTATAATACTTCAAAATAATAATCAACTTCTTCTTGGGCCCGGCAACTGTACTTACTATGCGCGCATCCCTAACTAGACCCGAGATAGCTGGTCCCGAATCTAGTAGGATTTGCTAGGTTATCTAAACCTAGGGACCGACTATGGGAGCCCAGCCCAAGGACTACTGAGAGTCCTGCATACTAGGTTATCTAAACCTAGGGACCGATTATGGGAGCCCAGCCCAAGAACTACTGAGAGTCATGCATACTAGGTTATCTAAACCTAGGGACCGACTATGGGAGCCCAGCCCAAGGACTACTGAAAGTCCAGTACAGTGCCACTGATAAAATTAAAATACTTGTTATCTTTTAATACTTCTAATATATAATGCCTCGGCATTTTCTTTAGCACCTTGTGTGTCAAAATCCCTAAAGTCTTGACTTCGGGATTTACTTAAGGCCTTGGCCTTTTTCTTTCTTTACTTAATCTTTCTTATACTTTTCTTATAAAAGAATGCTTCTTATAAAACTGAAATGTTTAAATAAATTTTAACACTGCAATGCTTAAACAAGATCTGTATACAAGTTTAAATAGAAATCTGCATATCATACAAGCTTAAACTAAATCTAAAACTTGTTAGAACTAAAAACCTTAAATCTTGCTACAACAGAATTAAATAACAACATGAACTTAGAACTAAACTTGGGTATAATCAGTTAGAGCTTAAGGTAAATCATGTATAGGAATATGATGGACTTAAAGCTATGCATACCAGAAATAATAATTTCATATTAAAATAAAACCTATGTCATGCTTAAAGAATTCAAAAGTCTGCATTGCTTCTACAGGCTGTTCATGTTATTCCAATAGCAAATAAATCTAGAAATCTGCTCATGCACATTTAATAGTGAGGAAACTAGAAATAAAGGAATCAAATGCTTAATGGAATCTAAGTTTCTGCACTGCTACTGAAAGGAATTAAAACATGAATCATCATCTTGATATGAGCCATGGCTATCATGGAAAACATAGAAAAGTGTCTCTGCTTCAATCCACGGCAGAAATGGGAGAAAGGAAAACAGAAAAGTGCCTCTACTTCAATCTACGGTAAGGAAGGGAAACTACAATACCACCTAAGTAAAACTTACTGGAACTTTTGAAATCGAAATCTATGTAGAACTTGTTCCCAGCTTATGTCTTAACAGAGCAACAAAATTCGAAGCTTGTAAAACTCCACACGAACCAAGCATGTTCATCAAGGTTGCAAACAGAAAATTCAGATCAAAAGCTGCTATACTAATTTCACCGTCTGAAGGAAAACAAATACTAAGGGGTTACATGCATATAGATCAACACTGTTAACAGCAGTGATCCACAAAAACAGCACACATACTCAAAAATTCGACTCAACTCTTGCTTTACTGTTAGCAACAATCCAAAACCGAACATAGCATTAGAGCATGTTATAAGAAAGAATTAAAACACCATCCTACATGCTTAATCTAATCATTTCCTTCCCTTGAAACTCACGGCAACAAACGTGGCAGCAAGCTTCGAAACATGCTTCAACAATCAAAAGACGCAAGGAAACATCAATCGAATTCGGAACTACTCTTACCGCAGGTGAGTAAGCGACTTACCTTCGTGTTCTTGGACTCACAGCCGAAAGGAGGCAACTAGGGCTTCGGAGGAGCTTCAATTCTCAGCAACCTCTTTGTGTTTCCAAGCTCCCCTCGTCGGAGTGGCCACACACGGGTGAAGATCGGTCGGAAACAACCCTTCGCCGGCGCCGGAGACCAAGCCCTAAGTACCCTGCTGCATCTTCGCCCGAGAGGGAGTCGCCGTCGCTCGCGATCGGGAGAGGAAAGGAGAGGGGAAAGGGTTTTCGGTTTGGGAATTTACCACCTCAACTTATCCCTCTTTATAATCTCCATATTCTGTTAACCGGTTAAATAATTTTCCTACCTTTTCTAAACAGAACCGACGGCTGGAATACTTGGTCAGCAGCGGTTTGGCACGAGTTAAAGGTCGCGTGTTCGAACTCTGCTCGGCTCCCTTTTATTTTGGTATTTCTGTTCCCAAAAACTGCTTATATAGATTTTATTCCATACTTTATTAACAAAACTCTCGTAGACTAGCTGGTTGGCTGAGTCCGGTTAACATCTGGTTCGGGTCCGAGGTCTTGGGTTCAAAACCCAGCTTTAACATTTTTATTTCTTCTTTTTTTTTTTTAAACTTCTTCCTCTTGGTAAAAATACCAAACGAACTCCAAAAATTGCATAAAAATACTCTATAAATTCCTAAAAATCTCTAGAATTTTTCTAAAATATTTCTAGATTTTAATAAGGTCTTTCAGAACTCTAAATCATGAAATTTGGGGTGTTACAATTCTCCCTCCCTTATAAAAAGTTCGTCCTCGAACTTAGAATAATTCTGGACATTTCTATCTCATACTGTCCTCATGCTCCTAAGTAACTTCCTCATGCTTCTGGTTCTAAATGACTTCTACTAATGATACTCTTTTGTTCCTTAGTCTCTTAACTTCTCTATCCTTTCTAAACATACTTATGTATATATGAATATAAGAGAAACAAAACTAAAATTGTCTCTATTTTTTTCTAAGCATATGTATCAAAACATAGAAAATTAAAACATGAATTTTCTTCTTTCCTAAGCACATATAAGTAGATACTCTATACTGCAAATAATAAAGAAAGCATAAAAGAAAATTAAATACTTTCTTACTTGAAGACGGCAAGGATGGTGCTGATGTGTGATGCTGGAGAATGGGAACTGCTCTGATACCAACTGTAACGACCACCCTTCTTACTACTACTACTCTCTAAGGATGACCGTTACTTAACTACTAACTCTACTTAACCGGTGTGATTAAAAAACCACATGGAAATCCTACCGAAAAATTTCGACAGAATCTCCCCTGTACCGGTGACCTTAAACTGATATACAAACACTATATACACAGCCACAGGCGGCTGGAACATTTATCAAACACCCACGCAGTTAAATAAGTATCAAACACACAAATATCTACTGAACTCATCCTACATGCAATCTAAACAGAATAATCTCAAATGACATGAACTTAAAATACAACACAAATGTTTACAATAACTAAAATGCGGAAACTAAATTTAAAACTTCTTTCCTAATCCCAAGGCTTCCATAGTCCTGGCATCACACATCCTTCGAACATCTCCTTGTCGCCTTCCTTTCTATATCTTTTCCTTTCCTGTATCTGCAGTAAGAGGAAGTGTAGTCTATAAGCAAAATTTGCTTAGTAAGCGCTATCTAACTCACAAAATCTCGATATGCATGTATATAAATAAAAACATGCTAAAACTGAATGCTCAAAAGGAAATCTACTCATGCTCCTCTACTAGTGAAAGAAACATACTGAAAAACATGTAGAGTAAATCTATACAATCATGCTAGCATAAAGAACTAAGCTTACTGAATTCTAAACACCTTCTGAATCTTATTTCACTTGTTTAAAGACTTATTCTTTAAATACTTTATACTTATGTAAAACTTGCTTTACTTGTTCAAAACTTATACTTATAATACTTCAAAATAATAATCAACTTCTTCTTGGGCCCGACAACTGTACTTGCTATGCGCGCATCCCTAACTAGACCCGAGATAGCTGGTCCCGAATCTAGTAGGATTTGCTAGGTTATCTAAACCTAGGGACCGACTATGGGAGCCCAGCCCAAGGACTACTGAGAGTCCTGCATACTAGGTTATCTAAACCTAGGGACCGACTATGGGAGCCCAGCCCAAGAACTACTGAGAGTCCCGTACAGTGTTACTGATAAACCTAGGGACGACTATGGGAGCCCAACCCAAGGACTACTGAAAGTCCAGTGCAGTGCCACCGATAAAAGTAAAATACTTGTTATCTTTTAATACTTCTAATATATAATGCCTCGGCATTTTCTTTAGCACCTTGTGTGCCAAAATCCCTAAAGTCTTGACTTTGGGATTTACTTAAGGCCTTGGCCTTTTCTTTCTTTTCTTAATCTTTCTTATACTTTTCTTATAAAAGAATGCTTCTTATAAAACTGAAATGTTTAAACAAATTTTAACACTGCAATGCTTAAACAAGATCTGTATACAAGTTTAAATAGAAATCGCATATCATACAAGCTTAAACTAAATCTAAAACTTGTTAGAACTAAAAACCTTAAATCTTGCTACAACAGAATTAAATAACAACATGAACTTAGAACTAAACTTGGGTATAATCAGTTAGAGCTTAAGGTAAATCATGTATAGGAATATGATGGACTTAAAGCTATGCATACCAGAAACAATAATTTCATATTAAAATAAAACCTATGTCATGCTTAAAGAATTCAAAAGTCTGCATTGCTTCTACAGGCTGTTCATGTTATTCCAATAGCAAATAAATCTAGAAATCTGCTCATGCACATTTAATAGTGAGGAAACTAGAAATAAAGGAATCAAATGCTTAATGGAATCTAAGTTTCTGCACTGCTACTGAAAGGAACTAAAACATGAATCATCATCTTGATATGAGCCATGGCTATCATGGAAAACATAGAAAAGTGCCTCTGCTTCAATCCACGGCAGAAATGGGAGAAAGGAAAACAGAAAAGTGCCTCTACTTCAATCTACGGTAAGGAAGGGAAACTACAATACCACCTAAGTAAAACTTACTGGAACTTTTGAAATCGAAATCTATGTAGAACTTGTTCCCAGCTTATGTCTTAACAGAGCAACAAAATTCGAAGCTTGTAAAACTCCACACGAACCAAGCATGTTCATCAAGGTTGCAAACAGAAAATTCAGATCAAAAGCTGCTATACTAATTTCACCGTCTAAAGGAAAACAAATACTAAGGGGTTACATGCATATAGATCAACACTGTTAACAGCAGTGATCCACAAAACAGCACACATACTCAAAAATTCGACTCAACTCTTGCTTTACTGTTAGCAACAATCCAAAACCGAACATAGCATTAGAGCATGTTATAAGAAAGAATTAAAACACCATCCTACATGCTTAATCTAATCATTTCCTTCCCTTGAAACTCACGGCAACAAACGTGGCAGCAAGCTTCGAAACATGCTTCAACAATCAAAAGACGCAAGGAAACATCAATCGAATTCGGAACTACTCTTACCGCAGGTGAGTAAGCGACTTACCTTCGTGTTCTTGGACTCACAGCCGAAAGGAGGCAACTAGGGCTTCGGAGGAGCTTCAATTCTCAGCAACCTCTTTGTGTTTCCAAGCTCCCCTTGTCGGAGTGGCCACACACGGGTGAAGATCGGTCGGAAACAACCCTTCGCCGGCGGCGGAGACCAAGCCCTAAGTCCCCTGCTGCATCTTCGCCCGAGAGGGAGTCGCCGTCGCTCACGATCGGGAGAGGAAAGGAGAGGGGAAAGGGTTTTCGGTTTGGGAATTTACCACCTCAACTTATCCCTCTTTATAATCTCCATATTCTGTTAACCGGTTAAATAATTTTCCTACCTTCTCTAAACAGAACCGACGGCTGGAATACTTGGTCAGCAGCGGTTTGGCGCGAGTTAAAGGTCGCGTGTTCGAACTCTGCTCGGCTCCCTTTTATTTTGGTATTTCTGTTCCCAAAAACTGCTTATATAGATTTTATTCCATACTTTATTAACAAAACTCTCGTAGACTAGCTGGTTGGCTGAGTCCAGTTAACATCTGGTTCGGGTCCGAGGTCTTGGGTTCAAAACCCAGCTTTAACACTTTTATTTCTTCTTTTTTTTTTTAAACTTCTTCCTCTTGGTAAAAATACCAAACGAACTCCAAAAATTACATAAAAATACTCTATAAATTTCTAAAAATCTCTAGAATTTTTCTAATATATTTCTAGATTTTAATAAGGTCTTTCAGAACTCTAAATCATGAAATTTGGGGTGTTACACTGATATCCAAGCATATCAGGCCCAACGGAGGCTGATTGTATTTTAAATTTTTCCCAGCACCTATAAATATTTAAACATTTATTTGCCACCAGATTCTGAGTCCTTGCAACTCCAGAATACCACTAGCGCTGATATGGGTCCAATCTGATGTGTCTAGGTCCATCAGTGGGTTTTGACCAAAATCCACTGATGACCCTCCCCTACTTGGATTTTCATGAAATCAAGTCCCCTGTGAAGGTCATGGTGGGCAGATGGTATTTATGCTGTCAAACATAATTTATACACCATGGATTACGAAGTATGGCTCCGTGCCAGTTGGCACGGAACAGTCCACACCTTTTCTTTTCTACCCTATGGAATCGATTACTACACTCCCTTTGTGCATGTTTTAACACATCTATATTTCACTACATATTAATGTGACTTTGAAATTACGAACCCCTTCCTGTTGAATTGAAATGTATCGCATTTTTATTTGACACAATGGAGATATGGTGTGAAGTATTATTTCTGCCTTACAGGTGATGGTTTACACTTCTCATACCTACCATAAAACTGTAACACAAACTAAATACTCCATAAACGTATATAACAGAAACATCACTTTTAACAACTGTTTGTCTTACAAACCTATTTATGTACTTCATACAAAACATATGCCTCAACTCCTCGAATTTACAATTCAGTCAAGATCCAGGGGCTGGCGGCATTCTACAGGTCCTCCGATTATGTCCCAGTTGTTTGCACCTGCTGCATTTGATTTTTACCTTCCCATTATGTTTTGACTCGATCCTTGCCTTCTTTCTCCTACCAGGTTGCACAAGGCTACGTGGACATAGCACTATAATGTTGTTGACACCCCTTGGCCAAAATTCTTTGCTTCGACAGGGGTAAATACGATCCATGTATGTCGTTTTCCAATTATGTGAATGAAAGTAATGCTCACAATATGGGAGTGTATCCATGTTCCGGTGAATTATGACGGCATTTGCATGTGAGCAAGGCAATCCTGAAATTTGAAACTCCCCACAGTTACAATATTTCCTCTCCAAATCAACAATGTATGAAGCACCCCATGTCTCTACTTCCATTTCGGATTGAGAGTAGGGGTGGACTTTATATCGTCTAGCTTTCTCCCTCCTTGATTGCATTTCTTTGGTAGCATGAGGTGTCAACGCTACATACCATTTCGACGCTTCCTCCTTACGGTTACAAAACCATTGAGCTACCTTTCTTCGGGTATTATCAATTAACCTGTTTATCGGAAGTTCACGCGTCTCCTTGAACAAAGCATTTAAACTCTCTACACAATTGGTGGTTAGCATTGTGTACCTTCTCCCACTAAAGTGTGCATTAGCCCATCTTTTAGGGTCAATGTTCTGAAGCCACTTATGAGCATCTGGATGTTTTTCAAGCATGGACTGCATTATGAGATCATATTGTAGTGTTGTGTTTGCTCGAGCAGCTGCCCAAAACAACCCTAAACCTGACCTACTGCCAGTATCTGTTACCATATTGCAAGACATGTGGTGGCAACAAAAAGCATGATGGGCAGTAGGGTATACTTTCCTAACTGCTGCTATAATGCCACGATGTCTATCTGATACTATACTCATTGACTCTGGATCAACATTAAAGAATCTCTTCGTATGATCCAGAAACCACTCCCATGCAGACCCACATTCAACTTCAGCGATTCCAAAGGCTACTGGGAGGACATTGTCATTAGCATCTATTGATGTAGCCATCAACAACACACCCGGATATTTGCCTCTTAGGTGTGTGGCATCAATTCCAATTAATTTACGCAGATAAGACCTAAATACTCTCCTACAAGCTCCAAAACCCCAAAAACATCGTTGGAACTGATTATCCCCATTCCTGTGTAGTGCAACATAGGTTTCAGGATCCCTTACTCTTAACTCACGCAGATATAGTGGAAGATCTCTATATGCTTGATCATAATCTCCAACAACTTTCTTCATCGCTTTCTCTCGAGCTATGTAAGCTTTTCTGTAGGATATGGTCACTCCGAACCTGACTTTTATATCTGCTATAATCATACTTGGCTTGTATTGTTCATTAGCAAGAAATTGCTCTTCAACAAAAGAAGGTACAAAGGATGAAGAGCATGCTTGATGATCAGCACTTTCCCTAATGGTGCCACATTGGTGTTCCTTTATATATTTCGTAACAATGAACTCGACATCCCCCCTGGCAACTACTCTCCACTTACACGGTTGATTGAAGCAGACAGCTTTTACTTTATTTTTCCGAGTGTCAACTGGGTTATATCTCATATGTTTAACCATGGCATGCTTCACAAGTTGATTCTTGAACTCTTGTCGAGACTGAAATATCTGTCCTACAAAAAATTCATGCTGATCTATTGCCTCTTCAATTGGCCTTTGGAGCAATCGAGAATTTAGAATATATGGATCATCAGCTATTGGGAACTCCTCCTCTAAGTCACTATACTGCTCTTGAGATATTTCATATTGTTCAATCTGCATATCATCGGCAAAGAATTCTTGTACATTTGTATTGCATTGCATTTTCTCTCCATTTCAGTTATAATACCCTTCCTCCTCACTCCAACTAGGCTCATAGTAATCAACAAGTGTTGCACACGGGTTCAGAACCTTATCTTCTTGAATACTAGCTTCTTCATTTAGATCAAATGTGAAATTACTGCTCGTATTTCTATTTGTGTTATGCACACAATTATACTGTGAAGATGATGGAATATTTGTTCTGGATACTTCTCCTACATTATCTGCATGTCCAATGCTAGAAGTTGCATCAAGAGTATTCCATATCTCATATAGAATTTCGTCAGTTATATGATCATCCCTGATAAATAAATTAAAAAACTATTTTAGTAAATTTGCAACTACATAATCATTTTTTGTAGTTAAATTGTAATTTTGCTCAAACTAGGAACGGTCTGATGTAAAAGCAAAGTTTTAACCACATAACACATTATCGATATCAGGCTCTACGTGGGCCTGATATCATAGATATCAGGCTCTACGTGGGCCTGATATCATAGATATCAGGCCCACGTTAGGCCTGATATCTATGATATCAGGCCCACGTTGGGCATGATCTCATAGATATCAAGCCACTTTTGAAGCAGATACTTCTTGTAAACTAGGACCACCACTGACTAAACCCTAGCCAAACTTAACTATCAACGTCAAAAACTAACATGAATTAAATCGATTAAGTCTTCTATTACATCATAATTCAGGTGTTATTGAATATTATTCCCCACACAACCAAAATTAACCATAATACCACTTTTTGCTGCCACCCTTCACAGACAAATGGTGTACTTTTTATTTACCTTCACTACCCTATTTTACAGTAAAAAAATCCATACATACATGTCTAAATCTTTAAATGTGTGCTTCTACTCATTTCCCTCTTGCAAGAAGTTTGTCCTTCTCGGCTGACCTTCTTAACTTAATTTGTCCTTGGTCTCCTCTAGCAACTCTTATGCAATTATGCCATAAACCTAACTGGTCTATTGCAATCGCCAACCACCACGAGCAGTAATGGCAAGCGCAGGGTTCATATTTTTTTTTCTTTCAAGTTTATAACACCACACAGAGGGACGAAGGGAGAGAGACGGTGAGAAGACGTGTATCCGAACCACAAATTATTTTTCTATTCTACTTTCGGCTTGGATGCTTGGAAAAATGTGTTTGAAAAAGGCGGTTGCCAGGTTAGCCAGAGGGGTAATCTGGGGATTGATTTTGGTAAACTCCGCCTTTTGGTAAATATAAAGCTGTAATGCGCTTTTTGATAAATACATTAACTGTAGTATGCCTTTTGGTAAATTGTCGTATTTGGAAAGATTCAACCATATACATTAATTATGGGTTCCACATGTAAAATAAATAGGCTTGAAAATTCAAACATACTCTAAATTAAAAACTCCAAATCTCTTCTATATAATCATACTTTTTTTAAAAAGAATTTTAGTCATTATTTTAAGTATTAATAATCGTCTATAATTTAATTTTTTTTATATTAATCGAATTGACTAAGACACTATGACCGAACATATCTTTTGTCGCCATAATTTTTCTTAAGATTTTTTAATTTAATAAACCTACGAAAAAGTTTGTGTTCGAGATGCTCTGGGAGCCCGGACTACATGCACCATTAAGCCACAATTCAATTCTATCCATAACTAAGTGCCAGCGCAACAATACCTTCGCTACTCAATGGCTTTGAACTTTCTTCTCTTCCTCCGCCTCGTTCTCACTCCCGTCTCCGCCGCCGGTCACCCGCTTGATCCCTTGACTGCCGACGAACTTACCAGAGCCATCGACCTGATCCGCGCTTCCCCCCTTAATTCCTCCTCCTCCCTCGCCTTCCACTACGTCGGCCTCGATGAGCCGCCCAAGCCCGCCGTCCTCGCGTGGCCCCGCTCCGCACCGCCGCGTCGGGCCTTCATCATCGCCCGCGCCGGCGGCGCCACCCACGAGATCCACGTCGACCTCTCCAGCGACGGCGGTGGCCTCATCCTCTCAGAAACGGTCTATCGCGGCGCCGGCTTCCCCACCTTCACCATCGATGAACAGGTGGCGGCCTCCAAACTGCCGTTCCAGTACCCGCCGTTCGAGGCGTCGGTGGCGCGGCGGGGGATCCCTCTGTCCGACGTTTTGTGCACGACCTTCTCGGTTGGGTGGTTCGGCGGCGAGGAGAGGTGGGCTGGGCGTAGGGTGATCGTGGTGCAGTGCTTCGTGGCGGCCGGGACGGCGAACTTCTACGCGCGGCCGGTGGAGGGGGTTGATAGAAGAATAATAGGAAGAGGTGGGAGCAATAATAAATCTTGTTGTTGATTGATATTTGCCCTAAGGACAATACAATATATAGGGTTTAAACAAGTACTCGGTCAAATAACCAATTAACAAATAATAGAATAATTCTAAAACTTATTCTGAGAATTATTCTAATAATTATAACAGAATTATTAGAATAATTCTAATACTTAATTTTGATTTGATTCGGTAATTTCTCTTTTATCTCTATTACCCCCCGACAAACTTAACGGGAGATCTTGAACGTTGAGTTTGCTTGCTAACTTGTTGAAACGGTGTCTGGATAATGGCTTAGTAAATATATCAGCGATTTGATCTTCAGCAGAGATATAAGAGACAGATAACTATTGAGATGTCACACGTTCACGAACAAAATGAAAGTCAATTTCTACATGTTTTGTACGAGCATGGAAGACCGGATTTGCTGAGAGATATGTTGCCCCAATATTATCACACCAAATTTTTGGTGCAATATTTGATGCAAGATGAAGTTCAGAGAGAAGTGATTGAAGCCAAATAATCTCAGACGTTGTATTTGCTATAGCTTTATATTCTGCCTCAGTGCTTGAACGAGATACCGTAGGTTGCTTTTTCGAATTCCATGAGATAAGATTTCGTCCAAGAAATATCGCATATCCACTAGTAGAGCGTCTATCTTCAGGAGAACTAGCCCAATCCGCATCACTATAAGCATGTAGATCTCGAGACGATTGACGATGTAGAAGAAGACCATGTAGAATAGTACCTTTGAGATAACGAAGTATTCTTTTTACATTATCCCAATTTTGTTCAGTTGGAGCATGCATGAATTGACAAGCACGATTTACTGCAAAAGTAATATCAGGGCGTGTGATAGTGACATATTGTAAGGCTCCAACAATGCTTCGATAACTTTGTGGATCAGACATAGCAGGAGAGGATGAAGATGGAGAGTTGTTTACAGCAAGTGGTGTAGAGACCGGATGTGCCCCATCCATTTTGGCTTTTTGAAGAAGTCCAGTAATGTATTTTCTCTGAGAGAGAAGATAGCCATCCTCATGTGGAATAAACTCAATACCAAGAAAAAAACGAGCAATGCCCAAATCTCGAGTTGGAAATTCTTGATTGAGAAGACTTAATAAAGTTGTGATACCCTTGTGATCATTACCGGTTATCAGGATGTCATCCACATAGATAAGAAAAAATATCATAAATCCATCATGATTTTTGTAAAATAAAGACGAGTCAGTCTTCGATCCAAGAAATCCTTGAGTTTGTAACCATTAGATAATCGATGAAACCATGCACGAGGAGCTTGTCGAAGACCGTATAAGGATTTCTTGAGTTGACAAACATGAGATGGAAATTGTGGATGAATGAACCCAGGCGGTTGCTCCATGAAAACAGTTTCCTCAAGATGACCATGGAGAAACGCATTTGAAATGTCTAATTGTCGTACGGGCCAATTAGAACTAACAGCTATTGATAACAATAGTCTGACAGATGTAATTTTGATGACTGGGCTAAAAGTGTCATTGAAGTCAATACCCGGTTGTTGACTAAATCCATTGGCTACGAGTCGAGCTTTGTGTCGTTCAAGAGAACCATCAGCTCGATGCTTAAGACGAAATACCCATTTAGAGCCCACCACATTCATGGAGGGAGTACGCGGAACTAGGTTCCATGTTCCATTGCGAAGAAGCGCATCAAATTCTATAGCCATTGCATTACGCCAATTTGGATCCTTGTTTGCCTGTGTAAAACAAGTCGGTTCAATAGACTTTGAAGAAACCAATAAAGCTCGAGGAAGAGGATGTCGAGTTGTTATTTGAGGGCATCGTGAATATATGTCACTTAAGGGAAGCATGCGACGAGGACGACCATCATACGAATCACTTGTTGACGAGGAAGAGGAAGTAGTTTGACATGGTGATTCTGATGATGGACTAGTATTATTTGACGATCCAGATCTAGAGAGTATATTATCCATAACTGGCGAGGCTTCCGAGATTGGACACAGAATAGGTTCCACAGTATTATTCCTCTCATCAGTATGCCCTGGTCTTAATGGAGTAGCCACTCGGGTCAATTCTGGCGATCTAGGAGAATCTGTAGAAAATTCTGGAGCAGAACCCAGGATGCCATCTCTTCTCACATTTCCAGTGTGTTTAATTGGACGGGCAACCTGTGGTAATTCAGACGGGATATTAGGTGGTGGTAAGAAGGTACCACTGCTTGAGGATGGAGCTGTTGTTGTGGCTGCAAAAGGAAACATAGATTCATCAAAAATAACATGCCGAGATATATATATGCGCCCTGTCGGAATATATAGACAACGGTACCCATGGTGCAAATTACTATAACCAAGGAAAACACACTGTTGAGAACGAGGATCAAGTTTATGTTTGGAGTAAGGTCGTAGCCATGGATAACATGCACAACCGAAGATACGTAAGAAGGTATAGTCAGGAGACTGATTATGGAGTTTTTCCATAGGACATTTATGGTGAAGCAATGGAGTAGGTAGACGATTAATAAGATAAACAGCAGTTTGAACCGCGTCATCCCAAAATTTGAGTGGAACTGATGCATGATTGAGAAGAGCTAAGGCAGTTTCGATTATATGACGATGTTTCCTTTCTGCAGAGCCATTTTGTTCGGGAGTGTGAGGACATGAGACTCGATGAAGAATGCCCAAAGAGCCCAGATAGCGATGAAGCGCTTGATATTCTCCACCCCAATCAGAGTGGAGAGAAAGTATTTTTCGGTCAAAGAAATGTTCTACGTGTCTTTGGAATTGACAAAAGATATCAAAAAGATCAGATTTCCGTTTCATGAAAAAAATCCAAGTAAACTTGCTAAAGTCATCAATAAAAATCACATAATAGAGGAAACCTTGATTTGACAAAATTGGAGCAGGGCCCCAAACATCAGAGTGAATAAGTTCTAAAGGAAAACTAGACATATGAGACGAAGAAACAAAGGGCAATTTGTGACTTTTTGCTTTCAAACATGCTTCACAAGAATGAGATGAGGATGATAAAGATGTCGGTAGGCCAAACCGATTGATGATTCCTTGAACAAGACGTAGAGATGGATGACCAAGTCGTGCATGCCAGGAGGTTTTATTTGCGCGTTCTCCAACTAGAGCTTTGGCGGATGTAGGTTGAAGATAGTAAAGACCATCTCTAATTTCTCCTCTGAGCAGGGTGGTTTTGGTTGTGGGATCCTTCACAAGACAATAGTGAGGGTGAAATTCAAAAAATACATTATTATCAAGAGCAAATTGACGGACTGAAAGTAAATTTTTAGTGATGGAAGGAACATGAAGTGTATTGCGCATGGAAAAGAGTCGACCAGATGAATGAAAAAATGTGTTCCCAAGGTGAGCAATTTGCAAACCTGAACCGTTGCCTACTTGTACAGTATCAGGACCATGATAGGAGGAGGCCTCTGTAAGAATGTCATAATCTGAAGTAACGTGATGAGTTGCTCCAGAATCTGGATGTCATCCTGAGACTGAAGAATTTGTCGTAGGTACATAAGGGTTGCTTGCAAGAGAAAATGCCCCTGGGTGATATGATGAAGTTGAGGTTGATGCTTGAGATGTGGATGCAAAACCTCCAGTAAAATTTGGGTCATATCTCTTATAACATTGATGAGCAAAGTGACCAATCTTGAAACAAATCTGACAACGTCCTCGTCCTCGTCCTCGGCCTTGACCTCGTCCTTGTCCTTGACCTCGTCCTCGACCTTGTCCTTGTCCTCGACCTCCTTGATTTCCTTGGTGGATAGTACTATCAGTCTTGCATGCCGTAAGAGCAATAGAATCTGAAACCCTTTGAAATTGTAATTGTAGAAGTATCTCATGTGAAGAGAGCAAGCCATGAAGGGTATCAAGTGACACTTGATCGATGCGAGTAGTTATGCTAGGAATAAAGCTATCATATTGAGGCCCCAATCCTGCAAGAACATGTATTAATAAATCTGGATCTGAAATTGGATTGCCAATCGCAGCTAAATTATTGACAATGGTTCTGATTGATTGCATATATTCATTGATGGATTTGTCTCCTCGGTGCACCGATTGTAACTGCATGCGAAGTTGAAGAACACGTGCTTGAGACTTTGAAGCAAAGGTTCGAGCAAGAGTTTCCCATATTTGACGAGAGCTAACAAGCCCTACAATCGCAGGAAGTATAGGCTCACTAATTGTTGAAATCAGCCATGTCATAATTAGTTGATCCTTCTTATTCCATATAGTATAGCCTGGATCATCTTCTTGCGGTTTAAGAGAAGTGCCATCAACGATTCCGAGTAAATCATGAACACGAAGTAGCGAAACAAATTGCATCTTCCAAAGCATATAATTATCATTGGTGAGTTTGATGGGTAAATAAGACATGGCATTTAGGGGTAAGGAAGAGAATTGTGTCGCAAAATTTGTTTCTGTGGTGGAAGATGGAGAAGAAAGTTCTGACATTATAAAAGGAATGAGCTATGTAATGCAAACTTATCTGTGGTGAAGAAGAGAACACATATGCGTTGCGACCAATGTGAACAGACGGAAGTTGCAGCGGCACCGTGTTCCCTCGGCGAGCAGCGGCGGCACTGAAGGAAAGAAGAAGTTGCTGCCGTCTCTTGCCTTCCGCTTAGCCGGTGCCAAAGTAGGACTTGAGGGAAAAAGAAAAAGGAATAATAATATGAGGTGGTGGCGCTACGAAGAGGAAGAAGAGCAAAGGCTCTAAAGCTCTGATACCATGATAGAAGAATAATAGGAAGAGGTGGGAGCAATAATAAATCTTGTTGTTGATTGATATTTGCCCTAAGGACAATACAATATATAGGGTTTAAACAAGTACTCGGTCAAATAACCAATTAACAAATAATAGAATAATTCTAAAACTTATTCTGAGAATTATTCTAATAATTATAACAGAATTATTAGAATAATTCTAATACTTAATTTTGATTTGATTCGGTAATTTCTCTTTTATCTCTATTAGGGGTGACGGTGGTGGTGGACCTTGACGCGATGGAGATCGTAGAGTACGAGGATAGAGAGGACCTGCCGGTGCCGAAGGCGGAGGGGACGGAGTACCGGGCTGCAGAATAGAGACCGCCTTTCGGGCCGGAGCCGAAACCTGGAGCTGTGGTGCAACCGGAGGGAAGAGGGTTCCAAGTCGACGGCCACATGATAAGGTAGAAATGACTCCTAAATAATTTTTTGGTTGACTCAAAGTCAGCCATTCAATTCAAAGAATTCGGATGATACTTCCAACATTAATGCTGCCGTTGACTGACAACAAACTGAAATCAAGGTTTTTGTGCCAAGCTAATTATCCATTTAGATTTAAATATTGTCGATCGTATAATCACACAACTAATAAATTAAACTAAAGAGTAAATCTTGTTCATCAGTTAGAAATCTTTATCTTTCAATTATAATATTTATTGACCAGTTAGAAATCTCTATCTTTCAATTATAATGTATGTATGTACATGGATGTAATTAATATATATATATATATATATATATATATATATATATATATATATGATATTACTAAAATACCCATACATATGCATGCATATATTTTGGTTGGCTAGATTCTGACCATTTAGTAATACCCTAAACTAAAATGAAAACGACATAAAACTTAAATTTTTGTTATTAATTGTTGACTTAGAATTGGATAGGATAGCACACCCAAAATACACAGCACACAAGAACAATAGGACAAATAGAAATTTAACTTAGGAAAGAAAACCTTACATTGAGATACTTTCTACACACCTCTACAACCCTTTAAATACACCACAAATGATAAGAGCAAAGACTACAAGATCCATAAAAATAGGATCGGCTAGGACTAGATCCATAAAAATAGGAAGACCAAGTAATAAGAAATTATCGAGAAAATAAATATAAAAAAATAAACTAGCGACGTGGGAATTTAACCTTATCATGTCTGGAGTATTTTCTCATATTACTCCCCATAATCCTGACATTGTTGTAAATCACGGACACCGAGTAGTTGTCGCATGACACCTAACTTCACTCCTGACAATGCTTTAGTTAACGCATCGGTTCGTTGTTCTCCGGTATGGCGGTATTAACGAACTCAACCACAATCTGCCCTTTTCCATACATTCTCTGATAAAATGAAACCTTGTATCTATATACTTGCTTCAATCATGGAATACCGAATTCTTCATGAGAGCTATGGCAGATTTGTTGTCAACAAACAAAGTTACCAGTTTTGGCTCTACACCGGTTAATTCGCTGGCAAGACTCCTCAATCACAAAGCATGACAGGCCACAGTTGCGGCTGCCATGAACTCTTCCTCACACGATGAAAGCGCCACTGTCTTCTGCTTCTGTGAATTCCAGGACACTAACCTTTCATTAAAATAGAAAGTCATTTCACTTGTGCTTTTCCTCCCATCGAGATCGCCGACTAAATCATTGTCCGAGTAGCCGAATATACCAATTTCCTGGGGTCCCTTTATGTAAACAAGCCCAAAATAGATTGTACCTTTCAAATACTTGAGAATCTATTTAACCGCCTTGTGATGCATGATTGTAGGCCTTTCCATATATCTGCTCGCCATCTCGACAGAATATGACAGGTCCGGCCGTGTGTGTAGCAAATATCTCAGACAACCAATAATGCGTCTGTACTCCGTGGCGTCAATTGGAGTCCCTTCCAAGTCCTTATGCAATTATGTCTTGGGTTCTATTGGATGCTTTGTGGCATTGCAGTCTGCCATCTTGAACTGAGATAGAATTTTCTTGGCATAAGCTGATTGTCTAAGTAAAATTCGGCTCTTCTGTTGCTCCACTTCAATCCCTAAGTAGTAGGAGAGAAGACTCAAATCACTCATCTCAAATTCTGTCATCATTTGTTGTTTGAACTTGTTGATTTTCTCTGTGCTACTTCTTGTCACAATGAGATCGGTGACATACACTCTAACAAGTATACTTGCTTCTCCTTCACCTCTTGTATATACTGCATGTTCTTGAGTATATTTTTTGAAGTCGAGCTCTTCCAGACTCCTGTTCAAACGCATGTTCCAAGCTCGTGGAGCTTGCCGCAGTCCATAGAGGGCCTTGAACAACCTGTATACCTTATGTTTTTGATTTTGTACTTCAAACCCTTCTGGTTGAGTGACATATATTTATTCTTCTAACTCTCCATTAAGAAATGCTGACTTCACATCTAGATGGTGTACCTCCCAGCTTTGATTTGCCGCAAGCGCAAGAATAACTCGAATAGTGTCAAGTCTAGCGATAGGCGCAAACAATTCTTCAAAGTCAATGCCTTGTCTTTATACATAGTCTTTAGCCACTAATCTTGCTTTGTGCTTAACGACTTTTCCATCTGAATCTTTCTTCAATTTGAACACCCACTTTAGGTCGATAGGCTTGTGGCCTAATGGGAGCTCAGTTAGGTTCCAGGAATTGTTCATCTCAATAGAGTTAAGCTCTTTCTCCATTGCTTCGTACCAGCAAGCCTCGGTTGCAGCTTCTTGATAACATGTCGGCTCTTCAGATATCACTATCATCACCTCACCCTCTTCTTCATCAATACCAACCACTTCCTCAATGTTGGTGTGGATATTAGCAATGAATCTAAAACGGACTGGTCCTTCATAAGACTTGGGTGAGTTTGTTATCGAAGGCGAGGAAGTTGTATGAGTGTTCGATGATGGTGTAGATGGACTTGACGCTCCTGTCATGGGTACCACGGCTACTGCCAGTGTTGTGACATCTTCCACCGCGACCTCAATGTCTGCTGCAACAATTATCTCGTCGGTGCCGAATGCATCCATCACCATAAACTCTGGTATCTTTTCTTCATTGTTGGCACCTGCATTCCATGTCCATTCATAATTTTCTCGAAACATCACATCTCTACTTAGTTGTAGCTTGCCATGCCTTGGATCAAATAGACGATGAGCTTTGCAGCCTTCCTCGACACCCAAGTATACCATGAGTGAGCTTCTGTCGTCAAGTTTCTTGAGGTGAGGGACTGTTTTTTTCACATATGCAACACAACCAAACACTCTCAAGTGGGTGAGATGTGGCTTTCTCCCCATCCAAGCTTCAAATGACTTGCGCTCTACTAGCACCTTAGTTGGGAGACAATTTACAGATAGACAGCATGCCTAACCACCTCTCCCCAGAACCTTGCCGGCATATGTGTACCCTTGATGAGAGATCTTGCCATGGCCATCACGGTGCGATTACGGTGCTCCACAACACCATTTTGTTGGGGTGTATAGGGAGCCGTAAGATATCGCTCAATTCCTTCATTTTCACAGAACTGAGTGAACTCCGTGGATAGAAACTCGCAGCCCCGGTCTGTTCAGAGTGTTTTGATCTTGTATTCAGTCTTGTTCTCCGTCAATAATTTGAACTTCTTGAATGCTCGGAATGCATCATTCTTTGCTGCCAATATAAACACCCACATCCACCTTGTGAAATCATCAACAATCAGAAGGAAGTACTTGTTACCGGCTAGTGTACATGGTGAGATTGGTCCACAAATATCAGCATGGATAAGTTCCAACGGCTTCTCTGCTCTAAAGTTTGCTTGGCACGGGAATGACGACCTTGCATGCTTGGCGATCACACACACCTCGCAAAGCTTGCTCGGCTGGGGCAATAGAGGCACATCAACCGCCAATTTCTTCTCCCCTAACAACTTCAAGTCATGGAAATTAACATGTCTGAGCCTTGTATGCCATAACCAAGTTGGGTCTTCTAGGCTTGCTAGGAGATAGACTTGCTTGAATGTCTTCAAGGTTATCTTGTACAAGCGATTTTGTGTTCGCTTTACCAGCATCAAGAGCTTCCCGCTCCTATTAATCACCTTCATGGTATCTCTTTTCATGTGCACCTCGTTTCCAGTTTCTGTCAATTGACCGAGACTTATGATATTACTACAAAGTTTCAGAATGTAGTATATCTCGTGGAGAGCCTTCCGATTGCCGTTCTTGCATTCGAACACAACCGTCCCCTTGCCCATGATCTCAATGGTTGATTCATCGCCAAACATCACCCTCCCGGTGATGGTTTCATCTAGTTCTTGAAACTTCTTGCGATGGCCAATCATGTGGTTACTGGCACCGTTGTCAAGGTACCAGACGTCTTTATCTCCTTTATTAACGCCGCAGTACATCTCCGGTAACAACCTATCTTCACTGAGCAGAATGGTATCCTGTCGCTCACGCCTAGTGTCAGGCTCCTCGTGGGACACGATCATCATCAGTGATGGCTCTTCATCGGTGGTGCAAGTGAGGTGAGCCTCATCATCACGACGTTTGTTGTAACATTCGGACGCATAATGCCCCATTTTCTCACAATTGAAACACTTTATACGGCTCTTGTCACGAGTGCCTCTGCCGTTGCTGCTAGTGCCTCCTGCACTGTCTTGGCTCGGCGTACCACGACCACGACCACGCCCCACCCACGGCTACGTCATTTTCCACGACTAGGGCTGTTGGACCCACACCCCTTGCCTCATGACAAAGTGTCCACATTGCTCCCCTTCTGTCGCATTTGCCATTCGACATGAGTAAGTAGGAGCTCACCTTTAGTGTCGTTGGTGTTGCCGCATAATCGTAGTGTTCGTTCCTCGTACTTTTTCAGTCACCCAATAGTCTCCTCAAATGGTATCGTCTCAAGATCGTGAAACTGCTCAATACCGGCAACAATAGGAAAGAACTTATCAGGGACAGAATCAAGCAACTTCTTTACCAAAGAGGAATATTCAAGCGTGGCACCAAGAGTGGAGAACTTGCTGCTCATGGCGCTTAGTTTGCCAGCAAACTCATCAATCGTCTCAGTCTCCTTCATCCGGAGGGCGTCAAACTCGCTCTTCAACGTTTGTACGCGTGCCTTCTTCACCCGATCACTACCAAGGTACCTCATCTTGAGGCTGTCCCAGACTTCCTTCGCTGTCTTCCTTTTTGCAATATGGAGAAGGATGTCTTCGGGGATACATTGCAAGATGTATGCACACGTCTTTTTGTCCTTCTTTATATCTACTCGGGCTCCATCCACTGACTCCACTACCTCCCAGACTCCCTGGGCATCAAAAATCGTCTCTGTCTTTATTGCCCACACAGTGTAATTATGAGGGCTTAGCATCAGATAGGGAAATGACATTTTGCCGTTCTCCTTCGCAGCAACTTGTGGGATGCCAGACATTTTTGTGGAATTGTGGATTCTTGGGTGTTTTATAATGCCAAAGCTCTGATACCAGATGTTGGCCTAGAATCGGATAGGATAGCATACCCAAAGCACACAACACACAAGAAGAATAGGACAAATAGAAATTTAACTTATGAAAGAAAATCTTATATTGAGATACTTTTTACACGCCTCTACAATCCTTTAAATACATCATAAATAATAAGAGCAAAGACTACGAGATCCATAAAAATAGGATCGATTAGAACTAGATCCATAAAAATAAAAAGATCGAGTAATAAGAAATTATCAAAAAAAAAAATAAACTAACCACGTGGAGATTTAATCTGTCTGAATTATTTTCTCACGTTAATTTACTGTAAATTTGCAGGGGGACGAACTGGGAATTGCACTTGAGCTTCGACGCTCGCGCCGGCGCCGTCATTTCTTTAGCGTCCGTAAAAGATTCCGACAAGGGTGTATTCCGGCCCGTCCTCTACCGTGGCCACGTCTCCGAGCTCTTCGTGCCGTACATGGACCCGTCGGCAGATTGGTATTTCAAGACCTTCTTCGACGCCGGCGAGTTCGCCTTAGGCCTTTTAACAGCTCCGCTGGAGCCCTTCACCGACTGCCCGGCCAACGCCGTGTTCATGGACGCAGACGTTGCCGGCGTCGATGGATCGCCCGTGAGGAATATCCCCAATGCGATGTGCGTGTTCGAGCGCTACGCCGGCGACGTCGCGTGGAGGCACACCGAAGTGGTAATCGATTAATAAATTTGATTGTATTGGTGAACGATCACATAATATTTCGAGTTGATGTAGATAACAGAGGTGAGACCCGAGGTGAGCTTGGTGGTGAGGTCGGCGGCGGTGGTTGGCAACTACGACTACGTGATTGACTGGGAATTTAAAACCACCGGCTCCATCAAGATTGGAGTAAGATAAACGCACGCTTTCATCTTAATTCCAACTAGTAGCTTTCAAATCCGACTATTAAATTCAATCCGATTAGCAGGTAGCGCTGAGCGGAATCCTGGAAGTCAAAGCCACATACTATTCTCATGCCGACGAACTCTCCGGCGACGCACACGGCTCGCTCATAGCCGGCAATACGCTCGGCGTCTACCACGACCGCTTCCTCACCTTCCGGCTCGACCTCGACGTCGACGGCCCCAACAACTCGTTCGTGAAGTCCCGTCTGAGGCCAGTGCGGGCGGCCGCCGGGCCGAGGAGGAGCTACTGGACGGTGGAGAAGGAGACGGCAAGGAGGGAGACGGATGGCAGCGTGGAGCTCGACGCGACGGAGCTGATGGTGGTGAACCCGAACAGGAGGACGAGGATAGGCAACGAGGTCGGGTACAAGATTGTTAGCCACGGCGGCACGGCGACGTCGCTGCTCGACGACGACGATTACCCGCAGCGGCGGGCGAGCTACACGAAGCGGCAGGTGTGGGTGACGGCGTACGATGAGGCGGAGAAGTGGGCGGCGGGTCTCTATACGGACCAGAGCACTGGCGACGACAACTTGGCGGCGTGGAGTCGAAGGTATTATTTCAATTAAAAGAAAAATATTACATTTAAATGAATGAAAATGGCTAGAATTTTCTTAAAAAACAAAAGCAGGAATCGCGAGATTGAGAACAAAGACATAGTGTTGTGGTACACGGTAGGGATTCATCACGTGCCGTGCCAAGAAGACTTCCCGGTGATGCCAGCGGTAACCGGCGGCTTCGAGCTTCGGCCCACCAACTTCTTCGACCGCAATCCATTGATCAGGACGAGGCCCAACAAGCAAGCGACTTGGCCCAATTGCTCTCTTATCAATTAGCAGAGGAAGACTGACTGCTCCGAAATTGGCGATCATCTCCATTATTTGAATTAGTTAAAAATATATCATCATTTATTATATTCTGTGTCATATTTAAAACATTACATTGTGAAAGGTAAGTATGTGTTTGGGACCAAAAGATGAGCTAACAGTTGCATTCCAATCTATGTTTGATTTGGGTGGCCAAGATACGAAGAAATGAGTGCCCGAGAAAAGAGATAGCTAGCTAGAGAGCAATTAAAGAGCTCAAAATGCTGTCGCGTCCTTGTTGTTTGGTGAAGCAGCAACATGTGTGAAGTTGGTGAATTGGGTACCAAGTCCAGTAGGGTCCTGTACTTTAAGCCAGCTCAAAAAAGATCAACTATCTCCATTTCACTAGTTTTCGCTATTAATTTAACCGTATCATAGGACACTTCATTATTAATGAGTATTAATGCTCGTTATTATTAACACCGTTGTTATTGCACTCGATCTCCTTCCGAAACTTCCTTTTTTCCTCGAACCTTCATTTCTTCGGCCCCAACCCAATTCCTGAGCACCAATTTTAAAATCGAGTACCAATTGGTTCTGGACTTGCTTCTCGAACACTAAACTCTTAAGGCCGAGCATTGTAGGATTCTGAAACCGATTCCCGAGCACCTCCCGGTTCTCAGTACGCTTTCCCTAGTCTGAGCACCAATCGCATTTATTTCCTGAGCCCCATTGTGATCGCGGGCACCGAGCCTAGTAACATCCATTAACCTCTTCTTTTTGGGTCCAACCCTTTCAAATTCAAGTAGACCTGGCCCACATGGTTCCTTTAATTGTAGATTATAATTGCTTTATTTTAATTCCAAAATTTAAGGCATGATTTACGCTCAACTTGTTAATCCAGAAGGTTCCTTTGCCAAGCGACGGTTACATGACCTTACATATTCTATTATTAGCGTTAAAATACTTTTATTATCAATAAAACCTTAATAAATTAGTACATCCAACAGCCTTACTCGTTCCTCCACTGATAAAGGGAGCGAGCAAGAAGCATAGGGCAGGAGTCAGGAGAGGAGCTTCCGGATTTGTTAGTTTTCGCTGCTCTGTTCTATCAACATGGAGAGGAAGGTCACGGTGGCGATGGCGTTGGTCGCGTGCTTGCTCGCTGCCGGCGTGGGGTTGTCGGAGGCCGCAGTGTACCTGGTGGGAGATTCCGCGGGGTGGACTATCATGGGAAGCCCTAACTACACTGCTTGGGCCTCAGACAAGATCTTCCATGTGGGAGATGTTATCAGTGAGTCCTCTCTTCCTCTTCCTTTTCCCCTCTTTCTTTTTTTATAGATATTAGATCAAAAAGATGTTCTCCCCCCTTTCTGTTGTTTTTTCCTGAGATTCTTTTTTTTTTTATATATAAAAAAAAGCTTCTGCTTATTTTTCACTTTTATGGCGATGATCTGCTGGTCTTTTCTGTGGAAGAAAAGCAAGCTTGAATCCCGAAGGCAACTCATAGCTTTATTTCTTTTCATCTTCGCATTTGTTTTGGCAGTGTTCACCTACAACAAGAATTTTCACAATGTGTTGGAGGTGCGCAAGACGGAGTACAGCTCATGCAACGCGTCGACTCCCATTTCCACCCACAACTCCGGCAATGACTCCATCGTCATCAAGAGCAAGGGCCACCGCTACTTCTTCTGTGGCATCCCCGGCCACTGCGCCCTCGGCCAGCGGGTGGACATCAAAGTCTCAGGTCCATCCTCCTCTGCTGCCCTTTCCATCCCCCCTACTGCGTCGGCTCCTTACGTCGCCCCGTCGGTTTCGCCGACATCCGGCGGTGCCAGTGGAGCCGTCTCCACTCCGGCAGGCGCCCCGATTAATCCTAGCGCAGGAGCAAGACTCGCTCCCAAGGTGCTCGCTGTCACTGTCGCTGTGTTTTCCTTCGCCACTATCTCTGCGTCTGGTGGCCTGCAGCATTATTAGTTAAACCCGAGGAGTTTTCATGGGGACTGTTATGGTCATTTTGGGGGCCTAAATGGTAGACCATCTTCTATTTCGGTTCACGCTGTTTGTGTGTTCTTTGAAATTTGGTTTTTAAACGTTTGAGAATCCTTAGTCATGTGGCTGTGATGGTTGCTTATTTTATTTTATTTTTTTTGTGAACATGTTGTAGTTTACTGCTGCTACATTTCAGTCTGTGTTCGATACTAATAAATGCTTCCCCTAACGAACCACCACCTTCGACCTAGGCAACCCTTTCTGATAGCATAGTTTATGCACAAAGATGGCCGCTGCTTCTTTGGACTCCAACTCACTGTCCACTGGCAGCTGCTCTTTACCATAGAAAGTGTTGCATTGGTCCTTATTCCGTCAGAGTCTCCTCCAGTTAAAGATATTGTAAACTAGGCTCGAGTTTAGCTGATTAAGTTATATTTAAGCTTGATCTTGTTTACGGCTTCAATCAAACTTTTATACAGGGTTCGAGCTCGACTTATTTTGAAATTATTAAACTCATGAATAGTTCGAGTTCAGTTTGTTATTAGTTTGATTATCATAATTAACGAGTTTAACTCGCTTAACTCGTTAAGCGAGTTCAGACTCGTTTGAGAGTTCGTTTTTTTGACTCGTTTTAAGACTCACTTTATAAGTTTGTTAAGCGAGTTCGAAAACTCATTTGAATAAATATTCAAACGTATCATTGAACAACCGAAACTATGACATTAAACTTCCAAACTCAACACATTATTGAATATTTTCGTGAGCCCTTTAATTGAGCTGAGCTCGAGTCCGAGTTCACGAGTCTTAAACGAATATCTTCTTGAGCCCTTTAATTGAGCTGAGCTCGAGTCCGAGTTCACGAGTCTTAAACGAATATCTTCTTGAGCCCTTTAAACGACCTGAGCTTGAGTTCTTTAAATGACCCGAGCTCGATTCTTTTAAACGAGTCTATAAATAAATATGTTCACAAGCTTATGAATTGAATGTCCTTAAGTTCGAGCTCGGCTCGATAAAACTATCAAACTTGAGCTTAGCTTGATAAGATAAACGAATAAATTTAAATGAATATTTTACTGAATCGAACTCCGAATAATTCATGAACTATTTAATCCATTTACATCGCTACCTCCGGTTACACTTTGTGTTTGCACGGACGTTGCTTGGCATGTGGCACTTGCAGTGCGAAGAAAGCAGTACCTTTTTCCTCGTCAGAAAGGGAGGATACTTTGGCGTGGAAGGCATCAATGCTGTTGCCACACTATTATTAGTATTATTATTATTATTTTGCAAGGTTACTGAAAATTAATTAAAAAAACTCCAGCAGCTTTTGGTACATGGGATAAAAAACTATTGATATATTTGGTGAACACAAATTCATTTCTAATGAACCTTGACACCCTGATATTGATTCTCCTCCAGCTTGGCAGATCATGCCTGCCTGTGTGATTCCGTTCCAATTCAACACCTCCACCAGTGGATACAGAGGGCCTCGAACTAGAGGATCGACCTTCCGTACAGAAGGTTGGCAAGCTAGATGATTTCATTCGCCATGTCAACACTTGAACACATGAAGATTCACACTTACCAGTTAAGTGACAGACAAGCTCCTCTTGTTCTCTATCCCTGATCAGTTCTCTACTTGAAATACTCAGAGCTTCCTGAGCTCTCCCCGAACTTTCAGGGCCCGATCTTTCAAGCTCTAATATAGCAGTCCTTACGATTAGGGCATAACTAGGCATGATCCCTTATGATTCACACTTTCATAGCCCATGATTCTTTGGATCCAACATAGCGAATTGGCTAGGTAGAGTCTCTTGAGAAAGTTAAACTAGCCCATAAGGCTAGATAAAGAGCCTACCAAAGGACTAAGCCGGCCGAACCATATAGAATTAGGGACATATTAGAACAAAAGTATGATTAAACTGAATAAACCAATAGTCTGAATTTAAAAGTTTAATTAAATTATTTCATATTTTTTTTATTAATTCGAATTTACCAGTTTTCAATTTCATATCTATTTTATTAAGATCATTTTCACTCGGTGAAACAAAATTTACCATTTGAAACTAAATTAATTTGTCCGATCACTAGGAAAAATATATTACTTCATATAAATAAAAAATCTAAAAAAATACAAACAGATAACCAGAATGATAAGCTATTACAGATAACCAGTTCTGACCGCCACATACACTGTATTTATAATCCTTCCCTTACAGATAACCAGTTCTGATATGCTCGTTTCACCTCCAAATAACACGTATATTACAGGCAAGATAACTTCAAATGGACGAGGAAGCATACTGAATTCATCCATCAACAAGTTGAATTATCAATAATCATCCATCCTACAACACCAACTGTCTGCAATCACTGGAGAATTGGAATGAAAAAGTTGCATTACAATTCAGATGTTTAAATGAAAGATCACTTAATGACACCAATTATACGATATGTATACCTGGAGGTAGCAATCTTGATGAATGACCTTCTGGGTGCTTGGATTAACCGTCACAGTGCATGAAACTTTACCCTGAGAAAATGTAGTTGGCATTTAACATTTGTAGACATTAAGTGATCAGACATGTAGTTGGATTAACCGTCACTCTGCATGTAGTTCTGACAGCAAAAGCCTAAGACTGATGGAATGAGAATAGTTGTGAGTAATTTGCATAGTAAAAGCAGGGACTTTGGCCAATGGAGCGAAAAAACCAGATAAGTAATCGTTGAGAATGAGATCGCTGTTCTCAAACTGCTACAACACAATGGAATGAAAGCGAATCCTTTGGGGGTCAAAAGTCTAAAACATTTGATCTTGTTGAATTGCAAGCGGAAGCACAATGTGTTGAAGCACCAAAACATTTAGTTGGGAAATCTAATCACATATGATGTTCAAGGACTAAAGAATCAATTCAAATATCTGATGATCTTGAATTGAGAGAGTGAAGGGGGCACAAGGAATCCTCAGAGCAACAAACCTTAGTCGCAATTATAATCATATACAACTTTTACAGGGGAAAAATCTCAAACATTTGATTGTATATGAATTGAACTTGAGTATAGGTGCATGGAAATCTTTCCCTTTTTGATTTCTCAACTTCTTATGTTTATCTTAACCAATCTCTTCTTGATTGTTTTCTAACAAATAACAAGAGGAATTGGATCTCAATAGGAGGTCACTAGAAGGAACCGGCCAAAAACAAAAAAAAAAAAAAAATGGTCAAGGTGCTGAAAAGGAATCAAGATCAAGACTTAGCAAAATTTACCTCGACAGGGACATCGAAGAAGAAGAGCCGCATCCTACCCTTAACCTCGGTTATTGTGCCCAAAGGCAACGATCCCCTAGCAAGGTCCTCGACCAAATAGATGGCGTCACTCAACACCCCGATCCCGTCGAGCTTGAGCTTGGCATGGATGTACGAAACCCCCCGAGCCCTAATATGGCCACCGCTTGAAGTGACGAAGCCAAGCTGCCTTCCCCGGTACCCTAGGGAGACCACGATGGAGCGGTAATTGAGGGCGAAGAAGGCCGGGTTGCGGATTCTGATCTTGACGCCCATGGAGATGCAAATAGTGGCGTCGGGTGTGACGTCCACACGGATGTCATCTAGATCGAGGCGGGCTACAGTGAGATCGGGCTCGGAGGGCCACAGGAAAAAGGCAGCTGATAGGAGGAGGAGGAGGAAGAAGGCTAGGGAGAGGAGAGTAGAAGAGGAAACGAGCGAACCAACACACCGAAAGCATCCACAGCAGCGAGGACGCCGGCGGCGGCGGTGGCTGGGGTAGACGGGCAGCAGGACGTACGCCTGGGGTTCAGGGAAGTAGGGATCCTGGAAAACGGCGACGGAGGAGGTCGCGGCTGGGACGCCGTAGCATGTCTGCGCGGACGACGGTGGAGGAGGAGGCGGTTGTGGGAGGAGGGGCGCCGCCGGGTCGCCTGTCTTCTCGGTGAACGTCATGTGTGTTTACTTCGACCTCTCTGTCTTTCTCTCTCTTCTCTTCTCTTCTCTTCTCTTCGCCTCCGATTTCTACTGTTTTTTTTATTCAAAGCAGACAGTTTTGGAGATTGGGATTGGAACGTCGCCCAATTGGATTGTATTCCTTCGCTGCGACTAAAATCCAACTGAGCCGCTCGCTGTGAAGTTGGTTCATTTGGAGATTAAACCGCAAGATAGGTTCAGCACAAGCTTAAGACTTGTGTCAATCTGTGTCCATTAACAATTTACTGAAGACCAAAGTAAAATTTTATAATGTTTTATTTAATTTCCATATTTATTATAATATATAATTATTTTCTATTATATCCTTCTATTACTAGTCGACTATCCCGAATTTATGAATGGATTGTTAAATTTTATGCGCTCTATTATATGAGAATCAGCTCGTGATAAAATATTTTAAAATTATGTGTGAGAGTATAGAGTAAAATATTTTAAAATTATGTTAATTTTAAAAACTCATAGCTCCATGCAGATTACACGAGAGTGAGAGGGTAGAATGTAATGAATTTTATTTGGAATGTGTTACCGGGTATAATATGATTATTTTATAGGTTAATGAGAAAGGGAAATTAAGAATAAAATAAAAAATAAAATTTAAAAAATAAAGAGAAATCTATCATTTGTTAAAAAAAAAAAACCTTTGTTAATAATAGAAGATGAATCCTCATGCACATAAATAAATATTTATATAAACTTTAAACTTTAAGACTAAAAGAAAGAAATCATAATATATGTATATCAATTCCTATCTTACAAAAAACATCATACCTAAAAAGATAATTTTCTAATAAAAATTCTAATAGAAAGAAATTAATAAAACAAAATGCCGATATAGACAAACCCTAACTGATAATTATTAAAATTATTCTAAATACTATTAAAAAATTATTAAAAATAACAAAAAGATCTTTAGAGACTCCGAAAAAGACCTAAATAGTACTTTTTAATCCGAAACTTAGCGGTCACAGGTCCCCATAATAAATATAGGTCTATGAATTTTGTACGCTTGAGTGCTGACAGAGTATGATTCTATTTTTGAGTCAAAAGTTATGACCCTTTTAAGTTCAAGAGTCATATTAGATTGGTCTTGCATCAAAGTATTTTTGAGATGTCTAAGATCATTAACAATTCTAGTCAAAAATTAGTTGATGATTTTAGGAACCTCAGAATCACTTCAAAATAGGATCATTGTATTCCTATGAGCCTTTTGAGTGTAACAATACTCTCAGATATATATTCTATATCCTAAATTGAGAATTATGAATTCTTTAATTTCTACCACCTTAAAATATTTTGGCAGAAACTTATTATGTCTAAACCTATCATACTTACCAACACCACTAAAAGATTCCTAAGACTTCCCTAGTTATATTTTAAAATTTTAGATATTGTATCGTCAAAATACGTTGATGATCTTAGAAACTTCAGAATCACTTCATACCAAGACTATTACATTCTTGGGTGATTTTAAAATGCGTTGATGACCTAGTTAGATTTTAAAATTTTAGATATTATATAGTTAATATGCGTTGATAAACTTAGGAATCTCATAATCACTTAATATCAAGACCATTATACTCTTGATTATTTTCTGAGTGAGCTATACTCTTAGACATGGATTTCACAATCTAAATTTAGAGTTATGAATTTTTTAAATTTTCACAACTTTAAAATAATTTGACATAAGTTCATTAAAAGAGATTGCTATATTTACTTACTAACACCACCAAGGGTTCCTCAGATTTCCCTAGGTCAAATCATATTAAGATTTTAAAATTTTAGACATTGTAGAGCCACTAGTGAGTTTGGGTTTAAAACTCACTTATAGCCTTAGGAATCTCATAATTACTTCACACTAGGACCATTACACTCCTAGGATGCTCCTGAGTGTAATCATACTCTCAAACCTAGAATTCACAACCTAAATTGAGAGATATAAATGAAAGCATTAAAAGATACATGGAACTTAATCAATCATGCATTCATAACAAGATCTAGCGATCATCAAGCTTCTAAGGCAAAACTAAAAAAATTGAAATCAATGGCAAATGAAGGTTGACTTGAATCCATCGCATTAGCATTGACCTTACTTGTCGCTTGAGTTCCTGTAAGCACGAAATAATCTTCTGCAGGATTGGACAATGACCTTATCTTGGTCTCAATGGGGAAGAGTCCAAGGAAGAAGAAGCTTTCAAAACTCAAGATACAAGATGCCCTAATCAATTATTATTAGTATTAATGAATCGGGGCATTGAATCCACATCCAATATATAACCTCCCCTTCATGCTACAAGCATTAAATCACTTAATTGAGGTTTAGTTCCTTAATAGAAATTAGTTGTGTGTGTGTGTGTGTTAATCAAGTACAAAGCCACCTTATAAAGATTAAGCTCACCTATGTGAACTTAATCAAATTAAGACCGTCCATGTGGGCTTAATCCTACAATCTCCCACTTAAACTATACTTGATCCCTTAATACACTACACAACCCCTTTATTAAGCTCAACATATCAAAACTTTGTGGGTTAAATACTTTTTTAAATAATCTAGTCAATTAAATCAATTAATACAGGACTAAAGAAGTCAGAGTTACTATAACTATAACAAGATCCAACAATAATCATAGTATTAATATTATTAATGACATAGATCAAATGTGAATGTGTAGTACAAGAATAACATGAGATGTGATATATAAATGTCCATTCTCAATAAGTCCTCCTTATAACCCAAATTGGATGCAAATTATATTTATCAAAAATCTTATGTTAAACCACAAAGGTAAATCATGATTCATCCTTGTGACTCATATTTACAAAACCATATGCAAAATCTCAATAGTAAATGGAGTCTTGATAGTGTGTTCATATGATGTTCTATTTTTGTTGGAATGGTTTAGTTATGAAGATTATTTTGTTTGAGAAATGGATTTAAGAGTTGGTTTTTGCTAAGCAAGGAATATTTTGAGTTAATCTAATTAATGACTATTAATTCATGATGTATTCTTAGCATGTTTTAATTTGGTTTTGTAGGTAAAGAGTTGGATGCATTGTCACACTCGGGTTCACTCAAGTTCAGCCAACTTAGAATTCGAACTCAATTTGCACTAAATCAGCTATTGTTGAATCAAGCTAAGCCAACTGAACCACCTCAACCATTGTTGAACCTGAACTAGGACAGCTACTGTGCATGCATCGGTACGATACAACGTTTAAAAACATGAGGCCGACACAGTGAACAACGACTTCACCACTGTTCATCATGCCAGTCTCTTCCCGAGGCGCACTTGGCGGAGCTCTGTTCATCATTTCCATATTTGAGAGCTAGTTCCTTCACCGACGGTGAATTCTAAGCTACCGATGACAATTGTTGAAAGGTGCAAAGCACAAGGGCGAAGTGTTTTTCCACATCATGACATTGTCTTCTGTGTTTCTCTGTCGCATCACAGATCGAGGGTGTTTTCCCAATCTATGATTTCCATCAGCCATCGGAGGTGTCGATGGTGATTTCCCAGCATCTCCAATCGATTCCCATCCTCCATCTCATCAGCGACACCTGGATTGATCATATCAATCGCTCGGGTCAATCGTTTACCAAATTTCAACCTCTGATTCTTTGTACGTTAAGATTGCCAGCTGATCGTGAGCTTGAAGGGTGTTTTCCAGGAGCTGTGAGCGTAATCTGCTCTAACTGGAAGCTTGGGTATTCACTATTGGTTGCTCGAAGGGTGTTCTCCAGAAGTGATTCTTTTTCACGGCAAAGGGGAGGAGGTATGCTCCGTGATCTGCGCTTGTGAACATTTCTTTTAACTTTGTTTTTTTTCTCCATCAACTCACTCAGATTGAAGGATTTGATTTCTTTGCAATTGAAAATTTTCTTCTATATATTCCTGCATTTCGTAACTGCATTTTGCCTAATTCTTTGTTCAAGTCAAGAACACTTAATATTAGCATTTGATCAATAGCAATCTGAATTCTAATTGTTTATCTTGTGTTTAGAGATTTGGATCTGAAATATCCTGCATAATTCTACATATAGCATTTCTTATTTCTCAATTGCGTTACTGAATCTGATTGAATTCCTTGAATCTAACCAATTGATTTAAATCACATTGAATCAGTAATATGTGGTCAACACAGTGCATTAACTCTAGTTTAATTCTTGCACTTGCATTAACTTACTGTTGCTGAAGGGTTAGTTAAGAATAAAAGAGAGAGTGGTTAGAGCTATGAAGTTGACTGGATCAAGCTCAAGTTTAGAGATTTGTTGCTTATCTATTAGCATTTAACTACTGAAGCTTTATTCATGCAATTTAAAGTGCATATTGAGAGCTCCAGTTAGCTTAATTGGATTCAATTTGATTTTCTAAGAGTTATCTGTAAGAGAAGAAGATGAGTTGAATTCCACTTGTTCCTCGATTGAGTTTGATTACAACACTAGCATAGTTTGGTTGATATTTGAATTCAATAAATAGATTTGACTTAGTTACAATTCACGTTCCATTTGTAGATACAATCTCCTTACATTGAGTTAAATTTCATTGCTAATCTTAGTTAGCATATCTAATGAATGTTCATTGTTTTGATTTCGACTAATTTTCCTTTGTTTAAAATCTTAAAACAAAACATTGTTTCATTAAGAAAACCCCCAAAAAATAATTTGAATCTAGAATACACACATATTTACTAGTTATCATTGGAAAAATACGACTTGGCGACTCTCTACTACATCTTTTTTTTTTTCTGAATTGTAAGGGTTTGCAATCTTAATTAATTTAAAGTACCATGTGAAATGCAATATGGGCTACATCAAATTTTGACATCGTTGTCGGGGAAGAATAGTATTATGTGTTTGTTTTTAGATTGAGTATAGTTTTATTTTCTTTGTTTTGCATCTTACTTGATTTTATTGTATATCTACTTGCATTCTCACTTTGACTTATTATCATGTTCAGGACTTCAAAAGACAAATTATTTGAATTAGATCCAGAGATTGAGAGAACTTTTAGGGCTTTGAGAATTCAAGAGAATGTTGGTGCGGGAAGCATCCGACGATCGAACCCGAGTTTTGATAATGGAAAAAGGATTCAAAGTTAAGGTGTGTTATTATCTGATATGTTGATTGAGCTTTGCAGGAAAGTCCTAGCTGCGGTTAGGCAGGTGGAAAACCCTAGGGGGTGGTAACCCTAGGTCCTAGGGGGTGGTAACCCTAGGCAGAAGGTCTTGGCGGGTCGGAGTTTCGGGCAAAAATAGTTTTCATGTCTTTAAAGAGTCCCTCTCCATAAAGACATGGTGGTAACTTCTGTCATTGCACCAACAATGACTTGGAATCCCTAAACCTTTAGGAGATCCAAATTTTGAAGTTTTGAGGTTCAAATGTTTAAAATTTGATACAAACCTCAACATAAACTTCTACTTAGTCTCCCTTAACCAATCTATCCTTGTTTTCAACATGAAAACACCCTTTTTATATATACAAATATATTTTGAGGGGTTTGGAATGGTTACATAGACTAAACAAGGTTCAACAATGCTGAAATTAGGCTTTACCAGCCAAAATCAGCATCTTGGATTGATTGGAGTTGGGTTCCAATCGATCGGACCATTCTGAATCGATCCACTGATCAATTCAGGAGAGCTGGATCGATCGGTGGATCGATCCAGATGGCTTCTGTTCATGAGAAGCCTGTTCTCAATCGATCGCCCGATCGATTGAGACCCTTCAATCGATCGGGTGATCGATTGAGGTCTGATAGTTGCTGAAATTTCATTTCAGACAACTTCAGAAACCCCTAGAAAATTCTACGAAATTCTAAAAATTGTGAAAATTTGTGTAGACATTATTTAGGGTATACTTTATCATGGAAAAATAGTTTTCTATGAAAATACATCATATTTTCAAAGATTGACACAAACTTGAAAACTTACAAAAACTTTAGTGTTTTCTTCAAGTTTTGTGTCTAACTATTCAATGATGATTACTATCAAAAGATAGCCTTCACCAAGGTTTTCCAAAAGCATTTTAAAAACATTTTCAAAACCAATATCCCACCATGTTCCTTGGGCTTAATGCACATGACTTGTACATTAGCTTTCCCAATGATGGGAAAACACATAACTATGTGTTTTGATGAATTTAAAACTCAAAAGAATGCATTAAATCAGCACGTTGAGTTTTGTTCATCATCCTAAAATCTCACTTGTATCTAATGTGCACAAAACACATACAAGTCATCTTATGGGTCTTTGTGAGATGTAAAAGTTGGTTTTGCCCTAATCTAGGGATCATGCATATCTATCTAGGCATTTTGTGGATATTGAACATCCACCTAGGATGTCACTTGTTGATACTCTTGCACCACTTGTTACAAAGACCACTTGTTGGTACAAGTTGATAAATGCAATTTGTCCTTAATTTTAAGGAGTTAAGCATAATGCATGATAATTTTATGACATACATCAAAAAGAAATAATTTTCAAAAGAAAATTTTCTTATAACTACATGATGTATGTATGACATGACATGGTATTTTTATATTTTCATGATAAGGCATGAGTGCAAAAATAAAACATGATGTCATGGCATATAATGGGCAAACAATCATGGCAAAGTCTAGCATAAATAAAATACCTAGATTACCTATCTAAGTATCCTTAATCTTAGCTAATCCTAAAACTTAAACCCTAGATTGCCCAAAGTGCTTCAAGAGAGTGCCAAAACATAAATGGGCATTTCTAATTCTCTTGATTAATTTATGCCAATTGAAATTAAGCTTATTCCTCAAATGTTGGCATATTTCATTTTTCCACAAGAGTAGCACTTTAAATTAAGGCTCAAATTGCCTTTAATTTCCTAAGAACATACCAAAATCCCAACTTGGTAGGTCTTATGATTTTCCAATATGTGCCATTTTAAAATAAAATCAAAACTTCTCAAATTTGGCACATTTTACTCTTTCAAGGAGTAAATCATAAATCCATTTCATTTTCAAAAGTTGATAATAACCTTGAAAATGCTCCTTGAGTGTCAATTTCTTCAAAGTTGGGTTTACTACCCTTCTTCTTAGAGTTGACACTCTCTAACCCATCTATGAGGTAGAGAAGATGCTCCTAGGAACCCAAAATCTATTGGTGCTCTTTGGATGCTCTAGGTATTCACTAGGGATAACTTCCCTAGATACCTTCCTAGTGACCTTGTTTGGCTTCTTAGAAGCCTTGGTCATTTTTTCTAAGTCAACCATAGGGATTGCTTCCCTTGTGACCTTGTTAGTGACTTTCTTAGCCTTCTTAGAGGTCTTAGTCACGTTTGTCGTTGCAAAGATACTTCTAGGGATAACTTCCCTTGTATCCTTGACTTGACCTCTAGACTTAGGATTGGTTCCATAGCTATATGGAACTCTATGGTAAGTAGGCACATCCTTTTTGATTTTAGGTTTGTATCCCAAACCTCTATGGCCCTTGGATGACCCTTGTAGTACTCCTAAACCTAGATTTTGCTCATTTGACCCTTTTAGTATATTTTCCATCATTTTTAGGGTTCTTTTTCATTTTATCAAGTCTTGACCTCAAGACTTGATTTTCTTCCCATAAATCCCTAGATTTAGGTTTTCTATTTAATCCTTGAACATTTTTATTTCTAGGCTTATAGTTATTGACCTTAGTGTTCTTGCCTAGATTTTTATCTACATTCTTAGCCCTAGGTGTAGTGGTTTTAGCATGAAAAACTACATGATTTTCTTTAACTTTATCATGCCTCCTATTTTCATGGTAAATAGCATTAAAATGATATAGGTTAGTACTAGCATGCTCTTTACCATAATTTAAAGGGGTAGACTCAATAAAAGTTACCTTTCTTTTTACCTTGGAGGCTCCCCCTTGAATTGAGCTTCCTCAAAGAGCCTTGACCACCTTCTTCTTCCCCTTAGGGCATTGACTTTGGTAATGCCCCTTTTGATTGCACAAGAAGCACACAATGTGCTCCTTGCTCTTCTTTGTTCCGGGGATGGTCTCCTTGGGCTTCACCTTGCTCTTTTGTGCCACTTGACCCTTCTTCTTGGCCAATTTAGGGCATTTACTTTTGTAATGCTCTTTTTCCCTACATTCAAAGCATATAATATGGTTTTTATTATTAATTGAAATTGTTATACCTTTACTTGTAGGGGTGGCATCTTCTCCTTTTGATCCGGAGGTAGAAGCTTCCTCTTGATCCGAAGATGATACTCCTCCATTTGATTTTGCTTGACTTGTGGAGGTGGAAGCTTCATCATCCTCTTCTTCTTTTGACCCAGATGTAGAAGCTTCTCCTTCTTCTTGATCCGGTGTCACCAAAGATTACTCCCCCTCAATCTTAGAGGTGGAGGCTTCATCATCTTGTATATGGAACAAGGAGTATGCTCCCTTCTTGTTCCCTTCACTGCATTCCCTCGAAGATGAAGCTTCTTCTTGAACTTCTTCTTCGGAAGTTGAGCATCTCTCAACTTCAAAGTCCTCCTCTTGATCTTGCTCCAATGAGTCACCCTCTTTGGATTCCTCTTGATTCGGTACAGTGGAGGGGATCTCATGAATTGATGCCAACTTGCTCCAAAGCTCCTTGGCATCCTTGAATTCTCCAACTTGAGCCAAAATATTGCTTGGCAATAAGTTGACCAAAAGCTTGGTCACTTTATCGTTTGCCTTGCTCCTTTGAACTTGCTCTTGACTCCATTTGCTTTTCTTGAGAGGCTTGCCCTTGGAGTTTGTTGGAGCTTCAAATCCTTCCATGAGAGCAAACCATTGCTCTATCTCCATCATCAAGAAATTTTCAATTCTTAATCTCCAAGAATCGAAGCTTGTGGATGTGTACGGTGGAGCCACCCTTGTGTTAAATCCAAGTCCATCTTGGAATTGCATCTTGAAGTTGAGCCTTTTGATGAAGTCTTCGACTTGTAGAATTTCTTCAACTTCTTCACCCTCTAGCTTTGCTTGTTTTGTTTGCCCCTTCCGGCGATGATTCCGGTGAAAAGCGGTCTCGCTCTGATACCACTTGTTGGGTCCGAAAAGTAGCTAGAGGGGGGGTGAATATCTCGGCGCGTGCTCGGTGCTTGACGTTACTTGTTTCTTCGAAGATGTGCAGCGGTAATACAAGAAACACAAAACATACAACGCTAACACTTGAAATTTTACTTGGTATTCACCTTACAAGAGGTGACTAGTCCAAGGATCCACGCACACACACACACCTCCACTAATAAATACTCCTTTTCGGTAACTACCGAAGGCGGAGAAGCCCTATAAGTTCACACTACAAGAAAAAAGGGAAAGGATACACAAATACAAGCAAAAGCTTACAATGAGTATAGAAACCCTAACCCTAGCTTTCTTCTTCAGCTGTAGATCGGCCTCTTGACTTGGAAAACCTCCAAGAACCTTCAAGAACTGGCGATCTGATCTTTGTGGAGAAGCTGTGGAAGCGTTGAAGTGATCTGAGATGAATCGGTGAAGTTCCACTGAAGGAAACGCTCGCCTGCAGCTAAATACGACGCCAATGGTCGGATCCTGATCGATTGGATTACTCCCAATCAATCGGGGAGGCTTTGGATCGATCAACCGATTGATCCAGAGCGCCTCTGTGCTTTCTGGAATAGCCTGGATCGATCGGCTGATCGATCCAGGGCTTATCGCGCACAAACAGCAGCTCCCAATCGACCTACTGATTGATTGGGACCTCTAGATCGATCCACGGATCGATCCAAAGGGGTTCTGTTCTCGGGGACTCACCCGATCGATCAGCTGATCGATTGGGCATGATCCAATCGATCGGCTGATCGATCCAGATCTGCTGGATCAATCCGCTGATCAATCCGCTGATCAATCCAGATCTGCTGGATCAATCCACTGATCAATCCAGATCTTGGTTTTTGCCCAAAAGCAAGTCCAAATCCCCCTAAACCAACATCCAGTCAACCATGACTTGTTGGTACATAAAACCTAGCATCCGGTCACCCTTGACCAGCTAGGACTCTCTCACTAAGTGTCTGGTCAATCCCTTTGATCCACTTGGACTTTTCTCCATCGTGCCAAGTATCTGGTCACTCCCTTGACCTACTTGGACTTTTCTTCATCGTGCCAAGTATCCGGTCAATTCCTTTGACCTACTTGGACTTTCACCAGATGTCTGGTCAACCTTGACCTATCTGGATTTCCCCGTGCCTGGCTTCACTCACCAGGACTTCCCTTCTGCCTAGCTTCACTCACTAGGACTTCTCTTCTGCCTGGCTTCACTCACCAGGTCTTTCACCTAACTTCACTCACTAGGTCTTTCACCTAGCTTCACTCACTAGGATTTTTCTTCTGCCTAGCTTCACTCACCAGGTCTTTCACCTGGCTTCACTCACCAGGATTTTCTCCTGCCTAGCTTCACTCACTAGGTCTTTCACCTGGCTTCACTCACCAGGATTTTCTCCTGCCTAGCTTCTCTCACTAGGTCTTTCACCTGATTTCACTCACCAGGATTTTCTTTTCTACCTAACATCCCAGTTAGGACTTCCCACTTAAGTATCTGGTCAACCTTGACCTACTTGACTCTTCTTCAACCAACCTGATCAGACCCTGATCAGAGGGGAATTACACCAGATAATCTCCCCAAATGCACAACTGCATTGTCAAACATCAAAACCCAAACCAAGACTCAAGCTTGGTCAACCAGGTCAGCCTTGACCTGAGGGATATTGCACCAACATATTTTAATTAAGCTTATAGTGCAGATTTTTATTTAAGCTTATAGTGTAGATTTTAATTAAGCCTATAGTGCAGATTTTAATTAAGCTTATAGTGCAGATTTTAATTAAGCTTATAGTGCAGATTTTTTTTAATTAATCTACAATTCTTATATATAGCATGCTTAGTCTTGCTTCAGTTCATATGGGACTACGGTCCAATGGGTGGGCTCCCATAGTCTCCCCTAGGTTCAGATAACCTAGCTCTAGGTTCAGATAACCTAGTAAGAGTGAGATAATATAAATCAACTTAAAAATCAGTAGTTTACTTTTATCAGTGGCACTGTGCTGGACTCTTAGTTGTCCTTGGGTTAGGCTCCCATAGTCGTCCTTAGGTTTAGATAACCTAGTAAACCCTACTAGATTCGGGACTAGCTACCTCGGGTCTAGTTAGGGATGCGCGCATAGCAAGTACAGTTGCCGGACCCATCAGCAACTTGATTATTATTTTTATCTATTATGAAAATAGTTTTCAAAACTTCACAAATCAGTTACGTAAATACAGTTCAGATTCAGCATTAGCATAGCATCAGTTTAGCTCAGCTTATGTATCAATTCAATTAAACTTATTATTCTGAAATATAAAAGTATAAGTTTTGAACAAGTGAAATAAGCTTTACATGTTTAGCATTTCAGCATGTCTTGTTTCTTTTGCTATTAGATGAGCATGTGTAGTATTTCCTTTAAAGCATTCAGTTTTAGATTTATTTTATTCACATGCATATTCGAGTTTTATGAGTTAGATAGCGCTTACTAAGCAATTTTGCTTATAGTTGCATTTCCTCTTACTGCAGATAAAGGAAAGGAAAAGTTATAGCAAAGGAAGGCGACAAGGAGGTGCAGACGGATGTGTGATGCCTGGACTATAGAAGCCTTGGGATTTAGCATAAGAATTTATTAAAATTGCCATGTATTTAGACTATTGAAATTGTTTATTCATGTTTCCGTTGTCATTAAATGCATGCTAGTTAATTGCATGTTTTGAGTTTTTGTGAGTTTTACGTATAGATATTTTCATGCGAACAATTTTAGTTAAAGTATAGTTAGTAGTCCAGTAGCGCTCCGCCCTCACAGTCCAGTAGTGAGGAGGGTGGGGTGTTACAATAGGTGTTTTATCTTTGGCTATTCATGTGGTTTAGTACACCTATTAATTTCTATATATACATTGTTTTTAGTTATACTTCTAGATATATGTGGGATGCTATTGTATAGTGATGACTATATCTGTGTTTATGATTATTTACATCTTGTTGATCATTGCATTAAGCATGCTGTCGACTAATTTTTCCTCGTGGTTGAGAAAGTTGTCAGTCATATTATTTGCCCCCTTGACCACTCGGGGTAGTGGTAGCTACAGTTGCGTCCAACTTATCATGTTGTGCCCACTAGGCCACTAAGGGTAGTGGTAGTGGAGTTGCGTACAGATAGTGACTTCTTGTTATGTAGCTAGATAGCTACTTTTGCATCCTATCCAACTAGCCACTCAGATGTAGTGGTAGCTGGAGTTGGTACAATTATCATAGTCCTGCCCACTCGATAACACAGATGTCGTGGTAGCTAGAGTGGTGTGCAGGAGTAACTATTCCTATGCATGTGATGTGTGTTGTATTTGATGGTGATACTTATTGCATATGCCTATGATATGTTGTATATGTTTGAAATATGGATGTTGCATATGTCTGACATTATCATACACGTTACATGCCATTATATGTTGTTTATATGTTTACGAATAGCTTCATTGTAGATCCCTATTTATTACTATTCATTATACTATACTTGGTATATCAGTTCTGATATGTACATTTATTATATTCTTACTGATACTTTGTTGATATTACTTATGAGACTGTATCCCTTTGCTCTCCTTACACTTAGCTCATGCACTATCTATCTTCTATTATCCACTGAGTCATTTGGACTCACCACCCTATATATGTTTTTTTTCCCCAGGTAGCAGATAAAGGAAAAATGGAATCACTTGGAGATCTTGTTGTCTGCCAGTCCTACATCACGTCAAGAGTTTTCCATGTTGTTTCATTATGCATTAGCTTGCATTTTTGGTTCTCCAAAATCGTTTCATATAACAATTGACTTGTGTGTGGATTATGGTCTTGTTGGGTATTTTTATTTTAGTTATGGTACTTGTTATATTTTAGCGGTGCTGGCACGCAGTATATTCAATCTATGTTTGAGTGTTTTTTCATATATCTTTATAGTTGTTAGTTGGATATTATTATTTTGTGTGATTATGCTTATACAACTATGTCATCATATATCATGTTGTATCTAATATTATCAAAGGGGGTATCGTCCATTTCGTCAAACATGTATAACTTCGGGGTATACAACAACAACCAAGCATTTTCCCACTAGGTGGGGTCGGCACTGTTCAACAATCGTACTTCTTACCATGTCTTTTAGCATCCAATTTTATTACTCTGCCACACCATTCTATTAAGGGGTCCAAAGTATGGTGTATTGTCCATGATTCCGTACTCTATAAGGTAATCCACAAATAGCGCAAATAGCGTAGGGCGTTGTTGTTGTCATAAAACCACAAGTGCACAATTTTATCATCAAGTAATAAAATATCGATCACATGGACTATTGATTAAGCACTAGCTAAGTCTGCAAAGTAAGTTATCTAGAAAGTAAGTTTGTATGTGAGCTTGAGAGATTGAAGGAGGAAGAGTGAGGGTTGAGAAAAATAGGAGAAGATTGTTGGATTGAAAGCGCTAGAGGGGGGGGGGGGGTGAATAGAGCTTGTGGCTTTCACTTTCAGTTCAAAAAACTTTCGAGTAAATGCAACGGAAAAGTAAATAATACAAGCACGCAAACTCCAAGTTTTTTACTTGGTTCGGAGCCTAGGGCGATTCCTACTCCAAAGCTCATACTCGTTGAGTGTTTACTTTGGGCAATCACTATCAATATGGAAATATTATAGTTTAGATTTACAATATTAAACAATAATGCAATTATACCAACAACGAAAATAGTAATCTTTGTAGCTTTTGGTTGTCGGAGACTTGTTGTAGCTTCGATCTTTGAGCAGCACATAGAAGAAGGGTTATCAAATTGCGTTGTTTCTTTGCTGCTGCTCAAGACAGGCTTATAAAGCCTGTTAAGGGCGCCTCCGACACCATGGAGGGCACCCTCATCCGCAGTGTGGATGAGCTCTGATCACTTCACAACTTATCCTCCTTAGGGTGCCTCCAACCTCATGGAGGGCACCCTCCACCTGCGTCCAGGGCATCCTCAGCTTCATAGAGGGCACCCTCTGCTTAGCTACACGGAGGTCATCAACCAGTGACCTGAGGCGCCTCCAAGCTCCATGGAGGGTGCCTCAGGACTGTTCATCCGAGACTTTTGCTTCTTTTTCACCCCTTGCAAGATGGGTTAGTCCAAAATATAAAACACATCCTGCAAAACAGAGTTTAGCACAACAAAATAAGTTAAATATAAGAATTAGATAGTCACCAGACTGTTCGATTTTGACTTCAAATTTCTGGCCGAAAATCTTAGGTCGAATCGACGCCTACTGTTCCCTCACCGGGGGGTGCGTCCTCACCTACTCCACTCAGGAGAGTTTACATGTTACCAGTTGATCCTCCAGATGCTCCAGCAACTGGACTTTTGCTCAGCATCCGATGCTCCAGGACTTTCTACTGGGTGTCCGCTCCACGACCCGCCCAGTCTTTCACCTGGTTCGCGACACCAGGACTTTCCACCTAGAGTCCTTGACTCTAGGACTTTTGCCTGAAGCCCTCGACCCGTCAAGACTTTCCTCTAGAGTTAGTCCCTCTTAAAGACCTAGGGTTACCACCCTCTAGGGTTTTCCACTTGCTAACCGCAGCTAGGACTTTTACCTAAGTACACTTAGGACTTTTCTGCAAACTCATTTAAACATGTTAAATCACAAATGACCTTAACTTTGAACTTTTTGCCATTATCAAAACTTAGGTTCGATCGTCGAATGCTTACCGCACCAACAAAGATTTGAGAGCATTCGATGGAAAAACCGATTCTAGGATTTTAGTTTCACCACAATAATTATAAACGCCTAATATATTTTTGGTTTCCTATCCTTAGTGGTTATTTATGTAGGTAGAATATCGTATGGTATCCGATGTGAACTTTTAGAACTACATCGATGTATTTGTTTTAGTTCATCGTCTACTTTCAGAGTGACAGAGTTGAGAGATTATTTTCTTAAGGAGATCCCTATCACATGATCCCACAACCCTCAAGTTGTCTTCTCTTACTACATGGCAACAAATTGAAAATGATACATTAAGATCTATATACTGATCTACTTTCGTAGGCGACTTTCCACATCTCAGATTTCTATGGAGGATTGGGTTTTCATTTTGATTCATCTCCACACCTCATGGGATACAAATTTTATGCTTTTGGCATTAAGATCATGTGTACATAATAGACTCGAACCACAAACACGTATGTCATTGAATAAGAAACATTCAAACTCAATAGATTCAAGAAATAGTGTTTAAATATCAAAAGAGCTAATCTCTAACTCTATAATCAAGAGTCTACTCTATGGAGAAGGAAATACAACTAAGAGACAAAAAAAAAAAAAAAAAATCTACAACTCAATACATGAAATAAAGAGAAGAGAATGCTTATAAATGCGATAATGGCGTCTTTCAAAGTATTTTTGAGCTCTGATGGTGGATGGATCCTCTTGATAGATGAAGATGATTGTTCTACGATTTCCCATAGAAGAGAAAACCCTCTTCCAAGGAAGGGGACGGAGCCCTCCCCCCTCCCAATCCAAGATGATCCAAAGAAGGATTTTCTTCACCCTTTTATATCTCCCCCCAAGCTGTCTAGATCTGTAGATTTGTTGGGTCCTCCAAAATGATTTTTTCAACCCTTAAACCCGATTTTCTCGGGTTGGACCCTGAATCAAAGTTGAAGATATTGAAATTATCTAACTTTTGATTGGACACATGATTCATGGCTCGAACCAACCTAAAAGTTATAGTCATTTAAAATTTGGTCTGCAGTGTAGTTGAGTATGCTGACACAGCCGTGCCTGGGAGGCACGACTGGGCTATGGATCACACGAGAAAGGCTTCAAATTTGATATGGCTATGCCATTTAGCATGGTCAAGACGTGTTGGAAGCTGTCAATGTCATTTTAACACTATTTTAGGCTCAATTTAGTCTAAGGAACATGGTCATGTCATGTCATGAGACATGATCCCAGTGCGTTCCTTGATAAAAACATCCTTTTAAAAGTCTTTTGAAGGTCTTTTTCTTCATGTATTCTTCGTGTGTTCGGTTTGATGATGAGACTTAATGATGAGGCATGGCTAGCCCGTGTTGAGCTTTTTTTCGCTCCATTCTTTGTTTTTCATGGTCGTAGGAGCACACCCGTGTCATGGGACACGACTAGAGAATGCTCCTTACTGCAACTTCATGTTCCAAGAGCTTTATAATCCATTTTAACTTTGAATTAATGTTCTATCAATAAAAATAAGCAAAGACAAGTTTTTTGAACTAAAAGCGTAAAAATAATGAAATCACATAGAAATAGGGTGTGATAATTGTTAGGGTCGTTTGGTGCTAGAGGGGGGGGGGGGTGAATAACTCGTCGCACGCTCGTTGCTTGCTTATTTGATAATATATGATATGCAGCGGAAAATACTCAAGCAATACTAACACTTAGGATTTACTTGGTATCCACCTCAAGAAGAGGTGACTAATCCAAGGATCCACACACGACATGCTCTCCACTAATAAAAACACTTCTTCTCGATTGCAGTCAGAGACAGAGAAGCCTCGTACAAACTCACACAATAAAATACAACACACACAAGAAGAAAAACACAAGAATACAAATGAACACCCTTTCTTCTTGATTACTTATTGCTTGTTATTGCCTCTTGAACCTTGAAAGTGCACCAACACTTTTCTCCAAGAGCCTTCAATAACTGGCGGAGAAGCAGTGGAGAAATCGCGTGAAGTCGTCAGAGAAGAATCAGGCAAAAAGCTGGTGAGGAAATCACTCGCAACGGCTATATACTGTGCTCCCAATTGATTGGGCTTCGTCCCAATCGATTGCCATGTCACATCCCAACCATCACAACCGTCCATCACTTGCATCCTGAGAAATGGTCGAATCTCAATTGATTGGGGAGGCTTGAATCAATCGACTGATTGATTCAAAGTGCCTCTGTGCTCTTTGTAGAAAATCCTGAATCGATTAACCAATCGATTCTGTCTGCCTCAGGTTCTCGCGAGAAAAATTGAACCCAATCGATCGGCTAATCAATTGACAGTTTTCAATCGATCAACTGATCGATTTAGAAGCTCACTATTCGCTCAAAAACTCTCTCAATTGATTGACCAATCAATTGGGAAAGTTTTGATCGATTACCTAATCGATCAAGATAGTTTTTGCACCAAATTATATTAACTAATCAATTGGCTGATTGATTAACTGCCCCCCCAATTGATTGGCCAATCGATTGGCAAGTCGAAAAATGTGTAGAGCGTGAAATAAGCTTCATTTCGCATCTGAGATCACCTCATTCCGATATTCGAGTCAAAAATTATGGTCTTCGGAAATTTATTACGTCCGAACTTCCTAGTTCCATGCCAACTCCTCGTTGGACTTCTGATCACCAAGTGCGGTCCTCCTTGACCCACTTAGTTTTATCATCTCATGCCAAGTGTTTAGTCCTCCATGATCCACTAGGACTTCCTTCCACCAGATGTCCGATCACCCTTGATACATTTGGATTTTCTTGTGTTAAGTATCCGATCAATCCTTTGACCTACTTGGACTTCTCAATACTAGGTGTCCGATCAACCTTGACCCACCTGAATTTTCACATTCCTGGCTTCACTCACCAGGTCTTTCCATCTACCTAGCTTCACTCACTAGAACTTCCCTTCTGTCTGGTTTCACTCACCAGGACTTTCACCTAGCTTCACTCACTAGGGTTTTCACCTGGCTTCACTTACCAGGATTTTTCCACTACCCGACTTCACTCACCGGGACTTTCACCTACCTGGCTTCACTCACCAGGACTTTCACCTAGCTTCACTCACTAGGATTTTTCAACTGCCTAGCTTCACTCACCAGGACTTTCACCTACCTTCACTCACTAGGATTTTTCAACTGCCTAGCTTCACTCACTAGGTCTTTCACTTGACTTCACTTACTAGGATTTCCTTACTGTCTGGCTTCACTCACCAGGACTTTCAACTACCTAACCTCTAGTTGGGACTTTCTCAGTCAAGTATTCGGCCAACCCTTTGACCTACTTGACTCTTCTTCACATCTAACTGGTCAACCTTGACCAGAGGGGAATTGTATCAACAATCTCCCCAAATGGATGATTGCATCTACAATCTCCATGTATTGTTAAATATCAAAACCCAAGCATCAAGACTCAAGCTTGAGTCAGCTCAAGCTTAGTCAACTAGGTCAATCTTGACCTAGGGATATTGCACCAACAATCTCTCCCTTTTTGACGTTTGACAATATCTTTAAGTTAGGCTAATCTCATAGCCTCAACTTCCTTTCATGATAAGGCATGAATGAGAGTTTCCTTCATTCTCCCGCTTTCCTAGAGGGCAAACTTCCTCTTTAGGTAATGAAGGTCTAACTTAAACCCTACATTCTCCCCCTATTGTCACACATAAAAAAACTCTCCCCCTGAAGAGTCACTCACTGTTGTTCACAACTTTACTCATTGTTCACAACTTCACTCATTGTTCACAACACCACAATGAAGGTCTCATACCCTTCATTATCTCCAATGCTCACCCTTGAGCATTAAATCTCTTCACAAACACAATGAAGGTCTCATACCCTTCATTGTATCCAATACTCATCCTTGAGCATTTTTCAAGCGAAAAATATACCACCTTCCATGGTTTCAGAAAATAATTTTCATGTCCTTAGCGAGTGACCCCCCTAAAGAAATGCTCTAAACTTCTGTCATTGCACCAACAATAACTTGGGATCCCTACACTTTTAGGAAATCCAAAATTAGAAGTTTTGAGATTTAAGTATCAATATTTGAATGCAAATCTCAACCTAAACTTCAACTTTGTAAAATACCGGAAATAGGCGAATATGATTAAGGGAATTTTCCGGAATTTTTGGAAATTTTTCGGGAATTTTTCGGAGCTCGTACGGATAAGTTCACGGGGATAAAAACGGGGCCCGGAAAAGCCTGTTTAGATTACCCCATTAAAATGAGGAAAAATTTTATTTTCTTTTCCTTTTTCTTTTCTTTTTCTTTTTCTCTTATTTTCTTCCCGACGCCGTTTCTGTGCTTTCTCTCCTCGCACCTGAGCCCAGCCCGACGCCGATCGCGCGCCTTCTCCCTTGCCCTAACCGCCGGTCCGGCGGTTTCTTCCTCGCCGCCACCCACTTCCTCTTCTTCCTCTCATCTCCCTCACGCGACGCCAACCCTAATCTGCTGGGTCGCCGACCACGCTTCATCCCGATCATCTCCTCTTTGCGCCAGCCGTGCCTTAGATCCACCGCCGGCCACAACTCACAGAGACGACGCCGAGCAGTGCCGGTGATCCATCCTCAGCCCTCGCGTCGGCCTTCCCTCTCCTTTCCGAGGCAACTCCGGCCACGGGAAACCTAGCGCCGGCTATCTTCTTCTTCCTCTTCTTTGTGGAGCCGAGCCTCTTCCCTGTGCCTTAGCCGCCAGCCACCGAGCGCCTTCGATTACTGCCGCCGAGCCCTAGTCTCACTTTTCTGTGCCTTAGACTCATCATCGGGCCGATTTTTGTTTGCTCGTCTACCTGTTGTTGGCAGAGGGAACGAGGGGCTCTACCTCAGGGTCTACAACAGGTTTGTGGCAGCAAAGTCTTCCGGCTAGCATTGTCCAGCATCTGTATCTCCTGGCCGTGTGTTCACAGGGACAATATTGCACTAGGGTAAGGGCTGGAAATTTATTTCTGATTTAGTTTACTGTGAATTAATGCTGTATGGTATGGGATAATTGATTCAGAAGAGGCGGTAAGGGGAATAGGGAGGACTTGCTGAGGTTTTCTTGGTTACGGCAGAAATTTCAACTAGTAGCACTCCTGTTCCAGCAACCAACAGGGTTGTGACTTCAAGGTATGTTGTAGGAATTTTAGCTACGTGTGGTAGTTATATAATGGATCATGTGTTGATGGGTTATGTGAATCTGGAGTTCGTTAATGTTAATAAGAGGTGCTAATTTAGGTGAAATCATTGAATTAAGATGAATTGGGAGTTTAGTGGATTAACTGTGTGTAGTTGTAGATCAAGGATTAAATTGAATATTGTGGTTGGTTGTTTATTTATGGTTGAGTTGTCTGGTGGTAAGTTGAAGACTGAATTGCCACTAGAATTGATTTAAGTATAGACTTAGAGTTAAATGGAATTGATACTCTAGCTTCCTAATCGGATTAGGATTTAGTTTAGCTAATTTTGTTTATAATGAAAATTAGCTAAATCTGAATATCTATTGGATACAGGATTTTGACGCGAGACGAGTATCTCGGAGTCAGATTGGACCTTTCTATTTTCGGAGGCGGGTACTTTTGACTTTTTGTCTTTGATATGCTTAGTAATAAAATTAACATGTTGCATTAATTGTGTTTCTTATCTGTTTCGGTTAATCACTACCCAAATCTTGGTACGTGCTTGATTGATTGATTGATTTGCATCTCATGTATATTTTACCTGTTTATACATGCTTATAGGGGGTAGTGATATACCATGTTTCACCATGTTCAGGACCTAGATTTTTATACCTTCTGTGTACCTTTGGATTGTTTTGGATTCGTTGACCTATGATGCACTTTTCTATATATATGGATTAGGTCAGGATGTTTATATGGTTATTGCCATGCATCATTTGCATGATTGCATGCTGTGCGATAGTCCGCTCCATTATTGTTGAGCACATCGCCAGTTACATGGATCTGCACACACCACCACTCATGGGTTAGTGGTCGATTCAGGCAGAGTGTGTTGCAGCAGGGACTCTGTTAGGCACCGTTGGTCCGCTCATGGGTAGTGTGACACAACGTGTTATCCAGCAGGGATTCCTCCCCGTCATCGTGTACCGGGAGTTGAGAGCATTGCGCTCCCCCATTTATGATTTGGGGTAGGAGGATAGGTGTACTCCGACAGCATCCCGTCCACTCGGTCACTCATCGGAGTAGTGACGACAGAATGCACAGTTGTCTACCCACTCGGCCTCACTATTGTGTGTGAGATGATCGACGTCAGGGGTGACCGGGACGCATCATTGGCATCATATGCATGATGCATTTATTGCTTGTGTTTGTGGTTGCTGCATGCTGCATATTGTTTTGATACCTATGTTTGACATGCATCCATGACCTATACCTTTGGTCTGTTGACCTTATACTCGGATAGGTGGACAGCATTCTCCTGTTTACTTCAGATGCATTTTTATCTTTCTTATCAGGAGACTGTACGCATGATTAGTGCTAGGTGTTGTTTCTTTACTTTGCATATCAATTGTACCTGCTGAGTGTTGGACTCACCCCGCCTCCATTGTTGTTATTTTCAGGTTGATGCTGTCAGGAGGGAGTTCCAGTCGCTGGTCCCCACAGCATGTAGTGCTACTCCTCTGCTGGTTTTTGAGTTGTTGTTTTATTTTAGCTTTTCACTATCAGACTTTGTTTTAGTTTTGTTTTGGACTTTACATATGGATATTGTATGGAATATTTCCGTTTGATGGACTTTTGGTATGATTTGGATTTATTCTACTACATGCCTGCCTGGACGGCAGAAAAGGTGAGTTCGTCGGATTTGAGCTTTACGAGTGTAGTGGAGTAGGGTTGATTTCGAGTCAGGGTATAATCTATCTGTTTACTTATATAAACTGCGTGGTGATGCTTTATTTTGTTGTTATTATTCCAGCCGCCTGTGGCTGAGGTATATGTGAGATGTAGAAAAGTTTCAGATTGTCCACCGTACAGGGGAGATGCTGCCGAAATTTTCTCGGACAGGGAATCCTCTGGGGCGTGACAAACTTAGTCTTGCTTAACAACCAATCCATCATTCTTTTCATCATGAAAACCTCCCAAAATGTATACAAATGTGTTTCAAGGGGTTAGGAATAATTTCCTAGACTAAAAATTGTTTAAAGTACTGAAATTATACATTTATAGTCAAAATCAACCTTGTCAATAGATTGGGGTTGGGTCTCAATCGATTGACACCATTTCAATCGATCCATTGATCGATTCCATGAGCTTCTGTTAGCAGAATTTGATCTTGAATCGATCGGTTGATCGATCCAGTCAAGGTCAATCAATCGGTTGATTGATTCAGTGAGCTTCTGCTCATGACAAATGCATTCTCAATCGATCGACTGATCAATTGAGACCCTCCAATAGATCAGTTGATCGATTGAGATCCTCTAATCGATCGGCTGATCGATTGGATTTCTGATTTATTGAAATCCAATTTCAGCGAAATTGAGAAATGCCCTAAAAATTTTACAAAATTCTAAAAATCATGAGAATTCATGTAGACATTACTTAGGGTATATACTATCATGAAAAAATAGTTTTCTATGAAAATAGTTCCAATTTTTAAAGATTGACATAAACTTAAAAACTTGTAAAAACTTCAATGTTTTTTCCAAGTTTGTGTCTAACTTTTCATGCTCAAAACATATGTAAAATCATTTTCAAAACCAATTTCCAACCATGTTCTTTGGGCTTAATGCACATGACTTGTACATTAGTTTTCTCAATGATTTGAGTACACATAACTATGTGTTTTGATGAACCTAAAACTTAAAAAGAATGTATTAAATTAATATCTTGAGTTTTGTTCATCATCCTAACACCTCACTTGTATCTAATGTGTACTAAAACACATACAAGTCACCTTATGGTTCTTTGTGAGATGTAAAGTTTGGTTTTGTCCTAAATTAGGGATCATGCATATCTATCTAGGTATTTTAGAAATCTTGAACATTCACGTAGGATATCACTTGTTAGTAAATGTCATTTATCCTTAATTGCAAGGAAATTAAAATAATGCATGATGATATATGGAACACATCAAAATGAATAATTTTCAAAAGAAAATCTGCTATAACTACATGATGTATGTATGACATGACATTGTATTTTTGTGTTTTTCATAATAAACATGAATGCAAAATATGATGTCATGATATATAATGGGCAAACAATCATGGAAAGTTTTAGCATAAATAAAATATACCTAGATTATCTATCTAAGTATCCTTAATCATTATCTAAACCTAAAATTTATCTAGATTACCCCTATTTGCTTCAAGAAAATGCCAACTTGACATTATTTTGTTCTTTTCCTTTTTGTGCCAAAGAAAATTAAATTCATTTCCTCAAATTATGACACATTTTACTCTTCAAAAGAGTACACAATAATCCATTTCATTTTCAAAAGTTAACAATAACCTTGAAAATGCTCTCCGAGTGTCAACTTCATCAAGGTTGGATTAACTACCCTTCCAATTTGAGTTGACACTCTCTAACCCATCTAAGGGGTAGAGAAGATACTCCTAGGAACCCAACACCTATTGGTGCTCCTTGGATGTTTTAGGTATTCACTAGGGATAACTTCCCTTGATACCTTCCTAATGACCTTTCTAGGCTTCTTAGAAGCCTTGGTCACTTCCTCTAGGTCAACTCTAGGGATAACTTCCCTTGTAACCTTTTTAATGACTTTCTTAGACTTCTTAGAAGTCTTAGTCACATTTGTTGTTGCAAAGATACTCCTAGGGATAACTTCCCTTGTATCATTGACTTAACCCCTAGACCTAGGGTTAGTTCCATAGCTATATGGCACCCTATGATAAGATGTTACATCCTTCTTAGCCTTGAGTTTGTATTCCAAACCTCTATGCCCATTGGATGACCTTTGATGTCCTAAATCTAGGTTCATCTTCTCTACAAAAACTTTATCAACCCAAACTTTCCAACATGATCCACCAAGAAGAACGTGATGCACTTTTTCTTTTAGATTTGTGGATGCAATTCGACCTTCTGCCGCAACTTCATCAACACACCAATGAAGCAGCTTACATTTAACATTATCCTTGATATCTCCATGAGTCACATCCTTCATTTTTGACTATATAACAATATAAAATTATTAATTCTACCATGTCTATTTTATAATAAATATGTAATTTAAAAAACATAAATTACAAAATAATTACCTGAGTTACAGTTAGAGGTTAGTTAACATTATCAGCATTACTATTTTTTTCCACGACTACCACTGCCAACATCATTACCAATACCGCTAATGTCACTGATAGTAACCTAATTTTATAAATAAATTATGTCAATTAATATCGCCATAAGATATTTTTACTAACAAGAACATAAAAACTCAAAGTAATTAAGACAAATGATGACAAATTTTTCCATATTATATCTTATGCTGTTAATTACTAACCTATTCTTGCTCATTTTGTTGTCTCATATTTTGAAAAAAATAATAACCTCATTTCTTACATTTCTTGTTGAAGGTTATTCACCGTACTTTCAAGTCATTTAATAGTTCTATTTTGTTGCACAGAAGTTCTAACTGTTGATGGTGTTAAGCTCATTCCGCGCATTCTACCTCGAGCATCCTTGCCAAATACAAGACTACTTACATGATCAAGAATGTTAGTTGTGTTGTGAGATTCAGGTGGACACCGTTCTATTTCTTTCTGCAAATAAAAATAGATAACTTTTAAAAATTATAAAATAAGAAATTTAGATTGTCTATTTTTTTCTTGTGAATTCTATAAATAATAAAGAGATTGTTTTATTACCATTTTCTCTCCAATAGCTTGACTACTAGATTCTCCATTTTTCTTCTTGTGACCTTGAATCCAAACTTTTGATCGTGTAATTGGTGTATATGCTGGACTTACTTTTTCCTTAAGTATAAAACATATAAACATTGTTAGAACAAATAATGTTACTAATTAAGTGTATATGTAAAACTTTTTGTATAAAGTTTAATAAATAATTTTTTTTACCATAATGCAAGCCAAATGGGCATAACCTCTACGACTCATTGTGTGAATGTGGTCTTGATTTTCCCTCATTATTTTAAGTTTTCTATTTTTTTTTCTGAGAATCAAAATATGTCTAACATATTCATATATAATTAATTATCCATTTGATCAACAAATAATAATTACTTAGACAAGGGAAATAAAAATAAACAGTATCAATTAAGATATAAAAGATAAAACATGAAATGGAAAGAAAGTAACAAAAATACTAATAACCTCTCTAAAAAAGTGTTAATCAAAATAACATAAAACAACATGAACACTTTTGATTTTTCTTAAGAAGATTGTTGTCAACATTAGATCAAATGGTGATAATTAATCCAAGATTTAAAGTTTCAATATTATGCTAATTTTAGTATCCGCCTGACGAGCACCATCTCGAAGCATATAATGTGCCAAGACTCACCTCATGAGCTCAGGTATAACCGTGTGAACAATCCAATTTAACAGTAAATCATGTCAACTTAAGATCTTAGTTAATATACAGCTTCACAAAATTCAATTTTCACATGTCATATAAATAAATATTTATTCATACTATTCTCCTATGTTTCTATGTCATCTACACCTAGTCTCAATAAATTGATGATATTTCTACTTTTTGTTAGGACTCTTGACGACTGGCTAAAAGGGAGGGGAGGGGAGGGGGTGAATAGCCCTGAACAAAAACAAAAAAAGACTTTTTTTCGAACTTATAACTTAATTAAAACACTTGCATAAACATAGAAATAATAATAAACTAAAAAGACGAGGCACAACATATTTACTTGGTTATAACCGGGAAGACTGTTAATCCAAGACAGTTGAAAAAGCGCACTAAAAATCTCCTCTGGGCGGAGAATCCTCTTAATGTTGGTGCAGTTTGCACTAACGGTCTAACTGAGGTTTTGATAAATGACAAAGTAAGTTAAGTTAGGTTTGTTATGATCTAACAATATAACTAAGTGTGCAGGAGAAGTCCAGATAGGCCGACGGGCTAACCAGATATTTGGCAAGAAATCCAGCTAGGTCGACGAGCTGATTTGATAGCTGGTACGAAGTCCAAATAGGTCGATGGGCTGATAGGATATCTGGCACGAAGTCCAACTAGGTCAGCGGGTTGACCGGATAGCTGACACAAAGTCCAGATAGGTTGACGGGCTGATTGGATGTCTGGTAAAGTGGTAAGTTAAGATAAGTCACTAGAGGGGAGTGACTTGGTGAGGAAGCGTTACCCGTTTGAGGGACTAGTAGGCGTCGATCCAACTTAGATCTATTTCAGAAATCTAAGTTGAGATCTTGACTAGATTCTGGTCTCGAGGAGATAGAATCTAATTACTACTCTACTTGTTATATATTGTGCTAAGTTTGTTTTGCATGGTAGTATAATTTCTATTTGCCTCGGACTAACTTTTTCTTGCAGGAAAATGACTTGCTGGAAAAGGTGGTACGGGCGATAGGAAGGGATCCGGGCGCTCGGAATACCCAAGGCTTATCTGCTCACTAGCTTGGAGCGCGTTGATTGGTTGACCGACGTCACAGTCCAGGCGCCCGGAACTGCCTATATAAGAAACCTTCCACCAGCTGGAGCACAAAACACAACATTCTTTTGTGATTGCTTTCTTGCACGCTGCTCCAAAGACATTCCTGTGACTCCACGATGCGACTCCGACGGTCGAGTGACACTGCTCTGACTACCGAGCAACACAACTCCGACGACAGAGTGACACGACTCCAACAACTGAAAGTACAACCTTCCAGATCTCTGAGAAGTTGTTGTTATACTTGTTTATTTCTGCACTTAAATTATAGATCCGTTGTATTCCTCTTGTAAAGATTTGCGAATTGTTAGTGGATTGCCCAACAAAAGCACTTGATGAGTGCGGGCCTTAGAGTAGGAGTCGACGAAAGCTCCGAACCAAGTAAAACTTGATTTGTTAGTGTTGTTCTTATTTTTCTCTTCCGCTGCGCACTTTAATTCTGTCTCTATTTTTGACTATCGCTATTCACCCCTCTCCCTCTAGCGTTCTTTTTGATCCAACACTAACAGCATTCAAAGCTCACAAAACAAAGCTAAACTCAGAAAACTCAAGCACAAGTGTTGTTACTCTATAATTCTTGTTCTCTTTAGCTTCTGAGAGTAGGGATGCTTATATAGCCCTGCTCGGGGCGCCTGGAAGCATTCCAGGCACCTGGAATGGGATAGAAATCTATCTCCAATGTAACGTTCCAATGCCACATTGATGTGGATCAAATTTGGTTACCGGGCGCCTCAGACTGGTCCGGGCGCCCCTAGTCTGGGCGCCCCGGACTGGTCCAGGAGCCCCGACCATGTCCAGGGGTCTCAGTCTGGTCCGGGAGCCCCGGGGCCAAAAATCAACCCTTTGCTGATTTTTGGTCCCGACCTCCTTCTTCGGTTCTGCTCGCCTCGATTTGGGTCTTCCGCTTCGGCTCTGCTCGCTTGGGTGATTTCGGCCATCCGGACTAGGGCTCACCCGAACCCAACTTTCAGTCTTCTCGAGCAAACTTTTGCTCCGACTCCTTGTCCCTCGGAATCGCTGCTTGCTTCCTTCTCATTCGCTAGCGTACTCTTCCACAGCTTTTTGTCCCTCGGACAACTGCGTCTTTTTCTCCTCGAGCAATCTTCCGCTCTGGCTTCTCGTCCTTTGAAAACACTGTACACTTCCTTCTCATCCGTCGATGTACTCTTCTGCAGCATCTCGTCCCTCAGACGCACCGAGCTCGTTGGCTCTCTCCCATGCCATACTTCTCGCTAGCTATGTCTTTCTCTCGACTTCCTATGCTCTTAAGTTCCTGCACACTTAGATATAGGGTTAAACACAACAAGACCTAACTTAACTTATTTGATTACATCAAAACTACATTGGGGTACCAACAATCTCCCCCTTTTTGATGTGAGCAACCCAAGTAAAGTCAAGGTAAACCAACATAAAGTAAAAGCAATAAATTTTATAATAAAGTACAAAAATTGAAAAAAGTTTTAAATTACCTCCCCCTAAACTTAATCTTCCCTTCTCCCCCTTTGATCACATAAAAAAGTGGGGTACTTCAAAAGTCTAAGGGTAACTTGTCAAGAATTTTAAGTCGTTTAATAAACAAAATTCTGAATAAGATTAAAATGACTTAAAAAATTTGGTCAATCTTAGACACGAGCCTAAGAGAAAACAAATCAAAATTGAAAGCCTTAAAATAATTTTGGAAATCTCGAAGTATTTTCTTAAAAATGTATATAGAGCATGCATTTTGATAAAAGAAAATATATTTTCAACATTTTTAATTTTAAAAATTCATAAAAAAGTTGTACTTAGATAAATAACTCCAAAACTTTTCATAAAAATTTTCTTAGTTAGCAGGGATAACTCTTGAAAATTTTGAATAACAAAATTCAACTATTGAGATTTTTCTATGGATGAATATTGAATTCCTCTTTCTCAAAAAAATTGGGATCGAGTTAATTTCGAATAATAATTAAACTAAAAAGGAATTTTGTAGTTTAAAAAAATTTAATCTGCAAAAAAAACACAAGCATGATCTTGGAATCCAAAATAGATTCCTTTCTACCATATTAACATGAATATTTTTGGGTTTTTGATAATTTTCTAATTTATCCATTGTGATATTTAAATTTCTATTTTAGTCTATAATAGTTTCTAAAATTTGAAGCAGAGAATTTTGAATATGCAAAAAATTTTAATGTTTGTATATGTTCCTTTAACATTTCATTTTCTATTTTTAGTTTGTCGAAATCTTCTAATCGACAAGTTGTTGCTAGAGTTCCTTTTAACTCATTATTCTCTGTTAATAATTTTTTATTTTCTTTTTCTGATTTACAAGAATCTTTCAACAATATTTTTATCAAATTAAACAATTGGTCAGGAGGTAAACACCGTACCTGACTTACCTTGTCGACTTTTGATGCTCCCCTTGTAGAGTTACTTTCCTCCGACGTTGCTCCCCCTTCATTGATGCTCTCAATGCTCATTTCTGAAGAACTTTCTTTATCTTCAAGTAGGTATTCAGCTATGAGAGCAGTTTTGATAATTTTCTCATTTTTTGCTTCTGATAACGACTCAGAGTTCATCGAGGAGTTGGATTCTATTACTTTTGGTTATTCGTAGAGCTTTAAGAACTTTTCCCTAAGTTCTTTTGAATTCTCATAATTGCTGATTCTATCGACATCCTAGGCAGGCAGAACGCTCAGAAGGTGAAACTCAGCCTTACCGTTAGCTATGAAGTCGTTACGTTGCTTTTCAGTCCATTGATGCTTCTCAATTTCTTTTTCTTCTTTGCTTTTGGACATATGAAAATCATACTTAATTGTTAGAGAAATATTAAAATCGGTTTTAAAATATACCTCCATCTGATGTTTCTAAAAAGTAAACTCCCCCTCAAATACTGGTGAGTAGATGCTCGGTCCGGCCATCTCGTGTGCTTCATTCAGCGGTTAGTCCTCCTGAAGCGAACATCGCTCTAATACCACTTGTTAAACCCTTGGCGGCTGGCTAGAGGGGGAGGGTGAATAGCCCCTGCACAAAAATTTAAAAAAAAACCTTTCTCGAACTTATAACTTAATTAAAACACTTGCATAAACATAGAAATAATAATAAACAAAAAAATGAGGCTCAACAGATTTACTTGGTTACAACCGGGGAGGCTGTTAATCCAAGACAGATGAAAAAGTGCACTAAAAATCTCCTCTAGGCGGAGAAGCCTGTTACAATATTCAAAGCTCACAAAACAAAGCTAAACTCAGATAAAATCAAGCACAAGTGTTGTTACTCTGTAATTCTTATTCTCTTTAGCTTCTGGGAGCAGGGTTGCTTATATAGCTCTGCTCAAGGTGCCTAGAAACGTTCCAGGTGCCTGGAATGGGATAGAAATCTATCCCCAATGCAACGTTCCAATGCCACATCGATGTTGATCAAATTTGAGTTTTGGGCACCCGGAAGGGTTCCGGGCGCTCGGAGTCCGAGTGCCCCAGACTAGTCCGAGCGCCCCGACTAGGTCTGGGTGCCCCGGTCTGGTCTGGACACCTCGGGGCCAAAAATCAGCCCTTTGCTGATTTTTGGTCCCGACCTCCTTCTTCGGTTCCGCTCGCCTCAGTCCGGGTCTTCCACTCCGGCTCCACTCGCTTGGGTGATTTCGGCCATCTAGAATAAGACTCACCTGAATCCAACTTCCAGCATTCTCGAGCAAACTTCCGCTCCGACTTCTCGTCCCTCAGAATCGCTGCTTGATTGCTTCCTTCTCGTCTGCCAGCGTACTTTTCCACAGCTTTTCGTCCCTCGGACAGCTGCATCTTTTGTTCCTCAAGCAATCTTCCGCTCCAGCTTTTCGTCCCTCGGAAACACTGCACGCTCCCTTCTTGTCCGCCGGTGTACTCTTCCACAGTACCTCATCCCTCAGACGCACCGAGCCCATCGGCTCTCTCCCGTGCCGTTCTTCTCGCTAGCTGTGTCTTTCGCTCGACTTCTTGTGCTTCTAAGTTTATGCACACTTAGACACAGGGTTCAACACAACAAGACCTAACTTAACTTGAATTTGTTTGATCACATCAAAACTATCTTAGTATAACAACACTTTCTCCACCCACTTCTTTAGTCTCCTCTGCTGAGTTGTTGAGAACCATGATGGGTGGAAGCTTTTGGAATCAATGATGTTACACATTCAATGCCAGTAGTGGGAAGATCGCAGTACCACATTCAATGATGGCAGTGGCAGGTTATATGGAGAGCTACCTCCATCAATAAGCATAGTTCTTTGATGACCTTGTCCAAGAGAACATGCACTAAAATTATTTGGCCAGCAAAAGAGAATAAAGCCAGCATATGTGGACACGGATGAGCATGGTAGCTACCAACAAATGTGGTAAACATTAATGATCCATCTCTGAGATAAACTTTAGGGATATGTGGTCACTATTTTCATCAATAGTCCTAGATATCCATGGTTTCTAGAGAATTGAACAAATTTTAGGTCATTAAATATGTAAATGCCCAGATTGAAGTGTCAACATTTGCTCACATCGAACTGTACACTACCAATTTTCGTCTACTAATTAGTGCAAGGATTTTCCATTAAACAAGTAAAGATTCTCTAGAGATTAAAAAATGCAAGTGAACTGTGTAGATGATTGCAAGCCAGCTTGTATAAAAAATGTGCAAGTCCTCAATCTGATTTTGATTGTCACAGTGAAATATATATATATATATATATATATATATATAAAGATAGATCATATCAGAAGAAGAAAAAAGAAACAACGTGACCTTGATTGACAAGAAACTATCTAGCCATTGAAATACTAAAATTGTCATAGTCTAGAAGCTAATGTAGTGATGTAGCAGAAGCTAATGTGAGCAGAAGCTAATGTAGCAGAATCAAGCCACGTTGACCAAGTAGTGATTTAGCAGAAGCTAATGTGAGCACACCTGGTAACATGGCAATCCAAATTTATAAAAGGGCATTGACAAGTGGTGATGCCGGCAAGGGACATGAGAGTATTAAGTAGTGGGTTGTATGGTGGATGGAAGTGGCTGAAAAATACTATTATTTTATCAGCAATAATAATAGTAATTTGTAGGATAGTTAATTATGTAAGAAGTGGCAGTTAGTGATGGTAGTTATGTCTAATTAGTAATATACTCCAACCTGTTGATGTAAAACTAAATAATGTCACAATGCAAATGTAAAACTAAATAATATATATGAAGTACATAAAATAACAAAAGAAACTTTAACCATTAAAAGTAAGATTTATTAATTAATACTTGAAAGGTAGATGATAGTGTCCTCTTTATAAATAATTCCTATTGATTTTGATCCATAAATTTAAGCTTTAAAAGATTAAGATTTCGTGAAGTCACTGGACTAACATTAGCTTCTCGTATAAGTATTTGTAGTTTGGACTTTCTATCACATCATAACTTAGCCAACTTTTGAAAGATTGATTTCTTTTCCCACTCCTCAACATTATAATTCATCTGTATATTAAAAAACATGAAAATATGTTTACATTTTGTAATACTACCGAACAAGAAAAATTTAGTAACATTATCTGAAGACAATTTCACATCCTATTTTTTACTTCTTTGTCTATGTCATTCCATCTATCTAATGTATATAGCACAAATTCTTTTATCATGCAACCTATGAAAGAAGCATACTTCACTGAATTATCTCCAATCAGTTGTCCAAATTCATTACGCTCCAGTTTTTAGGGTTTTGTTGACCACTAACCAAATTCAACTTTGATGGACCACATTCCTTTTTCTTATCAATTTTGTCGTCATCAATTCCCTCTTTCCTGTACAAATCTTGGGATGAATTAAGTGGACTATTAGAAGCTATATTTTCCTACAAAATAGCATAAAGAGATTGAAATGTATAAATATACTTTATTAAAATAAACCAAGATTTAAAATAGAATACAATATCATCTAAATTTCATCTACAATTGCTTTGTTGTATTTTTTGCCCATTTTTCTCATCTTTTGAATGTTATATAATTAATGACCTGCTCATTTACAACATGACATGATCATCACTGAAAATAAACAACTAGAAAAAATATAATAAAACAGTAAACAAAGTATAATGAAACTTGAAAAGAACTAATTAACTGTAAAATCTACACTATAAAATTTAAGTCATGGATCAGTTACATCAATTCCCTCACACTCATTCCTCACATATGGTTCATTCTCGATAATGTTAATCTCAAGTCTAGATACATCAAGAGGTGTTGATGACGTATAGGTATCCTCTTCAATCAAATTCATATCATGAATACCCCGAGGTGACTTTTCTAGCAACACAAACCAATTTGATTCATCATTGTCCCTAGAATAGAATACTTGCTTTGCTTGTGATGCTAAAATGAAAGAATCACTTTCAAAAGTTTTAGTCCTTGGTGTAAGTTGATCAGTGTAAAACCATCTTCGATTTTAATACCATTTCCATGATTGGACCAATCACACCTAAAGATAGGCACTTTGAAGGAATAGTAGTCTAGTAACATAATATCTCGTATAACCCCATAATATGATAATCTTCCTACTGTATATGAATAATCATTAGCACTAGATTGACAAATAGTATTGGCTTCAATTGAAACACCACTATCTTGTGTCAACCTTTCAACATCAATTGTGTAGAACCGATATCCATTTATAATATAACTTGTATAAGATATAACATGCTTTCTTAGACCATGTGCTAACCATTGAATTTGTCCTGAAGAGGTATCAGACACATGTTTTGATAACCATTGAGCAAATGTTTCCATATGTCATTTTTGTAACAACATTTCATTCCTTATGAAATGACGATCTACTTGTTTAAGCTCCTCAATGTGCATCCTATTTAAAATCATTGAACGGTGATTGTTAGAATATATGAATTATGTATTAGACCAAGATTATCTAATAGAGTTTGCAATTAACTATACTCACTGTAAGTACGGTTCAACTTCTACACTATTGAACAACACATATCGATATGTGGCTTGTAACACATGGTCTTCTAAAATCTTGACTTTTCCTTAGGAAATTGGGTGACCTTCCACTAATCCATTCTCCAAATCTGCATTCCGATTAGAATAGACACCAATACTAGCATCTTTATTAATAAAAGCACTACAAAATTGCATTCTTTCTTCTGCGAGGTAACACTCAGCTATGCAACCCTTTGTCCTTGCTCGATTCTTCACATAACATTTAAGCATTTTCATAAATCTAAATAACAAAATAAATTAGGTGAAAGAAGTGTTGATAACAAAATCCAATTCATTGTATAATATTGATTACCTTTCAAATGGGTACATCTAGCGGAATTAGACTGGTCCACACAAGCGAGCTTCTCTAGCTAAATGAATTGTCAAATGAACCGAAATGGTAGAAAAAAAAAAGGTGAAAAATACCTTGCCAACATGCATAGAGTTTCAACAATATTCTCCTTGAGTTATTCTAAATGGTTCCTCTCTAATACTCTTTGACATAATTCATTGTAAAATGCACACATCAAAAATAGAGCATTGCATGAGCCTTTCAGTAAAAGATTTCTCAATGCAACTGATAGCAATTGTTGCATTAGAACATGACAATCATGAGATTTCAGCCCAATAAGTTTACGCTCTTCTAAAGAAACACAATTACCAATATTTAAGCTATAGTCATTGGGTAACTTTATTTTCTTCAACCTAGAGCAAAATACATCCATTTCTTTTTTTAGATAATGTGTAAGGTGCAACAGGCAAGTGATACATGTTTTCCCCTTTTTGTTGAGGATGTAATTCTTCTCTAATTTTTAAGTGCTTCAAATCTTTGTGAGCATTAACACCATCTTTGGATTTTTTTTTCCTTCACGTTTACAATGCGCCTATGATATTCTCACGAACATTCTTTTCAACATGCATCACGTCTAAGTTATAACATAATAGAAGCCCCTATAAGTAATCATCAATACCTTTCATATATTAGGTTAGGAATATAACAAATTATTAAAAACTATTAAATAGAGAGTTAAATAACTTACACTCCAATATGACAAATCGAAAAAAACTAACTTTTTCTTCTACATTTGAACTAATTTGTGTACCCTTTTTGAACTCTCTTATGTCTTCTGTTACGCAACCGCAAGTGTACGATTTCATCGTCAGTAATAAAAATATCGAATCCACAGGGACTATTAATTAAGCACTAGAGATGTCGCAAGTAGGTTATCTAGATGGTCGAAAGTTAGCTTTGGCGCTTGCAAACTAACGTGAGTGATTGAAGAGAGAAAGAAGGTTGAGGGAGAGAAGAGATCTTGCAGGGAATGAGCTTCGAGAGATGGATTCTAGGATTTCGGTTTCATTGTAATACTAGGAGATACTACATAGATTGCTTAGTTTCTACCCTCTATGTCCATGCTCTTGTAGGAAGTTAGATTGGTCAATATCCTTAAGTATCGAATAGAGACGATCCCTGTGAAATCCTGTAACGGTTAACCCCTGTCACTAGGGCGCCTCGGTAGATCACAGGAATTTGTGTCTAGTAAATAGCAATAAGGATAAAGGTATATGGTACGGGTTCCTACTTCCTTATGAAGGAATTGCCTCTCCTTTCAAGAGAGTGTCCTAGACATCCGTGAATGGGTTACCCTTGTCACTAGGGCCCCTCGGGTATATGATCTAGAGCACTCTCTCTATGAGAGTAGCAATTCCTATGTGATTGTTTCTCCTTTTAAGGGAATGTCTTAGACGTCCGGAAAGGGTTACCCCTATCACGAGGGTACCTTGGTCAATACGCTCTAGGACATCCCCTTGCGTGATCAACAATCCTCCACATCAATCAACAAAGCATGCAAGAAATATAACTACGTCACACACACAACTTCATCAAGTATGAACAAGGCATAAACAATTCATTGAATAGAAATAAGGAGAATCAACATAGTTCTACATCTCCATCGTAATACAAATACTTCCTAATCCTAGAAGAGGATGTCTACTCCATTGTGGGGGAAGAACAACCCCAAAACATAAAGAAAAGCATACTTACAACCCTAAAAGGAAAGGAAGAAGAGATGCTTGATGATTCTGATGTCTTGGGGATGCTTCCTTGCTCCGGAGATGGACGGATCGTGAAGAGACGGTGGTGGATGAAGCTTGACGCCTTTCCCCGAGGGGAGGGACGAAGTCCCGAACCAAAGATCCCCCAAAATAGGTTTCTTGACCCTTTTATAAGCTAGGGTATGGGCGTCACACGGCCTGTGGCACGACCGTACAAGGTTGGCACGACCACGCCCATCCTCTCCTCTGGCGAAGTTGCACGACCATGCTGATTGGCACGACCGTGTGGTCTCTGGCTTCTGCTCCCTGAGGCACAACCGTGCAAGGATGCACGGCCGGGCATTCCTTTGTCTCAACCTGGGGTGGCACGGTCGTGCAATGATGCACGACCGTGTGCTGCTTTGCCTCTACCATGGCCGCACGGCCATGCAAGGGTGCACGACCATGCACTGCTTCGCCTCTTCTATGGCCGCACGGCCGTTCACTGCTCCCTTTTGTCTGGTCACACGGTCGTGTTCTTTGGCTTGTTTCGGTGTGTAGATAATCACCGTTTTTGCTCCAAAAGTCATCCCTGTCAATACAAAATCAAACAAAGAGCAGATATCCGAACAAAAGAATATATATAATGAATACAAGACGAAAGAGGCAATCATGCAATGAATATATATGAATAAAGTACGTGAATGTGCGCTAAAATATGCGTAAATGATCATAATATTTACGCACATCATCTTCCTCTTCTTTTGACAAGTATTAATAGTCTCACCTTTTTATTTTTTACCCCAATCATTTTTAATGTCCTTCACTACATTGAGAATTTGTAACCTTGTCAAAGGTTTAGGTTTCCCTTTTCTCTCTTGTTTCGCATTAAATCTTCTCTGACGAAATGGATGATTAAGAACAAGAAATCCCATGTAATCCAAGTATGCAAACTTTCTACTGTACTTAAGCCACATTGAACATATGTCTTCACCACATATTGGGCAGCCAACTTTTCCTTTTATGACACATTTAGCTAGATTTCCATAAGCAGGAAAATCATTGATCGTCCACATCAAAATAACCTGCAGATTGAACATTGACTTGCTAAATGCATCATAAGCCTCTACACCTATGCCCCACAGCTCTTTCAAATCCTCCACAAGGGGTTTCAAGTAGACATCTATATCATTTCCAGGTTGTTTTGGGCCTGGAATCAACAATGTTAGCATAAGATTTTCCTTTTCCATACACATCAATGGAGAAAGATTGTAATTTACCAAAATAACAGGCCAACAACTATATTTAGAACTAAGGTCACCAAAATGGTTGAATTCATTTGTAGCAAGACCAAGTAGGAGATTTCTAGGATCTGATGCAAAAGTCGGTCGCTCATGATTTATTGTATCTCAAGCTACTGAATCAACTAGATGACACATCATATGATCTTGACTTTTGTCGTTGGAGTGCCAAATCAAGTCTTCAGCCTTTTCTTCTAATGTAAACATACATCCTTTTTAATCTTGGTATCAAGGGAAAATATTGTAGTACTTTTTCAGGAACTCATTTACGAACTTTGGTGGTTATTTTGTCCACCTTCCATTTGGACATGAGTCCAAATCTTTGAACTCCTTTCTAAATAGACAACAATTGTTTGGGTTAGCATGAATCTTCTCATATCCTAAATCAAATAGGTTCAATATCTTTCTCATCGAATAAATAGTTTCTGGAAGTATGTTTTTTCTAGAAGTATACCACCTAAGATCTTAAGGAGCTCATTGAAACTATTGTCAGTGTGAATATTAGTAACAAATAAGCAAATTCATAATCGTTTGCCTCAGATATAGTGTGTCCAACTTCTTCTTTCGACACAAAGACATTCCTATATAAGTGATATTCCTCTATACTTTTATCATCCTCTACTTGAACTCCTCCTAAACTACCTCCGCCTTGAAATTGTGAGGTATAACTTTCACCATGGAAGACCCAACTAGTGTAAGAAGGATCTATCTTCTTAATAATTAAGTGCTCGTACACTTAGTGAAATTTCATATACTTCTTATTTTTACAACGCTTGTAAGGACATAAGATTACTTCACGTGTTTTGGCATAGTTCCTAGTTTGTGCAAGAAGTTTTTGAACCCCTTCTTTATACTCGGGTACAAGCCTTAAAGGCAGATGCATCCATTCCTTATCCATTTTGTAAATGATCTAAGCTTCGGATGAAAAAAAGTTGTCTTTGTCTCACAACAAGGTGAGCAAACATAGCTAAAGCCTTGTGCATAGATTACCAAATTATATTAATTAATTAAAAAATAATACCAAAAAGAAACATAAAATATCAAAAATAAACATAGTTCAATTAACTAAAGTGAGCAAAAGGCACAACTAAGTGGGTTATTCACCAAGGCAAAACTTTGTCAGATTACAATGCAGATCAACTATAATTATTATTTATTTGATAATGGAAAATATAGAAAGGATTTGCATAGGATTTTTATTTATTTAAAAGTATGCTTAAATTTATAAACAACTAGGAGAAAAGAATTCTCTTATTGTTTATTAATGCAATAGAAGTTATTTGGGATATTAGCATTCTTGGTGTTAGAGTTTTAAGTTCCTACTTTTTCATATCAATACTAGATGAGTTAGCTAATTATGCTGAAAATAAGCATCCTTGATGTGTTATTTAATGAGATAATTTCATTAAATTTAAAGCTTGCATTATCTGGTTTTAATATAAGTAGAATAAAAACATAGGCAAATATTATAAGTAGAATAAAACCATCTATGTCTAGCTTATCACATGAATTAGAGAAACTTGTACATGCAAACTAAAATTAGACACGCCAATAATGAAATAAGACATGCTATTCACATGTAGGCAAAGCACAAACAAAACTTATATAGTCAATGGAGAGTTCCTTTCGACCAAAATCAACAAAGCTTTAGAGATAGTTGATGGAGCATATAAATGATGATCCCCTTGTAGTCAAATTGGCATGTCTTTAACTTAAAATCAACATCAATAAAGAAAGGAAACGGAAGGGAAAAAAAAATTAGAAGAGACTTTAGGAACTAATCTCTAGAGTACTCTTCCTCCTAAAGTGGCAATTACATCTATACATGATAACTGAGGGAAAACTCGAGGGTCCTAAAGGAAAGATGGATTAGACGGGAAGAATCAAAACCATAAAATGAACCCTCAAGTACGATCCTGATTCTAGACTAAAAACAAGTTCTATTTGTGTAGGTAAAACTAGATCAAAACCCCAATAATAGATGAAGAGGAACAAAAATAGTAAGAGACATCGGTGAAATTTAGATCGGAATACCAAGAGATGGAGTTTGATCAATCAAAACCAACTAGAAAACAAAACAAGGAGAACTCATAAAAACAATTAATGGAAACATTTTGCTTCCCCAAATTAACGAACAACCCCCCAAACAAAGAGAAGAACCAATCTAATAGAAGCATGGAGCTAGAAGTCACATTCAAATTAAAAGATCTACAACTATATCATAAATAACGAAGCAAATCCTACTGACATAAGAGATAATTACTTGGATTAAGATGATTGGTCCCCAAAAAAGATCTCGACGAAGATCAATTTGGTGGAGGGCTTCGGCAGATAGGGCTTCGGCAGAGAGAGGATGGGTGGAGATGTTGACGGAGACGGAGTTTAGAGTTGGCGGTTTTTGTGGAGGGAGTTCGCGTGAGGAATCGCGAGTTTAGGTTTTATGTGAGGAGATTAGAGATCGCAAGTTTAGGTTTCGCGTGAGGGGGTTTCGACGTGAGGTTTCGTTTTGCAGGTTTTTGGCATGAGGAGTTTGGCGGAAAAATAAATGCAGGAGCTAAAAGTTTTGGCCAAAAATTAGTAGGGAGGCGAGATGTTTCGACGAAAAAAATATTAGAAGAGTTTGAAAATAATTAACGGTGAACATTATACGTTATTAAAATTTTATAATACTTATTGGTAGTGTGCTTTTTTACACGTCATCATTTATATATGTATGATAGGTATTAACAACATGTTTCACACACTGTTAATATTAAGTTTTAACAACATACTTTATATGTCATAGAAAAGTTCATTGATAGCGTAATTTTTATGCATGATGTCGTTTGTATAAATAGTACACTATTCGCAATGCACATAATTGGATGCGCCATAAAAACTATTATTAATGGTACACTTTAACTGCGTGTCGTGATTGTAGTAATAAAAGTTGACTATATTTTGAGTATTACGAAAATTTAACTACAGGTAGATAAATTACCGTTAACCCTATAATAAAATGATGCATTTTATTGAATTGGTGGATGAACAGGGAGTCTATCCATCTTCAAACCTAGATAGTCATCTCACATGTAAAGTAGCTAGAGTTTTATCAAACATCTCTATACTCTCCGATATATAATTTTTTTAAGAAAATATAATCCTAAAATTATCAAACACCTCTACACTCGGGGAGTAACGATACTAATTTAATAAACCTAATTTTACCGTAAAATGAGTATCAAATAATAAAGTACCAAAATTGCTTAATTACTACACTAATATAGCATAGGGAGTAGCTCAGGTCGTCTCCCAACGAATGTAGCTAATGTATGATAAATCTCATTATTAATTTTATTCAAACATAGGGTTTGAGTTTCAATTGTAAATGCTACAAGTGAGTAATGAAAGATAATCTATCTAATCTAAATTATGATTGTAATGAACTAGAGAACACAAATCAATTAATGAATCTAAAGCAGTTAATGAAACCTAGATTAACCTAATCTACTTGCAACGAATAGAAGATAAATAAAACTAAATATGGAAACAAATAACTAATTACATTGGAAAAGAACAAGACATCTATATTATCCTAAGATACTACAACATAGAAATCAAGCATTAACAAGAATATTAAGAACTCTTAAATGTGTTAGGTGTGACATAGACAACCTAGTGAAGATTGACACATAAATCATGTCGTAAATCAAATGGGTATAAGATGAGTGAAAGGAATAAGGCTCACCTCACTGTTGCTCCTGAAAGATTCTGAAATCAATCGATGATTTTTCGGCCAATTGAAGATCATGATGTGCTATTAGGTGTCACTCATGATCGATCCATAATTAATAGTTAATTATGTACAGCTAACATAACTGGGAACTTATAAGGTCACACGCACTACGAGTTCATCCAAGAGATATAAAATGAGTTTGAGAATTGAATTCTCAGATTGAAAGAGATTAAGTTTGCATGGACTAGACGAAGGGCTAATATATAGAAAGAGTTTGACGTAACGGAAGTACGAATGAGCCACATCTTTTGACGATGAATTGAACCTTATTTGGTTTAATTAATAAATAATAAAATCAGTTTGGTTTTAATTAAAAGAGATTTTGTTATTGAATTAAGGGTTATTGAACCAATATAGTTTAATTTTGAATTAAACTTAAGATTAATGGTATGGATAGTAGATTAACGGATTCAAGTTTTGGACTTATTCCTCTAACCTGATAAGAGACTTATATATTGATAGGGGTTGAGAGAAAAATTAATGGGGCATTTGGTACGCACGTTTTCCATTTTCATTTTCTAGAAAACGCGCGTTTTTTGAAAAACGGTGTTTGGTTTACGTTTTCCGCGTGCGTTTTCTAAAAAATTGGTTATCATTTTCTAGAAAAACAGAGAATGACAAAAAGTCATTTTCTGTTTTCTAAAAAACGCACGTTTTCCAAAAAATGAAAATGAAAACGGTACAAACCAAACGCACCCTAAATTTTTGGAATTAAAGTCTAATTGTTAGGTTTTATCTTTCTCCCTCTTCGCTCTCTCTGCCGCCGCAGACGCCCAAGGAGACCCACCGTTGCCGCCCAGATGACGCCAGTCCCTGCTGCTCCTCCGGCCAGGTTGCTCCAACGTGTTGCTGTGCCCCCAACGTGTTGCTGTGCTCTTGATGCAACGAACAGCTCCTCATGTTGCTGTACTCCAACGCCAACGTGTTGAACAGCAAAGCAACTCACGTTGCTTGATGTCGATGACCAATTGGAACGTGAAGAGTGTCACGTTCAAAGCAACTCACGTTGCTGTTCACCAAATCAATTCAATTGTTGAATTGTTTTGGTCGATCACGTTGCTTTGGTCAATTAAGTTAATGTTCGCCAATTCAATTGTTGATTTGCTTTTGGCCAGTCACGTTTCTTTGATAAAAAACGTGAACAGCAGCAACTCATGTTGTTGCTGATAAAAAAACGTGAACAGCAATTGGAACGTGAACAGTGAGTTCCTGACCTTGCTGATCAAGCACGTTGGAACGTGAACGTGAACAGCAACTCCTGACTGAGCAACTCACGTTTAAAACAACCAGGTTCTAGCCTCCGAACGGCAACAATAGTTGTTGTCGTTCATGATCTCGATTTATGTTGCCGGGTTACTTCGGCTGTCGGACACAAATTGTGTTGTAGATCTTTCTCTCGAATTGCTCCATTTTCGCACACAAGGTTAGCTAGTACCTTTCTCAAAGATGAAACTCATGAATTCCGAAGTCGTCTTGACAATTGCTCGACATATAGAGGCGAGGCTCAGAGAGTGTTGCTTGGTTGATTCCTCTCTTCTCTGCATCATCTGTATACCTAGTATAAATTTAATTCCTAAACATTTATTTTATGATTATGTCTGACATGTTGTATCCTATATACATATAGTGCTTGTGATATAATAATTAGATTTTTATTATTATTGTTTATGTTTTCCACTATGCATGCTTACAAAATATATTTTAGTATGAACCACGTCGGGCTCCCCAATAATAAAGTGTTAAATTCAAACAATGACAACTACATGAAGTATATAATGTTCTAGGATTTACATCCAACAATTTTTCTTTGTACGCCTTGGTGTCTCCCTCTCATATTTGCCCCATTATCATATCCCTAGTCTCTCATATTATCAATATCAAGAATAAAAATTTTCAACACATTTTACAATTCTTCAAACAACCCTGCCCTTATTGGATCATCCAATTTCAAAAATCTCAAAAAGTATTCTTCTACTTTCATTGAACTTGTGAACAGGACGTCCAGCAAGCGGTGCCAACTCGGCATCATCATCGTTCCAACGAAAGGCTCATGCATGACGCCAGTCGAACTCGGGGTCAAAGGTGGCAGGCGGCTCGCCTGAAGGCTCGATGGACAGTGTTCGACAGGCGATGTGCATGAGGGGCAATCTCGCATGTGTGTGTTTTTTAAATTAGTTTTTTTTAAACTTAGGTTTTTTTATTAAAAATTTAGTTAATTAAATCAATCTAACTCCTAGATATATTTAAGATAAACTAAATAGATCTTGTCTAAAATCCAACAAAATTATTCTAAAAGATTCTAAAATATTAAACAAAATTCTAAAATATTATCTAAATTTATTTATTTATATATATCACAATTAATAATATTATTATTAATCCTGTCTAAAAACTACAGAGATAGTGCGTTGGGTACGGTGGATTAGCTGTTGACTTTGAGAAGACTTTTTGCTTCACAGATAGGCTTTCTTTCGATCCTACGTACATAGAGATGAGCTAACAAAATATCAACAACTAAAAATTAGAGGGGAATCCTTAGCGAAGACCCTCCAACACTCAAGTCAGTATCAGTCCTAATGGGTGGATGAAGAACAATAAAGAACGTATGCCCGAGAGTAAGTGTCAGATGTCAAAAAGAATATACCTTGCCAATGGAAAGGACCCTCCGGTTATATATCACCTCTTATAACCTCCGTAATCATGAGGTGACTAATAATGTCAGAGTTTGTTGGGGTAATGGAGAGTGCACGACCTAGGCAATGCGCCATAATTATCCGAGGAATCTTCCATTTACCCATATGTATATCTCTTTTGTCGTTTATAGCTTATGTCATCCGTGAAGGAATATGTTATTGTAAGGACAGGCACCTTCCCTTGAGTGCCCTCCTCACATCTATCTCCCGCCCAGGAAGATTCTATCTGGGAGGAGATTGTTAGTTAGAGCCCTAGAGTCAATCATTTGATGATTGTATTATGGACTTGTTGTATCATATTCTTATATAAATAAAGGTATTTGTTTTGGTTATTATACTTACTTGTATTGATGCCAAATAAACTAAGTATAATAGCATCCTTGAGTAGAAGGTTCTCACCTATATCAATCGATTAGTTGAACCGATAGTGAGATGATATAGGGAACACTACTCTTAATCATTCATAGTCGAGTATTAACATTCAGGGACAATGTTAATACAATAAGACTAGCATGTAGGTCAACTCGATGACTTGATCTCACAAGTCATGGATATAGAGATATCAAGTTGACACATGGGTATGCATTGGAGAATGTATACTGAATGACCCGCCATGAGAAAGTATCATGGATCGTTATATGAGTGTCATATACTTTCTCATGTGGCTATTAGTATGACTACTAGTCCTTAGACCTGAAGTCACCATGGATCCCTACATAAGGAGTTATGTATTTGGTTTCGTCAAACGTCACCCGTAACTGGGTGGACTATAAAGGCGATTACTGGGTATGTAACGAATTATGCAGAGGGATGTGAGTGATGTAGATGAGATCTATCCCTCCTATATGACGAGAGAGACATCGATATTCTTGATAGAGTGAGACCACGAAGTGCATGGCTATGCCCAAATGAGTCAATATGAGATATTGAGCTCATTTGATTTAGTGAGTCTACTTGGAGATCAAGATTTAGATTGGTTAGAGGATAACACGGTCTATGCCTCACATTGATTAATCTAGATGTCTAGGATAGAAGGACACTTGTCATAAATTGTGAGGAGTCACAATTAGTAGTCACAAGGTGATGTTGGATCTCAACATTCTTGTAACTTGGGTAGTAATGATGTGTTGCTAGATACCGCTCATTACTTATGCACCTAAATGGGTTTAGGGGCATTGCCAACGTTACAAGAACCTATAGGGTCACACACTAAGGACAATTAGATGGAGATTAAGTTCATATGATGAACCAAGAGGATTAGATTCATTTGATGAATCAAATTGGATTAAGAGTAATCCTAATTGGGCTAATTGAGTTGGACTCAAGTTGATTCATGTGTTCAATGAGTCTAATTTAGATTATGACTCATTGAATCAATTTAATTAAATGAATTAGATTTATTATATTAAATTGGCTTGAATTAAATGGTTGGATTAGATCAACCATGAGAGAGATTAAGTCAAGTTTGACTTGACTTGAGAGGAAGAGGAAGAGTCAAGTTGGACTTGACTTTATGCCACATCATTTGTGACTTGACATTAAGTGACCAATGATGAGGTGCCACATCATCATGTTTAGCACATGTGTGTGCCACCTCATGGAGGTTACAAATCTCTTTAATGGTCACACTTAATGCAAAATGGGGGTTACACTTTTGTGAAAGTGGTCGGCCACTTTTGTGAAGGGAATGAATTCATTTTTCATTCAAGTGTCATTTACATCTTCTTCTTCCTCAAGTGCTCTCTCTTCTTGCTCTTCCTCTCCTCTCTTGGCCGAACACCATCTAGGTGCTAGCACACCTATTGTTTGGTCTTCTCCACCTAATTAGTTTGTGTGGATACTTCTAGAGAGTTGTCTACTTTGACAACTTGAGATCCGACATCTCCTTGGACGAGCGGGATATGAAAAGGGCACGCATCGAAGGTATAAAGGATTTCCTCTTTGTAAATCTAGTGTAGATCTAGATTAGAAACTCATAATCGTATTTTTGTTTTATTTCTACTTCGCACGGATCCGGTGGCTTGGGGCTTCGGGGTTTCTGCGACGTGAAAATGCGGTTTTCGCGGTCCAAAAAACCCAACAGAGATTCCAGAACAATCTTTTGAGCGGACCCTATCCGACCTTCCTTCCGCTAGTCCAACATCAGCCACTGTCCAAGCATAGGAGGTTAGTTCTACGCCGGGAGGCTCCCCGGCTCCTACCCCTCACGTGGTTCCTCGTGGGAGGACCTTTCCGATCTCCACCTCTGTAGCTCTGAGGAGGCCTTACCGATTTCGCCTTTGATTTACCATCCGCCTAGGCCGTAGTTTCTCCATCGACCGCCCCTTCACTTGTTGGCCAAATAATACTGAGGGGTCACTTAACAGATGCTTGGGAGGATGCCAGAAATTAACTTAGTGAGCTTATCCTTGTGGAACTGGCGGATGAATACTCATATGAACAGACCAAGGTAATATAATTGTATCTACTATTTCTCATATTAGATGTTTATAACACTATTTGTTTCTTAGAGTTGGGCGATTGGGATGAGCCTTTCACAGCAATTGTACAACCTGGCTCAAGAGAATGAATCCTTGAAGAAATGTGTTTCAGAGGTTGCTAGTGTACCTTCCCAAGATTGGTTGAGCAGGCTAGAGACTCAACTTCAAGAAGATCAAAAGCTAATGAAGATTGAACTTGAGAAAGTAGCCAAACTAAAGACCACTCTAGAAACTTCTGAAGCGCAACTTCGCTTAGACACAACCATCCGGGCGAAAATACAGGCAGATCTTGATGGAAAATTTGTAGAGGTCAAACAACTCTCCGTTTAGATGAAGGAACTAAAATCTACGTATGACACTGAGCTAGCCGTCAAAGATTCTAAATTGGCAACTCGAAATACTGAGCAAGATTCCCTGTGCTCAAACTTAGTAATTGCCCAAACCACCTTGTCCACCAAAGAATCTAAGCTAGCAGGTCTTTTGGCGAGTTAACAACCGTCCGGGCGGAGTTGATGGATCATCAAGCGGGGGAGGATGAGTGCTTCGAAATGAGGAAAAAAACCCTTCTCCAAACACAGGAATTCAACACACTAATAGCCAACTCTATCAATAAAGCCCTTGTTCTCCGATCTGAGAGTGCAGTGGAACAGCTAAAGGAGGGCGACTATCTAGCTTCTGATCCCCCTGCTCACTTCCTGGACCACCGGAGACAGATCAAGAATCATCCGCTTGGCCTATTTCACAATTTACTATAATTTGCCTTTTACTTATTTTTCTCATTGGATAATGACAAGACTTGGTATTCATACCGATTGTATATTCAACTAAGTTTCTACTAAATGTACTATATGCCTTCAGATGTTTGATTATCTAGTATCTTTTATTTTTACCAGGTGTGTGCAACAAGCTAAGGACAACACAAATTCATCCGGGCTAACATCTGGACGAACTATAATGAGATGAGAATAAGAGGGGCACTAATTTTTAGAAACCATGGCCTTCAACCAGTCCACACATTAAGGTCGGACGAGCTATAACAAATGATGCTCATTTAGGTTAATGAGGTAAAACTTGAAGTCGTTCGGGTTTAAATCCATTCAGACCCCAATGAGGTGAGGATTAATCACAGGCAACAATTTTTAGAAATCGCTTGGCCTTATTCTCGCCCAGGATTAACTCCGCTTAGAGTTAAAATTATTCTGGCCTGAATCCAGCCGTATGCTCGATTATTATCCCTTTAGACAAATCCTAGAAACTCGACCGAATTTAGGACCGATCAGGCCTCCCTAAAGGCTTGCATAAGAATCAGAGTCCACCTCGGTAATCTACTGACACTTTGGGTGAAGTATCTGTCACATCAATTACAAATGCACGCCTCCTATTGATAACACGTGTGCACTCACATTATGACCAGTGAACCCCCTTTCACATACCCATCGTTTCATCTTAGGATCCTATGGTCCAAAATTTAACCCATCTTTTTATTATTATGATCCAACGGCTCTGCTCAAAAGGCTCAAAAAGTAACTCTTAAGTGAATTCATTAAAAATTCCTAAAGGCCTTAACAGACTTACTTCTCCTTCTTCTCTGTAACTTTCACATTCTTTGTGCTCTTCATTTTTTTTCAAATGGCTGAAGAGAATGTGTGGTACACACTGTTCTCTTCAGACTTTTAAGATGTGGATGTCGATGACCTCCGTTTCAATTACGGGATTCCCACCTATGTGGTTATACCCTAATAACAAGATCGCCCCCACTTTCCTTACAATGAAAGTGTCACTATTTTGAAGGAACAAGTTATAGCAGGACTACGCTTCCCTATTCACCCTTTCTTTACCATTGTTACCCAATACTTTCAGATTCCACTTCATCAACTCATTCCTAGCTCTATTCGCATTCTAAGCGGTGTCGTTGTTGCTTTCCGGCTATTAGGCGCCCCCTTATCTACTCGTTTATTCCATCATTATTTTTACCCGCAGCAAGTGATAGAGGGTTTATTCTGCTTCCACGCCCATCCTAAGACAACTCTATTTGACAGGATTTCGTCTCAGGATGAGTGGAGAGACAAATACTTCTTCATTCGACTCCTGCTTTCTTTGCCTTGCCCAACGACAAAGTAGCAAACCTTCCCCTTATCGTAGATTTAGGAAATATCTGCATGGATTCGGCCCTACATCAAGCCTTGGAGAAACTAAGAGGTCAGAAGTTTAGTCTGCCAGAGCTAACTATAGAGGGTCTCTTATACGTTTTTGGGCTTACTTCCATTAACCTCGGGCTAAGCACCACATTTGGTAAGGAATTTTTCTCCTCCTTAATCATTTATGAAGACTTTTTTCCTAGATTTATTTTTATTTTTTTTTTGCAGTGGAGGTTGTTGCCCTAGCATTTCTCTTTAAAAACACTCAAGTAATGAAAGATGCTTTGAACCGACTAGGTGAAGTCCTACTAAATGAGCACAAAATCGATCATGCCTCATCCTTTGTCGGCTACCTTCCTCCCATTGATTGTCCCATAGAAACCTCTTCTTCAAGCTCTTCTGATTTGGATAGTCCCCTCATGCTCAAGTGCAAAAGGCCCTAATCAGAGACTTTAAATTGTACAAATTGTACAAATGTATATCAAATTAAATATATATCAGAGACTTTAAAAGTGCAAAAGGCCCTAATCAATATTTGATAAGGTGAATGTGTCACATCCGCTAATCAAATTGTACAAATGTATATTTCACTGAACCCCTTAATTTCATAATAAAGTTGTAGTAACGAGCCCAGGATCGATCTCTCGAGGAACAAACGATAGGTTGTAATCTTAGGATCGTATTTTATTCCTATTTTTGGGGTTTTTAATATGAAAATGGGGGTTTGAACTTTAAATATAAATCTAACAAATGAAAAGCACAGAAAATAAGAACTAATCTAATACATAAAGTAAACCTAACTAGGTGTCACCGATTAGTCCAATACGCATTGTCACGCTACGTAATGAATTTCATCAACAACACACTAAAACTAAGGTAAGAAATAGTTGGACAATAACGGAACCTAATCTTAAGCAACAATTAAAACGTTAACTACAGAAACTAAACCACTCAACAGTGCTTCAATTAAGCTAAAGCGGAATTAAGAACAATTTCAAACTCTATTGAAACTAAATTACCCAATGCACTTGAATTAAAACAATTAATCTAAAGAACTATGATTACTAAATCAAAACATAATAAACTGAAATGGAAATTTATCAATAGTAAAAAGAATGCAAAAGTTAAACCCTAAACCATCTCTACACCAAATCACTTCTCACGGCAACTTCTCCTTGCCGTAACACAAAGAAACAGCAGAGAACACTCCAACTGTAATCGGGGAAGACAACCTCAGCAACTGAACTCAGCTCAGCCTTCACCAGCATCATCGGAGACCACTCCAAACGAAAAGGATAAAGATCGGAGCTGCTAACCTCAAGAAATCTAACAATCTGTGAGCTACAACCTTAGATCTGATGTGGAGAAGATGATGGATGAAATGTCGTCGGAAATGGTCCAGAAGCAGTGGAGGAACACCACCAAAGCTCACGGATGGAAGCGGAACCACCGATTGGAGGAACACCTCAGAATCGGTGGCGCGGTAGAACAGAAGTTTGCAGACACAATTCTCGCTGTAGGACCACCTTGGAGTGAGGTCAGATCACCAGAAGCTGGACGCTAGTAGTTGGGAGCATCGTCGCCGATGAATTCGCCGGAAAATGGATGTGGAAATGGAGATGGTGGTCGGAATCTCGCTGGAGACGCGCGACGGGAAGCACAGGAGAATCGACGAAGGCACTGTATCACTATAGCTTCTCTTTTGAATCAGATATGGATCTGATCGGACGGCTGGGATTGATTTGGAGCTAAATCAACGGTGAAAGTTTGCCCAAAATCCGATCTGAAGGTACTGATCTTGATCTAGGGTCTGGATCTACTCTCCCTTAGGTCGGATCGACCAGATCATCACTGGATGGCCCAGATCTGCCCTGTCTTCAATGAACGGTCCAGATTAATTCGGGCTGGATCAATGGCTAGATGAACTCAGATCTGGAAAAAAACTTCTGGATCTTCATCAATGGCTCATATCTGCTCCCCATTAGGTTGGATCGGCCAGATCTTCAACGGATGGTTCCGATCTCTCCTATTCTTGATAAATGGCTCATAATGCTTCAAAACTTGATCTTCTCGTTTGAACTCCGATTCGAGCCCAATTTCGGTCCAAATAGATCCAAATCCAAGATCCTTTGATGCCTACAAAATAAGAATCAAATATTAGCATCAAATAACACAAAAATACAATAATTTACAATTAGGTTCAAAATAGATACAATGCACAAAATATGATGTAACCATGATTTAAACCTATAAAATCAACATCAAATCATGCATATATGAATCAAAATAATGCAATGAAATCATGGTTATCAAATCCCCCACACTTAGTCTTGAACGTCCCGTGAAAGTAAAGAAAACTAAAAATAATCTCCACAAAAAATTCTCTAGCAATACCTAGAAGATAATAAAAAGAATTTAATTAAAACCATCTAAAAGATCACAAACAATCATGAACACAATCCAAAAAATAATCAGTAGGTATGATAGTTTCAATCCAATTGAAAAATTAAGCAAGTCGCAATCTCACAAGGGATTTACCTATTCTAGCTCTCATACTTAATATTGCATATAAGTGGAGCTCACTCAATGCAACTCACAACATTTCACTACCATAAGCTTGCTTATTTTCTAATTCTCCACCACTATAAACATAGCATACATGAATCAAAAAGATTTAATCATCAAGAATTGAAATGGAAGCAAAAGGAGCAATTGAAATGAATGTTGTAGCAAAAGAAAAAGACATTAATGAAGAAAATGAGAAGGTAAGAGTAATGGAGGAATATACTTGATGAGTTAACCAATTTGATGTGAAAAGAGTTGTATACCATTTGTCATTACCATTTCAAAGTATCAAGCTAACCTCTCCTTCAATTTGATGACAATCCGAAATTCTTGATACTCTATCACCACTCTTGATATTCTTTGTTTTGCTATATTTTTTTTTTCTATTTTTCCCACTTCAATTCTGCTTTAATTCTTCAATTTCATCACTTGCAAACTCAAATAATCTCAACTCAATTAATGAAGAAGAATTCCCTCCCCCACACTTAAAACATTGGTCGTCTCGGTAATGAAACACAATTCATGCCATCCACTTACTTGATACAATCTTGCCACTATTTCTCCTTTCTGCAGGTTGTTATTTCCTTTTCTTTCTCTATTTCTGTGCTTCCTGTGATTCTTCTCTTATTAACTGAACACTTGACATATCCTTCAAAACTTCAACAAAATATTTAAAGATCCCTCTGATGTTATACGCTGATACAAAGGTTTAAAATTTCACTTCATTCCTACTGCTGTACTTCAGTTTAAGATCTCAGATCTTTTCTGAAAATTCCAGCTTAGCAAATTCCTGTGCAGTAACTATATCAGCTGCTATCAGCAAGTCTTAGCGTAACCTTTCATTAAGTCTTGCAAAATTCAAGAGATAAAATCTAGCTTTCATTAAGTTCTTGCACTGCAGTGCAGCTTGAAAAATTCCAGGTTCTGGAATCATGAAACAGGTTATCAAAGATTGCAAACTTAGTCTCATAAATATTGCATCCAGCAGATTCAACTTCTGGAATTCCTGTGCTCACTGCTTCAAAATCAGAAATACAAATCTATCTCTGCAACTCACTGTTGGTGCGGGAAGCATCCGACGATCGAACCTTAGTTTTGATAATGGCAAAGGATTCAAAGTTAAGTTAGTGTGTGATCTAACATGTTTGAATGAGTGTTTCAGGAAAGTCCTAGCTGCGGTTAGGCAAGTGAAAAACCCTAAGGGGTGGTAACCTTAGGTCCTAGGGGGCGGTAACCCTAGGTGGAGGAAAACCCTAAGGGGCGGTAACCTTAGGTCCTAGGGGGTGGTAACCCTAGGTGGAGAAAAACCCTAGGGGGCGGTAACCCTAGGTCCTAGGGGGTGGTAACCCTAGGCGGAAAGTCCAGTCGGTCTGGAGGACCGGACTGGCATCAGGTAATCTCTCCTGAGGGGAGTAGGTGAGGACGCGTTCCCCGTAGAGGGAACAGTAGGCGTCGGGTCGACCTAGGGTTTCCGGTTGGGAATCCGAAGTCAGACTCGGAAAGTCCGAAGACTGTCAGTTATTTCTTACTGTGTTTTATCAGATTCTAACACTGTCTTGCAGGGTATATTGCTCGGACTAACCTTTGTTTGCAGGTAAGGAACCTGCTGGAAAAAGGTGGTCCGGGCGCCCGGGATGGATCCGGGCGCCCGGGACCAACTTTTATCCCCTGCGCGACTTGGCGACGTAGAGCAACCTGGTTGGCTGGCCACGTCACACTCCAGGCGCCCGGAAAGGTCCCAGGCGCCCTGAACCTCATATAAAAGGAGAGTTGAGGAGCAGCTTCAAAGACAACGAATTCTAAGCTTTCTTCTGTGAAGTGCTGCCAACGAGACGACCTTGAAGTGCTACTACTCGACGTCGACAACCCAAAGCTCAAACTCTTCGATCTTTTGTTGTCGGTATTAGTTTACTTATTGCATTAATTGTAATTCAAATTATAATCTTTCCGATATATAGTTGTTGCCCACCGAAAGCGGTCAAGGACCGCGGGCCTTCGAGTAGGAGTCGCCATAGGCTCCGAACGAAGTAAAACACCTGCGTCTCTGTGTGTTTGATTTTACTTTTTGCTGCATTTCTATTCTGTGTTATAAATTGTTAAAATAGCCACGAGCGCTATTCACCCCCCCCCCCCCTCTAGCGCTTTCGATCCATCAATTGGTATCAGAGCGGGATCATTTTGAATCGGTGCAACCACCATTCAAAATATTTTTTCGTGGTATTTTTTTTATTTTTTTCGGAGTCGATTAGAATTTAGCCTCATAGCTATATTCTAATTCTTTTTCCCTCGAATCGGTTTTTTTGTTCGGAATTGGTGCAACACCACCCGAGTTCGTGATCCATTCTTTTTCCCTACCGCACTACTAAGCCAGGACCTAGTCCTGGGACAATTTTTGGTTGTTTTTCGCTTTAGGTAAAACTGAAATGGCCCTTCAAGAAGGCTACAGTACTGCCCGCCCTCCGCTATTCACCGGAGACGACTTCGGATACTGGAAAGGTCGGATGGAGACATATCTCCAGACTCACTTTGAAGTCTGGATGATTGTCAAAACCGGATTCGAACGACCATCTGACAGCGCCGGCAAACCACTACCGTACGAGGACTGGGATGCATCTTCGATCAAGAAAGTGGAAGCTAATGCCAAGGCAACCTGCACCCTCCAGTGTGGCCTTTCAAAAGAAGAACTCAATCGCGTCGGCCCCTTCAACAGTGCCAAAGAGTTGTGGGAGAAACTAATTGAACTTCACGAAGGGACATCCGACACCAAAGTAAGTAAAAGAGACCTAATTTTTAATAAATTATTTAACATCAAATTGCAGGAAGGTGAAACAGCTGCCCAACTCCATGCCCGGATTCAAGATCTGCTCAATGGGCTTCATGCAATTGGACAGAAGGTCGACAACCGGGACATCATAAGGTATTCTCTAAACGCATTTCCAAGGAACACCTTGTGGGCATCCATGGTAGATGCCTACAAGGTCTCCAAGGACTTATCTACCATTAAATTAGATGAACTATTTGTAGAACTCGAACTTCATGAACAGACTAATGCACGCCCGACCGAGAAAGGGTTGGCTTTGGTTGCAGGAACAGGGAGATCGCGTGAGTCAAAAAACAAGCGGAGAACCGAACCTGAGTCTAAAGAAGCCCAACCAAGCTCGAAGGTTAAATTCGAAGTGACCTGCTACGGATGCAATCAGAAGGGTCATATCAAGGCTAATTGCCCGAACCAGAAGGATCCAAAGAAACCCAAAAGAAAGAAGGCATTGAAGGCAACATGGGACGAGTCGTCTTCCGAGGAATCCGACGACGAAGAACTAGAACAGACGAACTTTCTCGCCTTGACAGCTCGGGACTACATCAACGGATCCGGAAGTGAGGGCGAATCAGAAACCGAGTCCGAGAGAAGTCACGGATCCGCATCCGTTTCCGAAGGACCGAACCTCTCTGTAAGTAAAAATCGTTTATATAGCTTAATTAATTATTTAATGCATAAAGTAGCTAAGTCCAAGATTCGAATCAAAACGCTTCTAAAGGAGGTAACACTCCTTAAAGAAACGCCAAACAACGAATCCTTAACTGATCAAGTTCAGACTGGAACCTCAATTCAAGTTCAAAAACTTGAGGAAGAGAATTCCAATCTGAAAAGTCAAGTAAAGGATTTGAAAACTACCCTAGAACGATTCTCCTTGGGATCCAAGAATCTTGACTTGATTCTTGGAACACAAAGGACAATCTACAATCGAACTGGACTAGGATATAAAAAGAAATATAAATCCTACCTATCCTTAATAAACAAACCAAATAGAAAAATGGTCTAAGCATGGGTTGCCAAGTCCAACCTGATCAATCAAGTTGGACTTGGACATTATTGGGTTCCTAAGGATCAAATACATTACTTCAATAAACCTTATCGAGGCTATGATCCAGGGGGACCCAAAACAATAAAAATTCTAAATTAATTCAAAATTCAAAATTAATTTAAAAATTCAAAATTAATCTATAACTCAAATTCGAAATTAATTTAAAACTTCAAAATTAATCTATAACTCAAATTCGAAATTAATTTAAAAAATTCAAAATTCAAAATTCGAAATTAATTTAAAAATTCAAAATTCAAAATTCAAAATTAATCTAAAACTCAAATTTAAAAATTCGAAATTAATCTAAAACTCAAATTTAAAAATTTGAAATCAATCTAAAACTCAAATTTAAAAATTCGAAATTAATCTAAAACTCAAATTTAAAAATTCGAACTTAATCTAAAACTCAAATTTAAAAATTCGAAATTAATCTAAAACTCAAAATTCAAAATAAATTTAAAACTCAAATAGAAGGAGGGTCCAGAATAGCTGACAACTCCGAAATCTAAATCTATTTACCCGACAGGGTAACCGAACTTAATCTACCCGAAATGGGTAAACAAGAGTAGATTACCCGGATGGGTAAATAAGGATAGATTAAAAAGGGTTAAAATGTTAACTTGAAGAACAGTACTGGTGAAGTTTTTGGATGATAGTACGTTGGGAAAACTTGGGCATCGCATGTCTAGGAAGATATGGCTTCGACCTGGTGCATTTGGCCAAGTGGAACTAACCGAAGCTACCCTTAAATGGATCCTAACTAGTTAGACCAAGGTTTAGTATTAAGCTCAATGGGTAGGACTATTTGGGAAACCTCGAAGGCATGGTTACTTTAATGAGCTCCTTGTGACTCACCATAGCCCAGAAGTTTATCCAAAGAACGCTTACTTGTTGAACCCAAAGCTAAACCCGAATCTAACATAAAGTTAAAACAAAACCCTATAAATTGAACTAATTCATCTCACAAAATAATAGGATTCCCTGATTGAAAACATACATCGGGTGAGATGACTAAGCAAATTAAAATTTAAATATTCCTCCAAATTACTTAACTTAAACATCTTCAAATCAAATTAACTTAAACAATTTCAAAATTGAATTAATTTAAAATAATTCTCAATTAAACATGTTTAAAATCAAATTAACTTAAACGTTTTTAAGTTAATTAAAACAATTAAAAAAAATGTACAAACAAGGGTCAAAAATCGGGGGCGGGCGCCCCCGGTATTCAGACTCAGGGCGCTCGCAGAGAACCCGGGCGCCCCGCCTCTCACGACCCCGGGTGCCCGGGATGGATCCGGGCGCCCGGACTCCCTTATATATAGGGGGCAGGGGGCGCCCCCTGCCCTTGCACCCAAGTCTTCCTTAAGCTTCCTCTTAGCTTCCCTGCGAAGACTTTTAAAATTAAAATTTTTCCGCGGTTGATACGAAGTCGTGACTCAACCGAGGTCGTCAGTTCTAAAATTTCTAACAATGGCTCCTCGGTAAAATTTCTATCCCCTCCTAAATTCATTTCTTATAATTTTTTCTTAGTGTAATATTAGTTTGAAATTTAGGAAGCGTACTAAATCTGGTGCTGGGCCCTCTACACCTAGCATTGACCCTAGGTTTCCCACCGACGAACTTAGGATTAAGTTTATGTCAACAAATTACATGGCCATTAGAACCAAATGTATAGATAGATTGTTCTTTCTACACTCTTGTATTCCAGTCTCCGAGGCTATAAATCACTATAGGTTGCGAAACCTTGTTGAGTGCACCAGCCCAGTAAACATAAGTTTATGTGCCGAATTTTACAACAACCTAGTGAAAGTAGACGACTACTCCTATACCACTAGGGCAGCTGGCACGGATATCACATTATCTCCCACTACCATTCGTGAGTTTCTAGGGTTACGAGAGTCAGCCTGCACCTTTTTATGCTATCCTCCTAGGGAGCTACCTTTTGGAGATCCATACTCACATATTACCCTCGATACAATCTATTCGTATTTCTTTGAGGACCAGCGTGATCCCACTGAGACGCAGTTTAGGTCACTTAATCTTAGAATTCAGGACTACACCCTTTATAGGGTTCTAGTGCTTTGTATTCTACCGCTGACCACTCACGACATTGCGGTGATGCGTCCATTTCACTCCTTTCTTCTCTATGCCCTGTGTCATAGGTTAGACATAGACATCAGCCTACACATCTTTTCCACTATTATTTACGCAGCTGGATACGTGACCAGCAGACGAGTACATATGCCTTACTGTCATATTCTGACAGCTTACATGTCCTCATTGCACATTGATGTCACCGGAGGTGACATCTGCCACATGACCGAGTTTGACATCATAGGAGCTAGGAACTTTTCCCTAACAAATATCCATATAGACGATGAGGGTACCCTGTCCTAGCGTAGGGGGGCACAGCACCAGCAGGCGAGGGAGGTAGAGCAAGATGAGTTCATGTTGGCACTATTTCCTGAGGAGGCTGCTCCTGCCCCACCACCACCTCGAGCGCCACACCCAGCTCCCCGCACTCTAGCTGATCGAGTTTCCGGACTAGAGAGGGCTATGTCGAGTCTCCAACACGAGAGCTCCGAGTTTCATCAGTCCATGCGGCGAGAGGTCTCCGATCTTCGATGAGAGGTCAGACAGGAGGTCTCCGACTTACGACGAGACGTACGGCAGGAGCTCTCCGACCTGCACCGAGATCTCCGAGAAGACGATCGGGCTCGTCACACTAAGCTCCTGACACTACTCCGGTCGCTGGGTTTTGGACCACCTCCCTCATCATCTCAGTAGCTCCGACTGTAGCTCTATTATTACTCTAGTACAGAAAGTAACAGCTCTATTATGACTCTTTTATCTATGTGGACTGTTTAATCTAATAGACTGTTTTACTTCAGACTTGATTGACTATACCTTAATCTATTAGATCAGTCTTTTAATAACATTTTTAAAAAAAATTCTAGGCAAAACTGATTTTTCACAATCCCCAGTTTACTAGACTTTCAAAAGTTGGATTTAGCCTAGGATTTCCCCCTAGAAATCATGCTCCCCCAGGACTCAGCCAGAGCATCTCACAAACACCTAGGTTTACCTTGATTGTGTTTGTAAAACATAGAACGATGTGAGATGCATAGGGTACAGCCAAGACTCGAGAATGCTTATTTCTGTGCATCAATATGAGTCTGGGCGTTAAATACATGATTAAAAGTAATCAAATCAAGTCTTCCAGCCTTAGTCAAATCTAACTGGATCAATTGACTTGACTTGACTAACCAAGTGAACACTGTTGCCCTCTAGGCAATCAGCAAGTAGCTAAACGGTTAGACAGTTGGTGAAGGAAATAATAGGTTTAAGCATGTCTGTACTTAAGAGATCTGATACCTAATCAAAACAAATCTTTACGCATGCTTGGACTTTAGGGCTCTGATACCTTACTAAAAAAAAATGGCAAGCTATTAAAAAATAAGGTTATCGCTTCTCCTTTGCCTTAAGTATTCTTGAAATTCATTTCAAAGCAACTGTCTCAAAAACTTTCTCCAAATTTTCAAGTGTCCTCCATTCTGAAAATTGTTTTTCTTGTTAGAAAGTTAATTAAGCTGAAACCTTTTTCGAAAATTAGTCAAGTTAAAAAAATTTTCTTAAAAGCTTTGAAATTTTTTTTTGAAATCTTCCTTGGAAACTTTCTTTAAAAACCTGAATGTTTTTTTTCTCTCCAGAAAATTTCTGAAGTTAAAAATTTTTGTTTGAAAATTTTTGAAGTTGAAAATTTTGTTTGAAAACTTCTGAAGTTAAAAAAAAAATTTTTTGAAAATTTCTGAAGTTGAAAATTGTCTTTTGAAAATTTTCCTGTAGAAACTCCTCAAAATACACTAAGTTAAAAAGAGCTCCTTTTTGCTATATCTCTTCAAGCAAAATCAATTCTAAGTTGTTGCCTTTCACTTGCTCCCTGCCTAAGTTAAAATGTTTTCTGCTAAATTCTGTCTTGAAAAGTTAAATTTTTCAAAACTAGCTCATTTTTGATATATGGCAAAGGGGGAGAGTAGAGAAATTCAAAGAAATATTTTGTATTAAGGGGGAGCTATGGTTATTAGTAAAAAAAAAAATTCAAAGAGAATTACTTATATTAAGGGGGAGCTATGTTTATCTTGCTATCACACTTATCTTGGTGCAGTGCTTATACATAACTGCATATTTTTTACTTAACATTGAATTTCGGTTGTCATTATCAACAAGGGGGAGATTGTTGGTGCGGGAAGCATCCGACGATCGAACCTTAGTTTTGATAATGGCAAAGGATTCAAAGTTAAGTTAGTGTGTGATCTAACATGTTTGAATGAGTGTTTCAGGAAAGTCCTAGCTGCGGTTAGGCAGGTGAAAAACCCTAAGGGGTGGTAACCTTAGGTCCTAGGGGGCGGTAACCCTAGGTGGAGGAAAACCCTAAGGGGCGGTAACCTTAGGTCCTAGGGGGTGGTAACCCTAGGTGGAGAAAAACCCTAGGGGGCGGTAACCCTAGGTCCTAGGGGCCGGTAACCCTAGGTCCTAGGGGGTGGTAACCCTAGGCGGAAAGTCCAGTCGATCTGGAGGACCGGACTGGCATCAGGTAATCTCTCCTGAGGGGAGTAGGTGAGGACGCGTTCCCCGTAAAGGGAACAGTAGGCGTCGGGTCGACCAGTCCAAAGACTGTCAGTAATTCCTTACTGTGTTTTATCAGATTCTAACACTGTCTTGCAGGGTATATTGCTCGGACTAACCTTTGTTTGCAGGTAAGGAACCTGCTGGAAAAAGGTGGTCCGGGCGCCCGGGACCAACTTTTATCCCCTGCGCAACTTCGCGACGTCGAGCAACCTGGTTGGCTGGCCACGTCACACTCCAGGCGCCCGGAAAGGTCCCAGGCGCCCTGAACCTCATATAAAAGGAGAGTTGAGGAGCATCTTCAAAGACAACGAATTCTAAGCTTTCTTCTGTGAAGTGCTGCCAACGAGACGACCTTGAAGTGCTACTACTCGACGTCGACAACCCAAAGCTCAGACTCTTCGATCTTTTGTTGTCGGTATTAGTTTACTTATTGCATTAATTATAATTCAAATTGTAATCTTTACGATATATAGTTGTTGCCCACCGAAAGTGGTCAAGGACCGCGGGCCTTCCAGTAGGAGTCGCCATAGGCTCCGAACGAAGTAAAACACCTGCGTCTCTGTGTGTTTGATTTTACTTTCCACTGCGTTTCTATTCTGTGTTATAAATTGTTAAAATAGCCACGAGCGCTATTCACCCCCCCCCCCCCTCTAGCGCTTTCGATCCATCACTCACAAGTTCAGAATTGGAAGTTTGATATACATTCAAACTCAACCTCAGCTTTGATATTTGCTTCTGTAATCTGCAGAGAATTGAAAACTGAACACATGTTCCAATCACAAACTTGATAAGAATTTCAACTGCTCAAGAATTACAGCATTAATAAACTTCAGGGACATCAGCAACAACAGATTCACGATTACAGCAGCAACAAATTCAATTCCTTGGATTGAATTTCAGGAACCACTTCTGAATTGTAGCACATACATTCAACAATTTAAGGTTTCAAATTCAGCAACATCATGCTTTTAACAATCCTTGAAACTTACATATTCCTCTGAAACTCTTTCGAACATCAAGGACAAGGTTCAAAATATGAAACATCAAATCTGTTAACTACTGACTTCAGATCAGAAATATACTTTCAGCAAGATGTAATTTTGCACACAAAAGATTTGAAAAAAGTATAGCAATCAAATATCAATCATAAACCAACAAAATTTAAATTCTGAATGCATCAATTCAGAATGCAATGCTATATTCTGAAATAACATCCTCAACAACAGAATTTAAATTGAATCTTCAATTTCAGTATTGCTGCCATTTTTTTATTGTGTTCAGTTGCAGCTTCCAATTTTTTTTTTCTCTGAAATTTCACTACTGAAATAAGGCTAAGCAGAAAACCTTCTCTCTCTTGAGCTCTTCACTAATCAAGAAACATTGTAACAATTCGACACAACACTGATCAGTGTAGGACCAATTCAGAAATGCTATTTGCTGTCATTGAGTTGTTGTTTCAGCAACTTCAGCTTCAAAGTCTGCTGTCATTGAGTTGTTGTTTCAGCAACTTCAGCTTCAAAGTCTGCTGTCATTGAGTTGTTGTTTCAGCAACTTCAGCTTCAAAGTCTGCTGTCATTGAGTTGCTGATCCGAAGTTGTAAGTCTTTGAAATTCATAACCTTGACATTCCAAGTTCTGAATCATCAGAGACAAGGGAACACTCACTCTATTCTCCTTCTCTGTTCTGCTACTACCAATCAAAAATATCATAAAAGTTTAGCACTAAACATGAACTTATTGATACATTAGTTCATTTCTGCAGATATTTCAGAAATTTTGAATTTGGATTATGGATTCTATAATCTGCAATTAAACATTCCAGTATCAGGGTTTCACAGCTGGATTGGTGTAGAGATAAAAACTTAACAATTCTGTCGAAGTACAGAGAAGTTCTGGAATTTTCAGAATCTACTCAAGCTTCTACCAATCAAATGTGCAGCTACACATTTTAGAAGATAATATCACTGAATTCACAAAAATCCTGCTCTTATAATTCACACATTAACTAACAATTCCTGCTTCTAATTATTCTGTGAGATTGCAATTACAGTATTCTGTCCATTTCTGACTTCCTTGTTACTGATCAGAATATGCTGTTCTGCAAGTCATACAAAAATTGAGCTTCAATTGAAATTTCAATGTCAAAGATTGCCATTCATTCAGCTTCAATTTCTGAAACCCTGATTCAGCATTTTCCCAGTCCCAGTAAATGGAACTTAAGCAGCAACTCAGAAGAAAGGTGAATTCTGCCCTTAAACTTAAACTCTTCCATACTGATAACTCTTTGCACTTCTACAACTAATGAGTTCAAAAATCAAATTCAGAATTGATATCAAAGAACTCTATAAGTTAATCTAATATCTGAATTTCGGATTGCCAGAATTCATTTTCAGAATCAGAATGCATTGATCCAACTCTATAAGATATTAGTCTCAGAAATCTGATTTAAGAGCAACTTGGCACGCATGTAAATCCGAAACAATTGCTGAATTCTGGTTCCATTTTCATACCTCACTGTTTCTTCCTTTATTTCAGATTGAATTTCTGAATTCATCCTTCATTATTTTGCAGATGCCATGGAAGGTAGAATACCATTTGTTTCAGCACAATACAGAACTTAACTTGAGTTTCACGCTGGTTTTAAGGTTGTTCTGAAATTTTGATACTCCATTTGATACAAAACAATTTCCAGCTTCCTTGTTTCTGCACTTCTATGTTCATTCCATTTCTGCATTTCTGCACAATACAATGTCTGAACAATTTTGAATTCTGCACTTCTAAATTCAGATTTCTGATTTCAGGTTTCAGAACTTGATTCCAGAAACAATTCCAGGTCCTGCAAATTCAGCTTCTGGAATTTCTGTTCTCACTACATCAAAATTCCAGCAACTACATTCTTCCAAGCTTCTGAATACATAACCTCAAATGACATTGCAAATATCCCTGCAACTGCATTTCATAAGTTAAATTATAGAATGAAGTATCAGATTTCATAACAGAAACTTGCAGCAATTGATTGGCATAACGACTGAGATTGATACATTCATTCCACAACTTCATAATTTCATTTTGGTCTTGAGTTTTATTGACTTCTTTCTTCTCTCTGCATACTGATCAAAGTCATAAAAGATCTAGCTTGAGAGGAGATCCCATTTAGCATTGAATTCTAGATTTTACAGCATAGATGTTTTGCACTAATCATGCACTTGGTATAATTCATGTAAGCTACCCATTCTTCTTGTTTTCATTTCTGCAGCCAGCCCTTTTAACCTTTAATTCCTGCTGCCGGATTCTGCACATTTTTGTTCTAAAACAGCTTCTTCTACTTCAGATTTTAGAACCTTGAAGTTGTCCAGAATAAGCAATGTTCAGCAACCAAATTTCTGAAATTCACAATAGATTTTTCAGCATTAGGCTTCCATATGTTGCTCCTAAAATTTCTGCTAAAAACAATGCTTCAGATTTCAGCTTCATTTTTCATCTTTCTACAGAATTAGCACATCCACATCTTCTTCCCACATATATCTCCCAAAGTTTTGAATGTATCAATATAGTATCAAGGCTTAAAATTCAATGCAATTGTAGCTTGCTTTTGACATGATAAAACTCAAGAAATGGAGACATCAAGCATTCAATCTTAAGAACACTTCATTTATAACAGTATTTTCTTTTTTCCAGAACAGTAGCATCCTAACTTGAAAAACCTTAAGCGTTTAACTCCATTACATCTTCCCAAAACTTCATCTTTGGCTTGAATTTGAATCCCGTCCATTAACAAATGAATCCAAGCATTCAAAAGCTCTATACATCTCCCCCACACTTAAAACTTTGTCATCTTACTCAATCTAACTCATCAATAATTCAACCAACACTCCCAATGAAATGAAGGCAAAGCAAAGTGATCAAGAATTAGAATGCTTGATGAGAATGTTTCAAGAAAATTGTGGGAAAAATGAATTGGACTTTGAAATAGACAAAAGAAAAGAGTTCAATGAAAATTATCCTTCCTTTCCATGCATACATATGCTATTGTGACTTTGAAAAGAAGCTAAGCAAGTTCTAGAGTTCAATTGCTATGAGTGCATGTCACACAAAGAAAACAATAGAATTTAGTCTTGTGGTGGTCCTCACTAGGTAATTTTCATGCATTCATGCTTAATCAATCAAATTGGAATCCACTACCTTATTAACCAATATTATGTAAGTAAATAATCCAATCATGTTACATGACCTAAAATTGATGATCAAATTTAAGAGACTTTTACCATCTTAAAAGTATCACTAGAAAAATTCATGGAGAATTTTATTCAAATGGCATGCTATGTATACCAACTAAATGCAAAGTATAGAAGCAAATGTGAAATAAAATGAAAAATGTAAAAACAAAGTGCAAATGCAAAGTATGAAACCAAAGAAACGTATAAAAAATTTATTAACAAGACATGAATTAAAATGCAAAAGAAAGCAAAATTGGAACCAACTCCCCTTTAATTCCCGGTGGTTGAAGAAGGTTTAGAAGTAGAATCCACCCCGGAAGTGGAGTAATCATGGTTCCACTTAAATTCTTTTTATTCATCCTTTTTCCCTTGAAAAATTTTTTCTGGAGGTCTGAGGCGGTTCAGTTTAAGTACCCACTCCGGACGCTTATGTTCTTCTACAACATCAATCAATGAAAACACCTCCCACACACATGTGGGGTAAACAGAAAATAGGAGAACATTAGTGTGGGTAAAAGATATTTCAAGAAATGATTCACATCTAATAAAATCAATAAATGGTACCTCTATGAAATTTTCTGATGTATCACAAACAATACTTACCTTATCATGTTGAAAGGTACCTGGAGTGGAGACTATTACCTCTTTCTCATCAAGTAATTGCTCAGACTCTAGTTCTGGAGAATGTACATCTTCATGTAGTGATTCTTGGGTGCTTGGCTGCATAGCACAAGTCCTTACACTTACATCCTCATCTCTTGGTGATTCTTGAGGTCATGCTTCCAATAAGTATTCCCCTACACTTAACTTTTCTTCTGTATCAATACCTGCATTATTCACAACATTTAAAGCAACAACATTAGTAGAATCAGAAATATGAACAACTACATCATCATCACAAATAATTCTAGAAAATTCTTGTGAATAAATGGGAGTAGGGTCAGGCCTAACAGAATCACTACTTTCCATCTCCTCACTGGCGTTCTGTGCTTGTAATTGAGTAATGGATGATGCAATCTGATCTAACTGACTCAGAATATTCTGTATCCTTGCAAATTGTTGCTCTTAATGCTCACTCATTTGTTGCATAATTTCATTAAATTTCCACATTGATTCTTCAATTTGTTCTTGTACATCCTCATACTGATATTCAGGCGTATAAATCCCAGTCTGAGGCTGATAATAATAATTCTCCATCCCATCTCCAAAATACAGATAATATGGATCCATGGTCAAAAGAATTTCCTGTTCTTACACTGACAATTAGCAAATAAAATTAGAAGACTCAGGAACAAATAAAATCAAACACATGGATATATAAGCATGAAAGAAATTAAACAACAATATTTTTAAAGTTTTCCAAAATAAAGAACAATCCTAAAATTACCAAACATTGCATATATTCCCCGGCAACGGCGCCAATATTTGATAAGGCGAATCTGTCACATCCGCTAATCAAATTGTACAAATGTATATTTCACTGAACCCCTTAATTTCACAATAACGTTGTAGTAACGAGCCCAGGATCGATCTCTCGAGGAATAAACGATAGGTTGTAATCTTAGGATCATATTTTATTCCTATTTTTGGGGTTTTTAATATGAAAATGGGGGTTTGAACTTTAAATATAAATCTAACAAATGAAAAGCAGAGAAAATAAGAACTAATCTAATGCATAAAGTAAACCTAACTAGGTGTCACCGATTAGTCCAATACGCATTGTCACGCTACGTAATGAATTTCATCAACAACACACTAAGACTAAGGTATGAAATAGTTGGACAATAATGGAACCTAATCTTAAGCAACAATTAAAACGTTAACTACAGAAACTAAACCACTCAACAGTGCTACAATTAAGCGAAAGCGGAATTAAGAACAATTTCAAACTCTATTGAAACTAAATTACCCAATGCACTTGAATTAAAACAATTAATCTAAAGAACTATGATTACTAAATCAAAACATAATAAACTGAAATGGAAATCTATCAATAGTAAAAAGAATGCAAAAGTTAAACCCTAAACCATCTCTACACCAAATCACTTCTCACGGCAACTTCTCCTTGTTGTCACACAAGGAAACAGCAGAAAACACTCCAACTGTAATTGGGGAAGACAACCTCAGCAACTGAACTCAGCTCAGCCTTCACCAGTATCATCGGAGACCACTCCAAACGAAAAGGATAAAGATCGGAGCTGCCAACCTCAAGAAATCTAACAATCTGTGAGCTGCAACCTTAGATCTGATGTGGAGAAGACGATGGATGAAATGTCGTCAGAAAATGGTCCAGAAGTAGTGGAGGAACACCACCAAAGCTCACGGATGGAAGCGGAACCACCGATTGGAGGAACACCTCGGAATCGGCGGCGCAGTAGAACAGAAGTTTGCAGACACAATTCTCGCTGTAGGACCACCTTGGAGCGAGGTCAGATCGTCGGAAACTGGACGCTAGTAGTTGGGAGCATCTCGCCGATGAATTCGCCGGAAAATGGATGTGGAAATGGAGATGGTGGTCGGAATCTCGCTGGAGACGCGCGACGCGAAGCACAGGAGAATCGACGAAGGCACTGTAGCTTCTCTTTTGAATCAGATCTGGATCTGATCGGACGGCTGGGATTGATTTGGAGCTAAATCAACAGTGAAAGTTTGTCCAAAATCCGATCTGAAGGTACTAATCTTGATCTAGGGTCTGGATCTACTCTCCCTTAGGTCGGATCGACCAGATCATCACTGGATGGCCCAGATCTGCCCTGTCTTCAATGAACGGTCCAGATTAATTCGGGCTGGATCAATGGCTAGATGAACTCAGATCTGGAACAAAACTTCTGGATCTTCATCAATGGCTCAGATCTGTTCCCCATTAGGTTGGATCGGCCAGATCTTCAACGGATGGTTTAGATCTCTCCTATTCTTGATAAACGGCCCATAATGCTTTAAAGCTTGATCTTCTCGTTTGAACTCCGATTCGAGCCCAATTTCGGTCCAAATAGTTCGAAATCCAAGATCCTTTGATGCCTACAAAATAAGAATCAAATATTAGCATCAAATAATACAAAAATACAATAATTTATAATTAAGTCCAAAATAGATACAATGCACAAAATATGATATAACCATGATTTAAACCTATAAAATCAACATCAAAACATGCATATATGAATCAAAATAATGCAATGAAATCATGGTTATCAATACTCCCCTCACACTCAAGTGCAAATGGCCCTAATCAGAGACTTTAAATTTGAATCTATCCGAGCAACCATCAGCTAAGCAGACTCACATGGTATGACCGAGGTTCTTTTTGCTCGAGGAAAAGAACCCAGGCCCCCAAAACATCGTTGGTCTCGCTCTAGACTTGCTATTATGAGGTCGGCTAGTATTACACTTGTGTCTCATGCTATCATCCAGGATGCTCGGTCGGTCGAGACAGTACCAGAACCTTTGCTTGCTTGGCCAGCGTCACCACAGGCTCTAGGGATTCCTTCTATCACCTTAGGAGTCTGAAGCAAACATCTATTACTAGGTCAACCGGTTCTACACCTCTGCGCCCTGCAGTCGCGTGGAATCTTGAGTCAGTTGAGGTAATAGCAGCTCCCTCCCTATCGGCTTGTTCAGAGTCACTAAGGGTTTTTGCCGATCTTCCTTCAAGGTCTAACTCTTCGGCTGGCCCCCATCAACATTTCAAACAATCCTATGGCTTGCCCTCTCAATAAGGATTGGGAACCACTGCCTCATCCTCCTATGGGACACTGAAGCTAACCGGCCCACTAGCTGAGTCTTGGGTGAGAGCACATGGACAATTGAAAGGGGCTATGGTATCGACGTACGTAGATGAACAAGCCCAAAATGTTATTACAGTAAGCTCCTAACTTGGCTCACCTTATAAATTAAGATCTCATTGTTATCCTTTTTTAGTTTTATCCTTCCGAGATGCATTTAAGCCAATTAGTGGTGGACTTGGAGCGGGCTAACAAAATCCTAAGAGAACGGGTAGAGGGGTTAGAAGCTGTCAAGTCCGTTCCAAGTACCGAGACGACTAACTTGCAAGACGAGGTAAGGGTTCAGTCTAGGTTTCTTTTCAATATGGGACAAACCTTACAAGAATTTTAACAATTGGTGGATTCTCAATGAGTGAACAAGCAAAAATTGGAAATCTCGCTATAAACTAGTGAATCCCAACTCCGAACAGAAAGGGCTAGGAGGGCTAAGGTCATTTCAGGTCTGACTCAGAAACTACTCTGCTAGAAGAGCTAAGATTTTCTCCCTCGCTCAGCTCTCCTGGCCAAATCAAGGAATTATCCTCTAAGGACTTGGTTATATAGGAACAATAGGAGAAATTGGACACGCAAGTAGCCCGATTTGAGTCATTACAAGCTGAGTTAAACTCTACAAAGGCTAACCTAGGAGTGTGCAAGGCCAAGAGGATGAGCGTTTTGAGGTCAAACAGAGGGTTATCTTGACTCCGATGAATTCAATAAACAATTGGTCAAGCGCATGTTAAGAACGTTCTCCCATGTAGCTGGAGGAGTTGTCCAATAGCTCTCCCATGCAACTGGAGGAGTTATCCAATAGCTCTCCCATGCAACTGGAGGAGTTGTCCAACAGTTATGGGAGGACAGCTATTTATCAATAGAACCTCCTCAGCAATCTATAGACCGTCATCGACTACTCAAAGAGCTCGTGAAAGGCCTCTTAAGTAAATTTGACTAGTATTTTTGATGTTATGTTTTCATAATGTGTAATTGTTGAACAGAACATAAATTCAACTTCAAGAAATGCATTAAACATTGTTATTAAATTGTACCTATTTTCTTGCATATCTTCATAACTACCCATCTTTCTTGTAAGATAAATTTCATGTGACTTCTTAATGAAATATTTATCAATACGCATAATAAATGGGCTGCATATTAAACTAGACGAGATGATACCGAGCGGAATGACCAGGCCAGTATTTTTCATCGTTAATTAATCATTGATTGCCAGACTAAATAATGAACCGAATGAGATAATGATATCGAGCGGAACAACCAGTCTAGTCGCTTATAGCCCGGCCGGTAGCTCGGGAGTTTGGAACTTTAGGCGTGAGAACTTGCTTGCTTATAACCCATCCGAAGGATTGGCAGTCTGGGACTTGAGGTGCGAGAGCATGCTCGCTTATAACCCACCCAGAGGATCAGGAGTTAGGAACTTAAGGTGAGAGAGCATGCTCGCTTATAACCTAGCCAGTGGCTTGGGAGTTTGGGATTAACCCGATTAGACTCTCGGGGCTTAGAATTTATAGGCGTGAGAACATGCTTAATTATAACCCGACCAATGGCTTGAGAGTCTGGGATTAACCCGATCAAAGACTTAGGAGCTTAGAATTTGTAGGTGCGAGAATATGCTCACTTATAACCGGCCAATGGCTCGGGAGTCTAGGACTAACCCGATCGGAGACTTGGGGGGGCTTAGAATTTGTAGGTGTGAGGGCATGCTCATTTATATCCCGGCTTATAACTCAGGAGTCTGGGACTAACCTGATCCGAGACTCAGGGGCTTAGAATTTATAGACGCAAGAGCATACTCACTTATAACCTGATTTGTAACTTGGGCACTTGGAACTTTACAGGATTTATCATATGAACGTGCTTGTATTCTCATTAAGAGTAAAAATTTAACGTAATACATGAGCAAATTGCAAGCATACTATTCAAGCCCTACAATGCTATAGATGATTTGCGCTCCAGGGTCGCTCCAATCTTCTCCCCTCTGCATCTTTAAGGTACTATGATCTAGAGGCGAGCTTTTGCACCACTTTATGGGGTCCTCCCCACTGTGGGTCCAACTTATTGACATCTCCGACCATTTAATCCTCTTTCAAACTAGATTGCCAACCTGAAAAAACCTGAGGATACCCCTTCTATTATAATTTTGCCTCATCATTTGGCGGTATGCCATTAGTTGAGCAGCTGCCTTGTCTTTGACTTCTTCTATCAGATCAAGCTCCATAAGGTGCCGGTCGACATTGGCCTCGTCGTACAATTGCCTCCGATTGAACTCTAAGCCAATCTCAACTAGGACCAGTGCTTCACCACCATAAATCAGATGAAAAGGAGTTATACCTATCACTTCTTGAGGGGTTGTTCAATATGCCCATAATACACTGGGTAACTCGTCAATGTAACTTCCTCCAATATGGTCTAACTTGGACTTGAGCTTTCTGAAAATTTCTCTGTTTGTTACTTCTGCTTGGTCGTTGCTATGATGGTAAGCCATAGATGTGAAGGCATACGTAATACCGTAGGTTGAACACCACTCTCAGATTTTCCTACCCTGGAATTATCTGTCATTATCTGAAACTAATTTATGTGGAATTCTAAACCTGCAAATGATGTTCTACCATAACAATTTGATAATCATTTGCTAGGTTATCTTGGCCAATGACTCTACATTCACCCATTTTGAGAAATAATTGGTTGTAACTAGCAAGAATATTTTTTGGGTGGATGCTACGGGCAAAGACCCCACTTTATCCATATCCCATTGGTCAAATGGGCAGGAGACAATGGAAGTTTTTAACAATAATGTGGGGTGGTGTGGAATATTCTGGTGCTTTTGACAAGATAAACAAGTTCTCATTATTTGAGTTGCATCGGCCTGTAGAGTAGGCCAAAAATACTCGGCCAGTAAAATTTTTCGAGCGAGGGACCTGTTGGAGGATCTTACGACCGGCTATAAGGGGGGTTGAATGGACGGCGCCCCCAATTACTTGCTTCCTATGATGTTAGCGCAGCGGAATACAAACGAACACAAATAGAAAGCTAAACACCAAATACAAGAATGGAAATGCAAACCGCTAACACGTTTGTTTACGTGGTTCGGAGATAACTTGCTCCTACTCCACGGCGTGTCCATAAGGTGGACGATCCCTCAATCCGTCGGTGGATTAGTCCCCGGAAACTCCGGCTAGCTCAAACCTCCTTGTGGGTGGAGAAACCTCACCACAACACTCACCAAAAGCACTTGGACACAAGGGAAACCTTGAGCACTTAGTGACTACTAATTAGGCTTTAACCATGTCTAATTTCGTCACCTTGGTCGGTCATCCCAAGCTCGTTCTTATAGAGCTTGGAGGAAATCAGAAAGTTGATTTGCCCGTTACCAATCGACTGGTCCTTGCACCAGTCGACTGGTGCCAGCCCAACGACTCTCTGCTAGTCGAGCTACAATGCACCAGTCGACTGCTACAGTGCATCAGTCGACTGCTACAGTAACTGCTACAGTGCCCCCGTTGACTGCTACAGTACCCCCCATGAGATTTTTCCTCGAGTACAATCTCTCATGCACTCGGACCCTCACGACTCACTTGACTCTTCTTTACAGCCTTGACCTCTTGCCTTAAAGCCTACTTCCTTTGGCTCTCGTCCCTCGGATGCATCCAAGCCCGCGGCTGGTCTCCAATGCCATCCTTCGCGTATGCCTCGAAGTCGCTTCCCTCGGCCATTGTCCTTGCTGCCTTGTCCACGGTCCCTCGGATGCTCCATCCTTCACCGAACCCGAAGCCGTCAACCTGAGTCACATGTGTATCCTGCAATCCTGCAATCCTGCACACTCACATATACATATCAAATAACAAGGGTAAACATAACTTAAACCCTTTGCCCAAACACCAAAACACATGGTCCCGCGGACCATTTGGATTGCTCTAACAATCTCCCCCTTTTTGATGTTTGGCAATACGTTTAAGTTAGGGAAAACAAATAGCAAATAAACATGCTAATACAATAGACTTACGATGGCAAGGCTACACACTTGGACTTACTCCGCCGAATGGACTTACGTTGCCAAGGCTACACACTTGGCAACCGACGAATCAAAATGCAACAAGCATTGGAACCTATCACAAGGCTCCCTCTACACCTAAGCTCCCCAATGAGCTAGGATTTTACCACAGGGATATTTAAGAACCAATCACAAGGCTCTCCCCCTACGCAAAGGCACTTAAGGTTTTCCTAACTAAACGTTACTTCTCCCCCTTTGCCTAATATCCAAAAAGCTCTCCAACAATATCCCAATTGTTGAAAACTTATCATCCAAACTGACCCAAACTCATGTATTTATCCCCCATGGATCCCATACATTTAAATGAGTTGACACGGTCAAGAACAGCACTGAAAAACAATATCAGGCTGGTATCAGTCGACTGCCACTGAGTGCCAGTCGACTGCCCCCTTCGACAGAACCTTATAGAAGCATTCTGTGGTTGAAATCTACTATTACCAGTCGACTGGTCTCGGCACCAGTCGACTGCCCTCATAAAAATGAGCTTACAAAGACATTCTGTGCTCAAAAATATTATTACCAGTCGACTGGTATCTGTACCAGTCGACTGGTATCTGTACCAGTCCACTGATACCCTATTTCTGAAAAAATCAACCTTTTCAGGCCAACTTCATAAATGCACCAGTAATTCCCTAGACCTCCAAAAATTCCCAAATTTTGTGGAGAGGTCTATTGTACCCTTGTCTACTTAGGAAAAATATATTATAAAATGTATCTATCACCAATCCCAAGATTGACACAAAATCCAAAATTAACTAAATGGTTCAATTGAACCTTGACCTAAAGTCCTAGTTTTGGCTTCCTTTTGATGTATTTGCCCATACCAACCCACAATACATCTCTAGCATTGGTTTATATGGCATATATACATCCAAAATCAATTATCATACTATATGACCCCCAAATGTCATATTTCTTGCATGAAACATAAACCATGTGTGACAAATCTCCAGGTTTGAGACTCAAATCCATCTCCAGACCTTTTGGCACACTCCATGGCTCCTATAGACTCCCAAGTAGTACCCACCTGAGATCCATTGGTCATGGGTCCCAATTTGACTCTTTGAGCTCCCCCTAGAGCTCTTAACCTTAGCCATCTTCTTAGATGCTTTCTCCATTATGGCTAAACCACAGTGGTGCACCTTGGACACATCATCCTTGCCATAATCATATGCAACCCTAGCATATTTCTTCTCATTGGCTTTAGATGACTCTCCCTTGCCCTTATCATGTGCCACCCTAGCACATGGTCTCCTTTTGGCCTTGGAGGGACTAGATCAGTATCCCAAGCCCGATCTATCATTGTTGGGTCTTTGACTACCCAACATCATACTTAATTCCTTAGATCCAACATTGAATCTCTTAAGGAATTGTTCTAACTTATCAAGTTTTCCCCTTAAAGCTTGATTCTCCTTCTCTAGGTTCCTAATCCTAGAGTTAATTTGTCCATCTTGGGCATTCCTAGACCTACCCTTCCTAGGCATATGTCTCCCTTTCTTGGGATTAATGCCTTGGTTCTCTATTACCTTTTTCTCCTTAGGTAATGAGAATTTAACTTTCCTAGGTCTATCATGCATAGGTCTCCTAGGGATATGATCAATATTTACCCTATTCCTATCATGATATTTAAATCCAAAATTTTGCATGGGTAAATAATGAGAATTATTCCTAGCATGCATAGAGGAATTTAAATTTGACTTCAAATTTAAACTAGGGTTTACCTTACCCTTTACCTTTGGAGCTCCCCCTTGACTTAAGCTTTTCTTCTTCTTCTCTTTCTCCCATTTCTTCAATTGCGCAAGCTTCTTGATTTCCCCCTTTTTAGGGCATTTGGTGTGGTAGTGACCCTTCTCTCCACACGTGAAACATATGATGCACATCTTCTTCTTTTGGACTTCTTCATTCCTACAACCCACATTAGAATTTAAAATAACTTGATTGGGTTTAGGATTTAGCTTCTTCTTACCCATAAGACATCTATTCTTGTAGTGTCCCTTCTCATTGCACCCGAAGCATATTATATGGTCTTTTGACTTCACTTCGGTGGAGGTGCTTGCTAGGTTGATTTCCAAAACTTCTTCTTCTTCTTCACTTGTCTTGGATTGTTCTTCAACCTTTGAGGATATCTCCTCATCCACACTAGTGGATGACATTTCTTCATCCTTCTCCTCTTTCTCCTCGGAAGTTGAGTGTTCTTCACCTTCCGGTTGCTCCTCCTCTACTTGAGCTTCTTCATCCGTTTCTCCGGATTTTTTTTCTTCTTGTGTAGGCATAGGTTCTTCCCATTGAGCCTTCTTTATCTTGCTCCACAAATCGTGAGCATTCTCGTATTTACCTACAAGGATCATTACGTCATTAGGTAAAATATCAATTAATATAGATATTACCTTGTCGTTTGCCTTTGACTGAGAGGTTTGCTCCTCCGTCCAATGTCGTGGTCGGAGCTTCTTCCCTTTCTTGTCCTTCGGGACTTCAAATGGCTCTTTGACCACCATCATGGTGTCCCAATCCGTGTTGAAGAAGACCTCCATCTTCATCATCCAATATTTGATGTCCCATAAACCTCTACCTTCAAGCTTTGGCGGTTCAATTAAGCCAGTCATCTTTGCTTCCTTGGCGGTTAGTCCAATGGAGAGCGTCCTCGCTCTGATATCACTTGTTGGAGAATCTTGCGGCCGGCTAGAAGGGGGGTTGAATGGACAGCACCCCCAATTACTTGCTTCCTACTATGCTAGCACAGCGGAATACAAACGAACACAAATAGAAAGCTAAACACCAAATACAAGAATGTAAATACAAACCGCTAACACGTTCGTTTACGTGGTTCGGAGATAACTTGCTCCTACTACATGGCGTGTCCATAAGGTGGACGATCCCTCAATCCATTGGTGGATTAGTCCCCGGAAACTCCGGCTAGCTCAAACCTCCTTGTGGGTGGAGAAACCTCACCACAACACTCACCAAAAGCACTTGGACACAAGGGAAACCTTGAGCACTTAGTGACTACTAATTAGGCTTTAACCAAGTCTAATTTCGTCACCTTGGCCGGCCATCCCAAGCTCCTTCTTATAGAGCTTGGAGGAAATCAGAAAGCTTATTTGCCCGTTACCAGTCGACTGGTCCTTGCACCAGTCGACTGGTGCCAGCCCAACAGCTCTCTACCAGTCGAGCTATAGTACACCAGTCGACTGCTACAGTGCATCAGTCGACTGCTACAGTAATTGCTGCAGTGCCCGTTGCCTACTACAGTGCCCCGTTGACTGCTACAGTACCCCCACAGGATATTTCCCTGAGTACAATCTCTCATGCACTCGTACCCTCACGACTCACTTGACTCTTCTTTACAGCCTTGACCTCTTGCCTTAAAGCCTACTTCCTTTGGCTCTCGTCCCTCGGATGCATCCAAGCCCGCGACTCGTCCCCAATGTCATCCTTCGCGTATGCCTCGAAGTCGCTTCCCGCGACCATTGTCCTTGCTGCCTTGTCCACGGTCCCTCGGATGCTCCATCCTTCACCGGACCCGAAGCCGTCAACCTGAGTCTCATGTGTATCCTGCAATCCTGCACACTCACATACACATATCAAATAACAAGGGTAAACTTAACTTAAACCCTTTGCCTAAACACCAAAACACATGGTCCCGCGGACCATTGGGATTGCTCCAATAGGACCGACTGCCAGCATGGCTTCCACAAGAACCATAATGTACCTCGTGTAAGATGTATTACACGTCATCTGGTCTGATACACTTAAGTAAAGGGCACAAGAAAGCTCATTTGTAAAGATGGCCCCTGATCATAGTGAATCGACCAACTCTTTTCTTGATCAGGTGTGCTTGTTCTCCATCTTTTGGTAAAACACCTTGCTGCAAAAATAAAATGATAGATATCCTCCAATCACTCTGTAATTCAAGGTCGGTCTGCCGTTCAATTCAAGCCACTAATAATGTCTACTCGACAGGCTTATCCAAAGTTCATGGAACTATGGCGGAAGCTAATTTGGCCAAGTCATCTGTTATCTGATTTTCTGTCTGAGGAACCTTTTGAATGATTACTTCTTGGAATCCGACTTTAAGCTTTTCAAATACCTCCGCATTAAGTTTAAGCTACTCATTATTGATTTTAAAATTTCCTTATAATTGTTGGGCGACCAACTGAGAATCTGAATAAATTAAAATCCAAGCAACCCCTACGTGTCTCGCAGCTTGCAGGCCAGCTATCAGTGCTTCATACGATGCTTCATTGTTGATAGCCCCATTTTATCTTCCCTATGTAATATCATAATAATGCCTATTCCGCTATCCTACCGGGTGGACGATCCATCCACATATATCTTCCAAGTCTCCTCAGGTTCAGGGTTTTGCACTTCCGTTATGAAATCAGCTAAAGTCTGGACTTTGATGATCACTCAGGGTTGATATTGTATATCATACTCACTGAGCTCCGTGGTCCACTTAATCAACCTCCCAGAGGTTTCAAGGTTGATAAGTACTTGGCCTAAAGTGCTATTAGTAAGTACCACAATCGAGTGAGAAAGGAAATAAGGATGCAACCTCTGAGCAACTAAGACCAATCCATACTCTAACTTCTTGAGTGTGGTGTAACAACACTCGGCTCCTTTTAATAAATGACTTAAAAAGTCTACAAGCTATTGATCTTTCCCCTCCTACCTCACCAATACTAACCCAACTGCATGCTCATTGGCTGACAAATACACCTACAAATGTTTGCCCACCACTGGCTTGGCAAGTATAGGCAGGGTGGATAAGTAATTCTTTAACTCCTCAAAAGTTTTGTCGCAGTCAACATCCACTGGAACTTGGTCACCCGGCAGAGGATCTTGAAAAAAAGTAAACTTCGATCAACCGATTGGAAGACAAAGCAAGACAGGACTACAATTCAGCCAGTCAGTCTTTGCACCTCCTTCAAATTGCACCCAGGAGTCATGTCTTAGAGGGCTTGCACTTTGCTCGGGTTGGCTTTTATTCTCCGCTTGACAATAATGTATCCCAGGAACTGTCCATTTTTTGCTTCAACTTAATATTTGCTGGGTTTAAGTTTTAATCCGTACTGCGTCAAAGTCCGGCAAGTTTCTTCCACATCAACACACAAGTCGGTCGCCCAGAGGGACTTGATAAGGATGTCCTCCACATAAACTTCCATATTCCGCCCTATCTGCTTTCAAAACACTTTGTTAATAAGTCGTTGGTAAGTAGCACCTGCATTCTTTAGTTCGAACGACATAATATTATAGTAATAAGTGCCCTCGGCGACTATAAAGTTGTCCTTTTCTTGGTTGTCTTTCGTGAGCGGTACTTAATGGTACCCCTGATAAGTGTCCATAATGCAAATTAAATCATAGCAGAAGTGAAATCTACTACCTGATCAATTCTCGACAAGTGGCAGTAATCCTTGAGGCATGCTTTGTTGAGATCTCGAAAGTCGATGCTAACCCTCCATTTATTTTTTGGCTTGGACACCAGAACCACGTTGGCTAACCAGCTTGGAAACTATATCTCTCAGATGTAGCAGACCACCAATAGCTTGTCTACTTTTGCACGGATGATCTTATTCTGATCTACCCTGAAATCCCTCTTCCTTTATTTGACTGGCCAGGATTTAGGGAAGACATGAAGTACATGCTCCATGACCATGGAAGAGACACTCTTGATCTCCTTGGGCTCCCAAGCAAAAATATCATTGTTACGTGCTAAACACACAACAAGCTCTTCTTTAAGTTCTAGCGGTAGGTCAACGGCTACTTGAGTGGTAGCTTTCGGTCGACCTGGTCGAATTTGAACCTCCTCCTTTTCTTCATAAACTAGGGTGGCCGGTGCTTCCAGGGTGGTGTTAACCACCATCCATTGCATCTTCCGAGCAAAATTGACTTCGATTTTGATTATATCTGTTGGTGCAGGGAGCACCAGACGATCAAACCTGTATTTTAATTATTGAAAAGGGGTTCAAAGTTAAGCTATCTTGTGATCTTAAGCAAAAGAAAAGTCCTAGTTGAGGCTAGGCAGATGGAAATTGCTAGTTGTAATTAGGCAATGAAGTCCTGGTCAGGGGGGACTGGGTAATGAAGTCCTGATCAGGGGAACTAGGCAAAGTCTTGGTGGGTTGAGAACTTTGGGCGAAATTCTAGAGTCAAAGACTCTAGGTGAAAATCCTGGGGGTTGCGAACACCAAGTGAAAGATTAGACGGCTCATGGAGCGAACGTCCAGCATGAAGTGTTGAAATCTCAGACGCTGATCAAATGTCCAGATGGTTTAGAGGACCGGTCTAGCAAAAGGTAAACTCTTCTAAGAGGAGTAGGTGAGGACGCGTTCCCTGAAGAGGGAACAATAGGCGTTGGTCCAACCTAGAGTTTCAGCAAAACTTAAAGTTAAGACCGGACAGTCTAGAGACTATCAAAATATCTTAACTGTCTATTATTCTAACTCTATTTTGCAAGAAACTAACATTTTACATGTTAAGGTTTTTATCTCGTTCAGTCGACCGAACGTCCAAATCGGCCAACCGAACCCTAGAGATTAGATCAGTTCACGACCAAGATTCAACTAAGGGATCGGTCGATCGAATGTCGGGTTCAGTCGACCGAATAGTGGATAAGCAGTGGGCTGATCGGACATGGTCAATTGGATCAGATAAGCCAAGGATCATCGACTAATCGATCAATCGAATGGTGGGATCAGTTGACCAAACAAAGACTCTTATCCAAGCAACAACATTTAAACAAAAGTTGGGTAGATTCAAGCAGGATCAGTCGACCGATCAACGTCGAGTCAAACAGTGATTCCGAGATGAGTGGATCTAGATCAGCTTCAACTCGGCTATAAGAAAGGGTTCGACCAACAATTCCAAGATCAATCATTTAGACAACTTCAGCTCCTGCGTGCTCTCCGAAAATAATTCAACAACGCCCAAACGTTGTTTTGACGATGATCACGCCCAAAGATCAATTTCTCCAAGTCGTCGGTAACAAGTTTATTTTTATGCAATACTTGTATGCTTCAAATTTGTAATCTAAACTTGTAAGATTTTTTGATACTATAGTAGTTCCCCAACGAAAGTAATCAACGATCACGGATTTTGAAGTAGGAGTCGTCATAGGCTCTGAACCAAATAAATCCTTGGTGCCTTGTTCTTTGTTTCATACTATTCTACTGTGTTTACTTTGTTTTCCAAAAAATGAATGTAAAAGTCATGAGTATTATTCACTCCCCTCTAGCCTGTCTTGATCCTACAATTAGTATTAAAGTTGTGCCGCTTTGAATCAGTGCAACTACCATTCAAGCATTCTTTTTCATTACTTTTTCGTCCATTTTTTGTAAAAATAAATTCTTATGTACTTTTTTTTCATTTTCAAAAGTTTGCCATAAGTTAGGGTTGGTTTAATAATCTCTCTTGACAAATTTGTCTATTTGTCAATTTTTTTTCTCAAAATTGGTGCAACACCACTCGAGTCGATTTTTCACCTTATTCTCCTACCGCACTACTAATCCATACTAAGTCTTGGAACAAGTTTCATTATTGTTGTCTATATGAGATTCTCTATCAATGGTCTACCAAGAAGGTTACAGCACCACACACCCACCACTATTTTCTGGCGAAGATTTCGTCTATTGGAAGAGTGTTATGGCTGATCGGATTTATTTTGTATATCTGGACACTAAAGAGTTGAGCGATGAGCCCCCTAAGTCCAACTGGCCCCGGGGCCAACCAACCTTAGGCTGAGAGACTTGTGCTCAAAGAATAGGAAATTGGGTCCCATAAATCTGATCTGCTCTAGGGTCATTCAACTATATGCTAGGTGCCTTGATATTGAGAAGTGGAGCAGTAAGCCCCTTAAGCCCGACCAACTCCTGGGCCGACTAGCTTTATGCTGAGGGTCATAGTGTTGAGGAGTGAGGAGATGAACCTTGGTGAGAATAACTCATTTAGCTACATATAATCTGACTCTAATTATCACCTCACCCTGATTTTGACCACCACCTCACTTTAACTTTGACTGTCACATCACCTCTAAGTCCGCTTGCAATATACCGTATTAGTGATATTTAGAGCAAAGGAGAAACTTAAATAGTTATTGAGGTAGGAATTTTAGGACCAAGCAAACTAATTGAGTAAGTTACATCATTTTTCATTTAATAATGCACGAAGGTAAATCAATAGGGATCAAGAAAAAAAATCCACCTAAATCGAAGGGTTGAAGTGCATGCACTATTGTATAGCATCGGTGGGCAATAGCGCGACAGTGGCGATGCAACGATGTGATGACGACGACACTGGAAATCACAATGTGGTAACAGAAAAGGTGGTGGCGATGGTTGTCGGCATGGGTGAATAGTTGAAGGGTGATCAAAAGTGGGTTATGGAAGATTTGGAGTTAGGAAGATAGAAGTAGGAAAAGGCCGGTGAAAGAGGAAGAAAAGTTCTAATCCATGCTTCCGTGCGTGCTTTTTTACTACTTTTCCAAAAAAAAATTATAATATTTTAGAATTTATAATTAGGATTTTTTAGATTTATTTTTTTCAAAGAACAAAGAAAAAGTATTAAAAAATTACTAAAATATGGGGGCCCACCTCAGGTGGGGCCCTATGCACTGACCCCACCTTAACCACTCTAGGGCCAACTCTGATTGCATTCCTATGAACGTATAACTATCCTCTAAGAAATAGATTCTATATCCTTAATGGAGAGCTATGAATTTTTTTAAAATTTTACCACCTTAAAATAATTTGGCACAAACTTATTAAAAGATCTAAGTCTGTCATATTTATTCACCAACACCACTAAAGGATTCTTAGGACTCCCCTAGTTCTATTTTAAAATTTTAGATAATGTATGGTCAAAATGTGTTGATAATCTTAGAAACCTCAAAATCACTTCATACCAAGACTATTATACTCTTAGGATATTTTAAAATACATTGATAACCTAGTTAGTTTTTAAAATTTTAGATATTGTACGGTCAAAATGCGTTGATAAACTTAAGAACTTCAGAATCACTTAATATCAAGACCATTACACTCTTGAGAGTTTTCTGAGTAAACTTTACTCTTAGACAAGGATTTTACAACCTAGATTTAGAGTTATGGATTTTTAAAATCTTCGTAACTTTAAAATAATTTGACACGAGCTCATTAAAAGAGCTGGTTATATTTACTTACTAACACCACCAAAGATTCCTAGGATTTTCTTAGCTGAGATCATATTAAGATTTAAAATTCTAGGCATTGTTGAGCCACTAGTGAATTTGGAATAAAAAGTCACTTATGACCTTAGGAATCTTAGAATTATTTTCAAACTAGGATCATTACACTCTTAGGAGTCTTTTAAGTGCAATCATACCCTTAGACCTATATTTCACAATCTAAATTGAGAGATATAAAATTTTAAAATGCTCATAACCTTAAGACAATTTGATATAAATTTATTAAAGAGTCTAACCCTATTATATTTATTGACCAATACCACCAAAGAGTTTTTAGGATCTAAATGTTATAGGGGTATCAACGAATTTTGATCAAAATCTATTGATAATCATAGGCACATCATAAGCAATTCAAACTAAGTTCATTATATTTTTACATCATCCTGAGTGTAACCATATTCTTTTTTGGATGAACAAGTGTAACCATGTTCATAAATATCAATTTCACAATCCTGAGTGTAGCCATATTCTTTTTTTGGATGAACAAGTGTAATCATATTCGTAAATATCAATTTCACCGTCTAGATAGAGAGCTATATATGAATTTTTGAAGTTGGCAACAAAATTTGAGATATTTTGTCATGAATTCAGTATAAAATTTAGCACATAATGAGTAGAAAGTTTAACATTAGTAATTATGCATATAATGAATAGAAAGTTTAACAGTCTGATGGAGCTATTAATAGAGGAGTATCATCGAAAATAACTATGTATTTTGAAAAATATAAAAGTTGAATATGTTTTTTGAGTATTTCGAAAATGTAACTACACTTCGATAAATTACCGTTAACCCTATAATAAAATGATGCATTTTATTGAATTGGTGGATGAACAGAGAGCCTATCCATTTTCGAACCTATATAGTCATCTCACATGCAAAGTAGCTAGAGTTTTATATAACCCTTTACTAAACTCAGCTGTCTGGCTCCTTAATCCAATTTGATATCGTAGGTTTCAGTCACCCAAGTTCTTCGTGTAACTCGGTCTGTCAATTTGGACTTAACAACCCTAACGATCTTCTAGGTGGAATAGCTATGATTTAGATGGTAGTCCCCTATATTTGGTCCAAAATGGCCGCGCCATAATTAAATAATAATTATGTCGAAATTAGCAATTGCAACAAGTAACTCATTGAGATATTTTATGGACACGATTTTGTTTTTTTATTGGTTGGTGACAATCTTTCAGTACAGTAAAATTATTTAATCCAATTTGAAACGATCTTTCAGAACACAGCTGGCAAGACCAGAGTTTGTTGTGCCTAAAAACTCTGATGGAATCAATGGACGAACTCGACTTGAACTTCCCTTTTGCAAGGAAACTTTAGCTGAAAACATCTCAACAAAAACAAGAGGAATCTGGTAGATAAATTAAATAACCCTTATTTTGTTGAAAACAAAACAAAAGATTCCAGCAGAGTGGAAGAATACCATGAATCAGTTCCCGTCAAACGGTTGAAGGAAGAACTTTAGCGTGAGTAGTCTTTTCTTTTGTTTTTGATTTTAAAAAAGTTTTTCTTTTATTATTAATTCCCATTGTTTTCCACGGTGATGGAAACAGAGGATTCATAGTGACTGAAAATGAACTACCAAATGGCGACCTCCATCAACCCTTCCTCCGTCGCACATCCCCTGAACATCCCCACCGTGTTGAATCCCATCGCCACCTCTCCGTTCCTGCCGACGGCGATGAGGCCGGCCTTGCCCTCGTCTAGCCTCTCCTTCACCGCGTAGTCCACCGCCTCCTGCAGGCCCAGCCCCTTGTACTCCATCAGCGCGGCCACGTCCCTCGCCAGCGTGCTGCGGATGATCGCCTCCCCCTCGCCGGTGCACGACACGGCGCACGCGTCGCACGCGTACGTCCCCGACCCGATCAGCGGCGAGTCCCCGATGCGGCCGTTCATCTTGTTCATCAGCCCCCCGGTGGACGTCGCGGCGGCGCACCGCCCCGCGCTGTCCACCACCACGCACCCCACCGTCTCCGGCGCGTAGATGCTGATCGGGAGGCCGTTCATCATCTGCATTTCGCCGCCGACGTCGGCCACTAGTCCGGCGCTTGCCCTGCAGGTGTCCGCGCCGGTGAGAGGGACCCTGTAATCGAACTGCATGTTCGAGCATATCATCAAACATGTCATCTCAGCTTGTGCTCCTGGAATTAATTTTAGAACAAAAAGAAATCAAAAATTAACCAGAGACCATGATGCTGTTGGCCGCCTTGGCCAGCTTCAGCATGCCCAAATTCTCTTCTGTGATGAAATAGCTATTATCCACCATTTCAACTCCCTGCACTTGCAGTACAACAACAAGAACAACTTTGAATCAGAAAGCACAGGAACAAAATTAAAAGTGAAGAATAATTTGACATGAATTTTGTTCAGAAAACAGAGTCCCAGACTGGCTGTTCTGTCTCTTCTCAGTCATCATTTGCAGCACGAAAACAGAGTGTATACTCACAAGTAGCAGTTTTGTGCAACTTCAATTTAGGGTCTCATTTAGTGGATAGATTCTCGCGATATTTTTCAATTCAAATCCGATTTGTACACAGACAAGTTCCACTTTTACAGTCTGATTTCTTAATATTTTTTTTTATCTTTTGCATATTTGATTGAGCTGTGTAAACTGAATGGGTGGTTCTGGAAGGTAGATTCAGATTTCATTTTGACGACGAAAGTTTCGTCTTTTCGTGGGTGTTTAGAAATCTAATGAAGGAGGGAGATGAAGGGGAAGGACCTGTTTGCGGGCGAAATCCTCGGCGCCGTCGAAGGCGAGGTAGGAGTGGGGGGAGCGCTCCATGACGAGGCGGGCGAGCGAGACGGGGTTCTTGACGGTGGAGATCCCGGAGACGGCACCGCAGCGGCGGCCCCGTCCGTCCATGATGCTGGCCTCCATCTCGACGGTGCCCTTCCTGGTGAGCGCCGACCCGCGGCCGGAGTTGAACACGGGGTCGGTCTCCAGCTCCCGGACCACCATCTCCACGACGTCCAGGGCCAAAGCACCGGCCCGGAGCGCTGCCGCTCCGGCAGTCAGGCAGCGGACCAACACCCGGCGCGCCTCCTCCTGGCGCTCCACCGGTAGGGCAGGGTCCACCCCCGCTCCCCCGTGCACCGCGATCGCCCAGCCCCCCACCATCTCCTCCCTCCCTTTCCTATCGCGTTGCTTCCTGGTTGAGGATGGAGGTGTGAGACGGGCTATTTATAGAAGGCAATGCGAAGGAGGAGGCCGATCTAGCAGACGAACAATTCGGTAACAAATTTCACTAGAGAAAAAAGATTATAAATTCGTATAAAAAAACGAGGAATAGTTGGAGAGATAATCACAGAGTATCTTCGAAAAAAATATATATATAAAAATGTAAAAATTATTGGTGAGAAATTACTATATGACGGTCGGAAATGGACCCGAAATTGTGGGGAAAGCTTCAGCGTAGTGGGTGGGGGAATCTGAGTCATTTCTCTTGTCGTTTTCGCTTTTTATTTATTGAATCGCCTTAAATCACGATCTTGTGACAGGATTCTCCAGCAGACAGGGGTGCCAGATACTGAATCTACCAGCGCCCGCCACTACTTTATTCTGACTCTATCTCATCCGTTCATCTTCCAAAGTCCATCGTACGGTTCTCGAGCCTCGTTCACGTGCGCACTAATGTTCGGAGCCGCCACTTGGGGAGGATGCTCAGCGCACGATACATGAAAAAAACAAGAATATTTTTGTATTAGAAATGCCAGAAACTTTTTATATTTATTTATCAGTAAAATAACATTTTATTCCGTTTCAATTCAATTTTATTTTTAAAACTATTCTTATTCAATATTATTTAATTATAATTTATAAATGTCATAATATAAATATTTTAATTATAATATAACAAATAAAATAGACTAAAATAGAATTAACTATTATTTTAATAATAAAAATGAATAAAGGTGTCTCCGAAAATGTAAACTCTAAAATATTTTTTTAAAATGATTCCCTTCGCCTTGGAAATCTGGTCTAGATTCTTGTTTGTTACCCGATTTGGATATTAGCTGTCAAGAGATTCTTCTTGCTGTAACAAAAGTAAAAAAATAAAATAGAATAAAATGTAGTGAAAAATATGTGCGATAAAAAACTTGGTAAGAATATTTTACAGCTGGCATTGTCGAGAGCTGTCTAAACGTATTTGGGTGAAATAGCTTTCTCAAATAAATAAAAATTAATCTGAAACGGATATTAATTAATTTATCTTCTACTGAAAGATTCTCAAGTATATAAGTTTATGTTGCAAATTAAAATGTTGTTATTGTTTTTTATGGTTTTATTTTGAGAAGAGGAAGCAAGCAAGAAATTGAGTTGGGTAAAATTTTTGTCATCTTTAAAAATAACATCTTATTGTTTTTTTTTAAAAAGGGATGTTTTTATCTTTTTATTATTTTAAAATATAGTTATTTCAATATTGTTGTATTAGATTTAGTCAAAACGACCTCAATTATAATATTTTTTATTAAAATTATTCCACTTTATAATATTTTTACTAGAATTACTACGTGATCATTATTAAAAAAGTTGTGATAAAACTTAAATAATAATTTTGAGCCTGTTATGATAATTTTATCTAAAATTCTTATTAATTTTTTAAATATGGAATATCCTTATCAAAATAACAAAATAAGGGCAGCTTTTTACTTAACTCCATAGCTAAGTTTTCAAAATTCAAAAAATCACTTAGGCTAATTTTAAAATTATCAAATTAAGTATTCATTTTTAATTTTATTCTCAGTCAAATGGATTTCTGTTTAAAAATAAGTCGATTGATTTTTAACACCAACGGAATCGATTTCTCTTTATGATGAAGTTTTGAGTAAATCGATTGATTGATAATAAAAATCAAACAAATTGATTTACTTCTATATCAAAGTCAGTTTTGGACAAAATCGGTTGATAGATCAAACAACCTCAGATTGATATGAGATTAGTTCATATGCATTTGACTAATTGATATAGGAGCATCGAACACCATGATCAATTTATGTTCTTCGATAAGGCTACGGTGCAGAGGGAATTCAAAATATTTAGATTTGCATCTTTTAGATTTTTTTAATTAGTTATCCGTTAATTAAGTTTATGTTTATTTTTTTCTTAATTATATTTAATTTTATCCTAAATCTTAGGAAACTAATTCTTGTTAGTTAATTTATCCTAAATCTTAGGGAATAAGTTTATTTAATTATTTTTTCATTTATATTTTTTTAATGTTTTGAGAGGTATATAAATCTATACTTAGATGATGTTTAGGATAAGCTATTTTAATATTAAATTAATTGATTTCGGTTAAGTCACATTATGACTACGTCTCTTTTTCTTTGAGCTCTTGATTTCATAATAGGTTTAAGCCTAATTTAGGCTATTTCTTTCTTTCTTTTTTGTTACTTCTCATTTGTTTTCTTGTTAATTCCTTGGCAACTTCATGCCTCAGAATAATATACATATTTTATTCGGCGTTAGTTGGTATCAGACCTCATTAGGATATAATGGAGGGTCGTCGTGGATGCGGTCATGGTTGTGAAAGGCAGGTTAAGGCTGAGAAAGCCTCACACCGTGGTTGTAGCACCCAACACGAGATTCAATATCTATAGACACAAGCCATAAAAAATGTAGATCCGCTACATTAACGACCCCCCTAATGTCGACCCCACGGATATAGAGGGAGGTACATGCAGGTACACAGGCGCTAGGCACATGGTGGGGTAAACCCCATGTCATCAGTTCCCAAGTATCGACCCCTGGACATTATGCCAGAGATGTCATGTGTCCATCGTCTGTGCTACGCCCTGGGGCAGACACAAGCCATAAAGTTATCTCAGTGTCTAGTGGCGTAAGATTGTCAGTTCCTTTATTCCTCTTTTGAGAAATCCCTACTTTTCAATCGAGAAAAGGTGTCCAAGGGCAAGTTTGGTTTCGAGAAATACAGGATCAACTACCCCACCACCTATAATTTCAAGAGAATGCCGACTCTATAGCACCTCTACATCCCCCCTTCCTTTCGTAGCGGTGGAACAACCATGAGGATACGAACTTCAACAGCATCGAGTACGATCAATTTTACTCTTCTGATCATCCGATCATAGGAGCCACCAGAGACGACCAAAAGATCAAAATATTTGGTGATCCAATTTATGATGACGAAGAGGAGGAAGACCCTAATGAAGAGGATGAGAACGAAAGACACACTATTGCTATCTTGGAGGAAGAAGAAGAGTCTTCCCTTATCTCTAATGCTTTCCACTTGGTGGAAAATGCATCCATTGAAGTCCCCATTTCCACTCCAAGTTACATATGGGAGGATCGATTGGTCCCAATTGAGCTGATTGACTCTACGATGAAGATCACGATTGTGTTGGTTTTTGAACTCATTGAAGTAAAGCAAATTGCAGGACCTAATGATGCTAAAATAAATATTGGGAGGGAATTTAATTCTTCTAAGGTATAAAGAGCTCAACAATCTACTATGACTTTAGATATACAATTACAAAGTATTCCAGAGGAGAAGAAAACATTAATATCACACTACAACAAAAATATTAAACGACAACACCATAAAGACAACAATTTTAAATGAAACTATTGTAAATTTGGTAAAAGACAACAGTTTTAGATAAAATCGTTGTCTTTGAGCTCCCATAAAATACAAAAGACAACAATTTAATGAAAAATCATTGTCATTGAGTAATTTTTTTTTTAAATCAACAAAGCATTTTACAATAGTTATATAAAATCATTGTCTTTAAGCGCTTTTTTAGGGGCTACAATAATAGTTTTGATGAAACCATTGTCTTTGACTTTACTCGTTTCATTATTTCCCCCCTCGCAGTTTTGCTTTCCCCTCTCTCCGTAAATATTTTCGGCGCCTTGTTTTCCCTTTTGTGTTCCTGAATCCTAAGTCATTTTTCTTTCCCTCTCCTCATACAATCTCTTCACGGCATCCTGTCGACCGCACAACAGGAAGGGGTCGGGTGCCACCTCCGTTGGATCTTCCTCCACGATGGTGTGCTCTCCTCTCTTCCTGGTGAGTGGGTTTCTAAGCTCAATGAGGCCATTTAACCTTCCACTACTGCTTCTTTGGCTCGCAGAACCTTTTGATCGGATGAACTGTATTTCTTTGCCAAAGGTGGCACTCCTACTCTGTCGATTCATAACCTGTTTGTCTTATTTTCTTTGGATTTGTTCTAGAGTCATAGCCAAGGTAGATTCAAATCTACAAACCCTATTTCATTCATAAATTTTGTCTCAAAAAATAACACCTATTTTTGATTCCACTATCACAGTATTTGCAAGCGCAACATTCTCTTTTCTTCTTCTATTTAGCTTTTGATTTGTTTCATCATGCCCTTTGCCTACTCTTTCTTCCTCAATGGTAGAAAAAATCTAAATTTATACTTTCTGTGTTTTCTTGAAGTGGCTACATGGTTTGGAAAAATTCAAATGAGCAGAAATTAGGACTAGTTTATGTGCATGTTCTGTTGCTGCCTCCTGATTGTAGAATCTATTTTGAAAAATAAGTTTCTTGAATTGCGTTTCAATATGTAAATTGGTGGAAAACATGCCCATTTTTTCTACAAATCTAATCTATTTGACGCTTTTACCTTTTGTAATTGATGTGTTTATGCATGCTTTATATTCAAGACACATGTATTTTTTAACATAAATGCAAACATTATATTAGATCAAGAGTTGAGATAATAACATGAACATATAAGTTGAGATCCATTGTAACAACTGGGGTGAGGATTTGTTAGCCGATAATTTTTCCAACTGATCCTCTTGTATATATGTACACCAAGGATTTGTTAATATCACCATTTATTTATTAATTAGTTCTCACAAAATCACATGACACATACATATTTAAAATAAGTTTCGTTCTGACATAAAAATATATAATAATTGTTCACTAATATTGTTTATATACTGTGTATATAAAGAAGAGGGGACACACTAATTGATGCTAAACAAACAAGCAAATACGTACATGCATGGTTGATTTTATAAATTTTATAACAACCAGTTTAAATATTCCTGAGCGGTCCTAGTTTGCTAAACTTCATCGTATCCAAAAATCTATCCCAAACTTGTATTTCTATCCAGTTAGTTTATGTCGAGTATTACCCTATTATCTTGAATGTTTTATTATAGTATTTGGTACTCGACATTGTGTTTTAAACTTATTGTATGATGTATAGTTTTTTGGAGGTAGGTTTTGATGTGTTTCGGGCTGATAGTTATAAAAAAAAATGGACATAGATCGTATGACAAAGATCCGAATGAAATACCTTGCCCATGTTCAAGATGTGGTAATCTACAAAAGAGAAATGTTGACATTATAAGGCCACATTTGTGTTGTAATGGTATATATTTAACATACCATAAATGGATTTGGCATGATGAAAGATCTATGATCAATATCTCAATGAAAAATGAATAGAAATCTTTTGCCGAGGAACCTATTGATATGGTACATGTTGCATTTGATAGTTATGCAGAGAATCCAAACCAATTTCATAAGCTACTTGAAGATGTCGAAAAACCTTTATATCTTAGGTATTGTTAAATTATATAACTTGAAGGCAAAATAAAGTTGGAGTGAAAAGTTTCACAGATTTACTAAGTTTGTTTGGAGAAATGCTTCCTGGTGAGAATGAATTGCCTTCATCATTGTATGATGCAAAGAAAAGCTTATGTGCATTAGGGATGAATTATGTGAAAATTCATGCTTGCCCTAATGATTGTATCTTATACCAGAAGGAATACGAAAGTTTAACTAACTATCCTGTTTGTGGGACATCAAGGTGGAAGTTGGTTAAAAAAGCTACGATAAATGGAGTTCCTACAAAGGTCCTTTGGTACTTCCCGCCTATTCCAAGATTTCAAAGATTATTTCGGAACAAGGAGATATGTAAGAAGTTAACTTGGCATGCTAATAAAAGAGTACTTGACGGATACTTGCGTCATTTGGTTGATGCACCCGCTTGGAAAGTAGTGGATCACAAGTGGCCAGATTTCGCTGTTGAACCCAGAAATCTTAGATTAGCCTTAGCAGCAGACAGGATCAATCCCCATAGTTTGATGAGTTCTTCATATAGTTGTTAGCCAGTTGTGATGATCACTTACAGCCTTCCTCCATTATTGTGTATGAAGAGAAAATTTATGATGCTCACTTTGTTGATTTCTGGTCCCAAACAATCGGGAAATGATATTGACGTTTACTTAGCACGTTTGATTGATGACTTGAAAAGATTATGGGATATAGGTGTTGATGCATATGATGCATGTCGAGAAGAAATTATTTTTCTTAGGGTTGTCTTACTATGGACAATCAATGATTTTCTTGCATATGGGAACATGTCAGGTTGTATTGTGAAAGGATATTACGCATGCTCTATTTGTGGTGAAGAAACATATTCGACAAGGTTGAAGCATAGTAGAAAAATAAGTTATACAGACCATAGAAGATTTCTTCCTACAAATCATCCTTATCGAAGGCAAAAAAGAGCATTTAATAGGAACCCAGAGCTTAACCCCACACCGAAACCATTAACTGGGCATGAAATTTTGGATCGAGCTAAAAGAATTAATTATCGTTTAAGAAAAGAGAATAGGAAGCTTCAGTTAAAGCAAGGCGAAGTTGTATCATGCTATATTCTTTAAACTTGAGTACTGGAAACATCTACATATTCGGCATATTCTTGATGTGATGCACATTGAAAAAAATATGTGTGAAGGTCTGATCGGTATTTTACTTGACATTCCTGGAAAATCAAAGGATGGAGTATCAACAAGACTAGACCTTGTGGAGATGAATATGAGGATTGATATAAAACTGAAGATGGGGGAGAAGAGAACCTTTTGCCAGCGGCTTGTTATACACTAAGTAAGGATGAGAAAAGAAAACTTTGCAATTCTTTGTTTGGAATAAAGGTCCCCACAGGATATTCATCCAATGTTAAAAATCTGATGTCGATGAAAGACTTGAAACTTATTGGCCTTAAGTCACATGACTATCACACTTTGATGTAACAATTGCTTCTAGTCGCCATCCGTGGTGTCTTGCCTAAAAATGTTAGAGATACTATCACTCGGTTTTGTGGCTTCTTCAACGTGCTATGTAATAAAGTGATAGATGTCCGAAGTTGAATGATTTGCAAAGAGAGATTGTGACATTGTTGTGTTTGCTTAAAAAAAATATTTTTCCCCCATCTTTTTTTGATATAATGATTCATTTAACAGTTTATCTTGTAGAGGAGATCAAATTGTGTGGATTGATTTGGTATAGACAAATGTACTCATTTGAAAGATTCATGAAAATCTTGAAAGGGTATGTGCGAAATCACAATCGTCTTGAAAGGTGTATAGCCGAATGTTATATTGTTGAAGAGGCTGTGGAATTTTGCTCAGATTACATGTCTAGTGTGCATATATACAATTGGGATCCCATCAAGGCATCGACAAGTACAACTTACTAGGCTTCTATCTAGCTCAGTAATACACTCAACTTGTCATGATGAGTTGCATCAAGCACATCGTTATGTCTTGGAAAATGATGTTGATGTTGATCCTTATATCGAGTAATTCTCTTACTTATTAATATTTTATTGCACTGTTCTTACGTTCTACCAATTAACTTATTAGTATTCTATTAGTTAACTTATTCGTAATCATTTCATTAGGGAGCACATGGAATTTTTGAACTCAAGCTTTCCTCATTAAGCCAAGTCTAAAAAGTGGCTACAAGATGAGCATAGTCGGACGTTTATTGGCTGGTTATGTGATCGTGTGAGAGCAGTTGACAATTCCATTTGTCAAATATCAGAAAGATTGAAGTGGATAGCGTGAGGACCTAGCAATCAAGTATTGAAGTACTCTAGTTATTTGATTGATGGAGTTACTTATCATACAAAAGAGCGCGATGATACACGAGCTATTCAAAACTCTGGAGTAAGCTTAGTTGCAAAGACAATAAAAGTTGCTAGTGTAAAGGATAAAAATCTAATTGTGTCAGACATGACTTTCTATGGAGTTATTCAAGAAATTTGGGAACTCGATTATCATAATTTTCAAGTTCCGATGTTTAAATATAATTGGGTTGAGAATAATAACGGTATTAAAGTTGATGAATTTGGTTTCAAACCTCAACATAATTGGATTTCAATCTGACTCTTTTATCTTGGGGAGTCTAGCAAAGCAGATATTCTACATTGAAGATCCTCAAGATCTTGCATGACATGTTGTACTTGCCACTCCTACTAGGGATTACATGGAATACATAAATGGTGATGAGTTGGAAAATGCTACAATCCACTATCAAAGTTCTACAAGACGGTTTCTATCAATGGAATCAATGGGTGTTGACGGCATAGATGAAAATGAACCATCATGCGTTCGTGAAGACCGTGATGGGAAATGGATTGACAATAATTAAGTGTAATCTATTGTTTTACCAGTGTGTAAATTTTGTTTGCTAATCTATTTTGTTATCATATTTTTTCTTATTGTAATATAACTGTCGTTTATTTTCATTCTCGCTTTATTTTCTTTGCAATTCAAATGCCTAACAAGTTGTTGCCTTTTGTAGGAAATGGGGCATTGAGGAGTTTGACAATATTGTAGAATTTAGGGTTCTCCTCATTTCTTGTGGACACTATGGCAGCTCATGCAAAGAGATTATTGAGGATTAAGATTACTAAGTTTTTGTTTATTTATTTATTTATTTTAAGTCTCATGTACTACTTATCATGCGTCTCCCTGCTGAATTTGCTTTTATGTGGTTCTTCTCATTTCTTCTTGTATTACTTATATTTTGAGCTATGCACTAAGAATTTGTTTAAGTTAAGATGAAAGATAAATTGCATTGTTTTAAAGCCCTATTGTGTCTTCTTGTATTCTTCTTCATAAATTGCATCTTCTTGTATTACTTCTCATTCTTATATTGCTTTTATGTGTTGTTGCTAACATATTTGTTATAAAGACCTATTATGTCTGTCATGTTAAAGGATTATTACTTCACTCCCATAATGCAATAATTCAATTGAAATGTCTATTTTGTCGGTTAAAGGATTGCCTTTGAATAGTTGAACCATATAATTAGGTGGATTGTCTTTGAATAGTTGAACCATATAATTAGGTGGTATTTCTTCTAATGACATCTTCCTGTGTAGTTTATTTATGCTTTCTTCTAACTTCTTGTAAGTAAATTTTAATATACCGACCAATATGGAAAGAGATTAGAACAATGACTGATACCATATTGTGATGATGAGTTTTTACTCCTGGTTGCTTGCCATACACCACATCTTTTTTCCTCAGTGTTGGACAACAAATGCTGCTAGCTACATTAGTTTTCCTCTCTTACACAATGTGGGATACCATCTGCCAAAGACTTCTTACAGAACTAGTCATGGACAAGAACTGCTGCATATATTAGAGATAATGGAAAGATAATATTGGAGGCTTCTACTGTGTTTCATATTCCACAATGTTTGTTGTTTTATATTTATTCTTTAAATTAATTACTTCTGAAGCTTGTTATCGATATATCCATATAAAAATGAAATTCCCTAGACTTATTATTAACTCATATTGGGATGGCACATTTTTATATCAAATCCAAATTGCATAATCTAATAATCTATGATACGCTAGCCAAACTATGAACTTAACAACTAGTAATGCCTATTTGCTTAACCAAACCAATGTTCTCCATGTTATGTTGCCTACAAGATATTAGCTATCTTGATGATTTACTGTTCTTGTTGATTTCTTATGCCATGATTGATTATTTCTTCCAATTCCTCTATAACTGTCAAGGTATTGATTTTGAGTTCCAAGAATAGTTTAACAATTTTGTTACTGATTATATGTCTATTAAATGCTACTACATTTTGATATTTTCCTTTCTAAGTACTTGGAAAATGATACTATACTAATTTTGTATGAGAAGAGAAAAAACCTCCTCGTTTTCTCTGGTTACCGTTCATGCAGTTACTATAATTCTCTTTTCTCTTATATTTTATATTTTTCTTTGATAAGTTTTGTTTAATTTTTCTCTCCTTCTAACTTTGTTTGCATTAAATCAATTGTTTGAGTTTTAAGTATTAATTAATTGACTTTTCCCTTACGGGTACGTAACTCAGGGGCAATTCATGAGGATTGAGATTTTGACGCAAGGAGTGAGCTTTGTTTAGTTTCTAGATTGCCTTGCTAATGCAAAGAAGCTGATGTGCGTAGATTATATACACTTTTATGCATGCTTTGACGCACATCTACTTGTATTTCATTGGCATAATCTATGTTTATTACACCCTATTTCATTGTGATGTCATACTTCCATTATATTTTGTTCGGAGATATGCTCTTTGCTTGTTTTGATTGATAGGACGCTATTTGGAGCAAAAATGGAGCTAAAACGTACATGGGAGCAACTCCAGAAGAATTCATGCTTGGGTTGTGTATGCCACACGGCCGTGTGGCCATATCATGCCTTGGCCGTGCCAAATGGCACTACCGTGATCCAGCACCAGATGTAAAGAAGGCCACGACCGTATGTCCCACACGGTCGTGCTAAGCTTCCCTTGGCCAAGCAACACACGGCCGTGCCAAATGGCACGGTCGCGCCAAGTTTCCAGAGGAGAGAAAGGTCACGACCGTGTGAATCCACACGGCCGTGTGGCCTCAGCAGAGAAGAAAAGGGCCACGACCGTGTGAGCCACACGGCCGTGTGACTCAACCAAAGAAGAAGCTGTGTGAGGCCGTGTGGATCCCACACGGCCGTGTGACGAAGAACACGAGTCGTGCCATGCCAAAACAGAGCTGTGCTGAATTCTGGGAAAACTGCAGACCGTTTATAAAATGGCCATAACTTTGCGCTCGGTTGGAGTTTTTGAATGATCTTTATACCGAAACGTAGCAGACTTCAATTCAGGTCCAACAGAGAGGGAGACTTGTCTTCCCGTGCTAAACGGAACGGCCATACCTCCCAACCGTGGGTTCAACTGGACCTCCGCCCAAACTGCAGATCAAACTTTGAACTGCCATAACTTTCAAGTCGGTTGGAGCCAGGGCTCGATCCAAGTATCAGATTGAAGATAATTTCAAGAGCTACAACTTTGGTTCAGGATGAATCATGAGAAAACCTGGTTTAATAGGTGAAAAATCTGGTTTACCGGACCCTTATTTTCCTAATTTTCCTGGGCAGTTTGGAGGAGGTATATATGAGTCAAGATCTCCATTCTTTGGCTCATCTTGGATCTTGGAGCTGGGACTTCATCCCTCTCCTTGGGGTAAGGGTTCTCCCCTTAGGGGGAAACCCTAGAGCTTCATTCTCCTTCATCCCTTGGCAATCCATCCATCTCCGGAGCAAGGAGGCATCCTCAAGACATCGGAATCATCAGCAAGCATCTCTTCTTCCCCTTCTTCTCAAATCTAGGGTTGTAAGTATGCTTTTCTTTATGTTTTGGGGTTGTTCTTCCTTTGCGATGTTGTAGATCTCGAGATGTAGGATGTAGGGAGTATTTGTGATGTGATGAATGACGTAAAACTATGTAAATTTTTGCCATGATTCTATTCAATGACTTGTTGATGCATTGTTCTTGTTTGATGTAATGTGATTGTATGCAAACTCTTGTTGATTTGCCAATTTCTTATTTCTATGATTTTTTTTCCTTTTTGTATCTATTTGATCTCGTGTGAATTGTTGTGATTAGGACTTAATTACCATGCTTGATTGAATGTTTAGATATCTTGTGGATCTTGTAGAGGTAATTCCTCATTCGATTTTCTGAGGGATCTTCATGACAGGAACATGCCCGTGTAAGGACGTTTGTGGGAGGATCTTGAAGGTGAAATAGGGTCATTCAAGGGGGTAGGATAGATTTATGCATTAATCTTTATACCTAGATGCGTTTGATGAGAGATGAATTCTTATGTTGATTATCCGAGGGACGCACGTGACAGGCAAGCCCGTGTAAGGACAACATAGGTTCATCCCTATTTGATCACATTTAGGTGTAGATTTCAGTCCTAGTTCGGTTGTCTATTACAAGAGAGAATCGACAACCTTCTACAAATGATGGACAATTGAGGAATGAGATTTGGGTAGATCATTTACATTGAGTAACCTTACAAAGAAACCAAAACTCCTAGAACATCCCTTATCATTGCCCTTATTCTTGTTTCCTAACTTTTCCTTTGCATCTTTACCTTTGGTAGATTTACTTTGTACTTTTTAACTCATGGAATTGTTGTTTAGCTAACTCACTTTGAGACATTCTTAGTGCTTATTCCAGTCCCTGTGGATACGATAATCTTTTATATTACTTGCGATATTTCCGTACACTTGCGGAGGTCAACAAGTTTTTGGCGCCGTTGCCGGAGACTGTTTTCGATTAACATTAGTTGATTAGCATATGAGTTACTCTAGACATTTTTTCTTTTTGCATTTATTTTCTTGTTTTCATTATGCATTTTATTTCTTGTCTTTAATTCTGCATTTTTAGTTTTTCTTATAATTTTTTTTAGATATCTTGAGCATTAACATATCAAGCAGGGCTTCAAGAGAATTTTTCACACCCATGAACGCAAGATCTTCCATCTATAAAAATTATGACTCAGAAGATGATGAATTTGAGTTCCTTTGTGGAGTGTGTGGTAGCACATCTCATCCAGTTGCTATTTGCCATTTTTTTCCAAAAGACTGCTATAACTCCGGAACTTCAGTGTTTGGTTCAACCTCAACATCAAGATACATATGAGCAAGTTCCTGATACTTATAACTATGACTGGGAAGATCATCAAATTCAGTACCTTCAACCCCAGCTAATTTCAGAGCAGAGTGAGCAGTTATTATTCCAGCAGCAGATCTCTGACCCTCCTCAACATTATAATCGCTTTTGGATGAATCAACAAAATTTGGACTACAACTACATACAAAATGTTGAGTATACTTCCCAAGTAAATCAGAGTTCGTCAGAATTTCAGGGTGATTCTTCATTAGATGAACCACATCGTTCACAATTAGATGAGCCGATTGTTTGGGAGGACTCCCAAAACTCAAATACTCTTGCTCCCAATCAGATGAAGACCACACCACAAGATTCTGAAGAGCTAATGGTACAATGGGGAATCTTAGCTTTACGACTACTACTACAAAATTCCAATAAAGTTGTTGATTCCTCTATTGATGATATTGATGTTAGTAGACTTTTCATTACTTATGATGATGATGTGGTGGATAAAAGTGTAGAGACATGTACTATGGAGAAAATGTCCCAAGGATCACCTCCTTTGGTCACACAACCAATTGAAGCTATGGAATGTGTAAGAATAGAATTGGTTGATGATAATTGTGTAAGGACTTGTACAATGGAAGCAAAGCCCCAAGAATCATCATTTTCAGAAACACCACCATTTGAGTCAGAGCTAGAGCCACTACATAATTCTGAAGAAGTCACATCCCATTGTTTAGAACTTTCAGGTACATCTCAACAATGCAAGGTTAGTATTCTTAGTGATCTTTTAGAAAATTTCATAGATGTACCTATAATTGATTTTGTTGGATGTGATTCATTTTTTGATACATACTCAATTCATACTAATATGGTTCTAGTTCCTTCTTATATTACATTCTTGTGGGAGGTTTGCTTTTCTTTTGGGTGTGTAGGTTTTCAAGAGGCCAATAATTGGAAGCTCATACTGAACCGTCTTCGACCACCCGAAAGAACTTCAAAGAAGACGAAGATGGCGAGAGTGATACTTAAATTTTTAACTCCTTTATTGAAAGCTCCCTCCATAATAAGAACCCTTGGTAAGAAGGTTCTAAAATATCTTACCCCTCCAAGAGCGAGATTTAGATGAATCTAATGAGGTGGTCGAGCTAATGACCTTAAACAAGCGCTTCTTGGGAGGCAACCCAAGTTCATTTTTTTTGTTTTCTTTTATGTCTTTAGTTCTTTCTTTATAATAATCATGTATCCTCTACTTAATTTTTGTTGTCAATCTTCTTTTATAGGACTCAAAGATTAGGAGGAGTGCAACTACATGATGGAGAAGTTAAAGAAATGGACAATTGACACACTTCATTTGGTAACTTCTCTTACTTTTAAATCTCCTCCACATTGTTTTTAGTTTTCATTGGGATAATGAAAAGTTTAAGTCTGGAGGGATGCATTAGATGCATTTGGCTTAGTTTAGATTTTGCATAATAAAATTTTTACTAGTTGCATCATTCATCATATCATGATTGTTTATTCCTTATTGCAAAATACTAGCACGTTTATTCTAGATCCCATGTGATTTATTGGTTACTTAGGGTACTAGTATGTTTAGTGATCTATCTTTTTTCTATCTATGATAGCATGAAGTGAGCAATGCTTTACTATAAGAGTTTAAGTATTGACCTTATTTTAGGATCTCTATACACTATGCCTATTTTGATGGTTGATAACTCTAAAATAGTCATGATTCATAGAATTGGACTAGTACTTGCGCTTCTATGGTGACCTCTCAACTACATTTTGGTTATTGGATAAACTCAGATCATGTAAGCTCATTTGGAAAAATCAATCCCAAAAAAAAATGAAGGTTTGTTCAAGTTTGATACTTTGCAAACATTGAAAAAAAAGAGAAAAAAATAAGGGATAAAAAATAGTTGTCGTGAGTGAAAGCTAGTAATTCACCCCTTTGAGACCGAGTTAGGTTACTGGGGAAATGAATGTTATGTTTCTCTTGATACAGAGTATTCCTTTGAGACCTTGTGTAGACGATGCATACCATTTTTGAAAGGAACAAACCTTGCATGTGGCAGGTAAGTGCCTATTGCCGGAAGTATAAGGAACACAATTTTATGATGACTTGACTAGACTTAGGGGTTGAAACTTGATAAATTTAGGACACTTTCGCACTGAGCACGAAGGACTACTACTTAGGTAATACTCAAACTACTTTTGTATCTTGCTCACCAATGAAATCATTTGATAGGATTAGATTGATTTGCTAGAGATTATGATACACTATTTAACCACATGAATCTACAATGCGGGTTTTACTTGAGGACAAGCAAAGGTTTAAGTCTGGGGGTGTGGTGTGCGTAGATTATATACACTTTTATGCATGCTTTGACGCACATCTACTTGTATTTCATTGGCATAATCTATGTTTATTACACCCTATTTCATTGTAATGTTATACTTCCATTATATTTTGTTTGGAGATCTGCTCTTTGCTTGTTTTGATTGATAGGAGTCTATTTGGAGCAAAAATGGAGCTAAAATGCACACGGGAGTAAATCCGGAAGAATTCATGCTTAGGTAGTGTATGCCACACGACCGTGTGGCCATATCATGCCTTGGTCGTGCCAAATGGCACGGTCGTGCTCCAGCACCAGATGTAAAAAAGGCCACGGCCGTGTGTCCCACACGGTCGTGCTAAGCTTCCCGTGGCCAAACAACACACGGCCGTGCCAAGTTTCCAGAGGAGAGAAAGGTCACGGCCGTGTGAATCCACATGGTTGTGTGACCTCGGCAGAGAAGAAAAGGGCCATGGCCGTGTGAGCCACACGGCCGTGTGACTCAACCAAAGAAGAAGCCGTGTGAGTCCATGTGGATCCCACACGGCCGTGTGACGAAGAACACGAGTCGTGCCACGCCAAAACAGAGCTGTGCTGAATTTTGGGCAGACTGCAGATCGTTCGTAAAATGGTCATAACTTTGCGCTCGGTTGGAGTTTTTGGGTGATCTTTATACCAAAACATAGAAGACTTCAAGATCTACAACTTTGCTTCAGGTCCAACAGAGAGGGAGACTTGTCTGCCCGTGCTAAATAGCACGGCCGTGCCTCCCAACCATGGGTTCAACTGGACCTCCGCCCAGACTGCAAACTCAACTTTGAACCACCATAACTTTCGGGTCGGTTGGAGCCAGGGCTCGATCCAAGTATCAGATTGAAGATAATTTCAAGAGCTATAATTTTGGTTCAGGGTGAATCACGAGAAAACCTGGTTTAATGGGTGAAAAATCCGGTTTACTGGACCCCTGTTTTCCTGGTTTTCCTGGGTAGTTTGGAGGAGGTATATATGAGTCAAGATCTCCATTCTTTGGCTCATCTTGGATCTTGGAATTGGGACTTCATCCCTCTCCTTGGGGGAAGGATTCTCCCCTTAGGGGGAAACCCTAGAGCTTCATTCTCCTTCATCCCTTGGTGATCCATCCATCTCCGGAGCAAGGAGGCATCCCCAAGATATCGAAATCATCGGCAAGCATCTCTTCTTCCCCTTCTTCTCAAATCTAGAGTTGTAAGTATGCTTTTCTTTATGTTTTGGGGTTGTTATTCCTTTGCAATGGAGTAGATCTCTAGATCTAGGATGTAGGGAGTATTTGTGATGTGATGAATGATGTAAAACTATGTAAATTTTTGCTATGATTCTATTCAATGACTTGTTGATGCATTGTTCTTATTTGATGTAATGTGATTGTATGCAAACTCTTGTGGATTTGACAATTTCCTATTTCTATGATTTTTTTCCTTGTTGTATCTATTTGATCTCGTGTGAATTGTTGTGATTAGGATTTAATTATCATGTTTGATTGAATGTTTAGATATCTTGTGGATCTTGTAGAGGTAATTCCTCATTCGATTTTTCAAGGGATCTTCGTGACAGGAACATGCCCGTGTAAGGACGTTTGAGGGAGGATCTTGAAGGTGAAATAGGGTCATTCAAAGGGGCAGGATAGATTTATGCATTAATCTTTATACCTAAATGCGTTTGATGAGAGATGAAATCTTATGTTGATTATCCGAGGGGCGCACGTGACAGGCAAGCCCGTGTAAGGACAACATAGGTTCATCCCTATTTGATCACATTTATGTATAAATTTCAGTCCTAGGCCGGTTGTCTATTGCAAGAGAGAACCGACAACCTTCTACAAATGATGGACAATTGACGAATAAGATTTGGTAGATCATTTATAATGAATAACATCATAAAGAAATCGAAATCCTAGTATCTATTCCCCTCCATTCACTACGCTCATTCTCTCCCTCTTTACTCTCTTTCTTTTCTCTTCTATTTCTTATCCTAACATTTGTAAACCACTTTTCGATTGTCTAGTTAATTCGTCGTGCGAAGTTAACTAGTGCTTAATCAACATCCCCTGTGGATACGATAATCTTTTATATTACTGACAACATAACCGTACACTTGCGGTGACGTAACAGAAGCCATTTGGCGAACTCGAAAACATGTGATTTATGGTTTGATACTACTAAGTTTCATGAGTGTACAACTCTTTTTGTATATTTTAGCTGGCATATTTTGAATTTCGATTACACAACTATTATTTTCTCATTTTGATGTGTGTAGTTAATTTTTGAAATTTGAAGATAACATTTTCATGGATTGATTGTAGTAAATATTTAGTTTGGTATTGGTGGTTTGTTTATATTAAATAAAAATTGTTTGTTTGTTATTATCATGTTACAACATGAACAATTAAAGATAACGGTTAGAAACATTATACAACATTACGTAACCACAACGGATTTTTTTGTGAAAAGTGATAAAAGACAATGGTTTTATCCATTGTAAAACATATTAAAATTATATACCATAATTTTTTATAACTATTGTCAAAATAAAAAAAACAACAACGGTTAACATTATCTACCACAACGGTTTACATCTGTTGTAAACAGAATCTACCATAGCGATTTATATCTGTTGCTGAAATTATCTACCACAACGATTTTAAAATGGCGTCGTATAGGATAAAATTTTTTGAGCATATAAATAACAATGGATTAAGACCGTTGTTGAATGTCTTCAAAGACAATGGATTCAAAACCATTGTCGTAGGGCAATGCATTTTATAACGCTGTCAGTACAACAGTTTTTTGACCCTATGACAACGGATAATATCCATTGTCATTTGCCATTTTTGTTGTAGTGTCATTTGCAAAAATGGATGAAGATATTTAAGATAATGAATGTTCTATCACTCAAGGTTATTTTCTCTTCCAGTTCTTTTCCCCGCTATGGTTCCTTCTTCTCTTTTCGATGGTACGGGCTAAGGCTTTATTTCACTAGCTTGCTCAAGTTCTATTCTTGGATATTTCTACTACTGTTAGCTATTCAATCAAACACCAAAGCAACCTTTGAACTTGCTACAACACTCTCCTCCCTGCCTTTGTAGCCGCCAACGATAAAGACTACGCTTGCAATGTTATCCACTTTTTTCTCGCATGCTTTACCTCAGCTCTGATGCCAATAGATTCACCCTCTCCTCTCTCATGTCATCTATCGTCAATGTCATCGAGCAGTTCCACTCACTCACCATTGCCTTAGGTCTTGACTCCTATGTCTTTGTTAACAACACCCTCATTAGCAGCTACAGTAAAGGTGACTTTTTGGTCGAAGTTGAGCCAGTTTTTAACGAGATGTTTTGTAAAAGGGTTGTTGTTTCTTGGAATTGCATGATTGCTACGTTTGGACAGCACCGATGGGGACTAAAAGCCTTAACTTATTTAAGGTATTAGTGAGGAAATGCTTCGAGATCGACATGTTCAAGCTCGCTAACATGCTCACAACATTCATGGTCAGGAAGGATTCAGTCGGTGGTGCACAACTCCATGTGCATATGACCAAGAATGATTTTGCAAGAAAATCTCATATGACAGCGACTTGATTAACTTGCACTCGAAGGTTGGCTAGATAGTCGATGTGATGAAAATCTTCAAGGAGGTTGATGATCCTGATTTAGTCGTGTGGAACATGATGATCTCAGGGTATTTGCTCAATGATGAGTTCTCAGAGGAAGGCCTTGAATGTTTCTGCGATATGCAGCAGGCTAGGGTTAAATTGGACAATTGCATCTTTGTGTGTGCCATCAGTGCATGCTAAAATTTGTCATCCCCATCGTAAGGGAAGCAAATGCATGGACTAACCATTAATACTGAGTCATCAAACAATCAAATCTTTGTTGATAATGCACTAATTTCCATATACGCAAAGTGTGGAAATCTCAACGATACGAGTATGCTTTTCGAGATGATGCACCAATGCAACATGGTCTCATTCAATACTATAATCACAACTTATGCTCATCATGGACTTGGTTAGGAAGCATTGGAGTTGTTCAAAGTGATACATGATACAGAAAATGAGCCCACAAGCAACATGTTCATCTTCATGTTGTCTGTATGTGCTCGCACTAGGAAGGTTCATGAAGGATGGGAGTATTTTGATTTTATGAGGCAAAAGTATGATATTGAACCCGAAAAAGAACATTATTCATACATGATTTATCTCTTGGCTTGCATCGTGAAGTTTGAGGAGAGAGCTGAGACCATCTTACCCTTTATCAAGCACAAATTTGGAAGACCAAAATCAAATAAAGTCACTCTTACACGCATCTATCCTCAACAAATGAATATTGTTGATTTAGTGTGAGAGGATCTTCCTCTTGAGCCGCTATCTAATACTATTTTAAACTCGAGAATGAGTTTTTTTTTTAACTTAGGGCATCTGATGTAGGAGCATCCAACACCATGATCAATTTATGTTCTCCAATAAGGCTATAATGCGGGAGGGAATCCAAAGTATTCAGATTTGTATCTTTTAGATTTATTTAATTAATTATCCGTTAATTAAGTTTAATTTATCTTTTTCTTAATTATATTTAATTTTGTCCTAAATCTTAGGAAAATAAGTCTTGTTAGTTAATTTATTCTAATTTTAGAGAATAAGTCTAGTTGGTTATTTTTTTCGTTTAGATTTTTTTTAGAGTTTTGAGAACTATATAAACCTATACTTAGATAATGTTTAGGATAAGTTATTTTGATATTAAATCATTTGATTTTACTTAAGTCATGTTACGACTACATCTCTTTTTCTTTGCGCTCTTGATTTCATAATAGGTTTAAGCTAATTTAGGATATTCCTTTTTTTGTGTTACTTTCCTCTGATTTTCTTGTTAATGTTTCTGCAACTTCATGCCCCAGAATAATATACATATTATGTTCGGTGTCAGTTGGTATCAGAGCTCATTAAGATCTAATGGAGGGTCGTCTTGGATATGGTTAGGGTCGTGAAAGCCAGGTTAAGGCTGAGGAAATGTCACACCGTGGTCGTAGCACCCAAAATAAGATTCAATATCTATAAACACAAGCCACAAAGTTATCTCGGCATCTAGCGACACAAGATTATAAGTTCCTTTATTTTCCTTTTGAAAATCCCTAATTTCCAATCGAGAAGAGATGCCCAAGCGCAAGTTTGGTTTCGAGAAATACAGGATCAAGTACCCCACCACCTACAACTTCAAGAGAATGCCGACTCTGTAGCACCTCTATGTGTTGGTGCAGGTTGTACTAATAATCTGGTTTTAATGTATGACAAATAGGTTAAAGTTAGATGTGGTATTTATTTAACATTTTACCAAGTGTGCAAGAGTTGATTGGTCTGAAGGATCTGACACCAGACTGAAATCTAGCTAGGTTCATGGGACCCAATAGCTAGTGCGAAGTCTAGATAGGTTCGCAGGGCCCGATATCTGGTGGGAAGTTCAGTTGGGTCCTCGGGGCATGACAACAGGCCGAAGTCCAGTTGGATCTGCGAACCTGACAACTGACAAGAAGACCTAGTGGGTCAAGGTAAGTCAAGCGATTGCAGTTGGTAAGTGGAGGTAAGCAATTGGAGGAGAGATCCAGTGAGAACGTGTTCCCCGTTAAGGGAACTGTAGGCGTGGTTCCAGCTTAGGTATATTTGAAAAACCAAGTTGAGACCTTGACTAGATCTTGATCTCATGGAGACAGGATCTAACTAATACTACTATTTTATTATATTGTGCTAACTTTCTTTTACAGGGTAAATATATTTTCTATTGTCCGGACTAACCATTTTGCAAGGAAGAAGTTGCTGAAGAAAAGGAGAGTTCGAACGCCGAGAGCTGGTCCGGGCCCCTGGACCAGGCTCACCTGGGCGAGTGCCGCTGGCACCCGGACGGTCCGCATGTCGAGAGTTGGTCCAGGCGTCTGGATCTGAAAACTCATCCACAAGTTGATGTGGAACGCGTCGACTGGTCGAGCCACGTGGTTTAGGTACCTAGAATGGGTCTGTTTAAAGACCTTCGATCAGGAGCTTAGAAACACCAACTACTATAAGTTTCTCTCTTGCATGTTGCTCCGAAAAAGCTCCGACGACACCGAAAGGCTGCTCCGAAGGTTGAAGACGAGAGATCCTTATTTCCTTTCTGTTTGTTGGTAACAATTTTAGTTCTTGTACTCAAAACTTGTAACACCTTATTTGAACTGATAGTGATTGTCCAACGAAAGCGATCGACGATCGCAGACCTTGGAGTAGGAGTCGTCGAAGGTTCTGAACCAAGTAAAACTTGGCTTGTGTTAGCACTATCTTATGTTTCCCTTTTCGCTGCGTACTTGTTTTTAATTCACAATTTTTTGAAGAATGTTATTCACCCTCCTCTCTATCGTCTTTCCGATCCTACATTATGTCCCCCCTTCTTTCCACGATGGTGGAAACAACCATAAGGATGTGGACTTTGACAACATCGAGTGCGACCAATTTTACTCTTTCGATTGTCCGATCACAAGAGCCCTGGAGATGACGACAAGATCAAAATATTTGGTGATCCAATTTATGATGACAAAGAGGATGAGAACGAAGGACACGATACTGCTATCTTGGAGGAAGAAGAAGAATCTTCCCTTGTATCTAATGCTTTCCACTTGGTGGAGAACGCATCCATTGAAGTCTCCATTTCCACTCCAAGTTACATATAGGAGGATTGATTGGTCCAAATTGAGTCGATTGACTCTACGATGAAGATCACGATTGTGTTGGTTTTTGAACTCAATGAAGTGAAGCAAATAGCAAGGCCTAATGATGCTAAAAGCAATATTGAGAGGGAATTGAATTCTTCTAAGATACAAAGAGCTCAACAATCTACTATGGCCTTAGATATACAATTATAAAGCATTTAAGAAGAGGAGAAAACATTAATATCATTTGCAAAAATGGATGAAGGTATTGAATATAATGAATGATCTATCACTCAAGGCTATATTATTTCTTCTTGTTCTTTCCCCGCTATGATTTCTTCTTCTCTTCTCGATGGTACGGGTTACAAGCTCTACTTCACTAACTTGCTTAAGTTCTATTTTTTGGATATTTCTGCTACTGCTAGTTGTTCAATCAGACACCGAAGCAACCTTCCAACTTGCTACAACACTCTCCTCTCCGCCCTCGCAACCGCCAACAGTGGCACCTACGCTTGTGATGTTATCCACTTTTTTCTCGCATGCGCTACCTTGGCTCCAACACCAATGGACTCACCCTCTCCTCTCTCATGTCATCTGTCATCAATGTCGTCGAGTAGTTTCACTCCCTCACCATCACCTTAGGTCTTGACTCATATATCTCTGTTAACAACACCCTCATCAGCAGCTATAGTAAAGGTAGCTTTTTGGTCGAAGTCGAGCCAGTTTTTGATGAGATGTTTTCTAAAAGGGATGTTGTTTCTTGGAATTACATGATTATTTGGTTTGGGTAGCACCGACATGGACTAAAAGCCTTAACTTGTTTCAGGTATTGGTGAGGAAATGCTTCAAGATCGACATGTTGAAGCTCGCCAACATGTTCACAACATTTATGGTCATGAAGGATTTAGCCGATGATGCACAGTACCATGTACATATGACCAAGAATGATTTTGCAAGAAAATCTCATTTTGACAGCGACTTGATTGACTTGTACTTGAAGGTTAGCTGGATAGTCGATGCGATGAAGGTCTTCAAGGAGGTTGATGATCCTGATTTGGTCGTGTGGAACATGATAATCTCAGGGTACTTGCTCAATGATGAATTCTTAGAGCAAGGCCTTAAATTGCTGTGATACACAATGAGCTCGGGTTAAATCGGGCAATTGTATCTTTGTGTGCACCATCATTGCATGCTCGAATTTGTCATCCCCATCGCAAGGGAAGCAAATGCATAGACTAACTATTAAGACTGAGTCGCCAAGCAATCAAATCTATATTGATAATGCACTAGTTTTCATTTACGCAAAGTGTGGAAATCTCAAGGATACGAGTATGCTTTTTGAGATAATGCACCAACGCAACAAGGTCTCATTCAATACTATGATCACAGCTTATTCTCAGCATGGACTTGCTTTGGAAGTATTGGAGTTGTTCGATGCTTGATATAGAAAATGAGCCCACAAGCATCATGTTCATCTTCGTGTTGTTTGCATGTGCTCGCACTGGGAAGGGTGATGAAGGATGGGAGTATTTTGATTCTATGAGGCAAAAGTATGATATTAAACTTGAAGATGAACATTATTCGTGCATGATTTATCTTTTGGCTTGCACTGTGAAGTTTGAGAGAGTTGAGACCCTCTTGTTGGACCGTGAGATTCGATAGAGGGGGGGAGGGGGGTGAATATCTATTAAAAAAAATTATTAAGCACAGCGGAATTTAAAAAACAATAGACACAGTAATTTTTACTTCGTTCGGAGCCTGTGACGACTCCTACTCGAAGGCCCGCACACAAGGGTACTTTCGGTGGGCAATCACTAGCAGTTCAAAAATTATTACAATTTAAAGTACAGGAATGCTAATGAAAATAAAGCAAATACCGACAAGAATTTAATGAAAAAGGAAAGGAGTGTATTGTCGGAGCTTTGTTAGCGTCGCAGGAGCGCAGAGCAGTAGAGAAAGTAGTAGAAGACTTACTTTCCGTTGTTGTTCTGAAGCTCCCCTCTGACCCTCCTTTTATATGAGGCTCGGGGCGCCCTGGATCCCTTCCGGGCGCCCTGGTGGGACGTGGCAGGTCCAACCAGCAAGCTTTACGTGGCGACACGCGAGTTTGGATAAAACTTACCTCCGAGCGCCCGGATCCCTTCCGGGCGCCTGGACCTCCGGGCGCTCGGATCCCTTCCGGGCGCCCAGACCTCCTATTTCCAGGAACTCCTTCTCCTGTAAAATAGAGTTAGTACGAGGCAAATATATATCCTGTAAAACAGATTGTTAGCACAGTTAAAGTTCAACAAAGTAATAGAAAAGAGTATGACTTAGATTCCGTCTTTCCGAGACCGGAATCTAGTCATGATCTCGACTTAGATATCCGAAATGGATCTAAGCCGGATCAACGCCTAATGTTCCCTTCCCGGGAACGCGTCCTCGCAGTCACTCCCATCCAGTGACTTACCTCACTTACCTGCCAGACGTCCGGTCAGCCCGTCGACCCATCTGGATTTCGTGCTAGCTATCCGGTCAGCCCGTCGACCCAGCTGGACTTCGTGCCTAAGCATCCGGTCAGCCCGTCAACCCGCTTGGACTTCGTACTAGCTATCCGGTCAGCCCGTCGACCTAGCTGGGCTTCGTGCCAGAGATCCGGTCAGCCCGTCGACCTGTCTAGACTTCTCCTGCACACTCGATCAAAGTGTCAGATAACAACAAACCCTGGTTAAATTGTTAGTGCTAACCGCACAACTCTCCCTTTGATGATATGTAGTAGTGAAAACATATGCAAGAAACAACATGCATTTATGTGGTTTTTAAGTTAGTTTATATTTTCAGTTTGGTTTAGCTAACTTAACCACCTAACCCTCCCCCTTTGACATTTATCAAAAGAACTAATGTCAAGTAAGCATAAGTACAGACTTCAGACAAAATAATAAATAATGTCAAGTTAATCTGGGGGAGTTTAAAAGATAGATTTACCTTTAAAAAAAAATTAAGTCTTGAAAAAAGCTGATTTATAACTTAGTAACTTTGAAAAATAGCTAATTTTTCAAGTATAATTAAGGTAAAAATTCAAGTTTTCAAAACATAAGTTTTCAAAATTTCAAAACTAAGTTTGAAAAATCTATTTTTCCAAAACTGATTGAAATTTATTTTTCAATACTAAGTTTGTAAACGATGCAACTTTCCAAATTAAGGAAAAACTGATTCTGGGAAGCTTAGTTTGTAAACTTAAGTTTTGAAAAATCTAATTTCCATAAGTTTCAATAACAACGCAATTCAAAACAAATTGTCAAAATTAGGTAAACTCAAATTTTAAGAACTAGATTTTTAAAATCAATTTTCAGAACTAAGTTAAATCTAATTTTTAAAGTCATTCTTCAAAAATTAAAACTCAATTCTTAAAAACAACTTAGTTTTATAAGATTTAGTATTCACAGAAAAAAAAGGATAAAAAGTTTGTGATTTTAAAAAACATTTTCACAATTTTAAACAAGTTGATTTTAAACTTTGATTTTCAAACATAAGTTTAAAATTTAATTTGAGAAATTGAATTAGTTTTATTTCTCCCCCTGAACCTGACACTAAATCAAATGTCTAACCAGGTAGTTACTGACTGACTATCAAAAGATAGCAGTTTTCACTTGGTTAGTCAAGTTAAGTTCAACCTCAACTTGATTAATGTATATCTTGTATTTAACGCCCAGACTTATATCGATGCACTGAAATAAGCATCTTAAGTCTTAGGCAAGTGGTCTATACATCTCACCCCTTTCTATGTTCGTCAAACATAAGCAAGGTAAGCCTAGGGTTTTGGTGAGATGCTCAAAAACTAGTCCTATGGGTTCATGCTTTCTAAGGATTTTGAACTAGGCTAAGGCTAAAATATTTTTTTTTTAAAAGACTAAAAATAGGAAAGTTTTGAAAATGAAACATGTTTTAACCTATAATTTGAGAATAATCATTTTTTGAAAATATTTTTGAAATTCGAAACTTCTAGACTATTAAGATAGAACATAAGCAGTCCATAGCAGAAATAACAAAAAGTATTCTACAAGAGATGTAGATAACAGAAGTGTGGCATAACTAGAGCTACTGAGATGAGGAAGGGGGTGGTCCAGATCCCAAGGAGCGAAGTAGTGTCATCAGCTCAGTGTGTCGGGTCTGTCCGTCAGCTCGTAACTCGGAGACCTCTCGCCGCATGTCTCGTTGAAAGTCAGAGTTCTCCCGCTGGAGACTCACCATAGCTCTCTCTAGTCCGGTCATACGGTCGGCTAGAGTGTGAGGAGCGTGACGTGGTGCTCGAACTGGGGGTGGTGGTGGAGCCGGAGCGGCCTCCTCCGGAAACAGTGCAAGCATGAACTCATCCTGCTCGGCCTCCCCCTGTGTGTCTGGATCGGGCTGGTGCTGTGCCCCCCTCCGCCAAGACATAGTACTATCACCCTCATCTATGTGGATACTAGCTAAGGAGAAGTTCCTAGTTGTTATAACGTTAAACTCGGTCATATAGTGAATGTCTCCTCTAGTGGCATCAATATGCAAAGAGGACATATATGCTGTCAAAATGTGACAGTAATGCATGTTGACTCGCCTATTAGTCACGTATTCAGCAGAGTAAATAATGGTGGAGAAGATATGTAGGTTGATGTCAATATCTAACCTATGACTCAGGGCATAAAGTAAAAATGAGTGGAATGGACGCATCACGGCGATGTCACGTGTGGTCAGTGGTAGAATACAGAAGACTAAGACCCTATAAAGGGCGTAGTCCTGGACTCGAAGTTCTACTGACCTAAACTGGGTCAAAGTGGGTACTCGCTCTCCCCCAAAAAAATACGAATAAATCGTATCAAGAGTGATATGCGAGTAGGGATCTCCGAATGGAAGATCCCCAGGAGGATAGCACAAAAAGGGACAAGTGGATGGACGTAACCCTAAAAACTCCCGGATCGATGTAGGGGATAACGTGATATCAGTACCTGCTACCCTAGTAGTGTAGGTAAGGTCGTCTACTTTCACTAAGTTGTTATAAAATTCAGCACATAGACTTATGTTTACCTGACTAGTACATTCAACAAGGTTTCGTAAGTTATAGTGGTTTATAACCTCCATAACAGGAGCACAAGAAACTAAAAAGAACGATCTATCTATACATTTAGTCCTAATGGCCATATAAATGGTTGACTCAAACCTGATTCTAAGTTCATCTGTGGGAAACCTAGGGTCAGTACTAGCATTAGAGGGCCCAGCACCAGTATTTGTTCGTTTCCTACTGTATATAAAAGAGATATTCTAAGAAAAAATATCAAGACAAATTTAAAGAATTTTTAGACAAGGAAAAAGGATTTACCGAGGAACCATCGTAAAATATAGAACTGATGACCTCGGTTGAGTCGCAGCAGCGTCTTCACTGCAAGAAAATTTAATTTTAGAGCACTCTCACACTGAGGTTTGGATAGAACCTTGGTAAGAGTGAAAGGTTTGGGACAAGTGTTGGGGGCGCCTGCTGCCCCCTATTTATAGGAGGCTCCGGGCACCCGGAGCCATTCCGGGCGCCTGGGGTTGATTTTGGGCGGGGCGCCCGGATCCCTTCTGGGCGCCCCGGAAGGGAATACCAGGGGCGCCCGTCCCTTTTTTTTTTTAAGTTAAAATAATTTTTAAAGTTAAAATAATTTTTAGAGTTAAAATAATTTTTAAAGTTAATTTAATTTTTAAAATAATTTTTAAAGTTAAAATAATTTTTAAAGTTAATTTACTTTTTAAAATAATTTACTTTTTAAAAATAATTTTTAAAGTTTAAAGTTAAAATAATTTTTAAAGTTAATTTAATTTTTAAAATAATTTTTAAAGTTAATTTAATTTTTAAAATAATTTTTAAAGTTAATTTAATTTTTAAAGTTAAATAATTTTAAAAGTTAAAATAATTTTTAAAGTTAATTTACTTTTTAAAAATATTTTTTAAAGTTTAAAGTTAAAATAAGTTTTAAAGTTAAAATAATTTTTAAAGTTAATTTACTTTATAAAAATAATTTTTAAAGTTTAAAGTTAAAATAATTTTTAAAGTTAAAATAATTTTTAAAGTTAATTAAAGATAATTTTTAAAGTTGATTAAAAATAATTCGAATTTTAATTTTAATATAATTTTAACTTAATTTCAAAATTAATTACTTTAATCCTTATTCATCTCACACGATCTAGATTATCAATCAGGGTATCCTATAATTTTGTGAGATGAAGTTAATTTGATTAATTATAGAGTTTGGTTTAACTTGTGTTAGATTCAAGTTTAGCTTGGTCTCAACAAATAAACATTCTTCGGATAAACTTCTAAGCTTGGTGAGTCACTTGGACGTCTTTAGAAGTAACCAACCTTTCGAGGTTTTCCGAATAGTCCTATCCACGGAGCTTAGTACTAAACCTTGGTCTAATTAGGATCAATTTAGTAGCTTGGCCCGGTTCCACTTTCCACAAATGCACCAAATCCGAAGTCATATCTTTCTAGACATGCGATGTCCAAGCTTCCCAACGTACTATCATCCAAAACTTCACCAAGATTATTGATTCAAGTTAAACTGGGTCCCTTTTAACTAATCCTAATTCCCGTTAGTTTATTTAGGTTACCGTCCGGTAGGTTAGTTGCCTGTCTGGAACCTCCCCCTGAATTATTGGCCTTTAATTTAATTTTTTTGGTTTGTGTCTATTTCTTTTATAGTTATAATTAACTTGGTGATAATTTATATTTTGTTGAGTTTTAATATGTTTAAAGTTTGAATTCTTTGATTTAGATTTGTATTTTGATTTTTGATTTGGTTTATTCGATTTTATATAATATATTTTTTCTTTAGGTATGTAATATTGATTAAGTCCTACTTGCGTGGTCAAACACGCTTTCGGAACCCAAGCTTGATTAGTTGATTTGTATTGAGTTATTAATGATTTAAAAGTTTTATTTGAGTTCGACCTGTATCCAAGTCCGGTTTTATTATAACATGCTTTTTGATTATTCAGGATTAAGTCTAGATTTTTTGATCTTGTAGTGAATTTTTCTAGCATTTCTTTTAAGTTATAAATTTATGATTTTAATGATGAATTCTCTTCAAGTATTAGATCTTGAGTTGGATTTGAATTTTTTATTTGTTCCTTGAGGTCTTGCTTTTCCTCAAGAAGTGATTTGTTTTCATTTTCTATTTTAACTAATTTACTATTTAAGCAGGAAATTATTCTAAAAATTTTTTTGTTTAAATTAAAATGTACCTCATCCGTCTAGTGACGGACGGACTGGGCTGGATCGATTCGGTTCTACTGCATCCTCGATTCATCTCCGATTTGTCTTCCATTCGCCTTCGCGGGCCATGCCAGGTGGCGATGTTTCGCCTCTACCTCCGATTCGTCCGAGGAGTCATCCCACGTTGCTTCTTTTGTCTTCCTTTGTCGACTCGTTATTTCGGCATCTCATTAGTGTAGTGCCTTTTACTTTTGCATCAGTAAGTCACGTTCTTTTGTTCGCGGAAGAGCTGATCTTTTAAAGGTCCTTTGTTCCTGAAGCTTTTTCCTAGTGAACATTTTCTTACCAAGTTCACGGTATTCTTCATCTTCGAATCTTGATCGAATCTTCCTTCGACTTGCATTGCTCTTTCTTTGGATGAGCCACCAAATAAAGCAACACCTTTCTTGGCTCCAGCATTAGTTTGTTCATGCGTAATTCACAAAAAGCCCGTCTAACTTTAATTTAGATAAATTTTAGAAATTTTGTAGGCATCTGATCGATGCCCACAAACTATTACGTGGAAAAGCATTTAGTGCGTATCTCTATTTTCCATCGGTGACCTATCGCGTGGAGTCCGTTGAGGATGTCCTTGATCCTCGCGTGAAGCTTGTTCTTCATTTTTATATTAAATATTTTATTTAAAAGTAAATATCTTTTGTTACCTTGCCTGCTCTTCTCGTCGTTTCGATCAATTGTCCCATAATTCTTAGCGTGACCAGTTCTCTTCTCGTGTTAGGTCGCAGTAGCGTATTGATTGCTTTGTTTTCCGTCGATGCCTTTTTCCTCATGTCCGGAGTCCACTGTTCGTGTCTAGTGGATTGGAGTTGTCATTAGAGCTCGGTAGCCTTTTAATAACGCTGAACCATTGATCGTAATCCATCTTTAGGTACACCTCCATTCTTTTCTTCCAATACGAGAAGTCATCCCCGTTGAATACTGTGCCGAAGTCTTCTAGTTGAGACATCCCGCACACAAGTAAACAACAAAAATATCCCAAGACTTGGTCTTGGATTAGTAGGGAAAAATAATAGATGTATCTAAATTGGGTGCACCAATTTAGAGTTAATACGAAAAAATTTCCAAAATGTAATAATACTGCAGTTGGAATTAATCGAAAATATAGTTAATTTTTCACCACCTCATTGGTGGTTGCACCAAATTATTATCACGATACCACTTATTTAGACCGTGAGATTCGAGAGAGGGGTGAATATCGATTAAAAAATATTAAGCGTGCGGGAATTTAAAAACAATAGACACATAATTTTTACATTAGTCGTGACACACTGCCTACCAAGGAGGGTACTTTGCAATCACTAACTAGCGCTCGAAAATTATTACAATTTAAAATACAGGAATGAAAATAAAGCAAATACCGACAAGAATTTAATGAAAAGGAGAGGCGTGTCGGATTTGCTGCAGCAGAGGGAGCGCAGAGCGATGCAGAAACAAGCAGAAGACTTTTTTGTTGTTTCTGAAGCTCTCCGACCTTCCTTTTATATGAGGCTCGGGCGCCTGGATCCTTCCGCCACTGGTCGTACGGCAGTCCAACCCAAAGAAGCTCCACGTGGCTGCCAGCTTTGGATAACTATGGCGCTGACCCCCTATTTCCAGGACTTCTGCAATAGAGGTTAGTCCAAGGCGAATATATATCTCCTTTGTTAGCACAGATCAAACAGACAAAAATAGAAAGAGTATGACTTAGATTCAGTCTTTCCGAGACCGAAATCTAGTCACGATCTCGACTTAGATATCCGAAATGGATCTAAGCCGGATCGACGCCTAATGTTCCCTTCCCGATGCGTCCTCCGCATGCACCTCTCCTCGATGACTTAACTCACTTACACTGCGCAGACAGCTCAATAGTCGCACACTGCGTGCCTGCTACTCTCCCTAGCACTCACCGCACCTAGCCTAGTGGACTTCGCTTCAATGCGACTTCATGCCGGACCCGACCTAGGACCGAGATTCCGCTAAGCCGACCTGTCTGGACTTCTCCTGCACACTCGATCAATGTGTCAGATAACAACAAACTAACTTAACCTGATTTGTCATTCATCAAAACCTGTGTTAAATCGTTAGTGCTAACCGCACCAACACCTCTTACCCCTTATCAAACACAGATTTTGAAGATAAAAATCAAATAAAGCTACTCTAACACACATCTATCCGCAACAAATGAATATTGCTGATTTAGTGCTAGAGGATCTTCCTCTTGGGGCAACCACCTGATGTTGGTCCCGATGTGACCAGCAAGAGAGGAGTGAATTGCCTACAAAAAAATTAAACAACCTCTTTCTCGATATTTCAACTTAGTTAGATAGCATAATTAATTAAACAAAATAATAATGCATAAAATTAACAACTTCTAAGAAAATAGTAAGAAGGCTAGATTTGTTTGGTTACAACCTAGGTGGTTGTTAATCCAAGACGTTGAAGAAGCTCCACTAGAAATTTCCTTTGTTGAAGACAGATTAGCCTCTTATAGATGTTGACAGCTTAAAAAAAGACTAAGAAATGATTATAGAAGTTGTAGTTGAGTTGTTGTCTTTTTCCTCACTCAATGGGTCTTTTTATAGCCTCTGGAAAACTCTATCCAAAGTTGGAAGGCGCCTTCAATAGGGTTCAAGACGCCTTCAATCAGAGAAGTTTTATCGCCGAAGATAAAATTTTATCTTTAGCTAACGATCACTGGAAGACCCCTTCGATACTGTTCATGGAAGGTACCTTCCTTGAGGCAGATTAGCTCCTTAGATGATCTTTTTCATGTGGGTGATGCTCTGTTCAACCGGAGTTGAGCTCATCCGAACCCAACTCCTACCTTCTCCTCGAGCAGACTTCCTTCCCGACTTCTCATCCCTTGAATGTCGCGTACGTTATTCTTGTCCACCGGTATACTCTTTCGCAGTACCTTGTCCCTCGGATGTTCTGAGCTCGTTGACTCTCTTCCCGTGCATCCTTCTCCCTAGCTACGTCTTCTACTCGACTTCTTGTACTCCTAATTTCTTGCACACTTAGGCACAAGACATTACAAATAAGACATAATTTAACTTGGTTGATCATATCAAACTATCATGGGGTACTTACACTTCATACTATTTTAAACTCGAGGACGAGTTTTTTTTAACCTGGGGAGTCTGATGCAGGAGCATCTAACACCATGATCAATTTATATTCTCTGATAAGGCTATGCTGCAGGAGAGAATCCAAAGTATTCGAATTTGCATATTTTGGATATTTAATTAGTTATCCGGTAATCAAGTTTAGTTTTTTTCTTAATTATATTTAATTTTATCCTAAATCTTAGGGAACTAAGTCTTGTTAGATTTTTTTTGTTTAAATTTTTGTGAGGGTTTTGAGAGCTATATAAACCTATACTTAGATAATATTTATGATAAGTTATTTTGATATTGAATCAATTAATTTTGTTTAAGCCACATTACGACTACATCTTTTTTTCTTTGCGCTCTTGATTTCATAATAGGTTTAAGCCTAATTTAGGTTATTCTCTTTTTTTTTTTACGTTACTTCTCTCTTATTTTCTTGTTAATCCCTTTGTAACTTCATGCCTCAAAAAAATATAAATATTCTGCTCGACATCACTAGTTCTCCTAATGATATTCATGCCCTCAAACATCAATTTAACCAAATATATTGAGGGTAGTAATTTTTTGAACACTAATGTGTTTGAAAATTTCAGTTTGTGGTCTATCAGTCGATTTTGGGCAAAATTGGCTGATGGACCAAATATCCTTAGATTAAAATGAAACTAGTTCTTATATGTTCGGCTAATTCTCCTAATTATAATCATCCCCTTAAATATCAATTTGACCTGATATATTGAGATTAGTGATTTTTTGAACACAAATATATTCCAAAAAATTTAATTCATGTTCAAAGAATTATTGTTCTCAATATATTAGGTCAAATTGATATTTGAGAGGATGAATTTATAAGAACTGGCCAAACACATAGAAATTAGTTTCATGTCAATCTGAGGATGTTTGGTCTATCGGCCGATTTTGGATAAAACTGACTGATGAACCACAAATTAAAATGTTTGAACACATTCATGTCAAAAAAATTACTATTCTCAATGTATTGGATTAAATTATGTTTGAGCACATGGATATAATCAGAAGAAGTAAAAGAATACATAGGAGATAGTTTTATATCAATCCGAGATTTTGTAATCATCAACCAATTTTATCCAAAATCGACTGATGGACCACAAATTGAATTTTCAAATACTAATGTTTAAAAAATCACTACTCTTAATATATTAGATCAAATTGATATTTGAATGCATGAATATAATCAGAAGAACTGACTGAATACATATGAATTAATTTTATATCAATCCCAGGTTATTTGATCTATCAATTAATTTTACCCAAAATTAATTTTTATACTGAAGTAAATCGATTTGATTGATTTTCATTATTAATTGATTGATTTACTCTAAATTTCAATACAAAGAGAAATCTATTTGATTGATGTTAAAAATCAATCAGCTGATTTTTTTTATCAGTCGATTAATTAGAGATAAAATAGAAAGTGGATATAATTGAGTAATTTTAAGATTAGCCTATGGTATTTGATAATTTTGAAAATTTAATTACGTGGTTCGATAAAAAGAAATTAAATGAATAGAAAAGAAATAAAGTGAAGAGAAAATAGTTAGGCCTACTGGGCCACTAAAATCCATAACAGACCAGTAGGCTTGACACCTGTAAGGACAATCTATCTAGGTGGATTTCGAAAAATTAATGACCGTAATTAATTAAGAAATTACTGAGTCACTAAAATTAAATAATTAAGTTTGAGGAAGACAAATCTAAATATTGAGATCAAAGAGTTGAGTTTGCAAAAAAAAATTAAGAAATGGGGACAGAGGATCTTAACTATTTGGATTCGCATTTTTTTAAAAAAATTAGTCATTGATTTACTTAATAAGGCATGTGATTAACTCGTTTTAATTGCTTTTCAAAATGTATAAAACTAATTGCCTTTTAATTCACGCAAAAGAAAAGGAACCGATATTTTACGTTTTAGTCCCTCTAATGTAACTATTTTATTGATAGTCAACGGGACGGAAATAGAGCAAAGAAAGAAAAGAGTGGAGGCCTTTTCTTTCTCCACCATCGTCACCGCCCTCCTCCGCCATTCTTGTTGCCGCCGAAATGGGCGGCGATCCTCCCCGCGACCGTACGTTGGACCTCCCCGACGACTGCCTCGCGATCGTATTCCATCTCCTCGGAGCTGGCGACCGCAAAAGCTGTTCCCTCGTCTGTCGCCGCTGGCTCGAGGTCGAGGCTCACAGCCGCCGCAGGCTTGCCCTCGATGCCCGCTCCTCCCTCATCGAAGCTCTTCCCTCTCTTATCGACCGCTTCGATGCCGTCTCCAGCCTCTCCCTTCGCTGCGACCGCCGATCCGACAGCATCGGCGATGACGCCCTCGAACTCATCGCCCGCAGCTGGCCTTCCCTTACCCGGATCAAGCTGCGAGCTTGTCGCCGCGTCACGGATCTCGGTATGGATGTCCTCGCCGACGGCTGCCCTTCCCTCCGCCGCCTCTCTTGCGCTTCCTGCTCCTTCGGAGCCGCCGGCCTCGACGCGATACTCCAGGGCTGTCCCCGCCTCGAAGATCTATCAATCAAGCGCTTGCGAGGCCTATCCAACCCTCCACACCAGGTTGTCCGCCTCGCAGTCGCCTCATCTGCCCTTCGCTCCATCTGCCTCAAGGAACTCTACAACGGTCAGTGCTTTGACCCGCTCATCGCCGGCTCCCCCAACCTCAGAATCCTCAAAATCATCCGATGCACCGGCGTATGGGATTCCCTCCTCGAGGTGATTGCCGTAAAGGTTCCACATATCGCTGAGATCCACCTCGAGAAGATCCAGGTCAGCGACCAAGGCCTTTTTGCCCTCTCCTCCTGCCTGGGCCTGGAGGTTCTCCGCCTCGTCAAAACCCCTGAATGCACCGACGCCGGTGTCATCGCCATTGCCAACAAGTGCCGTCACCTACGCAAGATCCACATTGATGGCTGGAGGATGAATCGGATCGGAGATTACGGCCTCATGGCCATCGCCAAAGGCTGCCCTGAGCTGCAGGAGCTCGTCCTGATTGGGGTTAACCCAACAGTACAGAGCGTGGAGCTCATTGCGAGCAGCTGCCGTGATCTTGAGCGCCTCGCGCTATGTGGTTGTGAAACCATTGGCGATGCTGAGGTTGCTTGTATTGCCACCAAGTGCACAGCCATGAGGAAGCTTTGCATCAAAGGCTGCCCGGTGACAGACTGTGGATTGGAGGCCCTTGCCGAGGGATGCCCCAATTTGATAAAGATTAAACTGAAGAGGTGCAACGGAGTGACGCGCGAGGGCTTGGATTGGTTATTGGCGGCCCGGGGAGCACCGTTTGTTGTCATCTGGGACGCAATTGAGTTGCAGGAACTGGATGCGAGCACGAGCGAGAACGGGATGCCGGAAAGTGTGAATGAGGAAGCTTCTTCTCTCACAGAACAAATCATGACATTGGATCTTCCTTCAAGCAGTAATGATAGATCTTCACTGATAAAGTCAAGAATGAGGAGCATCTTAGCATCTGCCGTCCGAAATTTGTCAAGTGCAGGTGATGATTCTCATCTTCGTGAAGCTGGAGTATAATTTGTTGTTTGTGAACCTTCTCTGATGAAGTCAACAATGAGGAGCCTTTAACATCCGCTACCCTGAAATGGCCAAGTGCAAAGTATAATTTGTTTTTTATGCTGTTCTATGGTATGTATTCTGCTTAAACTACTTGCTGCTAATGTTTATATGTACATATTTCTGCTCTAATGATTTATAAGCACATTCTGTTAAAAGTTTATACTGTCATGAGTTCAGTTCCCTCAATATGCATTTACCAAGAACTTCGTATTGTTTCTGATGATTAGTGCTTCTTCAATAAAAAAGAAACTAGGACTTCATAATCTTGCATTTGTCATTGGACTAAATAAAATTGCAAACCAAAGTCTACCACTTAATTAATAAAACCCATTTGAGATTGTTATTATGTTAGGATAATACTTTCTGGGAAGAAGGTGCAATGTGACATTGATTCATATCTTTAACACTGCTAATGGATGCATAACCAATGAAGTAACTTAACTTATTTCGATGTTAGTTGCTGAATTGGCATTTAAATTTTTTGATAGAAATATTGCTGAGATACACATCAAGAATTTAGACACTGTGTACTGGTTGTCAAGGATTATTAGTATTCTCAACTTTCTTCATCCTAGCTTGGGAATGGTATCGGCGGATGTTAGTCCCAACTATTTGGGACTAACACTGCTAACTGATTTGATAATACTTTCCAGTTGAATAATGCTCATATTTTCTTTTTACTTTTTCATGACTTGCTATATTTAAAACTATTATTCTTTCTACTACACATACATATTTCCGAACCATTCTGGAGAATATATCTGCAGTTAATCAATATCTACTGATGTAGTTCCTATTATTTATCTCTTTATTTCCAGCCTCTCACACCTATATTTACCATTTTGTAGATATTTACCCTGTTCTAACGATAACTAGGGATCCTAAGTTGTGACAAATAAAAGAAGAGAAAATTGTTCTGATTCCCTATACGTTTAGTGCTACCAGAAAGATAATTAGTTCATTTATTTTCTCTACTAGGAAGAGTTTGGGAATCTTTCTCTTCATTCCCTTATATCTTCCATCTAACTAATCGAACCCCAGTGTTAAGCTTTGGGGGAAGGATACCTTTAACACTGCTATAGGGAAGTGCAATATGGAACAGAATTATGATCAAGCTTTGTTAGCAACTCGTCTATCAAAGTCTTGGACCAAGGCATAAGCACTAAATTGAATCCTACTAGAATTACATAGCTCTATGCAAACAAAATAGTACAAAGTTTAAACTATGAAATTTGGAAGCCATATACTTTCAGTAGTGATTCCTATGTTCCTACGCCTGAAAAAGTAGAATGATGTAGTTAGTACTCATCTGTATATATAGCCAAAGAACATGAACAGATATAGATAAAAGGAATTGGATGAACAAGCTCTGAGCCTCTTGTTCTCATCAAAATTGATCACTATAGATAATATTGTGGACCACCATACTTGGTGATCGTTGGATATCATAAACCACCAACCATTCACCATCGTTGACTGTTGATTATGAGTGATGAACATGAACTCCTCTCCTCTGGCAAGTCTCTCCACATGAACCTGTGCATTGTCCGACTGCACAAGGCTCCTTGGTCTCTCCTCTGTGCATCGTCTGAGGTGTTTTGTAAATTGAAGATTCCAAAAGGGCAAATGCCTGCGTTCGAAAATGTCATATGGACAATTTTGGACTAAATATGTGACTTACTGACTTGGAAGTTTGATTTAAAGTTGTTTGAATCTTTAGAGGAAACTTTGAAGTTGTTTTTGATTCAACTTCGATTTTGTTTTAGGAAATTGGCTGTTCGAAAGTTGTAGGATTACTTTGTTGAATTTGATTTCGGCAAAATGATTATTCTGTTGTGCCATTTGATAGTTAAAATAGATAGTGTTGACGGTAGAGGTTGCACATTCATTAGGTTTAATCTTTCAGTAACACACATTTAAGATAATTTTAATCAAAACTACTACACTTAATAGTATTTTGTGATGAAAAAATAGGATGAAATATAGTCTTATTTTTTTTATAATAACAAATAGGTTTTTTTTTTGTCTTTTTCTCCATGAACAACTAAACATATATATAAAAAAAAACCAGACAATAAATATCAATTCACTGTATCTCATTATTCTCACTAGTAGTTAGTTGCGTTATGAATCTATCATTCATTGTAGCTTAACACCTCCACCAGTGGATTTTCCTTTCTTTTTCGTCACATTTACACAAATTTAATGTGCAACCTAATCGATCTTTAATTCTTTACCAATATCCAGCCATTTTACTTTATTGTCTGAATTATTTATTTAATTATTACACCGTCGGAGTCAAAAGAGTATCATAGAATCTAGCTCCATGTCTCTTTTTTTTTTTTTCTTTTTTCTTTTTTGTAAAAAGCAATAGTTGCTGGCCAACTATTTTATTTTTATTACAGATTTATGTATTAAATTAATAGCTATTCTATGATTATGACTAATGATAAACATTATTATGAGTGAAAATTTATTAGTCTTGGGGAGCCAGAATTATAATCTACTCATCACTAAATTTAATTTATGGATTTAAGATTGATTGGTATATATATATATATAAAATCTTTCGAGCTGATTTTGATATTTAAATTGGCTGTTTAAGGTGATCGAATGAACAATTACATATATAAAAAACATTGCCCCCAGCTAAACGCATATGAGCTGATTCTGCCTTAATGAAGTTTTTCATGGATCATCAAAATAAATTTTTCATGGATCATCAAAATAAATTAAAAAAAATTAAGAAGTGCACATAATGATTAACCTGAAAATCTTTATGGATATTTAAATGACAATCTAAATATCCACTACAGGCATTTTATGCTATTAAATATTGAAAGGACATTTCTCATTTTATTATTAAAAAGGTATGATAAATTAAAAAATATATATATGAAACCAATAACTAAGCTAATATTGTCATTCTAAATAATATTAAAATAATTTTAAGCAAAATTATTTTAACAATATTCAAACAGTTTGAATATATAAGCGTTAATCAAAGTTATTCTACAACAATATTTAACCAGTATTTATTTAATTTATTTAGAGCAATTACGATGAAACTGCCCTAAGTAATAATAATTTTTATCCAATATTAAAAAATGCTTACTATAATTATTTTTATGTAAAATTCTTATAATAATATTGAACTAGTCAAATAAATAAATAATTTAAGAAGAAAATTTATTAGAGAAGGATGACAACTTAATTTAACTTTTAATTAGAAATACTTAATTTAAATTGATTTAGCACGACACCAACTGTTGGATCAAATTATATACTAAACCGGTACCCAGATTATGGGGCAATAATAAGCACATATCATCCGGCCAGTGTTTAAATCTCAAAAAGCGTAAGAAATTCATAAATTACTTTTGATAGGGTTTTCAAATTTATCTTTTAGAAATAATCCGATAGTAAGATATAAATATGTGTATATATTAAAGCGATCAAAAGCATCACCAACTTTTGTGGTTGAGTCATTGATATGACAACTAAGGAAAGGATGAAAGGGTACGCCCATGCACCAAACCTGCTTGCCCTGAGGACCTAAGTTTTTAACTTTTGATATTTTATAATAATTTTTTTGGTATTTTATAATACAATTTTTTAATATCATAAATTCAGATTAAACATTTAGGTTTGCATCCATTAAATTCAACTGTGTAAATATATCAAGATTTTATATAGGTTTGTTTGAAATCTGAAGAAAAAAAAAATCTTGCATTTGGTTGAAAATAACATGAGGAAGACAGGAAGCTTGACAATGAATGCGAATGAAAAGCTTCCACTTCGGCGCCGTCACTTTCTTCCGCCAAATGTAATGAATGATTCTGGTGCCTCTGTTTCTTCCTCCTCGATTAATTACTCCACCACTAACCTCCTTAAAATCCAGCTTTTACCGAAGCAGCGAAGGGTTGGAGTAGAAGAGGATTAGTTTGAAGAGATCAGGGCGAAAATATGAAGTTGTCTTTGCTCCATAACCAGCCAAATCGCCGCAGCAGTTACCGCCATCAGGATTCAGGACTTGGAGGAGGCGGCGGCGGCGGCGCAGACTCAGCTTCCCCGTCAGCGAGCGTCCTCCGTTCCCCTACCGCCTCGTTCTGGATCGTCCTCCATGCCTTCTGCTGCGTCATCAGTCTCTTCCTCGGATTCAACTTCTCTCGTCTCGTCTTCGTCCTCCACTTTTCTCCCTCTGTTTACAACACATCCGCCCCCGTCGTCCACACCACTACTACGACCCAGACGCCCTCTCTCTCGCTTGCCTCGCCTCCGCCTTCGCTTCCTCTGCCGGCAGAGGCGTCGCAGAACGAGACGAAGAGCCGCGTCGCGGTGGGGCGGCACGGGATCCGCATCCGACCGTGGGCGCACCCGGACGCGGAGGAGACCATGCGGGCGCACTGGATCATCGAGCGCGTGCAGCGGGAGCAGCGGCTGCAGGACGGCGTGCGGAGTCCCCAGCCGCTCATCGTCGTCACGCCCACCTACGTCCGTACCTGCCAAACGCTCCACCTCACCGGCCTCCTCCACACTCTCCTCCTCGTTCCCTTCCCCCTCACCTGGATCGTCATCGAGGCTGCCCCCGCCGGTCGTCGATCCAATGACACAGCGGCCTTCCTAGCCCGCTCCGGCCTCCACTACCTCCACGTTCACTTCCCCGATCCAATGCCGGAAGACTCACGCTACCGGCGGATCACCGAATCCCGCATGCGGCTCCACTCCCTCAGGTGAATTAATTCTCCCTCCAAATGATCAAAATTGGATTTTGATCGGGAAATGAATATAAAAATTGGATCTTTATTCCACTTTTTATGAAACAGAATGGTGAGAGACCGGGGAATGGACGGCGTCGTGGTGTTCGCTGACGACAGCAATGTGCACAGCATGGAGCTGTTCGACGAGGCGCAGAGAATGAAATGGATGGGCGCCATCTCCATGGGAATCCTCACGCTCAGCGCCGGGCTATCAGGCACGACGGCCGAGGATCGCCACTCCCCTGTGCCAATCAACGGCCCGGCTTGCAACTCCTCCGGCCATTTGGTCGGATGGCACACCTACAACCCCCTGCCCAGCACCGGCGCCACCTTCATCGGCGCCGGCAAGACCGTGCTGCCGGCGAAGATGGAGTGGGCGGGGTTCGTGCTGAACTCGAAGCTGCTGCGGAGAGAGGCTGAGGGGAAGCCTACTTGGGTGAGGAACCTCGACGACGTGGGCAGGAAGGCAGAGGACATCGACAGCCCGCTGTGTCTCTTGGAAGATGCCTCCTTCATAGAGCCGTTGGGAAATTGCGGAAAGAAGGTCCTCCTGTGGTGGCTCCGCTCCGAGGCTCGCCATGACAGCAAGTTCCCAACAGGGTACGTGCCACATGCCCTCCTTTCATTATCATTTCAGAAACTCAACTGTTAAATTTGCGTCTTTTAAATTTCAGATGGACAATAGAGCCGGTTCTGGAAACGACTGTTAGCAACCAAGACTCGAGCAACGATATGTCGACATGGAGCAGACACGTCTCTGAAGATCCAAACTGGTGAATAATAATAATAATAATAACTACCAAATGGCACCATGGCATGGTTGCTTTGTACTTCAAGTGTTCCGTGAAGCAGCAAGCCGCGCAGCCAACTGAAAGTAATCTGGCATGTTGCGAAGCACTCGACCACCATTAGGATTCAATAGCTCAGGCATCAGCATTGAAGTAGCCCGAGCAGGCGTCTTAATTTCAGCTGAAACAACATGAGTGTCTTTGGGATCTGCTTCTATTTGCTCTTTTCGTGCAATGCTTGCAGGATTTGAAGGATATCTTTCTCTGGACCAAACCTTTTCTTTGGTTCCAACCTGAACTGGTGAGGCTTCATTGTTTCTAGTATCTGGATGAGTAGCTTTCCCCAGCGTCGCCTTCAGAAATAGTTAAGGTTTCGCTTATAACTCAAGAAAATATCAACAGTATAGTTTCAGAATATTTTACACTTGATAGGCGCTCAAGTCTCTTAGAATCCCATCTCACGGAGAACTCTTCCGCAATACTTTGCATCAGCTGCAACTTCTTTTCTTTTGAAAATGACTTCTCTTGAATTTTATCAATAAACTGGAAACAAAATTAATGAATATTAGAGAAAGAAAGAAAGAGAAATTAATTGATATGTTTTTCGCAAGAAATAATGGCGAAGAACTAACACCTCAGCATTTATAGATGAGTCCATTGAACTCCCATATCTATCATTAAACACACGCCTAAGATCACGCAACTCAGGTAAATCAAAAAATCTTGCAGCAGCATATATTAGAGTTGCTATAGCTTCCATGACTTCTCGAGGACATTCCCTAGAAGAAGAAACATGAAAAATGCATTTAATAATCTAAATCGAAAGTCTTAGCTAGTCCTTCAACTTCCATGTAAGTACACTAAACTGGACAATGAACTTTCTAGTTCAAAGGAGAGCAAAATTTCTAAGAAAAGGAATATGAACTCATCTAGTAGATCGAGCAAACTTTATTAGTTATTGCAACTCATATAGCAACCTTTGGAGTTTTACAGCTGAAAGTATGACAGTTCTAATACCTCTGCTTCTTCAGGTCTGGAAGATGGTTCAAGATGTATAAACAGTGCTGATCGATTATGTCATAGCATGATGTGTGGTTTATCTCTACCATGAGAGCATCAATCTGTGTCAAGAAGCAAAAGAAGAAACAATCTCAACGATGTTTTTCAAAACTTACAAAAAGGGTTAGAAAATGTAATGCAGCGTAGTACAAATTGATGATTGGAACAATATCGGTTTCACTATGCGGAAATCTTAAACACAAATCCTCCAATTTGAAAATGCTTAGAAAAAGGCGATCTTTCAAGGAGATCTAAAACGAAAAGAGATCAAGAAATGGGAGAATCCTAGCGTTTGCCCCATTAAAGAAAAGAAAAAGGTGATTTTTGACAATTTATCGAAGGCGAAGAGAAAATCTCACTCTTCCATATGCGTTGGCTTCGTGGTCGGCGGCGATGAGGTCAGCGACGTCCTTCTTGAGCCACCACACCGTGGCCTGCTTCTTATTGCGGATCGGCACAACCCTCGTCCTTATGTTCTTCGCCGAGTGCTTGCTGCAGCCCGATCCATCCATCCGTAATCTCCACCACCATTAACAAAATCTCCAAATTTTTACCAGAAACGCAAATTCTTACCATTTTCTGAAGAATTTTCCGCCTAGAAGTCCACACAACATCGTTCTTCTTCACCTCGACTTCCAATGTCTGCCTCACTTTCTCCCTCTGCCTTTCACGGCTACTGCTGTGAAAAGCGCAAGAACAGATAGAAAGAGGGATGTAGATAACGAGTAGAAAGGAGGCTACTTGCACACCCACAAACACGCAATGGTGGTAATGGCAGTGGCGGTGAGCTGTGGAAGACGAGAAGACGGAGAACGCAGTGAAGAACACGAGCCAGCTGAAACTTTTCGATATTTATGTTTTTTTTTTTGTTATTCGGCAACTTAAATTAAATCAAGTCAAGTCAACCGTACTAATTTATTAAATTTATATTTAAATTCAGGAACGGTATTTAAGATCGCGGGAGGGGGAATTTATTACATTTACGTGGTTGGATGCGCGAGCAAAATACAATAATCCTCATTTCAGGGCGGATTCTCCCATCCGATCTTTCAAGGTAAATGGATAATTTCTTCCAGTACAATAGCTTTGAGAATCGATTCCATAATTTATTATAGTAAATATGATCAGAACAGAGTCAGGAATTTTATCTCGAGGAGTAAAGTATATGTGTTTACGTGGAAGAGAGATGATCATATCATTATCTTCTATTCATCTCTTTTTTATCCCTATTCTTATACTCATACACTTCTTATAATAAGGGCGGTTAGATGTATAATTTGTGATCTTATCCGGAGGCAATGGAGATGACACGATGAATAAATGGTTCTATCATGATTGGGAGAAGACTTTAAATTGGAGAAAAGGATGGAAACTTGACAATTCTTCCTGCGAATACCAGAGAGAGCAAACGGAACATTAGAGCAAGAATCATGGAGGAGGTTCCTAATGCAGACACTTCGACGCTTAAGTCAGTACAGTGGCCGAGCGAAAATGGAGAAGATCGACAATAGTATGCGTGTGCGCGCGTAATGTGAAATGTACTTGGCCACGGAGAGGACCCCTTTTATATTCTCTGATAACTTCTGTAATAATGAGGCGACACAAAATATCCAATGCCAGAATATGTCGGGCAATGGAAGATGTACAGTTTAAAAAATGCACAGTCATCCTCCGAGGAATCTTCTATTACGTACATGCATATGTATAGTCTTTTATAACTTTCACAATAAATGAGGAGGTTGAGAATGTCTGATGTCAAGTACTGGTAGATGTACAGTCACCCTCACAGGAAGGTTCCATCACAGGTATATGTTGTAGCAGTGGAATATTCCCTGACAAGTACCTGTTATTCTTTGACAAACTATTGCGATTCCTTGACAATGTTGTTCCATGGAGGCAGTCTGACCGTACATATATTTGTTTGGCTGTATGATGAGAGACTGACACATGAGAAGTAGGGACCTAAGTCCTAAATATTAGTTATTATCTCTAAGTGGTGGGCTTAATTGTAAGTTGTGCATATGAGTACAAACCGAACCCATTAAAGTGATCTAACTTAGGCTTATTGGGTTTCGGTTGTTGGATGTAGACCTTGTATGTGTAGAACCTATAATCCTGTATCTATTATTATCTGTATGATGATAATAGATGTTCAGTATATATATATATATATATATATATATATATATATATATATATATATATATATATATATATATAGACTTGTAGTCCTGCATCTATTATTATTTATGAGCTGATAATAGATGTCCACTATATATAGGGTTAGGCCCCAAGAGTTTAGGGTGAAATTTTTGACAGAGCTTTTGGTTCTCCATTAACTTAAAGCTTTTCAACGTCGTCGCCCCTAAGCCCTTCGAAGACCTTCCTTTTCTTTCTATTACATCTTTTTCCACAGTGATTATTTCTAGACAACGCTAAAGACAAGGATGACTCTTTAATCAAGTTCCTTGTCATATTTATTTATGTACTTATTTTTCTTGTGTTATGTTTTCGATGAAACGAAGATCCATGCTCACATGTTCTTATTTTTCTTATTTTGATTGTCTAGAATTCATGCGGCTTAGGTTTTACAAGAACTATCAATTGGTATCAGAGTTAAGTTTTTGTTTCATCAATTTCATTGGCAATAAAGTTTAAATTTTTTATCGATTTATTATTTGTATGTTAGATCAAGTTTTTCCTAATTAATACAAATTTTTTGATAGTCTCAAATTATATAAAATAAAACTAGGATAGACTGATTTTTCTAGTTTTTCGTGTTTCTGCGAAGAATATGAAGAACGATGAAAACTGTCATAATTTAATTTAATTTTAAGTAAAATTGTGAAGGTTCAATGGATTGTTCTGATCGACTAATCAATTATCAAGTCTAAAATTTTGAATAGAAATGATTAAAATTCAATCGATTAATGACCTTATTGAGACTTATATTTTAATCAATTAAATTCCTTATAGATCCATTAATGACCTTTCGAGTAATCGTTCATCTACGCCTGCCTGATAATCCGCCAGAGCATCCTGAGAGGCTTTTAATTCAGACTCTTTGGAAGAAATATTTATTGGGACCTTTGTGCCCGCTAGAGAGGGGGTGAATAGCGTCTCGTCGCGTGTTCATCGGTTGCGTCTTGATGATGTGCAGCGGAATACAAGACAAAAACAACCACAACTCTAACACTCGGATTTACTTGGTATCTACCTCAAGAAGAGGTGACTAATCCAAGGATCCACACACTCGAGCACTCTCCACTAGTAAACAACTCCTTCTCGGTCGCAGCTGGAGGCGGAGAAGCCTCGTACAAGCACACAAAACACTACAACACTCACATAAGAAGAAGATACAAAAATACAACTGAAATACACCCTTCTTCTTGCTTACTTGTTGATTGTTGTTGCCTCTTGAACCTTGGGGATGCACCCCAAGAGCCTTCAAGAACTGGCGGAGAAGCTCGGAGAAGATCACTGAAAAATCACTGTGAGCTCGCAGGAAAAGATCGCACAGATCTGCAGAGAAAACGCTCCGTCCAGGATTTAAACAGTGCTCCCAATCGATCCAATCCATCCCCAATCGATTGCCACATCAGCACCACTCCATCGCAGCCGTCCATCGCTCGTTTCCTGCGCAACAGTCACTTCCCAATCGATCGACCGATCGATTGGGACTGCCTGAATCGATCGCCCAATCGATTCAGCTCCATTCTGTGTTCTCGCGTCTGCGCGAGAACTCCTACTGCCCAATTAATCGACCGATCGATTGGCAGCTCCCAATCGATCGCCTGATTGATTAGGAAAGCTTCTGTGCTCGTGATTTCATATCCTAATCGATCGACCGATCGATTGGTCCTTCCCACAATCACATCACACTCTAATCGATCGACTGATCGATTAGACCATGGTTCAATCGATCGCCTGATCGATTGACTAGCCTGAACTTGACCCAAACTCATGTTCAAAGCCTCCAACCCAACTCCTGGTCAACCGTGACCTGTTGGGTCTCCATGCCTAGTATTTGGCCACACCCGACCAACCTCGAACTAGCCTTCTAGCCTCCTCCATCAGCCTTGCGTCCCTCGGATATCTTCCCATCCTTCATGCCTTGTCTTCAGGAGCTTCCTTCGGTCTCATCCTAGTTGTTGAGTTTTCCTTGCCAAGTCATACTAGGACTTACCTTGCCAAGACCACATGCTTGGACTTACCACCTTTGCTAAGATCACACTTGGACTTTTCGTTGCCTGGCTCCTCACCAGGACTTCCCAGTTGCCTGGCTCTTCACTAGGACTTTCCAATTGTCTGACTCCTTACCAGGACTTTCTCCTTTGCCAAGATCACACTTGGACTTTCAACCTTTGCCAAGATCACACTTGGACTTTCCAATTGCCTAACTCCTCACCAGGACTTTCTCCTTTGCCAAGATCACACTTGGACTTTCCAATTGCCTGGCTTCTCACCAGGACTTTCTCCTGCCTAACTCCTCACGAGGACTTTCCCTTGCCTAGCTCCTCACTAGGACTTTCCAAATGCCTAACATCCAGTTAGGACTTTCACCACTGCCTAACCTCCAGTTAAGACTTCCACTACTGCCTAAAGTCTAGTTAGAACTTCTCCACTGCCTAACCTCCAGTTAGGACTTCCAGATGCCTAACCTCCAGTTAGGACTTACCCAGTCAAGTCTCCTGTCATCCCTGACCAACTTGACTTGTATTCTCATCAACCTAGTTAACCCTTTGACCATCTCCACAACTGGATGATTGCCCTAGCAATCTCCATATATTGTCAAACTTCTTATATTGTCAAACATCAAAACTCAAATCCCGACTCAAGCTTGACTCAACTTAAGCTTAGTCAAACTGGTGAAACTTGACCTAGGGAAATTGTCCCAACAATATTCTCTTGAGTTGTGGTTAAGGATGAACGTAGAAGGTCTAGCTTAGAGTCCTTAGATCGCAAATCAGAGTCTTTAGCAGCCAATTCTAAAGTATGAGCATCCTTTAGTACTGGTAATTGAGATGGCAATTAAGCATTTTCGGTAGTATACTTATCTAGTTTGGATGTCAATTCAGTGTGAAGGCTAGTCTCTGATTTAACTTGAGACTGAAAATTCTCTGTAGAAGCTTTCCATTTACTTGAATTTGTAGACTTTGCCTCAAGAAGTTTGTGGGTCTCTTGTAGCTGGCTGGATAACTCCGCTAATTCTCTAGAGGCGTGAGAAGAGGACGCTCTAGGGGTTTGCTGCGTTAGTGTGCCATATTCTTGAGCCAAGTCATATAATTGATAGGCTACACTCATATTAATGACCCACCTTTATAGAAAAGAAAGTTATCATTATAATGGATTAATGAAAAAACAAATGGGCGAAGGACATGTTACCTTAGTTTCCTCGAAAGAAAACTTATCAACCAACTTAGCAGAGGTGAGTTTTTCAAGTTGTTGGCAGGCCTCTGCCCAAATGGTGGCCAAAGAACCCTCCAATAATATTGGAAGGGTGGAAGAAGATGTGGAGAAGGATGATAAAGAACTATGAAGTGAAGGAGGAGAGAAGAGAATAATACAAGGACCCTGAGTTCCTTGGTTAGGTAAAGGAATTGGTTTTGGGAAGGTCATAATGAACTCAGGATCCAAATTGACACTTTGAAGGGGAGGATCTTCTGGTGGTTAAATAGGTGGGGAAGCAAGCATTAGGTATAAGGAAGATAGGGTAGGTTCTGGAGAAGTGGGTTGAATATATCCTAAATGTATATCCTCAAGAACAGAGATAACCTGTTTCTTGGGGAGGGGTGCTAAGGTTAATCTCCGCCTAGGACGTTTTCTGATAGGAGTAGTTTTTGGTGCCTATTTTGGTAGCTCCAAAGGGGCATCCTCCAGCAAAGGAGGTAAACTCATGGATGTCTCCCCAGAGGTGGTGTAAAGAACTAGCAGCGAGCATAGATTGGGTAGAAGGTTCAGGCAAAGGAGCATCAGAAGCTTGAGTCGATGCAGCGCTAAGCTCTACATTGAGCTCTCGTTCCTTGGCTAGTAACGCCTCCTCTTCTAGGCGGATTTCCTTGCCAATCAAAGTTCTAAATACAGCCATCCACTACAACAAATAAAAAGAGTATTTTAGTTAGTAAAAGAGTGATGGTTGAAGTGTAAAGACTTACAAAAGGAATATTGCAATATTTTTTTAACAGGGCTCAGGCCAAAAAGGTATAGAAGATCATTACGTAGCCATTTATGGATGTAAAAGCGGTGAACAAGTAATCTACTGTAATAATCAGAGAAGGTCGACTATTGATGAAGTTCTTTTACATTAGGAAGAGGAGGGAAAGAAGATTGCCATGCGGTAGACCATGCAACAGGACTAGGAAATTTTATAAAGAAGAAGCGTGATTTCCAACCCTTGTTGGAAGAAGGTATGTCTGTGAAGAACACCATCTTAGGATGAGACTGAAAAAGGAATACTCTTGGCTCTGATTTTTTGGGATAGGAAAGCATGAAGAAGTTTTGAGGAGTAGGGGGATATTGAAAAGGCGGAATAACATGTATAATCCACATAGATATCTAAAAGCATTTGGAGTAAATTGTTATAAAGGGATACCGAAATACTGGCTTATTTCCGACAAGAATAGAGGAGCAGGGAAAAACATAAGCCTACCACTAATTGGTCTTTGAAGAAGGTAACATAGTTATCAAGAGGAAGATGGGGATGAGCATCAGGTTGCGGGACCTTGATGCGATATTCTTTAGGGATTTCATACTGAGAGCGAATAGAAATTCGATTGTCAGTACTAAAGGAAAAATGAGTCAGAGTGTACCAAGGAACTAGTAACTCCTCAACCATGGTGAAAAATAATAGCACTTAAGGGATAGGTAACTTACTATGTCCTTAAGGATGGAAGGCAACAGAAGAAGGTCGAGGAAGATGAAGGAGCGCAAAGTGTTGGAGAAAGTCGAAAAAGAGAATCGCTAAAGAATGAGTTGAGGAAGATGAAGAGTAAAGAAATGAAAAAGGTTTAGCGTTTAAGATGGTGTAAGGATCACCGTCAAAGTGAAACGGCTCACGATGGGAGAAGCATTGATTTGTTAAGGGGCATATGATAGGACGTTGATAATGAAACATGTTAAAGGTTGCTTCAAGAAATAGGAAAAAATGCTACGTGGCGATAAACCATAAAGAGGCATTTATGATAGATAGAACAGATCAAATCATATGCTAAGATGTCATATCTGTTGGTTAGTCTTAGGAAAATCGTACCGGCTCCACTGTACAAAAATTTTATACAAGTGTCAAACCTTTCCTTAAATAACTTATTGTGTTCTTTAGAAGTTAAATTAGAAATCGCAGACAGAACTTAACATCATTGATTCCAAATTTAACTTATCTGTTCTTAATGGTTTAGATTTGAATCGCAAGCGGAACTTAATACTATTGATTCAAATCCACCTATGTTATTAATTCATTAAATATTAATTTCCAAAATTGGCTTCCAGGACTGCATGGCGAGGCACATGACCTTCTTGGATATGGGAGCAAGCACCACCGCCTAGACAAAACCTTTTAAGGAAAGCTAATATTTAATTTCCTTAAATAACTCTAGGTTAACCAAAAAGAACAATCGAATCACAAATTCGACAAAGTAAAAAAAAACACAACCTCGAAAACAAATTCGAAAACTCTAGAATCTTATGCCTCTTATGTTTGATATTTCCAAAAATAACTATACAGAGAAAACTAGTATGATGCGGAAAACAATTACTAGTTATACCTTTCTTTGTAAGCAAATAACCTCTTGATCTTCTACTGTATTCCTCTTCTAACCTCGGACGTTGTGTGGGCAACGATCTTCCGAGATGAGAATCACGAAACACCTTCTTCTTCCTTCTAGGTTTCGGCCACCAAGATATCTTCACGAAAAGATGAGGTTCGGCCACCACCAAGCTTCAAGGGATGCTAGGAAACAAAGCCTCCTTCTTCTTCTTCTTCCTCAAGTAAAATCCGGCCACCAACCATGCTCCTAGAGAAGTTGCCACTGGCCACAAGAAGAAGAGAAGAGGGAGAAGTTAGGGCCGACCACCAAAGAAGAAAAGAGAGGAAGAATAGAATAAAGTCGTTCGCCATGAAGATACCTCTACCCCTTCTTTTATAATCCTTGGTCTTGGCAAATAAGGAAATTTAATAAAAAACTTCCTTAATTCTTTTGCCATGAAAGGAAAATTTATTTAATTAAAAACAATTTTCTCTTCTCAATTTACAATGGCTAGCCACTTTAAAAACAAAACAAGGAGAGTTTTAATTAATTAAAACTTCCTAATTTGTCTCCGGAAATTTAAAAAAAATTTCTCCAATAATTTTTCCCTTCATGGTGGTTTGTAAAAAGGAAATTTTATAAATTAAAATCTTTCTTTTAAACATGTGGATAAAAAGAAAGTTATCTCTAAAAATTAAAATCTCTTTTCATCTACAAATAAGGAAAGATATCAAATCTTTTCTTAATCTTTTGTAGAAACTTATAAAGAGAATATTTAATTTTTAAACTCTCTTTCAAATCATGAACATGGTTAAAAAGGAAAGTTTTCTCAAAATTAAAATCTACCTTTTAATCTACAAATAAGGAAATATTTCAAATCTTTTCTTAATTTTTTGTAGAAAACTATAAAAGGAAATATTTAAATTTTAAACTCTCTTTTAAAATCATGATATCCACATAAGAAATAATTGTTAACAAAAATTCCTTTTTAATATGATGTGGCCGGCCACCTAAGCTTGGGCTCCAAGCTATTGGCCGGCCACCTTAAGGCTCAACCTTTAGGCTTGGCCGGCCCTAAGCTTGAGCTTCAAGCTTGGCTTGGCCGACCCCTATTGGTTGGGTAAGAAGGTGGGTATGTGATGGGTATAAATCTCTATATACAAGAGGCTACGATAGGGACCGAGAGGAGAAATTGGTTTTGGTCTCCCGATGAAATTAAGCATCCTGTGTTCGCCCTGAATACATAACTTAATTTCATCAATAATAATTCATTCCACTAAAGAACTATTATTGAACTACCGCACCAATCCCAAATTATATTCTGGGCTCTTTCTTATTATGAGTGTGTTAGTCTCCCTGTGTTTAAGATGTCGAATGTCCACTAATTAAGTGAGTTACTGAGAACTCATTTAATTAATATCTTAGTCCAAGAGTAGTACCACTCAACCTTTTCGTCATGTCGGACTAAGTCCACTTGCAGGGTTTAACATGACAATCCTTATGAGCTCCTTGATCCTGTCCGAACGCTGAGTCGACGGACGCTGGGGACGTGGCACTCTCCTCTATCTCCGACCCGCTGAACGAGTCTCCGGCGAACCTGCAAAGAAGTTGAGCCGGGAAGGGGTTCCTGGCGACGACCCTCCGACGCTCAAATCAGGCAAGAGGCTAGCGAAAAAGTGGCGTCGAGAATCAGAGATTGCGCGTACCTCCGGCGAAGTCTGAAGGCTCTTATATAGAGCTGTGGGGAGGCTTATGCACACCTACCGAGGTGTACACGTGTCCTTTACCATACATTAGTATGTGCTTGCCAGAGGAGCATGCCTGACACCATACTGCTATAGTCCGAGCACCTCTCTGATGGGACAGCAGAACCTTCTGTCGTAAGATTCTGCGTATGGCTTGGTCGTTGAACATGCCTGTTGTCAGAGGATGTTCCCCAATGTCCCCTTGTCCTTTTGTCTCTTCTTTCTCCGAGCCGAGCGTCCAGCCGCTAGGAAGGCACTTCTCCATCCGACCGGGAAGATTCCCGGTCGCGTGCTCGGCTGAGATGGTTCCTCCACCATTGCTGCTTCACGCCTCGGCCGAGTGGGCTGCCCGCTCGACCCGACGACCTTGTTCACCATGAGCGTCGGAAACCCGACTCCCCATCGGGCTGTCTTTGATTCCGCTCGGACCCGTTCGGCCGGTCGACCCACCGGGACAACTCCGATCGGCCGGGCCTCATGCTGACTCTTTTGACTTTTGACCTCCAAGTGGCGTTGACTCCCCTCTGGAGGGGGTCCCCTGACCTTACTGCCGGATCACTTGCCTCCCCTTCAAGTCTAGTTGAAGGAGGCGATTAGTCCGACTGACTAGACCGCCAGCCACGCCGAGCGGCGTCTCTGTGAAACTATCCTCCGCTCGACCCCCACGGGGGTAGCTATAACGTCAGTCAACGCTAACATTCCTCGGATCTCTTCGAAATTTACGCCAATCTTCGACATTAAGGCCGGGCATGCGCTCATTAAATGTACTTTAGTGACCGAATGCCACGTGGCGTTGCCGCCGTCATCGTATGGCGGTGGCGCCGTGGGTGACGAGACCGAGGCGGTTTAAAATGGACGACCCGATGCGTGCTCCGGTTCCCGTGACCTACATCCGACGGTGGAGGCCACTCGGGCCGAACCCTATAAAGCCTTCGCCTTCTTCCTTCGCCGCATTTCTGCTTTCGCGTGCCCAGAAGCTTCCTTTGGTGTTTCAGTGCTCCGGCAGCTTCGGTTCTCCTTTTTCCGGCGATTCCGTGTTCCTCGTCGATCCTCATTCTTCTCTATAAGGTTCTTCTTCTTTTCTATCTTTGGTTCTTGTGTTTTCTTTGCGTTTCTTTCCCGAGTTTTGGTCTCCTGGGCACTGTTTCGTTTGTCATCTTCTTCCTTCTATCATCTACCTTTCTTCGCCTTTTGTGGTTTCGTCCGTTCGGACAATGGCCAGTTCCTCTCAGCCTCAAGACCCAGCCCTCGGTCCATGGTATACCACCATGGAGTCGCGCTTCGATCGACGCGAAGCCGAGATTCTGATGGATAATTTCGACATCCCCTATGATTTTGAACTTATCTTACCCTCCCCCTCCGCTCGACCACACAAACCACCGCGCGGAGCTATCTGTGTTTTCTGCGACCAGTTCATAGTCGGTCTGCGGTTTCCAGTCCATCCCTTCATCGTAGAAGTTTGTAATTTTTTCGGCCTTCCGCTCAGAAGCTTAGTCCCTAACACCTTCCGCCTTCTCTGTGGCGTTGTTGTCTTGTTCAAAATCCACGACATTCCCCTTTGAACGGAGGTTTTCTATTATTTTTATTATCCTAAACAGTCTGAGCTGGGTACTTACATGTTCCAGGCTCGACCCGGTTTAGTCTTCTTTAATAAATTACCCTCTTCCAATAAATATTGGAAAGAGTACTACTTCTATCTTCGTCTCCCTGAACGGGCCTCTTTCTGGACCCAGTGGCAGGTCGGACCGCCAATCTCCCCTGAGCTAAAGAGGTTCAAGACCCGACCGGACTATCTTCACGCTGCCAACATGCTAGTCGGTCTGAAGTTCGACATCAACAAATTCTTACCTGAAGGGGTGATGTACATATTCGGCTTGAGTTCAATCCGGACTCCCCTCCCAAGCGGCTTCGGTAAGAATTTTACTTGTGCATTCGTCTTGATTGCTAACTGATTTTCTCCTTTTTCCTTTGCAGCAGACATTGTCATGGAGTCCGTGATGGCCGGGATTCTGAAGAGGAAAGCGGCGGTGCTCGAGGTTGCAGCTGCCAAGGAGATAGAGCAACTGGGCATTGCTCCGGTCGGCTCACACGAAGGGGAGAGTGAGACCCACGAGGAGTCGGCCGCTCAAGCCTCCGCCCGGGATGAGGCCAGAGGCGCCACCCCTAGCAGGGGGCCAACTGTCCAGGAGGAAGGCTTCACTCAGGAGGAAGAGCACCCTCTCCGACAAAAGAGGCGCCGAACGAAGACACCACTTCGCTCAACCACTTTCGCGGTCCAACTGTCCGAACGGACCACCGCCGATTCTCGTGGCAAAGCTCCAGCGGTTGAGGCGATTTCGTCCGATTGGACCCCATCCCAACTGGATGAGTCCGCGGACCCCCTCGAGGCCATTCCTGTCAGTGCCCTTCCGCCCGCTCCCCGCCAAGTCCAACGTTCAGCCATTTTGTCCCAGTTTTCTGCGTCGACCTCCGATCCTTCCCCAGCTTCCGCTCAAACGACTCTCGGTCGGCATCGTACCATCAGGGTCTCCCTGTATCTCTCCACCGAAGAGTTGATGCCCGAGCCCGATCGTCCAACCGCGCCCGAGCACATGATCACAATGAAGGGGCCTCTAGCCGAAATGTGGGCCGACGCTCGGGCACGCGTCGCTATGATTCCACTCAGCAATCTGGCTAACAACCACATGCAACAAGCTACTGGGGTAAGCGTATTTTCTCAAGTCTTTTACGCATTCTTTCCGATCGGTCATTAACAATCTTGCTTATGCCAGAGATGGGTGGAGGAGATCGCCGTCTGCAATTGTCTAGCCATGGTGGACGAAGAGTTAAAGAGGCTGAAGGCTTCGGGCGGCCCGTCCGGCTCCCAAGGCCCCTCCTACGCCGAGCTGCAGAAAGAGCTCAAGAAGGCCCAGGATTTGTTGAAGGCGGAACAGAATAAGACGGCCGGCCAGGCCCATACTCTGGCCGAACTCGAGCGACAGGCGAAGACACTTAATCAGAAAATAAGTCTTGCCACCGATCGGAAGAAGACGGCCATCGCCGATCTGGAGAAGAAAAACGTCGAGGCTCGGGGCCTAGAGCAAAAGGTTAAGGAGCTGACGGAGCAGCTAGCCAACGAGAAGGCGAGCCGCTCGATCGAGGCGATTAAACAGAAGGATGACCTGAAGACTTTGCAGGAGTCTCTCGAAGCTTCTCAAGTTGCCTTCAGGGAATATCAAGAGGCGGAACCTGGCCGAGTCGCAGCCCTGAGGATGAAGCACATCCGCTCGACCGAATTTTCAGAAAAAGTGTGCGAGCGGATGTATAATGCTTTTGAGCTTGCCATCACCGCCACAACAGACTACCTGAAGTCCAAGGGTCAGTCCTGTCCGGCTCCCAAGGCCCCTCCTACGCCGAGCTGCAGAAAGAGCTCAAGAAGGCCCAGGATTTGTTGAAGGCGGAACAGAATAAGACGGCCGACCAGGCCCATACTCTGGCCGAACTCGAGCGACAGGCGAAGACACTTAATCAGAAAATAAGTCTTGCCACCGATCGGAAGAAGACGGCCATCGCCGATCTGGAGAAGAAAAACGTCAAGGCTCGGGGCCTAGAGCAAAAGGTTAAGGAGCTAACGGAGCAGCTGGCCAACGAGAAGGCGAGTCGCTCGACCGAGGCGATTAAACAGAAGGATGACCTGAAGACTTTGCAGGAGTCTCTCTAAGCTTCTCAAGTTGCCTTCAGGGAATATCAAGAGGTGGAACCTGGCCGAGTCGCAGCCCTGAGGATGAAGCACATCCGCTCGATCGAATTTTCAGAAAAAGTGTGCGAGCGGATGTATAATGCCTTTGAGCTTGCCATCACCGCCACAACAGACTACCTGAAGTCCAAGGGTCAGCTCCTTGACTCCGCCAGCATCCCGGCCCAAGACTACGCGGTGCTCCTCAGCAACATCCCTAAGGACCTTTATGATTTTTTGGAGTAGAAGTCTTTGTGTAATTCAGCCGTTCGGCCAAAAACTTTCCTTTTTTTGTAATTCGGTTGCTCGGCCTTAATTTCTCTACTTTCAATGAAAAATTTATCTTTGTGCAACTTCGTTTTTACTCTGCATGCTTGTGGGTGATTGGTCGAGGCCTATGACACACAACTCGGCCAACTAGGCCTCCCGAGCGGGCGTAGGTGGCATACGACTTGTCACTACTTTCCCTTGCTGCTTATCTTCAAGCGTCTTTCGCTCCGGCCGGGGGGTTTATAGTCGCCGGTTTGACTCTCGATATTCAACGTCGGAGCTTGACGGTCTTCCGGCCGGGGGGTTTATAGTCGTCGGTTCGACTCTCGATATTTAACGTCGGAGCTCAATGGTCTTCCGGCCGGGGGGTTTATAGTCGCCGATTCGACTCTCGATATTTAACGTCAGAGCTCGACGGTCTTCCGACCGGGGGGTTTATAGTCGCCGGTTCGACTCCCGATATTTAACGTCGGAGCTCGACGGTCTTCTGGCCGGGGGGTTTATAGTCGCCGGTTCGACTCTCGATATTTAACGTCGGAGCTCGACGGTCTTCCGGCCGGGGGGTTTATAGTCGCCGGTTCGACTCTCGATATTTAACGTCGGAGCTCGACGGTCTTCCGGCCGGGGGGTTTATAGTCGCCGGTTCGACTCTCGATATTTAACGTCGGAGCTCGACGGTCTTCCGGCCGGGGGGTTTATAGTCGCCGGTTCAACTCTCGATATTTAACGTCGGATCTCGACGGTCTTACGGCCGGGGGGTTTATAGTCGCCGGTTTGACTCTCGATATTTAACGTCGGAGCTCGATGGTCTTCCGTTCGGGGGGTTTATAGTCGCCAATTCAACTCTCAATATTTAACGTCGGAGCTCGACGGTCTTCCGGCCGGGGGGTTTATAGTCGCCGGTTCGACTCTCGATACTTAACGTCGGAGCTCGACGGTCTTCCGACCGGGGGGTTTATAGTCGCCGGTTCGACTCTCGATATTTAACGTCGGAGCTCAACGGTCTTCCGGCCAGGGGGTTTATAGTCGCCGGTTCGACTCCCGATATTTAACGTCGAAGCTCGACGGTCTTCCAGCCGAGGGGTTTATAGTCGCCGGTTCGACTCTCGATATTTAATGTCGGAGTTCGACTGTCTTCCGATTCGGCTGATGATGCCCTATACTTGCGCTAATTTTCTGATTTTTTACTCCTGCATTTCAAGTATACAGCCAAACGAAAAGTATACAAAATACATTACATTGGCGCACCTTTCACCCCACCTAGTAAGGCTGGAGGTGGTTCGCGCTCCATGGTCGATCCAGTTGCCGTCCGTCTTCATCCTCGAAATAATAGGCGCCCGAGCGGAGCTTTTCGACGACTTTGAAGGGGCCCGATGAAATGGGATTGGGGCAGGCGGTGCTTCTCCTTGGATGCCGATCGGATCCTTATCTCGGCCCCATGCTGAGATGTTCTCCGGTAGGAACTCTGCTGCCGCTCGGCCTCCTGACGCTGACGTCGCTTGTTGCTCCAGTCGCTCGGCTTGCGCCTTCTGTTTCTGTAGCTCCATAAGCCTAGTTACTCTTGCCTCGATTAGAGCGTCGAGCTCCTCCTGGGAGAGCATCACGGTGTGAGGTCGTCTAGCTTCATCCATCTTTTCTGCTCGGATGCAGGTGCGTTCCCACAGACGGCGCCAATTTGATCCTGTCTAAACGTTGAGACGACGGACGCTGGGGACGTGGCACTCTCCTCTATCTCTGACCTGCTGAACGAGTCTTCGGCGAACCTGCAAAGAAGTAGAGCCGGGAAGGGGTTCCCGGCGACGACCCTCCGACGCTCAAGTCAGGCAAGAGGCAAGCGAAAAAGTGGCGTCGAGAATCAGAGATTGCGCGTACCTCCGACGAAGTCTGAAGGCTCTTATATAGAGCTGTGGGGAGGCTTATGCACACCTACCGAGGTGTACACGTGTCCTTTACCATACATTAGTATGGGCTTGCCAGAGGAGCATGCCTGACACCATACTGCTATAGTCCGAGCACCGCTCTGATGGGACAGCAGAACCTTCTGTCGTAAGATTCTGCGTATGGCTTGGTCGTTGAACATGCCTGTTGTCAGAGGATGTTCCCCAATGCCCCCTTGTCCTTTTGTCTCTTCTTTCTCCGAGCCGAGCGTTCAGCCGCTAGGAAGGCACTTCTCCATCCGACCGGGAAATTCTCGGTCGCGTGCTCGGCTGAGACGGTTCCTCCACCATTGCTGCTTCACGCATCGGCCGAGCGGGCTGCCCGCTCGACCCGACGACCTTGTTCACTATGAGCGTCGGAAACCCGACTCCCCGTCGGACTGTCTTTGATTCTGCTCGAACCCGTTCGGCCGGTCGACCCACCGGGACAACTCCGATCGGCCAGGCCTCATGCTGACCCTTTTGACTTTTGACCTCCAAGTGGCGTTGACTCCCCTCCGGAGGGGGTCCCCTGACCTTACTGCCGGATCACTCCTCTTGGGGGCATTATCAACCTAGATCACTAGGACACCGTTTCCTTCTATAATCAACAACACACACTATAAGTGATATCATTTCCCAACTTATCGGGCTTATTGATTTATCGAACTAAATCTCACCCATTGATAAATTAAAGAAATAAATATCAAATATATGTGCTTGTTATTATATTAGGATTAAGAGCACACACTTTCATAATAACTGAGGTCTTTGTTCCTTTATAAAGTCAGTATAAAAGAAACGACATCTAATGGTCCTACTCAATACACTCTAAGTGTACTAGTGTAATTATAAAGTTAAGATAAACTAATACCTAATTACACTACGACCTACCAATGGTTTGTTCCTTTCCATCTTGGTCGTGAGCTACTGTTTATAATTTATAAAGAACCGATAACACGATCTTCTGTGTGTGACACCACACACTATGTTATCTACAATATAAATTAATTGAACATCTACATTTGGTATATATAAATGTAGACACTTGACCAATGTGATTCTTATAAATGTTTATACAAAAGCTAGGATTTTAGTATACACTCCAACAATCTCCCACTTATACTAAAAGACTATGTTACCATAAATGCTACCATACATCTGATTCTCATCCCTTCAACATGTCCATCAAAAGCTCTTGCCTTAAGGACCTTAGTGAAAGGATCTATAGGTCATTACTTGATGCAATCTAGGCGGCAACAACTTCTCGTTTATATGATTTCTCGTATTGGGTGATACTTGCGCTCTATTATGATTACTTGCCTTATAGACTTATGGTTTCTTCGGGTTTGCTACTACACCATTATTATTACAATAAATTGTAATAATCTTTGGACAAACCAGAAATCATATCTAAGTCAATCTTGAAGTATATGAGCCATACAGCTTCTATGACTGCCTTAGAGGCTACCACTTTCTTGTGGTAGAGTCCGAAAAAGCACCTTTGTTTATCACTCTTCCATAGTTATGACTTCACCTCCTAAAATAAACACAAAACCCTGAGGTCAACTTACTATTGTCCCTATCCGATTGGAAGTCAAAATCCGTGCAACCCACAGGGACCAAATTAACTGCCTTATAAACTAGCATATAATCTCAAGTGCCTCTAAGGTACTTCAATATATTCTTTACTACAGTCCAATGTCCTTGTTCAGGGTTACTTTGATATCTGCTTAACTATGCACTAAGTAAAACAGATATCTAATCTCGTGCATAGCATATATTAGGCTGTCCAACTGCCGAAGCATAAAGAACTGCCTACATGTCCTCAATCTTCTTTGATGTCATCGGAGACATCTCTTTAGATAAAGACACTCCATGCTTAAAAGGTAGAAAACCTTTCTTGGAGTCTTGCATGCTAAAACGAGCTCGTTATATAAAGCTTGGGATAAGCACAACATTCTTTTCCTTGCGATCCTTGATCCCAAGAATATGTGCTCACTCTCCTAAGTCCTTCATAACAAATTGCTTGGACAACCATACTCTTACTTCCGATAACACCTTGATATTGTTTCCAACTATCAAAAATGTCATCTACGTATAGTATAAGAAATACTACCACGTTTCCATCATACTTCTTGTATACACAAGACTTATCCGGTAACTAAATCCATAAGATAGGATTACTTCATTAAACCGGATGAACCAAGACTTTGAAGCTTTACTTCAGTCCATAGACTGATTGAGCTTACATACTAAATGTTCTTTGCCCTTTGCAATGAACCTCTCTGGTTGCTTTATATGGATGCATTCTTCAAGACTTCCATAAAGGAAAGCTGTCTTGTCATCCATTTGCCTAATCTCATTAATAAAAGAATCCGGAAAGACTTAAGCATGACTACCAGTGAAAAAGTTTCCTTTTTCAACAAGCCTTGTTTTGAAAGTTTCCACCTTCCCATCTATCCCTCTTTTCCTATTGTAGACCTTTTTACACCCAATGGCTTTTACACCATCTGGTGGTTCTACAAGCTTCCAGACTTTATTAGAATACATATATTCTAATTCTATATTCATTGCTCTTTGCAAAGATGTTGCATATCTATTTTGGAGTGCTTCGTCATATGTCCGGGAATCATGCTCATGTTCATTTGGGATCAAGTCCAAAGACTTTTCCAAAACATGAATCTTTTTGACAACCCTCCCACTATGATGAGGCACTATCTATAATTGTGTATCAATTGTGATACGTGTTGCAGTTTCTTGTGATATTTCATCTTGTACAGTTGGTACTATATTAGACATGTCCTTTATTATTTCCTTAAGAACAAAATTTACTTGTAGGCTCGTGGTTTATTACATAGTCCTTTTCTAAAAATCCGTCATTGATGCTAACAATGACCTTCTGATTTTTAAGATTATAAACCTACTTTCATTTCTCTAGGATAACCCACAAACAAGTAAACTCATGTTCAACTTATCAGTATCTCTCATGTGCTAGACCACCCAAATCTGAATATGCTTCAGACTAGGCTTACGCCCATTCTGCAATTCTATGGGAGTAGAGAGTTCTGACTTAGAAGGTACTATGTTCACTTCTGTTTCCAGTGTATATCCTTGAAACGAATTTGGTAATTTTCTGATTAACTCATCATCTATCTAATTATTCCATAAGAGCCTTATACCTTCTTTCTACTATACCATTTTGTTGGAGTGTACCAGGTGTAGTTAGTTGGGATTAAGTCCCGACTTCTGATAAGTGACTCTTAAACTCTCCTAAGAGGTACTTGATACTACGATTTAACCGCAGTGTCTTGATACTTTTACCTTGACATTACTCCACATCAACCTAGTACTCTTTGAACTAATCAAAGCACTTAGACTTGCGGTGTGTCAAGTAAATGTATCCTGATCTCGAATAGTCATCTATAAAAGAGACGAAATATTCGAAACAACCTCTTGCCTGGATAGTCAAAGGTCAACACAAATCACAATGAACCAATTTCAACATATCTTTGGCTCTAAACCCCTTAGCCTTAAAAGCTTCTCGATTATTTTTCCTTCCAAGTAAGACTCGCAGGTTGGAAAGATTTCCACTACCAATGAACCCAAAAGTTCATCAGCTACCAATGAATCCTACTCAGGTTAATATAACCTAGCCTTAGATGCCAAAGGTTGCTTTCTCTTAAAGTTAGAAGATATGTTACTAATTACCATTTATTGCATTGTGGGAGTTATTGGATTTATAAATTGCCATCCAACGTATTAGAATAGATATCTTTCCTATTTTCTCGATAATAACATTGTTATCAAAATAGACACAATATTTATTCTTTAAATAGTTTAGAAACTGAAATAAATTTCTTTCTAAACTTGGTACTTAAAAGCAATTTCTTAAAATCCATGTTTTATTCCTATCAAAGGATAAACATCTCCCACTGCAACAGCTAATACTTTTACAGCAATGCCCATGTGGACAGTGATTTATATAGTTGTCGGATTTTCTGGAACCCCTGCAATGAATTGCAGACATAATCAGTGGTTCCTGTATCTACACACCAGGTACCGGTAGATAACACCACTAAATATGTTTCAACAACTAATAAAATACACCGTTATTGTTCTCAGTTTTGAGAGGACAGTCTACCTTAATGTCCAAGTTTTCCAATCATTACAATTGGGACAACTAGGGGATTGACTAACATTTTAAAAACCTAAGAATCACACAAATATTTGGTCAAGACCAACATCTCAAAAATCCCTGTGAATTTTGTATGCCACGTTAGTGTGGACGTATACAAATTCTAAAAGGAGATTTTATCCATTAATCTTGTCAACCTATGACAAATAAAATTAATAGTTGGTCTGTCTTTGATCAAATATTTGGTCAATACTCTAAATTTAAAATAATATTGATTCCTCAAACAATACTATTTAAATTTACCAACACCTCAAAATAACGTGAGTTTTGCATGCCACGTTAGTGTGGACGTATATAAAATCAACATTTGTAAGAGGAGGGTTTTACCCATTGACTATCTTGTCAATATAACTTTTTGACAAATAAAATTACCTCAAACACCATGAATCTTGCATGCCACGTTAGTGTGGACGTATATAAATTCAAACATTTGTAAGAGGGGTTTATTAATTTTTATTATCTTGCCAGTTTAATTTTATGACAAATCAAAAGTTGGTTTCCCTTTGGTCACACAAGTGATAGTAGTGACTCCGTTGTGGAGGATACTATTAAATGTGTCTAAGTGTATACCATTACTTGATACTAAGTTCATTAAATAGAATTGTGCCCCTTCAGTTGGAGAAGATCACACACATCCTAAAAACTTCTTATAACCATCCATTAAGGAAGTTTGATCTAGTGATCCGCAAACAAACTCATCCATTGTGGAGGGAGGCACTCAGAGCCAACACGCAAGCTTGTCGGATCACTTACAAACCAGTAATGGAGACCATGAGATTAATATACTAATCCCTCTCCCACTTAGTTATTTAAGGTGAGGAATTTTAACCTATGCTAGCATATAACACATGCATACACACACATCACAGTAAATAAAAGCAATAAACATGGAAATTAATTTTCCAACTATTATGACATTTTCATCACTGTCCTCCGTGTGCTCCAACTCTAGCTGCTGCATCTTTAGCCACCACCATCGGGTCCAGTTGTCACATCTATCTTGCTTCTTGTTCTGTTGCGCCTCTGGTCCTCCGATAGCACCACGCCTCGCAAAGATACAATCCGCGATAAATATAGAATTTTACATACATCGATCCTATATTCCATAAAGGAATGTACATATATTCTAGATCGAACAAAAAATATAAAATCCTAATAACTAATACAACTCCTGCTGTATTTAATTTTACAATCATGCACACACAATTAAATGTCCTTGACATGTCCAAGGGTCCAATCACACACAATAAAAATATGTCATAATAGTTGGAGTCTGCAATCACAAAGTTAGCACATCCTACTATTATCCTGCCTAAATTATGTATGACATGTGCATAACCTATTTGAAAACCAAACACATAGAGGCAAACCCTAGCTCTGATACCAATTGTTGGTTAGACCTAGGAAAACCGTACCGGCTCCATTGTACAAAAATTGTATACAAGTGTCAAACCTTTCCTTAAATAACCTATTATGTTCTTTAGAAGTTAAATTAGGAATCGCAGATGGAACTTAACATCATTGATTCCAAATTTAACTTATCTGTTCTTAATGGTTTAGATTTGAATCGCAAGCGGAACTTAACACTATTGATTCAAATCCACCTATGTTATTAATTCATTAAATATTAATTTTCAAAATTTGTTTCCAGGACTGCATGGCGAGGCACATGGCATTCTTGGATATGGGAGTAACCACCACCGCTTAGACAAAGCCTTTTAAGGAAAACTAATATTTAATTTCCTTAAATAACTCTAGGTTAACCAAAAAGAACAATCGAATCACAAATTCGACAAAGTAAAAAAAAATAAACTCGAAAACAAATTTAAAAACTCTAGAATCTTATGCCTCTTGTGTTTGATATTTCTAAAAATAACTATACAAAGAAAACTAGTATGATGCGAAAAACAATTACTAGTTATACCTTTCTTTGTAAGCAAATAACCTCTTAATCTTTTACCGTATTCCTCTTCTAACCTTGGACATTGTGTGGGCAGCGATCTTCCGAGATGTGAACCACGAAACACCTTCTTCTTCCTTCTAGGTTTCGGCCACCAAGATATCTTCATGAAAAGATGAGGTTCGGCCACCACTAAGCTCCAAGGGATGCTAGGAAACAAAGCCTCCTTCTTCCTCTTCTTCCTCAAGTAAAATCCGGCCACCAACCATGCTCCTAGAGAAGTTGCCGCCGGCCACAAGAAGAAGAGAAGAGGGAGAAGTTAGGGCCGGCCACCAAAGAAGAAAAGAGAGGAAGAATAGAATAGAGTTGTTCGCCATGAAGGCACCTCTACCCCTTCTTTTATAATCCTTGGTCTTGGCAAATAAGGAAATTTAATAAAAAACTTCCTTAATTCTTTTGCCATGAAAGGAAAATTTATTTAATTAAAAACAATTTTCTCTTCTCAATTTACAATGGCCGACCACTTTAAAAACAAAACAAGGAGAATTTTAATTAATTAAAACTTTCTAATTTGTCTCCGGAAATTTATAAAAAATTTCTCCAATAATTTTTCCCTTCATAGTGGTTTGTAAAAAGAAAATTTTATAAATTAAAATCTTTCTTTTAAACATGTGGATAAAAAGAAAGTTATATCTAAAAATTAAAATCTCTTTTAATCTACAAATAAGGAAAGATATCAAATTTTTTCTTAATCTTTTGTAGAAACTTATAAAGAGAATATTTAATTTTTAAACTCTCTTTTAAATCATGAACATGGTTAAAAAGGAAAGTTTTCTCAAAATTAAAATCTACCTTTTAATCTACAAATAAGGAAATATTTCAAATCTTTTCTTAATCTTTTGTAGAAAACTATAAAAGGAAAGATTTAAATTTTAAACTCTCATTTAAAATCATGATATCCACATAAGAAATAATTTTTAACAAAAATCCCTTTTTAATATGATGTGGCCGGCCACCTTAAGGCTCAACCTTTAGGCTTGGCCGACCCTAAGCTTGAGCTTCAAGCTTGGCTTGGCCGACCCCTATTGGTTAGATAAGAAGGTTGGTATGTGGTGGGTATAAATCTCTATATACAAGAGACTACGATAGGGACCGAGAGGAGGAATTGGTTTTAGTCTCCCGATGAAATTAAGTATCCCGTGTTTGCCCTGAACACATAACTTAATTTCATCAATAATAATTCATTCCACTAAAGAACTATTATTGAACTACCGCACCAATCCCAAATTACATTTTGGGCTCCTTCTTATTATGAGTGTGTTAGTCTCCCTGTGTTTAAGATGTCGAATGTCCACTAATTAAGTGAGTTACTGAGAACTCATTTAATTAATATCTTAGTTCAAGAGTAGTACCACTCAACCTTTTCGTCATGTCGGACTAAGTCCACCTGTAGGGTTTAACATGACAATCCTTATGAGCTTCTCTTGGGGACATTATCAACCTAGATCACTAGGACACAATTTCCTTCTATAATCAACAACACACACTTTAAGTGATATCATTTCTCAACTTATCGGGCTTATTGATTTATCGAACTAAATGTCACCCATTGATAAATTAAAAAATAAATATCAAATATATGTGCTTGTTATTATATTAGGATTAAGAGCACACACTTCCATAATAACTGAGGTCTTTATTCCTTTATAAAGTCAGTATAAAAGAAATGACCTCTAATGGTCCTACTCAATACACTCTAAGTGTACTAGTATAATTATATAGTTAAGATAAATTAATACCTAATTACACTACGACCTACCAATGGTTTGTTCCTTTCTATCTTGGTCGTGAGCTACTGTTTATAATTTATAAAGAACCGATAACACGATCTTCTGTGTGTGACACCACACACTATGTTATCTACAATATAAATTAATTGAACATCTACATTTGGTATATATAAATGTAGACACTTGACTAATGTGATTCTTATAAATGTTTATACAAAAGCTAGGCTTTTAGTATACACTCCAACAATATCTTCGAGCGCCTTTGACATTCTTTTTCCGTTGAAGGACCAATTATCGAAGAAATAATTTTAAAAACCTGCATGATTTTCAAGGTATATAAAAAAATAATAATAATAAGTTAAGCAAATAAATAAAATTAAAACTCGTGTCTAGTCAGTCGGTTATACCTCTTTCGACTAGACTTGAAGGAGAGGCTAGTGACATGGGTTATGATAGGTCGGCATGTCAAATGAAGAAGGACTCATGATCGAGAAGGATAGAAGAGGTATATAGCCAATGTACCTTCGCGCGCTCGGTCAGGCAAAGCTCGACCGAGCGTAAAGGTACTTAGCCTTATAGAAGCTTGTAGTATATTATCGTTGGAGTGAAGGACGAGCGAGCACCAATGTGCTTACACATGCTTGGTTAGGAAAACCCCGATCAAGCGTAAAGGTACTTAGCCTTATAGAAGCTCATAGTATATTACCGGCCGAGTGAAGGTCGAGCGAGCACCAATGTGTCTTCACGCACTCGGTCAGGCAAAGCCCGACCGAGCGTAAAGGCTTTTAACCTTATAGAAGCTTGTAGTATATTACCGACCGAGTGAAGGCCGAGCGAGCACCAAGGTGCCATCACGTGCTCGATCAAGCAAAATCCGACTGAGTATAAAGGTACTTAGCCTTATAGAAACTCGTAATATATTACCGGTCGAGTGAAGGTCGAGCGAGCACTAATGTGCCTACACGTGCTCGGTCAGGCAAAGCCTGACCGAGCGTAAAGGTACTTAGCCTTATAGAAGCTTGTAGTATATTACCAGCCGAGTGTAGGTCGAGCGAGCACCAATGTACCTACAAGCGCTCAATCAGGCAAAGCCTGATCAAGCGTAAAGGTACTTAGCCTTATAGAAGCTCATAGTATATTACTGACTAAGTAAAGGCTGAGCGGGCACCAAGGTGCCTTCACACGCTCGATCAGACAAAGCTCGACCGAGAGTAAAGGCATTTAGCCTTATAGAAGCTCGTAATATATTACCGGCCGAGTGAAGGCCAAGTGAGCACCAATGTGCCATCACGTGCTCGATCAGGCAAAGCCCGATCGAGCATAAAGGTATTTAGCATTATAGAAGCCCATAATACATTATCAACCAAGTGAAGGTCGTGTGAGCACCCATGTGCTTGCATCCGATCGGTCAGGCAAAGCCTGACCGAGCATAAAGGCATTTAGTCTTGCAAAAGCCTGTAGTGTATTACCAGCCGAATGAAGGCCGAGGTAGTACCCACATGCTTGCATGCGCTCAGTCAAGCAATGTCCCATCGAGCGTAAAGATATTTAGTTTTATAAAAATTTTTAGTATATCACCGGTCAATTGAAAGCCTAGCAAACACCAGTGTGTGTATATGTGCTCAGCTGAGTAGAACCCGACTGAGTATAAGGTCACTCAGCCTTATAAAGTGCATAAAGATTCTCGGCTGAAACATGCTTAGCATAAGGTATTCTCAATATATACATGACCGGCTTGAACGATCGGTCGAGACATGCTTAATAGAAGCATATAAGTATGACAGCCTGGGAAACTTGGTGGGAAATATCTTCTAGAAGCTTCTTCAGCTATACTGACATGTTCATATGCATATATCATCATAAATATAAGTCATAAATAATAAAAGAGGTACATTTGGGGTACCAAAAAGATTCCTTAGAAAGATTATTGCACGAAGCTCAGGAGATAAGTCACAAACAACAAAAGAGGTACATCTGGGGTACCAAAAACATTCCTTAAAAAGATTATTGCATGAAGCTCAGGAGATTGCTTCATCTCCTAACAAACTCTAATAAATTGGGGACCACTTCCTGACTACAGAGGTTACATGAGGTAGTATAAAAAGGGGAATCCTCTCCTTTGACAAGGTATGTAAGTTTTAGCACATAGACTCTGTTTCAAAGTACTTCAATTACTATTCTTCTTCTTCCACTCTTGAGAGAGAAACTGACTTGAGCGTCGGAGGACCTAGCCAGGGATCCCCACCCCGGTCTTAGGTCACTAACGCTTTGTTGATTTGTCTCACTGTGCACAGGACTGCAGAAAGGTTCTTCCAAATCTTCAGAGGGTCATTTTCATTATAGAGATTATCGTTCGCTGGAGCCAGTGCACCATCTCGCATATTTCAGAAAAGATCAACAACATTACAGATCGTTGATGACATTGACAGACCACTGAGGATCTACTGTGATAATAAAGTCGCAGAACTTTATACCAAGAATAATCGTAGTTCGTTAAAGTCCAAACACATCGACATCAAGTTTCTAGTGGTTAAAAAGAGTTCAGAGTAGTCATATTATGGTAGAGCACATCAGAACAGATTCCATGTTCACCGATCCACTCACCAAAGGCTTGGTGCCTAAGGTATTTCATGCGCATATTCTGGATATGGGAGTCCTTATGGAAGAAGAACTCATCTAGTAAGAGTCTATATTTATTTTATTGCTCTATATTTGATAATAAAGACAAACATTTTGTTTTGATTATTCTAGGTACTTAAAGTTCAAAACATTAATGGGAATTTATATGTTTGTTTGACACTCTGACTATAATATTATCATTTACTACTGCTGTTTAGCATTTGATGTTTGTAAATATAATACAGATTCCTTTTGGAATCATAAAGTCACTACAACAAAAACCCTCATAGACATCGGTTTTCCACCGGTGTCTATTTCATTTTCGACCGATGTCTATGAAGCCGATGTTAAAAGTCTGCCATTTTAGACATCGGGTTAAAACCGGTGTAGTATCACTTAACGACACCGGTCTTTGAATCGGTTATTAACCGGTGTAGTATCATTTAACGACACCGTTTCATCAACGGTGTAAAACCGATGTAATATTGTATGTTAATAACACTAGTTTTGGCAGCGGTAAATGACCGATGTAATATTAGTTTAATAACACCAGTTTTGCAGCAGTGGAAAACCGATGTAATATGTATATTTTTTAACAACACAAATTTGATTTCCGAAACAATGAAAAACCGACAATAATAAAAAAAAATACACAAATATTCACAAATTATACAAATATTCTTCATTCAACAATATCCATAAAATACACAAATATTCACAAATTATATAAATAATCTTCTTACAACAGTATCCATAAAATACCCAAACATTCTTTTTACATCAAAAGCTAGCTAATAGATATCAAAATCAAAGTAGAACATTCTTTTAACACATCAAGGTAGAACCACACTTCAAATGTAATCTAGCATGCATTCAACCCACTCGAACCGCACTTCATCAATTTCAACTCTGGAGTACTTGAGATTTGTAAACTGTAAAAACACATAAATCCACCATATGTCAAATAACTAAAACAAATGTGTACATGTATCAAATAAAATAAAATACTGAGTTTTTAAAGGCTGCTGTGGAAGATAACGAATATAACATAGAATCTAAAACTTTCATATATGACACTTAGTATATGCTGCTTAGAATATAACATAGATAATTTGCTCCTTCTAATTCAAGTGTACAGATTGATAAGAACTGACAGCATCATACAACAACTTACTAGGCATGATAATGGTTGAACAAAGAAATATGACTACACAACAAATCCAGTGAAGGAAGCATAGAAGAACAAAGCTACCTCTGATGAAGAGATATACTATTTATTGTACTACCTCTGATGCCATCTTGGTATCCTGAATATCCTGCACTAAGCCCCCTATTTTCTGTGATTTCTGCTACCAACCACAACAGCAAGGAATGCGGCAAGAAGGCAGCTGCCTCCTTAGTTCAGCACCCAAAACAGCAAGTTAGAGCTTCCTTTTGGGTCCATTCAATCCTCTAGTAAGTAGAAACTATTTTCCCTTTGGTTTATGATGGATTTGGAGTGTCTTGACCTAAGATATAATCCTCTTATAGCCCTCTATATTAAAGGCCAGCATACATGGAAAATTCAGCATGTTCTTCTGAAGTCATAACAGAGAAGGTAAACTTTACTTGTAGTTTTTATTCATTTGCTTCATGTAGGAGTAGATTCTAGTAAATTCCCACACATTTAATGTTTAATGATCGTCTAAGGATAAGATTAGGGATCAACCTGATCATTTCCTCACTATGATTCAGTGTGCTTCTTTTTTGCAATTTCTATATAAATTCCATAAAATCATGCATGGTTTAGTAAGTAATGAAGTCCTGTTGGGAGAAATTTTTCTTGCTAGTGAATTGATACAACGGTTACCGTTGAGCTGGGTGATTTTTCATCTTTTTTTTTTTATTTAAGGCTGAATTTGGATTCAGAAAATGGTTAATCAGATAGATTGATTACTTGTTAGACTCTATATAATATTGATAACATTTTTATACCATGATCTTGGTTGTTATCACATTGATAAACTGATTATTCTTGTAATATAAATTTTATGAAATTCAGTTGCATAAAATTATTTAAATGAATATGTAATCAATGTCATATTATTGATAACTTGATGAATGGAGAACAAAATAAAAGTTGAAAATTAAATACAAGAAAATTTTCCCTATAGCCATGTGGTAGAGGTCGAGCTTGTAGCCTAAAACAGTTGATCCTCTGTTAGGGCTTTGGATAGCGCCTGAAAAGTGCGATGCAATAAAAAAATATTAAACAAGTAAGATAGAGTATATAACCATTGTATAAGTTCTGCATGTTGCTGTAAAACAGACTTCGAGGTTTTGATGAATTGAATATGATGGGTGCAAAATTGTTTGCCCGGGAACCGCTGTTTGTATGTTTGTTGTACTACTGCCTTAAGATATGATAAGAATAGGTTCAACAAATCAGCAATCAAATTTTAAATGATTTTTATTTTTTTTTTAAATTATTAGGTTGGAGAAAGCCTCAAGTAGTAAAGACCAACACAGCTTAATCATGATAATGATTTATCAAGAATACCAAGTCTACAAGATTTGAAATTTAAGCACACATTTACCAGGTTTGTAGAGTAGTAGCTCTAAGATATCCATATTGGGTTTGCCTTCTAAGTCATCTATTGCTATATCAATTTTTGAACCTTTAATTGTTAGTTTAAAGGCACCATACATTGTAGATCCCTTAACGTTCAAGACACATAGATCTAACACTTGCCTGCATTATTCATTGAGTTGAAATTTTGCCTTCTAATATTGTTAAATACTTCTATCTTGTTTTCATGTTAAACCTAGTATTTAATCCTTCCCCATTCTACATTAGCATTGCTTAAGTTTGTTGTGGAAATTCCATCTCATGCACTAACTGTTGGGTTCGTCGGGCCGCGAAAACCGCTTTTTCGCGTCGCGGAAACCCCGAGTCACCTAAAGCCATGGATCTCGTGCAAAGATTCGTAAACAAAACTTTTCGAAAAACCTTTTCTTGTACGAGTTTGTAAAACTTTAGATCTACACTAAAGTTAAGATTATACCTTTGATGCGCGCCCCACGCGAGTCCCGCTCGTCCAAATGATGCCGGATCTCAAGACCGTCAAGTGTCGGTCCTCTAGAAGTATCCACACGGACACACTAGATGGAGGTGACCAAAAACCAAGGTGTGCTAGCACCTATGTGGTTCGGCCAAGGGAGGAGGAGAGGGAGAGGGAGAGCTTGAGAGGAAGAACACAAGGAAGAAGAAGGAGTTACACCACTTGAATGGGAAAATGAATTCACACACCCACACAAAGTGGCCGGCCACTCTCAAAAAACACCCAAATTAATTGCATTAATTGCAATTAATATGAAACCATTAAAGAGAATGGCTTTGTAACTTCCATGAGGTGGCACCCATGATGATGTGGAACATCATTATTGGTCCACCTAATGCCAACTCACCAATGAGGTGACAAAAGGTCAAGTCAAAATTGACCTTTGGTCTTCCTTCTCAAGTCAAGTCAAACTTGACTCAATCTCTACCATGGTGGATCTAATCCAACCATTTGATTCGAGTCAACTTAAATTAATGAATCTAATTCAATAAATTAAATTGATCCAATGAGTCAAAATCAAAATTAGACTCATTGAACACATGAATCAACTTGAGTCGAACTCAAGTTAGCCCAATTAGGATTACTCTTAATCCAATTTGATTCATCAAATGAATCTAATCCTCTTGGTTCATCATATGAACCTAATCTCCATCTAATTGCCCTAAGTGTGTGACCCTATAGGTTCTTGTAACGTTGGCAATGCCCTAAACCCATTTAGGAGCATAAGTAATGAGCGGTATCTAGCAACACATCATTACTACCAAAGTTACAAGAATGTCGAGATCCGACATCACCTTGTGACTACTAATTGTGACTCCTCACAATATATGACATTGTCCTTCTCTCCTAGACATCTAGATTGATCAATGTGAGGCATAGACCGTGTCATCCTCTAATCAATCTAAATCTTGAACTCCAAGTAGATTCACTCGATCAAATGAGCTCAACATCTAATGTTGACTCATTTGGGCATGGCCATGCACTTAGTGGTCTCACTCTATCAAGAATACCGATGTCGCTCCCGTCATATGGGAGGGATAGATCCCATCTACATCACTCACATCCCTCTACATAATTTGTTATATACCCAGTAATCGTCTTTATAGTCCACCCAGTTACGGGTGACGTTTGACGAAACCAAAGTACATAACTCCTTATGTAGGGATCCATGGTGACTTCAGGTCTAAGGACTAATAGTCATACTAATAGCCACATGAGAAAGTATATGACACTCATATAACGATCCATGATACTTTCTCATGGCGGGTCATTCAGTATACATTCTCCAATGTATACCCATGTGTCAGCTTGATATCTCTATATCCATGACTTGTGAGATCAAGTCATCGAGCTGACCTACATGCTAGTCTTATTGTATTAACATTGTCCCTGAATGCTAATACTCGACTAGGAATGATTTAGAGTAGTGTTCCCTATATCATCTCACTATCGATTCAACTAATCGATTGATATAGGTATGAACCTTCTACTCAAGGACGCTATTATACTTAGTCTATTTGGCACTAATACAAATAAGTATAATAACCAAACATATGCCTTTATTAATATACAAGAATATGATACAATGAGTCCATACAATCATCAAATGATTGGCTTTAGGGCTCTAACTAACAATCTCCCACTAGCACTAGTGCCAATCAGTATAGGCTCTAAGGCCTAATGACCTAGTGTGACCATCATGCTTCCTCTGTGCCAAAGCCTTGGTCAAGGGATCTGCGATGTTAGCCTCTGTAGGTACTCTGCAAATCTTCACATCTCCTCTATCGATAATCTCTCGAATGAGATGGAAACGCCGTAATATATGCTTGGTCCGCTGGTGTGAGCGAGGTTCCTTCGCCTGTGCTATAGCTCCATTGTTGTCACAATAGAGCTCAATGGTGGTGATGTTAGGAACCACCCCAAGTTCAAGTAATGAACTTGGATCCAAGCGCCTCCTTTGCCTCGATGCAGCAATATACTGCGTAGAATCACCATCGTATCCGCTCAACTCTTCCACCGACACCACCATTAATGCAAAATACGAACCTCGATCTGCGATCGGTAATCATCCCGATCGGTCTGGCACTGTAACCCTTTACGGTTAGCTCATCATTGCCTCCATATATCAAGAAATATTCTTTAGTCCTTCGTAAGTACTTAAGAATATTCTTGACCGCTATCCAGTGACTTTCACCTGGATCTGACTAGTATCTGCTCGTCATGCTCAAAGCATACGAGACATCAGGTCGAGTACATAGCATGGCGTACATGATCGATCCTATGGCTGAGGCATAAGGGATCTGATCCATGCGGTCTCTCTCCTCTCTAGAAGAGGGACCTTGAGTCTTCGAAAGACTCACGCCATGTGACATTGGCAGAAATCCCTTCTTGGAGTTCTGCATGGCAAACCGAAGGAGTACCTTGTCAATATATGTACTCTGACTTAGGCCAAGCAATCTCTTAGATCTATCTCTATAGATCTATATCCCTAGAATGCGGGATGCCTCACCTAAGTCCTTCATTGAGAAGCAACTCCCTAGCCAGGTCTTGACAGACTGAAGCATAGGGATGTTCTTCCCAATGAGTAGTATGTCATCCACATACAATATGAGGAAAACAACTATATCCCCTACAACCTTCTTGTAGACACAAGGTTCATCTTCGTTCTTGATGAAACCAAACTGTTTGATTGCATCATCAAATCGAATATTCCAACTCCGAGAAGCTTGCTTTAGTCCATAAATGGACCTATGCAGCTTGCATACTCTACTAGTATGCTGTGGATCTACAAAACCCTCAGGTTGTGTCATGTACACATCCTCGAGTAGGTTTCCATTCAGAAACGCGGTTTTGACATCCATCTGCCATATCTCATAGTCATGGTAGGCTGCAATAGCAAGCATGATCCGAATAGACTTAAACATCGCTATTGGAGAAAAGGTTTCATCATAGTCAATACCATGAATATGCTTGAAACCTTTAGCTACCAAGCGACCCTTATAGATAAGTCCATCCATGTCAGTCTTTCTCTTAAAGACCCACTTACACCCTATGGGTTTTACCTCTTCAGGTGGATCAACCAAAGTCCATACTTGGTTGGTGTACATGGATTCCATCTCGGATCTCATGGCTTCTAGCCATTTCTCGGAATCTGGTCTCATCACAGCTTCCTGATAGGTGGTAGGCTCATCTTCTATGAGCACAATGTCATCATGGTCAGACAAGAGAAATGAGTATCTCTCAGGCTGACGACGTACCCTATCAGACCTGCGAAGAGGTATGTCTACTTGAACCGGTTGTTGTTCCTCAACTCCTTGTGGAACAACATCATCCACAACACTTTGTGGTTCCAGTTCAATTTCCATCGAGGCATTAGTGCTATTGTTCGCATCTTGAACTTCTTCAAGATCGAACGCGCTCCCACTAGTCTTTCTAGAAACAAAGTCTCTTTGCTACAACTATCTTGTGCTGACTGGGAATGTAGAAGTAATATCCCTTAGTTTCCTTGGGATATCCAATAAAATAGCACTTGTCGGATTTGGGTCCTAACTTGTCTGAGACTTGACGTCGAACGTAAGCCTCACAACCCCAAATCCTCATGAAAGACACCTGGGCATCTCTCCCAGTCCATATCCTATATGGTGTCTTTATCACGGCCTTTGATGGAACTCGGTTGAGTATGAAAGCTGCCGTGTCTAGAGCATATCCCCATAGATATGTCGGAAGATCTGTGTGACTCATCATAGATCGTACCATATCTAATAAGGTACGATTCCTCCTTTCGGATACACCATTCCACTGTGGTGTTCCAGGAGGAGTGAGTTGGGATAGAATCCCACACTCAACTAAGTAGTCACGAAACTCATGGCTTAAGTATTCACCACCTCGATCTGATCGAAGTACCTTAATACTCTTGCCAAGCTGGTTCTGTACTTCATTCTTGAATTCTTTGAACTTTTCAAAGGATTCAGACTTATGTGTCATCAAGTACACATAACCGTATCTACTGAAATCATCAGTAAATGTGATGAAGTACCTATAACCGCCTCTAGCAGCAACATTGAAAGGGCCACATACATCACTATGTATGAGTCCTAACAAATCAGTTGCTCTCTCGCTATGCCCACTAAAGGGCGTCTTGGTCATCTTGCCTCGTAGGCATGACTCGCATATCTCATATGATTCTAAATCAAATGAGTGCAGCAAACCATCCTTATGGAGCTTATGACCTAAGCGACAGTGCCAGAGGTAGGTTTGGTTCATGTCATTTGACTTGAACCTCTTGGTACTAATGTTATAGATAGGGCTCTCAAGGTCTAGAATATAGAGTCCGTTTATTAGTGGTGCACTACAATAGAACATATCTTTTAAATAAACAGAACAACATTTGTCTTTTATTATAAAAGAGTATCCTTTCTTGTCTAAACAAGAAACTGAAACTATGTTCTTAGTAAGAGCAGACACATAACAACAATCATCTAAATTTAGTACAAGCCCAGAGGGCAGAGATAGCTGATAAGTTCCTACAGCAACAGTAGTAAGTCCTGCTATTTCTCAGCGCCTGCACATCAGTACAAATGTGAGAAGCACATCCAGTATCTAATACCCATGATGTAGAAATAGATAGATTGACTTCTATAACATATATACCTGAAGTGGAAGTCTCACTTCGCTTCTTCTTAAGATCCTCCAAGTATACCTTGCGGTTCCTCTTCCAGTGTCCGGTTTGACCGCAGTTTTAGGCTTCAGTGCCTTGCCTTTGCCCTTGGCTTGGGACTTTCCTTTGCCTTTGGGCTTGCCTTTGCCCTTATGTACGGACCATCGAATGGGCTTAACCTTCTTAACGTTAATCTCATCGTAACATACTAAGGAGCTCAGGCTTGTCAATCTCGTTCATGTTATAGTTCGAACGAATTGACTATAGCTATCCCGCAAGGATTGCAAGTCAGTGGCCGACTCTTGGCCAAGTGGGAATCCGGTCTTTGTAGGTTCTCTATGTACCCAATCATCTTGAGTACATAAGGACCTACAGGAGCCCCGTCGACATCTTGCACTGACATTCGAGATCTCAAATCTCTCATGCCTCGCTTGTCCCTGATATAGTTGGCGAAGATGCTCAACCATATCAAAGCGCCCATCAACTCATGTTGCTTCAAGCTCCGAGTTCATGGTCGCGAGCATTAGACAGACACATCTAATGCGTCATCTTGATGCTTCTTGTAAGCATCTTTGTATCCTCGCATTGGCGGGAGGAGCCTCCGAATGGGCGCCGCCTCGGGTGAGAACTATTCTCGTGTTCCTGCATCAGAAGTTTGCTCGTTGAGCTTGTCCTTCTCAGGGACAGGAGGGAGAAGGAATTCGTGTTTGACGTCATGGTTATCTACAAGAAAATTTGCAGAAATAACTATCATATTCTTTAAAAATCATTTAATTAGGCCTTTAATTAAATGATGCTCCCACTGAATTCTATAATTCTTGTGGGACAAGATCCACATCATACTAACCCTTGAGTTAGCTTTGGCTAATACGCCCTTAGTATGATCGGTAGGTAACGATTACCAATTACATCTCTATGCAACTCTTGTTTATAGAATCAATATCCGCATTTATATTAAAACTCGAGTTAGCTTTGGCTAATACGCCCGAGAGTTAATATAGATGTGATTTTGACCTATCTTTCCAACTATTGGAAGAATGCCTATAGTTGACTCGATCCAACCGAGTAACTATGAATACTCAATCTAATTGAGTTTGTATTCACCCATGCGTTGATAGACGGGACCAAGATTGTCCCTCCGTACCCTACCAAGATAATATGTATTGCTCTGCTTTGGCAAATACATGTGATCGACGTAGTGATAGGTATCACGGCACGGTTAGGCATTTAGAGTTGGTTCGATCTAGATCTAATCTAATCGAGAAGGATGCATCTTGTGCATGACTTAGATCTAATCTAATCGCAAGGGTGCATCATGTGC